>NC_050504.2:1562500-2762500 GCF_012460135.2 Molothrus ater | reverse complement strand
GAGCTCCCGGGTGTCCTTGATGGGCTGCAGCTGTGACCATTGAAGCGAACTGGGATAAAAGGGGGCAGGATAGCCAGTCAGGGAGAGCCTTGGAGGAGCCCTGAGCTGAGAGAGAACAGCGTGCAGCACAAGGAGGCAGTGAAGATCTGCAGCCATAAGAACACTCCGAAGAGGTATGGACTTTACAAATCTGATAACAACAGCATGGGACTCTAGAAATAGAACAACAGCACCAGGCTGCTCCCAGCCCTGTCCAGCCTGGCCTTGGGCACTGCCAGGGATGCAGGGGCAGCCCCAGCAGG
This sequence comes from Molothrus ater, assembly GCF_012460135.2. Classification (NCBI taxonomy): domain Eukaryota; kingdom Metazoa; phylum Chordata; class Aves; order Passeriformes; family Icteridae; genus Molothrus; species Molothrus ater. The sequence goes on along the minus strand of NC_050504.2, from coordinate 2,762,198 downwards.
TGGTGACCAATCCATGTCCTGGCACTGTGGCCCCTGCTCCAGCTCTGTCCCCTGCCAGCTGAGAGCCAGGAGGTGACTCCTCTGGAGGTGGCTGTACCTTGACACACACAGCAATGAGCCAAAGCAGCAAAAAGCAGAATTCCCTGGGCAGTGACTCCCAGAGGTGAATCCACGGCTTGGTTGTGTCCCCAGAGTGCCATCCTGTCCCTTTTTCCATGCATTCCTCCTGTTGTTTGAGAGGTGGCAGCCACCCCCAGGCTGGATTTCCCTGGCAGAGGTGTCTGTGCTGGATTTCCCTGGCAGAGGTGTCTGTGCTGCCCTCCTGGAGGAGCTGGCACTGCCAGTGCTGCCCAGCTCCAGCTTGGCCCCAGCAGGATCAGCCTGCAGGAATTCAGCTCTTCCTGCTGCCTCACAGGCAGGGCAGGCACCTTGCAGCTCTCCCCTGCCCTAAGCAGCTTTGCCTCCCTGCTCTGCCCTGCCCAGCCCGTGCCCAGGCCTGGCACTGCCATGCCCACATCCTCACTGATCCCTGGGGAGCTGCACTTGTGCCCATGGGCAGCCCTGGCTTGGCAGCAGAGCTCTGTGGTGTCCGTGCCCCTGCCCAGCCCCGTGGGAGCGGGGCTGAACTGGGAATGAACTGGGATTGAACTGGGATGGTGAGGGGGGGAGCAGGGCTGAACTGGGAATGAGCTGGGATTGAACTGGGATGGTGGGGGGGGGAGCAGGGCTGAACTGGGAATGAAATGGGATTGAACTGGGATGGTGGAGGGGGGAGCAGGGCTGAACTGGGAATGAATTGGGATTGAACTGGGATGGTGGAGGGGGGAGCAGGGCTGAACTGGGAATGAGCTGGGATTGAACTGGGATGGTGGAGGGGGAGCAGGGCTGAACTGGGAATGAACTGGGATTGAACTGGGATGGTGGGGGGGGGAGCAGGGCTGAACTGGGAATGAACTGGGATTGAACTGGGATGGTGGGGGGGGAGCAGGGCTGAACTGGGAATGAACTGGGATTGAACTGGGATGGTGGGGGGGGGGAGCAGGGCTGAACTGGGAATGAACTGGAATTGAACTGGGATGGTGGGGGGGGGAGCAGGGCTGAACTGGGAATGAGCTGGGATTGAACTGGGATGGTGGGGGGGGGAGCAGGGCTGAACTGGGAATGAACTGGGATTGAACTGGGATGGTGCTGGGGGTTTGCTGGCACAAATTGGTGTTGATAATTTTAGAAGGCCCAAGGTCTAAGCTGGCTCACCTCAGAGCCTGCAGCAGGCAGGGATTTCAGGAGAGTCTTGACCCTAATCTAATTAGAGCAGCAGTGGGAAAGTGAGGAGTCCTAGAAACCCCTGAGTGGATTAAGAGGTTGAAACCTGCAAATTGCTCAAAGTGAGTGGTTTTTACCCAAACTGTGCAGAGCTGAGCTGTTCAGACAAAATCAAGCACATAGGGGAGTCCCTTTGCAGTGAGACAATTTAATCTGCTGCAATTCCAGATTTAATTCCTGTTTGGGAAGCTCAGTCTGCCTTCATCTGTGATCAGTGTTTGGTGATAAAGTTAATTTTATGGATTATTTTCTCCACTGTGGACTCTGAAGAATAAAAAGATGTAAAAGGGCTCACCGGGAATCCTGTTTGGGTGGAAAAATAAATATCCCAGCACGGTGCCTTTGGGCCTGTTAATGCAGAATTGGGGAAAATCATTCAATTAGTGCTGATCAACCTTCTGCTGCAGCCCAGTCACTGCTTATTTGTGGGGTTTGGGGTATTTTAGTGTTCCTTGGAGAGGAGAATCCCATCCTCAGGGCTGCAGGGGAGTTCTCAGCTGGGATCATGGTGCCTGCTGCTCTTCCTGGTCCGTGGGGAGCTGGATCCAGTTCTGAAATGATCAAAATCCACAAGCAAGGAGCGCCTGCTGTGGAAAAAATCCTTTTTTGCAGCCTGATTCTGCTGAATCATCCACTCAGGGTCTTGGACAAGAGCAGGAGGAGCTGGGGGAGCACTGGGAAAGGCTCTGGAGCTGCTCAGAGCTGAGATCTCTGTGCTGGGGAAGGCCCAGGGCTGAGGATCTGGCCAGGGGCAATCCCTGTTGCTGTGGGCAGGCTGGAGAGGGAGGAGCAGAAGTGGAGAATTTATCCCAAATCTCCCTGATTAAACCTCCCAAAGCCCTGCTAAAAGGATGAGGTGATCATGAACAGTCTGGGATTCCCATGGAATTCTAATGGAAACAGAGACAACTTCCACAGTGAGTCACCCACAGAATTTGAAGTTTTATTTTCACCTACGACAGGAATTTGAAAGTAAGAATTTTCCCCAGGTTCTCTCATTTCCCAGCCTTTCCTGGTGTTGTGGTGCATGGACATGGTGCTGAATAAACCCTTGGACCCCAATAAATGGCTTTGGGCTCAGGGGGAACCTTGTCTGTAGGCAGGGAGGGTGGGAGCGCTCTGGAATGCAGAATTTGGGATTCCTGACAGTGTTCAAGTGCACTGGGCTCTTCTGCAGAGCTTTTCCCCAGCACAGCACTGTCAGATTTGTCTCATGGGAAGATCAGAAGTGCCTTGAAGCCCTTGGATCTTAACCCCTTAACTCCTGGGAAGTGCGTGAGCACAGGAGGGAATGTTCATCCTCATTTAGCTGAGTGCTGCTGTCAACATTCTGATAAATAATCTGCATTTACCCTCCATCAGGAACACTCTTTTCCCCCAATATTGGTGTTTCTGAAGGGCTTTTTCCATCCCTGCTTCTCAGGATTCTCAACATTTGCTTTCTCTTTTGGGTGGCCTTCAAGTTGAAAATATTCAATTGAAATATTAAAGCACAGTGTCATTGTCCCTGCTGCCTGGTGTCATTGTCCCTGCTGGATAAGCGCAGCTGGCTCTGCCCTTGTAGGAGTGCAAAATACCTTTAGCATCAATGTTTTCATGAATAATCTGCATTTACCCTCCATCAGGAACACCCTTTCCCCCCAGTATTGGTATTTCTGAAGGGCTTTTTCCATCCCTGCTTCTCAGGATGCTTGTGGCTGACAACATTTGCCTTCTCTTTTGGGTGGCCTTCAAGTTAAAAATATTCAGTTGAAATATTAAAGCACATTGTGGTTGAACTCTTGTATTATCTTTGCAAAAACTCCAGATTTATAAGTGTTCCCAAAGGGAACGAGACCTTGATGTCCTCCCACCCTCCTCTTGACCTCGTCTCTTTTGGGACACAATTGTTTGAATAACCAGAAACCATCAAATGCCATTGAAATCCCATTGAATTTTATCCATTATTGATGTCTTGGTGCAGACTGGGAGCTTTCCATGGGCTGGAGCTTCCTGCATGCCCAGCCTGGGGCTGTGATGTGATCCCAGGGCAATCCTGGCAGTCCCAGCTGTGTCATTCCTCTGTCCCAACAATAACCCAGCAGTCCTGGGCGTGTGCTGGGTCCCCAGGGTGTGCCCTGACCCAGGGAGCCACCAGGAGTGACCTCAATGTCATTGTCCCTGCTGGACATCTGGCACATCTGGCTCTGCCCTTGTAGGAGTGCAAAATACCTTTAGCATCAATGTTCTGATAAATAATCTGCATTTACCCTCCATCAGGAACACCCTTTTCCCCCAATATTGGTGTTTCTGAAGGGCTTTTTCCATCCCTGCTTCTCAGGATTCTCAACATTTGCTTTCTCTTTTGGGTGGCCTTCAAGTTGAAAATATTAAATTAAAATATTAAAGCACAGTGTCATTGTCCCTCCTGCCTGGTGTCATTGTCCCTCCTGGCTGAGCATATCTGGCTCTGCCACTTGTAGGAGTGCAAAATACCTTTAGCATCAATGTTTTCATGAATAATCTGCATTTACCCTCCATCAGGAACACCCTTTTCCCTCAATATTGGTGTTTCTGAAGGGCTTTTTCCATCCCTGCTTCTCAGGATGCTTATGGCTGACAACATTTGCCTTCTCTTTTGGGTGGCCTTCAAGTTAAAAATATTCAATTGAAATATTAAAGCACAGTGTCATTGTCCCTCCTGCCTGGTGTCATTGTCCCTCCTGGCTGAGCATATCTGGCTCTGCCACTTGTAGGAGTGCAAAATACCTTTAGCATCAATGTTTTCATGAATAATCTGCATTTACCCTCCATCAGGAACACCCTTTTCCCCCAATTTTGGTGTTTCTAAAGGGCTTTTTCCATCCCTGCTCCTCAGGGTGCTCAGCATTTGCCTTCTCTTTTGGGTGGCCTTCAAGTTGAAAATATTCAATTGAAATATTAAAGCACAGTGTCATTGTCCCTCCTGCCTGGTGTCATTGTCCCTCCTGGCTGAGCACAGGGCTCTGCCACTTGTGGAAGTGCAAAAATCCTGGCATGGTTTGGGCTGGAAGGGACCTTAAAGCCCATCCACTCCCAGCCCTGCCACTGTCCCAGGTGGCTCCAAGCCCTGGGACACTTCCAGGGATCCAGGGGCAGCCTCAGCTTCTCTGGGAAACCCATCCCAGCCTTCCCCACCCTCTCAGGGAGGAATTTCTTCCCAATATCCCATCCAGCCTTGCCCTGTGGCAGTTGAACCCCATTCCCCCCTGTCCATCCTTCCTGTCCCCCTTTGGGTGCTGGCAGCCACTCTTGGGTCACCCTCAGCTTCTGGTCCCCAGGCTGGGCAATCCCAGCAGGGCTGGGATCCTCCTTGGGATCACTGTGGGAACCAGGAATGGCCTGGGCACTGAAATCAGTCTGGAGTGGGTGATGAGGGATGGCACTGCCCACAGTGAGGGATGGATGGCACTGCCCTGATCCAGAGCTGGGAATGAGGGATGGCACTGCCCTGATCCCAGAGCTGGGAATGAGGGATGGCACTGCCCACAGTGAGGGATGGATGGCACTGCCCTGATCCAGAGCTGGGAGTGAGGGATGGCACTGCCCTGATCCAGAGCTGGGAATGAGGATGGCAGTGCCCACAGTGAGGGATGGATGGCACTGCCCTGATCCCAGAGCTGGGAATGAGGGATGGCACTGCCCTGATCCCAGAGCTGGGAATGAGGGATGGCACTGCCCACTTTTAGAAGCTGGTGATGAGGGATGGCACTGCCTTGATCCCAGAGTGGGTGATGAGGGATGGCACTGCCCACAGTGAGGGATGGATGGCACTGCCCATTTCTGGGAGCTGGGAATGAGGATGGCACTGCCCTGATCCCAGAGCTGGGAATGAGGATGGCACTGCCCTGATCCCAGAGCTGGGAGTGAGGATGGCAGTGCCCACTTTTAGGAGCTGGTAGTGAGGATGGCAGTGCCCGTTTCTGGGAGCTGGTGCTGAAGGTGGTGGAGCGTTCAGTTCCCTCCTGTGCAGAGTCAGAGCAGCCCAGGTCCCTGCTGGTGCTCCATGCCTGGCTCAGCTCCTGCCAGGCTCACTGGGGTGAGCAGTCAGTGCCCTGCTCTGGGTCAGGACCCACTCCAAGGTGGGAGGTTTCTGTTTCCCAGTGGCTCCATGGCCGTGTTTTGTTTCCATTTGGGAACTGCTGCCTCTGCACTTCCTTTCACAGTTCAGCTTTCAGCCAAATCACAAAGAAGTTTTGCTGTCCCAGTCCTTTTTTGTTTGTTTTTTTTTTTCCTCCCCCCTTTGTTTTCCACGTCCCCTTTTTGTTCTAAATACCAATAACCTATAAAGTATTTCTCATTTCTGTTCCAGAATTTTCTCTTTCCTGGATGTGGTCACTCTGTGTCGTTGTGCTCAAGTTTCCAGGGTAAGAACCTTCCTCCTTCCTGGCGGATTTTAGCAGGGGGTTGGATTTGGGTGACAATCCTCCCTGCCCAGGGGACTGGGCCAGGGAGCTTTGTGCCACTCAGCTGGGTTATTTAGTGTCCCCTGGAGGTCCTGGAAAATTCCCATAGCACCAATGAGAGGGAATTCCAAGCTGGAGTAGCATTTTCCAGTGTCCCAGGTACAAAGGGCAGGGGGCTGATGTTTCACCCAGAACTTTCCCCTCATTCTGGGTTTTACAGAAAGCTCACCCTGCTGAAATCTCCAACATGGGATGAGCCCAAAATGGCATCCTGTGGGTTTTGGTGGAAATTTTAATTCACAGAGATGCTGCACAGTCAATGGAAGTTCATTTTCTCCTTGGATGTAGTTGGAGTAAGCATGGAAATAAAGTGAGGGGTTGTTCTTGGATTAATCCAGCTTGGATTATTTGCTTGGGAGAATTCCTCCAGCTGGGCTGGAAGGTTCATTTTTCTGGAGCTGCCAGATTTATTCAGATTTAATTCTTTTTCCTGGTGACTCCCAGGGGAAGCAGCACAGCAGGGCAGGGTGGTGATCCAGGGAAGGTGTTGGAGTGTTGTCACCATCCTGCCTGGGTGGCACCTGCACAAACCCATCAGTCCTGGCTCCAAACCTCAACCACCACTGATTTAATTACTCTAAGCACATTGGAATTAAAAAAAAAAAAAAAAAAAAAAGGCTTAAACATTGTTAATTGCATTAAGAAATTCCCCTGTGTGGTTCTGGGCATTGCAGTTGTCACCTGAGCAGCACAGGTTGTGCAGGGAAGGAGCTCCCAGCTGAAATGCAGCAGAGCTGTGTTGGCAGAATGGGCTCTCAGGGATCCTCTGCCAATGTCAGGGCGTTCTCCTGGCCTGTCCCAGCTCCTGTTCCATGGCACAGCACTGGCAGTTCCTGCAGGGATGTGCAGGAAGCTTCTGGAACGTTCCCTGCACTGCCCATGGAATTATGCAGCCACTGGGGCGTTTCCCACTGCTTTTCTCCTGGCCATAACCAGACCTCAAAACAAACATCAGCAGTGAGATTTAAACCCCACGAAACTCAATTAATGCTCAGTTTTGTCATCTGTTGTAACTCTGCACTAACTCCTGCCCAGAACTGCTGCTCTGTGCTGGGGAGGAGCTCGGTGCAGGTGGGATTTGGATGGAAAATCCCCCTGTGTTTACCCCTGGCTTTTGCACAGTGCTGCCTCCTGGTTCTTACAAGCTCCCCTTGTTTACCTTGCTGATGTAACTGAAACTTTAAATTCACCTGAGGACACAGCAACCAGCTCTGAGTTCCTGCCTCCCCTTTGGAGCAGGAACCACGGGAGATTTTGGTGATTTAAACAAAACCCAAACCCTTTGGTGCTGCAGCTGTGGGGACTCACCTGTGCCCAGGTGTCCTCTGAGGTGCTGGGGAGGAAAGTCCAGCCAGAAATGTGAAATTCCTGCACCTCCCAAGGGAGTGGAAGCAGCCAGGGCACCTCTTCCCTGGCTGGAGGACTCAGAATTGTGAATTTTGAGGGCACCAAGCTCCTGGTGCCTGCTCAGTTCTCCCTGCTGGCTGCAATTACCTGTAGCTTCCCCACCTGGGACAGAATGTTATTTCTCCAAGGAACAAACTGTGATTAGGTCCCCACTGACCTTTTTTTATTTTCATATTAACCACACATTTACATTTTTTTCCCCCTGATAAAGGCATGGAATGTTCTGGCCCTGGATGGCAGTAACTGGCAGCGAATTGACCTGTTTGATTTCCAGAGGGATATTGAGGTATAATTAAGTGACATACAAACCCATTTTTTTTCTTGTTCAAATGTAATTACAGCCTAGAATGGATTAATACCCCCAGTGTAAACCTTTCTACCTTCCCTGGAGATAGAAATCATTAATTTCAGTTCTTCAGCTTGAGGGAGTTTTTCAAGCAATCCATTCAGCTTTTGAAAATGGACAGAATTCTGTATCCCTTGCAAGACTTAAAGGTTGTAATGAAAGGAAAGCAGTTTTTGTCTGTTCTGAAAACAGAAATTAGTAGAAAAGGTACTTTTTGGGGGGTAATTGTATGTCTCTGCTTGTATGGAAGAGAATTTAAGCTACTTCTCCTGGCACTCAGATCTCAGACCATGAGGGCTGAATGTCTGTTGAATCATGGCCTGAAATATTTGTATCTTTAATATCAACAACTGAAATTGAAGTGAAGATGATTTGGGAAGGACAAGGTTCAAATTGTTCCTAAAAAAAAAAAATGAAGCTTTGGAGCTGCTCTGTTGTAGCTGAACCTGTGGGATGTGGATTCTGCAGCAGCAGTGGGGATGGAGGCTGAAAATTCAAATTGCCTTAATCAGGAAAATGGATGAGGAAACCCCCAATGCTTAAATCTTTTATCAGGAATTTTTTTTTACCCTGTTTAAAACACGTTGGAAGAAGGAGATTGGGAACGTTTCACATTGGAGGCAAATGTGTGGCTTTAATTTGTGGGAGACAGAGGCATCAAACAGCTGCTGAGTAAAGGTTCCAACCTTGTGGGAAATCCAGCCCTGATTTTGTAGGGAAGTGTTAAAATAATCCCTTTGTGCAGCTGAGAGTCAGGGATGAGGAGCAGGAGGTGGCACTGTCACCTCAGCAGGCTCTGAGTGGCCTGGGGGAAGGAAATGGGGGATTTGGGGTCTTCATAATGAATCCCTCACCTCATAACGTGCCCTAAAAATCCCAGAACCATGGAATTATTTTATTTAGAGTGGAGTTCTCAGGGTTCCTGATGTGTGGGGTGGCAGGAGGTGGGACTGAGCAGCTCAGCTGGGAATACAAACCAGGCTTTTCCCATCCCTCAGTGCTTTTGGGGTGGTTTCCGTGTCCCTGCACATCAAACCCGTGTTCTTGCCTGAGCCCAGGCTTCCCTTCTGAAAACAAAATTTGTTGTAGCAGCTCACCTCGAAGTTCCTGCTGGGCATCCTCAGGCTCTGCTGTAACAAAGTTAAATCCAGCAGTCCACGTAAATTTTTGATAGAAACACGTTTGGCTCCTCTAATTCAAGCAGAATTTATAGGCTTGATAGAATAGAATATAGAATTTAATATAGAATTTAATATAGACTATAGAAGTGAAAATGGAATAAAAAGATAAAATAAAATTAATAAAAGAGATTCTGGAAGGAAATCCTCATCTCACAGAGGTCCCAAATGCCAGTTAGTCCTGGAAGGACCAAGGGCTGCTCCTGCTCTGTGAGGAGCAGCCAAAGTGCAGGGGAAGGTTTGAGTTTCTGGTGCAAATATTCTCCAGTGGTTTTGTCCTTTGGTCCCAGGGGAAAGGTAAATCCTGGCTGTAATGGAGTCTTTGGGTCCAGATTTGAAATTCAAAACCATTTTCTGGATCTCTGGAGCCCAAGTGTTTGAATCCCTTTTCCTGCAGGGGCAGAACTCGTGGGCTGGGTCTGCTCATCTCTGTTTTGAGTAGAAACTGGAGTTTATCCATGGGCTGTGCCTGGAAATCTGGGGTGTAGCTCTCTCACCTCCCTTGGGGAGTCTGTGCCCGTGTCCAGGAGCTCCAAAACGGAGGAAATTCCTCAAAATGCTTTAGCTGGTTTGCTTTAGGCGACTGCTCCTTGTCTCTCCATCTCCAGAAGCTGAATAATTCTCCCTCCCCTCCCCTTAGCCCCATTTTCCCTTCAATAACAAATTCATCGTTGTCAATGTGCAAAACCTTCTGGGGGGTTCTCACGTGGCTGCTGTGCCTCCCCAGGGCCGAGTGGTGGAGAACATCTCCAAGAGATGCGGGGGATTCCTGCGCAAGCTGAGCCTGCGCGGCTGCCAGGGAGTGGGGGACAACGCCTTAAGGTACCGCTGCCAAAAAATCTGAATTTCCACATTTGTCTCGGGATAAACGGGGAGAATTTATCCCCAGTTTGGAGCTGAGGCACTCAGGATGCCAAAACCTGGAGAGCAGTGATAGAGATTATTCATTTCTTACTTAATTTCTCATTTAATTAATTTTTTTTATTATTTTATTAATCGTTTTGTTTAATTTGCCTTTTTTTTTCATTTAATTTCTTGGGGTTTATCTAAAAAATTGAATTATAAATAAAAAATTAAAATCAAAATTTAAAATTAACTTTATAAATATATCACTACATTTTTATATAAAGATATAAATATGTAAAAACATTAATATAAATAAAATTATAATAAATTAATATATTGATATATGAATATATAAGCATTAATATAAATAAAATGATAATAAAATAATATATCTAATAATAGATATTAATATATTAATATAGATATAATAATATAATATAAATTAATATATTGTATAATTAATATAAATTATATTAATTAATTAATTAATTAATATAAATACTATCAATTAATTAATGTAAATACTATAGATACATCAAAAATATAAATATATTAATTACTATAAGTAAATACATATATATATATATATATACATATATAAGTATATATATTATATAAGTATATATAAATATATAAGTATATATACATAGAAATATATTAATTACTATAAGTAAATTAAAATAGACTACATGAATAAACTAATAAATATAATTAATTAATAGAAATAGAAACATATCACTAAATTTAAATATATAAGTATATACCTATAAATGTATAAATATTTATTAACAAAAATAAACACTATTAGCATAAATTACTAAATTAAATAATAAATATAATTAATTGAGATATTATAAATATGTCACTAAATTTGTTTTTAGTGACATATTTATAATATCTCAATTAATTTTCTTCTATATCTCAATAACATTTTCTTCTGGATTTTCTACTTTCTTGTTTCTTTTCTTGATCTTAATCCTGATTTTCATCCTGATTTCCTTCTTGATTTTCTTGATTCCTTTCTTCTTTCTTGATTCTTTCGATTTTCTTGGTTTTCTTCTTGATTTCCTTCTTGATTTTCTGTTTTCTCCTTGAATCAGGTTTGTAAAACTTTATTCTGAATGTGTTACAAACCACCTGGAATTCCCAGTGTTTTCCCTTTCCCTCACCCCAGGACCTTTGCCCAGAACTGCAGGAACATCGAAGTGTTGAACCTCAATGGTTGTACCAAGATCACGGACGCGTGAGTCAAACTCTTCCCTCTTCCCTGGCTGCCACAGAGCCAGGCCTGGGGCTGGGGGAGGTTTTCCATGGAATCATGGAATGGTTTGGGTTGGGAGGGACCTTAAATCCCATCCATTCCCACCCCTTCAGGGCAGGGCAGCTTCCACGGTCCCAGGCTGCTCCAGGCCCTGTCCAGCCTGGCCTTGGCACTGCCAGGGATCCAGGGGCAGCCCCAGCTGCTCTGGGCACCTGTGCTGGGTTTCCACCTCCATCCTCACCCCAGCCTGCCCATCCCATGGGATTTCTGTGGCCTGGCATGAATCCATTGCAGGAGTTGTCCCCCTGTGTCTCTTCCAGCACCTGCACCAGCCTCAGCAAGTTCTGCTCCAAACTCAGGCACCTGGATTTGGCTTCTTGCACCTCCATCACCAACCTGTCCCTGAAAGCACTCAGGTAGGAGCTGGCAGCAGGGATTTGTCCATGGAATTTTAGAACCATTAAGGCTGGAAAAGACCTCTGAGATCCTCCAGCCATCCCAGCATTCCCTCTGGAGCTGGGCTCTGCCCGGTGTCCCCTGCTGGCTGTGGGGCCGCTCTGTGGCTCCCAGAAATGGGAACAGCAGAGCTTCTGGCTTGGAGCAGGATTTCTCCTGAGGCTTTCCATGTGTGTCCCTGTGTCCCCAGCGAGGGATGCCCGCTGCTGGAACAGCTCATCATCTCCTGGTGTGACCAAGTGACCAAGGACGGGATCCAGGCGCTGGTGCGGGGCTGCGGGGGGCTCCGGGCCCTGTCCCTCAAGGGCTGCACCCAGGTACAGCTGCAAAAGTGACAATGGCCACAGCTGGGCTGTCCTGCTGCTCCTCAGGGGGTGGGCATGGAAATCCAGGGGTCTGGGTTATTCCCTTCTCCAAAATCCCCGTGGTGCTGGAGATCAGGTGCTGGGCTGGAAGTTCTTCAACAGCCCCAATGAGTGGGACAGGGAATAAATCACTTGTGGAGCTGGAGAATCTTTTTATCCCAGTTTCTCTTTTCCCATGGATCCTTTGGAGGAGGTCACTGTGATCCATGGGCACATCTGGGCTCGGGGGGGTTTCTTGGCAGTCCTTTCCTCTGCCTGCTCTGCTCCTGATGGGGTAAAAAGCAGGAACACTCCTGGTGCTGCTGCTCCTGTGCTGCCTTTCCCTCCTCCCCAGAGGAAATCCCCATTCCCTGCTGTCCCAGCTTCAATTCCTGGATCCCAGTGCTCCCAGTTCCCATCCTTGTGGTTTCTTTTCCAGCTGGAGGACGAGGCCCTCAAGTTCATTGGTGCCCACTGTCCTGAGCTGGTGACCCTGAACCTGCAGACCTGCCTGGTGAGTGCCCAGGATTCCCTCCAGGAATGTGCTCCATCCCCCTGCCCACGGGGCACTTGGCACCAGCAGCTCCTTGGTGGCACTTCAGGGGCACTGAGCCCCACACCTTTGCTGTGTCAGGGGCGTTTCTCTCTTCCCTCTGAGCTGGAAAAATCCTTCCCATCAGGCTGGGCTGGTTCTGCCAGGCCTCTCCTCTGGTCCCCCTGCAGGTCTGAGCCTACAAAGACTTTTCCTGTGCACAGAAAGGCCCTCAACCAGCTCTGCAGTGCCAAAAATGTGTGTTTATGCCAAAAAATAGATTTTTTTGGCATAAACACACACTTTTGGCGTGGGCTCTCTGTCTGTGCCATTACAGTCCGACACAGGAACAGGCATGGATGGACCCCCTGTGTCCAGGGGTGGGATTGGATGGACTCCCCATGTCCAGGGATGGGATGGACAGACTCCCTGTGCCCAGGGGCAGGGATGGACAGACTCCCTGTGCCCAGGAACACAAATGGACAGACTCCTTGTGACCAGGGGCAGGGATGGATGCACCCCCTGTGTCCAGGGATGGGATGGACAGACTCCCTGTGTCCAGGGATGGGATGGACAGACTCCCTGTGTCTTCCCAAGCAGGAATTACAAAGCCCTACAAGACTCCCAGCACCTTCCCCCATCCCTCACTGTGTCCAGCTCCAAAACATTTCCCTCCAAATCCCTTCCTTGATATTCCCAAATCCAGCAAGGTTTATCCTCTTTCTGCTGCTTCTCCATAACAATTTTTGGGGCGAAACATTTCCGTAACAATTTTTGGGCCAAAAAGAGCTGGAATTTGGAACTGGGAGAGACAAATCCTACCTGGATTGAGGGAGCTGTGCTTTCCCTGGCAGCAAATCACAGATGATGGGCTCATCACCATCTGCAGGGGCTGCCACAAGCTGCAGTCCCTGTGTGCTTCTGGCTGCTCCAACATCACCGACGCCATCCTCAACGCCCTGGGACAGAACTGCCCACGCCTCCGGTGAGTTCTGCCAGCTCTTCCCCCATGGAACTCCCAGCAGAGCCTCCACGTGGTCTCTGAGCCATTTCATGCCCCCTCCCTCAAAGGTTTTCCCATTCTGAGCTTTTTTCCAGGTGTTTGGAACAGGGTGGTTGTGTTTTTTTGGGTTGGCCCCAAATTTTTGGGGTTTAAAAGAGCTCCCAGCGTGGTCCCCACAGGGTCTGTGTGTATCCATGAAGAAAGTTTGTGATTGGGTGAAGCTTTCCAGAGGTGCAGGAACTCAACCAGGACAAATCCCATCCCAAATTCCAGAGGAGGAATTCCAGTTTTCAGCTTCTTTTTCCTACCTCTGTTGGGTTGATGATTGAAGGCCCTTGAGGTGATAGTTCACATTCAGACTCAGGTGTTCATTGTTTATTATCAGTGTTACAGTCTCACAGCAGTGAGTTCTGCAGTCTCTCATTAGCAAGGCACAGCATGGCCAACAATCTCTTGTTACAAGGTCTTTTAAGACTGAACTATCCAATTAAGAAACAATACCCAAATTATTTTCCCTTTTAACCCAATAACTGATCACTCAAAGTCTGCACTGTGGACTTTCCTGTCCAGTTACAAAGTACCACCCAAACCCATGAAGAAGAAGAAGAAGAACCTGTCTCTATCCTAAAACCTCCATCTTGCTTCATATTTATTACTATATTCCAAAACCCCAAACTCTGAATTTCCACCCTGTGATGTTACACACTTCTAACCAAGTCTGCACCACAGTCCCACTGCTATCAATCAATTTTGGCAGCCTCAGGTCAAATGCTGTGTTCTCCTGGCAGTCAGAATCTCTCAGCACAGAAAATCTAAAAATTCTCAGCATCCAGAACTCCATAGCAGAGCTTCTGGCTTGGAGCAGGATTTCTCCTGAGGCAAATGAGCTTTCCATTTGTGTCCAGCATGGAAAGAACTCCCAACATCAGAATTCCTTCTCATTAAGGTGTCAAACCCCAGAGCAGCTCCACGAGGACGTGGGATGGAGACATCCCTGTGTCCCCTGGGCAGGGGTGGCACTGGGGGGGTCTCCTGAGGTCATTCCCAGCCTCTCCTGGGCTCTGGGGGCTCCCCCATGGTTCTTTCCTTGTGTCCTGCAGAATACTGGAAGTGGCGCGGTGTTCCCAGCTGACCGACGTGGGCTTCACCACCCTGGCCAGGGTAAGAGCCCTGCTCCTCCTCCTCCTCCTTCCCCTCCTGCTTTTCCTTCCTTTTCCTGGCAAAAAAAAAAAAAAAAAAAAAAATACCCCACGAGGTTTGGGAAAACTTTGAATTTGAGCAGAAGCTTAAGGTCCAAAAATTGGGTTTTATGGGATCTTTGGCATCGTCCTGGCTCGCACACCTGGGAGGATTTGCATCCAAACCACAGGAAATGTTAAATATTTTAGTTATAAACTTTACTGTTTTGTCTAAATTTAACTTCAATTACTCACCATGATTAAGAAACCCCTTAAATGAGTGAAATTTCCTTTATTATCCTTCAGAAACTTTGTAAGCTTTCCTTCCAGTTGTGCTATTTCATGGAGAAACACTTTAATTTTTAAAGCAAACTATGTTTGTGGTGGTTAATTCATATTTATATTCATATTTATATTTTATTTTTATATTTTCTAATTTTCATACATTTATTTATATTTATATTTTATACTGTATATATTTATGTATTTGTATTATTTAATTTTGATTTTTATATTTGATTGTGTGCTTACATTTCTATTTATTGTTTCCATATTTGTATTTATAATATTTATATTTAATGTACTATTTCTATTTACAACACAATTTATTTCTATTATTTATAAATTTTATATATCTATATTTGCTGTCTGGCCTTCACACTCACCATGGATGTTTGGAATTCTCTTTATTCTAGAATTGCCATGAGCTTGAAAAAATGGACCTGGAAGAGTGTGTCCAGGTAGGAATTCCACCTCAGGCTGTTTCTCTTGCAGCAGTGTGGAAAATTGGTGGAAAATTAAAGAGATTTTCTCCATATCAGAACTTAGTGTGGAATCCTGAGTGGGAAGAGTGGCTGGATTTGGAGAGGAGAATGTTGGGAATGAGGTTTTATCCTTGGTTTGGATTCCATGGGAATGCTGCTGTAAATAAGAAATATTTAATAGTGAGAGGTCCTGGGTCAAATAATGGATTTGTGAGAGAAAATCCCAGATTTTTCTGGGAAAATCCCAGAGAAGAATCTTATCTTGCTAAAAATAAGGAGAGTTCCCCCTGATTTGGAAAAGCATGGGGAAAATTGTGAAACAGCAAAGATTTTGGGGGATTGAAATCAAACTGGGCTGAAGCATTTCCAGGGAAAAGGGTGGAATTGACTCAAATTCCATGAAAAAACCTCCAAGCCCGAGGGTAGTGACAAAGGGAATGGGATTGGGATTCCTGGGAGCAGCTGGACCCCGTGTCCTGGGCAGAAATTTGGGATTCAAAGAGGGAATGACACCAGCCCAGGCAGGAAGGGATTGGGAATGACCCTAAAAAGGGAGAAGCAAAGCTGAGCCAGGGCACAAATCCATCCCAGGCAGCTCCTGGGGGAGTTTGGGATTGGGAACCTTTGCAGGGAATTCCTTCTTCCTGAAGAAAACCAGGAGCTGGGCAATCTGTAGGGTGTTCAGAGGGAATCCGAGCCCTCCTTGTCCTTCCAGAGGAACATTTGGGACACATCTGGGAGCTGATTTCAGCCCCTTAGGGAAGTTCAAAACAATCCAGTGATGCCTCTGCATCCCAGTTCTCCAAGGGCAGGAGGAGATTTCCATGAGGATTCCTGAGAGGCTGTGGGGAAATCTCATGGATTCGGGAAAATCCTGCAATTTTGCTTTGGTAGAAGAGAAAAAAAACCCCAAATCCTTGTGCCCAGCACCAAAATTAAATGACTTTTCCTTCTTTTCCAGATTACAGACAGCACACTAATCCAGCTTTCCATACACTGTCCACGGCTGCAGGTCCTGGTGAGTATCCCAAGGGACACTTCCAGCATTTCCTTTCTCCAAACAAAGGGATTTTAAACACTCCCTGACTTCACAGTTGGAAGAATTCTGCTGCAAACCTGACCCTGAGGAACCTCTTATCCCATCCCTGCTGCTTGCAGGAAATCCCACCCCAGGCCCCCACAGGAAAAGGGTTGTGGGGATTCTGCCAGGAGCAGAATTCCAGGTGGGATCTGCCTGCACAGGAGCTGTCAGTCTGTCTGTCTGTCTGTCTGTAGGAGAGGAACCTGCAGGGCAGCCAGGAGCTGGAGTGCTCAGTGCCTCTGGGAAGCCTTTGGGGCTGAAACTGTGGGAATTTGGTTTCTGTCAGCCCTGGGGCTGTGCCATGAGGGATCCTGTCCTGGGGGGTGTGGGGATGTGGGTTCTGCAGTGCACTCGTCCCTCAGGAAAGGCAGCTCCAGCTCCTGCCTCAGGCCCTGCTTCCTCCTCGAGGACTTTCCAGGTGAATCCCCCTGAAAATCCACACTGAGGGGAGGGGGCCATCGTGTTCCTGCTGCTCCTTGGACCCAGGGCTGGGGTCCTTCCCATGGTGGGTGAGGCCTCAGGTGTGCCAAAGGTGGGTCCTTGCATAGCTCAGCTGTGCTGGAATTTCTGTGCCACCCTGGGGGTCTGCGTTCCCCTGGAACCGTGGAAGGGACCCTAAAGATGATCCTGTTCCCATGGGACACTTGCACTGCCCCAGGTGCTCCAATCTCTGCCCAGCCTGGCCTTGGACACCTCAGGGATCCAGGGGCAGCCCCAGCTCCTCTGGGCACCCTGTGCCAGGGCCTGCCCACCCTCCCAGGCAGGAATTTCCCCCCTCCAGCTGGAATTGTTCCCCTTTCCAGCACATCCCTGCTCAGAAACCCCCAGAACCCAGGAGTGGGCACAGCCCAGCCCAGCCCCACCAAACACTGACCATCCTCCCATATCCCCTGCGAGTTCTGGCTGGGCTGGGGCTGTCAGGAGCTGGGTTTAACCCCTCTGTGTGGAGACAGAGTTTAACCCTTCTGGGGACAGTTTAACCCTTCTGGGGACAGAGTTTAACCCTTCTGGTCTGGGGACAGAATTTAACCCTTCTGGGGACAGAGTTTAACCCCTCTGTGTGGGGACAGAGTTTAACCCTTCTGGGGACAGAATTTAACCCTTCTGTTTGGGGACAGAGTTTAACCCCTCTGTGTGGGGACAGAGTTTAACCCTTCTGGGGACAGAGTTTAACCCTTCTGGTCTGGGGACAGAATTTAACCCTTCTGTCTGGGGACAGAGTTTAACCCCTGTGTCTGGGGACAGAGTTTAACCCCTGTGTCTGGGGACAGAGTTTAACCCCTCTGTGTGGGGACAGAGTTTAACCCCTCTGTCTCAGGACAGAGCTTAACCCCTGTGTCTGGGGACAGAGTTTAACCCCTGTGTCTGGGGACAGAGTTTAACCCCTGTGTTTGGGGACAGAGTTTATCCCACTGCGAGCTGATCACGGACGATGGGATTCGTCACCTGGGCAACGGCGCCTGCGCCCACGACCGGCTGGAGGTGATCGAGCTGGACAACTGCCCCCTGATCACTGACGCCTCCCTGGAGCACCTCAAGAGCTGCCACAGCCTCGAGAGGATAGAACTGTACGACTGCCAGCAGATCACGCGGGCCGGGATCAAGAGACTCAGGGTGAGCTGGGATGGGGAGGAGCAGGAACGGGGAGGAGCTGGGATGGGGAGGAGCTGGGATGGAGAGGGTTTATCCACAGGGAGGAGCTGGGTTGGGGAGGAGGTGGGATAGGAAGGGTTTATCCATGGGCAGGAGCTGGAATGGGGAAGGTTTATCCACAGGGAGGAGCTGGAATGGAAAGGGTTTATCCATAAGGAGGAGCTGGGATAGGAAGGGTTCATCCATAAGGAGGAGCTGGGATGGAGAGGGTTTATCCGTAGGGAGGACCTGAGATTGTGGAGGTTTATCCATGGGGAGGAGCTGGGATGGGGAGGGTTTATCCACAGGGAGGAGCTGGGATGGGGAGGAGCTGGGATAGGGAGGGTTTATCCCTGGGGAGGAGCTGGGATTGTGGGGGTTTATCCATTGGGAGGAGGTGTTATAGGAAGGGTTTATCCATAAGGAAGAGCTGGGATAGAAAGGGTTTATCCATAAGGAGGAGCTGGGATAGGAAGGGTTCATCCATAGGGAGGACCTGAGATTGTGGAGGTTTATCCATGGGGAGGAGCTGGGATAGGAAGGGTTTATCCACGGGGAGGAGCTGGGATAGGAAGGGTTTATCCATAGGGAGGAGCTGGGATAGGAAGGGTTTATCCATAAGGAAGAGCTGGGATAGGAAGGGTTTATCCATGGGGAGGAGCTGGGATAGGAAGGGTTTATCCATAGGGAGGAGGTGTTATAGGAAGGGTTTATCCATAAGGAAGAGCTGGGATAGGAAGGGTTTATCCACGGGGAGGAGCTGGGATATGAAGGGTTTATCCATGGGGAGGAGCTGGGATAGGAAGGGTTTATCCACGGGGAGGAGCTGGGATATGAAGGGTTTATCCATGGGGAGGAGCTGGGATAGGAAGGGTTTATCCATGGGGAGGAGCTGGGATAGGAAGGGTTTATCCACGGGGAGGAGCTGGGATATGAAGGGTTTATCCATGGGGAGGAGCTGGGATAGGAAGGGTTTATCCACGGGGAGGAGCTGGGATAGGAAGGGTTTATCCATAAGGAAGAGCTGGGATGGAAAAGGTTTATCCATAAGGAGGAGCTGGGATTGTGGAGGTTTATCCATAGGGCGGAGCTGGGATAGGAAGGGTTTATCCATGGGGAGGAGCTGGGATAGGAAGGGTTTATCCATAGGGAGGAGCTGGGATGGGGAGGGTTTATCCATAGGGAGGAGCTGGGATTGTGGAGGTTTATCCACGGGGAGGAGCTGGGATAGGAAGGGTTTATCCATAGGGAGGAGCTGGGATGGGGAGGAGCTGGGATGGGGAGGGTTTATCCGTAGGGAGGAGCTCGAATTTCCCATCACCTGCTGCTCGTGCTCAGAGGAGCTGTGGGAGCCGTCAGATGCCTCATCCTGGGAGCCCTGTGGGCACCAGCACAGGGGGGAATTGCCGGGGGAGGGAGCCGAGGTTCTGAGGCAGGCCCTGAGCTGGCCGCGTTGCCCTTGCAGACCCACCTGCCCAACATCAAAGTCCACGCCTACTTCGCCCCGGTGACCCCCCCGCCCTCGGTGGGCGGCAGCCGACAGCGCTTCTGCAGATGCTGCATCATCCTATGACACTGGAGCCTCCTCGCGGCCAGCTGGGGCTGGAACCACGCCTGGGAATTGCCCAGATCTCCAGAACCTTGGAGGAAAAGCGCCCCCAGTGTCATTTGCCAGGGCCAGTGAGCAGGGCTGGGCTGCCCTGCAGCCACCCACACACCCCCTGTGATCCCGGCGGGATGAGGGACTGGGGATGGAGCTGCAGCTGGGCCTGGGTGGGCCTGATCCTGAACCATTCCTGCTGGGAATCCCTGGGAATGGCCCTGGCAGGGAGGGGAGGGCTCCCAGCCTGCAGGGACTGATGCTGCTGGTGAGGTTGGAAAAGGAACCGAGATCCTTGGAAGTGGGGAGAGGGGAGAGGAGAGGAACACGCTTTAATTTAACCCCCTTGTGCAGGAGGAAAAACCCCAACAAACCTGAAAACTCAAACAAAATCTGAAAACCCCAACAAAACCTGAAAACTCAAACAAAACCTGGAAACCCAAACAAAACCTGAAAACTCAAACAAAACTTGAAAACTTCAACAAAATCTGAAAACTCAAACAAAACCTGAAAACCCAAACAAAACCTGGAAACCCAAACAAAACCTGAAAACTCAAACAAAACCTGGAAACCCCAGCAAAACTTGAAAACTCAAACAAAACCTGAAAACCCAAACAAAACCTGAAAACCCCAACAAAACCTGAGAACTCCAACAAAACCTGAAAACCCCAACAAAACTTGAAAACCCCAACAAACCTGAAAACTCAAACAAAACTTGAAAACCCAAACAAAACTTGAAAACCCAAACAAACCTGAAAAACCCCAACAAAACCTGGAACCCCCAACACGTTCCATGTCCGTTTGTCAGTGAGGGAATGAAACAGCAGCTGCTGAGCCAGGATTTCCCTGAAATCCCAGATTTCCCTGGGATCCCAGATTTCCCTGGGATCCAGGATTCCCCTGTGCTTCCCTGCTGCCACCTGAGCATGCTCACATGAAGGCTCATCTTCCCTGTGTCAGATTCTTCCCAGATTGTTGTGATAGACCTTGGAATTTCTAATTCCAGATATTTTACCCTCCCCAAATCCTGCTTTTTTTTTTCCTAAGTTTTTTTCCCAAATTTTTCTTCCAAATTCAGTCATTTGTTGAGATTTCCCAGCAAATCCATAAGGAATTTTTCCCCAGGAGAAGCCTGAGCCTGTGATGAGCTGTCAGGAAGATCTGAAAGGAGCACAGGGAGCTGCACCCACCCCAGGCTGGGCTCTCCTGGCCTGTGTGATCAGGGACTGGGTGTCCAAACTTCTCCCAAATCCAGGTTTTATCCCAATGACAAGGATATAATCCTCCACACAGGGAATAACAGATACACAAACGTAGAATTCTCAGCACAGGGAGAAAGTCCCAGCCCATGTTCCAAGGACTGAGAGTTCCCTCCTCCCGTCCTTTCCCTCCATCCTCCCCCCATGGAAAAGCCAAGTAGAGCTTTTTGCTTGTTGCCCTGATGAAGAATTAAGGATTCCCTGATGGAGCAGGGCTGGAATCCTCCCTCACTCCCTGTGGGGGCCCTTCCTGCCCTCCCCACCTGTCCAGGTAAGTGTGGAGCCCTGCAGGGAGCCCTGGATGGGCTTTGGATGTGCCAGGCCCAGCTCTGGGGCAGGAGGAGGGGTGGGGGGGTCAGTGGCTGCTTTTTTGGGGTGTTTCAGGCTCCAGGGGAGCCCAGAGTGATGAAATGCCAGGGTGGAACTGCTGGGCAGATCCCAAGGGTTGAAGGGGCAGGGCAGGTCCATGGGTCCGCGTCCGTCGTTCCCACTGTCCGTGCGGGGAGCTCGGGGCTGCCCTGGGCCGAGGGGTTTGGCTTCCCCTGGCTGCTGAGCAATCTCCTGGTGGGGAAGGAGCAGCTGCAGCAGCAGGAGGGGCTGGAAGGGGGGGGATTTTCCCACCAGGAATTCCAAGGACAATGAGCTGTTCCCAGCAGGAGGGTCCCAGGTGCCCCTGGAGCTGCCCCCCTTCATCTCCCCCAGCCTGGGAGCATCTCCAGGCTGCTGTGGTTAAAAGGATACTGTCAATGCCCTCTTGTAGATGGCTTTTAATCCCTTATATTTATTCAAATCCTCTTTAGCGCTGTGGATTCTCCCCCTCTCCTCGGGCGCCTTCATTTCCAGAACTTTCTCCGGGTTTCAGGGTGGCAGAAGATGGTGGTGACAGAGTGGACGGGCGAGGGGTCACCCAGCAATCACAGGATTTGCACAACTCTGGGAAAATAAAAGAAAACAAACAAAACACTTTTGTTTAGTTCCTACTGTGGCAGGGGAGAGCGAAGAGCAGGATTTTGGCTGACTGATCCCTTTGGAACAGAGCTGAGTTTTCCAGGGAAAACTCCAGAACACAGAACCCAAAGCAATTTCTTTTCTGTTTGCAGACCAGGGTGACAGCATTAAGGTAGCTCAAACTTCTTGACAGTGTCCTTTTAAGTCAATTATCCGTCTTCAAATGGACTCTTCCTGATGTTTATATTTATAAATACCAATAAACACCATTTTCCAAGCTGTGTCTCGCTGGGGGAATCACTGAGTGGAGGAAAATCCACCTCCTGCATGGGGCAGCTCCTGAGGGGGAGCCCTGAGTGTTTGCATGGACTCAGGGATGGGGTTTGGGGTGGAAGGACCTTGGAGCTCATCCAGGGACTCCTTTCCATAGCCTGGGATGCTCCTGGGATCGTCCTGGGTGGGATCTGGTGGCTGTGGAGGGCTCAGTGCCCAGGATTTGGAGGAATTTCTCCATCCTGGGGTTTCTGGGGGGGCTCTGGGACAGCTCCAGCACGGAGCCAGCCCAGGGTGAGGATCCCATCCCATTTCCAAGCCCAATCCAGCCCAGGGTGAGGATCCCATCCCGTTTCCAAGCCCAATCCAGCCCAGGGTGAGGATCCCATCCCGTTTCCAAGCCCAATCCAGCCCTGGGTGAGGATCCCATCCCGTTTCCAAGCCCAATCCCCTTCTCCAGCCTCAGCTGGGGCAGCTCCTTCAGTTTCACTCCCTGGGCTGTTCCTGTCCTTGGAATCCTCCCTGGTTGTGTCCCCACCTCCCAGCAGAGATTCCTGGAGCCTGGATCTGCCTTCCAGCACCTTCCAGCTGCCCCTGGACTCCCAGCAGGAGCAGGGACCAAGGGACCTCTCCAGGAAACAGCCTGGGACCTTCTGGGGTAGAAAATCCTCCAGTGAGGCTGAGCAGATCCAGTGCAACCAAAAAAAAGAGAATTTTCTGGGCCTTGGAGACCCTGCAGCCCCTTTTAGCCCAGTTCTGTGACAGGGTGAGGATGGGGCAGGTGGGAACAACAAGTTCCACTTTTTGCACATCTCTGTAATTCCCTTTGTATTTCTCTTTGATTTTCTCTCCATTGATCATGGCTGGCTGCTGCTGTCGTGGTTTTGGGGTAATTTGGGGTTTTTTTGGCAGGATAGGGGTGGATTGGGATCAGTGTGACAAGGTTCTTGGCTGTAGTGTTCTGGAAAATATCCTAAACCATTTTGGCTTTTTCTGGTGAAGGCTTGTGTGTTTGATGGGCCTGGGGGTGTTTTGGGGTTTTTTTTTCCTTTTTGCTTTCTTTTCTGGCATCCAGGTCAAGGTTTCTGCCCTCCCTCTGTGCCAAGGCCTGGCAGAAGCTCCTGTGTTGCAGTTTGGGGGATGTGGCGCTAAAATTATGGAGAAAATCAAGGAGAAGCTGCTTTTCCTCCTCAATTCCCAGCTCAGTCCGTGCCCTCCCAGCCTTTTGTTCTCCCCTGGCCCCTGCAAGGACCCATCCTGGCAGTGTCCCCAGTGTCCCATCACCTCCTTGTCCCTGTCCCTGCCCCGTGGCTCTGACTGACCTCCCATGGAAATCTGGAGCTGATTTTTTAAGGGTTGAGGGAAATCCATCCCACTGATCCTTATCCCAGGCTGGCAATGTCACCCTGTGCCAGCAGTGCCACCCTCGGGGCTCTTTGTGCTTCACCCTCTGTCCCCAAAGGTGCAGCTGAGCCCACCCGGGGGTCCCCAGGGGCTGTGACCCCCCCGTTCCCAGCCCTGTCCCCTTCCCTCGGGGGCTTTGACACTTTCAAACTCGGGGGTCTCCCGGTGGCTGCTGGACCCCCCTCCCTGGGCTGGGGCACAGGGAGAGCTGGAAAATGTCCTTTCCATGGTGAGGTCCGTGCTTGTCTCGTGTGACAGTGGCAGGAAGTTACAAACACACCTGGTTCAGGTGGCCCTGGTGGGGACAGAGGGGACACTCGGGACAGGGCTGGTGGCACTCTGGATCCCCATGCAGTGTTGTGGGGAGGATCGGGGGCGTTCTCTTGTCCCCTCCAGCGATGGGTCCCGGGCCCCGTGTCCTCCCCGTGTCCTCCCCGTGTCCTCCCCGTGTCTGTGATGGCGGCTCCGCTCCGGGGCTGTCCCAGCTCCTCCCGGTCCTCCCCTTCCTCCCCTGCTCCCGCTTTGTTTATCCCAATCCCATCCTTTGCCCCAGGAATTCGCTCCCAAGGACGTCCCGGTCGCGCTCCGCCGGCCCCGGGAGGGCTCCGCTGTTTCAGTGCCCCATTCCCGACCGGCCGGAGGCGGCGCCGGGCTCTGCCCGCCGGGGCTGCCCCGGTTCCGTCTGCAAGGGCTGGGACGGGACCTGCCCTGCCCGGTGTCGCCTGCTGGGGCCGAGGGACCGACCCCGCACCCCAAATCCACCCCGGGGACCCCGAACCCCCGCGGGCGCCGCAGGGACGAGGCCGTGTCCGGGGTCGCTCCCGCCGTTCTTTAATGGAAAGCGGGGACACGAAGGACACGGCGGGGGACAGGACGGGTCCCGTCCGCTCGGGCGGGCTCTGGGGGCTCTGCCAGCCCCGGGCTCCTCTCTCGGTCCCTTCCCAGCGTGGCCGGCTCCTACCGCAGCAGCAGCTGGAAGCCCTCGGGGCCAGGGGCTGCGGGCAGGGGACGCGGCTCAGTCGGGGCCACCGATGTCCCCTGCCCGGCCGCGGCCACCGCGGTACCTTTGCCGATCGCCACCACGAATCTCGTCTCGTCCTGGAGGTTCCTGATCATCTGCGGGGCACAGGGGGGCTCAGGGGGGCTCGGGGACTCTCCCGCTGCAGCTCGGGGGGGCTGCGGGGTCTGCGCCTCCCTGCCCTCCCCGGCTGTCCCCGTGTCCTCACCGCGTCGCTGACGAGGACGTGGATGCCGGCGGGTCCCTGGCGGGAGAGCCGCAGGATCTGCCCCGGGGGCAGCTCCAGCAGCTCCGCCAACCTCGCGGTGAGCTCGGGCACCGTCAGCTGCTGCAGGTGCAGCTCCTGGTACAGCCCTGGGGATGGGATGGGATGGGATGGGATGGGATGGGATGGGATGGGATGGGATGGGATGGGATGGGATGGGATAGGGCCGAGTGCCCACCCTCCATCCCCACGCCGCTGCACACCTGAGCCCCTCCTCACACACCTGAGCCCTTCCCCACACACCTGAGCCCTTCCCCACACACCTGAGCCCCCTCCTCACACACCTGAGCCCCTCCCCGCACACCTGAGCCCTCTCCTCACACACCTGAGCCCTTCCCCACACACCTGAGCCCCTCCTCACACACCTGAGCCCCTCCCCGGACACCTGAGCCCCCTCCTCACACACCTGAGCCCTCTCCTCACACACCTGAGCCCTTCCCCACACACCTGAGCCCCTCCCCGCACACCTGAGCCCCTCCCCGCACACCTGAGCCCCTCCCCGCACACCTGAGCCCCTCCTCACCTGATCCCGCACCCTCCGCACTCTCAGCCCCGCTGGGCTCCTGTGCCACGTACAGGGTCAGCCGGGGCCGCGGGCACCTGAGGGGGCACAGGAGGCTCTGGCGGGGGGCCAGGATGGGGTCGGACCCCACGGAGCTCCCCGGGGGTCCCCAAAAAGCGGCACCGGGGGCGCGGGAGCCTGACCTGCCCGCCAGGGCGTGGCAGAGGCGGATCCCGTCCGGGGCTCCGCAGATCTGGATCAGGTCCCTGCGCGAGAGCTTCAGCAGCTCCGCGCCTGCGGACGGGGGCGCTCAGGGGGCGGCAGGAGGGGGGTCCCGGCTCCGAGCCCCGGCCCGGCCCCGGCTCTCACCGGTGAAGTTGGCGAAGACGCGGGCGCAGGAGGAGAAGCGGCGGCGGAGCAGCCACTGCTGCGTCTCCAGCGGGGAAGCGCAGGGGCTCAGCGCCTGTGGGGGCTCAGCGGGGCCTCAGCGGGGCACGACCCGAGCGGGCACAACCCCAGCCCGTCCCGGGGGGCCGGGGGAGGCTCTGGGGGCTCCCTCACCTCGCCAGGACTCTCCGCGGGGCCCTCGGCAGCGCAGGCGGGTGACACGGGGGACACGCTGTTGAAGATTGCAGGCAAGATGTTTTCTATTGCCATCTGTATGGCAGATTACCTTTGTCAAGTGGGCAGTTTGCCTTATCTCTCTCTGTGAGTGACCACATTCACTCCTCCCTCGGGAGGGGACACTGCTGATAACAGCCATTGAATGTCCCTGCATGGCTGATAAGAACTACAGCATCCCATTGGGAGATGTGAGCCCAGAGGGAGGAGCCAAGCATTCCTGCCCGGATATAATCCAGAGGTTTGGAGACACCAGCACAGCTTCTGCACTGGATTCCCCAGAGGAGCAGCAGCTGCCTCTTCTTCCATTGGATCTTCAGAGGCAGAATCCATCCTTCTCTACAGGATCCCTGCTCCAGCAGAGCCACCCCTGACACTGCAGGAGGGCTGAGCCACAATTCCAATGGGTCTGCTGCCAACACCCTGACCCACAGGGTGTCAGGCTGGGTTCTGACTCTGGCAGTGTTGTTCTTGTGCACTGCATTATTTATTTTATCCTTTTATTTTTTTCTTTTCCCTATTAAAGAACTGTGATTTCCTGCTCCCATATTTTTGCCTGAGAGCCCCTTAATTTAAAATTTATAGCAATTCAGAGGGGAGGGGAGGGTTCACATTCTCCATTTCAGGGGAGGCTCCTGCCTTCCTTAGCAGACTCCTGGCTTTCCAAACCGAGACACAGGCACACCCTGTGGGGCAGGGCGGGCACAGAAGGAGACCCCAGAAGTGGGGAAATGGGGGGTCCAGGGTTCCCCGCTCACCTCTCGGGGCTCAGCAGCTTGAAGGGGTGCGGGGACGGCAGCCCCGGGGTGCCCAGGGGGCTGTGGGGGGCACCCAGCGCATCCGGCCATGGGGGGCACTGAAGAGGAGGGGGGGGTGATGGGTGCAGGGTCCCGGGGGTACCCTCGGCCCACGGGGGGCGCCAGGGCCGGGACCCACCTCGGCCAGCACGGTGCTCTCGTAGGGCGGCTGGAATTTCTCCCTCTCGGCCGCCGGCTGCTTCTCCACCTTCTCCCGGTCCGTCCTCTGCTTCCTATCAGCCCCCTTGGGCTGTGCCGGGGGGTGAGGGTGGCCCTGGGCCCCCCCTGGACCCCCAGACCCCACCATGCACCCACCCCCCAGCCCAGAGCGGGGTCTCCCAGTAGTGGGGGGCACTGCGAGCACTGGGGGCACTGGGGGCACTGGAAGCACTGGGGGCACTGGGAGCACTCGAAGCACTGGGGGCACTGGAAGCACTGGGGGCACTGGGAGCACTGGGGGCACTGGTTTCCCGCCCTCCCCGGTACCTTGAACACCTTGACCAGGCAGCTGGCGGAGTGCAGGTGCTCGGGGGGGTCCCCCTCGCCCCCTGCCCCAAAGGTGTCGATCTGGATGCGGAAGGGGACCCCCTTCTCCCCCCCGTTCTTCCGCAGCGTGAACTCGGTGCTGATGCAGTGAACCTGATGGGATGGGATGGGAGGGACAGCAGGGTCAGGACTGGGCGCTGTGACCCCCCCCAGGATCCCCCCGAGCCCCCCAAACCCCGGCTCCCACCTGCACGAACACGGATGTGCGTCGGGAGGGGTCCCAGAGGAATTCCACCGTGTTGAGCAGCGTGGGGTGGATTTGGGGCTCCAGGATCCCCACGGAGAGCGGGATGTCTGCGGGAGCGGGGTCAGCGCGGCCCCTGCAGCCCCCCCGGCCCCTCCCCAGCCCCGGCACCCACCGATGTCCAGGATTCGGTCGCCCGGGCGGCTCCAGCGCCAGCCCTCGAGCTGCTGCTGCTCCGAGTACTGGAGGCGGCGGTCGTGGAAAACCACCCGGACCAGGCTCTGGGCAGGGGCACGGCCCCAGACTGGGGCTCAGCTGGGCTTGGACCGGGGCAGAACTGGGGCTGGATTGGGGCAGAACTGGGGCTACACTGGGGTTGAACCGGGGCACAGCGAGGACTGGACTGGGGAGGAGATGGGGCTGGACTGGAACTGGACCAGGGCAGAGCTAGGACTGGACTGGGCCTGAACCGGGGCTGAACTGGGGCTAGACTGGTGTTGAACTGGGGCAGAGCTAGGACTGGACTGGGAATGAGATGGGGCTGAACTGGGGCTGGACTGGGCCAAAATTGGGGCTGAACTGGGATCGAACTGGGGCTGGAGTGGAGCTGTAGTGGGGCTGAAAGGAGGCTGCACTGGGGCAAAACTGGGGCTAGACTGGAGTTGAACTGGGGCAACACAGCCAGGACTGGGGCTGCACTGGGATAGGACTGGGATGGGGCTGGACTGTGGCAAAATTGGGGCTGGAGTGGGGTAGAACTGGGGCTGGACTGGGTTAGGACTGGGGCTGAAGTGAGGCTGAACTGGGGCAGAACTGGGTCTGGACTGGGACAGAACCGGGACTTGAGCCCAGATCTTTTCCCCGGGGTCCCCCCACGTCCCCACCCCGCTCACCTTGACCACCCTGCGGCCCTCGGCCGGGTCCCCCCGGGCCATTCCCGTTCCCATCATGCGGATCTCGTAGGGCTGCCCTGGGGAGGGGGCCGGGAGGGGGGACTGAGCCCTCATCGTGAGGGGTGGGAGGTCCCCCCCCCGGCGCCCCCAGACTCACCCTGGTTCAGGTAGGTGAGGGTCTCCTCGTGGCGCCGCACGGCCGGGGAGGTCGGGGCACACAGGATGTACCGGAAGGGCGGCTGCCATGTGGAGACGCCCTTGGGCTCCTCCTGCTTCAGGTAGGGCAGGACCGGGGGGTCCCTGCGGGAAAACGCCCCCCGGAAAGGGTGGGAGCTCGGCCGTGCCTCAGTTTCCCCGAGCCCAGCGGATTTGGGGGGTACCTGAGCAGCCCCGAGGCGGGCAGGGGGTACACGTCCCCAGGGCTGGACCAGCAGGGCTCGGGCTGGCCGTGCCAGAAGAGCATGGTGGGGACAGGGGGGACACCCCGCGAGCAGAGGGCAACAGCACCGAGGGACAGGGGGCGGCCCCACCCCCACCTTTATAGGCACGGGGAGGGGAATGGGAGCGGGGCCGGGCCCAGTTTGGCCCAGCTGGGACCAGTTCGGGGTGTTGACAGTAAACAGTGGGGAGGGAGGGGCTCCGTTTGCTGTCAATACAATGGGGGGGACACCAGGGGGCTCCCCCAGTCCCTTTGTCCCAGCCAAGAACCCCCCCGTGTGCGTCCTGTCACCACCCCCCTCCTAACGCCTTTAATTCCTGCCAATTTGGCTCTTTTTGGGTAAAAAAAAAGGTATTTGCAGAGCCCCGAGTGTGGGGGGGGTTGGTGGGTGCTGTGTCCCCCACTTGGGGTTGGGGTTGTCAGATTTGGGGTCTATGGGTGCAATGTCCCCTCTTGGTGACACTGGGACATGACCCGGGGGTGTCACACACACACACCGGGTGTCACACACAGACCCATCACTGTGATGAGCTGGGGGGCAGGGGGGTCCCAGCTCCATTTCAGTGGTGGGGGGGACCCTCCTCAGCTCACTGAACCCCCCCAGGTGGGCCCAGGGGAGGGGCAGAGCCCATCCGCGCTGTGTCTGTCTGTCTGTCCAGCCACTCCCACTGTGGGATCGGGCTGGCAAGGAGCTGCAGGGGGAGTTTGGGGGGGCCCTAGGGTGAGCTCCAGCCCCTCAGCTCCTCCCTGAGCCTTTGGGGGTTCAGGGGGGTCCCCAGTGCCCGGGGCCGTGGGGAAGGGCCCCACTCAGGGATCCCCAGCGTTTCCCTGACCCCTCCCTGCTGCAGACACGGAGGCTCGGCGGGAAGAGTCCGGGATGTTTTATTGGAGGCCAGGGGATGGGACAGGCTGGGAGCAGGGGACAGCCCCAGGTCACTTCTTGGCCTCCTCCTCCTTGGACAGGGTTTTGATGATCTCCTCCTTCTTGGCCTGCAGCCGCTCCTCGCGGCGCTTCCGCGCCTCCTTGGTCTTGGAGCGCCGCGCCTCCGCCTGGTCCCTGCGGGATTGGGGACGTGAGGAACCCACAACGGCCCCACAACACCCGGAACGGCCCCACAACACCCGGAACAACACCTGGAACGGCCCCACAACACCCGGAACGGCCCCACAACACCCGGAACAACACCCAGAACAGCCCCACAATACCCAGAATGGCCCCAGAACAACACCCAGAGCAGCCCCACAATACCCAGAACAACACCCGGAACGGCCCCACAACACCCAGAACAACACCCGGAACGGCCCCCACAACACCCAGAACAACACCCGGAACGGCCCCCACAACACCCGGAACAACACCCGGAATGGCCCCACAACACCCGGAACAACACCCGGAACGGCCCCACAACACCCGGAACAACACCTGGAACGGCCCCACAACACCCGGAACAGCCCCACAACACCCGGAACGACACCTGGAAGGGCCCCACAACACCCGGAACAGCCCCACAACACCCGGAACAACACCCAGAACAGCCCCACAATACCCAGAATGGCCCCAGAACAACACCCAGAGCAGCCCCACAATACCCAGAGCAGCCCCACACCGTCCTGACCCCTGTCCCCATTTCCTTGGGTTCTGCTGTCCCTCACCACCCAGAACAGCCCCACAACATTCCCACAACACCCAGAACAGCCCCCCAACACCCTGCCGTCCCACACCACCCCGCTGGATCCCGGGGATTTCCATTCACTCCATCCACGGAGCAGCTGTTTGGGGTCTCGTGTCTCTGCTGAATCCCAGAGTGCTCAGATTCAGCTTTTCCCCCCAAGGACACAGCAGATTCTGCAATCCCTCCCCTGCCCTGGTCAATCATTCACCCACTCCAGCAGCTGATCAGGAACCTCCCATTTCCCACTTCAGTGGAACCCCAAAGCCCAGCAGAGCCCACATTTCCCTGCTGCCAGCCAGCCCTGCCCTGTTTGGGATGGATTCCCCCAGGAATGCCCCACAGGGGGGGATTATCCCTGGCAATCCCTCCTGCCTGCAGCAGCAACTTACGCCAGGAGCTTCTTGCGGGCCTTGTCGGCCTTCAGCTTGTGGATGTGCTCCATGAGGATCCGCTTGTTCTTGAACACGTTGCCCTTGACCTTCAGGTACAGGCTGTGGTACCTGTGGGGCACAGGGGGTGGGGACATCAACACCTGCCTGGAGAACTGGGATGGGCTGGGATGGAGTGGAATGGGATGGACTGAGATGGAGTGGAATGGGAGCACTGGGATGGAGTGGGATGGACTGACAGCACTGGGGTGGACTGGGATGGGAGCACTGGGGTGGGAGCGCTGGGATAGGATGGGATGGGAGCACTGGGATGGACTGGGATGAGCTGGGATAGGATGGGAGCACTGGGATGGTCTGGGATGAGCTGGGATAGGATGGGAGCACTGGGATGGTCTGGGATGGGAGCACTGGGATAGTCTGGGATGGTCTGGGATGGGAGCACTGGGGCGGACTGGGATGGGATGGGAGCACTGGGGTAGACTGGGATGGGATGGGAGCACTGGGATGGGAGCACTGGGGTGGACTGGGATGGGATGGGAGCACTGGGATTAGGGGATGTCCCCACCCTGCTGGCTGTGTGGGAAGGGCAGGGCCAAGGGTTTAGGGCTCATCCCAGCCCTTCCTGGCAGAACTGGACCTGTCCAGGGACTGGTCTGGCCCATACTGGGAGGGCTGGGGATGCCCAGGGCAGTGAACTCTGGGGGCACAGCACAGCCCAGCTCTCACATGTGGCGGTCGATCTTCTTGGACTCGCGGTAGCGCCGCAGCAGCCGCCGCAGGATCCGCATGCGCCGCATCCAGGTGACCTTCTCGGGCATGCGGGCGTTGGCCGTGCCCTTCCTCTTGCCTGGAGCGGGGCAGAGGGGTCGGGAGGAGCCCAAACTCCTGCCAGCTCAGCCCCACACCCATCCCAAAGCTTCCCATCCTCCCTTTCCCCTCAAAGGAACAATCAGGGACACAAACCAGGGGCTTCCTGTGTCCCAAACCCAGGGGGGGATTCCCAAAGCCAGGAGGGGATTCCCGAACACAGGAGGGGATTCCCAAGGGTGAGTGAGAAGCAGCTGTGGAAGGTGGGGAATTTCCCCCATTCCCAGGGGGATTAGGCACTCAGTTCCCCCATTCCCAAGGGGATTGGGCACTGCCCAATGAGGCATTTCCCCATTGGGAGCGGGATGGGGCACTCCCTGATGTGCATTTCCCCCATTCCTAGAGGCATGCAGGACTCAATTTCCCAGTTCCCAGGGGGTTGGGCCACTCCCAGATGTGGATTTCCCCATTCCCAAGGGGATTGGGCACTCAATTCCCCTGTTCCCATCAATTCCCCCATTTCCAGGGGGATGCAGGACTCAATCTCCCCCTTTCCCAGAGGCATGGGGCACTCCCTGATGTGGATTCCCCCATTCCCAGGGGGATTGGGAACTCCCTGATGTGGATTTGCCTTGTTCCCAGGGGGACCGGGCACTCAGTTCCCCCATTCCCAGGGGGATTGGGCACTCAGTTCCCCCATTCCCAGGGGGATTTGGCACTCAGTTCCCCCATTCCCAGGGGGATTGGGCACTCAGTTCCCCCATTCCCAGGGGGATTGGGCACTCAGTTCCCCCATTCCCAGGGGGACTGGGCACTCAGTTCCCCCATTCCCAGGGGGACTGGGCACTCAGTTCCCCATTCCCAGGGGGACTGGGCACTCCCAGCAGTGTATCTGCCCTCACCGATGCCCATGTGCCGGCCCTTCCTGCGGGCCAGCGTGTTCTTCCTGCAGCGGGCGCGGGAGTGCACGGTCACGGGCTTGCGGATGATCAGCCCATCTTTGATCAGCTTCCGGATCTGCTGCCCTGCAAAAGCACCCAGCACCTCCTGGGGGCTGCCAGCACAGCACCCACCCCAGCCCGGGGGGATGGAGGGCACCCAACACCAGGGCCAAGGCAGTGCCTCCCTCAGAGCCCTTTGCTCCTCCCCTCAGAGCCCTGCTCCCCTCACAGCTCTGTTTCCTCTCCCTCAGAGCCCTGCTCTCCCCACCCTAGTGCTCTGTTCTCCCCCTCCTCACACCTCTGTTCTCTCCCTCCCCAGAGCCCTGCTCCCCCTTCTCACAGAGCTGTTCTCCCTTCTCTCAAAGCCCTGTTCTTCCCCCTCTCAAGAGTTCTGTGTTCCCTCCCTCAGAGCTCTGTTCTCCCCCTCTCAGGACCCCATTTCCCCCCTCCTCAGGGCCCTGTTCTCCCCCTCCTCACACCCCTGTTCTTTACCACCTCTGAGCTCTGTTCCCCCCCTCCTCAGGGCCCCATGTTCCCTCCCTCACAGCTCTGATCCCCCCTCAGGACCCCATTCTCCCCCTCCTAAAATCCATGTTTTCCCTCTCCTCAGGGCTCTGTGTTCCCCCTCCTCACATCCCTGTTCTCCCCCTCCCCAGAGCCCTGCTCCCCCTTCTCACAGAGCTGATTTCCCTTCTCTCAGAGCCCTGTTCTTCCCCTCTCAGAGCTATGTTCCCCCTCCTCAAAGCCCTGTTCTTCCCTCTCTCAAGAGTTCTGTGTTCCCTCCCTCAGAGCTCTGTTCTCCCTCTCCTCACACCTCCCTGTTTTCCCCCTCCTCAGGGCCCCATGTTCCCTCCCTCACAGCTCTGATCCCCCCTCAGGACCCCATTCTCCCTCTCCTAAAATCCATGTTTTCCCTCTCCTCAGGGCCCCGTGTTCCCTCCCTCACAGCCCTGTTCTTCTCCTCCTCAAATCCCTGTTCTCCTCCACTCAGGACCCTGTTTTCCTCCTGTCAAATCCCTGTTCTCCTCCTCCTCAGAGCCCTGTTCTCCCCTCCCTAGACCTCTGTCATCATCCCCCATCCCCCCTGTTTGTTTTCTCTCCTGTTTCTCCCACTGAACCTCCAACGATCCCAATTCCCTCCCTCATTATCTCAGAACCACCAGGCACCTCATCAGTTCAAATCCTGAAAATCCCCACTTTAACCTGCAAAGAATTTGCTGAATTTCACCTGAGCCAAATCGTGAACTTTTGGGAGATCTTTCCCAGACTCGATGACCTTACCAACCTAACCCAACCCCACTGTTACTGAGCTCTCCAAAACCTCTGTTCCCACCCTCCTGGATCCCACAGATCCCCCCCACGTACGGGAGTTGGCATTGGCGATCTCATTGGTCTCGTTGGGATCAAGCCACACCTTCTTCTTCCCGCAGCGCAGGACGCTGGAGGCCAGCCTCTTCTGGAGCCGGAGCATACTGGGAGGGCAATGGGCACGGATCAGGGGGGTCTGCACCCTTTAGGGACCCTACAGCCCTCCAGGGACCCCTGACCCCCCTTTAGGCACCCTACAGCCCCCTGAGGGACCCCTGACCCCCCCCTTTAGGGACCCTCAGGCTCCCCCAGGGGAGCCCGCACCCCTCTGGGAGAGTCCTCACCTCCTCCAAGGGACCCTGCCCTCCCCTTAGGGACCCTCACCCACCCTCAGGGTCCCGCATCGCCCCTCATGGGATCCTCATCCCGCTCAAGGATTCTTCCCCCCCGCCCCTCAGACCCCTCCTCACCCCCCTCAGTTCCTCAAACACCCCGCGCTGCTCCAAGGGGCGCATCCAAGGTCCGCAGTGCCCCACAGCAGCGCCCCCAGACCCCCCTCACGCATCCCCGGCCCCTCAGCGCAGCCATGGCGCCCCTCCGCCATCTTCCCGCCAGGCCTCAGGAGGCCGCGGCCGCTTCACAGCACCCGGGGCCGCCATCCAGCACTACCCGGACGCCGCCCCGGTTCTAAGGACACTCTCCCACTCCCCTCACAGCCCTCCCCGGTGCCTCCCGACCCCCGTTATTCCCCGAGCAGCGGCCCCGGTCCCACTCCCACCTCATGGCGGCGGCGGCGCCGGGGCCGGAGAGACGCAGCGGCAGCGCTGACCCCGCCCCCTGAGCGCGGCGTGTACCACCCCACCCTCCCCCCCGCGCCCATCCCCGCAGCCTCGCCGCAGTCCGAAACGCGATAAAGGAACAAACGCGATAAAATCACGCGTAGTCTCTTATCTGAAGGACCGAAACCCACGCGTAACGCGTGGGAGAGGCGTGGGTTCTGCCTGGCTCCCCCCTCGGCTGTAGTAGGATGGTACAGCCCGCGCGTGCGCGGCGGGAAGGGCTGGGCGGGGGCTGCGCATGCGCGGTGGGGATGTGGGAGGCACGTGGAGGAAGCGCTGGGACAAACTGGGATGAACTGGGAGCACTGGGATAGGATTAAAATGGGAATAGGGGATGTGCCTGCCCCGCTGGCGGCGTGGAAGTGCAGGGCAGAGGGTTCAGGGCTCGTCCTAGCCTTTGCTGGCAGAACTGGACCTGTCTAGGCACCGGTCTGGCCCATACTGGGAGCACTGGGATGAAATGGGAGCACTGGGATGGGATTAGGATGGGATTAGGGGATGTCCCTGCCCCACTGGCGGCGTGGGAAGCGCAGGGCAGAGGGTTCAGGGCTCCTCCCAGCCCTTGCTGGCAGAACTGAACATGTCCAGGCACGGGTCTGGACGTGTTCATGGGAGCACTGGCCCTGTCCTGTGCCTAAACTGGTCTATACTGGGAGGCCTGAATCTGCTTTGGGATCGTGCTGAGAGCCCAAAATCACCTGGTGAACCCTGAACTCACCTGGTAATCCCCTGAATTTGCTGGTGAAACCCCAAAATCACCTGGTGAACTCTGAAATCACTTGATTATACCCCAAAACCAACCTGGTGAACCCCAAAAATCACCTGATTACCCCCTAAAATCACCTGGTTATCCCCTGAATTCACCTGATTATCCCCAAAATCACCTGGTGAACCCCAAAAATCACCCCATCATACCCCAAAATTACCTGGTTAACTCTGAAATCACCTGGTTACCCCCCGAAATCAACTGGTGAACCCCTGAAATCACACGGTGAACCCCAAAAATCACCTGGTTACCCTCCAGAATCACCCGATGAACCCCCAAAATCACCTGGTGAACCCCAAAATCACCTTGTTATCACCTCATTACCCCCTGAATTCGCCTGGTTACCCGCAAAAATCACCTTGGTACCCCCTGAAATCACCTGGTAAACCCCCAAAATCACCTGATTACCCCCCAAAATCCCCTGATTATCCCCAAAATCACCTGGTAAACCCCCAAAATCACCTGATTACCCCCCAAAATCCCCTGATTATCCCCAAAATCACCTGCTGAACCCCTGAAGTCACGCGGTGAACCCCAAAAATCACCTGATCTCCCTCCAAAATCACCCAATGAACTCCCAAAATCACCTGATTACCCCCTGAATTCGCCCCAGTTATCCCCCAAAATCACCTGGTTACCCCCAAAAATCACCTGATTATACCTGAAATCACCTGATTACACCCAAAATCACCCGGTTACCCCCCAAAATCACCTGAATTTCCCCCAAACCCCCCCCGGGTCGGGGCCGCTGCCGCCTCCCGGCGATGTGGCAGAGCCGCCATATGGAGCTGCTGCTGCCGCCAGATTTTTGGTTCGATTTCCCAGAAAAAACAGGGATAAACACAGCCTCTCGCTGTTTCCCAACTGCCTCATCCTTTTCCTTCAACAAACAGCCCCAAAACCGGAGCTTCCCGGGGTGGGAATTGCTGGCACCGCACGGGGACGGGACAATGCCGGGGACAGCGGTGCCACCGAGCCCTCTGGAAGTGCCACCGAGCCCTCTGGAAATGACACCGAGCCCTCTGGAAGTGCCACCGAACCCTCTGGAAGTGCCACCTTGTGCTTCCCAAGGATTCCAGGAGGAGGAAAAGCAGCTGAGCGCAAATTTGAGGAGTTTGAGGTAAAGGTGCTGCTGGTGCTGCTGCGTTCTCGGGGGGAAGTTCCGGGGGGACTTTCCCGTCCTTTTTTTGGGTTCCCGGGAATTTCCGTGGTTCCAGGTTCGTGGAGCTCCTCCCGGGAGCAGCGGGGGTGCCCGGGGAGCTGGCAGGGAGGAGGAGGAGGAGGAGGAGGAGATGCCGTGACTGTGCCAATCTCCCCACGCAGTGCCAGGCGATGGTGCCCGCCTCTACCCCCGGGCACGATCCCGGCTGGAAGGCACCCCAAAAAAACACCCCCAGAGCCCTTCCAGGGATTTTATTTTCATCCAGGAGAGCAGGGTTGGCTTTCCCAGGCAGGGGGGGGGTCTGGATTGGGGTCCCTGGGGTGACCCAGAGCCCCCCCAAAAAACACCCCCAGAGATTTCATCTCCATGCAAGGGAGCACAGGGCACGGGCTCCCCTGGGGTTGGGGTCTCTGGGGTGACCTGGAGCCCCCCAGAGCCCTCCCAGGGATTTTATTTTCATCCAGGAGAGCAGGATTGGCTTTTCAAGGCATGGAGGGTCCGAGTTGGGCTCTCTGGGGTGACCCAGAGCCCCCCAAAAACACCCCCAGAGACCCTCCAGGGATTTCATCTCCATCCGGGAGAGCAGGGTCGGGGTTGGGGTCCCTGGAGCCCCCCAAAATCCCTCCCAGGGATTTCATCTCCATCCAGGAGAGCAGGGTTGGGGTTGGGGTCCCTGGAGTGACCCAGAGCCCCCCAAAACCACCCCCAGAGACCCTCCAGGGATTTTATTTTCATCCAGGAGAGCAGGATTGGCTTTTCCAGGCATGGGGGGTCTGGGTTGGGGTCCCTGGGGTGACCCGGAGCCCCCCCCCAGCTGCTGCTGGAGGGTGGAAAATTCTCTGCCAGCTGTCCCGGGATGGGGACAGGAAAATCCCCTCCTGGCGGGGTGGGCGAGAAGGAATTGGGAACTTTCCGACAGCCGGAGGGAGGTGACACAGCCGGGGGGATCGGGGAGGGGGGATTGTCCCCAGGGAGGGGGGATTGTCCCCAGGGTGCCGCCCCGGGGGACAGGGGACACTGCCAGGACACCCAGCAGGGTGTGGGGAGCTCTCCCTGTGCTCCCCCGGGGGTGGTTTTGGGGGGGAAATGAGGATTTTTGGGGCAGTCTTGTCCCGGTGGGGTATGGGGGGGCTCTCCCTGTGCTCCCCCGGGGGTGTTTTGGGGGGAAAATGAGGATTTTTGGGGCAGCCTTGTCCCGGTGGGGTATGGGGGGCTCTCCCTGTGCTCCCCCGGGGGTGTTTTGGGGGGAAAATGAGGATTTTTGGGGCAGCCTTGTCCCGAGGGAGCGCTGGATTCAGGATGGGGATGGGGGCTGCTCCTGCCTGGGGTCTCTGTCCCCCCTTCCCCGGTTCTTTTTGGGGTCCCCCCCCAGCTCTAAAGCGCGTCGAGCAGCAATGTGGGGAGGGGGCGCCCTCTTGCACCTGGGGATGGGGGAGAGGGGAGCGCTGGATCCCCCAAAACTCCCCCCAAAATTCGAGGATGCTCCGACCCGCTCGGGGTGGGGGGCGGAGATTGGGGGGCACCCCCGCAGTGGGGTTGGGGGGCGCATTCCCGCATCCCCCATCCCCCCGGGAAGGCGGTGCGGGAGCGGCCGCCCATCCCTGTCTCCCCCCCCCCCTTCCTCCTCCTCCTCCGTCACCGCGGGGGCCAGGCCTGAGCTTCATCGTCATCGTCATCATCTTCCTCTGTGTGCTGTGTGTGCGCTTCCCACCCACCCGGCCATCCCAAAAATCCCAAAATCCCGCCGAGCCCGGCGCTTCCATGGTGCGGGAAGGCGGCATGGCCCGGACCCCCTACAGCTCCACGCAGGACATCCAGATGGACGTCTTGGACAACGCCGCCCTCCAGGTGACACCCCCGAGGCTTTTTGGGGGTGACAGCATCGCCCACACCCCCCCCCGGGCACGGTGGGGGCGGGGGGCGTCCCATGGAATTCCGCCCTCCTGGAATTTGGGGTGGGAGGAGATGGGGGTTCAGCCCTTCCCCTAAATCCCTGCGTGGATTATGGGGTCCCAGCACCCAAAAATAAAGGGAGAGACCCCAAATCCACGCCCCCCACCCCTCTCAATTTGCCAGGTTTGGGGTGGTTTTTTGGGGGAGTGGGGAGGGGGGGTGTTGTGCCCAAAGGGAAAGTTTTGGGAATTGGGAAAACTCTTGGGGTGCTGCCCTCCCCCATCCCCTTCCCTCGATTTGTCCCCTCTGCTTTTGGGGTGGGGGGGAGCGGGGACTGTCCCCTCAGTGGTCCCAGAGGGGTGGGGGGCACTGGGGACGGACCCCCCCCCCCCCCCGTCTGTGCTCTTGGGGAGCTCCAGTTGAGGAGGGGGGTGACAGATTTTGGGGTGAGGTGACAGATTTTGGGGTGAGGTGACAGATTTTGGGGTGGGGGCACTGTGGGTGGCACTGGGGGGGTCCTGCACCTACAAATACCCACCATGGGGACCCCCCCACCCCCGGGGGTGGCAGCTGGGCCCAGCTGTCCCTTGGGGACATTGAGGGGGGGGTGACACCCCCCTCCTCCCCCAGCCTTTTACCCCCCCAAAGGGCGGGGGGGGCACTGGGACACCCCAGATCCCAGCAGGGGGGGGGGGGTCCCATGGGGGTGGGTGCCCACGCTGGGGGGGGGTGTCTCGGGCTCTGGAGGGGGGTGTGGGGTCACCCCCCCCCCATCCCGGGAGGGGCTGTTGGGTTCTGGTTTAACTGGGGGGGGGGGCGGGGCTGGAGTTTGGGGGGGCTGCGACCCCAAACCAAACACGGTGGGGTCTGAGCGAGTCTGGGGTCGCAGCCCCCCCCCCCCCCCCCAATACCCGGCACCCCCATTCCCTTCCCGAGCCCCCCTCGAGTGGGGTTCAGCTGCAGGGCGGGGGTGGAAGGGGTTGGCGGCTGGGGGGGGGGGGGTGCGGAGCTGCCCCCCGAGTTTTGGGGGCACTTTTGGGGGGGTCCAGCGCTCCCGTGTCGCCCCCTCCCCTGTCCCCAGGGCAAGTACAGCAGGCGCAAGAGCCGCTTCAAGCGCTCGGACGGCAGCACCTCCTCGGACACCACCTCCAACAGCTTCGTCCGGCAGGTGCGGGGGGGTCCCGCCGCTTTTTGGGGGGGTCCTGGCTGTTTTTGGGGGGTCCCAGCGCTCCTTTGTGCCCCAGAACTGAGGGGGGGTCGCCCCGAGCCAATCCTGGCCATGCCCTCCGCTCCCCTCAATTATTTTGAGAGGGATCCCCCCCCCCTCAAATCGCAGCCCCCCATGGGCTCCTCTGCCCCTTTTTTTTGTGGGGGGGGGGGGGGGGGGCACAGCCCTGTCACCAAAACTGGGGCTTGGCAGGCCCCCCCCTGTTTGAGCCCCCACCCTCTGGCCCGGGCTAAATTTACCCGGGTGAAACCTGACCCCCCCCTCCGCCCCTGGCCAGCCCTGCCCGCCCCGCTCCCCCCGGCCCCGCCACCATGGAGGTCCCCGGCAAAGACCCCCCGGCTGTCCCGGTGAGCGACCCCCGCCCGGGGAGGACCCCCCGACCCGCCCTGCCCTCAGCTCCCGGCTCCTCCGCGAGTTTTGGGGGGTCTCTGGGGCGGGGTGATCCCCCCAGTGTCCCCTCCGTGGGACGGGGGTGTCCCCACTGTGGGTTTTGGGGAGGGGTCGCCACCCCGGGCTGTGCGGAGGGGGTGAGCCCCACATTTGTGGTGACCCCCAAAGGGACAAATCAGGGTTGGGGGAGTCCCGGGGGTGGCTGTGGGGTTGGGGGGGGGTCCCATGTGTCACCCACCGCGTCCCTGGGGTGTCCCCGCTGTCCCTGTGGGACTC
This sequence comes from Molothrus ater, assembly GCF_012460135.2. NCBI lineage: Eukaryota > Metazoa > Chordata > Aves > Passeriformes > Icteridae > Molothrus > Molothrus ater. The sequence continues at coordinate 2,721,942 of NC_050504.2, read as the reverse complement.
TGGGGGAACGGGGGGTGTCCCCGGGTCCTCCCAGAGCGTCGTGTCCCACACCTGGGGACATCGGGGGGACACTCTGGGGGGGTCCCAGAGTCCCCTCCCGGTTCTGGAGAGGCCCCGGGCAGCGGGACGGGAGCGGGGCCGGTGTCGGTGTCACGTTCCTGTTCCCGGCCAGAGCGGTGGCGACAGCTGCCGTGTGTGTGTGTGTGTGTGTGTGTGTGTGTGTGTGTGTGTGTGTGTGTGTGTGTGTGTGTGTGTCCCTCTCCTGCCCTGACCCCGCCACTGCGGTGGCACCGGGGTGGCACTGGGGGCTCTGGGGTGGCACTAGGCTGGCACCGGGGTGGCTCTAGGCAGGATCAGGGTGGCACTGGGGTGGCTCTGGGCAGGACTGGGTGACTCCAAGGTGGCTCCAGGCAGTACCAGGTGGCACCAGGCAGCACCGGGGTGGCTCTGGGCAGCACTGGGCTGTACCAGGTGGCACTGGGGTGGCACCAGGCAGCTCCGGGGTGTCTCTAGGCAGGACCAGGGTGGCACCGGGCAGCACTGGGTGGCTCCAGGCAGCACCAGGGTGGCTCTGGGAAGCACCAGGCAGTACCAGGTGGCACTGGGGTGGCACCAGGCAGGACCAGAGTGGCTCTGGGAAGCACCAGGCAGTACCAGGTGGCACTGGGGTGGCACCAGGCAGGACCAGGGTGGCTCTGGGCAGCACTGGGCTGTACCAGGTGGCACCGGGCAGCACCAGGGTGGTTCCAAGGTGGCACCAGGCAGCCCCAGAGTGGCTCTGGGCAGCACTGAGGTGGCTCCAGGCAGGACTGGGGTGGCACTGGGCAGGACCAAGGTAGTTCCGAGGTGGCTCCAGGCAGGACCAGGGTGGCTCCCAGTGGCCGCAGTGCTGCGCACCGGCACAGTGAGAGCGTGCAGAGGCATCAGAGGGCCGGGACTGGGGCTGGGCTCGCTGTCCTGGGGGGCACAGGCTGGGCTGAGCCCCTTCCCCGGCACACAGGGCTCGGCTGAGTCCTACACCAGCCGCCCCTCGGACTCGGATGTGTCGCTGGAGGAGGACAGGGAGGCGCTGCGCAGGGAGGCCGAGCGCCAGGCCATGGCCCAGCTGGAGAAAGCCAAGGTGGGACAGTCGGGATGGAGCCCCAGCCCTGGCACAGGGACCCCCCGGTGCCCCCAGCCCTGGCACAGGGACCCCCAGCCCCGGCACAGGGACCCCCAGCCCTGGCACAGGGACCCCCCTTGACCCCCAGCCCTGGCACAGGGACCCCCCAGTGCCCCCTGCCCCCCCAGCCCTGCTGTGTCCCGGCCCCTGGGGGCACTGGGAAGGCAGTGGGGGTTACTGGGTGGAACCGGGAGCTGCACCTGCCTGGCCAGGGTGGGGTGAGGGGCTGGAATCTCCCCATTTTGGGGTGGCAGAGGATGAGATCTCCTTGTTTTGGGGTGGCAGAAGTTGGAATCTCCCCATTTTGGGCTGGCATCTCCCTGTTGTGGGGTGGCAGAGGGTGACATCTTCTTGTTTTGGGGTCGGATCTCCCCATTTTGGGATGGCAGAAGTTGGAATCTCCCCATTCTGGGCTGCGATCTCCCCATTTTGGGGTGGCAGAGGGTGGGATTTCCCCATTTCAGGGTGGCATAGGGTGAGATCTGCCCGTTTTGGGGTGGAATCTCCCCATTTCGGGATGGCAGAGGGTGGGATTGCCCCATTTTGGGGTGGCATCTCCCCGTTTTGGGGTGAAATCTCCCCGTTTTGGGGTGAAATCTCCCCATTTTGGGGTGGCATCTCCCCATTTTGGGGTGAAATCTCCCCGTTTTGGGGTGAAATCTCCCCATTTCATGCCGGGGGGAGCTGCCGAGCCCTCTCCCTCCCCCGTGCAGACCAAGCCGGTGGCGTTCGCCGTCCGCACCAACGTGGGCTACAACCCCTCGGCCGGGGACGACGTGCCCGTGCAGGGCATGGCCATCTGCTTCGAGCCCAAGGACTTCCTGCACATCAAGGAGGTGGGAGAGCACCGGGGGGAGCTGGGGAGGGGCTGGCCTGGGCCTCGGGGGGGTTTTTAAGGTGTTTTTGTGTTTTTTTTTCCCCCTCCCCTCCCTGCCCGGAGCAGAAATACAACAACGACTGGTGGATCGGGCGGCTGGTGAAGGAGGGCTGCGAGGTTGGCTTCATCCCCAGCCCCGTCAAACTGGAGAACATGAGGCTGCTGCAGGAGCAGAAGATGAGGCAGAACCGCCTGAGCTCGAGGTGGGGCTCACCCCGACCCCCCCCCAGCTCTCTCTGTACCCTCCCCGTGCCGCCCTCAGCGCTCTCTCTGTGCTTCTCCCACGCAGCAAATCGGGTGACAACTCCAGCTCCAGCCTGGGCGATGCGGTGACAGGGACGCGCCGCCCCACGCCCCCCGCCAGCGGTAAGAGTGTCCCGGGGGTCCCCCCCCGGCAGCTCCAGCCTGGGGGGTCCCTCCCCAGCTCCCCACGGGTGCAGGCAGGGTGCCCCCATCTCCTCTCCCACCCTTCCCCAGCCTTCCCGTCTCCATTTTTTTGTTTTCTCCCATCGCCATTGTCGCTCTTCTTCTCTCCCCGCCGTCCCCGCGGCTCCGGCGGTCCCCCAGGTGGCCTGGACATGGCCAGCTTTGCCTTTGAGCCCGATGAGTTAGAGGAGGAGGAGGAGGAGGAGGCCGTGGAGGCGCAGCGCTCCCCTAAGAGTAGCGTGAGCAGTGTCACCACCCCCCCCGCCCACAGCAAGCGCATCCCCTTCTTTAGGAAGGTAACGGCGCCCGCGGGTCCCGCCTGCTGCACCCGCTGCCTGCCCTAACACTGCCCTTGGGGGGCTGGGGGCACCCCGCGGGGCTGGGGGGCCGTGCACTGCCCCAGGGCTGCAGCACGGCATGAGCCCTGCACCGGGGACAGAGCGGGGCTGACTCCTCCTGCTGGCAATGGCATGGAGCAGTCCGTGGCTGTGTCCCCCCCATAGGGCATGGGATGGATCAGTCCATGGCTGACCCCCCCTATGGGCCGTGGGATGGATCAGTCCGTGGCTGTGTCCCCCACCATGGGATGGATCAGTCCGTGGCTGTGTCCCCCACCATGGGCCATGGGATGGATCAGTCCATGGCTGACCCCCCCCTATGGGCCATGGGATGGATCAGTCCGTGGCTGACCCCCCCTGTTGTCAATGGGATGGATCAGTCCATGGCTGACCCCCCCTATGGGCCGTGGGATGGATCAGTCCATGGCTGTGTCCCCCACCATGGGCCATGGGATGGATCAGTCCATGGCTGACACCCCCATGTTGTCAATGGGATGGACCAGCCCACGGCCGGGATCCCCTCCCCCCCCATCCATGGAATGGGTCAATGTGGGATGGATCAGTCCATGGCTGACCCCCCCCCCCCCCCCCCATTGTCATGGGATGGACCGGCCCATGGCTGTGATCCCCCCCTGTCCATGGAATGGACCAGCCCGTGGCTGTGATCCCCCCCAGTCCATGGAATGGACCAACCCGTGGCTGTGATCCCCCCCAGTCCATGGAATGGACCAGCCTGTGGCTGTGATCCCCCCCTGTCCATGGAATGGACCAGCCCGTGCCCCCCCTCCCGGTTGCCCCCCCGCAGTGTGCGCATGGTGTGTTCCAGCACGGCCGGTGTGTCACCCCCCCCGCCGCTGAGAATGGACCATTCCTCCCCCCCCAAACCGGGCATAACCTGGGGGGGGTTTGGGCGCTACCACCCCGCGGGACGGGGGGGTCTGCAGGGGGGAGCAGGCCTGCAGAGCCCTCCTGGCACCCAGAGCTACCCCAGAGGGGACAGTGCTGCTCTGTCACTGTCCCCAGGGTCCCTGGTCACACACGTGTCACCTGGGCACCCTTGGGGTCACACACGTGTCCTTTGGGGTCACACACGTGTCCTTTGGGCACCCTGTGAGTGACACGCGTGTCCCTCGGTCACCTCCAGGTCACATGAGTGTCCCCTGGGTCACACACATGTCCCTGGGTCAGCTCCAGGTCACACACACGTGTCCTTGGGTAACCTCTGGGTCACCCATGTGTCACATTCCGAGTCACACGTGTGTCTTTGGGGTGCCCCAGAGGGTCACACGTGTCCCCTGGGTCATCTCTGGGTCACACATGTGTCCCTGGGTCACCCCTGGAGGGTCACACCCGGGTCCTTGGGTCACACAGATGTCACTGGCTCAACCCAGAGGTCACACATGTGTCACTGGGTCACCTCTGGGGTGTCACACCCAGGTCCCTGGGTCACACAGGTGTCACTGGGTCACCCTTGAGGGGGTCACACACATGTCCTGGGTCACCTCTGGGTCACACATGTGTCCCTGGATCACCCCTGGAAGGTCACACCTGGGTCCTTGGTTCGCACAGGTGTCACTGGGTCACCCTGCAGGTCACACAGGTGTCACTGGGTCACCCTTGAGGGGGTCACACACATCTCCTGGGTCACCCTGCAGGTCACACAGGTGTCACTGGGTCACCCCTAGGGTATCACAGCCGTGTCCCTGGGTCGCACCCAGGTCCCTGTGTCACACACGTGGCCCTGGCTCACCCCTGGAGGGTCACACACGTGTCCCTGGCTGTCCCCGCCATGTCCCCAATAACACGCATGCCTTTGCCTTTGCCTTTGCCTGTGTGTCTCTGCCCCCGGACGCAGCCAAGCAGAAGCAGAAGTCGGTGAGTAGCGCCGGGGAGGGGGCATGGAGGGAGGCTCCCCCCGCTTGCAGCCCCCCCAGAACACCCCAGAGCCACGGCCGGGGGTGCCCCGTGTCCCCTCCTGGCCCGGTGACCCCCGGCTGTGTCCCCAGACCGAGCACGTGCCCCCGTACGACGTGGTGCCCTCCATGCGCCCCATCATCCTTGTGGGGCCCTCCCTGAAGGGCTACGAGGTGAGCAGGGGGTGGGGGGCACTCAGGGGGCTCGGGGGGACCCCAGGCCTGCATTGTCCCTCTGTCCCTGCTGTCCCTGTGTCCCTCCCCAGGTGACAGACATGATGCAGAAGGCGCTGTTCGACTTCCTGAAGCATCGCTTCGATGGCCGGTGAGGGGGGCACGGGACCCCTGAACCCCTGAGGGGACCCCAAAATCCACCCCTGAACCCATAGAGGGACCCTGAACCCCTGAGGGGACCCCTAAATCCACCCCTGAACCCATAGAGGGACCCTGAACCCATAGAGGGACCCCTTAATCCACCCCTGAGCCCATAGAGGGACCCCTGAACCCATAGAGGGACCCTGAACCCCTGAGGGGACCCCTAAATCCACCCCTGAACCCATAGAGGGACCCCTGAACCCATAGAGGGACCCCTGAGGGGACCCCTAAACCCATAGAGGGACCCCTGAGCCCCTGAGGGGAACCCTGAATCTGTGTGGGGGCACCTAAACCCATAGAGGGACCCCTAAACCCATAGAGGGACCCCTAAATCCATGTGGATGTCCCTAAATCCATAGAGGAACCCCTAAACCCATAGAGGGACCTCTAATCCCGTAAAGGAACCCCTAAATCCATGTGGGGAACTCTAAACCCATAGTGGAACCCCTAAATCCACAAGGGGACCCCTAAACCCATAGAGGGGCCGGGTGTGGGGTGACAGCAGGGGGTGACAGTGGGGTCTGGGGGTGACAGTGGCATCCCAGGGGTGGCTGTGGGGTGACACTGGTGTCCCGGGGGTGGCTGTGGGGGGACACTGTGATCCCGGGGGTGGCTGTGGGGTGTCCATGGGATCCCAGGGGTGGCTGTGGGGTGTCACTGGTGTCCCAGGGGTGGCTGTGGAGGGACACTGGTGTCCCAGGGGTGGCTGTGGGGGGACACTGTGATCCCGGGGGTGGCTGTGGGGTCTCATTGGTGTCCTGGGGGTGGCTGTGGGGTGTCACTGGGATCCCAGGGGTGGCTGTGGGGTGACACTGGGATCCTGGGGGTGGCTGTGGGGGGACAGTGGTGTCCTGGGGGTGGCTGTGGGGTGACACTGGGATCCCAGGGGTGGCTGTGGGGTGTCATTGGTGTCCTGGGGGTGGCTGTGGGGTGTCAATGGGATCCCAGGGCTGGTCATGGGGTGTCACTGGGATCCCAGGGGTGGCTGTGGGGTGTCACTGGGATCCCAGGGGTGGCTGTGGGGTGACCGTGGCTGCGGGGTGTCCCCTCTGTGTCCCCAGGATCTCCATCACGCGGGTCACAGCCGACATCTCCCTGGCCAAGCGCTCCGTGCTCAACAACCCCAGCAAGCACACCATCATCGAGCGCTCCAGCACCCGCTCCAGCCTGGGTACCGCCCCCCGGGACCCCAAAACACCCGGACACCCTGAAACAGCCCCCGGACACCCTGAAACAGCCCCCGGACACCCTGAAACAGCCCCCGGACACCCTGAAACAGCCCCCGGACCCCCAAAGTCCCCACGGGACCCCCCCAAGCCTCCATCTGTATCACCCCAACCCAGCCCGAGGGGCTCATCCCACTCCTGGGGTGGGGGTGACTGACCCTGTGCTCCTCCTCATCATCATCATCATCATCCTCCGCATCCTCCTTCCTCCTCATCTCCTTCTTCCTCCTCCTCCCCATCCTCCTCCCCATCCTCCTCCCCATCCTCCTCCCCATCCTCCTCCCCATCCTCCTCCCCATCCTCCTCCCCATCCTCCTCCCCATCCTCCTCCCCATCCTCCTCCCCATCCTCCTCTTCCTCCTCTTCCTCCTCTTCCTCCTCTTCCTCCTCTTCCTCCTCTTCCTCCTCTTCCTCCTCTTCCTCCTCTTCCTCCTCTTCCTCCTCTTCCTCCTCTTCCTCCTCTTCCTCCTCTTCCTCCTCTTCCTCCTCCTCCCCATCCTCCTCCTCACTCCTCCTCCTCCTCCTTCCTCCTCATCTTCCTCCTCCACATCCTCCTCCTCATCCTCATCACTCCTCCCTCTTCCTCCTCCTTCTTCCTCCTCATCTTCCTCCTCCCCCTTCCTCCTCCTCCTCCTCCTCCATCATCTCTGTTGTGTTTTCTGTTCCCGTTTCTCTTTTCTCTGGGTTCCTCCTCCCCTCCGCGCTGCCTCCTTCCTCCCCTGCTCCTGATACAGATGTCTTGGGTACGTACAGGGACACCCCCCCTGTCCCCCACCCCGGTGGCCTCAGGGACACAACCTGGGCGTTGGGGACACCTTGGTGGCACCTGTGTGACCCCCTCTGTGTGTGTGTGTGTGGTTTGGGCTGGGGGCTGTGTTGGTGCCACCTCCCTGCTGCGGTGGCCCCGTGGTGACACCGAGGTGGCTGAGCCTCAGGACAGGCCCTGTCCTGCTGCTGTCCCCATCCTGTGGCACCTGGGAGGTGGCCTGGCAAAAAAATTAGATTCTGCAGAGAAATATTAATATATATATCTGTATTGAGTATATATATAGATATGTGTATTATTGAGTATATATATAGATATGTGTATATATATATAGAGATGTGTATTTATATATATATTTATATGTATATTTATATATATATTTATATATTGGATATATAGATATTAATATATATCTATTAGTATATATATAAAAATATGCATATATATATACATATATATTTATGTTTATTTATATATTGTATCTATTTATAGGTTTATATATACTGGGTATATAGATGTCAATATATAGATATATATAGACATATATATAGGTTTTATCTATATATAGGTTTTATCTAGATATAGATCTATATTGAATATCTCTCTATATATATATTGAATATAGATATATAGAGATTATATAGATATATCTATCTATAATTAATATATATATATAGATAGATTTTATCTATATAAAGATCTATACTGAATATATCCATGTATATATATTGAATATATGTCAGTATGTATCTAATATATAAATAGATTGCTATTGATATGTAGATATATATCTGTATGTATTTTTAGTGAATATAAATATATATCTATATTGAATTTTATATATCTATATTGAATTATATATCAACATATAGATATATATGGATATATAGATAGATATTTTATATATAGGTATATGTAGATACATAATTAATATATTAATATATATGAATATATATCTATATATATTGATATATACTGATAGATATATATCTATATATAGATATATATTGAATATTTATGAATATATGGTGTATATATATCAATATATACCAATATATAAATATATAGTTATATATTTGTATATATATTCTTATATATTTTTATATGAATATACATCTATATGAATATATATAGGTATAAATATGAATATATGTATATATATTCTATATACCTTTAAAGATAGATAGAATATATATATTTTAATGAAAGATTCCTTATATTAGAACCCACGAGGGGTAATTCTAAATTATTACCTTTAAGGCTTTTGCAGCAAAAACTGATAGGCCAAGAAACAGTTATAGTGTATTGTAATTAAGAAATTGTTAAGAAATTAGGAAACAGTTAATAAATTTCCTCAATATTAGGAAATACTTAATGAATTTCCTAAATATTAGGAAATACTTAATGAACAGCTAATTAAATTAGCTTCTAAATGTGCTAACCTGACTTATAATGCCTTTATTGTCCTGCCCTTCACACGAGACTGAAAATAAAAGTTTTAAAACGCTTCTAAGTCAGAACAAACCTTAACCCAGCACCTCCCCACGTGTCCCTGCCCTCCCTCACTGTCCCGTGTCCCCTCCCAGCCGAGGTGCAGAGTGAGACCGAGCGGATTTTCGAGCTGGCCCGGACGCTGCAGTTGGTGGCCCTGGACGCCGACACCATCAACCACCCTGCCCAGCTGGCCAAGACCTCGCTGGCCCCCATCATCGTCTACATCAAAATCACCTCCCCCAAGGTGGGTGTGGGCCCTGGGGGGGCACTGCCAGCCCCTCCCTGGGGACACCAGGCACTGCCAGCCCCTCCCTGGGGACGCCGGGCACTGCCAGCCCCTCTCTGCCACGCTGGGGACGCCTGGCAGTGTCCCCACGGCCACCCCGTGCTGTCCCCTCCTGCCAGGTGCTGCAGAGGCTGGTGAAGTCCAGGGGGAAGTCCCAGGCCAAGCACCTCAACGTGCAGATGGTGGCCTCGGACAAGCTGGCACAGTGCCCACCTGTGAGTGTGCCCTGCTCACCGTGGTGCCGCTCAGACTGACCCCACCCTGCCCTGCCCACCCCCTGCCCGATACCTGCCCAGCTTATCCCATTGTCCCTGCCCTGTCCCATTGTCCTCACTCTGTCCCATTGTCCCCTCCCTGTCCCATTGTCTTTGACCTGTCCCATTGTCCCCTCCCCGTCCCATTGTCCCCACCCTGTCCCATAGGTTCTGCCTCACATCCAGCTGCCCCTCCCATTGTCCCCTCCCCGTCCCATTGTCCTCACCCTGCCCCATAAGGCTCCACCCTGTCCCATAGGCTCTGCCCCATATCCAGCTGCCCTTCCCTTTCCCATGTCCCCGCTCTGTCCCATAGGCTCTGTCCCATTGTCCCCTTCCTGTCCCATTGTCCCCTCCCTCTCCCATAAGGCTCCACCTTGTCCCATAGGCTCTGCCCCATATCCAGCTGCCCTGCCCTGTCCCACTGTCCCCTCCCTGTCCCACAGGTTCTGCCCCATATCCAGGTACCCTTCCCTGTCCCATTGTCCCCACCCTGTCCCATTGTCCCCACTCTGTCCCATAAGGCTCCACCCTGTCCCATTGTCCCCTCCCTGTCCCATTGGCTCTGTCCCATTGTCCCCACCGTGTCCCATTGTCCCCGTCCCATAGGCTCTGCCCCACATCCAGCTGCTCCTCCCTGTCCCATTGTCCCCATCCTGTCCCATAAGGCTCCATCCACCCTGTCCCATTATTCCCACCCCATATCCACCTGTCCCTCCCTGTCCCATAGGCTCTGCCCCATGTCCAAGTACCCCTCCTTGTCCCACTGTCCCCACCCTGTCCCATAGGCACATCCAGCTGCTCCTCCCCTTCCTATTGTCCCCTCCCTGTCCCATTGTCCCCATCCTGTCCCATAAGGCTCCACCCTGTCCCATAGGCTCTGCCCCATATCCAGCTGCCCTGCCCTGTCCCACTGTCCCCGCTCTATCCCACTGTCCCCACCCTGTCCCATGAGGTTCCACCCTGTCCCATAAATTCTGCCCCACATCCAGGTACCCCTCCCAATCCCATTGTCCCCTCTCTGTCCCATTGTCCCCACCTTGTCCCACAGGTTCTGCCCCATGTCCAGCTACCCCACCCTGCCCCATTGTCCCTACCCTGCCCCACAGGCTCTGCCTCATTGTCCCCGCCCTGTCCCATAGGCTCTACCCCATATCCAGCTGCACCTCCCTGTCTCATTGTCCCCACCCTGTCCCATAAGGCTCCACCCTGTCCCATGGGTTCTGCCCCACATCCCGGTACCCCTCCCTATCCCACTGTCCCTGCCCTGTCCCATAGGCTCTGTCCCATTGTCCCCACCCTGTCCCATATCCAGCTGCCCCTCCCTGTCTCATTGTCCCCACCCTGTCCCATAAGGCTCCACCCTGTCACATAGGTTCTGCCCCACATCCAGGTACCCCTCCCTATCCCACTGTCCCCTCCCTGTCCCACTGTCCCCGCCCTGTCCCATAGGCTCTGCCCCATGTCCAAGTACCCCTCCCTATCCCACTGTCCCCTCCCTGTCCCACTGTCCCCGCCCTGTCCCATAGGCTCTGTCCCACTGTCCCCGCCCTGCCCCATAGGCTCTGTCCCATTGTCCCCGCCCCGCCCCATGTCCCCGCCCCGCCCCAGCTCGCACGGCTCCCTCCCGCAGGAGATGTTCGACATCGTTCTGGACGAGAACCAGCTGGAGGAGGCGTGCGAGCACCTGGCCGAGTACCTGGAGGCCTATTGGAAAGCCACGCACCCGCCCAGCAGCAACCCCCCGAACCCGCTGCTGAGCCGCACCATGGCCACGGCCGCGCTGGCCGCCAGCCCCGCGCCCGTCTCCAACCTCCAGGTACAGGTGCTCACCTCCCTGCGCAGGAACCTCAACCTCTGGGGCCGCCAGGCCACCCCCAGCCCCCCCGGAGCCCCCCTGGAGGAGCACGCGCTGTGAGGTGGCGGCGGGGACATCGGGGACGTTGGGGACGTCGGGGCGCGGGACAGCGGGGACAGCCCACAGGCATCGGGAGATCCCTGGGGTTGGGGACAGCCTGGGGAGAGACGGCCCCCCACACAGGTGTGGGGTTGTCCCTGAGGTCACCTGGGATCAGGGTGACTCCATGGGACTATGGCCCTCCCCAGGTGTGGGATTGTCCCTGGTCCTGGGATCAGGGTCACCTCAGGGGAATGTGGCCCCCCACAACTGTGGGACCGTCCCTGGGGTCACCTGTCCTGGGATCAGGGGAATGAGGCCCCCCACAACTGTGGGATTGTCCCTGGGGTCACCTGTCCTGGGATCAGGGGAATGTGGCCCCCCACAACTGTGGGATTGTCCCTGGGGTCACCTGTCCTGGGATCAGGCTCTGCACCCTGGGATTGAGGCCATCCCTGGGTTTAGGGTCATCCCATGGGACTGCGATCCCAAAGTGTGGGGTCACCCGCCCTGGGGACCCTGGGATCAGGGCAGCCCATGGGTTTGGGGTCACCATGGGGAGGCAGAGCCCCCCAGGAGTGGGACCAGCCCTGGGATTGTTCCTTTAGGAACCTGTGCCCCCCCCCAGGGGCACTGCAGGGACTGTTCTGGGATCGGGGTCACCCCAGGGAGCTGCTCCCGTTCCTGGATTGGAGCCATCCTGGGGATCTCTCCCTGCCTGGGATTGCTGCCAGCCCCACATTTGGGGTCTCCTGGGAATCTGTGCCTCCTCCTGGAGCTGCCCTGGAGATTGGGAATCCCCAGGACCTGCCCCCTTCAAGACCCACCCTGTGCCTTCCTGGGGCTGCCAGGACCCCATTCCCACACCTCTGGGGAAGCCGTGGTGGGGGTGCGAGTTTGGGGGTGTCCTGGGTGGGTTGGGTGGGGGGCACAGCCCCATCCCACTGTGCTGAGCCCCCCCTGGGGCTGGGACAGAGAGGGGACAGAGAGGGGACACGTGTCCTGTGTTGTGTGTCGCTAAATCTCCCAGCCAGCCTGACTTGCTGGTGCTCCATCCCCCTCCCCCGTGCTGCTCCCCCTCCCCATTCCCAGCCCCGCTGCCACCGTGTCACCCCCCAGAGGCTGCCAGGAGCGTGTGTCCCCCACTAACCCCCACTAACAGCCCCCGGAGTGTCCCCAGCCCGTCCATCCCCGCATGGTGTGCTCGCTTCTCGCACCCAGGCTCCGCACCCGGAGGGGGAGCACGGCCGCCCCCGGCAGGGCCCGGGGGACTCGGGGGGCCGCGGCCAGGGCAGGGTCCCCCCGCCGCCCTCCCGCCCGGGCCCCCGCAGCCTGGCCCGCCAGGACACCTTCGACACGGAGGCTCCGGGCAGCCGGGACTCGGAGCCCGGCGATTCCTGCTGCATGGACATCGAGATGGATCCCGTCGAGGAGGAGCCGCCGGGCACCCCCGGGGCCGGCCCGCAGCCCCCGCCCGGCTCCTGGGACGGGGCCGAGCCCGGGCTGCGGGGCCGAGCCAAGGGCCAGGAGCCCCTGGGCCAGAGCGATGGAGAGGGCTGGGGCCGGGACGTTTACATGCGTTAGGGTGAGGGGGTGCGGGCAGCGCTGGTTTTGGGGTGCGGGCCAGCCCCGCTGGTTGCCTTTGTGCCCCCCCTTTGTGCCCGGCCAGCCGTGCCCTGGGGGTCTCCCCCTGCCGCAGCCCCCCAGCATCTCCGGCAGGGACAGCAAGTGACCAAAGGGGACCCGGCGTGTCCCCGTGCCCCGGGGTGGGGGCCGTGCCCCCCTCCCCAGCCCTGCCCCCCGCTTCTCCATGGTGCTCTCGGCTGCGGGGTCCCCGGAGCTGGCCGTGGCCGTGGGGGGGTCCCCGCCAGCTGCCCCCCAGCCCGGCCGTGCCTGGCACTGCCCCCCAGCCCCCTGCCCTGCCGGGGGGTGCATGCGTGTGTGTGCAGGGCTCTGGGGGCTCCCCCGCTGCGCCCCCCGAGATGGGGGGCGGGGGGGGGCGGTCTCTGCATGTGTTTGCCTTGGAGGGGCTCTGCCTGAATTGGGGGGTGGGGGGTGAATCTGAGCCAGTTTTGGGGGTCTAACCTGTGCTAACAGCTGCCCAGCCCTGGCCTGCCAGGGGGGGGTCCCGCTGTCCTGGCACTGCCAGGCTCCGGCCCCTCCCCCCTTTCCCCAGCCCCCCCTGCCTTCCCGTCCCACCACGCTCGCCCTGTCCAGCCGTGTCCGTCTGTCCGTCTGTCTGTGAGCCTCTGTCCGTCCCCGCACCCCGGGGCATTGCCTTGTCCTGTGCCCGCCCCGGGGCGTCCCCTGTGCCCCCCCCAGCTCTGCAGGGTGACCACACCAGGGTGGCCTGGGGACACCCCCACGTCCAGCCCTCACCGCGGGACGGGGCTTGTCCCACTTCTGGGGCAGCCCCTTGCCCCCCCCCCCCCCCATTCCTGGGGGTCCCCGGGGTCACTGCCTTACCCAGACCACCAGCCCGGGTCGGGGGGCTTGGGGGCACCCAGCTCTGCCGCTGCCAAGCCGCCACCCACGTGTGCCTCAGTTTCCCCCTTTTTTTCGGGGGGGGGGACTCGGTGTCACTGCCTGCCAAGTGCTTTGAGCCCCCCCTGCCCCAAAAACCCGGGCGGTGGGGCCTCCCCGGCCCCCCTCCCCCGCGGGGCAGAGGGACGTCCCGTAATTTATGTCACTCCACAAACTTTTAATTTAAAAGACCCGACAAAAAATTGTATTTTATTTATTTATTCTCGTTGGCGTGTGCGCGCGTGTGTGTGTGTGTGTGTGTGTGTGTGTGTGTTGGGGGTCTCCCCCGCTCGCTTGGTTCTTTGTAATAAACATTTCGGTGAGACCTGCCCCCCCTGCCTGAGCCTGCTGGGGCCTGGGGGGACGCGAGGGGACACAGGGGGACACGGGGGGGCCGCGGTCACCGCGGCTGGACCGGGCACAGCTCAGCTCTGCGGTGATCCCCGCACTGAGGATGGAGCCGGGACCTGCCCGGCTCTGAGGAAGAGGAAGGGGCGAGGATCCAACGCGGGGGTCGGGGGGCTCCAGTCCCCCCCCTCCCCACCGGGGATGGGTTTATCGGCGCTGGGCCGGCTCGGGACAAGCTGTGGTCGCGATATTTACAGATAATAAATTACACGGCGGGCGCTCAGGGCTGCCGGCACCGCCACTCGCTCTTCTCCGGCCGGTACTCGAACGCTCTCCTGCGGACAGAGCACACGGCGACATCGGTGACACCTCAGCCCTGGCTGCACCCAGGTGTCCCCCACGCCCCCCGCCCGGCCCGGCACGCCCCGTACTCACTCTCTGGAGGGCACCGAGGGTCGGCACACCAGCCCGGCTTGGCAGGGGCACACCTGGTTGATGCTGAAGGCGAGACCCCCGGGCGGGACGTGGCAGCTCTGAGCCAGTGCCAGGCGCCGCTGGCACACCCGCTCCCCGTGCTGGCGGGCGCAGCAGCCGCCGGGCCCGCACTCCTCGTCCCGCTGGCACCGCGCTCCTGGTGGCACAGAAAGCGACATTAGGGGCACCCGCAGCACCCCCTGGTTTAGCGGCACCGCTCCAGCACCGCATCCCCCCCAGGCTCGCAGAGCGTGTGCCCCCCATGCCAGCCCCCACTCACCGTCCTGCCCGGGGGGCGCGGGCTGCTGGCACTTGCCGAACATGCAGACGAGCCCGGGGGCGCAGTGAGGGTCGTGGCGGCAGTAGTGGCCCTCGGGCCGCGTGGGCAGGCACAGCCCGAAGTGCTCGTCACAGAAGTGCCCGTGGGCGCAGGGGGTGGCGGGGCTGCACGGGGTCACCTGCGGAGGGGGGGACACGGCACATCGGGGGGGGGTCACGCCTCATCCCTGATCCCGAGACAGGCTGGGAACGGCGCAAAACCCCGTCTGTTCAAGGTGTGGGGTGATTTTGGGACGCCGAGGGCTCTGCCAGCCTGGGGGGCTCCATCCGCAGCGCTTCCAGGATTTTTATCTCGGGAAAAGAAAACCCGGCGGCCGGGCACGGGGGCAATACGGGGCGCGAACCCCTACAAAAGTCCTGCTCCAGGTGAGGCTCGAACTCACAACCTCGGCATCGCTCGTGTACCGCCCTATAAGTACCGCGCGCTGACCGATTGCGCCACTGGAGCGCCCCGCGCCGCTCGCTGCCACCGCGCCCCCTGGCGGCCCCCGCGCCGCACCCCCGGGTGCCCCCCGGATGGAGATGGACACCCCCGGATGGAGATGGACCCCCCTGTGTGACCCCCCGGATGGAGATGGACACCCCCGTGTGACCCCTGGATGGAGATGGACCCCCCTGTGTGACCCCCCGGATGGAGACGGACACCCCCGTGTGACCCCTGGATGGAGATGGACACCCCCGGATGGAGATGGACACCCCCCGGGTGCCCCCCAGATGGAGATGGACACCCCCATGTGCCCCCCGGATGGAGATGGACACCCCCGTGTGACCCCTGGATGGAGATGGACACCCCCCGGGTGCCCCCCGGATGGAGACGGACATCCCCGGATGGAGATGGACCCCATCGGGTGACCCCTGGATGGACATAGACCCCCCGTGTCCACTCCTGGCTTCAAGCAGACCCCCCGTGTGCCCCCCCGGATGGAGATGGACCCCCCGTGTGCCCCCCCGGATGGAGATGGACACCCCGTGTCCACTCCTGACTGAACATGGACACCCCGTGTCCACTCCTGGCTGGACATGGACCCCCCCGTGTCCCCCCCTGGTTGCCCACGGCCGCCGTGTCCCCGTCCCCGGCAGAACCCTGTGGGGTCACCGCGGGTGACACTCGCTGCAGACCCGTCCCCTGCTCCCACCCCGGCTGCAAATTCCGCACCTGCCCCGTGCCCCCTCTGTGCCCACCCAGCTGCAAATTCTGCCTCCGAACCACCCTGAGCCCAGCCTGGCTGTAAATTCTGCCCTCACCCACCCCTGTGCCCATCCTGCTGCCACCCCGGCTACAAACCCAGCTCTGCGCCCACCCTGGCTACAAACCCACTCCTGTGCCCACCCTGCTGCCACCCCGGGTACAAACCCAGCTCTGTGCCCACCCTAAGCCCACCCAGCTGCAAATTCTGGCTCCAAAGCACCCTCGTACTCCTGAGCCCACCCTGAGCCCAGCCTGGCTGTAAATTCTGCCCTCACCCACTCCTGTGCCCACCCTGCTGCCACCCCGGCTGCAAACCCAGCCCTGTGCCCACCCTGGCTGCAAACCCAGCCCTGTGCCCACCCTGGCTGTCCCCTGCTGTCCCCTGCTGTCCCCAGGACCCCTCCCCCGGCTGTCCCCCCCCATTCCTCACCTCCTCCAGCTCCGTCCCGGGGTTCCTGCCCAGGGCGGCGGCATCGGGCGGGTTTTGGGGCAGGGAGAACATCCATGCCCAGAGGTGCCCGGCGGCGGGTGGCAGGAGCCAGACGACGAGGCAGAGGACGGCCGGCGATGTCACCATGGTGCTGGCGGTGGCAGTGCCAGCCGGGCCGGCCCGCGGGGTTTTTGTAGCCACGGGCGAGCTGGCACCCCGCTGCTAAAAGTGTTTGCCCAGCTAATGGGGTGGGAGGAGGCAATCAGGGGTTAAGGGATTTCCATAATTGCCAGCCTTCCCCTCGGGGGGGGCACCGGCCCCACAGCAAACAGCCCCCCCCCGGGGCAGTCTGGCTCCGGCGCCAGCCCTGGGCACAGCCTGGGGTGCCCTGTGTGCCCCCATAGCTCGGCGGGGCAATTTGGGGCGCAGTTTAGGGTGCCCTGTGTGCCCCCATAGCTCGGGGTGGGGGCAATTTGGGGTGCCCTGTGTGCCCCCATAGCTCGGGGGGGCAGTTTGGGGCGCAGTTTGGGGTGCCCTGTGTGCCCCCATAGCTCGGGGTGGGGGCAATTTGGGGTGCCCTGTGTGCCCCCATAGCTCGGGGGGGCAATTTGGGGTGTCCCGTGTCCCCCCATAGCTCGGAATGATTTGGGGTGCAGTTTGGGGCGCCCCCCACATCTCAGGAGGGGGGTGGGTGCCCTCTGGGGTGCTTTGCGTCCCCTCCAGCCCCTCAGATCCCCCACCCCATATCTCGGGGATCCCCCCGCAGCTCGGGGGGCTGACTGGTACATTTTGGGGTACCCCCTGCCCCTAACCCCACAATTCCCTGGTTTTTTTCCCCCTTTCCCAGCACGGGCACAGCAGGAACGAGAGGGAAAATCGGGGTGCAAAGCCTGAGACCCCCAAAACGGGCAGAGAGGCGGGCACAGGGCTGGCACCAGCCCCGTGTTTGGGTGTCCCCTGCGGACACGGGGGTGACGGGATTGGCACCTTCGCCGACGCCCCCGCGAATGGGCCGCGAGCCCGGCCCTTATCGCCCGGCCCTTATCGCAGCCGGGGCCACCCCCGAGCCCCCGAGCGCGCCCCCCAGGCGGTGTCACCTCCGTGTCCCCCAGGCGGTGTCACCTCCGTGTCCCCACACACGCGGGGGGCTCAGCGCCCGCGCTCCCCCAGAGCCCTGCAATGCGCTCCGGGTGCCCCCAGGGGCAGTTTGGGGTGTCCTGGGTGCCCCCACAGCTCGGGGTGATGATTTTGGGGTGTCCTGTGTGCCCCCCACACCTCGGGGTGATGATTTTGGGGTGTCCTGTGTGCCCCCACACCATGGAATGATGATTTTGGGGTGCCCTGTGTGCCCCCACACCTCGGGGTGATGATTTTGGGGTGTCCTGTGTGCCCCCACACCGTGGAATGATGATTTTGGGGTGCCCTGTGTGCCCCCACACCTCGGGGTGATGATTTTGGGGTGTCCTGGGTGCTCCCACACCGTGGAATGATGATTTTGGGGTGTCCTGTGTGCCCCCACACCTCGGGGTGATGATTTTGGGGTGTCCTGTGTGCCCCCACAGCTCGGAATGATGATTTTGGGGACGGTTTGGGTTTCTCTGTGCCCCCATAGGTCGGAATGATGATTTTGGGGTGCAGTTTGGGGTTCTCTGTGTGCCCCCACAGCTCAGGGTGACAATTTGGGGTGTCCTTTGCGCCCCCACACCACGGAATGATGATTTTGGGTGCGATTTGGGGTTCTCTGTGCCCCCGCAGCTTGGAATGATGATTTTGGGGTTCTCTGTGTGCCCCCACAGCTCAGGGTGGTGATTTGGGGTTCTCTGTGTACCCCCACAGCTCAGGGTGGGAGTTTGGGGTTCTCTGTGTTCCCCCATGGTTTGGGGTGGTGATTTGGGGTTCTGTGTGTGCCCCAAGACTCAGGGTGGTGATTTGGGGTGCCCTGTGTGCCCCCACAGCTCAGGGTGGCGATTTGGGGTGCCCTGTGTCCCCTCGCACCCCGAGGTGCCGATTTGCAGATCCCCCCCCCCCCCATGTTCACCCTTCCCGAGCCATTCCCGCTCTCTCCGTGCCTCAGTTTCCCCTCCTGTGCACCGGGACACTCTGGGGGTGACACATCCACAATGGGGTGACCCCAAATTTTCCTCCTGGTGCTCGGGGACCGGCGGGGCAGCCCGCACCCCCCCCCCCCCCCCCAATCCTCCCCGCGTGTTTGCCCAGCGGATTTGGGAGCAAATATTGACCCCGCTCCGGGACACCATTACTGTCCCCATCCGTCCCCCGCTGCGCGACATGTCGCGATAATCCCCCCCCAGCGCCACCACGGGGGTCCCGGACGGCGGCTCTGCCCCCCCAAAACACCCGTCTGGCAGTTCGGGGGGTCCCACGCACCCCCAGATTCCTGGAGGGGCTGGAGGTGCCGGGTGAGCGCTCGGGGGTGCCCCGGGGGTTTTGGGGTTTTGGGGTTTGAGGGTTGGGGTTTTGGGATTTTGGGTTTTTGGGGGTTTGGGGTTTTGGGGTTTTGAGTTTGAGGGTTTGGGGGTTGGGGGTTTGGGGGTTTGGGATTGAGGTTTTGGGGGTTTGGGGTGTTTGGGGTTTTGGGGTTTTGGGTTTGAGGGTTTGGGGTTTTGGGGTTTTGGGGTTTTGGGGTTTTGGGGTTTGAGGGTTGGGGTTTTGGGGGTTTGGGGGTATGGGGTGTTTGGGGTTTTGGGGTTTTGGGTTTGAGGGTTTGGGGTTTTGGGGTTTTGGGGTTTTGGGGTTTTGGGGTTTTGGGGTTTGGGTTTTTGGGGTTTGGGGTTTGGGTTTTTGGGGTTTTGCCGTTTGGGGTTTTTGGGGTTTGGGGTTTGGGGGGTGTAGGGGGCTGTGTCCGGGGCGGGACATGGGGGTGTGGGGGCAGTAGGGTGGGGGTGTCAGTGTGGGGGTGTCAGTGTGGGGGTGTCAGTGTGGGGGTGTCAGTGTGGGGGTGTCCCTGAGTGGGGGGCTCAGCCCAGAGCCCCCCCGCAGCCCAAAGCGGGGTCACCCCAGCGCTGCCCGCAGTGGGGACAGTCCAGGGCACCCCAAATTTCGCTTCGGTGTCCCAAATCGGCCCCCAAATCCCAAAAAGCGTCCCTGAGTGGGGGTGTCCCTGGGGGATGCCCATGGGGGGACTCTGGAGCTGGGGGGTGTATCTGTGGGTGGGAGGGGGTGTCCGTGTTTGGGGGGTGTCAGGGATTGGGGGTGTCAGGGATTGGGGGTGCCCGTGTTTGGGGGGGTGTTCGGGGGTGGAGGTGTCTGAGGTTGGGGCTGTCGAGGATTTGGGGTGTCGGGGATTGAGGGATGTCTGGAAATGGGAGTATCTGGGATTGGGGGTGTCGGGGATTGAGGGGTGGTCGTGTTTGTGGGGTGGGGGTTTCTTTGGGAGGGGTGTGTCTGTGATTGGGGGGTGTCCCTGTTTGTGGGGTATCTTATTTTGGGGGTGTCAGGGATTGAGGGGTGTCCATTACTGAGGGGTGCCCGTGGGTGGGGGTGTCCATCCTTGTGGGGTGTCTTGGATTGGGGCCGTCCATGACTGAGGGGTGTCCGTGGTTGAGGGGTGTGAGTGGTTAAAGGGTGTGGTGTTTGTGGGGTGTCCGTGATTCGGGGGTGTCAGCGGGTGTGTGTTTGTGTGGCTGGGGGTGTCCGTGACCAGGGGGGATCCATGGCTGAGGGATGTCCATGTTTGTGGGGTGTCTTGTTTTGGGGGTGTCCATGGGTGTGGGGTGTCTTGGATTCAGGGGTGTCCGTGTTTGTGGGGTATCTGTGGGTGGGGGATACCCCTGTTTTTGGGGGTGTCTTGGGTCGGTGACAGCGCCGGTTTCGGGGGTACCTTGAGTCGGTGACAGTGCCGGTTTTGGGGGTGTCTTGGGTCGGTGACAGCGCTGGTTTTGGGGGTGTCTTGGGTCGGTGACAGTGCCGGTTTCGGGGGTACCTTGGGTCGGTGACAGCCCCATTTTTGGGGGTACCTTGGCTCAGTGACACTGCTATGGCCAGCGGCGGGCCGGGTTCCGCAGCGGGGGTATAGCTCAGTGGTAGAGCATTTGACTGCAGATCAAGAGGTCCCCGGTTCAAATCCGGGTGCCCCCTTGTTTTCCTCACTTTTTTGAGGGTTCCCCACTCTGCTTTTCTCACCCCTTTTATTTGCCCCCCAAACACCCCAGCAGCGAGGGGATGGAGGAACATTCCCGAAGCGCCTGAGCGCACGAGGGTCCTGCTGCCGATTCTGGCTCCATCCCTTCCTTTCCTTTCCCTTTTCCCTTCCCATCCCAGCCCTTCCCAATTCCATCCCCACCCCCGGGCCCGCCCCCGGCCCCGCCCGGCTCCGGCTCCGGCTCCGGCTCCGCTCGGTGCGCGGCTCCCGGGGGTCCCGGCCCATGGCGGGGCGCTGAGCCCCCCGACCCCCACCATGCTCTGGGGGGGCTTCCTCCTGCTCTGCCTGCTCCAAGGGGCGCTGGGCGCAGGTACGGGGGCCTGGGGGGGCTGGGGGTGCAGGGGGGTCCCGGCCGTGCCCTGGGGGTCTCTCCGGGGGTCTGTGTGTCCTCCCTCTGCTGTGCTTTGGGGGTGTCTCCGTGCCCGCGGGTGGGGGTCCCGCTCCCCTCCCGCCCCAAATGGAGGTGCCCGGACCCCCCATCTGTGCTGGGCAGCGCTGGGATAGAGCGGGGAGGGGGCTGTCCCCGCTGCTGGGGGGGTCCTCACGCAGGATTCCCCCCTCCCCTCCCCGCCGTGGCACGGCTGGCGCTGTCCTGGCTGGGGCTGAGATTTTGGGGAGCCTTCGGGGGTGGGGGGGGGGTCTCTGCTCTCTGGGACACCCCACCCCTGCCCGCACTGTCCCCCCTGTGCCGCCCAGGGATGGCCAATGTGACCCCCCCCGGCACAGAACCCCCCTCTGCCCCTACGGCCAGCCCAGCCCCGCTCCCCCCGTGCCTCAGTTTCCCCTCCCGGAGACCTGGCAGCAGAACCCAGCCCCGGGAGCTCATTAGGCAGCAATTAGCAATTAATTCCCATGGGGTGGCGGTGGGACCCCGCTCCCCCGGGCTGGGGGGGCTGTGCCGTGTCCCCGTTTGGGGACAGACGTCCCGGCTGTGTCCCCGCCGTGGGCAAGCTGCCGTCCCCACCGCCCCCGCCCGCGCCGCGCTGCCAGAACCCTCCTGATTCTCGGCAGATTTGGTCCCAAATGCCTTTTTTATCCTCCCCCCCCACTCCCCAGCCGTGTTTCCGGCCTCCGCGGGGCTGGGGAGATGCGTGCAGGGCGGGATGGAGGCGGATTTTGGCTCCTTGGGACCTGCCCTGACACCCGGCGCCCGTCCCAGCCTGGGATGCTTGGGGACATCGAGGGCACGGCCACGCTGGTGCCACACTGGTGCCACACTGGTGTCACACTGGTGCCACACTGGTGTCACTCCACCCTCGCTGGGGTCGCGCTGGTGCTTGGGGGGCTGCCACTGCCATTTGCGGGTGCTGTCCCCAGCTGTCCTCTCCTGGCCGCGGTCGCTGTCACCTGTCCCTGTCCCTGCCGCCACCCCGGCCCCTTCCCCGCCTCTCCATCCCTTCTCACGGAGGCTCAGCCCCCTCAAACTCGTGTCACAGCCTTGCTGGGGGACCCGACTGCCCCCGGGGGTGCCACTGACCCCTCCCCGTGTGTCCCCAGGACGCCCCCCCGGCAGCGAGGGACGGAGCGCCCGGGACGCGGCCGAGGGGACCCGCATCAGCCAGGACCTGGGGGGCGGCAGCCTGGCCATCGACACCCTGCCCGCCAACGAGACCCGCATCGTGGTGAGTGTCCCCGCGTCCATGCCCGGACCCCCGCCACGACCCCCGCCCGGATCCCTGCCCCGGATCCCGCCCGGACCCGCTCCAGAGCTGTCCCCAGTGCGGCTCCGGTTCCACTGTGGGGATGGATCGCACATCCCACAGGGGATAATTACACCCCAGAGAGGATAATTACACCCAGAGTGGGTAATTACAGCCTCGGGATCGCCCGGACCCGCTCCCGATCCCGACCCGGACCCGCTCCCGATCCCCTCCCACCCCCAGAGCTGTCCCCAGTCCGGTCCCAGTTCCGTGTGGGGCTGGATCCCACATCCCACAGGGGATAATTACACCCCAGAGTGGATAATTACACCCATAGGGGATTATTACAGCCCCGGGATCGCCCCGACCCCCGCCCGGATCCCTGCCCCGGCCCGGATCTGTGCTCCGGACCCGCTCTCGTCCCCAGAGCTGTCCCCAGTCCAGTTCCAGTTCTGCTGTGGGGCTGGATCCCACATCCCACAGGGGCTAATTACACCCCAGGGTGGCTAATTACACCCCAGGGTGGCTAATTACAGCGCCGGGATCCCTCCCAGCCCTGCCCGTGCTTCGCGGTGCGGGTGACACGCGGGGACAGCGCCGCTGTCCCCTGGTGTCGACGGGGGTCCTCTGTTCAGTGTCACCTTGTGGGACACCTCCCCCGGCTCTCCCGGCCTAATTAGCCGCCCTCAATTAGCTCCGGGTTATTTGTGGCAGCCGCGGGAGTTCCCTGTGCTCTCAGAGGGGGGTGGGAGGGGTTTTTGGAGGACGGTGACACGTCCCGCTGGTTTTGGTGGCGCTCAGGGGACAAAGTGGCTTCTTTCACTCTGCTCCAGCTCATCCTTCAGGGATGGAGAGCAACCATGAAAAATCCCAGTGTGGAAATGTTCAAAAATACCCCCAAACCACCAGTGACGTTTTGGAGATGCTGGGGAACCACAGGGAGGGTGTGATGGTGCTTGAGGAGGGAAAAGCAGCAATTTCCTGGGAAATTTTTGGGATCTGCCCATGGATTGGGGCCACGGACAAGGTCACAGGTGCATCTCGCACTGTGCAAGGCCTGGAAGGGTTTTTCCCCTGTCTCCTCCCAAAATACCCCAAGTTTGGGGGTATTTGAATAATATTGAGTGATAAAATAAATAATAAAATCCCACCAAACTTGGGGCATTTTATTATTTATTCCATTATTTAATATTATTGAAATTTTATTATTTAATAAACAATTTTTTCCACTTTTTTCCAAAAAACATTTTCTCCCAAACCAATTAAAAAACCACCAAACAATTAAACTTACTTTCTAGAAAAACCCTCCAAAAATTCTCTCCCACATTTACCCTAAACCAAACCAAATACATTATCCCGGATTTTCCCTGGGTTTTTCTTGGGTCTATCCCAGATTTTTTTTTTGGGTTTGTCCTGGATTTATCCTAGGTTTTTCCTGGGTTTATCCCGGATTTTTCCGTGATTTTTCCCAGATTTTTTCTTTATTTATCCCAGTTTTTCCCTGGATTTATCCCAGGTTTTTCCCTGGATTTATCCCTCATTTTTTCTGGATTTATCCCAGATTTTTTCTGGATTTATCCCGGATTTTTCCTGGATTTATCCCAGATTTTTCCTGGATTTATCCCAGGTTTTCCCCTGGATTTTCCCTGGGTTTTTCATGGGTTTCTCCCAGATTTTTGCTGGATTTATCCCTACTTTTCCACACTGGATTTATCCTGAATTTATCCCAGATTTATCCATGCTATCCTGGATTTTTCCCGGATTTTTCCCGGATTTTCCCTGGATTTACCCCTGCTTGGTGTCGGGCGCCCTCCCACCCCAGGGGTCACCCGGTGCCACCCTGTCCCCGTGTCCCCTGTCCCCGCAGGAGGACAACCACAGCTATTACGTGTCGCGCTTCTACGGCCCGGGGGACGCGCGGCGCCGCGGGCTCTGGGTGGACCTGGCGGCCGCCAACGGGAGCCACGTCAGGGTGCACGGGATCCTCTCCAACACGCACCGGCAGGCCTCGGTGAGCCCCGGGTGCCCCTGGGTGTCCCCTGGGTGTCCCCGTGAGCCCCCCACCGTCCCTGTGTCCCCTGGGTGAGCCCCGGGTGTCCCTGTGTCCCCTGGGTGAGCCCCCCACCGTCCCCGTGTCCCCTGGATGAGCCCCGGGTGTCCCCGTGTCCCCTGGGTAAGCCCCGGGTGTCCCCTGTCCCCTGGGTGAGCCCCGCACTGTCCTCGTGTCCCCTCAGTGAGCCCCAGGTGTCCCCGTGTCCCGTCCGTCAGCCCCAGGTGTCCCCTGTCCCCTGGGTGAGCCCTGCACTGTCCCCAAGTCCCCACACCCAGCGGGGGTGGCCCAGGGAGCCCCATGCTGTCCCCGTGTCCCCTGGGTGAGCCCCAGCTGTCCCTGTGTCCCCTCGGTCAGCCCTGGGTGTCCCTGTGTCCCCTGGGTGAGCCCTGGGTGTCCCTGTGTCCCCTGGGTGAGCCCTGCACTGTCCCCGTGTTCCCACACCCAGCAGGGTTGGCCCAGGGAGCTCCAGGTGTCCCCTGGGTGAGCCCTGGGTGTCCCTGTGTCCCCACACCCAGCAGGGTTGGCCCAGGGAGCCCCGGGTGTCCCGGTGTCCCCTGGGTAAGCCCCGGGTGTCCCCGTGTCCCCAGGGGCACTGGGGGACCCTGTGACAGGTTTGGGAAGTTTCAGAGTTTAGGAAATGTTTGGGGCCTCCTGCTCATCCCAGGGACGAAGGAACCTGCAGGGTCCCTCTCTCTCCCCATCCCTCTCTCCTGTTCCTCCTCTCCCATCCCTCTCTCTCCCTCCCCTCTCTCCCCGTTCCCAGAGTTTTCCCAAGGGATGATTGTGTCTCTCCCTGGCTCCATCCCACAGAGGATTGTCCTGTCCTTTGACTTCCCCTTCTACGGCCACCTCCTGCGGCAGGTCACCATCGCCACCGGCGGTGAGCGGGGCCAGACACGGGACCCATGGGATGGGATGGACAGGATGGGATGGGATCCATGGGATGGGATCCATGGGATGGACAGGATGGGATGGGATCCGTGGGATGGACAGGATGGGATCCACGGGATGGGATCCATGGGATGGGATGGTCAGGATGGGATCCATGGGATCAATGGGATGGTATTCATGGGATGGACAGGATAGGATGGGTGGGATCCACAGAATGGGATGGGATGGGATCCATGGGATGGGTTCCATGGGATGGGATCTATGGGTTCCATGGGATGGGATGGGATGGGATCCATGGGACAGGATCCATGGGATGGGATGGACAGGATGGGATGGGATCAATGGGATCCATGGGATGGGATCTATGGGTTCCATGGGATGGCATCCATGGGATGGGATCTATGGGTTCCATGGGATGGCATCCATGGGATGGGATCCACGGGACAGGATCCATGGGATGGACAGGATTGGATAGGAAGGGATGGGACAGGATGGGATGGACAGGATGGGATGGGATCCAAGGAATCCATGGGATGGGATCCACGGGATGGGATGGGATCCACGGGACAGGATCAATGGGATGGGATGGGGTCCATGGGATTGGATGGGATCCATGGGACGGGATTGATGGGATGGGAGGGGGTCCATGGGATTGGATGGACGGGACTGGACAGGATGGGCTGCAATGTGATGCCCACAGTGGGGCCTGGACATGGCTCTGGTGCTGGCTCTACCCTCATGCCCCGTCCCTGAGCCCCAGGGAGCTCAGAGATCGGGGTCCAGCCCTTCCAACCCCTCCCTGCACCCCAAATCTCTTTGGGGAGTCAGCAGCTGCTGCTCCTGGAGGACACAGCAGGGTCAGAGGGGAAATCCAGAGGGGCATAAAAAGGGATGGGTGAGGCAGGAAGGAGGGAGGTGAGCTTCATCCTCTGCCCACTCAGGTTTTATCTTCACGGGGGACGTCATCCACCGCATGCTCACGGCCACCCAGTACATCGCGCCCCTCATGGCCAACTTCAACCCCAGCTACTCCCGAAATTCCACCGTGCAGTACCTGGACAACGGTGAGAGCAGCTCCCCCTGCTCCTCCCTCAGCCAGGTGGGCTGGAGACCCTCCTGTGTCAGCTCTGCTCAGCCCAGCTCTGTCACCAGTGACCGTGTTCACAGGGGTCTGAGGATGAGGGAAGAGACGAGGATCTGACTCCATGTTTCAGAAGGCTTGATTTATTATTTTATGTTATATATTCTATTAAAACTATACTAAAAGAATAGAAGAAAAGATTTCATCAGAAGGCTGGCTAAGAATAGCATAGGAAAGAATGATAACAAAGGTTTGTGGCTTAGACATTCTGTCTGAGCCAGCTGGGCTGTGATTGACCATGAATTAGAAACAACCAACGTGGGCCAATCCCAGATGCACCTGTTGCATTCCACAGCAGCAGATAACCATGGTTTACATTATGTTCTTGAGGCCTCTCAGCTTCTCAAGAAAGAAATGATTTTTCATAAAAGATGTCTGTGACAATCACCCCGAGGCAGGAACGGATCAGGAGATCCCTCTCTCCCCATCCCTCTCTCTCCCCATCCCTCTCTCCCCATCCCTCTCTCTCCCCATCCCTCTCTCCCCATCCCTCTCTCTCCCCATCCCTCTCTCTCCCCATCCCTCTCTCTCCCCATCCCTCTCTCTCCCCATCCCTCTCTCTCCCCATCCCGTTTTGCTCTGCTCCCAGTGGTTGCTGCAGGTTGGGTGGTGGAGGTTGGACAGAGCAGGGGCAGAGGGAAGGACTGAGCAGCTGTGGTCGCCCCCAGGGACGGTGTTTGTGGTGCAGTGGGACAAGGTTTACCTGCAGGGCAAGGAGGACGTGGGCAGCTTCACCTTCCAGGCCGCCCTGCACAGCAGCGGGAGGATCGTCTTCGGCTACAAGGAGGTGAGGGGACGGGGCAGGAGGGTCCCTGTGGGGCTGGGAGTGGGCTTGGACATCCCTGGGACGTGTCCCACCCTGTGTCCCACCCTGTGTCCCGGGCAGATCCCGGTGCCAGTCCTGCAGATCAGCGCCAGCCAGCACCCGGTGAAGGCCGGGCTCTCCGACGCCTTCATGGTGCTCAACCCTTCTCCTGACGTGCCTGGTGAGTCCCTGGGGCAGCTGATCCCACAGGGAGAGGGCTGGGGTCCTCATCTTGGGGGATCTCAGGATGGGAGGATGCCCTGCTTGGATTCCCAGCGAGTGTGAGGAGGGCTGTGGGGTTTGCCTGCCCCTCGTGTTCCCTGTGACCCTTTTTGGGGTCTCTCTTGGGATCCCTTTTTGGGTCTCTTTTTGGGATCCCCCTTTGGGATCCCCTTTTGGGATCTCTTTTTTGGGATCTCTTTTTGGGATCCCTTTTTTGGCATCCCTTTTTGGCGTCCCCTTTTGGGATCCCCTTTTGGGACCTCTCTTGGGATCTCTTTTTTGGCATCCCTTTTTGGGATTCCCTTTTGGGATTCCCTTTTTGGGATCCCTTTCTGGGATTCCTTTCTGGATCCCCTTTTGGGATCCCCTTTTTGGGGTGCGTCTCCCCATGGCCTCATGCTTAGGCTGGAGCTTTGCCCAGTCTACAACCTCCAGGAGCTTTTCCCTGATTCCCAGCGGATGAGGAAGAGGAGGGAAATCCAATCCTTCCTCAATTCCAAAGGGGTGAGGCAGGAGGAGATTTCTGGGGGGAAGCGGCTGCAGGAGCCCTGGGAGCTCGGGGTGGTGCCTTGAGAAGGCTGAGCTGGAACTGAGGCCAGAATTACAGAATAAAGCAGGGATTCATTCAAAGCATCTCCTCCATGGATCCACCTTGGGCAGCACAAGAGCCCAGCCAGGACTGCACCCAAAATGAACCAAAACGGTCACAAAATGAACCCAAAATGAACCAAAACAGTCACAAAATGAACCCAAATGGTCCCAAAATGCACGACCACTCACGAGGTCTCACTTTTATAAGCTCTGCTCCATTTGCATCTTGCAGTTCATTGTCCCATTCCAGCTCCAGCCCCTGCAGTCCCATCCTTGTTTTTCTCTCTCCAGCCCACGGTGTTTGTGCTCTTGGGCTGAGATTTGGATCATTTGTCCTTGGTGCCCAGCTGGAGCAGGAATTGTTTTGTCTCCCTGCTCTGTGCACAGAGCTCACCATCCCCTAATAGAAGCCCAGAGCCACCCACTAAAGCAGCACAGAATCTAAAAATTATAACAACTAAAACCTGAGGCATCAGGGGGAGTGAGTCAGAGCCCGGTGATGTTTGTTTGGAGCTGTTTGGGAGCGGCTCAGGGCTGGAGCCCGGCCTGGGCTGGGCTGGGATGGGATGGGATGGGATGGGATGGGATGGGATGGGATGGGATGGGATGGGATGGGGTGGGATGGGATGGGATGGGATGGGCAGGGCGGGCTCCGAGCCCCTCCTGTGCCCTGGCACCTCCCAGCCTGTTGGATGAAGTTTTTTTCTGACCCAGAGATGGGACAACTGAGAGGGATTTAAAAAACTTTTATTCTGTTTTCACTCTGGTGTGAAGGGTGAGACAATACAGATGTCATCATTAACTCCATCACAATCCTAATTACAACACGTTATAAGTGGCTTTTTGGCTTTTTTTCAGTTTTCCCCTTAATGGACAGGTGACACAAACCCCAACCCATCCTCACTCCTGGCAGCTTTTGAGAATTTCCTACAAATTCCTACAAATCCCAGCCCAGCCCTCCTGCAAGGGCACAACCCCACACCTGGGGCCCCCTTTGCCTTTCAGCAGCTTCCCCAGAGCCCGGCCCAGCCCTGGGCAGGGGGGTTTAAGCCTTGCAGGGGTTTTAAGCCCGGTTTAAAGCCCAGGCTCTGTCGCAGAGTCCCGGCGCCGCACGATCTATGAGTACCACCGTGTGGAGCTGGACACCAGCAGGATCAGCAGCCTGTCCGCTGTGGAGTTCACCCCGCTGCCCAGTGAGTGCCCCAAACGCCACCCACAAACCCCAGCAGCCTCTGAACTCCAGCCTGAGGAGGCGGCCCAGGCAGGGCTGGGGGTGCTGGGGGGTGATGTCGCCCATCCCCCGGGGTTTGGGGTCTGGGGGTCGTGGAGGGAGGGGGTGATGGCGGCAGGGAGCAGCTCAGCACCACCCTGGGGAGCAGCTCAGACTGTTCTGGGGTCCCTGGGGAGCAGCTCAGCACCACCCTGGGGAGCAGCTCAGACTGTTCTGGGGTCCCTGGGGAGCAGCTCAGCACCACCCTGGGGTCTCCAGCCCATCCTGGGGTTCCTGGGGAGCAGCTCAGCCCCAACCTGGGTTCCTGGGATGCAGCTCAGCCCATCCTGGGGAGCAGCTCAGCACCACCCTGGGGTCCCCAGCTCAGCCTGTCCTGGGGTCTCCAGCCCATCCTGGGGTCCCTGAGGTGCAGCTCAGCCCCACCCTGGGGTCTCCAGGGATCAGCTCACCCCATCCTGGGGTCCCTGGGGAGGCGCTCACCCCATTCTGGAGTCCCCAGCTCAGCCTGTCCTGGGGTCTCCAGCCCATCCTGGAGTCCCTGGGGTGCAGCTCAGCCTGTCCTGGGGTCTCCAGCCCATCCTGGAGTCCCTGGGGTGCAGCTCAGCCCCATCCTGGGGTCTTCAGCCCATCCTGGGGTCTCCAGCCCATCCTGGGGTCCCTGGGGTGCAGCTCAGCCCATCCTGGGGTCCCCAGCTCAGCCTGGGGTTCCTGGGGTGCAGCTCAGCCCCAACCTGGGGAGCAGCTCAGCCCATCCTGGGGTCTCCAGCCCATCCTGGGGTCCCTGGGGAGGCGCTCACCCCATTCTGGAGTCCCCAGCTCAGCCTGTCCTGGGGTCTCCAGCCCATCCTGGGGTCCCTGGAGTCCCCAGCTCAGCCCGTCCTGGGGTCTCCAGCCCATCCTGGGGCCCCCAGGGAGCAGCTGGCCCTGTCCTGAGCGATGCTTGGGAAATTTGTGTTTCCCTTTGTGGCCAGGGAGCTGCCCCAGCCTGGCTGGAGCCTCTCCCCTCTCTCCTCTCTCTGTTTTTTGCAGCCTGCCTGCAGCACCAGAGCTGTGAAACGTGCCTGAGCTCAGAACTGACCTTCAACTGCAGCTGGTGCCACGTCCTGCAGAGGTGCTGCCACCATCCCCTCCCCTGCCTGCTGCCCCGTGCCCTTTCCATCCTTTTTTGGGGGATAATTTCTCCTTTTTTTTGTTGTTTTTCGGGTGCTGAGGTGCTGCTCTTGGCCCCACAGTTGTGCTTCAGCCGTGACCTGATCTCCAATTCCAAGCCACTCCAAGGCTGCATTTCCTGGGGTTTTTTTCACTCCTGGAACAAGCTGGGACCTGAGGCAGGGACTCAGATTTTTGTCAGGGAGCTTAAAAATGAGGGAAATTTGTCCTGACTTGGGCTGGGGTCAGTGGGAGTGCAGGGCAGGGAGCGTTGGGGACACTCCTCAGTTGTGGGACAGCCCCTGCCCGTCAGGAATGGGGCCAGCAAAGCCCCATTTGTGTGGGGGTGGAATTTTCTGATTTTTTGGGGTTGGCTGGAGGACGTGGAGCCGTCCCTGCTCTCCTCCAGCTCGGGCAGGGCTGTGCAGAGCGGATTTAATGAGATTGAGCCGCGGGCTTTATTGAGAGCTGGTGGCAGGGGAGGGGACCCAGTGACACAGATCCTGTGCCGTGCAAACCCCGCTCTGCTGAGGGCACCTGCCACCCCCTGCCTGTCCCCTGAGCCACCCCAAAGCAGCTCTGGGCTCCCTGTGACACCCCCGAGCAGGGTGGTGGCACTTGGCAGCCACGGTGGCTCCGTGGCAAGGGGACATTCGTGTCCTGGTGTGGCTTTGGTGACAAAACTGGAGCCTGGGTTCGCTTTGGGCTGAGCTTTGCTCAAACCTTTCCTTGTCCCCGGTTCCAGGCTTTGGCAAAGGGGATTTTGCCAGATCCTGGAATGGTTTGGGCTGGAAGAGACCCCGGAGTCCCTCCAGGGCCACCAGGGCCACCAGGGCCACCTCCCCCTGTGCCAGGGTGCGCCAGGGGCCCTGCCAGGGACCCAGGGGCAGCCGCGGCGCTCCGGGAACCCCATCCCAGCCCTTTCCCCCCTCCTTTAACCCTTTCCCTCTTCCTTTAACCCTTTCCACCCTCCTTTAACCCTTTCTCACCATCCTTTAACCCTTTCCACCCTCTTTAACCCTTTCCACCCTCCTTTAACCCTTTCTCACCATCCTTTAACCCTTTCCACCCTCTTTAACCCTTTCTCTCTTCCTTTAACCCTTTCCCACCCTCCTCTAACCCTTTTTCATCCTGTTTAACCCTATTTCACCCCCTTTAACCCTTTCTCACCCTCCTTTAACCCTTTCCCATCCTCTTTAACCCTTTTCCACCTCCTTTAACCCTTTCTCACCCTCCTTTAACCATTTTCCACCCTCTTTCACCCCTTTTCCCCCTCTTTACCCCCTTTTCACCCTCATGTAACCCCTTCTCACCCTCTTTAACCCTATTTCACCCTCTTTGATCCTTTTCCACCCCCCCTTTAACCCCTTTTCACCCTCTTTAACCCTTTCTCACCCTTTTAAACCCTTTTCCACCTCCTTTAACCCCTATTTCAGCCCCTTTAACCCCTTTTCACCCTCTTTAACCCTTTCTCACCCTCTTTAACCATTTTCCACCCTCTTTAACCCCTTTTCACCCTCTTTAACCCCTTTTCCACCCCTTTTAACCCCTATTTCACCCCTTTAACCCCCTTTCACCTCCTTTAACCCTTTCTCACCCTCTTTAACCCTTTCTCACCCTTTTAAACCCTTTTCCACCTCCTTTAACCCCTATTTCACCTCCTTTAACCCCTTTCCACCCTCCTTTAACCCTTTCTCACCCTCTTTAACAATTTTCCACCCTCTTTAACCCCTTTTCACCCTCTGTAACCCTTTTTCATCCTTTTAACCCCTATTTCACCCCCTTTAACCCCTTTCCACCCTCCTTTAACCCTTTCTCACCCAGCTGCTGTTGCTGGGGTTCACTCCTGTCCCCCCTGGCTGCCAGCCCCACATCCCCGGGGACAGCTCAGCTTCCCAGTGGGAATCCCAGGGGGCAGGAATGTTCTGGAAATGCAGAGCTGGAGCAGGAGGGTCACCCCTGTCACGCCTGGCTTCCAGAAAATGAGAGGAAAATGGTTCTGTTTCTCCAAAGCATCCAGATCTGGTCCTGCAGATCCTCCCCAAAGAGCTCCAGCCTTGGAGCTGAGATCCCAACCTCGTGATTCCAACCCCAGCTCTCTCCTAAATAGCAAAATCTGTATTTTTATTTATTTTATTTATTTTAACCTCTTCTGAGCCCATAATTGTGACAGGAACTGGACCCGAAGCAAAGATCTCAGACGTTTCTTTGTGGTTTCTCCTTTCCCTGGTGGTGGGCAAATGGATTTTTGCAGGGATTTGTTTGGGGTTTGAGCCTTTCCAAAGGTCAGAGCTGGGCTCCATCCCCTGTTCCTGCAGGGAATTCTCGGGCTGGTGTTTGCCTGATGTCATCTGGAGCTCCTGCAGTGTTTTTCCTGTGCAGATGTTGCTGGAAGGAGCCCAGGGAACCTCGTGGGTCTCACAGCCTTGCCCTGGCACCGAGTCCGGGGAGTGGAAACTCAAACTCAGCCCAGGCCTCTCTCCTCATTTCCCCTCTCCTTTTCTCCTCATTTCCCTCTCCTTTTCTCCTCATTTCCCTCTCCTTTTCTCCTCATTTCCCCTCTCCTTTTCTCCTCATTTCCCCTCTTCTTTTCTCCTCATTTTCCCTCTCCTTTTCTCCTCATTTTCCCTCTCCTTTTCTCCTTGTTTCCCCTCTCCATTTCCCCTGACTTTCCCCCTCTTTTCTCCTCATTCCCCCCTCCCTTTCCCTGTTTTTCCTCTCCTTTTCTCCTCATTTCCTCTCTCCATTTCCTCTGATTTTTCCTCTCCTCTCCTCATTTCCCTCTCCTTTTCTCCTCATTTCCCCTCTCCTTTTCTGCTGATTTTCCCCTCTCATTTTCCCCAGTTTTCCCTCTCCTTTTCTCCTGATTCCCCCTCTCATTTTCTCCCCATTTCCCTCTCCTTTCTTCTCATTTCTCTCATTCTCTTCCAATTTCCCCTCTCCTTTTCTCCTGATTTTCCTCTCATTTTCTCCTCATTTCCCTCTTCCTTTTCTCCCAATTTCCCCTCTCCTTTTCTCCTGATTTTTCCCTCTCATTTTCCCCTTATTTCCTTCTCCTTTTCCCCTGATTTTCCCCCTCTTTTCTCCTCATTTCCCCCCTCCCTTTCCCTGTTTTCCCTCTCATTTTCTCCTCATTTCCCCTCTCCTTTTCTCCTGAATTTCCTCTCCTTTCCCCCTCATTTTCCTCTCATTTTCTCCTGTTTCCCCCTCTCTTTTCTCCCCATTTCCCTCTCCTTTCTCCTCATTTCTCTCTCCTTATCTTTCAATTTCCCCTCTCCTTTTTTCCTGATTTTCCTCTCCTTTTCTCCTGATTTCCCCTCTCCTTTTGGCTATCAGTTTTAGCCACACCATGCTGTAAATACCTTCAAGATAATAATCTAAAATTACCCCTTGTGGCTCCTACTACAATGCAACTAATATAATATAATATAATATAATATAATATAATATAATATAATATAATATAATATAATATAATATAATATAATATAATATAATATAATATAATATAATATAATATAATATAATATAATATTTTTTTATACTTTATTTATATATATATAATATTTCATGATATAAAATTGTTCTATTTCTCCAAAGTATCCAGTTTTCCTTTCCAGGCCACCTTTTGAAACTTGTTTCTAATTTCATTTTTCTCTCAACGATGTCTGCCCTATTCAATATAATTTCTAAATCAACATTTCTCATCTCAAAGTTTATATATAAATGTACATTCTGGGAACCTTTCGTTGAGTTTTAAACATTTCCCATTTCCCATTTCCCACGACCTGGCCCTGGATAATCCTGATTTTCCCCACAGGTGCTCCAGTGGCTTCGACCGGTACCGGGAGGAGTGGCTGAGCTACGGCTGCGGCCAGGTGGGCACAGAGAGTCCCAGTCCCAAAAAATCCCAGTCCCAGTAAATCCCAATCCCAATAAATCCCAGTCCCAATCCCAGTCCCAGTCCCAAAAAATCCCAGTCCCAATCCCAATAAATCCGAATAAATCCCAGTCCCAATAAATCCCAATGAATCCCAGTCCCAATCCTAGCCCCAATCCCAATAAATCCCAGTCCCAAAAAATCCCAGTCCCAATCCCAAAAAATCCCAATAAATCCCAGTCCCAATCCTAGTCCCAGTCCCAAAAAATCCCAGTCCCAATAAATCCCAATAAATCCCAGTCCCAAAAAATCCCAGTCCCAAAAAATCCCAATAAATCCCAGTCCCAGTCCCAATAAATCCCAATAAATCCCAGTCCCAAAAAATCCCAGTCCAAATAAATCCCAATAAATCCCAGTCCCAAAAAATCCCAATAAATCCCAGTCCCAAAAAATCCCAGTCCAAATAAATCCCAATAAATCCCAGTCCCAGTCCCAATAAATCCCAATAAGTCCCAGTCCCAATAAATCCCAATAAATCCCAGTCCCAGTCCCAGCCCCAATCCCAATAAATCCCAGTCCCAGTCCCAATAAATCCCAGTCCCAAAAAATCCCAGTCCCAATCCCAGTCCCAGTCCCAAAAAATCCCAGTCCCAATCCCAATAAATCCGAATAAATCCCAGTCCCAATAAATCCCAATGAATCCCAGTCCCAATCCTAGCCCCAATCCTAGCCCCAATCGCAATAAATCCCAGTCACAGTCCCAATGAATCCCAGTCCCAATCCCAGTCCCAGTCCCAATCCCAGTCCCAATCCCAATCAATCCAAATAAATCCAAATCCCAGTCCCAATCCCAATCAATCCCAATCCCAATCCCAATCCCAATCAATCTCATTCCCAGTCCCTTCCTGAGGGCAGGGAATGGGGTTGAGCCACATGAAATCCATGGCCCAGCTCAATAAATGGCTGTGTGACCCACGGTGCTCTGGATTGGGCTGAGCATCCCTCAGGGTTTCCCTTTATTCCTTTAAGACATCCCTTGGGATTTCCCCTTCTTCCCTTTAGATATCCCTTGGGACTTCCCTTTGGATTTCCCTTTTTCCCCTTTAGATAACCCTGTATTCCCTTCAGATACCCCTTTATTCCCTTTAGATACACCTGTAGCTCATTCTTTATTACCCTTAAATATCCCTTTATTCCCTTTACATCCCTTTATTCCCTTTACATCCCTTTATTCCCTTTACATCCCTTTATTTTTCCTTTATTCCCATTTTCCCCTTTATTCCTGTTATTCTCTTTATTGCCCTTTCCCTCCATTATTCCCTTTATTCCCGTTATTCCCAAATTTCCCATTATTCCCATTATTAATTTTAATCCCATTTTTTCCTTTATTCCAATTTTCCCCCATTTTCCCCCATTTTCCCCTTATTCCCATTTTTCCTTTTAGTCCTGTTTTTCCCATTTTTTCTTTATTCCCTTTTCCCCCATTTTCCCCCCATTTTCCCCTTATTCCCATTATTCCCATTTTTCCTTTTAGTCCCGTTACTCCCATTTTCCCTTTATTCCCATTTTTCCCTTATTCCCATTATTCCCATTTTCCCTTTATTCCCGTTATTCCCCCTCCTCCTGGAGCGTGACTCTTACTCACTGCAGGCAGGAAGGAACGAGCCCTGTTTGTGTCCCTGGGAGCAAAAACTCACAAGGATCAGCTCTGACCAAACATCTGCTTCTGCTTTGGCCTTTTCTCTTTTTTTTTTTTCCCCTTTCTTCTTTTTTTTTTTTTAAATTTATTTTGTTCCTTATTTTTGTTTGCTTTTTGTGGCTTTTGTTTGCTTCCTTCGATTTTGATGGGGGTTTTTTATTGGGGTTTTTTTGTATTGTTTTTCTCTGGTTTGGTTTGGGGGTTTTTTTGGTGGGTTGGTTTTTTGTTTTTGGTTTTTTTGTTTTTTTTTTGGTGGGGTTTTTTTTTGGGGTGATTTTTTAGTGATTTTATTCGACTTTTCTACTGAAAATTCAGCTTTGTTTCACCAGACCCTTTGAGGTCACTGGACCCACATGGTGTCACCCCGAGGTGCATGAAGGATTTCTCCCAGGACTTGTCCCCAGGACCTGTCCCAGGATTTGTCCCAGGATTTGTCACTTGTCCTGCTGAAATCCTTCCCAAATTTTCCTCCCCTTCTCCTCCCTCTGGGTCACTTCTGTGTTTTAACTTCAGTGTTTGACCCCGCAGAGCCCTCCTGGAATTCCTGCTGGGCAAAACCAGCTCCAAATTCTCCTTTTAACCCAAATTCTCCTTTTTTCCCCCCCTCAGTCGGATGAAAGGACCTGTGAGGATCTGGCGGAGGGCGGCCGCTACTCGGCGCCCCCGGGCAGCTCCGTGTCCGTGTCACCCGGCGCTGTCACCTCCCCCACGGCCTCGCTCTTCCTCGACAGCCTCACCACCGAAGGTGGGTCCTGGACAGGTGACCCCGGCCCTGGACAGGTGACCCCACCCCTGAGAGTGTCCCTGGACAGGTGACCCTGGACCTGGGGGTGTCCCTGGATGGGTGACCCCAGCCCTGAGAGTGTCCCTGGACAGGTGACCCTGGACCTGGGGGTGTCCCTGGACAGGTGACCCTGGCCCTGGGAGTGTCCCTGGACAGGTGACCCCAGCCCTGAGAGTGTCCCTGGACAGGTGACCCTGGACCTGGGGGTGTCCCTGGACAGGTGATCCCAGCCCTGAGCCCTGGGAAGGGGATCCCCATCCTTGATCCCAATCCTTGGACAGGTGACCCCACCCCTGAGAGTGTCCCTGGACAGGTGACCCTGGCCCTGGGGGTGTCCCTGGACAGGTGACCCTGCACAACTGAGCCCTAGGAAGGGGATCCCTGAACCCTGAGGGTGTTCCTGGACAGGTGACCCCGGCCCTGAGCCCTGGGAAGGGAATCCCTGAACCCTGAGGGTGTTCCTGGACAGGTGACCCCAGCCCTGGGAAGGGGATCCCCATCCTTGATCCCAATCCCTGGACAGGTGACCCCGGCTCTGGGGGTGTCCCCGGACAGGTGACCCTGGCCCTGAGAGTGTCCCTGGACAGGTGACCCTGGCCCTGAGAGTGTCCCTGGATGGGTGACCCCAGCCCTGAGGGTGTCCCTGGACAGGTGACCCTGGACCTGGGGGTGTCCCTGGACAGGTGACCCCCCCCCTGGAAGTGTCCCTGGACAGGTGACCCTGCACAACTGAGCCCTGGGAAGGGGATCCCTGAACCCTGAGAGTGTCCCTGGACAGGTGACCCTGGCCCTGAGAGTGTCCCTGGATGGGTGACCCCAGCCCTGAGCCCTGGGAAGGGGATCCCTGAACCCTGGGGGTGTCCCTGGATGGGTGACCCTGGCCCTGGGGGTGTCCCTGGACAGGTGACCCTGCACAACTGAGCCCTGGACAGGTGATCCCCATCCTTGATCCCAATCCCTGGAGAGGTGACCCCGGCCTTGGGGGTGTTTCTGGACAGGTGACCCCACTTCCCTGAGCCCTGGGAAGGGGATCCCTGAGCTCTGGACAGGTGATCCCCCATCCCTGATCCCAGTCCCTGAATGGATGATCCCCCATCCATGATCCTATTCCCTGTGACAGGTAATCCCATACTTGATCCTGACCCCTGGACAGGTGCCCACCCATCCCTACTCCCTGGGACAAGTGATCCCCACGCCCCCGAACCCAATCCCCAGACAGGTGACTCCCTGATCCTGACCCCTGGACAGGTCTTTCACCTCCTCAAAAAGCAAATCCAAATGCCAGTAAACACCAGATGGGTTTTGGAGCAGAATCCTGGAACGGTTTGGGTGGGAAGAGACCTTAAATCCCATCCAGTCCCACGGGCAGGGACACCTCCCACCATCCCAGGTGCTCCAAACCCCAATGTCCAGCCTGGCCTTGGACAGGGATCCAGGGGCAGCCACAGCTGCTCTGGGAATTCCATCCCAGCCCCTCCCCACCCAAAATCTTCCCCAAACCCCAAGTCCATTTCTCCTCCTGGATCTGTGAAGTTCTGCAGTCCCAGGAGGATTTGGGTTGGAAGGGACCTCACAGCTCATCCCATCCCCAGGGCAGGGACCCCTCCCACCATCCCAGGGCGCCCAAACCCCGTCCTTGGGGAGGGATGAGAACAGGAGATGATGGCAAGGGCAGCCAAGAGGTGACACCCGGGGCAGTGAGGCACGCTGGGAAGAGTTTGGGGGTTTTTCCAGCTTTTTTTACTCATTTGTGAAGGTCAGCGAGCAACCAAGCCCTGGTGGGGAGAATCCTTGGGATCCTAAAGGGGTCAATCCCAGAGAGAGGGGTTGGGATTTCACTGGTGCCAGGAGTCTCAGCCTGGAATTCCCGCGGTGATCGCTCATTTCTCGGGATTGCTGCTCCACAAAAAGCCCCGATCTCCCCTGGAGACCCCCGGGATCCAAAGCTCCATAATCCCATTAACGCGGGGCCGGCTCCGCCGATCCTGGCGCAGGTAGCGCCGTAGTTTGGCTGCTTAATAGTCCCTAACGCAAAGTGCTAATTAGGATAAATAGAAAGGAGCGCTGGTAATTGTCCTTCAGCGCCGGGAAGGAGCTGGGTGGGGGAACGAGCTCCTGCCTGGCAGGGCTGACTTTGAAAGGAGCAATTAAAGGCAGGGAGGGAGGGAGGGTTGGAACTCCGCCACGAGATTGTTTTCCAGCCCATCGCTGGTTCTTGGAAAAAAGGAGCAAGAGGCTCTGTGTGACACAGAGCATGAAGTTAATTTGTGATCTTGGAAGGGAGCAAACGGCAGCTGCAGCGGGAGGAGAGTGGGGAAGAGCAGAGGAGCAGCTCCACCAGAGAGGGGAGCTGGCCCTCGGCGTCCTGTCCAACCAGCCCGGATCCCTGGATCTGCGTCCTGTCCAACCAGCCCTGTTCCCTGGATCTGCGTCTTCTCCAACCAGCCCTGTTCCCTGGATCCGTGTCCTGTCCAACCAGCCCAGATCCCTGGATCCGTGTCCTGTCCAACCAGCCCAGATCCCTGGATCTGTGTCTTCTCCAACCAGCCCTGTTCCTGGATCCGTGTCCTGTCCAACCAGCCCTGTTCCCTGGATCTGTGTCCTGTCCAACCAGCCCTGTTCCCTGGATCTGTGTGCTGTCCAACCAGCCCAGATCCCTGGATCTGTGTCCTGTCCAACCAGCCCTGTTCCCTGGATCTGTGTCCTGTCCAACCAGCCCTGTTCCCTGGATCTGTGTCTTCTCCAACCAGCCCTGTTCCCTGGATCCGTGTCTTCTCCAACCAGCCCTGTTCCCTGGATCCGTGTCCTGTCCAACCAGCCCTGTTCCCTGGATACGTGTCCTGTCCAACCAGGCAGGATCCCCGGATCCACATCCTTTCCACCAGCCCAGATCCCTGGATCCACCTCCTCACTATCCCAGATCCCTGGATCTGTGTCTTCTCCACCCAGTCCAGATCGCTGGATCCGTGTCCTCCCCACCGTCCTGCTCTCCTGGATCTGTGTCCTTCCCAGCCTGTCAGGTTCTGTGGATCCACATCCTTCACCAGCCCAGATCCCAGATCCCTGTGTCATCCCAGTCAGCCCAGATTGGTGGATCTGCATCTGTCCCACCATCCCAGATCCCTGGATCCGTGTCCTCCCCAGCCAGCCCCGTTTTTTTTGGATCCACATCCTCCCCAGCCCTTCCAGCCCCCTGGTTCTGCTCCTGGATCAGGGTTTGGAATCCAAGCCAAGCCCTGGGAATTCTGGATCAGGGTTTGGAGGCCAAGCCCTGGGAATTCTGGATCAGGATTTGGAAGCCAAGCCAAACCTTGGGAATTCTGGATCGGGGTTTGGAATCCAAGCCAAGCCCTGGGAATTCTGGATCGGGGTTTCTGGTGAGAGCGATCATGTGGAGCCTGTTGAGGGACAAAGCCTTGTCTGGTGGATCCTGGTCCTTCCAGAATGAGCCAAGGAATGGAAGGGGGTTTTGAGCATCCTGTGTGTTTATTTGGGATTTGGGAAGTGGATTTTGAGCACCCTGTGGTTTTATTTGGGATTTGGGAAGTGGATTTTGAGCATCCTGTGGGTTT
Organism: Molothrus ater; assembly: GCF_012460135.2. NCBI lineage: Eukaryota > Metazoa > Chordata > Aves > Passeriformes > Icteridae > Molothrus > Molothrus ater. Next base: position 2,681,805 of record NC_050504.2, on the reverse strand, counting down.
ATTTGGGATTTGGGAAGTGGATTTTGAGCATCCTGTGGGTTTATTTGGGATTTGGGAAGTGGATTTTGAGCATCCTGTGGGTTTATTTGGGATTTGGGAAGTGGATTTTGAGCATCCTGTGGGTTTTTTTGGGTGCAGATTCCACAGGCTGAGCAGGGACAGCCAGTGTTGGATCAAAGCTCCCACGGGGAGCAGAACAACCCCTCGACCCCTTCCTGGGGACATTTGTGCCCCAGGTGCCACCTCAGAGAAGGAAACCCACACCCTGCTCAGCCCCCAGCCTTTTCCTGGTGCTTCCCTTTCCCACAGAGATTTAAAACTGCCCAGGAATCCCATCCTGGGGGGAGGAATTGGGTGGCAAACACGAGGATATCACTGAAAGCTGATTTTCTGTTTTGCTGTGTTTTCTCCTTTCAGATGACACCAAACTCAACCAGTTTGCAGGAGGAGAGGGTAAGGAAGGCCTTTGTCCCTCTCCCTGCTCCAGGGGAACTCAGAATTCTCTGGGTTTGGGTACACGGGGCTGTGGGGAGCACAGGGACCCCAGAGTGATCAATTCCTGTTGTCCTCACCCCAAATAGTGCAGTTCGAGCCAGTGAAAAAAGCTGGGAATGCTGTTTTATCCCAATGAGAGTTTTTTTAATTGTCTGAATTATTTTATTATTTTTTGGTTTAATTATATTTTTATTATATTTTATTGTTATTGATTTATGTGGTTTTGATTTAGGGGGTTTTGTTACTAATTATTATATTATTATTATATTATATAACATATAATATATATTATTATAGTAATTATTATATTATTATTTTATTATTGATTATTTTTATTACTATGAGTTTTTTATTTATTAGTGAAAATAGTTATAGCATTTAAAGGGTTTTTTTACTTAGTATAGGGCTTTTTTAAAAACTTATTTTTTTGGTAATATTTTGTGATTTGGATAAGGAATAGAACAAATACTTGAATAAATTTAATAGTGTATTTTTTAATTTGTAAATTTTAAAAATTTGTCATTTTCAATTTTTAATTTTGTAAATGTTAGTAAATTTTAATTTTGTAAATTTTACTAATTTTTAATTTTAAATTTTATAAATATTTTTAAATTTTAAATTTTATACATTTTAAGAAATTTTTAATTTTAAGTTTTGTCCATAATTTTGTATTTTAAATTTTGAATTTTATAAACGTTAAGGATTTTTAAATTTTAACTGTTGTAAATAGTTTTAGATTTTAAATTTTGTAAATGGTTTTAAATTTTCAATTTTGTAAATGGTTTTAAATTTTCAATTTTGTAAATGTTTTTAAATTTTAAATTTTGTAAATGGTTTTAAATTTTAATTTTTGTAAATGTTTTAAATTTTAATTTTTGTAAATATTTTTATATTTTAAATTTTAAATTTTGTAAATTAAAACAAAATTAATGTAACAATTTTCTGAAAGCCTCCTGACCTTTGCTATTTCCCCCCAGGGAGCAGCCTGCCCTCTCGGGGCGCGGGTGCCCCGATCCCCACGGGCACCGTGGTGGGCATCGTGGTGGCCGTGCTGGTGCTGGCTGGGGCCATCCTGGCCGGGATCTACATCAGCGGCCACCCCACGTCCAGCGCCGCCCTCTTCTTCATCGAGGTGAGCCAGCAGCTCAGCCCTGCCCGGGGAGTCATCCCATCCTCCTCATCCTCCCCCTCTCCTGGGTCTGGGTCCTCCTCAGCCAGCGCAGATCCCTCAGTCTGTGATCCTGGATCTGCATCCTCTCCACCACCTCAGATCCCTGGATTTGCATCCTCTCCACCACCCCAGATCCCTCGATCTGTGTCCTTCCCCTGTCTCAGATCCCTGGATCTGTGTCCTCTCCACCACCCCAGATCCCTGGATCTGCATACTCTCCCCCATCTCAGATCCCTGGATCTGTGTCCTCTCCACCATCTCAGATCCCTGGATCTGTGTCCTCTCCACCATCTCAGATCCCTGGATCTGTGTCCTCTCCCCCATCTCAGATCCCTGGATCTGTGTCCTCTCCCCCATCTCAGATCCCTGGATCTGTGTCCTCTCCACCATCTCAGATCCCTGGATCTGTGTCCTCTCCCCCATCTCAGATCCCTGGATCTGTGTCCTCTCCCCCATCTCAGATCCCTGGATCTGCATCCTCTCCACCATCTCAGATCCCTGGATCTGTGTCCTCTCCACCATCTCAGATCCCTGGATCTGTGTCCTCTCCCCCATCTCAGATCCCTGGATCTCAGTTCTTCCCCCACCTCAGATCCTTGGATCTGTGTTCTTCCCCTGTCTCAGATCCCGTGATCCTGGATCTGTGTCCTCTCCACTGTCTCAGATCCCTGGATCCACATCCTCCCCACCCAAGATCCCTGGATCTGTGTCTTTCCCCCATCCCAGATCCCTGGATCCGTGATCTTGGATCTGTGTCCTCTCCACCACCCCAGATCCCTCGATCTGTGCCCTTTCCCTATCTCAGATCCCTGGATCCACATCCTCCCCATCTCAGATCCCTGGATCCATGTCCCTCCCACCATCTTAGATCCTGGATCTGTGTCCTCCCATCTCAGATCCCTCAATCTGTGATCCTGGATCCTGGATCTGTGTCCTCTCCACCACCTCAGATCCCTGGATCTGTGTCTTTCCCCCCATCTCAGATCCCTGGATCCATTTCCTTCCCATCCAGTGAGATCCATGCATTCCTAAGAATCCTTTTGAAGCATGAAACAACATTTTAAAATTCGCTTTTATCACTGAAAATGCTCACACTGACAGTGCCCTTTGTCCCCAGGACTCTTTCCCCCCCATTATTTTCCCCCCCATTATTTTCCCCCCCATTATTTTCCCCCCCATTATTTCCCCCCCCATTATTTCCCCCCCCATTATTTTTCCCCCCATTATTTTTCCCCCCATTATTTTCCCCCCTCATTTTTCCCCCATCATTTTTCCCCCATCATTCTCCCCCATCTTTCTCCCCCATTATTTTCCCCCATTTTCCCTCCATTTCCCCCCATTTTTGCCATTTCCCCCCATCATTTTCCCCATCATTTCCCCCATTATTTTCCCCCATTATTTTCCCCCATTATTTTCCCCATTTCCCCCATTTTCCCAGCAGGAATTGGGGCTCGGGGCCCTGTTCCAGCTGCTCACCTGCCCCTCTTTCTGTCCCCAGCGGCGGCCGCACCGCTGGCCCGCCATGAAATTCCGGAACCACGGCAACCACGGCTCGTACGCCGAGGTGGAGGCGGCCAGCCAGGAAAAGGAGGGGTTTGTGGAGGCCGAGCAGTGCTAAGCGCTTCTCCTGGGGAATCCATCCCGAGGGATCTTGAGGGATCCATCCCAAGGAATCCTGACAAACCCTGAGGGATCCATTGCAAGGAATCCTGACAAATCCTGAGGGATCCATCCTGAGGAATCCCAAGGAATTCATCCTGACAAATCCCAAGGAATCCATCCTGAGGAATCCTGACAAATCCTGAGGGATCCATCCTGAGGAATCCCAAGGAATTCATCCTGACGAATCCCAAGGAATCCATCCTGAGGAATCCTGACAAATCCTGAGGGATCCATCCTGAGGAATCCCAAGGAATTCATCCTGACGAATCCTGACAAATCCCAAGGAATCCATCCCGAGGAATCCTGACAAATGCTGAGGAATCCATCGCAAGGAACCCTGACAAATCCTGAGGAATCCATCCCGAGGAATCCTGAGGAATCCATCCAGGGGAATCCATCCCAAGGAATCCTGAGGAATCCCAAGGAATCCATCCTGAAGAATCCTGAGGAATCCATCCTAAGGAATGCCGAGGGATCCATCTCGAGGAATCCTGACAAATCCTGAGGAATCCATCCTGAGGAATCCCAGGGAATCCATCCCAAGGAAACCTGACAAATCCAGAGGAATCCACCCTGAGGAACCCCAAGGAATCCATCCCAAGAAAACTCAAGGAATCCTGAGGAATCCATCCCGAGGAATGCCAAGGAATCCATCCCAAGGAATCTTGACAAATCCCAAGGAATCCATCCCAATGAATCCCAAGAAATCCATCCAGAGGAATCCATCCCAAAGAATCCTGAGGGATCCACCCCAAGGAATTCTGAGGAATCCTTCTCAAGGAATCCTGAGGAATCCATCCCAAGGAATCCCGAGCCTCCCGTGTCCCAAAGTGCTGGAATCACTTAATTATTTTGCTAAATTGTTAATTGTGGCCCTTGACCCTGAAGGAGACAGAGAGAAGGGGAAATAAATCTGAAATTCCGCCAAAATTCATCTTCTGATGGCCAGTGGGAACAGAGAGGGATTTAGGGACAAAACTCTGGGATAAATCCTGGGCTAAATCCAGGATCCAGATCCGTGAGGAGTGCCTGGACATCACAGGAAACCTCAGAATCACCCCCTTAACCACATCACTTTTAGGTTTTTTCTAATTTTGCTTCCATTTCCCCCTGTCTGGGCCGAGCCCCTGGCTTTGGATGGATATTGGGACCCCCTGACCCCAAGGGAGGCTTTGACTCGGGACCTCTCAGCGTTTTCTACTCCTCCTGTGCCACCAAAATTCAGCATTCACCTGCAAAATAATCCCTAAACTGAAGGACAAAACAAAACCAGAATCCCAAATCCAGCAGGAGGTAAATTTTCATTCCCCCACCACAAAATGCTGTTGCATTATGGATTCTTTTCCCCCCCTTAATTTTTAATTTTCTCCTGCTCCTCAGCTATTTATTCTGATAATCAAATTTTGGGTGTATTTTATCCCCTGGCTGGCTCAGCTGTCACTGCTGGTGATTAGTGCCACAGGCAGGGTCTGTCTAATTAATATTTTCCTTCTCATCTGCTGAATTTATGGAACAATTACAGATAAATATGGATGTTTGGTGGCACTCAGACCCCAAATTTGACTTTCTTGCAGCCCCTGGGGAGTTTTTTTGCTGCATTTTATGATATAAAACCACCAAAATGCTCAAGCTGAGTCGTGATCATGCCCCAGACTTGGAAGTTTTATTCCCAAATCAACAATTTCCCTAAAAATTGGTTCTTTCCCCAGAGTGGGGAGGAAAAGGGAATTTATCACCCATTTTTTTACTCCAAATCTGATCTCCTTTGTCACGGTGATGAGTTAATGTGGGTTTTTCTTGGAATTTCACTTTTTTCCAATGGTTAAATTTTGAATTATTAATTCCAATAGTTTTAGGCCTGGTTTTCCCTGTTTTTCTGCACATGGGAACAGCAAGATTTTGGGTTCTTCTCTTCCCCCGCAGCCCCTGGAACTGCTGGGAAACATCCAAGAGTTCTGAAATGCCACAGATTTAAAGAAAAACAGATTTTTAAAGAGCAAGAATTGTACTCGTCCCTGGGGTTTGTGCTGCAGTTGGGATTTTGGGAGAAAATCCGGATTTAGGGAAGGATTCAGGTGAGAAATCCTTCAAATATTAAAAAAAAACCACTTCAAGGTCATTCATAACCTGAGACCTCTGGGCATAATTTCTCATCCAGGGATCCCTTTTTTTAAAAAATATGTTTATTCCCATTAGAAAAATAAATAATAAATCTATTTTTTCCCATTTTCCCTTTCACCCTGTTCATCCCTCTTTTCCTTCAGGCTGGGAGAAGCTGTGCTAACAATGCAAACAGGTAGGAGTTAATTTAATTTAATCAGGATTAAAGAATTCTCCCATCCTGGTGCCTTTTTCTATTTCTCTTGAGCGGAGAAGCAGCAGATCTGCAATCAGAGATAGAAATATTCCACTTTTATATCAATATTCCAATTTTTTTACAATAAATTCCATTCATATACACACACATAAACCACCGATTTTAATAGAAGGTAAAGAACAGTTTTAAAATCTGTTAAAAAAAAATTATTTCCTCACCAAACAACACCCCCCAAAATAGGGGAAAAATCACCTCAGCCATGCAAATAAACACAGATTTTTACCCTGGAAATGCAACCCCAGGTCCAAAGCAGCATCTTGAGCCATAATTAACAGCCCTGACAGCAAGGAGGGAGCAGATTGCTCCAGCAGGGCCCGTGGGTGGAGGAATAAAACCTCAAATAGATGCTCTGAATCTGCATTTTCCAGGCAGAGCTCAGCTCTGGGTGCGAGTGGGAGCAGGGAATTTGGGTATTAAATGGATTTATTGTGCCTCACTCAGCAGGGAGGGATGGGAATGGTTCCATTTCTTGCAAAGAACCTGGGAATTTGCTGGGGTTTTTGGGGGGGATATTTGCAGGGAAAAGGTGTTTTTAAGGCAGGGTGGAATCACCTGGAGCTGCTTTTTCCCCTGCCAAAAGGCAGGAATGGGATGAGGAGAGGGCAGAATCCCAGGGTGGGATAATTACCACCACAATCCCCCCAAAAAATAGATTTAAAGGAGCAGGAAACTCCTGCACATTTCCCTTCAGCTGCCACCAGAGGATCCTGAAATCACCTTTGTCTCCCCCCACAATTTTCCTGATGAGGAAAAACCAAATTCTGAACATTTTTCATTTATTTTTCCTCCATTTCCCCTATTTCCCCTTTATTTTTCTCCCCTTTCCTCTTTTTTCACCCAGCAAATCCCATTGTGTAGCAAGTGGGTCAGGCCAGGCTGGAATTTTTCCCCATTTCCAGGAAAACTCAGCTTAAATTTTTCCCTCCTCGATTTCAGCCATCAAACATTGACAGGAGCTTTTGCTAAATTTTTAAAAAAGCTGACAAAACCTCCAGCATGTGCTGGCAGAACTCATGTAAACCCTTTTTGGGTTTTTTTTTTTTTTTCCCCTGCAAAGAGATGACATCACTGAGGAAAAAGGAGGAAAAAAACCTTTGAAATTTGCTTTTTTTAAGGGCTGCAAGGAGCAGGTTTGGAAGGATAATTGTGGGTTTGGTGCTCTGTGAGGAGCTGCAGGCAGGTTCCTTCCTGGTGCTGCCCTTGAGGGTTTTTTTCCATGATTCCTCCTGCTTGATGGAGGATTTTTAACTCCTCCAACTGAGGAGGGGACTTCCAGAATAAAGAGAAAACTCAGAATAAAGAGAAAACCCCAGAATTCCAAAATAATGGGAAAACACAGAATTCCAGAATAATAAGAAAAACCAGAATTCCAGAGTAAAGAGAAAACCCAGAATAAAGAGAAAACCCAGAATTCCAGAATAATGAGAAAACCCCAGAATCCCAGAATAATGAGAAACCCCAGAATTCCAGAATAATAAGAAAAAACAGAATTCCAGAATTAAGAGAAAATCCAGAATTCCAGAATAATGAGAAAACAGAGAATTCCAGGATAATGAGAAAACCCAGAATTCCAGAATAATGAGAAAACAGAGAATTCCAGAATAATAAGAAAAACCAGAATTCCAGAATAATAAGAAAAAAGAGAATTCCAGAATAAAGAGAAAATCCAGAATTAAGAGAAAATCCAGAATTCCAGAATAATGAGAAAAAACCAGAATTCCAGAATAATTTCCAAAAAGTGAGGATTTCTGAGCTCCTTCACCTTTCCCAGCTGGAGCAGGTGGGGAAAACTCAGAACATCCATGAGAAAATGAGGATCTGAGGTGGCTCCTGGAAGGGTCTGACAGGAAAAGAGGCACAAGTTTGGGTGGCATCCATGAAAAACAGAGAATTTGGCACTGGGAATTCGGGATTTCTCGGCAAGGGAGCAGCAGGAGTGGAACCTTCATGACCTGGAAGGGTTTGGAGCGGCAGGAATGGAGCTGGGAAGGGTTTGGAGCAGCAGGAATGGATCTGGGAAGGGTTTGGGGCAAGAATGGAGCTGGAAAGGGTTTGGAGCAGTGGGAATGGAGCTGGGAAGGGTTTGGAGCAGTGGGAATGGAGCTGGGAAGGGTTTGGAGCAGCGGGAATGGAGCTGGGAAGGGTTTGGAGGAGCAGGAATGGATCTGGGGAGGGTTTGGAGGAGCAGGAATGGAGCTGGGAAGGGTTTGGGGCACCTGGAATGGAGCTGGGAAGGGTTTGGAGCAGCAGGAATGGAGCTGGGAAGGGTTTGGAGTGGCAGGAATGGAGCTGGGAAGGGTTTGGAGCAGCGGGAATGGAGCTGGGAAGGGTTTGGAGCACCTGGAATGGAGCTGGGAAGGGTTTGGAGCAGCAGGAATGAATCTGGGAAAGGTTTGGAGCAGCGGGAATGGATCTGGGAAGGGTTTGGGGCACCTGGAATGGATCTGGGAAGGGTTTGGAGCAGTGGGAATGGATCTGGGGAGGCTTTGGAGCAGTGGGAATGGATCTGAGAAGGGTTTGGAGCAGCGGGAATGGAGCTGGGGGGGGTTTGGAGCAGCGGGAATGGAGCTGGGAAGGGTTTGGGGCACCTGGAATGGAGCTGGGAAGGGTTTGGGGCACCTGGAATGGAGCTGGGAAGGGTTTGGGGCACCTGGAATGGAGCTGGGAAGGGTTTGGAGCACTGGGAATGGAGCTGGGGAGGGTTTGGAGCAGCAGGAATGGAGCTGGGGAAGGGTTTGGAGGAGCAGGAATGGAGCTGGGAAGGGTTTGGAGCAGCGGGAATGGATCAGGGAAGGGTTTGGAGCACCTGGAATGGAGCTGGGAAGGGTTTGGAGCAAGAATGGAGCTGGGAAGGGTTTGAAGGAGCGGGAATGGAGCTCCGAAGGGTTTGGAGGAGCGGGAATGGAGCTCGGAAGGGTTTGGAGGCATCAGGAATGGATCTGGGGAGGGTTTGGAGCAGCAGGAATGGAGCTGGGAAGGGTTTGGGGCACCTGGAATGGATCTGGGAAGGGTTTGGAGGAGCGGGAATGGAGCTGGGAAGGGTTTGGAGGAGCAGGAATGGAGCTGGGGAGGGTTTGGAGCAGCGGGAATGGATCTGGGAAGGGTTTGGAGCAGCGGGAATGGAGCTGGGAAGGCTTTGGAGCAGCAGGAATGGATCTGGGAAGGGTTTGGGGCACCAGGAATGGAGCTGGGAAGGGTTTGGGGCACCAGGAATGGATCTGGGGAGGGTTTGGAGGAGCAGGAATGGAGCTGGGAAGGGTTTGGGGCAGTGGGAATGGAGCTGGGAAGGGTTTGGAGGAGCAGGAATGGATCTGGGAAGGGTTTGGAGCAGCGGGAATGGAGCTGGGAAGGGTTTGGAGGAGCAGGAATGGATCTGGGAAGGGTTTGGAGCAGTGGGAATGGATCTGAGAAGGGTTTGGGGCACCTGGAATGGATCTGGGAAGGGTTTGGAGCGGCAGGAATGGAGCTGGGAAGGGTTTGGAGCAGCGGGAATGGAGCTGGGAAGGGTTTGGAGGAGCAGGAATGGAGCTGGGGAGGGTTTGGAGGAGCGGGAATGGATCTGGGAAGGGTTTGGAGGAGCAGGAATGGAGCTGGGAAGGGTTTGGAGCACTGGGAATGGAGCTGGGAAGGGTTTGGAGCAGCAGGAATGGATCTGAGAAGGGTTTGGAGCAGCGGGAATGAATCTGGGGAGGGTTTGGAGCACTGGGAATGGAGCTGGGGAGGGTTTGGGGCACCTGGAATGGAGCTGGGAAGGGTTTGGAGCAGTGGGAATGGAGCTGGGGAGGGTTTGGAGGAGCAGGAATGGATCTGGGAAGGGTTTGGAGGAGCAGGAATGGATCTGGGAAGGGTTTGGAGCAGTGGGAATGGATCTGGGAAGGGTTTGGAGGAGCAGGAATGGAGCTGGGGAGGGTTTGGAGGAGCAGGAATGGATCTGGGAAGGGTTTGGAGGAGCAGGAATGGATCTGGGAAGGGTTTGGAGCAGTGGGAATGCAGCTGGGAAGGGTTTGGGGCAAGAATGGAGCTCCGAAGGGTTTGGAGGAGCGGGAATGGAGCTGGGAAGGGTTTGGAGGCATCAGGAATGGATCTGGGGAGGGTTTGGAGCAGCAGGAATGGAACTGGGAAGGGTTTGGGGCACCATGAATGGAGCTGGGGAGGGTTTGGAGGAGCAGGAATGGATCTGGGAAGGGTTTGGAGCAGTGGGAATGGAGCTGGGAAGGGTTTGGGGCAAGAATGGAGCTGGGAAGGGTTTGAAGGAGCGGGAATGGAGCTGGGGAGGGTTTGGGGCAGTGGGAATGGAGCTGGGAAGGGTTTGGAGCACCTGGAATGGAGCTGGGGAGGGTTTGGGGCACCAGGAATGGAGCTGGGAAGGGTTTGGGGCACCAGGAATGGATCTGGGAAGGGTTTGGAGCAGCAGGAATGGATCTGGGAAGGGTTTGGAGCACCTGGAATGGAGCTGGGGAGGGTTTGGAGCACCTGGAATGGAGCTGGGAAGGGTTTGGGGCAAGAATGGAGCTCCGAAGGGTTTGGAGGCATCAGGAATGGATCTGGGGAGGGTTTGGAGCACCTGGAATGGAGCTGGGGAGGGTTTGGAGAAATGGGAATGGAGCTGGGAAGGGTTTGGGGCACCTGGAATGGAGCTGGGGAGGATTTGGAGGAGCAGGAATGAATCTGGGAAGGGTTTGGAGCAGTGGGAATGGAGCTGGGGAGGATTTGGAGGAGCAGGAATGAATCTGGGAAGGGTTTGGAGCAGTGGGAATGGAGCTGGGAAGGGTTTGGAGCAGCAGGAATGGATCTGGGAAGGGTTTGGAGCAGCGGGAATGGATCTGGGAAGGGTTTGGGGCACCTGGAATGGAGCTGGGAAGGGTTTGGAGCAGTGGGAATGGAGCTGGGGAGGGTTTGGAGCAGCAGGAATGGATCTGGGAAGGGTTTGGAGCAGCGGGAATGGAGCTGGGAAGGGTTTGGAGGAGCAGGAATGGATCTGGGAAGGGTTTGGAGGAGCAGGGATGGATCTGTGAAGGATTTGGAGGAGCAGGAATGGATCTGGGAAGGGTTTGGAGGAGCAGGGATGGATCTGTGAAGGATTTGGAGCAGTGGGAATGGAGCTGGGGAGGGTTTGGAGGAGCAGGAATGGATCTGGGAAGGGTTTGGAGGAGCAGCAGGAATGAGGCCATCAGTGAGTGCTGGACATCAGCGCTGGTTTGACCCGGATTTGTTGATTTAAAGCTCTTTTCCAGTCTGAACAATTCCATGATTCAACAATTCCACGATTCCAACCCAAAAGCTTGAAGCAATTATCACATTAATTCAGATATTTTTTTGCTTTTTTGGCATTTCCATAGCACAGACCTGGCTGTTTTCCCTCCTTCACCAGCAAGCAACTTTTGGAAGAATTTAATCCCTACCAAAACCAGGATTTCCTGGGTGTTTTTTCCAAGGAAAAACCTTTTCCAGGGAAGCTGAGAAGATCATCAAGCAGAGCTTCCCGTGGCTCCAGTGGGTGATTATCCTGTGCTGTGCTGACAGCTTCCCATCTGTTTGGGGCTGGATGCTGCATCTTAAAAAGCAGGAGAAAGGAAAAGCAGCGATTCCAGCAGGAGGAGACGGGCTTGGGATGCTCATGGATTATCAGGAATAAACTGGTTTTGTGGGGTTGGTTTCTGTTTGTGTGCAGAGCTGGAATTTCCAGGAATACACTGATTTTTGGGGGGGCTGAGCTCAGTTTATGTGCAGAGCTGGAATTCTCAGGAACTCACGGATTTTTTTTGGAGCGCTGGTCTCTGGGCAGAGTTGAAATTCTGAGGAATACATTTATTTTTTGGGGTTGGCCTCTCTGTGCAGGGCTCAAATTGTCAGGAACCCTCTGATTTTTTGGGACTGATCTCTGGGTAGAGCTGGAATTGTCAGGAATACACTGATTTTTGGGACTGATCTCTGGGTAGAGCTGGAATTGTCAGGAATACACTGATTTTTGGGACTGATCTCTTTGTAGAGCTGGAATTGTCAGGAATACACTGATTTTTGGGACTGATCTCTGGGTAGAGCTGGAATTGTCAGGAACCCTCTGATTTTTGGGACTGATCTCTGGGTAGAGCTGGAATTGTCAGGAACCCTCTGATTTTTGGGACTGATCTCTTTGTAGAGGTGGATTTGTCAGGAATACACTGATTTTTGGGACTGATCTCTTTGTAGAGCTGGAATTGTCAGGAACCCTCTGATTTTTTGGGACTGATCTCTTTGTAGAGCTGGAATTGTCAGGAACCCTCTGATTTTTTGGGACTGATCTCTTTGTAGAGCTGGAAGTGTCCAAGGCCACGTTGGACACGGGGGCTTGGAGCCACCTGGGGTGGTGGGAGGTGTCCAGTGAAATCCCAACCCCTCTCTCTGGGATTGATCCCTTTAGGATCCCAAGGATTCTCCCCACCAGGGCTTGGTTGCTCGCTGAGCTTCACAAATGAAGCTGGAAAAACCCCAAAAAAAGCTGGAAAAACCCCCCAAAAAAGCTGGAAAAACCCCAAAACTCTTCCCAGCGTGCCTCACTGCCCCGGGTGTCACCTCTTGGCTGCCCTTGCCATCATCTCCTGTTCTCATCCCTCCCCAAGGACAGGGTTTGGGTGCCCTGGGATGGTGGGAGGGGTCCCTGCCCTGGGGATGGGATGAGCTGTGAGGTCCCTTCCAACCCAAATCCTCCTGGGACTGCAGAACTTCACAGATCCAGGAGGAGAAATGGACTTGGGATTTGGGGAAGATTTTGGGTGGGGAGGGGCTGGGGTGGAATTCCCAGAGCAGCTGTGGCTGCCCCTGGATCCCTGTCCAAGGCCAGGCTGGACATTGGGGTTTGGAGCACCTGGGATGGTGGGAGGTGTCCCTGCCCGTGGGACTGGATGGGATTTAAGGTCCCTTCCAACCCAAATCCTTCTGAAATTCCAGAACTTTACAGATCCAGGGATTGCAGATGAAGAAATGGACTTGGGAGGGGATTTTGGGAAGATTTTGGGTGGGATGGAATTCCCAGAGCAGCTGTGGCTGCCCCTGGATCCCTGGAAGTGGCCAAGGCCAGGCTGGATGGGGTTTGGGGTGGTGGGAGCTGTCCCTGCCCGTGGCACTGGATGGGATCTGGGATCCTTTCCTACCCAAACCATTCCAGGATTTTAGGATTTAACCCCTCTCACCCCTCCCAGCAGTGGCAGCTGCACCAAAAATGGGAATTTCCAGCAGAATTCCAGCAGAATTCCGAGCTGCTCCCGGGGATGGATGACACCAAGGAGGCTCCAAACCTCAGAGTTTGGGACAATTCGGTTTTGTGCCTTTTCCCCTCAGCCCAGCTCGCAAACCCTGACTGGATTAAAAAGGAGCAAACCAAACACCGGGTAATGCTGTCACCCTATTAATGCAATTAACCCCTCCTGTTAATTACCCCAATCACTGCAGTGCTTGTGTAGGTCCAGCTCTGGGTGTTAAACATGGGGTGAAAACTCAGGAAATCCTTAAAATTCTCTCAGGATACTCCAGGGCAATAAATAAATAAACAAATAATAAAAAGAAATACAATAATAAAAATAAATATAGAATAATAAAAATGCCCAAAAGATATAATAATAAAATAAATAATAATAAATATAGAACAATGAAACAAATAGATATAATAATAAAATAAAATAAAATAAAATAAAATAAAATAAAATAACAACCCAAATAATTAAATAAACATCTCTGTTTATTTGATTTCCCCCCCCAATGGAATTTCGGGTAATTTCTAGAAATTGCAGAATTTCTAGAGATTTCTATCATTGTAAATAAGGAATCTGGAATTTTCTGGGTTTTTTTTTCGGGTGGAATGTAAGGGTGCAATGAACCCAATAGGATTTATGGAGGTGGGATGCAATTCCAGGGAAATATTCAGGCCAATCCAAGATTAAATCCAATTTCAGGGAAATATGAAGTCAAATTTCCTCCTCCCAGGAGGGAAAAAAACCCCAGGAACTGCCTCACTTGAGGCTCTGCTGCTCTGCTCCAAAGCACATTATTTTTGTACATTTATCTAATTTAACTTTTCAGCACAAATGTTGCAGTCATGGTGATGTCATCATCTTGTTAATTTAAGGAGCTGTTCTCAGACTGTGCCATTTGAGGGTGATTTTTGCTTTGTTTCTATTTCAGCTTCTCTGGAGAGAGTTCTTTTAATAAAATTACAAGGGGGAAAACAAAGGAAAATTAAAAAAAAACAAAACAAGCCAAGAAGGAGAACAAACCTTGGAGAACAAAATAAAAATACTTTGGGAAAAAAAAAAAAAAAAAAAAAAACAAAACAAAAAACCTGGGGAAAAAAATAAAAATACTGGAGAGAAAATTAAAAATACTGGGGAAAAATTAAAAATACTGGGGAAAAAAAATACTGGGGAAAAAATTAAAATACTAGGGAAAAAATTAAAATACTAGGGAAAAATAAAAATACTGGGGAAAAAATAAAAATACTGGGGAAAAATAAAGATACTGGGGGAAAAATAAAAAATACTGGGGAAAAAATAAAAAATACTGGGCAGAAATTCCTTTAGAGCAGCTGCAGGCCTCTGCTGCCATCGTATGGGAGCTGCCTTTGGAGCAGCTAGAAAGGAAAATTCTCCCAGGAGCTCCAGCTGCTGTCCTGGGAGAGCTCTGCAGTTACTCTGAGTCAACTGCTCCTGAAGCAGAATCGATAAAAAAATTGATAAAAAATGAAATTTTAGAGTTGTTTTAAACGCAGTCTGAGGCAGGAATGATCTGGCAGAGGAACCTCAAGGTGGATTTCCTGAGATGATGTGGTTGCACAGGGTAACCAAGCTGTGCAGGGACCAGGGCTCCTTCTAAGGGGACAATTCCACAGTCCTGGAACAGTTTGGGTGGAAGGGACCTTAAAGGTCCTTCCATTCCAGCCCTGCCACCATCCCAGGCTGCTCCAAACCCTGTCCAAGGTGGCCTTGGGCACTGCCAGGGATCCAGGGGCAGCCACAGCTGCTCTGGGAAAGGCGAGAATTGGAGATGAGGGTTGGACATGAAGGCTGAAGATGAAGGTTGGAGATGAAGGTTGGAGATGAAGGTTGAAGATGAAGGTTGAAGATGAAGGATGGAGATGAAGGTTGAAAATGAAGGTTGGAGATGAAGGTTGAAGATGAAGGTTGAAGATGAAGGTTGAAGATGAAGGTTGGAGATGAAGGTTGAAAATGAAGGTTGAAGATGAGGGATGGAGATGAAGGTTGAAAATGAAGGTTGGAGATGAAGGTTGAAGATGAAGGTTGGAGATGAAGGTTGAAAATGAAGGTTGGAGATGAATGTTGGAGATGAAGGTTGAAGATGAAGGTTGGAGATGAGGGATGGAGATGAAGGTTGAAAATGAAGGTTGGAGATGAAGGTTGGAGATGAAGGTTGAAGATGAAGGTTGGAGATGAAGGTTGGAGATGGGTTTGATGGCTGTGGGCTCAGGCAGAACCACTGTTCTGCAAGGTGCGGGGTTTTAGGTGACAGGCTGGGTTCCAGGTACCTACAGAGAAACCCAGAGCCCTGCAGGTGCCTTGGGCTCCCATCCCAGAGTGACGCTGCTGTGGGATCACACCTGAGATACCCCAAAACCCGGTGACACCCCAGAACCCAGTGATACCCCAAAACCCGGTGACACCCAACACACCTGTGGAACCCCAAAACCCAGTGACACATAACACGCCTGTGATACCCCAAAACCCAGTCACACCCAACACACCTGTGGGACCCCATCCCTGTGGAACCCCACATCCATGGTACCCCACACCTGTGCACCCCACCCCTGCCGTACCCCACATCCAAGGTACCCCACACCTGTGGGACCCCCTCCCTGTGGAACTCCACGTCCAAGGTACCCCATCCCTGCCGTACCCCACAGCCAAGGTACCCCACACCTGTGACACCTCTTCCCTGCCCTACCCCACACCTGTGGCACCCCACACACCTGAGCCTCCCCGCCCCGGGACACGCCCACACCTACCCCACCCCACCCCACCCCACCCCACCCCGTGAGGCCGGGCCAGCCCCGAGGCCACCAGGTCACCCCTGGAACCCCCGATGTCCCCTCGCTCGGCCGGGCCCTCCCACCAAAGCACATCAGCTCCCTCATTGATTATTCATTAAGGGGGCGTGGCCGAACAGGCGACGCCTCCATCCCGTTATGGTGAGGAGGGGGCGTGGTTATATTTAAATATTCATTAGGAGGGCGGGGACAGCGCGGGCGGGAAAAGCCGCGCGCGAGCCGCTCGCGCCCCGCCCCCTTCCCCCCCACTCCCCCGCGCGCCGAGAGGGCCCGCGGGCAAAAAGGCGGGAAAAATCGTTATTAGCCAAAATTCACATAAATTCACCCAAAAAAGGGCAAAAAGTTGCCAATAACACGAACAAAACACCGCTGGAGGGGCGCGCTGTTGTTGTCCGTGATCGTTTCCTCCCTCCAACGTGTCTGTGGCCACGTTGGCAGCTATCAAATCGAAACTTGCCGTGTTGGTTTTTAAATATTTGCCAACATTTCTTCCCAAACACAGCTGTGCTGCCTGTACACACCCGCCTCTGCTCCTAGGACCATAACCCCTTTTAACCCCAATAGGTTGCAACATTTGACTGAAATAAGGCTTTGAAGAGTTGAATTTAAATAATAATAATTTAAAAAATGGAGGTTTGAGGTTTCTTTCCCCCTCGGGGACACGGGGTTCGGTGACCCCCACACCCCCATCCCCTGCTGCTCCCTCAGAGCTTGCTGTGGGCGCCCGGCCGGGGGTGTTTGTGGAGAGGGGGTTTCCGTGAGGTAAAAAAACAGCTGATAAAGTGTTTTGTGTGAGTATCATCAACTGTGAGACATCCTCTGTTAATTTTCTGTAGATTTTGGGGTGCAGATTCCCCATTTCAGCCCTTTAGCCACAAAGTTTGGTAGCTTGGGGGAGAGGGGTCATGGCGGAGGACACAGCCTGGCCCATCCTTTGGCCTAAAGGTCATAGCCCGTCCAAATCTGACCCAAAACCACAGGCAAAAAGCCAAAAATAACCCAAAATAACAAAATTCATCAAATATTGAAGCTTGAGGAGCAAATCCAGGCTGAAGTGAGGGAAAAAGGGACCATTCTTAGTGTTTTCCTCCTCTGTTGGGAGCCAGTCCCCTCACACCACAACCTGGCCACCATCAACAAGGCCAGGAACCCTCAGCTCTGCTTTATACTCACATTATTCTCCAATTTAGGAAGTTTTGGGACCAATTTACACCATCAGTCTTACACAGAGCCTTTATTGTAAATAAAACCACTCTTTTCAAACAAAAATTTTCAGTGTAGGTTAAGGGTAACAAGGTAACTCCATGGGTGCACTCAGTGCTCTAAGGTTTGTCATCCCCCATTTCAGCTTCTACTTGAAAATTATTATTTTATTTACTTTTATTTTCTTCCACTCTATTTTATTTCTTTTTTATACCACAAAAGACAGGAGAAAATCAGGAAAAACAAATGAAAACCCCCATGGGGTTAATATTCAAAGCCATTGGTTTTATGCTCCTGGTGATCAGGAAGGGAAAGGGAAACATCCCAAACCAATCTCCAGAGTAAACACCTTTTTTGCAATAAATGTTTGCCAAATGCTAACACAGGGCTCCGAGAAATATCAGGGCTAAATTGCATCCATTAGCAGGAGTTTAGCAACTGCTTAAGGAGCAACATGGGTGGAAGTTGATGCTTTCTGCCTTGTAAACAAATTAGTTTATAGCCACAAATAAGATGACCCTTCTTAGCTAATATTATGAGTTTAGCTTGTTAAATATTTAACGTTTACCTTTCAATTTCCAGTGTGGATTAAGCAGCTCTCCAAACACTGGTGTCCCAGCAGCAGATGGAGATGCACAGCCCATTGCCCCGCTCTGGCTCAACTCCCTAAGAAATAAAAAAAACTCACATTCAGTCAAAGAGGAAGCAAACGGGAGCTTTCAGAAAAGGCTTTAAAAGTGGCTGTTTGCACTCGTTTTTATTTACACTAATTTTATCTAGCTCTGTTCCGCATTAAAACAGTGATAATCGATTTAACTTTGACCAGATTGGACAGAAACAGACAAATATTAGACAAATCCTTGCCAAATACCTCGCTGGTGGCAAAATTTTTTCCTTCCACAACTGGAGAGCCAAGGTAAGATTAAAAAAAAAAAAATCACTGAAAGATCCCACAAATCCCCCCAGCTCCAGGCAGAAAGGAGAGTGGGAAGAGAAGAAAGTATTTTAGGATTGCAACTTTATTTCTAAAGCCTGGGTCAGAAATCTGCACCAGATTTGGCCAAGTTTAGTGGTGCCTGGTCATAAAGAGGGAATGGGTTGATTTTTATGTGGCACACAAGGAATTTATATGGAATCCACAATTCTGTGTGTAAAAACCCTTGCATTTAAAAGATAAGATTTTTTTAATATCATTTTATTTATGGATGATTTTTCTTCAAGGTGTTTTATCAACTTTCCCTCCTAAAATCCTAGACCCACTAATTTTAGCAGCAGTCACATTTCCTCCCAAGCTCTGTGCAAGTTTTCTGCCGCTTTAGCAAGCCAGAAATATCCCACAGCTAAATTAAAAACGTTCCAAATGACATTAAAAATCCCTTAAATATCCAATTCCCGGTCTCCCCAGATCCAAAATTCCCAAAATTCCCCCATTTCTCTGCACAAACAGAGCCCCCATTGTGGTCATTTCCCCTCCGTGGGATATCAGAGTCTGGCTGGAGCTGTTTGATAATAAACAGGGAGGATGTTTGGAGTTTGTTGTCTGGCATTTTGTACATTTTTAATCCCGGGAACAATGGGGGCCGTTCTCAGGGAGAATTTTTCCTGGAATCACCCCCAGCACTTGGCAGTGCCCACAGAGCCTCAGCTGCTGGAATCAGGGACCAGGGTGAAAAATCTCTGCTAGAACAGAAATTCAAGGCACAGCAATGCCCAGTGTTGCCTGAATTGTGAAGTGTGGCTGTTCTAGACACTCAAAACCCAGGAGGTGAAGGAAATAATCTGATTTATTGATCCTTTCCGAGCTCATTGCAGCTCCTCATGATTTTGGAAAAACACTGACATTTTCTCGGGGCAACGCTGCTTAATTTATTTTTGTATCATGTCCATAATTCTTTTTACATTATATATTTTTATACATGAGATTAAATTAAGCCTTGCACCAACTCGGTGCTGCAGGAAACGAAGGGTTTGAAGCATCACTTTGGTGCTTTTAATCTTTGCTTTGGCCCTGCACAATCAGGAATTATCACTCTAAAGGAACAGGGATGATCCTTTCAATAACAGCCCTGGAATTTTGGGGTTCTGTTGAATAATTAGTGTGACAAATCAAAGTGATGTTGTTAATTACTGTAGCTTGTAGCCTCCCATGGAATTCCCCAAAAATTCCCTTCCAGAGCTGTTTCCTTCACTTTCTGTGCCCTCAGTGCTTTTGACTCTTCCTCACCCCAAAATCAGCTGAACCCTCCATTTCCCCAGACAATATTTACATTTCAGCACAATAAATTTTTATTATAAATGATTATGAAGCATGATGATATATTTAATATTAGTTATAATCTTAAATGTAAATTTACTTATTATTCATATACTAAATATTATATTAAATATTATTATACTATTCTATACTGTAGTATACTATAGAATAGTATAATGATATATATAATATAATATATTTTTATATATATTATATAATATATTTATATATATATTATATAATATATATTATAAATATATATTATATTGTAAACAATATATATTATATAATATATATTTTATATACATTATATAATATATAATCTATTATAAATATATATTATATTGTAAACAATATTCCATAATAATTATATTATAGAATATATAAAATTATTTATTTATTTTATATATTTATTATTCTTATTATATATTATAATAACTATAAATTATTATTAATAATAAAATTAATTAATGATAACGATAACGATAACGATAACGATAACGATAATAATAATAATAATAATAATAATAATTATTATTATTATTATTATTATTATTATTATTATTACTATTACTATTACTATTATTATATTATATTTATATATTTTTATATATATTATATTATATTATATATATTATTATATATAATAGTAATAGTAATAGTAATAGCAATAGTAATAATTATTATATTATATCTATATATATTTTTATATATATTATATTATATATATTATTATATATAATAGTAATAGTAATAGTAATAGTAATAGTAATAATTATTATATTATATTTATATATATTTTTATATATATTATATTATATATATTATTATATATAATAGTAATAGTAATAGTAATAGTAATAGTAATAGTAATAGTAATAGTAATAGTAATAATAGTAATAATAATAATAATAATAATAATTATAATTATAATTATAATAATAATAATTATTATTATTATTATTATTATTATTATTATTATTATTATTATTATTATTATTATTACTATTATTATTATTATTATTTAGAACACATTCTTTATGTACTCAAAGTTATTTAGCAAATTGCTTTCACTGAATCCAAGCAGTTTATCCCACACACACGCACACTCCAAGGGAGTCATTTCCTCCTTCTGGGAGCCTTTTCCTCCTCAGAAAATCAGACCTTGATCTATTTTTTGTTGTTTTTCTCCAGGTTCGGTGCACGGGAGCGCGGGGACAATGACCTCGAGCGCGGGGAGCGGCCGCGCCTCGGTGCCCAGGCAGAGGCAGAGGCGGAGCCGCCGCCGCTCCGGCCCCAGCCCGGGCAGGGATTCCCCAGCTCTGTCAGCGCTGGGGGATTTCCAAAGCCTTCCCTTGGAGATCTTCCAGATGGTGCTGAATTATCTCTCAGGTGAGGGCCTGAGCAGAAACAGCAGTATCTGCAAATTGCCGTGTATATATTTGATTTATTATTTTAAATATTGTCACTTTTAGGTAGTTAATATAATTTTATAGGACTTCAACTCTGAATTTTCACCTTTTTAAGGATTGAAAAAGAACAACTGACCAAAACTGCAATGAGATTTGACCAATATATATTTAACAACCTATTTGAACTTAGTGACAATCTTACCAGGTATTTTAGGTCCAGCAGCTGTTGCCCAGTGCTAAGCACCACTCTTCAAGAAAGAAGTGGGACAAGTGAGGAGGCTGTGGACAGAACACCAAATAGAAACATAAGAAAATATATTATATAGGAAAAAACTGAAGAAAATGGTGTTGCTCACCTAATAGAAAAAACCCAACCCAAACCTACAGGATTACTTTTTTAATGGCTCAGATTTATAGGTTTGAATGACAGTGAGAAAGAATATTGTGAAAAATCAGGAAGTAGCATATAACTCTGTGTTGGTCTTCCCATCTCTGGAGATCTTTAAAGAACCAGTTAGATAATCTTGAGATGAGATGAAAAAACAGATGAGAATTTCTGCAGTCCATCAAGTTATTTAGTTCCCTCTGCTTAAAGAAATTTTGTAGTGTATAATAGAATTATCTGTACTATGAGGAGCAGGGGTGGTGGAATAAGGTCAGCACAAGGTTTTATCCCCAACCCCTTAGATTCTACTCCCTAAACTTGTGACTAAGGGCTTTTCTTTCCTTTAAGAGTTGTTTGGAGCTGACAGCAAATATGAAAATTTACCTATCAAATATGAAAATTACTCCTTAGATCTGGCAGTTTCTAATTACTCCACTTTGCTGGCCAAGCAGACCAACATGAATCAATTTAATTTATAAACCTCATCCCTTGCCCTTGCAGAAGGAGACACTGCTCTTTTGCAGCCAGAAGGAGCCATTGACCGGCGAGCAGCATTTTTCCCGTGCTGAGGGGATTTAGGAGCGTCCTGGGCTTTGTTTTTGCAGTGAAGGACATCAGCATGCTGAGCATGGTGTCCAAAACCATCAGCGGCCGCCTCATTCATTACATCTCCACCTCCTCCGGGAGCCGCCGGCTGCTGCTGCAGGATTTCCACCAGGAGCTCCCTGCCAGAGGAGAGGGAGCCTCCATCCTGGAGCACTACAGAGCTCTAGGTGAGAGCAAAACTGCTCCCAACAGTGTGGGTTAATAGGAGAATGCTGAGGGTGTGGTCAAAAAAAAAATAAAAATAATAAAGGAGCAAAAGGATCCCTTCCAGCACTGAGGAATTGCCTGGAATTCTTCCAGAATTTCTGAGTTACGGAAAAAGTTCCAGGGTGTTCCTGCCTCTTCTGGGTGTCCCAAAATTACTGATTTAGGGAAAAAAATTCCTGTGTTTTCTGCCTCTTCTGGGTGTCCCAAAATTTCTGATTTATGGGAAAAAAATCCTGGTTTTCCTGTCTCTTCTGGGTGTCCCAAAATTACTGATTTAGGGAAAAAAAATTCTGTGTTTCCTGCCTCTTCTGGGTGTCCCAAAATTACTGATTTAGGAAAAAAAAAAATCCTGGTTTTCCTGCCTCTTCTGGGTGTCCCAAAATTTCTGAGTTATGGAAAAAATCCTGGTTTTCCTGCCTCTTCTGGGCATCCCAAAGTTTCTGATTTATGGGAAAAAGCCTGTGTGTCCCCCCTCTCTGGGCATCCCAAAATTACTGATTTAGGGAAAAAAAATCCTGTTTTTCCTGCCTCTTCTGGGTGTCTCAAAGCCTCTGAGTTAGGGAAAAAACCCTGCTTGTCCTGCCTTCTCTGGGTGTCCCAAAATTTTTGTTTTATGGAAAAAAAATCCTGTTTTTCCTGTCTCTTCTGGGCATCCCAAAATGTCTGATTTTTGGGAAAAATCCTGTTTTTCCTGCCTCTTCTGGGTGTCCCAAGCCCCTGGGTCAGCTGCTCCTCAGGGAGTGCTGTCCAAACCTGACCTAGTCCATCAAAATGGATTTGGCTGAGCTTTGGGGCAGATCTGAGGCTGATGAATAAATGAGGGCTGGCTGCAGGAATGCTGCCACCTCTGAGCCAGGCAAGAGTCACTTCAGAACCACAGCAAATCCACTTTCTGACCATGGGGAAAAAAAAATAAAATTGAGTTTTTAGGATTTTTTTTTTCCAAATCTGGAGAAAATTTTTATTTTTATTTTGTTTCTTTCCCCTGGGAAATTCCAAGCTTTTCAGAGGATGCCTTGATTAATTAACAAGCAGTATATATATATTTTATTCTGGTGAAAGGCTTTGAGTGCAAGCTGTTAACCCAGTTTCTGTCAGGAGTGTAGAAGAAATTCTGCTCAACAACCAGCTGTTCCTCAGGATAATGAGCTCCAGACTCTGACATCCCAAACAGGAGAATAAATTTCCCTCTCTGCTGTGTTTTACATGAAGGAATTTCAAGCTTTGCCTATAAGTGCAGCTAGTTATGTCTATAACTAGCCTATAGTTATATATAGACAAGTTTTATATATATATATATATATATATATTTATTTATTTATTTATTTATTTATAGATATAAAAATAAAATATTTATTTTTTTATTTTTATATATTTAAATATAATGATTTTTCCTCCCTGAGAATTGGGGCTTTTCCACTCTGAGCTCCGGGCTTTTTCCTCCCTCGAAATTGGGGTTTTTCCTCCCTGAAAATTTTGGCTTTTTCCTCCCTGAAAATTTGGTTTTTTTCTCCCTGAAAATTTTGGCTTTTCCTCGCTGAATACTGGGGCTTTTCCTCCCTGAATATTGGGGTCTTTTCTCCTTGAAAATTGGGCTTTTTCTCCCTGAAAATTGGGCTTTTCCTCCCTGAAAAGTGGGCTTTTTTCTCCCTGAAAATTGGGCATTTTCCTCGCTGAATATTGGGGTCTTTCCTCCTTGAAAATTTGGGCTTTTCCTCCTTGAAAATTGGGCTTTTCCTCCCTGAACTTTGAGGTTTTTCCTCCCTAAAAATTGAGGCTTTTCCTCCCTGAAAATTTGGGATTTTGCCCCCTCGAAATTGGGCTTTTTCCTCTCTGAAAATTTGGGTTCTTCTCCCTGAAAATTGGGCTTTTTCCTCCCTGAAAATTGGGGTTTTTCCTCTCTGAAAATTTGGCTTCTTCCTCCCTGAATATTGGGGCTTTTCCTCCCTGAAAATTGGGGATTTCCCCCCTCAAAACTGGGCTTTTTCCTCCCTGAAAACTGGGGCTTTTCCTCCCTGAAAATTTTGGCTTTTCCTCCCTGAAAATTGGGGATTTTCCCCCCTCATAATTGGTCTTTTTCCTCCCTCAAAATTGGGGTGTTTCCTCCCTAAAAATTTGGTCTTTTTCTCCCTGAAAATTGGGTTGTTCCTCCCTGAAAATTTTGGCTTTTCCTCCCTGACCTTTGGGCTTTTTCCTCCCTGAAAATTTTGGCTTTTCCTCCCTGAAATTTTGGGATTTCCCCCCCTCATAATTGGGCTTTTCCCTCCCTGAAAATTGGGCTTTTCCTCCCTGAAAATTGGGGCTTTCCCTCCCTGAAAACTGGGGCTTTTCCTCCCTGAAAATTTTGGCTTTTTCCTCCCTGAAAATTGGGGTTTTTCCTTCCTGAAAATTGGGCTTTTCCTCCCTGAAAATTGGGCTTTTCCTCCCTGAAAAGTGGGATTTTTCCTCCCTGAAAATTTTGGCTTCTTCCTCCCTGAATATTGGGGTTTTTCCTCCCTGAAAATTGGGCTTTTCCTCCCTAAAAATTGAGGCTTTTCCTCCCTGAAAATTTTGGCTTTTCCTCCCTGAAAATTTGGGGATTTTCCCCCCTCAAAATTGGGCTTTTTCCTCCCTGAAAATTGGGCTTTTCCTCCCTGAAAATTGCCTTTTTTCTCCATGAAAACTTGGTTTTTCCCCCCTGAAAACTTGCCTGTAACCGCAGCCCCAACCTGTGACTGCTTGAACAATCCCAATGTCCAGATTTTGAAGAGCCACCTGGAGTCCCACATCTCTCCCCACAGCAGCTTTTTCTCTGTGCCCACATTTATTTCATTTTTTTTCCTGAGGATGCTCCAGCAGTGTCTGGGCACCCCCAGAGCTGTTTTTGTTGCCCCAGGGCTGCTGCTCAAGAGGTGCACCCTGCTGCTGCCCACCAGGGACAGGCTCAAGTATGTGCACAAGGTGCTCTCAGGGGTAAGTCTGTTGCCAAATTTTAATTTTTTTTGGCCTTTTCTTTTAGATCCCTTTCATAAAACTCTTGTTATTAAATTCTATTAAATTTTCTTGTATTAATTTTTAAATGAAATCTCGTTATTTTAAAAAAAAGTAAAATTTTATTTAAAGTTTTTATGTTATTAATTTAAATATTAATTTAATATTAATAATGATATTATTTTTAGTTTTATATTATTATTTTATTTTTATTATATATTATTATTATTTTTATTTTTATTATATTTATGTAAATATTTTATTATATTCTATAAATATTATAAATTTATTATTTTTATTATATTATCTAATATAATATTATTATTTAGTTTTATTATTATAATAAATATTTTCTTTATATTCTTTATAGAACTCTAAGTATTCTTAGCATGCATGCTTGTAATTCCTTAAATCTGATAACTCAGCTTAGTCCTGGTATTGGGTTAGGCCAGGAGACCAAACATCCTAAAGGCTGGAAAACCCTAAACTATCTTGGGAAAGCAAGGCCCTGGCTAGAACACATCCTGCAAATTAGAGATTTGGCCCATTCAGGGGGAATTCCATGGATTATCCATGAGATATCCATGAATTATTTGCTCCATCCAAAGGGGAATTCCATGGATTATCCACAGGATATCCATGAATTATTGCTCCATCCAAGGGGGAATTCCATGGATTATCCATGAGTTTTATCCACAGATTGTTTGCTACATCCAAGGGGAATTCCATGGATTATCCACGAGATACCCATGGATTATTTGCTCCATCCAGAGGGGAATTCCATGGATTATCCACAGGATATCCACAGATTATTTGGCCCATCCAGGGGAAATTCCATGGATTATCCATGAGATACCCATGGATTATTTGCTCCATCCAAAGGGGAATTCCATGGATTATCCATGAGATATCCATGGGTTATTTGGCCCCATCCAGAGGGGAATTCCATGGATTATCCACAGGATATCCACAGATTATTTGGCCCATCCAGGGGAAATTCCATGGATTATCCATGAGATACCCATGGATTATTTGCTCCATCCAAAGGGGAATTCCATGGATTATCCATGAGATATCCATGGGTTATTTGGCCCCATCCAAGGGGGAATTCCATGGATTATCCATGAGATATCCATGGATTATTTGCTCCATCCAGAGGGGAATTCCATGGATTATCCATGAGATATCCATGAATTATTTGGCCCATCCAAGGGGGAATTCCATGGATTATCCATGAGATATCCATGAATTATTTGCTCCATCCAGGGGAAATTCCATGGATTATCCATGAGATACCCATGGATCATTTGCTCCATCCAAGGGGAATTCCATGGATTATCCATGAGATACCCATGGATTATTTGCTCCATCCAAGGGGGAATTCCATGGATTATCCATGAGATATCCATGAATTATTTGCTCCATCCAGGGGAAATTCCATGGATTATCCATGAGATACCCATGGATCATTTGCTCCATCCAAGGGGAATTCCATGGATTATCCATGAGTTTTATCCACAGATTATTTGCTACATCCAAGGGGGAATTCCATGGATTATCCATGAGATATCCATGGATTATTTGCTCCATCCAAGGGGGAATTCCTTGGATTATCCATGAGATATCCATGAATTATTTGCTCCATCCAAGGGGGAATTCCTTGGATTATCCATGAGATATCCATGGATTATTTGGTCCATCCAGGGGAAATTCCATGGATTATCCATGAGATATCCATGGATTATTTGCTCCATCCAAGGGGGAATTCCTTGGATTATCCATGAGATATCCATGAATTATTTGCTCCATCCAAGGGGGAATTCCTTGGATTATCCATGAGATCTCCATGAATTATTTGGCCCATCCAAGGGGGAATTCCATGGATTATCCATGAGATACCCATGGATCATTTGCTCCATCCAGGGGAAATTCCATGGATTATCCATGAGTTTTATCCACAGATTATTTGCTACATCCAAAGGGGAATTCCATGGATTATCCATGAGATATCCATGAATTATTTGCTCCATCCAAGGGGGAATTCCTTGGATTATCCATGAGATATCCATGAATTATTTGCTCCATCCAAAGGGGAACTCCATGGATTATGCATGAGATATCCATGGATTATTTGCTCCATCCAGGGGGAAATTCCATGGAATTTTAGGGAAAATTGGGGGTTTCCTCCCTGAAAATTGGGTTGTTCCTCCCTGAAATGGGAGTTTGGCTCCCTGAAAATTGGGTTTTTTCCTCCTTGAAATTGGGGGTTTGGTTCCCTGAAAATTGGAGCTTTTGCTCCCTGAAATTGGGGGTTTTCCTCCCTGAAAATTGGGGGTTTCCTCCCTGAAAACTGGGGCTTTTCCTCCCTGAAAATTGGGGTTTCCTCCCTGAAAATGGGGGTTTTGCTCCCTGAAAATTGGGTTGTTCCTCCCTGAAAATGGGAGTTTGGCTCTCTGAAAATTGGGGTTTCCTCCTTGAAAATGGGGGTTTTGCTCCCTGAAAACTGGGGCTTTTCCTCCCTGAAAATGGGGGTTTTGCTCCCTGAAAATTGGGGGTTTCCTCCCTGAAAATTGGGTTGTTCCTCCCTGAAATGGGAGTTTGGCTCCCTGAAAATGGGGTTTTTCCTCCCTGAAAATTGGTTTTTTGCTCCCTGAAAATGGGGGTTTTGCTCCCTGAAAATGGGAGTTTGTCTCCCTGAAAATAATGTTTTTTCCTCCCTGAAAATTGCATTTTTCCTCCCTGAAAATGGGAGTTTGGCTCCCTGAAAATTAGTTTTTTTCCTCCCCGAAAATTGGGTTGTTCCTCCCTGAAAATTGGGTTGTTCCTCCCTGAAAACTGGGGTTTTTCCTCCCTGAAAATTGGGGTTTCCTCCCTGAAAATTGGGTTTTTTCCTCCCTGAAAATGCGGTTTTTCCTCCCTGAAAATTGGGGTTTTTCTTCCCCAAACCCTTTTGCACACCCCCACTTTTGACTCCAAACCCTAAAGCAGCTGCCATAACCCATTCCAACAACTCATTCCCACAACATTCCCCTCACTCCCAAAACCAGGGAATCCTTCTGCACCTCTCTGAATTGAGAATTTCCAATCACTGCAATTAAAAATTGGCTAATTAGGACCAACCCACTGCTGTTTGCACTTGCAGGTTTCCTGTTTCAAGCTGAATGGTTGTGCCAGTCCCCTGCACTGCCTGGGGCTGCAGTGCTATGGGGTTTTCTTACAGGTACAGTATCCCCATGCACACAAGGCAAGTAAAATTAATAATAAAAAAAGAAAATTCAGGCTTTTTTTCTAAATTAACCTGTGTTTTGCAAGATTTTTTAAAGCACAAACTGATTTTTTTTTTTTTTGGAGTGGTTTGGGGTGTTTATTCATCCAGTTCTCTGGGTTTTCTTTCTGGTTTTCTTTCAAGTTGCTGAGGATTTCTTGGCCTGGATTTCACTCCCAGCCAGTCTGGATTTTTTTTAAATTAGCAATTTATTCCCTAAGAAAACAGAGGGAAAAGGGAGAATTTTATCCCACAGCCCCAAATTCACAGGTCAAGAGCAGAAATGCTTTAATTTCCAGGGAAATGGCTCCACACAACAAAGGCCAGAATACTTTCTCTGTGTGGTAGCTTCAAATGGATGTAAACCAAATATAAAAATTAAAATCCTCTCTTAGAAGAGCAGGTGATTATTAGTGCTGGGACATTTTGTAGCAAATCCCTTCCACATCACAGCCACAAATCAGATTTTGGGACACTCTCAGCAGTTTTTGATTTCTGGGAGGCATCAGGCTGATGAATCCCTGCTTTCTAATGTTTCAAATCATGTTAGAAAGTTCATTTTCTGGCCAGTTTTAGTATCAAATCCTTAAGCACCTGATGAATCTCTGCTTTCTAACGCTTCAAATCATGTAATAAAGTTTATTTTCTGGCCAATTTTAATATCAAATCCTTAAGCCCCACCCGATGAATCTGCTTTCTAATGCTTCAAATCATGTTAGAAAATTTCTTTCTAATGCTTCAAATCATGTTAGAAAATTTCTTTTCTGGCCAATTTTAGTATCAAATCCTTAAGCCCCACCTGATGAATCTCTGCTTTCTAATGCTTCAAATCATGTAATAAAGTTTATTTTCTGGCCAATTTTAATATCAAATCCTTAAGCCCCACCTGATGAATCTGCTTTCTAATGCTCCAAATCATATTATAAAGTTTCTTTTCTGGCCAATTTTAATATCAACTCCTTAAGCACCACCTGATGAATCTCTGCTTTCTAATGCTTCAAATCATGTAATAAAGTTCATTTTCTGGCCAATTTTAGTACAAATCCTTAAGCACCTGATGAATCCCTGCTTTCTAATGCTTCAAATCATGTTAGAAAGTTTCTTTCTAATGCTTCAAATCATGTAATAAAGTTCATTTTCTGGCCAATTTTAGTACAAGTCCTTAAGCACCACCTGATGAATCTCTGCTTTCTAATGCTTCAAATCATGTTAGAAAATTTCTTTTCTGGCCAATTTTAATATCAAATCCTCAAGCACCTGATGAATCCCTGCTTTCTAATGCTTCAAAT
This sequence comes from Molothrus ater, assembly GCF_012460135.2. Taxonomy (NCBI): domain Eukaryota; kingdom Metazoa; phylum Chordata; class Aves; order Passeriformes; family Icteridae; genus Molothrus; species Molothrus ater. The sequence goes on along the minus strand of NC_050504.2, from coordinate 2,652,476 downwards.
CATGTAATAAAGTTTATTTTCTGGCCAATTTTAATATCAAATCCTTAAGCACCACCTGATGAATCCCTGCTTTCTAATGCTTCAAATCATGTAATAAAGTTCATTTTCTGGCCAATTTTAGTGCAAGTCCTTAAGCACCACCTGATGAATCCCTGCTTTCTAATGCTTCAAATCATGTTAGAAAGTTTCTTTCTAATGCTTCAAATCATGTAATAAAGTTCATTTTCTGGCCAATTTTAGTACAAATCCTTAAGCACCTGATGAATCTCTGCTTTCTAATGCTTCACATCATGTTAGAAAGTTTATTTTCTGGCCAATTTTAGTATCAAATCCTTAAGCCCCACCCAATGAATCTCTGCTTTCTAATGCTTCAAATCATGTTAGAAAATTTCTTTTCTGGCCAATTTTAGGATCAAATCCTTAAGCACCACCTGATGAATCTCTGCTTTCTAATGCTTCAAATCATGTTAGAAAATTTCTTTCTAATGCTTCAAATCATGTTAGAAAGTTTCTTTTCTGGCCAATTTTAGCACAAGTCCTTAAGCACCTGATGAATCTCTGTTTTCTAATGCTTCAAATCACGTTATAAAGTTTATTTTCTGGCCAATTTTAGCACAAGTCCTTAAGCACCCCCACTCAGGTATGACCCTTCCCTCCCTCTCCTGAGACTGTGCAGGATAAAATCGCGTTTATCTGCTGGGAGCCCTGGCATTGGGGAGGGAATTTCTCCCCAACCTCCTCGTTTTCAGCCCATTTTCCCTCCCCTGCAGATGCTGACCGCGGGCTGGGATGAGCTCGAGTGCCACCGGGTGTTCAACTTCCTCTGGGAGCTCAGCAATTTAGCCCGGAAGGTGCAGACGGTTGTCAGCAGCAAACCAGGTGACTCCGAGCAGCCAGCAGCCCCAAAATCCCCCCAAAAATTGCCCAGCACAGCCCCCAAAAACCCAAAAATGCCAGCCTGGAAATGGCTCTTGGTTGTGGGATTCAGGGTGGTTTTGTCTCCTGACTCTGCTGAGGGTTCTGTGGGCGTCTCCAGCAGTTCTGGGGTTCCCCTGATGGAAATTCCTCCCCAAGAGCAGATGGAAATGCTTTTGTCTCTGAAATGATCTGTCTGGAGAGGTCTGTAGGGATTTTAAATCATCCCTAAATCATCGATCCAAAGCCTCACTTGTGTCTGCACATCAATTGTGGGTTTGAGTCTTTCCTACCCTACAGCGATGAAATCGATGGGTGAGGAGTTAGAGATAAAAATGAGGAATAAAATGAAGCAATAAAAAGCGAGGTTTAACATTTCTGAACCCCAGCAGTGATGGGATTAATGCCTATCAAGAGATTCTCCCATTTCTCCCATTCCTCTTGAGAATTTCTCAAGGGAGAAATTGCTTTGTTCCCTTGCTCCTCAGAACAAGGGATTGCTTGGATTGCTTTGATCATTTCTGAGGAACATTCCATCCACACCACCCTTCCTCCCATTGCCAAACCCCAGGAACCAAACCCCAGAGCCTGCACCCACATATCCCACCCCCTGAATTAGGCCAGAACACCCAAACTCGGGAAGCAAGAGACAAAACCCGAATGAAACACGTCCCAAACCCCCTCCTTTCCCTCCCTACGAAGAAGCCGTGCGCTTTGCAGGGATCGGGGCCGGGGAATCGCTGATCCCGGCCGGTTTTGCAGGCAGTGCCCGGCGGCTGGAGCTGCGGATCCGCCTGTTCTGCCGGGGGGTGCTGCTGTCGCCCGGGAGCCGCCGCAGCGACTCCGCCTTTTGGCTCACCCGCATCCTCAAGCCCTGGCCCATGGTGAACCAGGCCCGCCTGCTCTACATCATCTTCGGGCCCGTGTCCTCCCGCGATGGTGAGCAAAGGCTGCGCCCCCGCGAGGAGATCTTCGGGCAGGAAAGGCCCAAAAAACGGGATCGTGTTGGAATCGTGGAGTTGTGGGACGGGCTGGGGTGGAAGGGATGTTCAAGCTCATCCGGTGCCACCCCTGCCATGGGCAGGGACACCTCCCACTGTCCCAAAGCAGCGTGGGGTGCTCCAAACCCTGTCCAGCCTGGCTTGGGACACTTGCAGGGATGGGGCAGCCTGGGAAATCCATTGCAGCCCCTCACCATACATTAAAAAAAAATCTCTGCTAAGGTGGGCATGTCTTTGTTAAATTTGGTGGAATGCTGTATACAGTACCTGAAATGTTGAATTGTAACACTACTTGGTTTAAGAAAGGTCATTATGGTTTCAGTACTAAACTAGATTTCTTTTCTGTATTACATGACACAGAAAAAATTAGCTTGTGAACTGCAAGGGATAGAAAAGTTGGAGTTTCAAAGCCAAAGGGAAATGCCAAAGAAATGCATAGCTTATATTTTTAAACCATAGATACCTACAGGCTACAATGTGAACTAAGCAGTTCCTAAGTCAACTTTTGTTTACCCTCAGAGGATCCTCCCGTGAGGAAGGGAGGGAAGGAATTCCTTCCCAAGACCCAGTCTGAACCTGCCCTCTGTCCATCTGAACCCACTGGAACCATTGCATTACCTGGGAAAAAACTGTTCTGCTCAGCCAGGCATCACTAACATACAGGAAATAAATAGATTATACACACAAAACACTCACTAACATACAGGAAATAAATAGATTATACACACAAAACACTCACTAACATACAGGAAATAAATAGATTATACACACAAAACACTCACTAACATTTAGGAAATAAATAAATTATACACACAAAACACTCACTAACATACAGGAAATAACTAAATTATACACACAAAACACTCACTAACATACAGGAAATAACTAAATTATACACACAAAACACTCACTAACATACAGGAAATAACTAAATTATACACACAAAACACTCACTAACATACAGGAAATAACTAAATTATACACACAAACACACATGTAAGTTACAATTCAATGAAGAAATTAAATTACACCTCTGTTCCTCTCTTCTCCCCTGCTTGGGGAGACTTGACTCAAATCCATCTCAAGCACCCATTTCCCTGAAGGAAAGCACATTTTCTCACTTAATTATTCAACCTGAGTTTCTTTACATTGGACTCACTGTCCCTGCTGAAATGACAGATGGAAAACAATCACAAAGCCTCAATGGTGGCACCTGAATTCCTCTCCTCTGCCTCTGCTGTGAGGCTCAGTTTAGCACCTTCCTTGTTTGAAAACTGTCACTTACCAGCACTTGTGATTGATATATCACCCAGGACACGTGGTCTGGCAGAAAATGATAGAAGGACCAACAGATGAGACCAGTCTGAAGGGTTTAGCTGATGCAATTAAGCTGCTCTATGGTACAGAAGCTAGAGAATGGACAGCAGATGATGTTATCAGTCTTGTGGATGAGCTGTCAGGTGTGTTTTTGCCTTTTTCATTAATCCCTGGGATTATGGATCCTCACATCCTCCAAACCAGCTGTGTGCTGCAAAATTCCTCTCAGTAGCTGGGGCTTAGCTGGAAAAGTCATCACACTGTGGAGCCAGGCTGGGCTGAGACAAACCCAGTTTGTTTTATACATCCAGGCTGTCTTTCCCCATGGAGAAATCTTTAAAGAACCCATGCAAACCTTTAAAAGTCAAATCTTGCCTCGAATTATTCAGGGAACATTGTCCAAACATGAATTTGCTCAGGCAAAATTCCCCTGAGCATTTTTACCAGCTGCACTGAGAGTTTTGGCTGAGGTTGTGTCCCAGAGTTGGTGTGGAGAGCTCTGACCATGCCTGGTGGGGATTATTGGTGCAATTTCACTGCTCCCTTTCTGCTCAGAGGTTGTTGGATTTTACCCTTTTCTGACCCAGAGATGGGGTAACTGAGAGGTGTTTTAAAAACTTTTTATTCCATTTTAACTTTCATGAGAAGGGTGAGACAATACAGTTGTTATAATTAATGCCATCACAATCAGAAGCTATTTCTTAATTACAATACTCTATAAATGTTTTTTACCCTATCAGCTTTAGTCCCACTATATTGTAAATGTCTTAAAGCTGATTATCTAAAATTACTCCTTGTAGGTCTTGGTACAATACACCTTTCATAGTTCTATTTCTCTAAAATATCTGGTCTTATTTATTTTTTTCTAGTTCCATTTCTCTCTCAACAATATCTATCTTATTTTAGCATTATTAGAGCATTTCTAAGTTAACATTTCTTATCTCAAAGCTTACACCCAAACACACACCATGTAAAACTTCTGTCAAGGTCTGAGAATTTGCTAGAAATCCATTTCCCACAATGGAAATGGATTTCTAGAAATTTCAGGTGACTGAAATCCTCTCTCCCCCCGCTCTGAAGTGGTTCCCCAGGAGTGGCTGATGGAGAACAACGCTCGCCTGCTGCTCCTCAGTGGGAACAGCATCTGCTTCACCTTCATGGCCAGCAAAGCTGTGAATGGCAGAGCTGTGGAGCTGGCCAGGCTCATGGTCTTCATGGTTCTGGTGAGTACAGCTCAGCCTCTCTGCCCCACATTTGCTGCCTCAGGCTGGAAAATTTTCCCCCCACACTGCAGGGATAAACCCAGCCAGGAGCTGCGGTTCTGATTTTCACTTGGGATGGGAGCTGCTCTCTCCTCCAGGTCCTTGTGCCGTGGAACCAAAACCACCCCATTGCAAGGTGCAAAAAGTCAATTTTAAGGCAAACAGCAGCTGAAAGGAGATTTGAGGCAGACATCCCACCTAGCCCAGTCTGGGGCAGCCCTTGCTCAAGGCCCTTGCTCTGGTCTTTAATTTATGGGATTGAAAACCATTTCTCATCTTTTATTTATACTTTTTTCCTCATTACCTGTATTTCCTTTTTGCTGTAAGAAAAGCTCTTCCCCCTCTCTGCTCCCTGTCCAGCACATCCCTGAGGAGCAGAAGCACCACCAGCAAAAGGGTCATGTTGGAAGCCAGGGCACAGGGAATATTTCTCTGCCTGTCCTGAGAAGTCCTGAGCCCCAGGAGAACACTGCTTTTAACCTTCACCCGTGGAGGAAACTTCCAAGACTTTGGGATGAATTGGAACCTCCTGTGTGTGAAATAGATAGTAGGATAGTTTATCACAGGGTGGAAACCTCAGAGTTTTGAGGTTTTAGTATGGAGGTAGATAGAAGACAAGATGGAGGATTTTGGGCCTTGTCTGATCTTCTCCTTGTTCTTCATCTGCTCCATTTTCTGCAGTGCTGGTGGCACTGAAAGAGCTGCAATGCAGATTCTGCATGAACAGACAAATAATTATTGGTAGAAAGGTAGAAATAAAATATGTTCTAAGAGTTAATTGGACAAAACAGCTTTAAAAGACCTTGAACCCGTGTGTCTGGTGGCTTTTGGTGCCTTCTCTTTGTACCCTAAGTCTGAGAGAGTAGACAGAGTTCTGAACTCTTGATAAGAGAAAAATAAACAGCAAAGAAGACCCAAAACCCAAAAGTTCCATTCATCTCCCAGTTCTGGCACAGAATTTTTTAGGAGTCTCCCCAGCAGGGAGGTTTTCCACAGGTTCAGAATTCCCTTTGTGCCAGCAAGAACAACCTCTGTGTCCTTCTCACAGCCCCAGATCTTCCAGGCCTTGGCACGAGTGATGCAGAACCAGCGGCGAACGCTAAGATTTGATCTTGCACCATAAAAACTGAGCATGAAACCCTTTTCCTCTGCCCTGCAGGTGTGTGAGAAGGACCTGTACTGCATGGACTGGGCAGTGAGGATGATGCAGAAGGTCTGCAAGGTTTTCAGCACTCCCTGGGAGAGGAACAATTTCCTGCAGTGCCTGGAGAACTTCTTTGCCCGCATGCTCATGGACATGCTGCAGGCAGTGCTGGCTGGTAAGGGCTGGAGAGCACAAAATCACAGATCTCCAGAGTTTCAGAATGCTTTGGGTGGGAGGGGACCTTGGAGTTCATCCAGTGCCACCTCCCACTGTCCCAGGCTGCTCCAAGCCCTGCCCAACCTGGCCTTGGAACTTCCCGGGATGCAGGGGCAGCCCCAGCTGCTCTGGGCAACAAAAATAACCAAGCAAATGTCATAGTTGGGAAGAAATATTTATTTTAATTTTATTATTATTATTATTATTATTATTATTATTATTATTATTATTATTATTATTATTATTATTATTATTATTATTATTATTATTATTATTTTCTATATTTTTATTATTATATAATAATATATATAATATTATATAATTTATTATATATTCTTATGCATTTATTTTATATATCATGATTATATTTCTTTAATTGTTATAAATAATAATTTATATTATTATATTACTATATTATTTCTTATATATTTATTTTACTATTATATATTATTATTAATTGATATTGTTGTCGTTATTAACATTACTATTATTAATTTTTAACTTATTTTAAATTACTAAATTGCTAAGGGATTCCTGGTGCCATGGAGGGTGAAACCAACAGTGGTTTAAAATCTGTCCCACCACAAAACTGGGCCCAAAGTCCCTTTTGGGCTGAGCCTAAAGCTGCACCAGCTGCAGCTGCTGCCTGTGCTCAGCCCTGCTGGAGCCTCAGGGACCATGGTGGAGCTGAGCTGGAGTGAGGAGCACTCACTGAGCTCAGCCTAACCCAGCTCAGCCCAGCCCAGCCCAGCTCAGCTCAGCTCAGCTCAGCCCAGCCCAGCCTAGCTCAGCTCAGCCCAGCTCAGCTCAGCTCAGCCCAGCTCAGCTCAGCCTAACCCAGCCCAGCCCAGCCCAGCTCAGCCCAGCCCAGCCCAGCTCAGCCCAGCTCAGCCCAGCCCAGCTCAGCCCAGCTCAGCCCAGCCCAGCCCAGCCCAGCCCAGCCCAGCTCAGCTCAGCCCAGCCCAGCCCAGCCCAGCCCAGCCCAGCCCAGCCCAGCCCCTTGTCCTGGCTCACAATTGTTCCTGCCTGTCCCAGGACAGGCTGGAAGGAGTCTGGGCTCAGCTCCTCCTGTGCTGCCATGGGCTGAGGATAAACCCAACACAAAGCTCAGGCTGAGCTCAGCTCCTCCTGGGCTGAGGATAAACCCAACTCAAAGCTCAGGCTGAGCTCAGCTCCTCCTGGGCTGAGGATAAACCCAGCACAAGCTCAGGCTGAGCTCATCTCCTCCTGTGCTGCCATGGGCTGAGGCTGAGGATAAACCCAGCACAAAGCTCAGGCTGAGCTCAGCTCCTCCTGGGCTGAGGATAAACCCAGCACAAGGCTCAGGCTGAGCTCAGCTCCTCCTGGGCTGAGGATAAACCCAGCACAAAGCTCAGGCTGAGCTCAGCTCCTCCTGGGCTGAGGATAAACCCAGCACAAGCTCAGGCTGCTGCCTCCCTCTGCTGAGAGCTCTGCCTCAGGGGGATTCACCTCCTGACCTTACCTGGGTGAATTCCTTCATTTCCCTCCTTTTCTGTGCCCTGCCAGGGGAGAGGGATGAGGAGGACAGCAGCTTCCTGAACCTGTTCCACCTGATGAACGCACAGGCCAACTTCCACAAGGAAATCCTCTACCTGGCCATGGGCAGCACCAGCAGCACCTCCTGAGCTCCACGGAGCCCTGCCCTGTTCCTGCTGGATTCCTCTTTCTTTTCCTTTGGACTTTTGCAGAGAAGTCTCAGATTATTTCTGAAATTTCCGTCCCAGTAAGAGCTGGGGTGGCAGAGGTTGGGCCCATCCGTGCCAGGCCAGCTGAGTGAGCTCATGGAGGGCTTGGGGGGTGGAATTCCATCCACTCTGCTCCTCCAGGGAAGAGGGCTGGGAACACAAACTGCATTCTTTTCCCACTGTGTGCATGTTTGCACACACAATAAAAATGACATGGTTTCCATAGCTGATGTGCAGACACCAACTGAAGCTCGTGTTGTCTTAGCCCAGAACCCAAAACATTCTGAGCTCTTAAATTTGTTTTCTCTTGGGAATCTGAGGAGAAAGGGAGGGATGGGATTGGAGGAGCTGCATTTTCCCAGCTTGCCGAGGTCTCTGACTCAGGCTCTGTGACAGAAATGCTCCGTGGTTTGGACATTCAGCTTTAGGGAAAGGTGATTTCTGAAAGCAATTCCAGTGCTTTGATCAACCAAGGCATTTTTTCCTCTCAATCTCCAGGTTTTAGAAAGCAAAAGAAACTTCAAATCTCTCCCCCTGCCCTAGGTTGAAGTGTTCTAGGATTTAGCCAAGTTGAAGACACCCATTAAACACATGAAATTCTAACACTGGTTCATTAAATGGATAAATTTAAATTTAAATATTTAAATGGATAATTTTTTTTTATTTTTAATTTTGTTTGCTGCTCAGAGAAGGCTTTGATTTTCTGCTCTGTTGCCTTCCAGACCAACCCCTGTGATGGCAATGAAAGGCACTCCCACCCTCTGTGCTGTTTGCAGCCTCCAGGTTCCTTTCCCACCCGAATATTCCCTTCCCAAACCTTCCCTCACACCCATTTCCCCCTTTTAGCTCGGGAATTGTGGGAACAGCTGCAGCGGGACCGATTGATGTCAGCTGTCCCCACCTGCTGCCATCAGCTGCCACCTGGGAGCAGCTCGGCAAAGTTTGAGTGCCCAAATTCCCAAAATTTGTGGAATCCCCAATTGCAGGCAGGATCTGCCTCCGGGCCATCCTCTGGCGGTGGTGCCGGTAGATGGCAGAGGTGAAACCTTCCCAGCTGCTGGAAAACGCTGAGAACATCCCATTTTTTCCCCCCCCTCTCTGGCTGCTCGAAGGTGGCGTTTTAAGGGCGCTGCAACGCGTGATTTCTGAAGGGAGAGAAATTCCAGGCTCTGCTTTCCACTCCGGGAACCGAACGTGTCCGGAGCGATCCCGAAATGTGAGGAGAAAAAAATCCCTCGATGTAAGAACGGGAAAAAGCCACCAGGAATCTCCAGCCCAGGTCCTTGTCTGTCCCTTTATCCTCAGGAGCCGCTCCCGATGGATAATCCCGGCGGATGGGAGCAGGAAAAGGGAGCAGAGCCAGGCCCTTTGTGTGTCCCCATCCCTGTCCCGGGTCATTCCCGGCCAGGAGCAGCCAGAAATTCCAGCCGGGCACAAGGGGGGCCTTTATGAGAGCTCAGCCAGGGGAAAAGGAAAAGGGAAAAGGGAAAAGGGAAAAGGGAAGAGGGAGCTCTTTGATTCCCTGGAGCAGCCGGCGGGGCTGGAATGTCAGCCCGGCGCTGCTCCTGGTGAATTATTGATGGCTTTATTAATTAAAAATTAATTGTCATGAACTGCTCACTCCCAGCGCCTCAGGGAGTGCTTGGAAGGGACATTAAAGCCCATCCAGTGCCAGCCCTGTCCCAGGGTGCTCCAAGCCCCATCCAGGCTGGCCTGGGACACTTCAGGGATGTTAGGTGGAAGTTTTTTGTCACATTTCCATCAAACAGGACTTTCCTTCCCAAAGGAGTGAAGCCCAGTCCCGCTTCCCTGCCCAGTTTGGGGTGAACTGGGAAATGCCACCAGCTTTGCTCCCTCCTTTTCCAGCTCCCCTTGGATCAGCTCAAACGCTGACAGGATCCAGGTCCACACAAACTGGGATGGGGGCACTTGACAAAAGGGTGATTTTCCTTTTGCTGCCAGATTTTAACAGCTGCACTGGAGAGTGGGTAAAAGCCAGGGCCAGGAGCAAATCCCCCGTGCCAGGGTGGCAGGGCTGGGTCCTGGCTGCAGCCTGAGGTGTGTCCCTGCCCTCTGTGCCCCTCTGGCTGCCTGCAAGCCCCTCTCCCGCCCTGGCTCCCTTTTCCCAGCCCTCCCCAGCTGCCAGCACGGAGCTGGGGCCTGCAGGAAGGGATTTCTCTGCAGAGCTGGCAGCTCCGTGAGGCCTGGGAGTCAGAGGAAAGGATCGTTCCTGCTTTCACACTCAGCTGAGTTTCCATTCCTCGCATTCCTCTTTCCTCACTCTGCCCTCATCCCCGCAGATGCCGGCTCCACACGCACGGCCTGAGGGAGGGGAGGTTGTTGAGAACACGATTTGTGCCTGCAGAAATTCCTCCCGGAATATTTCAGCCTCCTGATTCCCGGCTATATTTGGTGCTGGAGAGAGGGAGCAGCGTTTCCTCACCTCGGGGGCTCCGTGGGAGGTTCCACCCTGGGCGGCTCCAGGAACGCCCCGGGGTGAAATCCCCAGCCTGGAGTTTCTCTCGGGAGTTTTCCTGGCAGGAAATTGCAGTGTGGAGCATTCAGCTGGCAGCACTGACCACAAAAAGCATTCCCAGGCTCTGAAATTTCTTTTTTCCCCTCTCCTGAAAGTCACAGCTGCCCATTCCAGCATTTCCTGGCCCCTGCTCTCCCTGGATCCTGTTCTCTCACACACTTGTGTGGTGCTTCCAGGGACAGCTGAAGGGGCACAAAGTTTTCCCCGTTATGGATATTTCAAGTGTTTATTGCTTAAAAAAATATAAAGCCCTGGGAGATACCAGGAATGTGAAAATTCTGCCTTCTAGGAGGGTGAAACTTTCAGTCATTGCCTGTGAGTGGTGGTGGGAAAGCAGGGATGGATGCAGAGCTTCAAAACAGGACAGGAAAAATCCTCCTGATGCCCCAAACACCTCCCAGGCATCTCCAAGCAGGGGGAAAATGAAGCTCTGAAATGTTCTTTCCATCCCACAGAAATTTCCATTGTGTTAAAAGCTTTCCTTTTCCTATCCAAGGCCTCCTGGAACTTCCCCAAACAGCAGAGAGGGACCCGAGGGAGCTGTGGGGACCCTTCCCCAGGGACAGCCACTCGTGCTGGGGCACACAGAAGTGCCCTCAGGCTGGATTTCTGATCTCTGGCATTCCCGGGATGCTCTGGATCCCTCTGCCCTCCCAGCGTTTGTCCCTGGAGCCTCGTGTCCCCCGCCCCCATCCCTGCAGTGACACCAGAGCCATTCCCGTGTCATTCCTCTTTATTCCACTCCCTGAACATCGCTCAGCAAAAATAGAAGCCACTCCCTAAAAATTAAACCCAGACGAGCGGCCTCAGACCGAGGGGACACAAGGGGGGGACAGGACCCTTCCCACCCCCCTGGGGACACCGCGTGCGTCACCGGGAGCATCCCAGGTCCTGACAGGGTGAAGGACACGGGTCCTGCCAGGGTGAAGGACACAGGTCCTGCCAGGGTGAAGGACACGGGTCCTGGCAGGGTGAAGGACACGGTCCTGACAGGGTGAAGGACACGAGTCCTGGCAGGGTGAAGGACACGGGTCCTGGCAGGGTGAAGGACACGGGTCCTGGCAGGGTGAAGGACACAGGTCCTGGCAGGGGGATTAGCCGGGTCCCGGCAGCGGGACAGCCCCTCCGAGCCCCCTCCCGTGTCCCCCCATTCCCGTTCCTGGCTCCGTGACCGCTCCGTGCTCCGCGCCGGGCTCGCAGAGGTTAACGCTGCTCCAGAAGGCTCCGAGAGACGCGCACCGGGCGGAGGCTGCGGGAGAGAAGGAGAAAGGAGAGGCCGGTGTGAGAGAGCCGGGCCTGGAGCTGCGGGAGAACCGGGGATGGAGCAGCTCCGTGCGGGAGAACCGGGGATGGATGGAGCAGCTCCGTGCGGGAGAACAGGGGATGGATGGAGCAGCTCCGTGTGAAAGAACAGGGGAGGGATGGAGCAGCTCCGTGCGGGAGAACAGGGGATGGATGGAGCAGCTCCGTGCGGGAGAACAGGGGAGGGATGGAGCAGCTCCGTGCGGGAGAACAGGGGATGGATGGAGCAGCTCCGTGCGGGAGAACAGGGGATGGATGGAGCAGCTCCGTGTGACAGAACAGGGGATGGATGGAGCAGCTCCGTGCGGGAGAACAGGGGATGGATGGAGCAGCTCCGTGCGGGAGAACCGGGGATGGATGGAGCAGCTCCGTGCGGGAGAACAGGGGATGGATGGAGCAGCTCCGTGCGGGAGAACAGGGGAGGGATGGAGCAGCTCCGTGTGACAGAACAGGGGAGGGATGGAGCAGCTCCGTGTGACAGAACAGGGGAGGGATGGAGCAGCTCCGTGCGGGAGCAGCCGCCCCCGGCCCCGGGAGGCTCCTTTGGCTCCTGAGGATGACGCAGCCGGGATCCCGCCCGGTTTCTCCCCGAGCTGCTCCATTTCCCCCCGCTCGGAACAAAAGCCACCGGGCCGAGCTGCAGGAGCGGCTTTTCCAATAAATCCGGCAGCAGCTGCGCAGGGCCCGGGGCTGAGCGGCCTGGATTGGAAAATCACCCCCGTGTCCCCTCCCAGCCCAGGCGGCCAAATCCAACAGCACCGACCCCTAAAGTGCCCCCTGCCCCCCTCCCGGCACAATCCTCCCCTGAAACTCGCACCTGGAGGGGCTCGGAGCTCACCTGGCCGCCGCTCGGGGGGCGAGGCCGCTGCTCAGCCGCATCCTCGGCGGCGGCGGCTCTTTAGAGCATGTAAATGATGTAGGACAGGACCACCAGGCCGATGATGGCGAAAAACATCAGGATGAAAATGTCCAGCATGGTGAGGGAGGGAGGGAGGAGGAGGAGGCGGCCGGGGCTGCGGGGCTCCGGGCAGGGCTGCTGGGCAGAGCCGCCCCCGCGTCCTCCCCTCCCCGCTCCGCTCAGGATGCAGAGACGATGCCGGAGCTGATGGAGCCGCTTTTCCTGCGGGAGATCAAGGGATAAACCCCGGCGGGCAGCCGGGCTCAGCCCGGCCCTGGCGCCCGGGGCCGTCTGTCCCCATGGGGGTTGTTCTGTCCCATGGGGGTTGCTGTCCCTACGGGGGTTGTTCTGTCCCCTTGGGTGTTGTTCTGTCCCCATGGGGGTTGTTCTGTCCCCTCGGGGGTTATTCTGTCCCTATGGGGGTTGTTCTGTCCCCATGAGGGTTGTTCTGTCCCCTTGGGTGTTGTTCTGTCCCCATGGGGGTTGTTCTGTCCCCTTGGGGGTTGTTCTGTCCCTACGGGGGTTGTTCTGTCCCCATGGGGGTTGCTGTCCCTACGGGGGTTGTTCTGTCCCCGTGGGGGTTATTCTGTCCCCGTGGGGGTTGTTCTGTCCTCTCAGGGGTTGTTCTGTCCCCGTGGGGGTTGTTCTGTCCCGCGGGTGTTGTTCTGTCCCATGGGTGTTGTTCTGTCCCCTCGGGGGTTGTTCTGTCCCCGCTCCTTCCTCCCCAAAACGCTTCAGGGGATGCCCACGGGGATGTGCCCCCAACCCCGGCCTTTGGGGAAAGGAGGGAAAAATGAGAAAATGCGCGCGGTCCCCACCCTGAGGTCACCTTGGCTGGTGCTGCTGGGGTGCCCCAGCGCCGCCCTTTGCCTTCCTCGCTTTTTTGAGCTGCTGATCAACACCATCCCTCCCCAGACACCCGACAGCTGCTTCTTAAACCCTGCTGGAAATCTCACCTGCGTTCCCAGCGCTCCAGGGAAAGCCCTCGGCTGAGGTGGGGCTCCAAAACATCCAAAGGCAGGGGATGAGCCGAGGAGCTGCAGCCCAGGAGGATCCCCAGGTGTGCCCCAAACCCCAGCTCTGGAAGCCTCCCCTTGTCCCAACCAAACAGGAAAAAAGGGCTGGAAAAGCGGCCACAATCAAAGCCAGCACGATCAGCAGGTAAAAATTAAACTTTTATTTTCAATTCTGAGTAAACCAGCAAGAGAATTGATGGTCGGGTTGTTCCATTCCGTGGGTTTTCTTTCTTTTGGATAAAAAGGCCAAATAATTTTGTAAATTTTTTTTTTTTTTTTCCTGGTGGGTGCTCAACCCAGGAAGGAGGACACAAGGACAAAACCCCAATTAAGCAACAGATCCCGAGGAAAACACGTTCTAAGCTCAGCACTGAGACACAACCAGGGAAGCTGGGATGGACAAGGTCTATTTTACACGTGATGAGAAGCAATTATTCAGCTTTTTAATTGTTCTTCTTCCTTGTAATTTCTTTTTTTTAACTCATTTATTTATTTATTTATTTTAAATACAGGTTTAGGTGCTTTTCAGCTATGAAAAAAAAAGGCAAAAAAGTGCATAAAGTTGAGAGAAAAGGCAGAAATCAAGCAGTAAGAGGTTTGTTTCCCATGGCGAGGGTGAAAGGAGCATGGGAGGGGAGAATTTAGGGACAATGATTTTGAGGGAGGATTAAAAAAAAGATCTGTATCCCAAAAGGGAATTTCCTGTGTTATTTGGTCCATTAAAAAAGGGTTTATTCACATTGAGGCTCCCTCCCCCATTCCCAGACAAGAACGTGATTAAGAAGAGGATTCAGCAGGGAGAGGAGGCTCCCCCTGCCCTTGTGCTCCCTGTTTTAGCACCAGCCGGGATTCCCAACCCCAGGCAGCCCATCCTGGCTGCTCCTGCCCCTCTGTCACCCCAAATCCCCGTCCCCACCCCACTGCAGCCACAATTCCCTTTTCCCAGCGTGACTCTGCCCCCAGTCCCAGCCCCCGAGGAAGGGAGGTGTCCCCAGCAGGACCAAGGAATGTCTCACTTGCCTGCTTTGGTCCCTTATTCCCGATTTTCCTGTGGAAATAACAAAGGTGGAGCTTCCCCCTGGGAGCCTCCCGGCCCCACAGCGCTCCTGGCAGGGGGACAACCCCACTGTCCCCTGGAACCCCACTGTCCCCAGGTCCTGGCACGGGACCAGAGGTTCCTGCTCCTCCCTCCCTGCCCAGTTCCAGTTTAACCCGGCCCTGATCCTCCCCAGGAGCTCTGGAGGAGAAGGGGACAGGGATGTGCTTTGACGTTTTGGTCCATGACATGATCCCAAAGTGGTCCCAAAAAGCTGCCACCAGCACTGGGAATGAGAGGTGTGGGCTGGCTGGGGGTGTCACAGCACCAAGGGGACAGTGACCCGGGATGGGCCCACAGGGGTGGCAGCACTCAGCAGCAGCAGGAGGAGGAGAAAAGCAGGAAAATTCTGGGTGCGGGGAAAAGGCTCCCCCAGGGGACCCCCAGAGTGAGCTGGAGCTCCAGGGGGCTCATCCCAGCTCCAGAGGCCTCATCCCAGCTCCAGAGGCCTCATCCCAGCCCAGCCCTCCAGCCAGGACAAGCCCCAGGGCTGCTCCTGCTCCGGAGGGCTCAGGACAGCCCAGCCCGAGGCAGGAGCAGCCAGAGCAGAGAGATTTGGTTGGAGATTTGAGCTCCAAACTTTCCTGCTCTGGGCACTGAAGGGAGTGAGGATTGAGGGCAGCCAGGAGCAGGATGAGCCAGAGCTGCCAGCCCACCCCGAGGCCCCCTTGCTTCCCCCACCCCACAGTGGGAATTTGGTCCTGAATTTGGCCTCTCCCTCCCTTTTCCTGGCATCCCGGTGGCTCCAGAGGCTCCCCTCACCGGGAGGGCAGGACAGGAAGGACAGGGGGACAAACGCCCTGGGAGCTTTGATCCCCGCCCCGCAAGTGGAGCCGGAGGGGACACGGGGACGCGGCTCGGAGGGGCGGAGCGGGCGGGGAGGGGACAAGAGCCGCACCCACGGGGAGGGGACACGGGGCAGGGCTCAGATGGCCTCCACGTAGTTGGCCGGGAGCATGCCCGTGTCCCCCGTGCGCTCCACCGTGCCGTACATCCAGCCGTCATCGATCTGCTGCACGTTGATGATGGTGTCCCCGTCCTGGAAGGACACCTCGTCCTCGTCCGCCGCGTTGTAGTCATAGACGGCACGGAAACGCTTCTGTGGGGACACGGGGACATTGTCACAGCCCCAGGGGGCACCGGGGTCATCGTCACAGCGCCGGAGGACACAGGGGTGGGTCATTGTCATAGCCCCAGGGGACGTGGAAAAGGCCCAGGGGACAGGGAACAGCCCCAGGGATTATTGTCACAGCCCCAGGGGACACAGGAGACACTGGCACAGCCCCTCCCTGGGGACAGAGGGGTCACAGCCCCTCTCCAGGCACAAGCTGGGAGCTGGATCTGGGCGGGTCTCAGTGCCCAAACCTGAGCATCCAACGCCCTCAAAAACGAGCATCCAAACCCCCCAAAAACGAGCATCCAAACCCTCAAACTGAGCATCCAACCCCCCAAAACTGAGCATCCAACCCCGCCCAAACCGAGCATCCAGACTCCCCAAAACCGAGCATCCAAACCCCCCAAAACCGAGCATCCAAAGCCCCCAAACCCGAGCATCCAACCCCCCCAAAACCGAGCATCCAACCCCCCCAAAACCGAGCATCCAAACCCTCAAACTGAGCATCCAACCTCCCAAAACTGAGCATCCAACCGCCCCAAAAACGAGCATCCAACACCTCCCAAACCAAGCATCCAACACCCCCAAAAACTGAGCATCTAACCCCCAAACTGAGCATCCAACCCCGCCCAAACCGAGCATCCAAACCCCCCAAAACCGAGCATCCAACACCCCCCAAAACGGCTTCTCCTGGGGCTGAGGGAGCAGAGGGACTCCCAGGGTGGGAATTTGGGGGGGAGCTGAGGGATCCCCAGGGTGGGAACTGGGGGCCTGAGGGAACCCTGGGATCCCCAGGGTGGGGGATTTGGGGTCTGGGCTGAACTCACCCCCCCTCCGGCCGGGGCGTTGCGCTGTGAGGAGGCCGGAGTTGGCTCCTTGTAGCCGTAGGACTGGGATGGAGGCGGCTGCTGCTGCTGGTAAACTGGGGAGGGACAGGGGGTGAACTGGGATGGGGAGGGAATGGGGGGTGAACTGGGATGGGGAGGGAATGGGGATCCTGCACTGGGATTTGAGTGGATCCATGAACTGGGATTTGACCAGATCCTGCACTGAGATTTGGCTGGATCCTGCACTGGGATGTGAAGGGAAGGATGAATTCAGGAACTAGGATGTGGGTGGATCCATTAACTGGGATTTGGAAGAATCCTGCACTGGGATGTGACTGGATCCATGAACTGGGATATGAGTGGATCCATGAACTGGGATTTGGAGGGAAGGATGGATCCTGCACTGGGATATGAGTGGATCCTACACTGGGGTTTGAGTAGATTCTGCCCTGGGATGTGAGTGGGTCCTGCACTGGGGTTTGAATGGATCCATTAACTGGGATATGAGTGGATCCTGCACTGGGATTTGGAGGGAAGGATGGATCCTGCACTGGGATGTGGGTGGATCCTACACTGCGGTTTGGGTGGATCCATTAACTGGGATATGAGTGTATCCATGAACTGGGATTTGGAAGAATCTTGCACTGGGATTTGGAGGGAAGGATGGATCCTGCACTGGGTTTTGAGTGGATCCATGCACTGGGGTTTGGAGGGAAGGACGGATCCTGGGATCCGTCTATCCACTGGGATTTGGCTGGATCCATGCACTGGGATGTGAGTGGATCCTGCACTGGGATTTGGAGGGAAGGATGGATCCTGCACTGGGATGTGAGTGGATCCTGCACTGGGATGTGAGTGGTTCCAGCACTGGGATGTGAGTGGATCCATGCACTGGGATGTGAGTGGATCCAGCACTGGGATGTGAGTGGATCCATGCACTGGGATGTGAGTGGTTCCAGCACTGGGATGTGAGTGGATCCTGCACTGGGGTTTGGAGGGAAGGATGGATCCTGCACTGGGTTTTGAGTGGATCCATGCACTGGGGTTTGGAGGGAAGGACGGATCCTGCACTGGGATTTGGCTGGATCCATGCACTGGGTTATGAGTGGATCCATGCACTGGGGTTTGGAGGGAAGGACGGATCCTGCACTGGGATTTGGCTGGATCCATGCACTGGGATGTGAGTGGATCCATGAACTGGGATTTGGAAGAATCTTGCACTGGGGTTTGGAGGGAAGGATGGATCCTGCACTGGGTTTTGAGTGGATCCATGCACTGGGATGTGAGTGGATCCATGCACTGGGGTTTGGAGGGAAGGACGGATCCTGCCCTGGGATTTTGGGATGCGGGGGATGCTGAGGAGCCCCGGGGCTGTGCCCACCCCACCTGTGGCTCCGGGCTGGCCGTGCTGCTGCTGCTGCTCTGCTCTCCGGTAGGCGCCGCTCTCCGGGGAATTCCGGCGCTCCGGCTCCGAGCCCTCGCTGGGGCTGGGCCCCATCCGGCTCCGCTCGAACTCCTCGTGGTACTTGATCTGCAGGGAGGGGGGCACAGCTCAGAGCTCGGCCCTGCTGCAGCAGCTGCTCCAGGGAAAAGGGGCTGGGACAGGGAAATGGCCTCGGGGCAGGTTTGGATTGGAAATGAGGGAGAATTCCTGCAGAAAAGGGAGTCACCGTCCCTGGAAGGGTTGAAAGCCCATGGGCTGCTGGTTAATGCTGGACTCGATGGCTTTTCCAGCCTGAAGGATTCTGGATCCTTCCCCTCATCCCAGCTCAGCTCTTTTTGCCACCCCAGCAAACCCCAGAGGCTCCTTCCCCACTCCCCCTCTGCTCAGAGCAGTTCCAGGCACACACGGGACAGGACAGGACAGGAGAAGCTTTCTGTGCCCTGTGGGTGGGATGAGGAACTGAGAGGAATTGTTTCAGGATGAGATTGAGCCCCAGATGCACCTCCCAAACCAGGGGAACACGGAGCAAAATCCCCTTTGGGAATTCTGGTGTGCAACTCCCAATGCCAGAGGGACACAGGAGGGAAGGGTTAACCCAACCACGGGGGTGTGAGGGTAAAAATTACCAATTAACTCCTTGCTGTTAATGAGTGCATTCCCACCGGGAAGCAGCTGGAGCCTGGCAATGTGCCCTGGTTAAACAGTGATGGACTGGAGGGCACTGGGAGCTGGGCATGGCTGGAGCAGAGAGAACCCCAGGGCAGCCCTGGGAGGCTGGGACAGCCCAGGGACAGATAAGGGATAAAGGGCAGCACCAGGAAGAGCCTTGGGAACAATCAGGATCAGCCCCAGGGACAGCCCTAGGACAGATCTGGGAACAGGGACAGCCCTCAGGATGGGCTCAGGAACAGGAACAGCCCCAAAACAGCCTCAGGAACAGCTCCAGGACAGGTTCAGGAGCAGGGACAGCCCCAGGAACAAGGACTGGAGCAGGAATAGCCCCAAAAAGAGCCCCAGGAGCAGAAACAGCCCCCAGGACAGTTTGAGGATCAGGAACAACCCCCCAGGAGCAGGGACAGCCCCCAGGAGCAGCTCCAGGATGGGCTCAGGAACAGCCCCAGGAGCAAGAACAGGAGCAGCCCCAGGATGGGCTCAGGAACAGCCCCAGGAAGAACCCCAGGAGGAGAAACAGCCCCAGGAGCAAGAACAGCCCCAGGAGCAAGAACAGCCCCAGGAGCAAGAACAGCCCCAGGAGCAAGAACAGCCCCAGGAGCAAGAACAGCCCCAGGATGGGCTCAGGAGCAGAAACAGCCCCAGGAGCAGAAACAGCCCCAGGAGCAGAAACAGCCCCAGGAGCAGAAACAGCCCCAGGAGCAGAAACAGCCCCAGGAGCAGAAACAGCCCCAGGAGCAGAAACAGCCCCAGGATGGGCTCAGGCCATGCCCCAGGAGCAGGAGCAGCCCCAGGATGGGCTCAGGAGCAGCCCCAGGATGGGCTCAGGAGCAGCCCCAGGATGGGCTCAGGAGCAGCCCCAGGATGGGCTCAGGAGCAGCCCCAGGAGCAGGAGCAGCCCCAGCATGGGCTCAGGAGCAGCCCCAGCCCCAGGATGGGCTCAGGCCATGCCCCAGCCCCATTCCCAGGGGGGTTTTCCCCACCTGTCCCCACCCCGAGGCCGTTTTGGGGCAGGGCCGGGCTGGCCCCACCTCCCCTGGCCCTGGGGACAGCGCTGGTGGCTGCGGCTCCCTAAGTGGGTCACGGCCACCCGGGCTGGCAGCCAGGCACGGGGAGCTGCTGGAAACGCTGGCAGAGGGTGAGGGGCAGGGCAGGGCCACCGGGGCTGGGCCCAGGGCAGCTCTGTGCTGTCATTTCATGTCCCCAAACCCAGCCCCGGTGAAGCTGCCGGCTCAGAGCTGCCCCAGGGAGAATCTTCCAGCTTGGATCCCACTCCCTGCCTGGGGTTTGGTGAACCCATCACACCCTGGGGATGCACAAATGGGAGCAGAAAAAGGGGGAATAAAAATCCCACTGGGTTTTTTGTGTGAGCTCCTGCCGTGGGCACCATCTCCCTGCATTGCAAACCCCTTCCCTTCTCCTGGGACCATCTCCCTGAGCATTCCTGAGCCTCCCCTGTCCATCCCTGAGCATTCCTGAACATCCCTGAGCACCTCAGAGCATTCCTGAACATTCCTGTCCATCCCTACCCATCCCTGAGCCTCCCTGAACATTCCTGAACATCCCTGAGCCTCCCTGTCCATCCCTGAGCACCCCAGAGCATCCCTGTCCATCCCTGTCTATCCCTACCCATCCCTGAGCCTCCCAGTCCATCCCTGAGCCTCCCTGAACATCCCAGAGCCTTCCTGAGCATCCCAGAGCCTCCCTGAGCATTCCTGTCCATCCCTGAGCACCTCAGAGCATTCCTGACCATCCCTGTCTATCCCTACCCATCCCTGAGCCTCCCTGTCCATCCCAGAGCTTCCCTGAGCATTCCTGAACGTCCCTGTCCATCCTTGAGCATTCCTGAACATCCCTGAGCACCTCAGAGCATTCCTGTCCATCCCAGAGCCTCCCTGAGCATTCCTGTCCATCCCTGAGCATCCCTGTAAGAGATTTGATCAAGAGATTTGATCATTTTGATACCCTTGGCAAAAGCAAATGGAGCTTTGCAAATCAGACCCGGCTTGCAGGAATATTAAATCAGACAGGTTTACCAGGAAACCTCATTAAGCCCTGCAAGCAAGAGATGTTGTTACATGCATCAGTTTGTGTGTGTGATTTTAACCTAATCACTGTAGTAAACATTACTAGTCTCCCTAAAATGACTAATAAGTAATTAATGGTCTCCCTAAAATTATTATTAAGTAATTAGTAGTGTCCCTAAAATTACTATTAAGTAGTGAATAGTCTCCCTAAAATGACTATTAAATAATGAATAGTGTCCCTAGAACTACTATGAAATTTCCCTGGAATTTCTATGAAATTTCCCTAAAATTACTATGAAATCTCCTTAAAATTACTATTAAATAATGAATAGTCTCCCTAAAATTACTATGAAATTTCCCTAAAATTACTATGAAATCTCCCTAAAATTACTATGAAATAATGAATACTCTCACTAAAATTACTATGAAATCTCCCTAAAATTGCTATGAAGTAATGAATAGTCTCCCTAAAATTACTATGAAATTTCCCTAAAATAATAGTAATTTTAGAGAAATTTCATAGTAATTTTAGGGAGACTTTAGAGTAAAGTCTCCCTAAAATTACTATTAAATAATGAATAGTCTCCCTAAAATTACTATGAAATTTCCCTAAAATTACTATTAAGTAATGAATATTCTCCCTAAAATTACTATGAAATCTCCCTAAAATTACTATTAAGTCTCCCTAAAATTACTATTAAATAATGAATAGTCTCCCTAAAATTGCTATGAAATCTCCCTAAAATTGCTATGAAGTAATGAATAGTCTCCCTAAAATTACTATGAAATCTCCCTAAAATTGCTATGAAATCTCCCTAAAATTGCTATGAAATCTCCCTAAAATTACTATGAAGTAATGAATAGTCTCCCTAAAATTACTATGAAATTTCCCTAAAATAATAGTAATTTTAGAGAAATTTCATAGTAATTTTAGGGAGACTTTACTCTAAAGTCTCCCTAAAATTACTATTAAATAATGAATAGTCTCCCTAAAATTACTATTAAATAATGAATAGTCTCCCTAAAATTACTATGAAATCTCCCTAAAATTACTATGAAATCTCCCTAAAATTGCTATGAAATCTCCCTAAAAATCACTATTAATGCCTAATTACTATACCCATTTATACCCCCCGATAAAATCGGACTCTGATCACTGAACCGCTCCCTCCTCTCCTCCTCACAGAGGCAGATTCGTGCCGGGGCTGCAGGAACCGCTGACCCCGGGGCTGTTTGCAGCAGCTGCGCCCTCCCCGCTGCCCCTGCAGGTCACAGCGGTGTCACAGCGGTGTCACAGCAGGGACGAGAGGCCACTCACGTTGCTGATCTGATCCTGAGTCTTCTTGATCCTCTGCAGCTCCGGGGTGTCGGCCACCACGCTGAAACCCTTCCCTTTGTTCTTCTCGAACTCCTCCTTGTAGCGGATCTGGGGGCGGCAGGAAAGCAAAGGGGTTTGAGCAGGGGGGAGAGCAGGGACAGGGCACAGCCCCAGGCTGACACCCAGGGCTGCAGCTCCTGCCAGGGCTCCTGCCTCGCCCAGGGGCACCCCTGAGCATCCTTGAGCATCCCTGAGCACTCCTGAGCATTCCTGAGCCTCCCAATGCATCCCTGAGCCTCCCAAAGCATCCCTCAACATCCCTGAGCAACCCTGTCCATCCTTGAGCATCCCAGTGCATCCCTGAGCACTCCTGAGCCTCCCAATGCATCCCTGAGCATCCCTCAACATCCCTGAGCCTCCCAAAGCATCCCTGAGCAACCCAGTGCATCCCTGAGCCTCCCAATGCATCCCTGAGCAACCCTGTCCATCCTCGAGCATCCCAGTACGTCCCTGCACAGCCCCATGCATCCCTGCACATCCCTGAGCATCCCTCAACATTCCTGAGCTTCCTTGAGCATCCCCAGTGAATCCCAGCACCTCTCTGAGCCTCCCAGAGCATTCCTGAGCATCCCTGAGCCTCCCAATGCATCCCCGCACGTCCCTGAGCCTCCCAGAGCATCCCTGAACATCCCAGTGCACCCCTGAGCATCCCCAGTGAATCTCTGCTCATCCCTGTTCATCCCTGAGCCTCCCAGTGCATCTCTGAGCATCTCCAGAGAATCTCTGCACATCCCCGTGCATCCCTGAACATTCCTGAGCATCCCTGAATATTCCTGAGCCTCCTTGAGCATCCCTGAACATCCCTGAGCATCCCAGTGCATCCCTGAATATTCCTAAGCCTCCTTGAGCATCCCTGAGCCTCCCAGAGCATCCCTGAATATTCCTGAGCCTCCTTGAGCATCCCTGAACATTCCTGAGCATCCCTCAATATCCCCAGTGAATCTCTGCAGATCCCTGAGCATCCCTGTTCATTCTTGAGCCTCCCAGTGCATTCCTGAACATCCCCAGTGAATTCCTGAGCATTCCTGGAACATTCCTGAGCATCCCTGAGGCTCCCTGAACATTCCTAAACATCTCTGAGCCTCCCTTAACATCTCTAAACATCCCTGAGCCTCCCTCAACATCCCTGAGAATTCCAGGCAGGAAAAACAAGGAATCACTGAGGAAGAAGCCAATCCCAAGGGAGGGCAGATCCTCTGATAAATCCTGTGTTTTTACCCTCCTAAATCCCACCCTGCTCCATCTCCTTTGGTTTTTCACCCTGCTGATGTTCAGGACACAAGAATTCAGCCCTAAAAAACCACCTGGCAGCATCCCCATGATGATGATGAGAATAATTTAACAAATTAATGAACCCCACAATTAATTTTCCTGTGGGGAGCTGCTCCCTCCATGCCGTGACTCCGAGTGCATCCATGAGTTATCAAAGGGAGCCAGAAAAAAAAAAAACCCTTCAAAAAACCCTTCACACATCAAATCCTCCCCTTTTTGTCACCAGCACCGAGGTGACAGTGCTCCCACAGGGGCTGGCACAGCAGGACAGGAGTGGCACTGCCACCCCCACATGGGACCCTGGGGCAGGAAGGGCTGTGCCCAAACTCCCCCCAGGAAAAGCTCAGAAAAGGAGCCCCAGGATGGGAACCTGCAATTTCCCTGCCACACGTGGGCTGGGAGAAGCAGCCTGTGGGCACCAGGGTGGCACTTTGGGGACACTTTTGGCCTGACAGGACATCATTATCCAGCAGCTTCCCGTGAGCGGAACGGGAGGCGCCTCCTGGGGACACAAATAGAGGGGACGGAGGAGTGACAGGGAACTGCTGTGGCCTGGCCCTGCCACCCCCCTGTCCCTGGCACCCATCCCTGCAGCTCATTGTCCTCGTCACCCCATCCTGTTCAATCCCCCCTTGCAGGTGCCCAGGATCCCATCCCTGCAGGTGCCCAGCACATTGTCCCGTTATTGTCATCCCATCCCTGTGGGTGGTGAGCGCCCCATCCCTGTCACCCCCACCCAGCTCCTCATCCTTGTCACCCTGCCCCATAAGCTCTGATATCCCCCCATTTGTTATTCCAAACCTCCTACATCCCAAACCTCCTGCATCCCCTCCCTCCTGGCTCCCAAACCTCTGATATCCCCCCATTCATTACCCCAAACCTCCTACATCCCAAACCTCTGACATCCCACTCCTCCTACATCCCAAATTTCTGATATCCCACTCCTGCTGCATCCCAAACCTCCTGTATCCCACCCTTCCTGTATCCCACCCCTCCCAGCCCCTCTGCAGGGTCTCTCCCCTCCCACCCAGAGCTGTTCCCTGCCCAGCACCCACAGAATCCCCTCTGCAGCTCATCCTGCTGGGAATGTGACCCTGAGGAGCCCCTGGCCCTGCCCTGCAGGAGGCTCTTCCACTCCTGAGCCACCCCAGCTCCATCCCAGCACCCCATCCCTGTCACCCCCACCCCATCCCTGTCACCCCCAACCCCAGCTCCATCCCTGTCACCCCCACCCCATCCCAGCACCTCATCCCTGTCACCCCAGCTCCATCCCTGTCACCCCATCCCTGTCACACCCACCCCACCCCATCCCTGCAGGTGCCCAGTGTCCCATCCCTGTCCCCCCAGTGTCCCCGAGCCCGGCAGGCCCCAGGAGCTGGGCACAGCTGGCACAGGGTACATGGCACAGGGGCTGAGCTGTGGTCAGCAACCCATGGAACAAGAGCCCCCCTCCCTTCAGGGCCGTGCCCCACCCAGCGTGAGGGGCTGCGAGTCCCCCCCAGGCTCAGGAGAGCCCAGGCAGAGCTCAACCCCCTCCCCTGGCTCTGCTTCCATCAACAACAACCCAGGGAGAGCCTGGAGACTCCAGAGCAGCAGCAGCAGCTCCGTGGTTGCCATGGAAAAGCCACGGTGTCCCCTTGTCCCTGTCACCCCCCTGTCCCTGTCATCGCTGCGTGCACACAAATCCAGCCCCAGGCTGGGCTCAGCTTGGAGCCTGAGCCAGGGCTGGGGGAAAAGCTGAGCTTTGGGGACAAAAGCTGAGCTTTGGGGACCCCGTGGTGGCCCTGGTCCTGCAGGTGAGGCTCCCCCATCCTCCCGGAGGAATTCCCAAGGATTCAGCTCCTGGCACTCTCAGGCTAATGGGAAGAGAAGGAAGAAGGTCACAGCATCCTTCAGAGCACAGCAGGCAGGGATCTGATCCCAGTCCCAAAAAAATGACTGGAAACAGCAGGGAGAATCTCAGAAAACAGCAGGGAAAAAAATCCAGAAAACAGTAGAGAAAAAAAAATCCCGAAAAACAGCAGGGGAAATCCCAGAAAACAGCAGGGAAAAAAATCCCAGGAAACAGCAGGGAGAATCTCAGAAAACAGCAGGGAGAATCTCAGAAAACAGCAGAGAAAAAAATCCCAAAAAATAGCAGGGGAAATCCCAGAAGACAGCAGGGAAAAAAAAATCCCAGAAGACAGCAGGGAAAAAATCCCAGGAAAGTGCAGGGAAAAAATCCCAGAAAATAGCAAGGGAAAAATCCCAGAAAACAGCAGGGAAAAAAATCCCAGAAACCAGCAGGGTAAATCCCTGCCCAGGAGAGGCAGCAGGCCCTGCTGCCAGCACCCTGGGCTGTCCTAGGGCCCCTTTTCCAAGGAAAAAAGGGAATTGGGAGCAGGAATGGCAGGGCAGCTGCCCATGGAGCTCTCCTGGCAGACAGGGTTGCCTCTGGATGGGATTTTTTCCAGCACAGTGAGCTCGGCTCGTGAGCAGGGCTGACATCAAAGCTCACAGCACGGCTCAGGGGAGGCTCCAGCACAGCCTGGGAAACGTGGAATTGCCACAGCTGGAAAAGCTCTGTGAGCTCAGAGTCCAAGCATGCCCCAGTTCACCATTAACCCATGTCCCCAGTCTGGATTTGGGACATTCCCAGGGATGGTGACCCCAGCACTGCCCCTTGCAATGCCTGACAACCCTTCCAGTGAATGGCTTTTCCCTGATTTCCACCCTAAACCTTCCCTGGAACAAGGTGAGGCTATTTCCTCTCACCCTGACAATTTGGGGAAAAGCCTGACCCCCACCTGGCTCCTTCCAGGGATTTTTAGGGATTTTGGGAAGGACCCTCCCTGATCCTCCTTTTCCAGAGGCTGAGCCCCTTCCCCATCTCCCTCAGCCTCTCCTGGTGCTCCAGCCCCTTCCCCAGGCAGGGTCACATCTCCCTCCATGCCCATTCCTGCACTTCCAGCAGTTTTCCTACAAAACTGAAGCTCCCATCCCTTTTCCCAGAGTTCTGGGGCAGAAGGAAATCCGGGATCACCACAGGGACAATCCCTGGGCCCACACCCAGCAGGGAATGGCTGAGCCAGGGCCACCTGCAGGGGACAAAGCCTGGCCAGCAGCCTGTCCCACAGGCTCTGCCCTTCCCAGAAAAACCAGGAACTCATGGAAGGGGTTTGGAAATGGATTTGTAGGAAATTTGTGAAGTTTGACAGAAGGTTTACAAAGTTTGTAGCTTATTTGAGATAAGCTTATTTCTTATTTGAGATAAGAAATGTTGACTTGGGAATGTTATGGAATAGGATGGATATTGTTGAGAGAGGAATGAAATTAGAAATAAGTTTTAAAGGAGGTTTTTTAAAATAAGACTATAGATACTTTGGAGAAGTAGAATTATGAAAGGTGTATTGCAGTAGGACTTAGGAGGGAGGGGTTTGGGAAGCAGCCAGAGAATCATGGAATTGTCAATCATGGAATTCCAATTGACTTGGAGTTGCCAATTCCAAGGCTGGAAGGGCCCCTCTGGAGAGGGAATGCAGAGAAATCCCAAACCATGGAACCCTCAGAGACAGAAATGCAATGGGAAAGGTCAGGGTGGGCTTTTCCCATGGGAAATTTGGGAATTTGAGAGGCACCCAGAGAAATCCCAAAACACAAAACCCTCAGAGACAGAAACACAACAGGGAAAGGTCAGTGTGGGTTTTCCCCATGGGAATTTGGGGAGCACACAGAAAACAATGGAATTTTCAGGGCTGGAAGGGCCCCTCTGGAAATCCTGCCCAGCATTAATTCAGGAACCTGCAGAAGTCAGACACGGAGGGAACTCCCAAAACACAGAACCCTCAGAGACAAAAATGCAATGGGGAAGGTCAGGATGGGCTTTTCCATGGGAATTTGGGGGGCACACAGAAAATCATGGAATTTTCAGGGCTGGAAGGGCCCCTCTGGAGAGGAAACGCAGAGAAATCCCAAACCATGGAACCCTCAGAGACAGAAACACAACAGGGAAAGGTCAGGGTGGGTTTTCCCCATGAGGAATTTGGGAATTTGAGGGGCACCCAGAGAAATCCCAAAACACAGAACCCTCAGAGACAGAAACAGAACAGGGAAAGGTCAGGGTGGGCTTTTCCCATGGGAATTTCGGGAATTTTCAGGGCTCACCTGGCTCTGGAGCTCACTCTGCTGCTTTAGGCGCAGGTTCTCGGGCGTGTCTGCCACCATGGTGAAGGATTGCTTGGGGTAGTGTCTGCAGAGGGAAGGAAAGGGTTAATGTCACTGTCCCCTGCCCCTGTTAATGCCACAGTCCCCTGTCCCCACCTGCCCAGGTGTTCAGGCACAGCAGAGCAATTCCCACCATGGAACTGTGGAGTCTTTCAGGCTGGAAAAGCCCTCCAGGATCATCGAGCCCAAACCTGTGTCCCCCCAAACCTGCGTCCCCAAGGGCCACACCCAGGTGTTGTGACCATTCCAGGGGTTTTGTACCACTCCCAAGGAGCCAGAGGAGCATTCCCAGCCTGGCAGAGCCCTCCATGCCCCAGGATTCCCAGGAAAAGCCCTGGGAGGAAACCTGACCTGGAGCAGATCTGGAAGATCCCAGATCATGAATTCCCCCTGGGAACCCCAGAGCATTCCCAGCCCTGTGAGGAGTGCCAGCCCAAACCCTTCCTGGAATTCTGGAAGATCCCAGATCATGAATTCCCCCTGGGAATCCCAGAGCATTCCCAGCCCTGTGAGGTGATTCCCAGCACCTCTGCCCGGGTTTTTTACAAACCCTGAGGGTTCTCCCTGTGGCTCAGCAGTGTTTTTTACTGATATTCCCAATGTGAGCACCCCAGTATCCCTGAAGAAAGGCACGGACAGGGACAGGGCCCAGCCAAGGGCAGAGGCTCCTCTGGAACCAGAGCAGCTCAGCCAGAGCCCAGAGCATCCACAGAATTCACAGAATAACAAAATTACAGGGCTGGAAGAAACCTCCAAGATCATCGAGCCCAACCCAGCCCCAACACCTCAACCCTGGCACCCAGAGCCAACCCAGCCTTGTTTAAACACCTCAGGGCAGTGCCCACCTCCCTGGCAGCACATTCCAGTGCCCACTCTCTCTTTCTGTGAAGGATTTTTTCCTCATGCCCAGCCTAAACTCCCCCTGGCACAGCTGGAGGCTGTGTCCTCTTGTCCTGGTGTCACTGCTGAGCCCTCCAGAGGAAATGACCTCGTGGGAATGGTGTGAGCACAAAGAACAGAACAGAATGACCAGGCTGGAAGAGACCTCCAGGATCATCGAGTCCAACCCAGCCCCAACACCTCAATAAACCCTGGCACCCAGAGCCACATCCAGGCTTTGTTAAACACCCCCAGGGATGGTGACCCCACCACCTCCCCGGGCAGAACATTCCAGAACTTTATCACCTTTCTGGAAAAAACCTTTTCCCTGATATCCAACCTAAATTTCCCTTGGTGCAGCTCCAGGCTGTGTGCTCTGGTTGTGTCAGTTCCTGGAGACAGAGCCCAGCCCCAGCTGAGCCCAGGCACCTTTCAGGAGCTGTGAGAGTGAGGGGGGCAGCCCTGAGTCTCCTTTTCTCCAGGCTGAGCACCCCCAGCTCCCTCAGGTGTTGCTCACAGGGTTTGTGCTCCAGACCCCTCACCAGCCTCGTTGCCTCCTCTGGACATGCTCCAGCCCCTCCTAAATTGGGGGGTGGCCTCACCAGTGACAAATCCAGGGGAACAATGACCCCCCCCCTGCTCCTGCTGGCCCCACCATCCCTGATCCATCTCTGCCCTTCCAGCCGGGATCTCCCATTGCCATGGCAACTGCATCCTGCCCCGGGCACTGATAACAGGGAGGAGACCAGGCCCCAGCAGGCACACTGGCCAGGAGGGCTGGGAAAGGCAGAAATCCATCCCTGTGCAGCTCAGGAGAACGGGAAAACCGCGGGAGGAGGAGGAGGGAATTAAAAACAACCTGGAAAACAACAACAAGCAGCCAGGCTGGAGTGAATGCAGAGCTGTGTCCTGCTCCAGCCCAGCCTGGGGGAGCAGCAGACAGCCAGGGATGAAGCTGGGATTAGGCTTCCTTTGGATTTTGAGGAAATCTCACAAGGATTTGAGGCAGCTTTTGCTCAGCCCTGAGGAAGCAGGAACAGACGGCCAGGGGGGACTGGGTGGGGAACCTTGGGGTGTCTCCTCACTGCTGGCATCCCTCCATCCCTTTATCCATCCCTCCATCCATCCCTCCCATCCCTTCATCCCTTTATCCATCCCTCCCATCCCTCATCTCCCTGCCTGCAGTCTGCACACAATTCCCTGCTGGAATTGCTGTCCCGTGGATCCCAGGCACACACAGGGATGGAGGAGCTGCTCCCTGCAGGGGATGGAGCAGGAAAACCCTCCCTGAGCTCACCAGGAGCCCAGGTGGAAACCTAAGGAAAAGCCACCTCTGGATGCAGCTGGAAAAGTCAGGGGAGACTCCTCAGGGCTGCAGCTCCTCACAAGAGGAGTGGAGAGGCAGCTTTGATCTCTGGGACAGGGACAGGACAAGGGAAGGGCTGGAGCTGTGCCTGGGAGGTTCAAGCTGGATTTTGGGAAAGGTTCCCAGCTGCCCAGGGAATGGGCATGGCCCTGAGGCTGCCAGAGCTCCAGGAGGGTTTGGACAACGCTCTCAGGGACAAGGGGGGGATTTTGGGGTGTCTGTGCAGGGCCTGGGGTTGGATGGATGATCCCTGTGAGCTCCAGGAATGTTTGGACAACACCCTGAAACAGGCTGGGATTGTGGGGCTGTCTGGGGTCAGCCTCATGACCCTTGGGGGTCCCTTAAACTCAGGATATTCCAGCATTCCACACAGAACAGCGCAGGGCATGGCGGGGACCCCAAACACAACCCCAGAGGCAGCATCCCACAGCAGGAGGGACCCCTTTCCACCCTCAAAACCCCAAAAAAACCCCAAAAATTCCACAAAACCCCGTCTCCCACTGCCAGCAGCCCAGAGCAGGCAGCTTTTGTGGCGCTGCTAAATCAGGTCAGAGGAATCTCCCCGGGCTCAGCTCCCGTCTGGCGCCGGCATTAGGGGCGGGCTGAGGCTGAGCCCGGCAATTCCCGGGGATGGAAACTCATCCCCCTGAGCATGGAGATCCCCAGAGGATGGAAATTCATCCCCCTGAGCATGGAGATTCCCAGGGGATGGAAATTCATCCCCCTGAGCCTGGAGATTCCCGGGGATGGAAACTCATCCCTCTGAGCATGGAGATTCCCAGGGATGGAAATTCATCTCTCTGAGCATGGAGATTCCCAGGGGATGGAAATTCATCCCCCTGAGCATGGAGATTCCCAGGGGATGGAAATACATCCCCCTGAGCATGGAGATTCCCAGGGATGGAAACTCATCCCTCTGGGAGAAGGAAGAGGCTGAGCCTGGCAGTTCCTGGGGGATGGAAATTCATCCCTCCTGCTTCAGGAGCCCAGCAATTCCCAGGGGATGGAAGTTCATCCCTCCTGATAATTCCCAGAGGATGGAAGTTCATCCCTCTGAGCATGATGGGATTTGGGAGCCCTAGGAGCAGATCCTGCATCCCCAACCCCGAGTCTGATCCCAAAAAAAACCCCCATGGATGATGTGTTTGGAAAAACCTCGGGCGCTCTGAGTGTTGCTTATATTGAGGCTTTAAAGCAGATTTTGGCATCCAGGAGCAGCCCTGGATGCAAACACTCCCTTGTCCCTGCAGCTCCCAGGGGTGACAGCCACTCCCCAGCTGGCTCAGGGATTTGGGAACGATTTGGGGAGGATTCAGCAGAGGAGAGTTAAACAAAGGAAGCAATTGGCTGTGCTCTGCCAGGAGGCTCCGAGGTCACATCCTGCCTTTCAAAGGGCTGGGGACGAGCTTAAAAAATAAACTGAGCCTTTGTCAGCACCAAAATCAGCCCCAGGCTGCAGAGATCCCAGCGGGAATGGGCACAGGGGAGGGCTGGGATCCTCCCAGGGTGGCTGGGCCAGCTGCTCCCACAGAGCCCAGCACCTCTGTGGAGGACAGGATTTCCCCAGGATTTGTCCCAGTGTCCTGGCTGGCACCAGGAGAGGCCAATCCCACAGCCAGGCCAATGCCAGGGCTGGTTTGGGGCCAGCAATGGGAACGGGGATTTGCTCACCAGCTCTGGGTGCAGCAGGATCCATCCCATATCCCCAATCTCACCCCCAATTTCCAGCAGGGGAACAACCCCAATCCCAAATCCAGGAGGTGGAACAGCAGATCCCTGTGATCCAGCAGGGAACAACCCCAATCCCAAATGCAGGAGCAGGAATAGCAGATCCCTGTGATCCAGCACAGAAACAACCCCAATCCCAAATCCAGAAGCAGCAGCACATCCCTGGGATCCAGCAGGGAAACAAGCCCAATCCCAGATCCAGGAGCAGCAAATCCCTCTGATCCAGCAGGGAAGGAATCCCAATCCCAAATCCAGGAGCAGGAACAGCAGATCCCACTGATCCAGCACAGAAACAAGCCCAATCCCAGATCCAGGAACAGCAGCAGATCCCTGGGATCCAGCAGGGAACAACCCCAATCCCTAATCCAGGAACAACAGCAGATCCCTCTGATACCAATCCCAAATCCAGGAACAGCAAACCCCTCTGATCCAGCAGGGAACAACCCCAATCCCTAATCCAGGAATAGCAGCAGATCCCTCTGATCCCAATCCCAGCCCCAGGAACAGCAGATCCCTGTGATCCAGCAGGGGAACAACCCCAATCCCCGATCCCTCAGCTTCAGCACAGCAAGTTTAATATTAAAAAAAATATATAAAAGATATTTAATATATATATAATAAAGATACAAAATATTTTTATATATTGATAAAATATATATTTAATATAAAATCTCTAAAAAATGTGTATTTGGGAGCAGCTGGAGCTGGAACTCCAGCCTTGCCTGTCTCCTGTATCCAACTTTTCCCCACTTTTCATCTGGGAAGTCTCAGACTTCCCTGGATTTTCCCTTCTCCCAACTTTTAGCTCCAAGTGCTCAGGCCAAGAGCCCAGCCCAGCCCTGAATGTCACTTCCAGTGAGCCACCAGTCCCTGCCAGTGCCCAGCTGGGGACAGGGAGGGGGGTGGGGACCATCCCATCTGCCACCCAGCCATTCCCAAAGATTTCTGCTGGATTTCTGGCTGGGGGAACGGCAGGACTGGAGGAAGCCCAGCCCTCTTCCTCCTGCTCTCCCAGAAGAAAGAAACTCAGGAATTTGGCAGGGGGCCACGGGCTCGAACAGAGAGGACCCTGTTTGGAAAAGCAGCCTCTTCCCTGCCAGGATAAACGTTGCTTTTCCACCCCCTTCTCCTGGATCAGAGGACCTTTTCCCCCCAAATCCAGGAAATTTGGGAAGGCTGAGCTCCTCCTGCGATGTCCCCAGCCAGGCACAGCTCTCCTGGAGTTTCTGCTGTCCCAGGATACTCCTGGGAGCAGCTGAGAAAGAGCCAACCCCAAATCCAAGCCTGGAATTTTCTCTTTTTTTCCCCCACATCCCAAGCCACTGGAAAATCCTCCAGCAACTTCCAGCTGCTCCCTTTGCTTTGAGACAAGGAAAATGGGGAGAAGAAAGGATTTTGGGGGGCAGTTTCTGTACTCAGTGCTGGGCTGGGAAGGGTTAAAGCAGCAGCGGCATCAAAGGGAGCCCCCAGAGGAGAGGGGGGTGAGAACCCGAGGTTGCGCAGACTCCTTGGAATGTCAGGAATTTCCCATTATTATCCCACTTCCCTGGCAGGGAGAGCACGAGAACAGGACCCTAAGCCTGGGGATGGGCAAATCCCACAGGGCCAGGGGGAGAAATTTTGGGTCAGGACACTCAGAACAGCTCGGGGGGCTCAGCTCTGCCAGGGCAGACCCTCCCCACCCCAAAATCATCACCCCCTCAAAGGCAGAGCCCACCTGCCTCAGTGCACACATCTTCCCCAAAAAAACCTCAAAATTTCCTGCTTTTCCCCCAAAAACTGGAGCTCCAACAGTGCTGTTCCCCCACAAATAAATCAATTTATTTTCAGCCAGTTATTTGCATTGTCACCCCGGTGAGACCCCCAAGAAATGCCATTCCCTGCCCAAATTGGAATTTAATAAATTTCCTCTCAGCCCAGCTGAACTCTTGGATTTTGGACAAGCCACAGCCACCCCCAGCACCCAACCCCAGCAAAAAAAAAACCAAAAAAAAACCAAAACAACAAATCACCTAAAAAACCCCCACGGAAATGGGAGGGTCTGGCCAAGCTCTGCTCTCACCACTTCTCCTTTCCGTGTAACTCAGAAGAGTAAATTTAAAGAGCAAAAGTAAAAACTTTAAGAGTAAAAATCAGGAATATTGGGAAGAAATTCCCCCCTGTGAGGGTCTTTCACAGGTTGTTCCATCCCTGAAGTGTCCCAGGCCAGGCTGGATGGGTTTGGGGCACCCTGGGATGGTGAAAAGTCTCCCTGCCCATGGGGCTGGATGGGATTTAAGGTCCCTTCCCACCCAAATCACCCTGGAATTCCCTGACTCCTATAGGGATCTTGTCAGGATCAGCATTTTTAAAGCACCCTGTGATCAGACCCCCCCTAATCCAGCATTTAGGAATTAATTACATTAATTATATTCTCTAATTTTCCTTCTAACGACTGCCAGTGCATAAAGAGCAGCTAAAAAAATCGGATTTTCAAGCTGCCTTTTAGATATTAGAAGCATTTTGGGTCCACAGGGTCCTTCTGGATAAGGGGGAAAAAAAAAAAAGGTTGGAAGGGAACATCCAGTGCTCAGGAACAGGTGGAAAGGGCCAGGAAAGAAAGGGCCCAGAGGAAAAACAAAAATAAAAAAAAAAAAGGAAAGAAGAGGAAAAAAAAAGGCCCAGAGGAAAAGGAGAGGGAAAAGGGTTCAAGGAAAAAAAAAAGAGGCTCGGGACAAAAAAAAGGACCCAGAAAAAAAAAAAAAAAAAAGACCCAGAAAAAAAAAAGGCCCAGACAAAAAAAAAAAAAAAAGGAAAAAAAATGGGCCCTGAGCTCTTGCTCCACCCTGCCCTGCCTCCATCCCCCACACCAAGGCTTTCACCTCCCAGGTTTATTTACCTTGGGATTCTTTCCCTGCCAGGAAATTCAGGTGGCTGCACCCAGCCCAGCCTGGCCTGGTGAGCCCTGCACAGAGGGAATTTCTGGAGAAATTGCAGAATTTCTGGAATTCCTGCTCCTGGAGAGCTCAGGATGCCCTACAGAGCCCATGCCATGGTGAGGAGTGGAGTTTGAGAGAGGAATATCCAGGAGATCCCACAGGAGACCCCACAGAAGGGTGCCCCACACAGGAGAGACTCCCACAGCACAGGGGATCCCCATGGGAGGGTCCCACACACAGCACAGGAGACCCCCACAGGAGGATCCCCCACAAAATCCCACAGCAGACTCCACAGGAGGCCCCAAAGGAGGATCCCACAGGAGGATCCCCCACAAAATCCCATAGCAGACTCCACAGGAGGCCCCAAAGGAGGATCCCACAGGAGGATCCCCACAACAGGGCCCCGCACAAGGAGGATCCCATACAGGAGGGTCCCCACAGGAGGGATCCCCCCAGAAACCCCCCCAGGACCCCCTCAGCGGGCACTCACGCGTTGCAGTAGGGCTTCTTCTCGTAGCCCTTGTAGTTCTTCATGTTCAGGGTCATCTTGCAGGTCTCGCAGTGGAAACATGATTTGTGCCAGAACTGCAACACAAAAAACCCCAACCATCAGCACCAGGGATCCCAAAACCCCGCTGGAACCCCACAGTTCCCACCCAGCATGGCAGCAGTGCCACCTGTGACCCCAGGAAAACCAAATTTTCCTTCTAGGAATTGCCAGTGCATAAGGAGCAGCTACAAAAATGGGATTTCCAAGCTCTTTTTTAAATATTAAGAAATATTCTGGCTCCACAGAGCTCGGGACCAGCCAGGAAAGGGGAGCACAACTCAGGATCCTTCTGGATAAGGGGAAAAAAAAAAGGTTGGTTAAATGAGCACAGGGAATATCCTGGTTAATTTAGGATAAAATTCCATCTCTCCTGATCTTCCCAAGTGCCAGGGGAGGTTTTTTTCCTTCCATAAAACCAGGAATTCATGGATAGGAAAAGCTCCTTCTGCAAGTGACACCTCAGCAGAGGGAACAGCTGTGTTTGGAGGTTCAAAGCTGCTGCTTTGGGTTTATTTTTTTATTTTATTTTATTGCTGTTCTCTGCTCAGTGCCAGCCAGAAGAGCAGGTCAGGTAAGGCTGCACGAGCCAAGCAGGAAAAGGTTCTCATGGGAAGCAGACACAGACCCACAAGAAAGACACAATCCCAAAAAAAGCCAGACCCTGACCCCACAGCCTGGGCTGTGACAAACCCTAAAGGAGAATTTTAAGGTTCTTTTTTAGGGCTGCTCCTAAAGAAATTATTCCCACCTGGCTCTGAGCTGGGCCCAGGCTGGGAGGAGCCTGAGGACAGCTCAGAGCTGGAGTTAAAGGTTGGATTTGATGATCTGGGAGTAAAATTATTCTGATTTTGTGATTCGGAGCTCACACAGACTGAGTTCAAAGTCCTGCCAGAGTCCGGACTCCTCTTTTCCACGGGGATTTGTGGGGTCTGGTGGGAATTCCCAGGGCCCAGAGAGGAATGGGAATTTCCTCCTGGAGCAGGGAAAAAGGGAAAGCACAGCCTGGAGCAAAACCTTCACCCCTGACAGCCGGTCCTGCCCTAGGGCCACCCCCCAAAAAAATCAGGGAAAACTCCACCAAAAGCCCAATTAGCAGCTCCAAGCCCTAATTAGAGCACAGGCAAGTGTCCTTTAACTCTCAGCCATCACACCCAGAGTGCCCAGCTGCTGCTTTTTGCTGGGATTTCCACTTGAAACCCTGCAAGGAGCCGATCCCCCTCTCCAAGGCCAGCCTGGATCTGTGTCCCCGCAGGGACCAAGCCCTGCTGTCACCTGCCCAGGTGCCACACCCCGTGCACAAACACTGCCAGGCTCTGGGGACGTGACTCAGCCCTGGAGAGGACAATCCTCCTCCTTTTCATTGCTCTCAGACACAGATTTGTTCCTCCCCTCTGCTCACAGCAGTTCCTCCAGCTGCAGGGGTTTTGCTCCTCCATCCTCTCCCAGGGTGGTTTTGCCCCTTTCCCAGTTTTTTGGGCTCCTGTAGGATGGATCAGCAGCTGGATCCTGAGTTTTTGGGGCTGTTCTGGGGGGTGAAGGGCCCTTTGCAAGCCCTTCCCAAGCAGGAGCTGCCAGGGATGGCACCGTGGACCTGCAGGGAGGCAGCACAACCCCAGAGCCCTCTCCTTAAGGAATGTCCCAGCTCCCAGGAGGATCTGGCACAGCCAGCAGATCCCTGGGGTCCAGCAGAGGAAAAACCCCAATCCCAAATGCAGGAACAGCAGCAGATCTCTCTGATCTCAATCCTAAATGCAGGAACAGCAGCAGATCTCTCTGATCTCAATCCTAAATGCAGGAACAGCAGCAGATCTCTCTGATCCCAATCCCAAATCCAGGAACAGCAGCAGATCCCTCTGATACCAATCCCAAATCCAGGAACAGCAGCAGATCCCTCTGATACCAATCCCAAATGCAGGAACAGCAAACCCCTCTGATCCAGCAGGGGAACAACCCCAATCCCAAATCCAGGAACAGCAGCAGATCCCTCTGATCCCAATCCCACCCCTCAGCAGGACCACGCTCCCAGGCAGGCTCTGCTCCCATCCCAGAGCATTCCCAGCACATTCCTGCCCCAGTTCCCACCAGGAATTGCTCAGCAGGGCCATTCCCAGCCTGAGGCTCCTCCCAAGGGATCTGGGAAGAGATTTGGGATCTGGGATCCTTTGGGAAGTGTCCATGGAGCATTTTTCCACATCCCCAGCCTCGCTGCCACCGCTCCCTGGCTCACAAATGGAGTGGAATTAATGCTGGATCCACAAAATCTGAGGCAGCACTAAAAGGAGGCTGGAGCAGGGCTGGACACAGGGGAGCAGGAGTTATTTCAGCTTCCAGGAACGTTCCGCTCGCTGTGGAAAGAGGACAGGATCCAAATGGGGTTTGAAGGGAGGATGAACTCCCTGTGCTTCCCAGTCCTGAGCCTGGAGGGGATCCCAGGTGACCCAACATCCCAGCAGGCTGGACAGGATTTTAGCTCTAAGTTTTGGAAACTCTTCTGACCAACATAAGCTCAGTGGAAAATCACAGATTTAAAGGAAAACAGCCCTAAAACTTTCCAGGTTATCCAGGTGAGTGGGACAGAGGTAATCCATGCTGGGGAAATAAAGGATTCCTTAAGATTTATAATCATGGAGTGGTTTGGGATGGAAGGGACCTTCAAACTCATCCAGTGCCACCCCTGCCATGGCAGGGACACCTCCCACTGTCCCAGGGTGCTCCAAGCCCTGTCCAGCCTGGCTTTGGGCACTTCCAGGGATCCAGGGGCAGCCCCAGCTGCTTCTCTTTTCCCACCAGGCAAAGCCTTTGCAACACACCTGGGGCAAACCCCATAACATGGGAGCAAATCCCACAACACAGGGGGGGCAAACCCCACAACACACCCTGGGGAGCAAATCCCACAACACACCCTGGGGAGCAAACCCCACAACACAGGGGGGGGCAAACCCCACAACACACCCTGGGGAGCAAATCCCACAACCCTGGGTGGGGCAAACCCCATAACATGGGAGCAAACCCCACAGACACCCTGAGGACAAGCCCCACAACACGGGGGGCCCCAGGATTTGAGGATAACCCCCAGAGGAACCCCCTGGGCTGGAGGAGACGAGCCCAGGGTGAGGCTCAGCTCAGGGCAAGCCCAGCCCAGCCCTCGGGTGTCACTTCCCCTGCGGAAGCCAGAGCCAGCAGTGGCACTGTCCCCGTGGGGGCAGGGACAGCGATGTCCCCAAAGCCACCTGGGGCACGCCAGGGTGGTGGGGAGGTGGTGATGCACCTGGGTTTTCCATAAATCCCAAAGGGAAGCGGGGTTTCCCTGGTTCTGGAAGGAAAAGCACATCCCAGACACACCAAGGTTGGGGCTGTGCCCTCCTGCTGCCAGCACAGCCCAGCTGCCCTTCGGACTCTGCCTGGGAAAACCGGGACAGGAAAGGGACAGGGACACGAGAGGGGACAGGGACACGAGGGGCTGGGAAAAGCAGGGACAGAGAGAGGAACTCCAAACAGGGATAGAGGCAACTCTAAAAGCTGGGAAATGCAGGGACAGAAAAATTCCAAGGGCCAGGAAAAGCCAGGACAGAGGAACTCCAAGGGTCAGGAAAATCAGGAATAGAGGAATTCCAAAGGCTGGGAAAAGCAGGGACAGAGGAACTCCAAGGGCCAGGAAAGGCAAGAATAGAGGAATTCTAAGCAGGGACAGAGGCACTCCAAGGGTCAGAAAAAGCAGGACTAGAAGAACTCCAAGGCCTTGGGAAAAGCAGGGATAGAGGAAAATCAGGGAAAGAGAGAGGTACTCCAAGGGCCAGGGAAAGGAGGGACAGAGGAATTCCAAGGGCTGGGAAAAGCAGGAATAGAGGAACTCCAAGGCCTGGGAAAAGCATAAATAGAGGAATTCCAAGGGTCAGGAAAAGCAGGAATAGAGGGACTCCAAGGGTCAGGAAAAGCAGGAATAGAGGGACTCCAAGGGCCAGAGGAATTCCAAGGGTCAGGAAAAGGAAGGCTAGAGGAATTCCAAGGGCCAGGAAAAGCAGGGACAGAGAGAGGAACTCCAAGGGCTGGGAAAAGCAAGGATAGAGGAACTTCAAGTAGGAATAGAGGAATTCCAAGGGCCAGGAAAAGCAGGGACAGAGGAATTCCAAGCGGGGACAGGGAAAAAGCAGGGACAGAGGAACTCCAAGGGTCAGGAAGAGCAGGAATACAGGAACTCCAAGGGTCAGGAAAAGCAGGGATACAGGACTTCCAAGCAGGGCCAGAGGCACTCCAAGGCCTGCCCAGGATTTTATGGGAACTGGGGCAGCGTTCCGGGAAAAGGGCAGCCGGAGGCGCTCCGGGGCGGGGTGAGCCGCACCACGAACCGGCCGAGCCCCGGCTCCTCGGAAGAGGAAGTGGGTGAGGAGCCCGAGGAGGACAAGATGGTGACTGCAGGCTCCTGCCGGCTCCCCACGGCTGGATCAGAGCCTCCCCTGGAGCTCAGGGAGCCCCGGCTCATCCCCTTCCCTGCCGGCAATCCTGGGATCCCCCTTCCCTCCCGGTCAGCCTCAATCCTGACATTCCCCCTTCCCTTCCAGTTGTCCCCAACCCCCCTTCCCTTCCAAATATCCAGAATCCCCAAATCTTTCCAAATACCCCCAAATCTCAGCACTCCTTTTCCCTTCCAGTTACCCCCAATCCCAGCACCCCTTTCCCCTTCCTGTCAGCCCCAACCCCAACACTCCCCCTCCTTCCCAATATCCACAATCCCCAAATCTGTCCAAATATCCCCAATCTCAGCACTCCTTTTCCCTTCCAAATATCCACAATCCCCAAATCTTTCCAAATATCCCCAGCCCCAGCACTCCTTTTCCCTTCCAGTTATCCCCAAACCCTTCCCTTCTAAATATCCACAACCTCCAAACCCCTTTCCCTTCCAAATTTTCACAACCCCCAAACCCCTTTCCCTTTCCAAATAGCCACAAATCCCAAACCCC
Organism: Molothrus ater; assembly: GCF_012460135.2. Lineage (NCBI taxonomy): Eukaryota > Metazoa > Chordata > Aves > Passeriformes > Icteridae > Molothrus > Molothrus ater. The sequence goes on along the minus strand of NC_050504.2, from coordinate 2,612,731 downwards.
TTTTCCCTTCCAAATATCTACAACCCCAAACCCCTTTCCCTACCAAATATCTACGATACCAAAACCCCTTTTCCTTTCCAAATATTTACAGCCCCCAAACCCTTTTCCCTTCTAAATATCCACAAATCCCAAACCCCCCTTCCCTTCCAGTTATCCCCCAGCCCCTTCTCCCTTCCTATTGTCCCCGGTCCCAACACCCAGCAGCTCCTGGAGGCTCCCAGGGCCCAGAGTCACTCACAGCCCCAAATCCCAGGATTCAGGGGTGATAGTTCAGCTCCCAGCCATTCTCGGCCTCAGGAAGAAGCATCATCCCTTAAAAATGCGAGCAACAGGGTCTGCCGGAGCTCAGGAATGCCGCTGGAGAGCGGAGTGTTCTTCCCAGTTACTTTTTTTAGTCCCTAAACTGGTTGTCCCAGAAGCCTGGGAGAGGAGGGGGAGGAGAGTAAAGGAAATCCCATGGGAAGAGCAGAGGGAATGGAGCCCCACCATCACCTTCCTCACCTCCAGCTTCCACCAGAGCTTGGGTTTTGAGAGGAAAATACTCCAAAAAAAATATTCCAGGTTAAGGGAGGCAGCCCCAGAGTGGAGGAATGGGATTTTGGAACAGGGAAGTAGCAACTGGGATGGAAGATTTGAAAAAAAAAAAAAAAGAGAGAAAAAAAAGGGAAAAAAGCTCGATAATGGAAACCAGATGAGGTTCCCGGCTTCAGGGAAGCGTTAACTGTTGCTTTCCTTGGGCCTCCACACGGCTGTGCCGCCTTTGAATGGGAGATATTCCAATAAATAGAAATATTTGCTATGGAAGGAAGAGCTGGGGATGCTGCCGGAGCCCCCAGCGCAAAGAGCCCCGTCCCTGTCCCCTCCCCCTGGGGACCCTCGGGACACCGAGGGCTCCAGGGACCCCCGGGACACGGCGGGGGAACGTGGGAGTATCCCCGGGAAACTGGGGTGGGAAGGACCCAGATCCCCTGGGGTCCCCCCACGAGGGGATCCAATGTAGAAATCCCCCGGGAAAAGCGGGGTTTGGAGTGGGAACCGTGGAAATGTTGCCGGGAATAGGGCGGGGGGAGAGCCGCGTCCATAAGGAAGTGCCACCCGCGGGTGGGGGGGAGGCAGGAACCCAACCAGAGACCCCCCAAAACAACGAGATCCCGTGGAAACCCCCCCCCCGGGAATGGGGGTGAGGGGGGAAAAAACCATCCCATGCAGAGGCGATCCTATGGGAAAAGCCCCAAATCCTTGTCCCGGTCCCCACGTGCCACCGTACGGAGCTCACCTTATCCAAGCAGTTCACCTTCTCCGTGGGATACACGATCTTCCCGCAGCGCGCACAGTTGGGGTTCATGGCGGAACACTCGCGTGGAGGAAGGGGGAAAGAAAAATAAAAAAAAAAAAAAAATCACTCCCACCCTCCTCCTCCGCCGCCTTCTTCTTCTTCCACTGAGCCGCCGCCCGCGATGTCGCGACTTTAAATAGTCGGGAAGGGGAGGAGGCGGTGGGAAAAAGGAAAGGGGAGGGACCGCGGGGGCGGGGCGCGCACACGTAACGCGCGTGCGAGCACGGTGTACACCCCCAAGGAGGCAGCGCCGAGTTGAAACACCCCTAAAAAGGGCTAAAAACGGCGTAAAAACCACAAGAAATTCGCATTGATGCTACGGGATTCGAACCGGGGACCTTCAGGTTCGCGGCGCCGGTAGAGGCAATTCCTGGCCCCTGGACGGGGCGCAGGGGGGTATAGCTCAGTGGTAGAGCATTTGACTGCAGATCAAGAGGTCCCTGGTTCAAATCCGGGTGCCCCCTCAGAAAATGCTTTTATTATTTTTACCTATTTTTTCGTTTTTCTGTTGGTATTTCCGGGGGATGGGGGGGTTTTGATGCAGGCAGATCATATTTGCACGCGCACTCAGCTTTCGCTCCACGTACAGACCGGCATGGAGAGTGCACTAAAGTGTTACTCAGCTGCTGTAGTTGGCCAGTGGGGGTATAGCTCAGTGGTAGAGCATTTGACTGCAGATCAAGAGGTCCCCGGTTCAAATCCGGGTGCCCCCTCCCTTTTATGGCTTTATTTTTTTTCTTAATTTCTCCCATGATCCCAAGTATTCTCGCCCCAATTATCCCTGGTCGCTCTTTCCGTCCCCGCCGGCCGCTCCTGGTGCTCCCGGTGCTCCCGGTACCGGTGAGGGTGTCGCGGTTCCCGCCGCCGCTAGGGGGCGCCATGCGCCGAGCGAGGCGGGGCGGGCGCGTCACGTGACTTCCGCCGCCTCTTCCGCCGCCAAGATGTCGAAGCGAGGTGAGGCGGGCGCTGCTCTCCGCCACTATCCGGCTCCATCCGCCGCCATCCGGCGTCCCCGTGGCCGCCCCGGCGCAGCGGGGACCCGGGGAGAGGCGCCTGAGCCCGGGTGGGAGCGGATATCGCGGGTGATGGCGCCGTCGCCCTCCCTGTGAGGCCGCGGCCGCTCCGTGAGGCGGTACCGGGCTCTTAACGCTCTTCTCGACCCGCAGGACGCGGAGGTTCGTCCGGGGCCAAGTTCCGCATCTCGCTGGGTCTCCCGGTGGGGGCCGTGATCAACTGCGCCGACAACACCGGTGAGTGCGGGGCTGGGACCGCGGGGCGGCGGGAGGGACGGCCCGGGAACCGGGGGAGGCCCTCGGGAAAGGCCCCCTCAGTAATCCCAGGGTGAGGTGTTCAGTGAGTTCCCAAACCTCCGTTTTCCTTCTGGAATCTCTGGCTGGGCCCGTGGTAGTGGCAGCGCTGTGGGGTGTCCCTGCAGTGGCACACGTCCCCGGTGTCCCGGGATAAGGGCGGTGCTGCTCCCCGGTATCTCCCCGGTATCCCGGGATAACGGCGGCGCCGCTCTCCGCAGGGGCCAAGAACCTCTACATCATCTCCGTGAAGGGCATCAAGGGCCGCCTGAACCGCCTGCCGGCGGCCGGCGTGGGTGACATGGTGATGGCCACGGTGAAGAAGGGCAAGCCGGAGCTGAGGAAGAAGGGTGAGTGGCACCATTGGCGTCCCGAATTGTCGCGGGAATCGGGGACAGAGTCCCCGCAGAGTCCCCGAGTCACCCCCCGCCCCCCCTTCTCTAAAGCACTCGTTGGGTCCGTGCCGTGGCTCAGGGAGTTGTCGTGGAAGGGCAGAGCAAAGGCGCCGCTTTTGGGTGAAGTGGCAGCTGCTGGTGCTGTTGATTTCAATCAGCGGTGGGACACAGGGTTTGGGAATCCTGGAATGGGCTGGGTGGGAAGGGACCTTCAATCCCACTTTCACTGCCCCAGGTGGCTCCAAGGCCTGGCTTTGGACACTTCCAGGGATCCAGGGGCAGTCACAGCTGCTCTGGGTAACCTGTGCCAGGGAGGAATTCCTTCCCTAAATCCCCTCCTGAGCCCAGCTGTCCATCAGTAAAAGGAGAGTTATGTCACATGGATCCATAAAATTAAAAGTTTTGGAATGATTCGGTTGGGAAGGAACCTTAAATCTCATCCAGGTCCACCTCCTGCCATAGGTTTGCTCCTACTCCAGAGGAGTTTTTGCTGGATATTGTTTGTAAATTAATAATTTACTTCAAAATAAAGGTGCAAAAGTGGGAAAACCCTGGATTTTCCAAGTGTAGATGCAGCTGCAAGTATTTAATGATCAGTTTTGAGGAGACTGCTGACTATAAAGTGTAAATTTTTTTAGTAAAACACCACAAAATATGAGGTGCTAAACAACACCCACCCTGAGTCTGGGTTTGATTCCTGTGGGATCTGTGTGGAATGTGTGTTTTTCCTGAGGGCTGTGACGCTTTTTCCTCCCAGTGCATCCAGCAGTGGTGATCAGGCAGCGGAAATCCTACAGGAGAAAAGATGGGGTGTTCCTGTACTTCGAGGACAACGCAGGAGTGATTGTAAATAACAAAGGGGAAATGAAAGGTGAGCCTGGCAATTGTGTCCCATGGGGAAAAAAGGGGAAAAAGGACTCAAGATTCCCCTCAGAGAGCGGGATTTTGGCTGGGAAATGCTGCCCTGAACCATCAGTGAGCTCTAAATCACAGAATTCCAGAATGGTTTGGTTGGAAGGGAGCTCAGAGCTCATCCCAGGGACATCTCCCACTATCCCAGGGTGCTCCAGCCTGGCCTTGGACACTTCCAGGGGCAGCCACAGCTTCTCTGGGAGTTGCATCTCAGGGATCAGGTGAGCCTCAGTGACCCTGGGGTGTTGTCCCTGTTTTCCAGGCTCAGCCATCACAGGCCCCGTGGCCAAGGAATGTGCAGATCTGTGGCCCAGGATCGCCTCCAACGCCGGGAGCATCGCCTGATCCCCATCCTGCCCCTGGCCAGGGACACAAAATAAACTCCTTGTACCAACTCCGTGGTGTTTTCATTCCAAACAGGAGCGGGGTTGTGCTGGGAGGTGATTTTATGGAGCTCCAGCTGGAAAATGGGATTGGGGGATTGAAATTCTGGTTTTCAGGCAGGTTCCTGAAGAATCCCTGGAGTGGTTTAAATTTTAGTGTGAGGGGAGCTGGGAGGGGTCTATGCCTTTGTGCTGGAGCTCCCAGAATTGGAGAATTCCCAGAATTTTCTTCCAGAATGGGCAATTTAGCTGTTCAGAGTGAAACAGTGCCTGAGGCTGAGCTGCAGGACAGAGGGAGCTGAGGGATGTCCCTCGGCTGGGGACATGGGGAGGCTCTGCTGTCACCTGGGGAGTGGCTGGAGCTGAGGCCTCGGTGCCAACTGCACCTGGAGAGCCTGGGCTGAGCCCGGGCTCAGCTGGGAACCTTCAGGAACAGAGTGGGAAGGGAAGAGCTTGGCCTGTTTGTGGTGGTCCTGGAGCAAAAGGAGGAATGGTTTGGGTGGGAGCTGGGATTTCCTGGCCCAAAGAATGGGGGAACCTCATCCCTGAGCCCACAGGTGACAGTGGGGTGGCTTTGGGACTCTGGTTTGGGGGCCCCAGTGCATAGAATGCCTGCCCTGGCCCCGAATCATGGGGCTGGAAAAGGGGGCAATTCCCACCTCCAGCTGGCACTGAGCTGTTCCCTGCTGCACTTCTGGAGATTCCTGATGATTCTGGGTCATTCCCGATGATTTTGTGCCATTCCCAACATTCCCGTGCCACCCATGATGTTCCTGTGCTGCTCCTGGTGCCTTTTGTGCCATTCCCGACATTCCTGTGCCATTCCCGATGTTCCTGTGCCATCCCTGATTCCTTTTGTACCACTCACAACGTTTCTGTGCCATTCCTGATATTCCTGTGCAGTTCCTAATACCTTTTGTGCCATTCCCGATAATTTTGTACCATTCCCGATGTTCCTGTGCCATCCCTGATTCCTTTTGTGCCATTCCCGATGTTCCTGTGCCATCCCTGATTCCTTTTGTGCCATTCCCGATGTTCCTGTGCCATCCCCGATTCCTTTCGTGCTATTCCCTATGCCTTTTGTGACATTCCTGACATTCCTGTGCCATTCCCGATGATTTTGTTCCACTCCTGATGATTCAGTGCCATCCCTGATTCCTTTTGTGCCACTCCAAACGTTTCTGTGCCATTCCCGATGTTCCTGTGCCGCTCCCGATGCCTTTTGTGCCATTCCTGATGATTTTGTACCATTCCTTATGCCTCCTCTGCCATTCCCAGTAATTTTGTGCCATTCCCGATGTTCCTGTGCCATTCCCGATGATTTTGTGCCACTCCAAACGTTTCTGTGCCATTCCCGATGTTCCTGTGCCGCTCCCGATGCCTTTTGTGCCATTCCTTATGCCTTTTGTGCTATTCCCGATCATTTTGTGCCATTCCCGATGTTCCTGTGCCATCCCCGATGCCTTTTTTGCCACTCCCGGCGTTTCCGCGCCGCGGTCACAGCGGGAAGGCAGCGACACCTCCTGGATTCGGCAGCACCGTCCCAGGGAAGGCTGCACAAATCCCCGCTTTGGGCGGGGTTTTTAAACCTCTCTGACCATTCCTGGATATTCCTGGATATTCCTGGCTGTCCCAGAGCCGGGTGCAGGCAGCAGGAGCAAACCTGGCCAAGGATTTGCACATGCCGGGGGTCACTGCCTCTGTTCTCCACGAGCAGGTGAGCACACGTGGATCATTGCCTGGAGCCCTGGAAGGGCCCAGCACTGCTCTGGAGGTGATCCAAGCACTCCAAACCTGCAGCTGGAGGGGGTTTCTGTCTTCCCAAGCAGTGACCGTCATCCAGAGGTGCAGGTGATGTGTCAGGTTTTAATTTTTATTTTTTTTTAGGTTCTGTGCTGCTTTAGTGTGCGGGTCTGGGCTTCATATTAGGGGATGCTGAGCTCTGTGCACAGAGCAGGGAGATGAAACAATTCCTGCTCCAGCTGGGGACCAAGGACAAATGATCCAAATCTCAGCCCAAGAGCACAAACACCGTGGGCTGGAGAGAGAAAAACAAGAAGGAGGGGCTGGAATTGGACAATGAACTCCAATATGCAAATGGAGCAGAACTTCTAAAAGTGAGAGAGCCCATGACCAGTGGGGCATTTTGTGACCACTTTGGTTCCTTTTGGATTAATTCTGTGACCATTTTGGGTTCATTTTGTGACCATTTTGGTTCACTTGGGGTGCAGCCCTGGCTGGGCTCTTGTGCTGCCCAAGGTGGATCCATGGAGGAGATCCTTTGAATAAATCCCTTTATTCTGCTTTATTCTAATCCCTTTATTCTGCTTTATTCTGGCCTCAGTTCTAGCTGAGCCTTCTCAAGGCATCACAGGGACCTGCTCCGTGTAAGGAACCACCCCAAATAAAACCCCAATAAATCTGCTCTTGTGGGTCAGTTTTAACGTTCCTGCTTTTTGAAGGATTTCTCCACGGCTTCCAGAGTTGGATTAAACATTTTGGGGGGGATTTTTGGTGTTGCAGTAATTCCTGAGCCAGGCTGGGCACACCCTGAGACCAAACAGAGCCTGTGGTGACATTTTGAAGTCAGTGCTGGAAATGTTCCTCTCCTTTGGCCACGTTTGGGGCTTTTTAGAGGGAATCAGGTGGGAATTCAGTACCTGCCTTAGCAGGAGCGTGGTGAGAGCCCTGGTGCGAGGGCAGTGAGGGAGGGCTGGGTGTGCCAGGCAGGGCTGGGAGCAGCTGGTGTGTGACAGCCATCCCTGGAATGTGACAGAGCCACATCGGTGACCACAAGGAGCCTCACCTGGCCACAAGCAGCCTCACCTGACCGTACTGCACAGGTGGGGGTATAGCTCAGGGGTAGAGCATTTGACTGCAGATCAAGAGGTCCCCGGTTCAAATCCGGGTGCCCCCTCCCTTTTATGTCTTTTTATCCCCAAAAATGTGGTCGGGAGCCCGGAATTCCCAGGTTTTCCCCCCAAGCTGTGTGCAGGCCCCGTGCTGATTCCCAGCAGAGCAGCAGCAGGGGGAGTTGGTGAGGAAAGGGAGGAGGATTTTGGGAGGATGTGGATTTTGTCCTGGGATTAATTAGCAGAACTTTGTTGGGATCAGGAGCAGGGAATTCCTGCTGGGAATGCCCATGGGAAGCAGGGGGCATAGCTCGGGGGCAGAGGAGAGCATTCGCAGAGCAAGAGTTCCCTGATTCACCTCCAGGTGCCTCCTCTTTTCTCCTCCTTTTCCTCTTCCACCAGCCTTCCTTCTGCCCAAATCCTTCAGGGGAAGGTTGGGAAGCTGCTGTGGGATGTGGGAGATTGTGCTGGGCAGGGAATGTGGGGTGGGAGCACCAAGGCCTGGAAAAGCACAGGGGGTGTGCACTGGGTGAGGGACCACGCACAGGAACTCCTCAGGGGAAATCTGGGCCTGCCTGAGCCTCCCCTGGGCTGAATTCTCTGTATGGAGAAATTCTGGGAATTACGGGGAAAACTGAACTTGGATCCGGGCTGGAATCCGGGCTGGGGGAAAACCGGGGCTGGATCCGGGCTGGAATCCGGAATGGGGGAAAACCGGGACTGGATCCGGGCTGGAATCCGGAATGGGGGAAAACTGGGATTGGAACTGGGCTGGAATCCGGAATGGGGGAAAACCGGGACTGGAACTGGGCTGGAATCCGGAATGGGGGAAAACCGGGACTGGAACTGGGCTGGAATCTGGAATGGGGGAAAACCGGGACTGGAACTGGGCTGGAATCTGGAATGGGGGAAAACCGGAACTGGATCCGCAGTGGGGGAAAACCGGGATTGGATCTGGGCTGGAATCCGGAATGGGGGAAAACCGGGATTGGATCTGGGCTGGAATCCGGAATGGGGGAAAACCGGGACTGGATCCAGGCTGGAATCCGGAATGGGGGAAAACCGGGATTGGATCTGGGATTTGGAATCTGGAAGGGGGGAAACTGGGAATCTTAAAATAAGTCCTTAACATACCCTCAAAAGTCCTAAAAAAAGCCCCAAGAAGACCTTAAAAAACCCTAAATAATTCTAAAATGAAGTTAAAAAAGCCCTTGAAGTACCCTGAAAAAAAATCTTTTAAAAGCCCTGAAAAACTCCTAATGGTATCCTAAACATTCCCAGAAAACTCCTAAATTCCAGAAAATTCCTAAAAAACTCCTACAGAAAACCCCTAAGATATCCTTTAAAAGCCCTGATCAAAACCTAAAAAAACCAGTTCAGCCTCCAAACCCTTCCTGTCACTCTCTAGCCCACAGAGGGCATCATCCCTACCTTTTTGCAGGGGGTCTTGTCCTACTGGAAGGATTTTGGGGCTGTCCCACCATTAGGGTCATTGCCTCACCTGCTGGAAGGGATTTTGGGGCTGTCCCACCATTAGGGTCATTGCCTCACCTGCTGGAAGGGATTTTGGGGCTGTCCCACCATTAGGGTCATTGCCTCACCTGCTGGAAGGGATTTTGGGGCTGTCCCACCATTAGGGTCATTGCCTCACCTGCTGGAAGGGATTTTGGGGCTGTCCCATCATTAGGGTCATTGCCTGCACCTGCTGGAAGAGATTTTGGGGCTGTCCCACCATTAGGGTCATTGCCTGCACCTGCTGGAAGGGATTTGGGGCTGTCCCACCATTAGGGTCATTGCCTCACCTGCTGGAAGGGATTTTGGGGCTGTCCCACCATTAGGGTCATTGCCTCACCTGCTGGAAGGGCTGGGGAGGAGTGCAGGGCAGGTGAAGGGTGGAAATGTGAGTACAGTAAAGGGGTGAAAGGGGAGACATGGTAGAAGAGGAGTGAGGGGAGGAGGTGAGGGTTAGGAGAGGGAAGCCCATATCTAGGGTGCCAAAGCAGCAGCAAAAACCCCTTTGGTTCCCCTGGTAGTGTAAAGTGGCTCCTGCAAACAGACATCAGGACCCTGGCCTGGTGAGTTTTCTCTGCCAGGGAAAAGGGCTGAGGTTGGTGTTTGGGGGTCTGTGGCCAGCTGGCTCCTGAAATTCCGCAGTGCTCAGGACGCTTCCAGACCCAAGCTGGCACCAGTGCCAGCTCAGGCTGCTTTGACTGTGCTAAGTGGCCACATCTCCTGACTCATGACAGAGCCCAGTTTCAAGTCCCACACCCAGGGATCCATCCCCTGATGGGCAGCATAAAACAATGTTCCCAGCTGCTGTCCCCAAGAGCTGTAGCCCCTGTGACCTGTGCTCCCTTCTCCCATCACAGCTCTGTTTTGCTGGTGCCTGGCTTGGGACTCCTTGTCTTGCACAGGAGACTGGACTGGACTGCAAACACGTGCTAACAGTGGCTATAGGCAACTTTATTTCCACAACTAAATCAATTTCAGCATTTGTGTGCATGCAGAGGAGGAAGATGGGCAGGAGAGGGGACACCTTTGACCCTGAGGCTGCCTTTGGATCAGCAGGCACTGGCCCAGTGTGAAGTGGTCATGGTCCACTGCAGCCTGCACTGGATCTTGTTCATCCTGCTGCTTCTGTCCTGTTCCCCATGAGGCTCTGCAGCATCTGGTGCACCTTGGTTAAGAATTGCTGCAGAATCTCGTACGGATGCGGAGTGGGCAAGAGAGGTTGTGTTGGCATTGGCTCCTCAGAGGAATTTGAGGTCCAGGCTACCTCTGGCATGGCAGCTGCAGTTGGCTGATGAGTGCTGGCTGTAGTAGAGCAGCCTGCCTCTGTGGGTGTTGGCGCTGGCTCCTCAGAAGGGGTTGAGCTGAAGGTTGGCTCTGGCGTTGGAGTCTCTGTTTCAGCTGACTGCGGACACAGAGTGGGAGTAGAGCAGCCTGATTCTGTGGGTGTTGGCTCTGGCTGCTCAAGAGGGGTTGAGATGCAGGGTGACTCAGTGGCTGTTGCAGGTGGGCACACGCCCATCTGGATCAGGATCCAGTTGTAGAAGTACTGAGTGGAGGTGTAGACTCCCAGCTGTTTGGCTTTTTTCGCACAGCCTTTTCCCCAGCTGGTCACTCCAACCAGCCAGAAGTAGCTGGCACGGTTATCTTTGCACACCAGAGGCCCTCCACTGTCACCCTGCAACACAGGAAGGAGGATTAGGGTGCTGTTGGGTGGCTGCTCTTGTAAGAGCTTAAATGAGGGATGCAGGACTTGAGGTGGCTCTTCAAAATGCAGTTTATTGCATACAAAATGCAGTTTATTGTATACAAAATGCAGTTTATTGCATACAAAATGCAGTTTATTCCATCCAAGAGGTTACAGCAATCCAGGGTCGTGGGTGACAGAGCTGTGCCCACAGCTGTCAGCTCCAGCTGCAGGCAGGCCTGGAGACCCCTTGGCTTTGGTTACACTGCATTCTATACTTTTCTTTTGGTCACACTGCATTATTTACTTTTCTTTGCTGGGCATCTTCATACAGTAGAACCAATCTATACCTTAACTATTATCTCTAGCCCATCATAACTACTGTAATTCCCATATTCATGGTACTGTTCTCCAATCACTCAAAGTCAGTACATCACAGTTTAAGCCAGAAGTTGTTTTTCAGTTTTCGTGCAGTGGAAAATTCTGAGACCTTTTTTCTACTTGCAGCTTTGCTGACTTGTTTGCCTGTGCTCTCTTTGTGCTTGGTAAAAACATCTTCTTGTTTGGGGTGGGTTTATCCTTTGCTTTAATTCATAAAAGCCCCTTCTAACCAACACACCCTTTGCCTCCTTGGTTATCCAGTGAGACTGGCTCAGCAATTCTTTTCTTCTCTATCAAAACTTGCTTCCATCTCTATTCCTTCATCAGACTCTACATTCCAAAATCTTTCTGCTAAGCATCTGTGAGACTTTCCTTGTCAAACTTTCACCCTTCCCAACATGCTCTCAGCACCAGAGGCTTGCTTTTTTCTTGCAGCCCCTGCCCCAGCTGTGTTCATGGCACAAAAAGGCTCTGCTCAGGTGCTGGTGTCTCCAGAACTCCAGGAGTCTCCAGAACCTCAGCTGGGATCAGGGTGGGTGTGTGTGAAGGCCCCTCTTGTGTCTGCACGGTGATCCTGGATGGGCAGAGCATGGATAATCCAGGATCTGCACCTCTGTGCTGCTGAGAGCACTGGATGGGCTCTCTGGGCAGAGGGGCAGGCCTGGGGAACACGAGCCCTTGGCAAGGAAACTAAAGCAGAGGAGGAAAAGTGATTTGCCAGGCACAGCCCATGGTGTCCAGGTAACTTTAGTGCTGGGGGCTGGCACCCAGTGCTGGTGTTCAGGAACACAATCACAGAATGATTCTGTGCAGGTGCTTTTACGGACAGCTCTGGGTGCCAGGGGTACAGACCCAAATCTGACCCGCCACGGGTTTGGGATGAACGTGTTTTATATTCTATCATTATATAGCTACATCTTAATTATTAAACTTACATTGTTCTATTGATATTACAATATCACAATACAATGTTCTATTACGTTGTTCTATACATTGATTTCATCCAAGCATGGGTTTCTTGTGATCCTCCTCAAACCCTTGAACATAGTTTCTCATGATTAAACAATAATTATATCTAATTACTAAGCAATCATCACATCTAACAATTATATAATTTATCATACACTGACTACACAGGTGCAGTTTCACATGATCTAGCAAATACAAGGCCTAACATTAACATTTTTCTTTAACATTTTCCTAACCTTTAACATTTTCCCAGGGCCTACTAAGCCTAGCTTTCTTTCTAACTCTGAATTTTCTGTGGTTTTAAAATCTTTTACTATCACTGTGTAAAACACCAATCGCTTGTTTTTTAGAATTTTAAAAGTTTAATAGTAATAAAATGGTTACAAAAACAGGAATATAATTAGAGTAATAAAAATTTGAACAATTGAGATTAGGACAATACGAGACAATTAAAAAAAAAGTGTTACAGACAGTCCGGGTACCTCTTTCTGGGCAAAGTAAGCCCAAAAAAGGACCCATGTTAACAGAGGATTAAAAGCTTAAAAGCAATAACCTGTTGTGTATTCATACACCTCATACATGATGCATAAATTATATTAAAACACAGGATTCTGTCTGGTCATCATCAACTTCCTCCTCTGAATCCTAAGGTGTCTTCAGTGTTGAGTGAGGCAGGAAGAATTTAATTTCTTCTGATAATGGAGCAATAAATCCTCTTTCTTTGAAAGATTTAGGTGTGCTGTGGCTGCTATCTGGTGTGAGTACCTCATTCCTCTCTTAAAAAAATATCCCACACACACAGTTTCTATTTTAACATTATGTCATAACCTAAAACTATAATTAACACGCTACTTGAGAAAATTAATACAGCATCACTTTCTAACACAACACATATAATATTTTAATATTTGCCAAAAGCCAATCATAAAATACACATTTTTCACACATATTCATACACCTCACATGATGCATAAATTCTACTAAAATACAGGATTCTGTCTGGTCAGTGTCAGCTTCTTCCTCTGAATCCTGACAGCGTCTTCAGAGCTGAGCAAGGCAGGAAGAAGTTTGTTTCTTCTGATAATGGAGCAATAAATCCTCTTTCTTTGAAAGATTCAGGTGTCCTGTGGCTGCTATCTGGTGTGAGTACCTCATTCCTCTCTTAAAAAAAATATCCCACACACACAGTTTCTATTTTACCATTATGTCATAACCTAAAACTATAATTAATACGCTACTTGAGAAAATTAATACAGCAATATATAATTTATACAAAAAGTTAATACAGCTTTCTAACATAACATATATAATATTCATTTTAATATTTGCGAAAATCATAAAATACGCATTTTTCACCAACAAAAATGTGAAGTCCTACCTGGCAGGTGTCCATGGCACCCCGGGGGTAGCCAGCACACAGGTTGTGGGTGTGGATGGCCCCAGCGTACCAGCGGCTGCTGTTGACCAGCCGGACATCCAGGAGCCGGACCTTGGCTTCCTGCAGGACATCACTGGCACCCTGAGCTGGGAGCACAGCAAGGAATGAGCACCCAGCAGCTCCCTGCCACCTCCACGCCCCTGTCTGGGGTGAACTCATTCCCCTGTGGCGCTGGCTGGGGGCTGTACACCATGTACAAATGTACACAATGTGCAAATGTACACAATGTACAAATGTACAAATGTACACAATGTGCAAATGTACACAATGTACAAATGTACACAATGTACACCATGTACAAATGTACACCAGGTACAAATGTACACAATGTACACAATGTGCAAATGTACACAATGTACACAATGTGCAAATGTACACAATGTGCAAATGTACACAATGTACAAATGTACACAATGTACACAATGCACACAATGCACACAATGTACACAATGTACACCATGTACAAATGTTCACAATGTACACAATGTGCAAATGTACACCATGTACAAATGTTCACAATGTACACAATGTGCAAATGTACACAATGTGCAAATGTACACAATGTACAAATGCACACAATGCACACAATGTGCAAATGTACACAATGTGCAAATGTACACAATGTACAAATGTACACAATGTACACAATGCACACAATGCACACAATGTACACAATGTACAAATGTACACAATGTACACAATGTACACAATGTACAAATGTACACAATGTACACAATGCACACAATGCACACAATGTACAAATGTACACAATGTACACCATGTACAAATGTACACAATGTACACCATGTACAAATGTACACCATGTGCAATTGTACACAATGTACAAATGCACACAATGCACACAATGTACAAATGTACACAATGTACACAATGTACACCATGTACAAATGTACACCATGTGCAAATGTACACAATGTACAAATGCACACAATGTACAAATGTACACAATGTACACAATGTACACAATGTACAAATGCACACAATCTGCAAATGTACACAATGTACACAATGTACACCATGTACAAATGTACACCATGTGCAAATGCACACAATGTGTGTACAAATGTACACAAAGTACACAATGTGCAAATGTACGCAATGTACAAATGTACACAATGTACACCATGTACAAATGTACACAATGCACACAATGTACAAATGCGCACAATGTACACCATGTACAAATGTACCCAACGTACAAATGTACACCATGTACAAATGTACCCAACGTACAAATGTACACCATGTACAAATGTACACAATGTACACAATGTACAAATGCACACAATGTACAAATGTACACCATGTACAAATGTACACAACATACAAATGCGCACAAGGTACAAATGCGCACAATGTACAAATGTACACAATGTACAAATGTACACAATGCACACAATGTGCAAATGTACACCATGTACAAATGCACACAATGTACAAATGTACACCATGTACAAATGTACACCATGTACAAATGTACACAATGTACAAATCACGAACGGGCCAGGGCTGCTGTGGAACGTGCCTGGAGCTGTTTGATTTTCCAGCATCAGTCTCAATACATGGTTATGACAATGGGAAGATGCCAGCAGCTCACATCTCAGGCAGCAGACCAAGACCTTAATGTTACAACTCACTTTATAAGTGTTTTGACTGATCACACAAAGCAAAAGCACATTGACAGTAGTTCTATCCAACCACTATAAGCACAGGTACCTCTGGTTAAAACAATGCTTGCTTATTTCAAATACAATACCTGCTTGTAAGCCTTAAAACACAATGCACAGAGCTCCATTATTAAGCTTCAAACTTCTTAATATCTTGCTAGATAAACTTTTCTGTAGCTTAGAGAGTTATTCTAGACAAGCGTTAATACACAGATCATTGTTCTATTCGTCCTTGCTTTTCTACAGTTTAAATAATTTTTCTGCTGACCTATCTCATGGCTGCTGCTTAGTTCTACTCACAGTTTTGCTGTATCTGAGGCCTGCCTTTTGCAGTTTTCCCAAAACCCTCTAATTTTGTGGATTCCCACACCCAGGGCTTGGCTTTGCCTCTGGAACAGCTGTTGAAGGGCTGTACCCTATAGGAATGTGCCCCATGTTGATGGAGTGACAAAACTATCCTTTGTCTCCTTAAAAAGGAAATAAGTCCAGAAGTTTCTCTCCTCAATTAGGTGAAAAGACATCTCATAGGACCTGGGGGACTTCACCTCAAACTTAAGGATGGCCAATTGGACAGGAGCCAAAAAATCCTGCCTGAGCAATTTACTAGAAAAAGAAGAGAACAAAGAAACTAATGGCTTTTGTGAGGTGTTTTACCAGGAGCAAGGACCTCTTGCACCTGGCTCGGTTTTTCTCTATAAAGAGTTTTGTTGTTTTGCCTTTTATTAAACCTTTTTGTTTCCAACACTGCAACAGAAGCCACCCTGCTGATTTTATGCCTCCAAAGGTAGCTGAGCTATCTTGGGTGTGAAATAAATCTCCAAGAGCTTATGAGACCTGGTGTAGGAAAGGCATCTTGTGCTGTTCTTGTGAGCCAGCAAAGGCTTCCTGAAGATAAGGAAAGCCCTGTATCTCTCCTGAGGAAGACACCAAGGCTGTCACCAAGGAGAAGTGATGAAGGATAGAAAGTTAAGAGATACAGACTTTGGCTGGCTCACAGAATGACGTGGCTCCTTGTTCACCTACTGAGGACTTTGTTTCTTTCTTATGACCAATGGGCAGTGAATGTGTCTGTTAAGTAAATGTAAATATCTTGAAAAACGATAAAAGCAACACATTGCTATAATCAATCCCTCTTACACACCTTTCTGATGGGGGTCTTGGTGTCACGCTCTATAGCAACAACCTGGCTTAAGGACAATCACATTTCACTGCCCTTTCTGCCCTTGGGGAGCAGGCCAGGCACACCTCTCCAGAGGCATACATCCTACAGCCTGACTTTGGTCTCTGCTGCCTGGATTCCTCCCAGGGCGTGCCCAGCTCACCCTCAGGTCCCTTTTTGGGAGCTCACCTTTAGCACTGGCAGAACTCCAGCCAGCAATGTAGCAGGTTTTCAGCTCCGACACCGTGAGCGAGGCGTTGGGCACGCAGGCGAGCTGCACGTAGTCGCTGCACTCCACGGGCTGGTCCAGCTCCAGCAGGGCAATGTCATTCTGCTGGGAGTCAGCCGTGTACTCCTGGTGGGCCAGCAGCCTCTTGACGTGGCGCACCTGAGCCTCGGGGCCCAGGTGGCTCAGCTGGGTGGCCCCGATCAGCACGCGCCACTTGGTGACGTTCCTGCAGGGCAGAGACGGGGCTGAGAGGGAGCAGAGCCTGGTGCTGGTGATACCTTGGGATTTGAGCTTTGGTGTTTTCCATCTGTGACCGTGCTCGCAGGGGTCTTAGGATGAGGGAAGAGACGAGGATCTGACTCCATGTTTCAGAAGGCTTGATTTATGATTTTATGATATGTATTATATTAAAACTATACCAAAAGAATAGAAGGAAGGATTTTGTGGGAATCCACAAAATTAGGGGGTTTTGGGAAAGCTGCAAGATGCAGCTTCAGATACACCAGAACTGTGAGTAGAGCTAAAACAGCAGACCAAAAAACTTAATGTTCCAACTCACTTTATAAACTTCTTGACCAATCACACAAAGCAAAAGCACATTGACAGTAGTTCTATCCAATCACCATAAGCACACATGCCTTTAGTTAAAACAATGCTTGCTTATTTCGAATACAATACCTGCTTGTAAGCCTCAAAACACAATGCACAGAGCTCCATTATTAAGCTTTAACTTTCTTAATATCTTGCTAGATAAACTTTCTGCAGCTTAGAGAGCTATTCAGACAAGCGTTAATACACAGACCATTGTTCATTTTGCTCTTGCTTTTCTACAGTTTAAATATTTTTTCTGCTGACCTATCTCATGGCTGTTGCTTTAGCTCTACTCACAGTTCTGCTGTATCTGAGGCTTTCATCTTGCAGCTTTCCCAAAACCCTCTAATTTTGTGGATTCCCACAATTCCCCCTCTCTGTTCACCCAAAAAGAAACCTTCATAATCGTGTCGTTTATTACTTGCATTTCATAGGAATGATAACAAAGGCTTGTGTTTCAGACAGAGAGTCTGAGCCAGCTGACTGTGATTGGCCATTAATTAGAAACAACCACATGAGCCAATCCCAGATGCACCTGTTGCATTCCACAGCTGCAGATAACCATTGGTTACATTTTGTTCCTGAGGCCTCTCAGCTTCTCAGGAGGAAAAATCCTAAGGAAAGGATTTTTCATAAAAGATGTCTGTGACATTCATCTATCTGTAATCCTGCATGTAATAGATGATGTGTGTAAATTCGTGCTGAGGCTGCAGTAATCTCACCTGATGAAAACCCTGGCATACCAAAGGAGAGTTCTGGTGTTAGGAAAATTAATCCACAAACACCAGAGGTTTATGTCCAAAAAGGAGACAGAGGAGTCCTTTTGCTTTATTCCAATAAATGGAGAGGCCATGGGGCATTCCCCTGGAATCTCTCAAGTTTTTGGAGGATGCAGCCTCCTTTTTATCCCAATTTCCCTTCTCTCTTTCCCCATTGGCTGAGGTACTTGAGAAGTACAGACTCCCCAGTATGCCTGATACCAAAGATTTCCCTCTAATGTATAACCCTCCCTTTTAAATTTTAATTCTTATGGAATTTGGGGTTTTTCTTCCCCATTAGCAGAGCTACTTGAGAGGTACAGACTTCCCGATACGCTTGATACCAAAGATTTCCCTCTAATGTATAATATAATGGGGGGACTTTGTCTGCCCAAAAAAAAAGTACCTGAAGGCCCTTCAATAAATAGAACCACTTTTTATCCCTTGTCTGGCCTGTTTTTAGGTAGTCCCAAAGGGCATCACTGTGGTAGCTCAGCACTTTCCGGCCTTCTGAGCAGGGAAGGAGTGTGACCGCCCTAGCATGCCTTAGGCTCCAGGAATGCCACTCTGGAGGCTCCTGGGCAGCAGTGGCACCAGCCCAACCTTCTGATGGGCTCTGCAGTGCCAAGGCACTGGGCACACTGCAAGGAAACAGCAGGGGAGCAGGATGTGGTGCTGCAGGCTGGGCAACTCTTTGTGTGCTGAGGACACCCTCATTCCTTCCTTGCTCCTTGTTGCGTTGTGATTTCAGGGTTTACCTCGGAACCTTGGGTCCCTTCCCTGATCATTCCCTGCCAGGTGTGTCAGTCACCTCTCCTTCCCCCTCCCAGCACTGTCTGTCAGTCCTGGAATTCCAGAAGGGCCTCGAGTGATTGGGCAGATTCAAAGGATGCCCTCTACCCCTGGGGGGCCCTGGGCCATCCAGGTGTCCTTTGTCCCTTGAGATCTCCTCTCCTGTCCCTGCTTGGTGGCTCCCTGCCCCTTCCCTGCCCCTCTCCCCGGGGTTAAAGGAGCAGCAACCACAGGATCAGGGAGTTCTGTTGGAGCTGGTGCTGCATTCAGAGGCCTGTGGGCCAGAATAAAGCTCTGGATCCAAACCCTCCATCAGAACCAACTCCTTTCCTTCACCGTCACCTTAAAGCTTCTCCACAGAGGGAAACCCAAGGAGCAGCCCCTGTTATGGGGGAAAGCTCCATCCCACCACCACCAGAGCTCCTGCAGGCCTGGACTTGTTTCCATACACCCAACTGCAACATCCATCCAGCCAAAAGTGTCTGTGGGGTGAAACACCACACACCCAGCCAGCCAAAAGTGTCTGTGGGTGAAATACCACACACCCAGCCAGCCAAAAGTGTCTGTGGGGTGAAACACCACACACCCAGCCGGCCAAAAGTGTCTGTGGGTGAAACACCACACACCCAGCCGGCCAAAAGTGTCTCTGGGGTGAAAACACCGCAGAGCTGCTATTTGGTTCAGCACCAAGGGCCAGACAAGCTCAGGCACGTCCTGTCCAGCAATATTGGTAATTATTCCAATATCTCCTCCTTACCTGGCCTGGAGGAAGCAGTGGGCTGCTGTGAGGACCCACTGTGGGCTGATGAGGGACCCTCCACACGTGTGGCCGCTGCCATCTTTCCTGGGGTCCTGGATGCTGACAATCCAGGGCCAGGCCCCTGGCAGGGCGCCTGTGCCAGCCATGATTCTGTAGTCAGCAGCTATGGAGTTGTAGTCAGAAGCCATGGGCCGCTGCCCACAGGTCCCTCTGGAAGGACAAAGTCATTAGAGTGATCAAGTTCTGGAATGTTCTGCCCGGGGAGGTGATGGAGTCACCATCCCTGGATGTGTTTAACACAAGCCTGGATGTGGCTCTGGGTGCCAGGGTTTGGTTGAGGTGTCAGGGAATGGGTTGGACTCGATGGTCTTGAAGGTCTCTTCCAATCCTGTGATTCTGTGATTTCCCCCAGCTCTGCCTGGATTAACAAAGCCTGGATGTGGCTCTGGGTGCCAGGGTTTATTGAGGTGTTGGGGCTGGGTTGGACTCGATGATCTTGGAGGTCTCTTCCAGCCTGGTCATTCTGTTCTGTTCTTTGTGCTCACACCATTCCCACGAGGTCATTTCCTCTGGAGGGCTCAGCAGTGACACCAGGACAAGAGGACACAGCCTCCAGCTGTGCCAGGGGGAGTTTAGGCTGGGCATGAGGAAAAAATCCTTCACAGAAAGAGAGAGTGGGCACTGGAATGTGCTGCCAGGGAGGTGGGCACTGCCCTGAGGTGTTTAAACAAGGCTGGGTTGGCTCTGGGTGCCAGGGTTGAGGTGTTTGGGCTGGGTTGGACTTGATGATCTTGGAGGTCTTTTCCAATCTGGTCATTCTGTGAATTCTGGGAATTTTGGGACTGGGAAGATGGTGGAGTCACCATCCCTGGGTGTGTTTAACAAAGCCTGGATGTGGCTCTGGGTGCCAGAGTTTGGTTGAGGTGTCAGGGAATGAACTCAATGATCTTGAAGGTCTCTTCCAACCCAAAATTCTGTGAATTTTGTGTTATTCTTTGATTACTGCCCTGCCCAGCAGCTGCTGCTGCTCCTGTTGGCTCCTTCTGCCCCCTCCCACATGGGGTTTGGGGTGTGACAATGGGGGACAAGCCTCCTCCCAGAGCCTGGGGCCGTACCTGCAGTTGTCCCAGGTGCCATGTGCAGGTGCGTACACAGCCAGGAGGATGAGGAGGTACAGCAGGCTCATCACTGCCAGCTGAAAGAAACAAAATCTTGTCTCTTCCAGGGCAGCCTCTGAGCCGAGTGCCCGCAGCAGCTGCACTGCCCCTGGCACCTGCAGCCCTGGGGCTGATGTCACAGACTGGGTGGTTCCAGGTTCTGGGCATGGCGGCCTCAGAGGGCAGGGAAAGGCCACAGCCTCAGAGAAACACAAGATGGTTTGGGCTGGGAGGGACCTCGAAGGTTGCACAAGGAAAAAGGGGTCCCGTGCCTGCAAAATGACATCATGGGCAGAAAAATCTGGCACGAAGGGAGAGTCCCCCAAAGGCTCCCCCCAGTGGAGCAGAGGGACACCCAGGTTCACCAAAAGGAGAAGAGGGACACTCAGGTTCCTCAAAGAGAGCAGGGGGACACCCAGGTACCCCAAAAGGAGCAGAGGGACACCCAGGTACCCCAAAAGGAGCAGAGGGACACTCAGGTTGCCCTGAAGGAACAGAGGGACACACAGGTACCCAAAAAGGAGCAGGGGCACACCTAGGTTCCCCTGAAGGAGCAGAGAGACACTCAGGTTCCTCAAAGGGAGCAGAGGGACACCCAGGTTCCCCTGAAGGAACAGAGGGACACACAGGTACCCAAAAAGGAGCAGGGGCACACCCAGGTTCCCCTGAGGGAGCAGAGGGACACTCAGGCTCCTCTAAGGGAGCAGAGGGACACTCAGGTTCTCCCTCTTTTAGGGAGCAATTGGGATCCAAATTCTGTTTTGTTTAAGGCTGTCAGGGCACCTTCCTGGGCACTTACCCTTTGATTTTTATCTAAATCTGCAGTGGTTTTGATGAGGCATCAAAATGAAGTGCAGAAAGCAGATCTTCCTCCCCTAAAACTGCAGCTTCCCCCCAGCTCAGAGGGAGCAGAATAAACCTTTGCTGGGAGCAGTTTTGTTACAGTGCCCATCACCTGGATCCTCTGGAGAAAATCCCAATCCTTGGCCGGCCATATGGATACAACAATCACAATATAACAATTGAGTTTTTTCTGTCATGTACTTCTTTATCTTCTGGTTTCTGCACAATGTCCTTGAGAGCTTTAAATTCTGCATTCCTCGTGTCCCATTTCAGCAATATATCTCTGTCTCTCTTCAGACTTTGTTCATTGAGGCATGTCAAGGTTAGTTTAATAAAACTTTAGAGTGTTGGTAATTTTTCCAGTAATTTTTCCAAACTTTGTTCCTGAAGTTAAAAGTTAATTAAAACTAATTAAAAGTAGTTTTAAGTTTTTAGATTAAAATCTGCCATGCCTTCCTGTGGCAGTGGTCACAAGCACCATTATTAATGAGAGAACTACACATTTCTTCTTTCTTAGGGATAGCAGCATATGACAAACTTGGGAGAACAGAGGACATCTAAACTATAACAGAACTATACATCACTAAAGCTTTTTTAATATTCACACAATAGTTCTCTTTTCTTGGATCCTGATCTGGGGCGGCTGTGGGGCTTGCAGGGAAAAAGGGCAATTATTGCCTAGATGGAAGTGAATTATTGCCTAATTGCTAAATTAACATAAATGTAAATAGAGTTTGTGGTGGTGCTGTGGTGGTTCTGGCCCCTCCTGCCTGTGCCTCAGACTCTCCCCAGCAGGAGGGTGCTTGGTGGGCCCTGATCTCCAAAAATCCACCCTTGCTTTCACAGCCTTGTGACAGAACTTGAACCCCAGTTCAGGTGGGGGTGATGCCTTTTGGGACTACCTAAACACAGAGGCCAGACACAATTAAGGGAATAAAAAGTGATTCTATTTATTGAAGGGCCTTCAGGTACATTTTGGGCAGGTGAAGTTCCCCCAGGTGCTACACCCAAAAATGGACCATGGGTCATGGATTTTTATATTTTTATAAGTTTGGTCCTTTTGCATATTGGGGGTTACAATTACAGATGCAGCTAATGAAGTCATTTGCCCCAAGTTTGCTCCCCCCAACTCACTTTTGCTCACATCTCTCATGGCCTGAGGCAGTGAGGTGTCCTTGGAGAGGAATTGTTGTGTCTGACCAGAACGGGAAAGCAGCAGCTCACTCTGTGTATGGAGTTTAGAGTTATACAGGAAAGAATTGCAGGATTATAAATAGAGGAAAAATACAAAAAGCTAAAATCTGAAGGCATCAGGGGTGGATAGCAGCCTCCTTGGAGCACGAGGAGCACCAACTGCTGCTCAGAGGCTGCTCAGAACACCAGAGCACGGCCCAAAACCACATGGATCAAATGCAGCGGGAACAAAACTGCCTCCAGCTGTCCTGAGTGGGAATCTGGCTAAAGCTGTGTCTGATCCAACCCAGCCTAACCAAGCCTGGAGGAAGGAGCCAATGTGAAGCTGCTAAAAAGCTGCCCAGGAGAGGCAGCAGCTGCGTGGGGGCCTGGCAGCCAAGTTCACCCAGCTCAGGCTCTGCAGGGCCCCTTTGGTGGGGCTGGCCCAGGTCAGCCTGGGGGTACCTTGAGGGCTGATAAAATTCACTGCGTTGTGTTTGCCCAATTATCCCATCATAAAACACCAAACAATATTTGAGGTAGCAGCAATTTTATTTGAATAGTTTAGAAAATACATATTGACAATATAGTTTGATTAAAAATAAGGGATGATTTGGTTCCAACAATGGCACATAAGCAAAAGATAACCATGGGGTACAGAGTGCAGGGCTCTGGTCCCCTGCCACCTCACGTACGAGCTTGCCAAGTGAAAATTCCCCCTTTTATTCCCTGTGTCAATGCCATCTCCTCCCATTTTCGATTCATCCCACTTCTACCTCCACCCTCATCACCACCTTTACCGTGCATGCTCCACCACTCAGTTTGGTGGTCGCACAAGTCTTTAGGGGCTGTTTTTGATGAAGGCCTCTCCTCTTCTTCAGTGTCCTTCAACTCACCCTTGGGTTACACATGCACACCAAGCCAGTACAATGGAAGCCAAGACTAACATAATATTATATTTAAGCATCAAAGTGTTGTGTTTGCCCAATTATCCCATCATAAAAAAAACCCAAACAATATTTGAGGTAGCAGCAATTTTAATTGAATAGTTTAGAAAATACATATTGACAATATAATTTGATTAAAATAAGGGATGATTTGGTTCCAACAATGGCACATAAGCAAAAGATAACTGTGCAGGGTACAGAGTGCAGGGTTCTGGTCCCCTGCCACCTCACGTACGAGCTTGCCAAGTGAAGATTCCCCCCTTTTATGCCCTGTGTCAATGCCATCTCCTCCCATTTTCAATTCATCCCCCTTCCACCTCCACCCTCATCACCACCTTTACCGTGCATGCTCCACCACTCAGTTTGGTGATCGCACAAGTCTTTGGGGGTTGTTTTTGATGAAGGCCTCTCCTCTTCTTCAATGTCCTTCAGCTCACCCTTTGGTTACACATGCACAGCAAGCCAGTACAATGGAAGCCAAAATGAACATATTACTACATTTAAGCATCAAAGCAATAAATCTCTTATAACTGGCATTTTCCTGGGACCCAACCAGATTTTCCTTTCTTTCTGTTAATTTTTAGTAACTGTTATCTCTTGCTTTTTCCTGCCTTGAACATCTGCAGGAAGGGGGGGGGTGTGGAACCCCTCCTCTCCCTTTCTTTCTTGGTATTACACCTTTTAACTGCTTTATTATTTCCAAATATTAATTACTGTATCCACATTGATTACTGTTTCAATTTTGTCAGCACGAATCATACCTATTTACCACAACTGGAAATGACCTTGTGAGGGCCTTGGGTGTTTTCCCAGTGGAACAGAAATCCCCAGTGACCTGGCCAGGCAGGGCTGTGACCAGGCTTGTGCCAGCTCTGGCAGCCCTGTGCTCGTTCAGCTCTGTGGTTTGGGGAAGGAGTGGCAGCTCCTTCCAATGAACCCCTCTCCACCAGCAGCACAGGGGAGTCCCAGTGGCTTCCACCATGAGAGGAGCCAGGTGGGTTCCTGTGTGTCCAGACATCTTTTTATGAGAATCCTTTCCTTAGGATTTTTTCCTCCTGAGAAGCTGAGAGGCCTCAGGGACAAAATGTAACCAATGGTTATCTGCTGCTGTGGAATGCAACAGATGCATCTGGGATTGGGCTCATGTGGTTGTTTCTAATTAATGGCCAATCACAGCCCAGCTGGCTTGGACACAGAGCCCGAGCCACAAACCTTTGTTATTCATTCCTTTCTATTCTTAGCTTAGCCAGCCTTCTGAGGAGAACCCCTTCTTCTATTCTTTTAGTATAGTTTTAATGTAATATAGATCATAAAATAATAAATCAAGCCTTCTGAAACATGGAGTCAGATCTCCATCTCTTCCTTCAACATAAGACCCCTGTGAACACCACCACACCTGTGCCTGTGTGGCCCCAAGGGGACACATCCCTGTGTGGCCCTGTGTCACAGAGGGGCTGAGATGTGGCACCTCTGCAGTGATTGTGACCTCACCTGCCCAATGCTGCTGGGTGTCCTGAAGGCAGGCTGATGGAAGAGCTGGCCTGCAGGATAACTCAGCTTCTTCCTCTGCTACTCATGTGCCTGCCTTTTAAACAAATTTATTGTTTACTGTCCTCCTCAACTTTCATCCTCTCTAAGGTAATTATGATTTGACTCTTGAGATAGATCACAGGGGAAGGAGATATGGGATAAAAGTCTGGGCTGGTTTGTACCTTGTAGGCTGCCCAGACACAGGCCAGGCTAGAGCTCTTCTCTGCTGATTCTCTTTAGCCTGGCATAGGCAAGTAGGGGATGATTATGGTCTGAGGGGCTGGCTCAGCCCAGAGTGGCACAAAGCCCACCCTGGCTGCTGCAGAGGGAGTGAGACAGAAAAAGGAGAGCAGCAAAGGCAGGCGTTAAATTGTAGTTAAATTAGTGGCTGAAATCTGGCCACGCCTGCAGAGGAGGTGGGAAAAGCCAGAGAGCTCTGCTCTTGATGCTGTGGCAGAGAAGGGAACATGCCCTGGAGCACTCCAGAGGGACCTCTGAGCCTCCTGTGGGGCTCTGCCACTGAACCCAAAGGTGTGAGTTCAGCTGGTACAGGCACCACTGAAATTCTGGATGGCAAATGCTGTTCTATTGGTTGTATTTATTTGGAGTTTTTGTACTTTTAGTGATCTACAGTAATTTCTTTGCAATCAGGTGATGGGATTGACACAGATCTCTCTATTCTGGAACATGTCCTGATGTCCTTGGTCATCCAGAGCTTTGCCCTCTGTTCTTGAGAGAGGCAATGGCCGCAACAAGGAACGATTTCTGTGAGTAACAGCTTCACTGGCAGGTTTGGACTTGGTGAATCCCCACAGACAATGGATGTGCCTGGTGGTCAGATCCCAGAATGATGAGCTCACGACCCAGTGTGAGCTCTGGATGTTTCCTGAGAGCAGCCAGACTGACCCAGGTGTTTGTGATTAGTCACAAAACACCTTTTGTCTCCCCTTTATTACTATGTACAAGACTTTGAAACATCATTGCTCATGGAGAGCTCTGACATCCTTGAGTTACCTTTTGTGTTCAGTTTCTTGTTTTCTATAAGTTACAATCATGGAAAGATTGACCTGATAATCCAATCTACAACTCTGGTGAGAAAGGAAGGCACCTTGGGGCCCAGAAATTGGAGTTGGGGTTTGCTGGACTCTTGGCAAAGAGAGCAGGGGTGTGGGATTGTTCCTCACTCGGGGTCACCAAATGTGGTGGTGTTCTCAGGAGTCCCAGGACGAGGGAAGAGATGAGAATCTTGACTCCATGTTTCAGAAGGCTGATTTATTATTATATGATATATATTATATTAAAAGAAAATGATATACTAAAACTACACTAAAAGAATAGAAGAAAGGATTTAATCAGAAGGCTAGCAAGGAATAGAAAAGAATAATAATAAAATCTTGTGACTGCTCACAGTCTAAACACAGGTGGCTGTCACTGGTCATCAAGTAAAAACAATTTCACATGCTGGGTAAACAATTCTCCAAATCCCATTCCAAAGCAGCAAAACATGGGGAAGCTGAAGCTTCCCAGCTTCTCAGGAGAAAAGATCCTAATGAAAGGATTTTTCAGAAAATATGTCAGTGACACTGAGGAGCAGAGTTTTCCAAAGCAGTAAATTCAAAGGCAGTGCTAGGCTTCCTGGTACTGAGCTGAAGCTTCAAGCTGCTTGTCCTGACTGCTTGTGTGGAGAGCTCAAAGTTTAAATATGCTTTTGTTCCTCATCTCATCCATGAGTTACCTTTTGTGTTCAGTTTCTTGTTTTCAATAAGTTACAATCAGGGAAAGCTTGACCTGATAAACCAATCTACAACTCTGATGAGAAAGGAAGGTACCTTGGGGCCCAGAAATCAGAGTTGGGGTTTGCTGGACTCTTGGCAAAGCAAGCAGGGGAGCAGAGTTTTCCAAAGCAGTAAATTCAAAGGCAGTGCTAGGCTTCCTGGTACTGAGCTGAAGCTTCAAGCTGCTTGTCCTGACTGCTTGTGTGGAGAGCTCAAAGTTTAAATATGCTTTTGTTCCTCATCTCACCTCTTTCCAAAATGGAATTTCTCTGCAGTGATTGCTGAGGGAATAGCTCCTCCAAAAAGGATCCTCTTTCCACCAGAGAAGATCTGCATGGTCTGGCAGCAGAGGCAGCGTGCTGGGGCTGGGCTCTTCAACGTGGGCAACACCTGCTTCCTCAACTCTGTGCTGCAGTGCTTGACCTACACCCCGCCACTGGCCAACTACCTGCTGTCCCGAGAGCACAGCCGGGCCTGTGAGTGCCGGGGGAACACCTCCCTGAAATCTGCCAGGCAAACCCCAGAGAGCCCCAGAACCTGGAGTGAGATTTAGGGAGAATGTGGCGGTACCAGCTGTGGGTTTCTCCGGGTCTGGGTTGAAGGCACTTGAGACAGTAATTCGTGTTCAGACTGAGGTGTTTATTTTTTCTTATCAGTAAAACAGTCTCACTGCTGTGAGTTGGGCAGCTTTTCATTAGAAGGCACAGAATGGCCAACAATCTCTGGTTACAAGGTCTTTTAAGACTAAACTGTCCAATTAAGACCCAACACCTCGATTATTTTCCCTTTTAACCCAATAAATGATCCCAATGTAGACTCTTCTGCCCAATTACAAAATGCCACCTAAACCCATGAAGAAGAAGGAAGAAGAAGCATGAAGAAGAAACCCAGGATGACACCCCGTGCCCTCCATCTTGCTTCCATCCACAACACACTAAAAACCCCAAAACCTCAATTTCTCACCAAGTGATACACCCACACTGCTCTCTATAATCTATTTCACACTTTTGTGGGTTCCAGTCTATCTCAAAGTCTGGGAAACTTTCTCCATGAATGAGGGTCAAAGTCAGTGCTCCCCTGGGGCTCAGGGCACCCCAGAGCAGGCAGAGAAACAATTCCTGGGTGCCCTGGGTTTGCACAGGAGAACAGCAGCCCTTGGTCAACCCCATGAGTTTATGTTCTTTGAGCACTCAAGCCTAGAAGCCACTTGTCCTACCATGCTGCCTTACCCTTCATGAAAACACCTCTTTGTAGCTCCAAGTCTTAATTCCTGCAAGTTAAACCCTCTTGGCTCACTGCACAGAAAACTGTCAGTTTAGCAGCCCTCTTAAGAACATTTTCTAAAATGCCTTGGGATCACTGGAATAAAATCCCTCTTTCTAAAATGCCCTGGTGGGGTGTTTGTGAGGTCCCCAGGACGAGGTGAGAGATGAGAATTTGACTCCATGTTTCTCAGAAGGCTGATATTATATTATATATCATATTATATTTTATTTCTATACTAAAACTATACCATAGAAAGAGAAAGGATCCATCAGAAAGCTGGAAAGGAATGGATAATAAAAACCCATGACTGACCAGAACCCCGACACAGCTGTACCATGATTGGTCATTAATTAAAAACCATTCACATGCTGGGTAAACAATTCTCCAAATCACATTCCAAAGCAGCAAAACAAGGAGAAGCTGAAGCTTCCCAGGAGAAAAAATCCCAGTGAAGGGATTTTCCATAAAATATCACGGTGACACCCTGGGATCACTGGAGTGGGAGTGGAAGAGGGGGAGTACCCCACTGCTGTGGATACTTTGCTAACCCCAGGACCTTCCCTGTGTCCCTCTTCAGGTCACCAGCAAGGTTTCTGCATGATGTGCATCATGGAAGCTCACGTGAACAAGGTCCTGCACTCCCCTGCCAGTGCCATCCTGCCCTTGGCTGTCCTCAAGGTTTTCAGGCGTAAGTCCTGCCAGATACTTTGACAGGTTTCCTTCCCTCCTTGTATGAGAGAACCACAAACTTCTTCTTTCTTAGGCATAGGAGAGCATTTCCAGCCTGGCAGGGAGGAAGATGCCCATGATTTCCTGTGCTGTACTGTCAATGCCATGCAGAGAGCTTGTCTGAGTGCAAGCAATGAGTAAGCTCAAGCAAATCACCCTCACAGCATCCTGAGCCCTTTGGGCTGCTTGATGTGCTCCCAAAAAGGGAAAACCTAAACCCTGGGCTTTCGGGCCAAGCAAAACCCGTGGAGGAGATAATGCTTTGTCTTAACACTTGTTTCCAGCTTGGACCTCTCTTCTCAATCCACTACCATTGTCTGTCAAATATTTGGGGGCTTTCTGAGATCCCGAGGTACGTTTGCACAACTGTTACTCTCTTTGGCATTGTCTGTGCCCCTCTGTCTGCCTGTGCCTGGGACTGGTGGGGCAGGTGCAATGTGTAAATGGGCAATGTCAGTCAGCTCACCATTGCTCAAAATTTGGATTTTTCCTTCCAGTCACCTGCTTCAGCTGTGAAGCCATTTCTGACTCCTACGAGGCCTTCCTGGATGTTCCTTTGGATATCAAAGTAAGAGGCTTTGCAGTTCTGCTTCAGGACATCCCAAGGCCCCTGCAGCTTTCCAGAGCCAACACATTTGTCTTAAAAATGTAGACTGTGTACACAGGAGACCTTGGTGGTGGGTGGGAAGGGGAATGGAGAGGCCACAGCACTGATCTCCCTGTAGGTGCTGTTTTTAAGCTGGACAAGCAGCATTATCCCCTCTGCACCCTTGATATATCCTCATCCTTGTTCCCTTTGCCCTCCCACCAACCTGTCTGCCTCCCAGGCTGATGGGCTGCCTTGTCTGCACCGCTGGTGCCCCTGCACAGTGGCATTAGTTGAACTGAGCAGTGGTACAGGGAGGGAGCTCCTGATGGCTCCAGGAGCTGCTGGGACACAGGGAAATGTTCAGCACCACGCTCTGTGCCTGCCTCCTTCTGCACAGGTTCATGGTGGGTCTCTTCAGCATCAGCCACAGGGGTTTTCTTGGGAAATGTTTGGGCTGAGGGCATTTCCTGCAGATCAGCGTGCTCATTTCTCACTCCTCCAGGCAGCCTCGTCCCTCACTGCAGCTCTGGAGGAATTTGTGACACCCGAGCACCTGGATGGTGATAACTGCTTTAAATGTGACAAGTAAGATGATTACTGAGAACATATTAACACAAAATCCTGTCTGAGGGGGCTGCATGTCATTGAGCAGAAGTCATCTTCTCGTGGAGGTTTCCTGCACACAGATGAGATGGAGCTTTTTAAAAACCTGGCAGTGAATAGCAAAAGCTGTGTGAGACAGGAGAGGTTGCCTGGCCACTGTGGTGTTTGTGAGGTCCCCAGGATGAGGGAAGAGATGAGGAATCTGACTCCAGAAGGCTGATTATTATATTATATTATATTATATTATATTATATTATATTATATTATATTATATTATATTATATTATATTATATTATATTATACTATATTACATTATATTACATTGCCATATTACATAATTTATATTATATTATACGAATATATTATATTGTAATTATATTTATATATTATATTAATATACAATATTATATGTTTATATTATAATTGTATATTATATTATAATTATATTATAATTATATTATAATTATATGTTATATTATGCTAAAACTATGCTAAAGAAAGAGAAAGGATACATCAGAAGGCTTAACAAGAATGAATAATAAAAACCCGTGACTGACTCCTCAGACTCCAACACAGCTGATGGTGATTGGTCATTGATTCAAAACAATTCACATGGAACCAATCAAAGATGCACCTGTTGGTAAACAATCTCCAGACCACATTCCAAAGCAATCAGATAATTATTGTTCACAATTCTCTCTGAGGCTTCTCAGCTTCCCAGGAGAAGAAATCCTGGGCAAAGAGGATTTTTCAGAAAATATCATGGTGGCATGGCCACCGTGGGGGAGGATTTGGGTGTATTTCAGCCCCGGGCTCTGTGCTTGGTTTCAAGGTGTAAGAAGAATGTTGCTGCCTCCAAGAGGTTCACAGTCCATCGTGCACCCAAGATTCTCACGGTGTGCCTGAAAAGGTTTGACTGTTTCACCGGTGGGAAGATCAGCAAGGTGTGTGCACAGCTGGGGGGCAGCTTTCTCTTCCTGGAGCCGATTTCCTGGGGCTTGGCACAAGCCACTCGTGTTGGGTTATGTTAGGAACTCATCCTGTTCCCTTCTGGGGAGAGTGTCACCGTTAGGTTGGACGTGACATACACACACGTGATCGGGGTTTAAGAAGAAAAAAGTTTTTATTTTGCAGCTTTCCAGCTTATGTACTCTTAATAGAGCGTGAATTTAAGTTAATCTTAAATTGAGATTTAATTATACCAAAATAACTTATTATATTCATTGGTGCAAAACAATGAGCATCAATACAATTGGCAAAAGTTTTACAGAAATTTAATAAAACACATATGCACATCTACTTATACACATAGTCTAACTTACAAAAATTTTCATGTATCTTTTCTATATCTGTTTCTATATCTGTTTCTCTGTTTCCATGCTAACAATCTTGTCTTCTTCCTTGCTATAAATACACTCAAAACCACTCAAAATCATCAATTGTTATTTTTTCTATTAACTTTACTTGCAAGCCAGCTGTCAAACCCCTCACAGGAGGGAAGAAGACAGGCAAGCGCTCTTCTCCAAGAGCTGCTTTGGCCAAGAACACTTTCCACCCAAACCATTACATGCTGCTTTATGGAAAACCAGCTGTTCATGAACCCCAAAGATGTATTTCCCACCTCTGGCTCCTTTCAGAGGAGAGAAAAATTCCCTTGGGAAGACAGGCAAGCGCTCTTCTCCAAGAGCTGCTTTGGCCAAGAACAGTTTCCTGCCACCCAAACCATGTTGCTTTATGGAAAACCAGCTGTTCATGAGCCTCAAAGATGTATTTACACAGATCTGGCCCCCTCCATAGGAAGGAAGAATTCCCTTGGGAAGACAGGCAAGCGCTCTTCTCCAAGAGCTGCTTTGGCCAAGAACACTTTCCACCCAAACCATTACACGCTGCTTTATGGAAAACCAGCTGTTCATGAGCCCCAAAGATGCATTTACACACCCGTGGTCCCTGGATGTGGCAGGCTATGCTGTGTCACAGGTCAGGGTCACTTCTGAGCCCTGCTGGTGTCCCTGTAGGTTGTGGAGTACCCCGAGTACCTGGACCTTCGTCCCTACATGTCCCAGGCAGATGGAGAACCCCTCCAGTACTCCTTGTATGCTGTCCTGGTGCACAGTGGTGTCAGCTGCCATGGAGGACACTATTTCTGCTACACAAAGGTGAGCAGCAGCTTCCCTCCTTCCCCAATGGGGAAAATGTGTCCTGGGGGAGATAAACTTTCCAAGGTTTTGGGGCAGAAGGTCTCCTTAGGGGCTGGGCTGGAATTGTATTTGTGTTGCCCCCAGATGAAGGAAGGAAGGAATGATGAATCTGACTCCATGTTCTCAGAAGGCAAATGTATTATTTTATGATGCTATATTATATTAAATAATGCTGTACTAAACTGTACTAAAGAATTCAGAAAGGATACAGACAGAAGGCTTAACAAGATAATAATGAAAACTCGTGACTCTCTCCAAAGCCCCAGCACAGCTTGGCCCTGATTGGCCAATAAGTCAAAACAATTCACATGAAACCAATGAAACAGCCACTTATTGGTAAACAATCTCCAAACACATTCCAAAGCAGCAAAACACAGGAGAAGCAAATCAGATAATTATCGTTTTCCTTTTTCTCTGAGGCTTCTCAGCTTCCCAGGAGAAAAATCCCGGGATTTTTCAGAGAATGTGAATGCCACAGACTGGATTTGTTTTGACATACTCTTTGTTTGGTAGTTTTCTGCCTGTGTTTTTGGAGAGAAACCATGCAGAGCTCCTTGCCTATCACCATGATACTTTCTGAAAAATCCCTTGGCCAGGATTTCTTCTCCTGGGAAGCTGAGAGGCCTCAGAAAAGAATGAAAACAATAATTACCTGATTGCTCTGGAATGTGGTCTGGAGATTGTTTACCAACAGGTGCATCTTTGATTGGTTCCATGTGAATTGTTTTGAATTAATGACCAATCACCATCAGCTGGGTCAGACTCTGAGGAGTCAGGCATGAGTTTTCATTATCATTCTTGTTAAGCCTTCTGATGTATCCTTTCTCTTTCTTTAGTATAGCTTTAGTATATAATTTCTAATAATATAATATAATATAATAATTTCAATTCAGCCTTCTGAGAACATGGAGTCAAATTCTCATCTCTCACCTCATCCTGGGGACCTCACAAACACCACAATTGCCTTTTTTCCTTTTTTCCCAGGCCAGCAATGGGCTGTGGTACGAGATGGATGATGAGTCCGTGGAGCTCCGTTGCATTGACGCAGCTCTCAGGCAGCAAGCCTACCTGCTCTTTTATGCCAGGTAATAACCAGCATTCAGATCTGCTCAGAAGATGTTTCCTTTTCCCTGTTTATTGTTTTGCTTCTTATACTCTGGAGTGTTTTTCTCACTGAATGCAATTACTGCCTGCATCATTCAGTGCTCTGAAACCTGTGCTACCCCGTGTCTGTCAGCCTGATATTTGTCTGGACTTATGTAGAGAAGAGCAAGACAACCTAAAGGGGCCTGCCAGGAAAGATGGGGAGGGACTCTTTTGTCAGAGGGTTGGACAGGATGAAGGCTCTCAGTTTTCAGCTTACCAGGGCAGGTTTACATTAAATATTAGGCAGAGATTCTTCAGTGTAAGGGTGGTGAGACAATGGAAGAGGCTGCCCAAAGCAGCTGTGGGTGCCCCATTCCTGGAAATGTTCAAGGCCAGGTTGGACAGGGCTTGGAAAAAAACTGGTCTATTGTATAACAGAACAAAATGAGCTTTAAGGTCCCTTCCAACCCAAACAAGTCTGTGAATTTATGAAATGGAAGCTGTAGAAGGTACAAAAATGAGGTTTTGCTGGGACAGGAGCAGACTGGGTGGGAAGACTAGCTGAAATCTCTGTTAGTGGTCCTGGTTAAGCCCTCTCTCTGTCATAGAACCTCTCCAAGAAAATCACCCAGAGGAAGCTGCAACAACAGCCCTAAACTGAGATTGCTCTTTTTTTCCTCCAGATGCTCTGATCTGAAGATTGGAGAGAGGGCTCCTTCTTCCTCTCTGACACCACCAGACGCCCCCTCCTTCCTCAGTCACTGGGCAGCCAGCAGCAAGGAGGTGGCGTCCATTGGCCCACAGGGCCTGCCTGGCAGGGGGAAGGTAACTCTGGGGAGGAGGGTCAGGGCACCAGAGGAGCAGTGGATTTTCTCTAGGATCTCTCTCAGAATCTCTGCTGGTCAGAGATGTGGTAGAAAGTCTCTTTTCCCAGCCCAGCAGTCAAAGAAGGAGTCAGAACTCTTCTATTCTCATTCTCAAGGTTGTTTATTGTTTCTTATCTATAAAATTCTTTCTCTGACTCGCCAAGGTCCGTTCAGCAGGTCAGACAGAGGCACACTGGTGTTATTTTTTATACTAAAAACTATGTGTGCATTATTTACCATAACTTCCCAATACCTATCACCTATGTTAGACAGTGAACTTCTACTCTAAACCACTTTAAAAATGCCAACATCACCCAGGAGATGGAGGCTAGGAAGAAGAAGGAAAAAAGACAAGGCACGCACAAATTCCTCCATCTTGGGAGCCCCCATTCTAAAAACCTCAAAAATCTATTTTTCACCCTGTGACAAACATTATTATTATATCCCTCCTTCTTGCCTCCTGAACCCCCATTCTAAAAACCCCCAAAAAATCTATTTTTCACCCCATGACAAACTAACTATTATTCTACTTAAACTTTCTTGACTTGTAATTCTTCATATAAAGGCTGGTAATTGTTTTTTCCATGGGCTAAATCAAAGGCTCAGGGGTCTTGGGCTCTGTGCCAAGGTCTCTGAGCCTCCCGGGCAGGGGCTCAAGCCCTCCAGGGCAGCCAGAGGCATTTCCTGGGTTCTGACAGATCTCAGCATTTCTGCTTTTTGTCCCCCCACCCTGCAGCTTTCTTCACAGCCACAATGCTGCTTCCTCTCGAACATCCCACCCGGATCCATCCCTTTTGTGCACTTTTGTCCTTTGCAGCCTCCAGAAGAGCCTTTGGGAGGCTCTGAAATGTCCCCTCCCAGAACTTCTGGGGGTTCCCCACTGACTCTGGCCCTTCCAGGAGAGGAGGGCAGGAACTCTCCACGGCTCTCTTTGCAGGACACGGTGCTGGAGGTGGAAGATGCTGGCGGGGAGCAGGCCTGGAGCAGGGCCCCGCTGTGGGACGGGGATGGCCGCAGCTGCTTTGCGGACACCACGGGCTGTGAGCCCTTAGCAGGGAGGAGAACAAACCCTCCCAGCAATGGCCATTCTCCCAGGGATGGTGCAGCTTCAGGGCCTTCCAAGAGGGGCCTGCAGTGGGCTGGTGCCCCCAGGGCTGCTCTGGAGCAAACCCTGCTGAGGCACAGGGAGATGAGCAGATCCGTGCGGGGCGGCTACAACCTCCGCAGCCGCTTTGTGCAGCACGCAGAGCCCTCACCGAGGAGGAGGAGGAGGAGGAGGAGGCAGACAACAAATCCTCCATGCCATGACCATGTCCACAGAGCAGCTCCAGAGCCCTCCAGCACCGGCTTGAGGCAGGCTGCCACACTCAGAGAGCAAACCCCACCGAGGTGGAGGGAGCAGAGGAGATGGGGCTGGGACCGCCGCGGCCGCTCGGTGCAGCGCACACACCACCACCCCTCTCTGGGCGGGAGGAGCAGGGGGAGGACGAGCCCTCCACGCTGTGACAAAGCCCCAGTGGACAACGACAGCAGCCTGAAGAAAGCTGCCATGCTCAGGGCTGCCCAGGAGCCATCCAGAGCCGGGCTGAGAGAGCAGAGAAGATCCCCGCAGCCGGGCTATGATCTCCGCAGCCGCTTTGTGCTCTGCACCCACCAGCCTCCAGCGAGGAAGAGGAGGGTTTCCATGGCCCAGAGATGCGTGTCAGACAAGCACTCAGAGCACCCTGGGAGCGCTGCAGTCAGATTATGGCCCTGGCTGAAGCAGAATGGAAGATTAGCGCTGCGGTTTTTAGCAAAGGTGTCCTTGTTTTCTACACGCCTTCTCACACATGAGGGAATGATTTATTTACATGGATGATGATGCTAGTGGCTAGACTGAAAGGTTTTAATTAGAATTCTTTATTCCACTGTGTAGATAGTTATTGCTACTAATATAGCTCAGTAGTTGGAGGCAATAGTGAAGCAATTATGTTAAAGTTAGAAAAATAAATGTTAAGTAGAGACTGACATTACTCACCCTTCCCAATGAAGGGAAGGCCCTGAACAAGTCTCTTTTTCTCAGTCTCAAAGTGAAACTTTGCTGGCTGTCCCCACTCAAGGGGGAATCTCCACACTCTGAGAAGGGAGGGTGTTAAAGTGAAGCTGAAGCAGAATGGAAGATTAGCACTGCGGTTTTTAGCAAAGGTGTCCTTGTTTTCTACACGCCTTCTCACACATGAGGGAATGATCTATTTACATGGATGATGATGCTAATGGCTAGACTAAAAGGGTTTAATTAGAGTTATTTATTATAATTAGTTCTTTATTATTCTTTATATAATTCTTTATAATTGCTATATTAGTAGCAATAACTATCCACAGTGTAGATAGTTTTCACTACTAATATAGCTCAGTATTTGGAAGCAATATTGAAGGAATTATGTTAAAGGTAGAAAAATAAATGTTAATTAGAGATTGACAATACTGACCCTTCCCAACGGCCCTGAACAAGTCCCTTTTTCTGTGTCTCAAGTGAAACCTTGCTGGGTGTCCCCACTCGAGGGAGGAATCTCCACACTCTGAGTAGGGCGTGTGTCCTGCTAAAGGGTGGGACAGGGTTCTCCATTCTGGAGGGCTGGGCTGTCAGGGAGCCAGCTGCAGCAGGACACTCTGTCTGGGCAGGGACACAGCAGCTCCAGCTGTTTACCCCTCACCAGGAACTGAGCAAGGAGGGTCTCCTGTTTTTAGTGTTAAAGAACACTGAGAACAGCTTGAGCAAACTATCACACTGTCACTGAAAACATCAGGATAAATGAAGCTCTCTAATGCTACTTTTAGTATCAGAAAGTACACATTATCTTATTAAAGTGCTCCTCTAAACATGCACATGCTCTTTCAAAACTTTGCACTATTTATACATTTTAGCAATTAATGTTCATTGGCTATAAATTGCATAATACTCTTCATTAATTAGTTTTCTGTTTTCTATTAATTATTGACTTCTTGCTTTTCATGCTAATCAGTCCACATTTTCAGTCTTTTTATTCTCTTTTCCCCAGATAGAGAGAGGTATCGTGTTTTAAACCCAGATGGAAATCAAGCACCACGCAGCTGCTTGCTCAACCACGTCTTCTTCCCCCCCATACTGGTGGGATGGGGAGGAGGTTTGAAGTAAAACTTGTGTGTTGAATTAAGAACAGCTTAATATTTGGAAATAAAGTCAAGTACAACAATAATAGTAATTAATAATGATAATGAAAGGGGACAAAAGAAGTGATGCACAATGCGATTGCACACTACCAGAGCAATCAAAACTCCTTCCCAAAGCAAGATCAGCTGCCTTTCTAGGCAATTCCTCCCAGTTTATAGACCAGGCATGATGCTCTAGGGTGTGGACGTCCCTTTGGGCAGTTCAGGTCACCTGTCCCAGCTGTGTTCTCTCCCAGTTCCTTTTGGGAACCTCCTCACTGGCAGAGCAGAAGATGAGGAAATAAAAAGTCCTCGACTCAGAATAAACATGACTTAGCAAAACCTGAAAATTCAGTGTGTTATCAACACCATTCTCATTCCAAATCCAAACCACAGCACTGCAACAGCTAAAGAAGAAATTAAAGAAGAATTTGACTCTACTCTAGCTGAAACCAGGACAATGGGATTACAGTGAATTGTCTTTGTCTGTTCCCTCTTTCTCTCAGGGTTCTGCACAATGGCCTCATGGCTCATAAATTCTGCATTCCTTGTGTCCAGCTTCAGCAACAAATCCCTCTTCCAGGTCTGAGACCACTGAAGCATATCAAGGTTGATTACAGTTTTTTAGCAAAACTTAAATGCTTCAGGAATTTTCCCAAGCTGTGTTTCCACTGTAGCAGCTTATGACAAACCTTGCTGAATGTTGGCTATGACAGAGTGGAAAATTACACTGGTTATGATTGATTAATTAAAACAAATAATTAGAAAATGTAATTAAAACAATTCATTAGAAAAGGTATTTGTAAAGTTATATAATTGCCAAACAGATACTCCCTGATCTGAGGGCAGGAGCAGCAGGGATGTCCAGGCCTTAACAGGGAAGTGAGAGTCACAAGTATCACACTTCTAACACCTTTTTCAGCAGAAAAGCATATTTTACTGAATGAACCTGACAAAACAAAATCTAAAAATGTATCAGACTGGCAGCCAATCCTGTTATGCTGTAGAAGGGCAGTCCCACTTTTGCATGGTGAGAACTCTTAGAATATCACCCTAAGGTGGGTGAA
The DNA here is from genome assembly GCF_012460135.2 of Molothrus ater. Taxonomy (NCBI): domain Eukaryota; kingdom Metazoa; phylum Chordata; class Aves; order Passeriformes; family Icteridae; genus Molothrus; species Molothrus ater. The sequence goes on along the minus strand of NC_050504.2, from coordinate 2,574,587 downwards.
GATCCCTCCCTTGAGTAGGGAAGCCCCTTAAGGTCACTTCTCAAGGTTGAGCAAATTAGGTTTGCTCATGGTTGTTGTATGGATAACATCAATATCGACTTTATAATTGTTTTTCTAAATTTAATATAATTGCTTCTCTGTTCCTTCAAAAACAGTGCTCTATACTATACTAGTAGTTATGGCTACCTGTGATATGTAAAAATAATTCTGATCAAGTTATTTTGCTTAATCATTGCAATAAATTTAAATAAATACTTCATTTTATTTATAGAAATATATTTGTTTTGCCATCTTTAATCCCATGGGACAAAGCTGTCTACACACCCAACACACATGGAGAATAGAGAGATTTTATAAATACCCCTAAACCACAGTTTAATATCTGAGTTCAGGCTGTCATTCTCTGGGTGCGGTCCATTCCAGGGAAGAATTCCCTAATGAACACAGACAATCCCACATATTCTCCACAGTAACATGCAAAAAATGCTAAATAATATAGATTGCACCCCAGGAAATAACATTTGTCCCAGGCATGTTTCAGGTGTAGCAGTTTTTTTTGCAAGAATACAAAAATGTCTTGAACTGATCTTCTATTGAAATGATCTTCTATTCCAATAATCCATTTTTACTTCATAGGCTGTAAGTCTCCCTGAAAGAGGAGTCCTACCTGTGTAGGTGCCAGAGGACAACAGCATCTGGAAGAAGAGGCAGAAGAATGAAATAAAATAAAGTAGCTCAGCAGCCAGGAGAAATCTGTGGTTAATGTTCTTTGGAAAAGCCACATCACAAATCTGCAGCATTTTCATCTGTGTTCCCAGAGGAAAAGAGGCTGGTGGGTATTGACTGCTGCAGTTGTGGGAGTCAGTAATTTTCTTCTCATTGTTTAGGTACAGCACAATTTTGGTACAGCACAATCTTTCTTTGCTTCTCCTGTTAGAACAAACTGTAAAGAAAGACCTACAGAGCACTTGCATATCTATTTTAATGTGTTATGTTTTGGCATTTCATGATCTTGGGCCTGATCTTGCCTGAATGAAGGGATAAAAATTTGATGTGGAGACAAACTACAAAGAGAAACAGGAAAATGGCTTTAAAGGTTTTGCAGGAGGAAAGAACATGTGCATAATAACTCATGTCTAATTCTGGGTTTATTATTTTCTAATTAATGGTGCAGGAAAGGCCTGCCATGGGAGAACACATCCTACCGTTGCAGATAGGCCCTTCAGATTTCTCAGAGATTTTCCTCTGTGGACAATAATTTCTGTGTTTATCATGTTTCTGTTTAATTAAACCAAGACACTGCACTTTCAAGCTGTCACCATACAGAAGACACATCACATGAGGTGGTTCTTCCCTAGAAAATCACTTTCTGCTGTTCACAGGATAGGACTGTGATGCAGAGGTCCCTCTAAAGTCAATGACTAAGGATAAAAGTGGGCAAAAACAGCCAAGGGAAAAATGATCAGACTGAATGAGATGTCTTAGCACTGGAAATATGAGTGTCAGCCAGTAATTCAACTTTTAATCAATCTCTTTGGCATTGAAAGGGACATTGTGATGACAGAGACAATGTGGAGTTGCTGATGGATCTGCATAAGAAGCCACACAATAAACCAAACAACAGCTAAATAAAAAAGATCTTTTAATAGGATACAATAAAATTAACATTGTTAATGAATGAATCTTTTGTCCCTTATCTCCAAAAGAATGTGGACTGCATCTTTGCTTCATCTTCGAATTTTATTGAGAAAGCAGAGGTATTGTAAGCCTTGTGGTAACTATCATTAATTTGGCTGCATTAAAATAATAGTAATTACTGCAAAGTAAAATCAGATCTTGATATTTCTGTAGGAATCTGGGTTTATATAGAAATGCTTTCCAAGTTATGTAAAACTAGAGGTGGCTGTGAGTCAGCTCAAACAAATGCATCATATTTATCCAACCACTAACAACTGCTCCTCATTGCTCCCATCAGCACTAGCCAGTCTCTGTGGACTTTATAAATACATATAAATACATTATAAAGAGCTGTGGAAAAGCCTCTCATCTGCTTCACTGCAGAGTGCTCAGAGTTGGAAGCTTTTCTGGAGACCTCATAATTTAGGGGTTTTTTTCCCTTCTTCTTCTTCTTCCACCACACTCCAAAACAGGTAACAGAGAAATTACCTTTGTTGTATTCAAATGTTGCTACTGATGATTTTGGGACTTGAATTGATTAGTCCATAAAAAGATATCTGCCATAATTTTTTTTCTTTTCTTTTTCTACAGGGTGAAAATGCTAGCTGAGCATTTGAAGGCAGTGGTGAATGTGCAAGCTTTGAAGGCACTGCTGTGAAAGAGGAACCTATCGAAAATAGAGATAAAAATAAAGGCATAAGGCTGCCTTATTTTCTTTAGAAACTTTTAGAATCTGTTCAGAAGATCTTTTCACATAAATTCCAGCCGTCCTTTTGTCTGTTCAAGCAGGCAGCTGTATTTTGATTGCAGATTTGCCTGGCTGTTTGCAGCTTCATCTAAAACAAAGAAGGATGATCCTTGGGAACCTCAGTGGACTGAGTGAATTCAGACTCCTGGGTTTTTCTGGAAACTCTCATTTGCACCCTTTGCTCTTTGCAATTTTATTATCTCTTTATATTCTCACCTTGGTGGCTAACACAGTGATAGCTTTCACAATAAACACTGATAACACCCTTCACACCCCCATGTATTTCTTCCTCACTCAGCTGTCCTGTCTGGATATCTGCTATTTATCAGTCATGATCCCAACCATTCTGGAGAACCTGATGGTGGGAACAGTAAGTATTTCCAAGACAAGATGTGCCATGCAAATGTTTTCCTTCCTTTTCTTTGGGGTTGCTGAGTGTTTCCTCTTGGCTGCCATGTCCCTCGACCGTTATTTTGCAGTTTGCCACCCCTTGCATTACACAATCACCATGAGCAGCAGGGTCTGCAGGAGCCTGGTTGCTGGCTGTTACATTTGTGGGGCTGCTGTGGGCTTCATTCACACCCTGATAACCTTCAGCTCGCCCTTGTGCGGCTCTGCCATCGACCACTTCTTCTGTGAGATTCAGCCCCTGCTGGACCTGCTCTGCGGCAACACCTTCCCAAGAGAGCTCCAGGTCATTCTGGTGGCTGTCTTCGCTATTCTCAGCCCTTTCTTACTGGTTGTTTATTCTTATATTCATATCATTTCCACCATTCTTCACATGGCATCAGCTGAGAGCCAGCAGAAAGCCTTTTCCACTTGCTCCTCACACCTCTTGGTCGTGGCTTTGTTTTATGGCACTGCAGGCTCTACATATCTGAGGCCAAAATCCACCTACTGTGCAGCTGTGGATAAATTCCTCTCACTCTCTTATTCTGTGCTGACTCCTCTGTTGAATCCCATCATTTATAGCTTGAGGAATAAGGAGGTGAAAAGAGCCCTGAAGAAAAAATGGAGAAAAACTAATTTAGTGTGGAAATGAAATGGAATATTTGGGGTGTTTCAGGCGTTTGTATTGCTATTTTTTCACTCTAAATTCTTGTTCAGTGAAATGAATTTCCAGATTCACTTCAGCTTTTGGAAAGAAAGAGGGAGAAGAGTGGAGATTTTCAGCATTAAGAGGGAGTGTTAGAAGCTATGTTAACATTTTGGAAGGAAACTTCTTCCACATACTTAAGAAATTCTTAACTAAAAAACTTTTTCTCTTTTTCTTTTTCTTTTACTTTTTTTTTTCTCTTTTTCATTTCTTTTTCTGTTTCTTTTCTCTTTTTCTTTTTCTTTCTTTTCCTTGCTATTTTTCAGAAACTTTAAAATTGTGTTTTACATACTTCTGACTTTTTGAACAGAAGTGTAACGTTCAGGAGCCTGATTTTACTGAAAGAACTGAGAAGAATAAGTTTTCATCCATTTGCATTTATTTCCTGAAAATATTTAGTAAATTTCTTTGGGGAAAGGAGAGGACATAATTCAGGCTATAATGTGGAGCCCAGGAAATTAATGAGTACTGATTATTAATTCTGAGATTGTTATTGGGGAAAAAAGAAAAGAGGCGTGCAAAATTGCATTCCTGCCCCACTGCCTCAAAGGTATTTCTTTAATTTTAGAGTTATTGTTTTAAACATGTTAGACCAAGTCTAGGCATTTGAAGAACCTAACCACTGTAAAGCTCTGTAATTGTTAATAAAATTCTTTGTATTAAATCCTCAAAACTGGAATGATATTGGAAAGTTAAGAACATGAATGCCAACAGCAAGGTGTTTTGGGGCAGCTGGGAGATGCCAGATCAGTATTAACCCCAAAATAAGCAATAACCATGGGCCCAAAGAACCCTTCTACAAGAGAATTTGATTTATCTGACAAACAACAGAAAAGCTCTTGTGGGGGGAATGCCCTGCTAAACAACCTCCTGTTGGGATGTTGGGGGACACAAGACTGATTGTGAACTTTGGACCTGGTTAGCACAAGGGATTTCATAACAGGAGGCCTTGGGAGCAGCAAACAGAACTTTGAGGATTAAATCAAGACTGCAAGAAGATCAAATCAGATGGATTTACCAGGGAAAGAAAATGACATCAGACCTCTGCAAGCAAGAGATGTTTAAAATCTATGTTTGTTTATGTGATTATTAACCCATTCACTGTAGTAAAACATTATTGCCTCCCTAAATAGTATATGTGTCACCATGATATTTTCTGAAAAATCCCTTAACCAGGATTTTTCTCCTGGGAAGCTGAGAAGCCTCAGAAAAGAAATGTCAACAATAATTATCTGATTGCTTGGAATGTGGTTTGGAGGTTGCTTACCAACAGGTGCATCTTTGATTGGTTCCATGTGAATTGTTTTTAATTAATGACCAATCCCAGTCCAGCTGTGTTGGACTCTCTGGTCAATCACAGGTTTTTATTATTCATTCTTTTCCAGCCTTCTGATGTCTCCTTTCTCTTTCTTTAGTACAGTTTTAGTATAGCATTTTCTTTTAATATAATGTAATATAATATAATAAATCAGCCTTCTGAGAACTTGGATTCAATTCTTATCTCTCACCTCATCCTGGGGACCTTCACAACCCTGCAGCATATAAGGCTTTGTATCCCACAATAAATCAGGTTCAGCATTTGGATCCCACAATAAATCAGATTCTGATCACCAAACCAGTCTTCCCTGTCTCTCCTCATCACTGACAACCTCCCTGCAGACACTTTTACCTGGGGATAAGGTCCCCTCTCAGTCTTCTGGAGGCTGACCAGCCCCAGCTACCTCAGCCTGGCCTCACAAGAGGGATTCTCATCATCTTTGAGACCCTCCACCGGACAATGACATAATTTGTGATCATGTGTGTCATGTGTGCTACTCCTGTGGAGAAGATTCTTGAAATTGTGGAGTTCTGTAGGCCTGGAGGAGAGAACGCTGGGGTCGGACCTTGTTGTGGTCTGCTCCATCCTCCTGAGGGGCAGTGAGGGGCAGGTGTCCATCTGTCCATCTGTCCATCTCTTCACCCTCGTGGCAGTGACAGGACTTGGGGAAACTAAGGGCTGACTGATGGCAGGTTTAGGTTGGATATCAAGAGAAATGTTTTCCCTCAGAGGGTGGCTGGGCACTGGAAGAGCCTCCCCAGGGGCCTGGGCTCAGCACCGAGTCCACCTGAGCTCCTGAGGTGCCTGGGCAATGCTGTCATCCACCTGTGGTGACCCTTGGGGTGCCCTGTGCAGGGCCAGGAGCTGGGATGGATGGTCCTGGCTGGTCCCTTCCAGCTCTGAGGTTCTGTGGTTCTGTGGCCTTGCTGAGAGCCCATTTGTCCTCCCAGAGCTGCCCTCTGTCATCAGCCCTGCACAGAATGGCTGTGAGGCCTCAGCTCTCACAGCAAACCTGCTCTGAAACAAGACAATTATTACTCTTGTGTTAATGAGCAGATTATTTTGACTTTAAATTGGAACAGATAGGAGCTAACTGCAGCATGTCTGCATCATTGATATTATAAGTATCTTGAGTTTATTTGGCTTTCAGTTTCCCCAGCTCTTCCCCTGTGCCCTTGCTCACATCCCTGGCTGCCTATTCCCTCTTCTCCATGAAGTTTCTTTCCAAGACTCTGAGTGCAGATGTCCCAAGGCATCAGAGTTTCACCAAGTTTTAACTAGGCCTTTGTGTTTAGCTGGGTCCCCCCCAGGGGAGATACTGGGCTGTAGAGAATTGGGGAGAGGGCAAATCACCAGCTAGGAAAGTTCTGAATCTCAGGAGTCAGTCTAATTGCAGAAGTCCTTGTTAGCTCCAGGTAATTGCTCCTAGCTTTTCACCAAGCACAAATGTTTCCTTTTCTGAAGGAATGGCAGGATCCCATCAACACAAATCTAGGTGAGACTGGGAATACTCCTCTCCTTTGATGCTACACCCTTGTAACATCAGAGCTGGAGAGAGTGAGGAGGTTTTAAAAACTTCAGAACAGCTCCAGGGGCTGTCAGGACATTGCATTGTGTTGATGAGGCCAACAGGCACCTGCCTCCTCAGAGGCCTGGTTTACCTCTGCCCAGAGATGAACAAATCCCAGGAACAAGGACCAAAGGACAGCAAGAATCACTTCCCAGCAAGAGACAGGTCATGGGTACTGTTTCTGGCTGGTGCAAGTTCCTCTAACCAAAGCTACTGCTCAAAAGTTCAAAACCACATGCTCTGGTGTAAAACAAAAATATTTGTAATAGAAAAAGCAGGGCAGGATGTCCTCCTGTACCTCACAGTGTAAAATGGAGTGAATTCAGACTCCTGGGGTTTTCTGGAATCTCTCATTTGCACGCTTGGCTCTTTGTAGTTTTATTATCATTTTATATTCTCACCTTCAGGGCCAGCACAGTAATAGCAAAACATCCTGCAAACACTCAGACCAAACCTCCTCTTTCTCACCATCACCAGTACATAAAGAAGTAGATGAAGATATTTCCTCTCCTAACAATACACTGATTCTCTTTTTCTCCCCAGAATTCCAGGTAAGCATTAGGGGTTTTCATTGCTGAGCTGTGCTTGCACAGAGCCAAGGCCTTTCCTGCTCCTCACAGTGCCCTGCTGGCCAGGAAGGAGCAGGAAACTGTCAGGGACGAGGAGAGACAGGGAGGACTGATTTGGTGATCAGAATCCAATTTTATTGTGGGATACAAACACTTATATACTATTTTAGGAAGGCTAGTAATGTTTTAACTACAATGATTGGGTTAAAGATCGCATAAACAAACTTAGACATTCTAAACATCTCTTGCTTGCAGAAGTCTGATGTCACTTTCTTCTCCTAGTAAACCTGTCTGATTTAATCCTCTTGCAATCTTGATTTAATTCTCAGCTATTCCCAAGGCATCACAGAACCTGAAAAATAGAAAAGCTGAAACCTGAGGCATCGCATCCATAGTGTAACTTCTGTTTAAGCTCTCCTTTGTGCAGAGCACCCCTGAAGATTGTTTCAAGCTGCTGCTGCTTGCAATGAACACTACGGGCAGCAGATGGGAGCAGCAGCCTGGATTTGTGCTGCAGGCATCACCAGGAGAGAGGAATGCAAATGGAATTTACAGGGAACCCCCGAGGAGGGGAGAGAATGATGCACCTGACTCCATCTTATCAGAAGGATAATGAATTACTTTATTATACTATATTATTCTGTACTATATTAATATACTATATTACACTACATTACACTATATTATACTACATTATTACTATATTACACTATATTATTACTACATAACATTATATTATATTATCACTATATTATTACTATATTATACTATATTATACTGTATTATACTATATTACACTATATTACTACTATTATAATTACTATAATTATTATTACTATTATAATTACTATAATTATTATATATATTACACTATATTCCCTCCCCCCCATGAGGGGATGGAATGATGCATCTGACTCCATCTTATCAGAAGGCTAATTAATTATTTATTATATTACTGTACTATATTACACTATATTACACGATATTATACTATATTACACTATATTATTACTATATTACAGTATATTATTACTATATTACAGTATATTATACTATATTATTACTATACTATATTACACTCTATTACACTTTATAACACTATATTGTACTATATTATTACTATATTACACTATATTCCCTCCCCCCCATGAGGGGATGGAATGATGCATCTGACTCCATCTTATCAGAAGGCTAATTAATTACTTTAAAATACTATATAACTTTAATTTTAATACTATTTAAATTTATTATTTTAAAATAAATATTAACATTGATTACTTTAATATTAATTACTTAATATTAATTACTTAAATACTATATTATTCTATACTATATTACACTATATAACATTACATCTAAACTGAATCTGCCAAGCACTCACTCTGCACACCCTGCACAGAATCTCGTGGCTGTCAGTGACAGTCCTGACACACACACACACACACCTGACAGGCCAAAGGAAACAAATCACCATCACTGTGGGTAAACAATCTCCACATTGCATTCTACTCTGGCACAAACACAAAGGCAATACAGCAAATGAGATAAGAATTGTGTTTTCCCTTTCTCTGAGGTTCAGAGAATATGAAACCCAGAAATATTTTTGGGGAGAATCGTGCCTTGCTTTTCTCTGTGGGGAGAAATGTGGTGACAAATGGCAGCTGCTGGAGCTGCTGCTGTGTGAGGAGGAGCTGGGGAGGCTGTGTGGGGGTGGTTCAGCAGAGCTGCAGAACTGTGTCACAAGCACTGCTGCAGGCATTTCTGGAGATGGAGCTGCCAAATTCACTGGCAGTGGAGAACAGTGGGGTAAGGCTGAGCTCTGTCTCCTTAGTTCTATTCACTTCCGCATCACAACCTGCTCTGGCTTCATATTTTCCCCACTACCCCAATCTAAAGACTGCTCCCCTATTCTGGTTCATCAATTTTCACTCATTATTCAGCCATGTCCATAACAATTTTTTTAGAAGTGTGGATATGCTGTGCCCTGGTCTTGTCAAACCTGACCCACAGCCTGAATCTCTATTTAGAGGCCATAACTTCCATGCTGAACCAGTGATTTACCATCCTAGAATTTAGGTAATCCCAGACTTCATCCTGATTCATCTCTGACTTCCTGGCCTGCTCCGCCTTATCAGCTTGGCACTTGTCCCACCCCCAGCCAGTCCTTCTGCATTCACAGCTGCTCTGCTCTGCTGTCAGGGTTCCACTGCCCAGGACAGGCTCAGCCACCTCCAGGTGCCAATGAAAATGCACAGCCCCCTGTTCCCTCAGTGAGAAAACTCATTCTTGGCAATTCTTGTGGATGCATCACTCTGAACTTCCTTCAGACACTCGCATGACAGAGTCTGCCAGGGAGTGAACTCTGAAGGCAACAGGCCTTGATTCCTGTAGTTCCTTGACTACAAATCCACTTCTATTTCACATTCCTGCAAGTAAAAGGAAGTTTGTAATGTATTTGTATAGATTTGTAAAGGCTCTAAGTAGAGTGTACAACCTTATGTATGAAACAGCACCAATTTACTGCTCCAAATTGAGTGAACCTGACTTCTGAAGGCAACAGGCCATGATTCCTGTCTTGTGTTCCTTGACTACAAATCCACCTCTATTTCACATTCCTACAAGTATAAAGATGTTTTTAATGGATTTGTACAGATTTGTGAATCTGACTCCTGAAGGCAACAGGCCTTGATTCCTGTATTGTTTCCCCGACCACAAATCCACTTCTATTTCACATTCCTGCAAGTAAAAGGAAGTTTGTAATGGATTTGTATAGATTTGTAAAGGCTCTAAGTAGAGTGTACAACCTTATGTATGAAACAGCACCAATTTAATGCACCAAATTGAGTGAACCTGACTTCTGAAGGCAACAGGCCATGATTCCTGTTTTTTGTTCCCTGACTACAAATCCACTTCTATTTCCCATTTCTGCAAGTATAAAGAAGTTTTTAATGGCGGTTTTTACAACCACACCCTTTTTATTTTATATAACCCTTCACCATCTCATCAGTCCAGTTTCTCACTTAAGGCATATTCTCACCTTATTATATTCTCACCATTCTTATATCATAGAAATGTAAATTTATTGTTTTCTGCTGAATATCTGTGTATTGTATTTTTACATCAATCTAAGCTTCATCCAAGGCTGCAGATCAAATCCTTCAGTGTCTTGGAGGTTTCTGCTTTTCTGATTCCCACAAGGAGCCATGGAGACTTTGTGCACTGGTGTAACTTTCTGTTCTGGGGCTTCTTTCTCCCCCATTATCTCAGTGCAACTCAGGGACTGTCACCATGATATTTTCTGAAAAATCCCTTTGCCAGGATTTCTTCTCCTGGCAAGATGAGAAGCCTCAGCTCCTCCATGTTTTGCTCCTCTGGAATGTGGTCTGGAAATTGTTTATCCAAACATGTGAATTGTTTTTAAGTAATGACCAATCAGGGCCAGCTTTGTCAGACTCTGAGGAACCAGTCACAGGTTTTTATTATTCATTCTTGTTTAACCTTCTGATGTATCCTTTATCTTTCTTTAGTATAGTTTTAGAATACATTATAATGTAATGTAATATAATATAATATAATATAATATAATATAATATAATATAATATAATATAATATAATATAATATAATATAATATAATATAATATAATGTAATATAATGTAATGTTATATAATATAATGTAATGTCATATAATATAATGTAATTAATATAATATAATATAATATAATATAATATAATATAATATAATATAATATAAGCCTTCTGAGAACAAGGAGTCAAATTCTCACCTCTCACCTCATCCTGAGGACCTCACAACACCTCAAGGGCCATCCCAGCTCACTGCCTGGCCTGGCAGATTGTGCCAGTTCTTTGTTCCTTCCTCTCAAGCAGAACCACTCAGTGTCACCTGGACACATCCTCATTCCTGGGTCCTTGTGGCTCTTCCTGTACAAGGGGTAGGAAATACCACAGCAGTGAGTTCCAGCATGCACTGTGGGGAATGGATTTGTAGGGAATTCTCCAAGCCTGGCAGAAGGCTCACACAGTGGGAATCTGTGTGCAAACATGGAGATGAGAAATGCTGACTTGGAAATGCCATGGGACAGGACAGACATTGCTGAGAGAGAAATGGAACTGGAAACAAGTTTCAAAGGATGGTTTTATAAATAACACTAGATACTTTGGAGAAATAGAACTATGAAAGATGCATTGTAGTAGGACCCACGAGGGGTAATTTTAGATTATTGGATTTAAGGCATTTACAGCATGGTGTGGCAAAAGCTGATAGGCCAAGAAACACTTATATTGAAATTAGTAAATATTGGCTTCTGATTGTGATGGTGTGAATTATAACATCTGTATTGTCTCACCCTTCACGCAAGACTGAAAATGGAATAAAAGTTTTCAAAACACCTCTCAGTTACCCCATCTCTGGGTCAGAAAAGGGATTAATCCAACAATGCACAACCCATTCCAGCTCTGATAATGGAAGGCCTTGGCATTGCAGCAGGCCTGGTGCTGTGTGTCAGCTTGTCCAGGAGCCTAAACCCTTTGTTACCCTTCACAGACTGGTTTCTCATCACCACTGGGACTAGATTTTGGAAGCTAATAAGGATAAATCTCACAACAAATCTTTATACTCTCTTAAAAGTTAAATTGCAACTCAGCACAGACTCTATTACACCATCCCTTGCAGCCAGGTGTTTGACTGAATGGAAATAACAGAAAATTGCATTTCCTCTGGCCTAATCTGTCCTGCTGCATAGTGTTGCTCTGGCCCAGGTACAGAACTGTGCTAAGTCTGTCCCATTCATGCTGTTCCAGTACATTTTGCCATCACCCACCCCCATTAACTCTCTTTCCTGGCCAGGTTTGACCCCCAGCACAAGGCAAGGATTTGCACAGTGCAAGGATCAGCCAAATTTTCTTACCTTGGTAAGATGAGGCCTACTAAGGCAGAGAATTGGGTAGTCCTCATTCAGAGTTACCAACTCAGCTCCTCTCTGTGCATTGTGAGCTCACTCCTGTCTGTGAAGGTGCTGGGAAACCTGACTCCAGTTTCCAGAGGCATTGGGAAGGGAAGCTCCAGGAGAAGAGAGATTTTTCCAGTGCCCAGGATGTTCCAGGGGCTGCAGAAGCTGTGCAGGTCTTTGTTCTCTCCACTGGGAAGTGGCAGTGGGAGCCCTGCAGTGTCCTTCTCCCAAGGGGTCAAATTTCACAGGTTAAACCTGTTCAGCAGTGGCAGAGAGAGACTGAGAGATCAGATAGCAGCAGAGGATTAAGCCTCCCAGAGGGGAAATGCTGCAAAAATGAAGATTAACTTACCCCCTCACCCAATTCAGCACTCTGATTTCATGGGACCATCGTCATCTGTGCTTTCTGAAGTGATTCAAATGGGCTGGTTCATACCAGAATTGACTTTCTCTGACAACACATCTGTGTCCTGTTCCATTATTCTTAAATTATTTTATTACTTTCACCTAAGCATGCTAACTCAATTCCCCAGAATGCTTCAGCTGAACACCAATCTTTATCTGAAAACTCTGCTTATCTCACAGATTCCTCCTGTCTGGCCCTTTTTAAGTAACCTTTTGCTGCCCAGCCTTTGGACAAACCAGGTTTGAGCACGATGTTGTCTTCTTATTCTGTTTTCAAATCTGGGAAACCACTCTTAAGGAATACAACAGCAATAAAACACATAACACCATGAAAAGGCCAAACAAGATTTATGGAGCAAAGAACAACACTTTCATAACAGAAACATAATAGATGATATTGAATTATCATATTTTGAGCAAATAATATAAGACAGCAGAAGACAAGTATAATTGCAGACTCTAATCAGTGGGGACCATTTGTAAATTTGCAAACTGACTTTATTCAGATCCTAAATACTGTCATTTTGAGCATGTCCTTGTCAGATAATATAATATAATATAATATAATATAATATAATATAATATAATATAATATAATATAATATAATATAATATAATATAATATAATATAATATAATATAATATAATATAATATAATATAATGTAATATAATATAATATATCAGCCTTCTGAAACATGCAGTCAAGATTCTCATCTCTTCCCTCATCCTGGGACCCCTGTGAACCCCACCACATGTAAACATGCAGAAAGGACAGTTGCAAAGCAAAAATTTGAAATAAAATTTCAGTAAAAGTTGCTAATAAAAGAAATTTCTGGGTTTAGTTGTCTCTAGCTAAGGAGACCCACTTTATGGAGAAAATATGTGTGTCCTACAAACAGAGGGAAATTCTTTGCACCTTGGGCTCAGTTTGGTGGGGCTGTGTGTCACCCTCCGTCCTTACAAATGGGTTTTGTGAGGGTTTGTGAATTGATCTCAGAGTGCAAAAAACCAACACAGCACAGGGGTTTGCAATGATAATCAAAAACAAATCCACCTTTGTTGAATGACCACAGCAAAATGCTTTGGGGAGGAATTGGGGAAAAAGGAAAATAAGGAAAAAAAGGAGGAAGAGAAAGGAAGGTACCAAATGTAGCTACCAAACATAGAAACAGGAAAGTCCTTTGATGTGGATGGAGTTCAGCAGGTCACATCAGGGGAGATCTCAGAAATTCCAATCAATTCCAACTCTTATTATACTCCTTTTTGATGGGGGAAGGGGATGAATCTTGAACTCGAATCAAAAGTAGCCTATTGTATTTTCTGGGGGAAAATGGCATTTGGGAAGGGTGCACACAGTCCATGTTCAGCAGTGGATGAGAGCCATTGTCTTCTTGGTTCACTGCTCACACCTGCAACATCCATCTTGCCTTGATCAGCCTTCCTCCCCCTCACACCTCCCCCAGGCTGGGGGTTTCAGTCCCAGTCCTTGGAAAGATTTGGGGGGGGGGTCTTTTCACACAGGGATTTCATGTCTTGGTTTTTGATGGAGAGGCTTCTTCCATCTCAGTCTGTCTGTCATGGTGATGTAAAACAGGCGAGGGGTCTTCTGTGGGGACCACCCAAAACCTCAGGAGAAGTCCAGCCAAGCTGAGAGGTGGGAAAAATTCCAGGGCTATCGTTACAAAATTTCCTCCTTTTCACCATGTTCATGTAGCATACAGCAAACACACCTGTGAACAACAGCTCAGCAATGTGCTCAGGCCTCAGGGTCCTTGGCAAGCAACTTTCTCCAACAGGGCCAGAATTTCAGACAAGGGTCTTTTTTCTTCCATGGTCCCCAATCTGTGTCCCTTTCATGACCATCGTGAGGCAGATTGTAAGAGCCAAAATGAGAGATGCAGGACTCCAGGCAGCTCTCCAAAATGCAGTTTATTGTATCCAAAATGCAGTTTATTGTATCCAAAATGCAGTTTATTGTATCCAAAATGCAGTTTATTGTATACAGAATGCAGTTTATTGCATACAAAATGCAGTTTATTGTATACAAAATGCAGCTTATTGTATACAAAATGCAGTTTATTGTATCCAAAATGCAGTTTATTCCATCCAAGGTGTTACAGCAGTGCAGGGTCGTGGGTGACAGAGCTGTGCCCACAGCTGTCAGCTCCAGCTGCAGGCAGGCCTGGAGACCCTTTGGCTTTGGTTACAATGCATTATTTACTTTTCTTTTGGTTACAATGCATTATATTCTTTCCTTTTGTTTACACTGCATTCTATACTTTCTTTGCTGAGCACCTTAATACAGTAGAACCAATCTATACCTTAACTGTTATCTATAGCCTATCATAACTACTGTAATTCCCATATTCATGGTACTGTTCTCCAATCACTCAAAGTCAGTACATCACAGTTTAAGCCAGAAGTTGTTTTTCAGTTTTCTTGCAGTGGAAAATTCTGAGACCTTTTTTCTACTTGCAGCTTTGCTGACTTGTTTGCCTGTGCTCTCTTTGTGCTTGGTAAAAACATCTTCTTGTTTGAGGTGGGTTTATCCTTTGCTTTAATTAATAAAAACCCCTTCGAACTAACATAAAATACCCTTTGCCTCCTTGGTTATCCAGTGAGACTGGCTCAGCAATTCTTTTCTTCTCTATCTATCAAAACTTGCTTCCATCTCTATTCCTTCATCAGACTCTACATTCCCAAATCTTTCTGCTAAGCACACATATCTGTGAGACTTTCCTTGTCAAACTTTCATCCTTCCCAACAGCAGATGAGGGAAACTTCAGACTTGTCCGGTCCGGCTGTCTGTCTGTCTGTCTGTCTCTGCCCCGACACGGGTAGGGTGGTTCTTGGGTGGCACGCGTTTCAAAGGATGAGTCTGGACTCTTCAGCTTTTCAATCTTCAGATTGTTTATTGTTTCTTATCTACAAAATTTTCTGTCTGCCCAACAGAGGTCTGATCTGCAAGGCAGCCAAGGGCACTCTGCCCACCCACGGGGTGGTCAAGTCTTTTTATACTAAAATCTACGTACATAATATTTACCTTTATTTCTCAATACTTTTCACCCATGTTAGCAAGTGCACCTTCACCATAAACCAATCCCCAAGTGCCAACATCACCACAGGAGATGGAGGACAAGAAGAAGAAAGAAGAAGGACGAGACACGCCCTGATCCCTCCATCTTGTCTCCATAACCCCCCTGTACCAAAAACCTTAAAGTTTATATTTCACCCTCTAAATGTGTCCCTTTTACACCCTTCACTCTAAAGTGATTCTCATGTCCTCAAACTGCTGTCACTTCTGTGGATGGATCAAAATCAAGCCACCAAACACTCCTGGCAACATTCCAGGATTTCCGAGCCCCCCAAGGGTGCTCTTGGCAACTCTGGACATCGGGAGCGATGTGCTGAGATCCCACACAGACTTACACTGTGAAGAAGAAAGGCCTGGCACTCCTGGTTTGAGGAGCTTGCCTCTGGCTGTGCTGGTGCACAGGGCACATCCTCTTCACCTGGATGCTGCTGGAGCTCAGCTCTGTGTCCCAGTAGTACTCTGGGGACAGCAGCCGGGTGGGTTTGTGCTGCAGGAGGTACCTGTTGAGGTGGCTCTCGTGGTGCCAGGGACCCTCAATGCCATTTTCTCTGTCCTCCACCAGCCCTGCAGAGCAGGCTCTGGTCAGCTTGTACACCTCAGCCACGCTGCCCCCATAGAAGCTGGCGGTGTAGTAGAAGTCCCCTTGTCCCTCAGGGATGGCAGATTGTGACTCAGGCTGTGTCTCAGAGGCTTTGTTGTCCTGCTGTGGGGTGACCTGCCAGGAGCTGATGGTGGCCACCAGGGCATCGATGATCTCCACGCCGATGTGTGCCAGGAGCTGGACATTGATGTCCATGGAGTACAGATAATCCACCTCGTGCTGGAACTGCCTCTGGATGTAGGAGCTGAGGATGTCCATGCGGCTCCTGGAGAGGTCCTGCCACCGGGGGTCATCCTGGACAGGGATGACAAACAGGTGGTTCTCAGGGGCCATCTGAAGGTGGGAGATCTTCTCAGGACTGTCTGTGAACAGGTAGAAGTTCACGGGGTGCCCAGCAAGGAAGTATTTGTTGGCAGAGCTCATGAACCCTTCTATGAACTGGACATAGCTAAGAGACATGGAAAGGAAAAGAATGGAGAGGCTCCTCCTGCTGAGGAATGGCAGCTTTTCAAATTCATTTTCTTTGTCTTTTTCTATCTCTTGCTCCTTTTTGTGATGTTAGTGCCCTTTATTTAACACAGCTGCTGCCCTTCAGACCTTCCCCATGCTGTACATTGCATTTAGCTTTCACTAATTCACATTTTAGCTTTTCACAGAACGGGTGCCTTCCACCCAGTGCTGCTCTCTAATATCGCTCCATAATGGAAATACTTCCTCTCACCCCTCCCTGGCACTCTTTCTGCAGTGGAATATTTTTAATTTCCTAGAGAAAATCATAGAATCAACAGGAAAACATGGAATGGTTTGTGTTGGGAGGGACCTTAAAGACCACTTTATTCCATCCCCTGCCATGGGCAGGGACAACTTCCACTATCCCAGGGTGTTCCAAGCCCTGTCCAACCTGGGTTTGGGCACTGCCAGGGATCCAGGGCAGCCACAGCTGCTCTGGGCACCCTGTGCCAGGGCCTCCCACCCTCACAGTGAGGAATTTCTTCCAAATATCTGATCTAAAACTGCCTTATTTCAGTTTAAAGCCATTCTCCCCCATTCTGTCACCACCCAGCCTTGTAAAAAATCCCTCTCCCCTTTCCTGCAGGGCCCCTTTAGGTACAGGAGGGGCTCTAAGCTCTGCCTGGAGCCTTCTCCAGGCTCAACAACCCCAACCCTTTCAGCCTGTTTTCATAGGAGAGGGTCAAAATTATCAATTAAATAGTTTTGATTAGCTGAAGTTGCTGTGTTACTCTAAGATGCCAGTGGAGATAGAGGGTATAGAGTATAGCTCAGAAACTCAAAGAAGAACTACCCCAAGCTGTAACAGCTTGATTAATGTTTTTACTAGAGCTAATATTTTACCTTTAAACTCTTACAGAAACCCAATAAAATCTCAACTCCATGGAATTTTTCTATTTTTTAGTGCAGGATAGAGGGAAAGCTTGTTCTTAGAAACGTAGCAGCAGCTATAATTTTTATTTCACTGGGCCAAAATGCTCGTTATATTTCCAAGGGGTTTTTTTTGGTCCTATTCCAAGCAATGTCCCAGCCAATGTCCCATTTCTCCCAGTCTACAGCTGCTCACATTCAGTCTTTGGAATGTTTCTCACTTGTGCTCTGTGGCATTCACATTCTCTGAAAAAATCCCTTTGCCCAGGGTTTTTCTCCTTTGAAGCTGAGAGGCCTCAGAGAAAAGGAAAACAATTCTTATCTCATTTGCTTCTCCTGTGTTTTGCTCATGTGGAATGTGTTTGGAGATTGTTTACCCACAGGTGATTGTTCCATTGCATTCTGGTCATAGGAATGTGCTCCTTGTTGACAGAGTGACAAAACTATTTTTTGTCCCTTTAAAAAGGAAACAAGCCCAGAAGTTTCTCTCCTCAATTAGGTGAGAAGACACCTCATAGGACCTGGGGACTTCACCTCAAACTGAAGGACAGAATTTACTAGAAAAGGAAGAGAACAAAGAAACTTATGCCTTTTGTGAGGTGTTTTACCAGGAGCAAGGACCTCTTGCACTTGGCTGGGTTTTTCTCTGTAAAGAGTTTTGTTATTTTGCCTTTTATTAGAACCTTTTTATTTCCACCACTGCAACAGAAGCCATGCTGCTGATCTTATGCCTCCAAAGGTAGCTGAGCTATCTTGGGTGTGAAATAGATCTCCAAGAGCTGATGAGACCTGGTGTAGGAGGCAACCATTACTGTGGTGTGAGTTGTTTTGACTCTTTGGGCAATTGGGGCCAAGCTGTGTCAGAACTCTGGAAAGAGTCACGAGTTTTCATTATTATCTTTGTAGCATTCAGTAAGAATCCTTTCTGTATCCTTTAGTATAGTATAGTATTTTAAAATATAATATATAACAATTAATTATATATATAATTAATCACTATATATTATATTTAAATATAGATATTATTATTGTTATTATAATAATTATTATTGTTAATAATAATAATAATAATAATAATAATAATAATAATAATAATAATAATAGTAGTAGTAGTAGTAGTAGTAGTAATAATAATTCTAAAGTAATAAATGAGCCTTCTGAGACCATGGAGTCAGATTCATCATTCCTGCCTTCATCCCTTGCAGATACAACAGTGCTCCACCAGCAGCACTGCAGAGAGGTTTAACTATTTGACAAGAAATAAATGACAAGCCAATACTTTTCAACAGCAAAAGTGACCACTCCAGTGACCAGGTTCTTCTGCAGATATTGAGCATCCAGGATGTCCCTGCTGAAGGTGCCTTCCCAGACAATTGGAGCCAGCCATGGTGTCAGCACCAGCACATCCCTTCTCCTGCAAGGGGTTGGGAATGAAGGCAGAGTTGAGATGGCCCAGGAAATTCATCAAAACGAACCCAGATGTAAGAGTGAATTCATCATTCCAGTCTCACTTTGAAATCACAGCACAGGTTTCTGCTCTTTCCCTGAGTGTGGATGGAGACTCTCCAGCTGGGCTGTTGATCTCCTCCTCCTTTGGAAAGAGGAGAAGGAGGAGATCCCTAATTTGCTCCCTAATTCCTTTGGCATGATGGACAGGTATTTCCCTGATGCTTCCTAGGCTGTTGTTTACTGGCTTATCTCAGAAGAACATCTCCTTCCCACTGGGAATGGAGTTCACAGCTCTGCTGATAAGGTCAGCTATTGCTGATAGAAAGGAAGGGATGGGACCATTTTCAAGCTCAGAATGATTTATTGCTCAGACAAACATCAGTCTCAGGGGATGTGAGGTTTAGAGGAGCAACCATTCAGCCATAGCTCAAAGCAGTCACAAGTTCTCTGTTCCAAGGCAATATAGAACTCTTTAACCCAATAGACAGTTGCCACAGGGTTTATTTTGCTTTTCTAACCTATCACCTTTACTCACTTCTGCTGCACTATGGATATTTTTACTCAGTCAGCCTCTAACTCACATGCACACTTTGGTTTCTATGATAACTTCTAAACTCTCAGCTTATTTTACACAACTACACCCTTTTTATTTTATGTAACTCTTTGCCATCTTGTCAGTCCAGTTTCTCCCTTACTTCAGGCATATTCTCCCCTACAACTAGAGAAATATAAATTTATGATTTTTCTGCTTAATGTCTGTGTATTGTATTTTTACATATAATTATATATATAATATATAATATATAATATATAATATATATTATATATTATATAATATATAATATATAATATATAATATATAATATATAATATATTATATATTATATATTATATATTATATATTATATGTTATTATATATATTATATTATATTATATCATATAATATATATTACACTATATATAATAATATATGTGCATATATTATAATATATAATAATAATTGTAAACATACAAATATATTCCTTATCTAAAATACACTTATATAAATAAATTTATTTACTCATATTTATATATTTATATATTTTATAAAATATAAAGTTTCTGTTTTTCTGTTCCCACACTCAGCCAGGCCACTTTGCAGAGCAGATGGGAGATTGCTGTGCTCTGGGCTGGGCAGTCCCAGCTCCCTCAGCCTCCCCTCATAGGAAACAAGCTCCAGCCCTTTCATGGTCCTTTAGCAAACTCTCTCCAGGATGTCCATACCTCTTTTATTACTTTTTGTTTTGTTTTGTTTTTCCTACTGAAAATGGCTCTATAATAGGCAATTCTAAAAAATAATTTATCCCAGTGACCCAAAATGTTAATTCCACAGGTGTTTACACGTCGTATATGATGCTGACTGCCACCACTAGAAACAGTGTCAGCCAAGGCCTTTTGTTTTTTAGCTTCTGAGTGGTGACAGAGGATGCAGTAAACTGAATTAAGATAAAATAAAACGAAAATATTTTCAATATTCACCATCATTTCTCGGTTTCCTTTCTGAAAGTAACAAATTACAGTTCTTCATCTATGCATTTTTGATGGTTTCTGGAAGAGCTGCTTTTCTAGTCAGGCTTTCTATTTCACTCAGTCTGGCTCCCAGGTGTCCTGACCTGTCAGTGCCACTCTGTGTTTCTGACATCAATTGGATTTCATGGTCATGATATTCCATTGTACCAGAGCAGGTGCACTTACCATGGAAGCATCAGAGATGTTTCATCTAAGTCTGCTTTTCTGCAAATGAAAATTAAAAAATATTAGAAATATTCTATAGGGAGAAATAAAAGGTGCATAAATGCATCGTGGCACAGAAGTTTCAGATTTTCTTTTTCTGAGAGATGAGCCCCACAAGAGATCTTTGTGTGGTTCAATGTCAGTGAGCATCCAGACTCCACCACAAACACTATTTTATTATTGATATGAGTTCATATACAATGTGACCTACATTTAACAGGCTGGTGGAAGTAGAGCTGAATGCAAATTAATCAGCTTTACAATTATTTTCAACGTGTCTCTTTCTTCGGTGCATCTTTGGAAAATCCAGTTTTACTTCTGCACAGTGAGAGCCTGGTCCAGTAAGGCCAAGTTTATATTTTTGCACCAAGTTTGTATTTTTCTGACAGGTTTATGTCCACGGGACACAGAGCAGAGGTCACTGCTCTCCATTC
The DNA here is from genome assembly GCF_012460135.2 of Molothrus ater. Classification (NCBI taxonomy): domain Eukaryota; kingdom Metazoa; phylum Chordata; class Aves; order Passeriformes; family Icteridae; genus Molothrus; species Molothrus ater. Next base: position 2,553,501 of record NC_050504.2, on the reverse strand, counting down.
TCATTGCTTGTGCAGGTTCCTGTGGATGGGTCACTGAGTGGGAACCCACCAGTCTTGATTCCCAGATTTTCCACCAGGAAAAACAGGTTCTCTAAGCTGGAAACACTCACTAAAAGTAACAGATTAAACAGGCTAATAGAGGGAAATTGAAAGAATCACATGTAGAAAGACATCTAGCCATATAAACTTCTTTTTTTTAGGGTGGTGGTATGAAAATGTTCTCATACTGCAATCTTTTAAGTTTCAAATGAATTACAAAAAGACTGCATTGCTTTTGTCATATTGCTTTACTGGCATTAAAGTTTATTTCTCTCCATGTCATATGTGCTGCACTCCTTAGAGCAGCATTTCTAGAGGATTACACAACTGTGTGTGTTCTAAAAGAAGTGATGAAGAGGGGAAACCACAGTAAAAAAAGCAGTGGGGATAAGAAAAGTGGAACTCATAAGAAGTGTAATTTGTAGGTGCAAATCATAATTAAAAAAAAAAAAAGAAAATAGTAAAATAGGGTTCAGTTAAATGAAACTAAGCATTAAAAACCCAGGAAGTTTCAGTCTGGTGAACTACCAGGTTAAACTCTTTTTTAATTCCATGTCTGGAATCTCTTCCTTCTCATCAGGTTTGTGGGCAACACTAAACCAGAGGGAACAGACAATCTGCCAAAGGGCCCAAATTGTTTTAATTAATACACAGAAACCTGGATGAGGTCCTGGTTCAGGGACAGCAGCTCCCAGGTGTCCAGATCAGGTGGGATTGAGCTCCTTTTTCACTGCATGGTTTTGGGGGAGCTGCATCGATGGATTCCCATTTCCCCATATGAAATCTCAGGAACCTGAGCCTGCAGGGCCCTGCAGGATGGCTCCCATCAAAATGGAAATCAGCACTTCCAGGGCATGGATCTGGTGCCTAAAAATGAGTCTTTTAAGTGAGTGTTGTCTTCATGGCCTGGAATGATCCTTTGGGGAACTCTCTCCTGTGGTGGTGCTCACAGGGGGCCCAGGACGAGGGGGGAGATGAGAATCCTGACTCCGTGTTTCAGAAGGCTGATTTATTATTTTATGATATATGTGATATTAAAAGAAAATGATATATTAAAACTATACTAAAATATAGAAGAAAAGATTTCATCAGAAGGCTTGAAAGGAATGGAAAGGAATGATAATAAAATCTTGTGAGTCTCAGAGAGTCCGAGACAGTTGGACTGTGATTGGCCATTAATTAGAAACAACCACATGAGCCCAATCCCAGATGCACCTGTTGCATTGCACAGCAGCAGATAACCATTGGTTACATTTTGTTCCTGAGGCCTCTCAGCTTTTCAGGAGAAAAGATCCTAAGGAAAGGATTTTTCATAAAATGTGTCCGTGACACTCTCCAGTATGTCCATAACTCTTTTATTACTTTTTTATTTTGCAGGATGAACTTACAGGAGTGAATCCTCTCCAGGGGAGGCTTTTTGTTCCTGAGTTCTGGCTGGGGAGAAAGGGTAGTGGTACCTTGGACAGGATAGGAAAACAATGAGTCAATGATAAAAACCAAAAATCAGCCTCTCCTCCACTTCCTTTGTGACTGAAACTATAAAACAAATCTAACAGAGCACACATTTGTGGGGTCAGTGTGGTGATGAGGATTTGCAAATCTCAGCTGTTTCGAGACAGGATGTGAAAAATGTGTATTTTATGATTGGCTTTTGGCAAATATTAAAATGAATATTATGTGTTATGTTAGAAAGTTATGCTGTATTAATTTTCTTAAGTAGTGTGTTAAATAGAGTTTTAGGTTATAACATAATGTTAAAATAGAAACTATGCTATGCAAGATACTTTTTAAAGAGAGGACTCAGCAGCCACAGGACACCTGAATCTTTCAGAGAAAGAGAATTTATTGCTCCCTTATCAGAAGAAATGAACTTCCTGCCTTGCTCAGCCCTGAAGACTCAGTCAGGATTCAGAGGAAGAAGCTGACACTGCCCAGACAGAATCCTGTGTTTGAATGGAATTTATGCACCATGTATGAGGTGTATGAATATGCAACAGGCTGTAGCTTTTAAGGGTTAATCCTCCGTTAATGTGGGTCCTTTTTCAGGCTTATTTTGCCCAGAAAAGGTACCCGGACTGTCCATAACTCTTTTTTTTATTGTCTCATATTGTCCTAAATCCTAATTGTCCAAATTTTTATTACTCTAATTACATTCCTATTTTTATAATCATTTTATTACTATTAAACTTTTAACATTTTAAAAGCGAGCGGTTGGCGTTTTTCACACAGGAATTTAGCCTAAAGTTATCTGCAGGTCAATCAGCCCCGAGGATCTGTGAATGATTTAATTTGCCCTGGACTACTTGCACCAAAGGAAACGTGGGTGCTTTGCAGCAGAGCTCGGTCTCAGCTGATGCCAGAACTCCTCTGCAGCTCCCTCTTGAAGCCAGGTGTTCACAGCATCACTTTGATCCGGCCAGTCTGTGGGATCTCAGTGTAATTTTAAACAAAAATGTGAGCATTTGAGCATTTGTGCTCACATTTGAGCATTTGATGCTCTGCTGCGGAGAAAGAGTGGCTGAAAACTTTTCCTAATTCCTCCAGCTGGAACAGATCCAATATTGGAACAGATCCAACTCTGAATTAACCCCACCTGCTCTGATTTCAGGCTCCAGAACACTGAATACACACCTGTCCTGGTGTGAAAGGAAGTGAGCTTTTGAGAGTTTGTAGTCAAACCAATCAGTGCTGAGATTTGAATATTGGCATGAAAGCAACCACCATGAAACAACTTCTTTAGACTGAAGAATATTTGAAATATTCTTGATAATATATATATATAATATATTTTATATATATATATGTATATTTTTTTTCTTTATATTATTCTTGATAATACAGGTGAGGGGTTGTTCATGCACAGTTTCTGTTCCTTATTTTAGAAGAAGAAAAACTACTTTCAGAATGAACAGTCCAGTGAAACAACTAAAAAATCCTTGCAGCAAACTTAACAACCAAGGGAGACTTAAACCAACCATGATAAATAAATACAGCGAAATCAAACACAGCTAAATTCACTGCACAGAATTCCAGCATCCTTGTGCTGGTCTGGAGCACAGAAATGTGGGATGTAAACATGAAAACACACATTTGGACTCACAGGAATACACAGAGATAATTAATCAGACTTTTAGAATGTCATAGAAGAGGTTAAAAATGTCCACACCTTGTTTATTTTCATCTTTTGAATGTAAAAGGGGATTTTGAATTTAGCTTTGTGTAAATGCTCACATAGGATCTGCATTAGTTAGAAGAAACCTGTCCTAGCCTGGGCAAGAGGAAGAAATTCTTGTTGAGAATAATTATCAAAGGTTAAACACCCACCAGATTGCACCAGTGATCCCTGCTGTCACTAGAATAGCCAGGCCATGTAATTTTGTCATTCCCATCTCCTTAGTGCTGCAAAAAAAAAAAACCATTGTGAACTCTGGATTGAGAGCAAAGTGGAAAAAAACCAAAACAAACACAAACCCCAAAAAGCAGCAAACACTGCAGTTATTAAATACTGGGTAAGTTTTGTTTTGCACTGCAGGTTTGGACATAATACAGAGAAAAATTAGTTTTGCTAGATGGAAAGTTTTACATCTAGGTATTTATAACACATATTACATCTTTCAACACTGAGCTCTCATTTTACAATAGCATAGTAAAGCATTTTTAATTGTTCAAAGCAATAATTCACATTTCAGATTTTCTCTGAATCAGGTTTTATTTTTTTTCCCCAGCCAGTGCCCTCTCTGCTATTCTGCTCTTTGTCTTTCTTTTCTTTTCTTTCTTCCTCTCCCTCCCTTCTCTGTTTTCTTTCTCTCTTTCTTTCTCTCTCTATTTTATTTTATTTAATTTATTTTTTTTTTGTCTAGCTCTCCTTTTTGACCTTGCTTCCTTGTGTTTCCTGCTCTGCCCCTCACTGCTGCAGTTCTCTTTTTCCTAAGCTGAAGGTCACACACTCCTTTTCTCTGGGTCAGCTTTTCCATCCATTGTGGGGCTGTTCACAGCTGGGGTTCAGCCACATCTTCCTTTGTGCCAGCCTTCTGAAAAGACTTTGGGGCGTTCTGTTTGTCCATATTGACCATCCCCAGCTTTCAGCATCTCCTCCTGCTGTCACCCCTTTCTCAGCCTAATTTCTTATTACATTTCAGTCTTACAAGCCATGAGTTCTACAGCATTTCACTAACAAGCTACAAAATGGCCCCATCTCTCTCTCTACAAGGTCTTTTAGGGGAAAAAAAAAAACTTATCCAATTAAGAAATGACACCTCAATTATTTTTACTTTTAACCCAATAACCAGCCAGTTGTGGCCCACAATGTGGATTTTTTAATCCAATTACACAAAACCACCCAAACCCATGGAGAAGAAGGAGAAGGTGAAGGAGGAGAAGAAGGAGAAGGAGGAAAAGGGAAGGAGGAGAAGAAGAGGCAGAAGGAGGAGAAGGAGAAGGGGGAGAAGGTGAAGGGAGAAGAAGAAAGAGAAGAAGAAAGGAGGAGAAAGAAGGAGGTGAAGAAAGAAGGAGGAGAAGAAAGAAGGAGGAGAAAGAAGAAGAAAGAGGAGAAAGAAGGAGAAGAGAAGAAGAGAAGGAGAAGAAGAAAGAAAGAAAGAAGGAGAAGGTGAAGGAGGAGAAAGGAGGAGGAGAAAGGAGCAGAAGAAGGACCAGCCACCACCCTAAAACCTCCATCTTGCTCTTTATTTATTACTATATTCACAAACCCCAAACTCTAAGTTTTCCACCCTGTGATGTCGCACACTTCTACTCAAACTTCACACCCACAATCCCAGTTCTGTCACTCAATTTTGGAAGCTTCTCCATGGCCTCAGGTCAAATGCAGCGTTCTCCTGGGGGTCAGTGCCTGGCAGCACAGAAAGTCTGAAATTCTCAGTGTCCAGGGTTCCAGCACTTACCTGTGTTTCTGCCAATGCTCACAGCCCAGCAGCTGCTGTTCTCTGCTGCTCCCAGCCCTGCTGAACCAGTACCAGCTCCCAGATCCTTCTGTGTGTGTCAGCCCTGGGCTCGGGGCCAGCAGGAACCTCCACCCAAATCCTCACCTTTTGTGGGAGTGCTGTCACCTGAGCAATGGGGAAACAACAAGAAACCTGCAGCAGGCAGTTATTCTCTGACACTGAAACATTTGTGGGTTACCTAAAAGACAAAATTAAGGGGATGAAAAGTGGTTTTATTGATTGAATATGTGTGTTTATTGAATGTTTGGGTGTCTTCTCTCTGGGCTGTATCCCACTCTAAGCTGGAGGCACGTTCAAGGAGTTGGATTTCCCCTCTGAAGGGTGGCTTTCACACCTAAAATATTATTGCTACTTAATTCTTGAGTACTACTGTCTCTGTGGAACCTCAAGTAATAGTCAACACCAGTGCAATAATAATTTAATTTCATAGTTGAGACAGAGACAACACAGAGCAACACGCTCCATTTTCAGAAGGCTTAAACTCTTTTTTATTATAGCCTGAATGCTTTTTAACCATTCTTACAAAGCTCATAAGTTTACACTTTACTCATTGGTCACCAGAGACAAACAAAGTGCTCATTGGAACAGGCAGTTGAAGTTTCTCTTATTTCTCCTTCTTTCTTTCTTGGTTTCTGTGTCAGCAACCTTGGTAGGAAATTCTTTCAGGGGTAAACATGGATCCTCTGATCCAACTGCTCTCTGGCTCACAGAAGCTGCTGTAAAACCTCTTCCACAATTTTATGTACAGAGAAACTAAAGCATTGATGAGTGAAGAATTTGACTGGTCAGAGCTCCCCATCATGAGCCACCAGCAAGGTACAAATGTCCTGAGCTCTGCTCTGATGCCTTGTCACACAGACAGCAGTGACTTGGGAGAAGGGAGAAAAAAGTATGAAAGTGCTAGAAAAAAATTAACAAGTAAACAACCAACAGCAGCAGAGCAACACCTTCCATGAGGTTTAGAATAGGCAGTTGAAGTTTCTCTTATTTCTCCTTCTTTCTTTCTTGGTTTCTGTGTCAGCAACCTTGGTAGAAAATTCTTTCAGGGGTAAACATGGATCCTCTTCTCAAACTCCTCCTGGCTCACAGAAGTTGCTGTAAAACCTCTTCCACAATTTAATCTATGGAGAAACTAAAGCACTGATAAGTGAAGAGTTTGACTGGTCAGAGCTCCCCATCATGAGCCACCAGGAAAGTACAAATATCCTGAATTCTGCTCTGATGCCTTGTCACACAGACAGCACTGACTTGGGAGAAGGAAGAAAAAAAATATGAATAGTGCTACAATAGTTAGCACATAAAAAAAATAACAAGCAAACAACCAACAGCAGCAGAGCAACACCTTCCATGAGGTTTAGAAAAAAGAGGGGAAATTGTTCCCTCTAATTCTGTTCCCAGCTCTCTTGGGCTTTGAAGGATAATGTACTGGGAGATATTTTGGCATCCTGGGAAATCTCCTGCTCAGCTGAAGTGACAAAAGCCTGCAGGAACTGTTTGTGCTCTCTGATTCTAACAAAGCAGCCACCAACAAAGCAGCTTCCAGCCACTGGAGAGAAACAGAACAGCACAGGGGTAAGGTTTAGCTAAATGGAGGAGAGAAAAACATAGATATCATCTCTTGTTAGACAAAAAGCCTTTAATTTCTTTTTCTTTAGGTTTGTTAGAGGTGTTTCTTCTCATCTGATCTCACCTGAGCTCTAAGAATTCCAAGATAAGTTATGAGTGTCTTGGAAATGGCATCCCCAGTTTTTATCAGGAATTGGAGCAGGACAAGGGGGAACGGCTTCAAACTGAAAAGGAATGAGTTTAGATTAGATATTGGAATGAAATTCTTCCCTGGGAGGGTGGGCAGGCCCTGGCACAGGGTGCCCAGAGCAGCTGGGGCTGCCCCTGGATCCCTGGCAGTGCCCAAGGCCAGGCTGGATGGGGCTTGGAGCAGCCTGGGCTAGTGGAAGGTGTCCCTGACATGGCAGGGGTGGGTTGGGATGGGCTTCAAAATTATTCCAACCCAAAACCCTCTAGGATTCTCTGATTCTGTGATTTTGTGATTCTGGGATGCTGTGAGCACTTTTCAAGAGAAACGTGGACATGTTTGTTAAAGTGTGAGAGAGAAGAGAGAGGGATTGCTTGGAAAGGAAAGCAGAGCTGGATTTAACAGAATAAAAGACCAGAAATATGGAAATTTCTTATTGTACTGTATGTGCTTTTAAAAATCTTACAACCTCTCTTGAGAGTATAAGTTAAATATAACCTTTCCCTCACTCTGTCTCTGTGTTTTCTATGCAATAGCAGTGCTTCTGAGCATGTTTATGTGGTAAAAAAGGCATTTCTATTCTACTTTCAGTGGACTAGAATGTAAAAAAATCATCATTATTTTTACATTGAAAAGCTTCATTCTTGAAACATGGAAATTTTCTTTCTGTGCCACCTGAGAGTGATCTGTTAGTTGAGGGCAGGAACCTGAAATGCTCCAGTTAATCACCCTTTTAAAATTAAAAGTAGTGTCAGTCAGTTCTGACAGTTTAAATTATTTTAATTTAAAATGAAAGTACTGCCAGTCAATATCCTAAGGTACTTTAAAGTAGATCTGGAATTTTTAAATAGAATGGGGAACTATAATTTTTCTTTTCTCTTTTTGATATCCTTTTGGTTCAGGCACTTTTCAATTATGGTTTGTATTGTACAGCATGCTAAATCACTTAAACTAGGGTTTTCCCTTGTATTGGTTGAATCTCTACTGGCTACACTGGAAAATGAGTTACCTGCCTTTCCTGTCAGAATTTACCACAGCTTAAATCTCATGGAAGGCTGGGAGATGTGAAAGCCATCCTTAGAAATGAAATTGTATTTAGTATTCTGTCACTTGATTATCTGGAAGCAGTGATGCACTTGTAATGAAATAAGTAATTATGTAATCAGATTGATTCTACACAGATTATCCATATGAAAGAGAAAAATCCTAATTTGAAATAAATATTTTGAAACCCAAAGACAAATGAATAATGATATCACAAAAATATATATTTCCTTCTCTTCAGGACATAAATGGATTTTTTTTCTCTTAATGCTTTATATGAAAAATATTTTGTGAATAACAAATACTGAATATCATTCAAGAAAGTCAGATGAGTATTGGATAGGAATGTGCAGGAATAGATAAAAAAAGTTGTTTGAAATCTTCCCTAAGAAGTGGAAATAAGAGGCATAAACATCAAACTTCAGGTATTTTGTGAAAAATTAGGATTAATTCTATCAATTAATGCAAAAGAGAAATGATGGATGGCTACTTTAATTATTGTAGTCTAAAACTATGTAAAAACTGTTATCTGGGGGAGAAGTGGCCTATTTTAGTCAATCCATTGAAAATGAGAGAAATTTTCAGCTGCACAGGTCCTTTCCAATTTCGTAAGAAAACCCCAAATCCATAAATCCCTTAACCCTAGCAAACTTATTGAAAGTGCTCTGTGTGGGAGAACAAACACTTATTTTCTTCTGCAAATATTCAGGAGCAAGGGAGATGTGAAACAGCTCAAGCCAAGTTTGCTGTGCATGAGTGCAGGACTGTGCTTGTCTGCGGGGTAGCTCAAACTGAGATCAAATACACATTTAATAACGTTGTCTCTTCCCCTCTGACTGTGTTTTAAGTGAAGATAAGGTCTGTGAAGAAATCAGTGAAGCCCAAATATTTTCTTGGAGGCAGGATCTGAATCACCAATCCTGCTGTAGGCCACAAAAAAAAATAGAATTCAGAAGTTAAATAATAAGGAATGGTTAAATAATAAGGAATGTCAATTAAATAACTGGTGTGGAATGTCTGGTTAAACTGTGTATTTGAAAGTCAGGCGTGAAGAGGATGCTTGGGGGAGATAATACAAAATGTTCCCTTATTTCTTTCCTTTTGGCTCCTCATACATTCTACTGTATTTGCAGGGATTTTCGTGGCAGGGAGGAATGATGAATCTGACTCCATGTTCTCAGAAGGCTAATTTATTATTATATTATATTATATTATATTATATTATATTATATTATATTATATTATATTATATTATATTATATTATATTATATTATATTATATTATATTATATTATATTATATTATATTATATTATATTATATTATATTATATTATATTATATTATACAGAAAGTATACTTACCAAATGCTAAAAAGATAATAATGAAAACTCATCATTCTTTTTAGAGTCTCGACACAGCTTGGCACTGATTGGCCAATGAGTCAAAACAACTCACACCAGAATTCAATGAAACAATCACCTGTGAGTAAACAATTTCCAAACACATTCCAGATGAGCAAAACACAGGAGAAGCAGATAAAATAATTATTGTTTTCCTTTTTCTCTGAGGCTTCTCAGCTTCTCAGGAGAAAAATGCTGAGCAAAGGGATTTCTTAGAAAATGTAAATACCACAACATTCCATGTCTTCAAGGTCATCATGGCACAAGAAAATGATACCCACATCCATGAGTTCATCCTCCTGGGATTCCCCACCAGCAGAGAGCTGCAGGCTGTGCTGTTTGTCATTTTCCTGGCTGTGTATTTGCTGACTGTCACCGAGAACATGGTCATCATCACTCTGATCATCACCCACCCCCAGCTCCACAAGCCCATGTACTTTTTCCTGGGCCACCTCGCTTTCCTTGAGGCCTGCTACATCTCAGTCACCGTTCCCAAGCTGCTGCTCACCTTGGTGGTGAGGAACAAGAACATTTCCCTCATGAGCTGCATGGCCCAGCTGTACTTTTTCATCGCCCTGGTGTGCACTGAGTGTGTCCTGCTGGCCGCCATGGCCTACGACCGCTACGTGGCCATCTGCGCCCCGCTGCACTACGCCCTTGCCATGGGCCACAGGGCCTGCCTGCAGCTGGCCGCGGCCTCCTGGCTGCTTGGCTTCCTCATAGCTGTGCTCAAGGTCTCCTTCATTTCCCAGCTCTCCTTCTGTGGGCCTGGGGTCATCAACCACTTCTTCTGTGACATCAGCCCGCTGCTCAACCTCTCGTGCGCCCAGCGGCACCTTGCCGAGACGGTGGATTTCATCTCGGCCTTGTTTACTTTGTTGATCCCCCTCTCTGTCATCATTGTTTCTTACACCTGCATAATCAGAACTGTTTTGCTCATCCCCAAGGCTCAGAACAGGAAGAAAGCCTTCTCCACATGTGCTTCTCACCTGGCTGTGGTCATCATTTTCTTCTCAGCCACTCTGTTCATGTACGCTCGGCCCAGGAGCGCAGGCTCCAGGGATCTCAACAAGCTGGTTTCCATCATTTACACCATTGTCACCCCAATGCTAAACCCATGCATTTACTGCCTGAGGAACCAGGAGGTGAAGGACACTTTACTGAAGGTCTTGTTTAGCAGGACTGCTCTCTCCAGAGTTTCTGCCTCTGATCACTAATGAATGCTTGGGAGATGATCTTCCAGCTGAATGTGTCTGAATCCTATGAAAACCTAGTAAGATTTTTACTTTGACAGAAAGGGTTATTGGTTATTGGAGTTAATCTGCATGTTCAGCTAAAATCTCTGAATCTATGTGAATGTAAAAGGTTTTTCTAACTGAACACATCACTCATCATTCCCAAGGAGTGGAAAAGGCAATAAACATAATTGTCTTCTCTGAATGTATTTTTTGGGTATGCATCAAAGAATAAAATTGCATTCTGACCTTGATTCAACTGAATATGAAACTAGGATTCAAGAACTTGAGACACCAAATAAATAGTTATGTCAACTTTCTTCATGGGAACGAGGATGGGAACTTCAGTAATTCAGATAAAACCAGTCACTTTAGATAGCTGTGATAGGAGACCATGAACCACCACAGAGAAGTTTCTTCTTCATTAACTTCAAATGAAACTTTGGGAAGTAGCTCAGATTCAGAAACCAAACATTTATGTTTGGGGAAGAGAGTTAATTTGCACCATTCAATTTCCATTTTAAATGCTAAATGAGCCTCCTGATTTTTAAATGTTATTTTCCTGTGGTCCTTCTACATTACTTAAGGAAATATAAGCACTGAGAGAACAATCAGTTGCCTAAACACAGATCTTTCCTAAAGGAACATTCAAAGGAGAGGGTCAGGAAGAATGTGAAGGTAATTTAACACACAGACACAAAATCTTGCGCCAGCAGGCCTGATGGTAAATGATCCTGGGCTCTGTTTGTTACCCAGGATTACATCAACATTACTGTGTCCAGTTTGGCACTTCCCTCTAGGAGAAGGACAAAATGGACATTCCAGCAGAGAGTTACCAAATGACAGAAGGGTGGGAGCACACCCAGAGACAGATGGGAGCAGTTTTTTAAGTCTGGAAAAGATCATGTTGAGGAGGTTTTTAGCTGCAGTCTGCCACCACCTGAAGAGGGTTAGAGAGGAGGTAGAGGCAATTCTTAATTGGGCATGACTGAAAAGACAAAAGCAACAGGAACTTGTTCCAACAAATTAAATTTAGATAAGATAGAGTGATGAAGCACCACAACACAGCCCCAGAAAGGTCATGAAATCTCTGAGCTTTGCAAAGCTTGACTTCACAAGTCCCTGAAAAACCTGACCACCCTGAAATATGTTTGTGACAGCAGAGTCAGTTAAAATATTCTGGAATTAAAGCTGTTTTTCCAACCCAAGTTTTTGTATGATTCTTTGATCTGGATGTTAAGTGGAAAAGTCTGTGGCACCTCAAACTGCAACAGAAATGGATGTTTAGGGAAGTGAATTTGGCTGTAGGTACCCACAGAGCAGATTTCAACATTAAGCAATGTGTTCAATTCTATCCAGGGAATGGATCCATGTCACTCTTCACTGGGGAGCCAAGAGCTGGGTGCACTATTCCACATGTGAATATATTTATAATTTATATTTTTATAGCACAACTCTGCCCATGTCTCTGTTACATCAGCTGTGCCTTGGTCTAGCTGAGAGCTGAAAATGTCAGAGGTACTAAAATCTCTCAGAGAAGCTGTTTAAGCACTGCCCTGACCTCACATCTAATGGCCTAAATAGCAGCTACTGAGTTGCAAATCATTGTTTTTATCCCCTTTTATAGCTTGTCACTGTTAGACCACAGCACAGCCTCCAAAACCCCATACTGAGCAAACTCAGTAACTTCTTTTCATGCTTCACATACCCTGAGTCATATCTTCACATCCTGGCAGGCCTTGGTAAGCACCTCTCTAGTTCATCCACATTTTCCTTGAATTGCAGGGATCCCAAAATTGATCCATGGTAGCTGGACCCTCACCAGCCTCACAGAAATGAGGTAAGAACTAACACTACTCTCCCTTCTCCATGCACTGACATTATTTTAAAGTTGTCTTCTTCATGAGATGCCCTTACATTCCTGAGCATGCACATGTGGCTTTGGCCAGAAGTTAGAATTCAGCAGCACACCATAGGGTATGTCAAATGTCACTAGATTCTTACATGTTTGCAAAATAAATCAAACTATGCCCCAACAGCCAAATAACTTCTGTAATTCCAGCTCTCCTAGATGTTAAACTCCCAATATTCTCACTGTATGAATGTAATTTTAGTCATGGTTCTGGCTTAAGGAAGATATCTAATTAATATGAGACCAAGTGGAGGGAGATTTTACAAACAGCTGCTCCCCCCTGGCAGCATGGAGGGGACCACATCAGGTTTTGTACTCTTCATGCTACAGAGTCCTGCAGCAGCTCCTCAGCTCTGTTTGGGAGGCAGCTGACCTCATCAGGGGACAGATCAATGTTAACTCTGATCCTCCCTTTGCTCTGAACATATTTGCAGTGTATTATAAAATTCAGAAAATGCATAACTTGGCTATTTGTGTCTCTGAAGATTGTACACATAACTCCAGTGTGGGTGAAACTACACTTATCCAAAATCACTCACTCCAAATGTGATTATCAGTTAAGGTCACTGATTTAGATTTGGGCACTAAAATATTTTTCTAGGTTACGTTTTGGTAAAAGACTGCCATATCCTCTGCCTCAGGGTGTGTTTTTACTTTCCTCTGCCCTATAAAAATGAGCAGACAACAGCTGCTATTCTTTCATTGTTCAGTGTCTCAGGAAAAAAGCCTTCAGAGTTTCTTCTGCTCTGCATGGAATCACAGAGGAAACAATAACATCCCTCCTCTTTCTGTGATTGCTTCCATTGGGAGGCTACTACAATTTCTGAATCAGACCTCCTGAGACACCACAGGTAAATAAAGAGTTGATTTCTCTGTGCTGGTATAAATCACAGCACTGACATATCAGTCCACATCCAGCTGTACCCTACTGATCACATTCTGCAGGACCACTGGATTCCCACTACAGAAGGTTGAGAACAGTTTTGGTTTTAGCAGCACAGGCTGAGCCACTCTTCTTTTTGAAGGATTAATCTGAGTTAGCTGCAAACAAACCAGACCTAGAATTGGAATTTGCTTGCACTTATGCTGTATCTGAGATCTCTGTGTACCATCTCAATAGATTTGTGTAGATGTAAGTGTGCTCAGAGCCAGATACAGAAACCTCTAGTGGGCTCCTTAAGGTGTGTTTGGAGAGGTTTTTTATTTTAAAAATGAATATAGCCTTGTGGTGCTTCACACTTCTCTTAGAGTTCCTGGAAAATATAAAATATAACTTTAGAAATGCTTAGATGTAGAAACTAAAGCATTGGAAATGTGAATGTCTTTCTATAAGCTCATGACCTGTCACTTCTTTATACTGGATGAAAAATATATTAGCATCAGTCATTATTTGTCTAAGGTGAGATTTGCAATGTATATTTATCTCCATGAAATGTAAATTTGTAATGTATATTTATCTCCATGAAATGTAAATTTAAAAGCATGCTTTAATTTCTAAAATGAAAAATTCTGCATTGAGCACATAAATTTCACAAAGTTTTGTAATGTATATTTATCTCCACGAAATGTAAATTAAAAAGGATGCTTTAATTTTTAAAATGAAACATTCTGAATTGAACAGATAAATTTCACAAAGTTCATTTCTAAAAACCCAGCCAAAAAAAATATGACTGAGCTTTTGCAGAGTCTTTAAGTGGTTGTGTAACTTATGGCTATGAATTTAAGCCTGGTAGTCAGGTGTCATTGTATCAATTTATTGCAGGTGGATAAGGTTCATCTTTCTTCTGCAGAATGGGTGGGAGGAATGAAACCAAAGTCCCGTATTTCATTCTCCTGGGTTTTCCAACCACTGGTGAACTGCAGCTGCTTCTCTTCTCTGCTTTACTTCTGGCTTATTTATTAACTGTGTTGGAAAACTTCCTTATCATTCTCGCCATCCGAAATAACCACAGCCTGCAAAAACCCATGTATTTCTTCCTAGGGAATCTGTCTTTCTTAGAGATCTGCTATGTCTCTGTCATTGAGCCAAAGATGATCACAGATGTCCTGTCTCGTGACAAAAGGATTTCATTCCAGGGCTGCATGGCACAGCTGCATTTCTTTGTGACTCTTGTTTGCACTGAGTATGTTCTGCTGGCCGCGATGGCCTACGATCGCCTTGTGGCCATCTGCAAACCCCTCAGGTACCCCCTCATCATGAGCCACAAGCTCTGTGCTCAGCTGGTGGCTGCCTGCTGGGTGTGTGGTTTGACCACCTCCTCCATCAAGCTGAGCTTTATAGCCAGACTCTCATTCTGTGATGTGGACAAAATCAATCATTATTTCTGCGACATTTCCCCCCTCCTGAACATCTCCTGCAGCGATTCCTCTTTGGCCGAGCTCGTGGACTTCACCTTGGCTCTGCTGGTCATCCTGCTGCCTCTGTGCACTGTGCTGGCCTCCTACATCTGCATCCTGATCACTGTGCTGAAGATTCCTTCTTCCCAGGGGAGGCAAAAGGCTTTTTCCACCTGCAGCTCCCACCTGGCCGTGGTGATTTTGTTCTACTCCACCACTCTTTTCACCTACGCCCACCCCAAGCTCATGTACACCTATCGTGCCAACAAGCTGGTGTCAGTCCTGTACACGGTGGTTGTGCCACTTCTGAATCCTCTCATATATTGCCTTAGAAACAAGGAAGTCAGGGTTGCCACGAGGAAGACTTTTACTTGCAGAAGAGACACCAAAGAAATCAACTGAAGAGTCCCACAGAAGGGGCTTTGCTCATGAAGATCCCCTGGGAGCGCTGAGGAGATGAAGTCAGGAGGTCCAAACTTTAATTCATGCAACCACTGCTCATATTTCTTGAACTAAACCTTGATATATTTATGTATATACTATGGTTTTGACATGAGGTGTGGGGGTTTGGGGTTTTTTTGCTTGTTTTCCCCCTAAGAATCTATGCTGTCACCCTTTCTTAAAAGTCTCCAGCTGAATGACTGCTCTGTTTTTAAAGGTGTTTGGAAATGCTGGAAAATAAAGCCCAGATTTGTTTGCTCTAGATGGAATAGAGTCCAGAAAACACTGTAAAATGCATGTGAAAATCAGCTAGATGTGATTAATTTAGTCCAAGATATTGTGATTATCCCTTGAGAGAGATAGGCAGCAGAAAAGGATGGATAATTGTAACATTCTTAGATTCCTGGTGTAGGATAAAAGGGACCATCCTCTGAAGAAGAAAATGTTTCTGATATGGCATTAGAGAAGGTATAATGTGAATATTCACATGGTGCAGCTGCACTGTCACTTGGCCTCTGTCTCAGCTCCACAACTCCTTCATGAGTTTTTAATTGAAATTTTGCAAGGTTTGAAGTTCCTTGAATGCAGTGATTTCTTTACACACATTGACTGGTTTTAAAGCACTGATCTGAAGTGATTGTTTTGAAATAATGTCAGGGAAATCCTTCAAATACACTGTGAAGAGGATTATCATCCAATTATTATGGGGTTTATGTAAACTATTAATAATATTCTTAGATAACCTGAAACAAATAATTCATAACCTATTCAACAGGGGTTCCTTAGGGAAGGAGAGAATACAGAAAAGTCTTACACAAACCTTTTGAGAATGCAAGTTCCCTCTTGCATCTAGGCTTATTTCTGGAAGTTTTCCTAATAAACACTTTCACAAAGTCAAGCACCTTTAAAATACTGCAAATAAGTCACTACCCACAAGTAAAGAAGGTAAAACTAAGTCCAATCTCAGCTTTTGAGAAACTTTCCTTTTCTCTTAATCTCACTGTCTGCCTGCAGATAAGATATACTGATAGGAATGTATGCAAATGTGAGATAGTCTTGGTTTAGAAGACACTGATCAATTTTCAGTCACAAAATTTGGGAAGCCATTATATCAAGAACAGGAACATCTATTTCATGCAGATTTATTTAAAACCACATGCCAAAACAAAGAAAATTTAATGTAGTTTGCTGTAACTAAACGTGACACTCCTGTGCTGAGAAGAAGGCGAGTTTGCTTTTTGAAAAGCAGCCATGTCCTGGGGTGTGTGAGATACCCAAACAGGAGCTGGGAGAGGTTTTTCCCTTCCTGGGGTGATTGCTGACCCCAGAGCAGGGTTCCCTTAGAGGCTGGGCCCTCGCCTGGACCAGACTCCTCAGTTTCAGAGGTGAGTGCACTCCTGGAGTCAGAGAAGAGAACACATTGTGTGAAAACTTGCTTTTGTTCAGAGAAAAGAAGCATTATTGCCTGGGGAGAAGGCAAGGGTGTCTGTTCTATTTTGATAATCTGGAAGAGCTTTTACAGTGACTTCTGTGAGCCAGAGAGCAGTTTGATGAGAGGATCCATGTTTACCCCTGAAAGAATTTCCTACCAAGGTCCTTGACAGAGAAACCAAGAAAGAAAGCAGGAAAAATAAGAGAAACATCAACTGCCTGTACCAATGAGCACTTTGTTTGTCTCTGGTGACCAATGAGGAAAGTGTAAACTTATGAGCTTGGTAAGAATGTATAAAAAACATGCAGGCTATAATAAAACCAGTTTTAGAAGCCTTCTGAAAATGGAGTGTGTGGCTTTGTGTTGTCTCTGTCTCAACTACAACACAAGGAAGCAGATTCTAATGGTTAATGAGGTCTTGATTAGGTCCACAGTGTTTTGTTTAGCAGAAAAAAAAAATCTACAAGGGGCAGGAAGGGTTCTGCATAAGAAGCAGGGAAAAAAGTAGGGGCAGAAGACACACAGAAACAGCTTTACACTTTATGGTTTGTGTTTGTTATTTTATTCCTTATATTTTTCTTATTTTGCAGGCAAAGGAAAATGGCACAAGGGAAAAATATCTCATTTGAGATTTCAGATGTTTGCTGTGAAGGTCCAGGACTCTGGAAACTGAATCCCTGGTGTTTTTTATGTACACTTATTAAAGTATATATAAGCAACATGCTAAGGAGAATGCTCTTAGAAGCAGTCAGAGGAAAGGCCAGTGATGTATTGGTTACAAGAGAAAAATCAGCTGAGTAGAAAAAATGTTCAGTATTTTTTGGCAATGTGTTCAAGAAACCTGAATTCCAAAAAAAACCAAACCTGGCTTTAATAACTGTACTGTGAGGTATGTGTGTATTGTGGTGTGTGAAATCTGAGCTTTGCTTTGTTGATTGTGGTGACAGAACTGGATTAAGAGTTTCTGCTTGCTCTTTCTTTCATTATATAGAATGTAGTAATCAGGGCTTATGTATACAGTTAGCTCTTCTGGAAATTAAGCACATTATCAGGAAGCCAGTTTTTAATGTGTCTGCATTCTAGACTTTCTGTTTGATCAATCAAGGGGCAGACAGATCCAGAGACTTCTCAGGTGAATCAAAAATCTTCCTTTCTCACTGGCTAAAAAGTATCTCCAGCATCTTCATTCTTAGCTGAGGTGTTTGTTACTCTCTTTAAAAAAGCATTTTCTTCAAGCAGTAGTAATTGTTATTTCAACACAGCAATTTTGGATAGGATGTAGGATATCCTTCAATGGACAATATGCTTGATTTCTATGAAATTATATTTCATAAGTTTACATCTACTACATTTAAACCATTGACACTTACACATAAAACCAGAACAAAAATAAGAATTTAAAACTAAGGTCAATGACATAAGCCAAGACCACACATCTGTTAAATGGCTGACCATAATGACACAGGATTTTGATGTTTTCTTTTACATTATTGTGGACAAAAGTATCTCTTTCTTTCTTATTCTCTTCTGGCTGGCTTTATTAATTTTTTTATCAAAAACAGCTACTTCTCAGGGACAGTTTTTCCCCTGTTTTGAAGAGGCATTAGAAGAATCACAATGTGGATGCATCTATTTCTCTCTTTTGACAATATGGGAAGCTTTAGGGATTGTGAAAGTTGTGGACAACAAGCTTGAAAAGGCTTTGACTGGATACTTGACCTGACTGCCTAAACCTGAGCTCTCTGCACACAAAAATCCCCAGGAAAAGTAGCAAAAATACTTGATGAGCAAGGTTACACAAAAAAAAAATCTTTCTCCAAATTTATTTCCCTTTCCTAAGACTCGTGGGTAAATAAGAACAAAGGATTAAATAGAACAAAGGATTAAATATATTAAATACCTTCTGAGGGTACCTAGAGGTGAGGCTGCATTTCAAGGACCATGGAGGGATAGCTGGAGAAATTGTTAAAAATTAATTCGATGCTTTTAAAAGATTAGGTACATGCTGGTTAAGAAAAAGGATCTAATGGAAATGACAGCAAAGCAAATAAAATATCATTTCTGTCACTCAGCTTTTTAGAAAATAATAGAGTTGGAATTTTTTAAAACAATTATCTACATTAAAACATTTCTTGTCTCATATTTTCAATTGTTTTGCATCATCTGAAGTAGCATTTTTCCTTGTTCTTTTGTTTAGGGGAGAATAATCTTGTGGGTTAGTTGCAATCTTAGGGTGAATTTTTTTTCTGCCAGTTTAATCTGAAATAGGTCTTCAACTGTAGCATGAAATGTCTGTTCCTAGTTGGTTGTAAAGTTTATTAAATTAAAATAGGTTGGATAAGCTGCATGCAGAATGTTTCTTTATATTGAAGATAATATTATAGGATTATTAGCATACAAATTACCCTGTAATAGTTGACAAAAATCTGCAGATATGATATATCAATAAATTTTATACTTTTTCCCATATCCCATTTAATTTATTAATTAATAATTATTTTATAATAATATAAATAGAATATAATTAATATATTATGGTATATACTATATAAAATATATTACATTGTACATCAATCATAACTATTATAACAATATTGATATATATTAATTTGTTATTTATATTATTACTAATATGAACGCTGATATTAATATCCTCTATATTATTTTAATTAATTATATCTAATTAATAATTTTAATATTATAGCTATAGATATTATTTACATTATATTAATATTTTAAATACTAAAATGTTATTTTATATTATTTTGTATAATTAATACATATAATTTATAATGAGCATTAATTTTATTATATTTCTTATGTTTCATATATCATATATATATTGATATCACATATTGAGATATATATTGATATAATATATATTGATATCATATGTATTGATATCATATGTATTGATATCACATATTGAGATATATATTGATATATATTGATATCATATGTATTGATATCATATATAATGATATCATATATTGTTGTCTTCTCATACAATTGCTTCTCCAGGCAAACTATCTGCAATCCACTGCATCCTCACTTCCTTTTGGAAAGCAAAGATGGAAAACCACACCAGGATAAGTGAGTTCATTTTGGTGGGGTTCAAATCCCACCCAGGATCCCAAGTCCTTCTCTCAGTTCTCTTCTCCACAATGTACTTTGTCACTGTGGTGGGAAACATCTGCATGATCCTCATCATCAGGATGGACCCCAACCTTCACAGCCCAATGTATTTCTTCCTGGAGAACCTGTCCACCTTGGACATCTGTTATTCCTCTGTCATCACTCCCAGGGCAGCACTGGCATTCTTGCTGGGCAGAAGGAGCATTTCCTACGTTGGCTGTGCTTCCCAAATGTTCTTCTTCTCTCTCTTTGGCACAACAGAAGCTTTTTTCCTGGCTGTGATGGCTTACGATCGCTTCACTGCCGTCTGCAACCCACTGCTCTACCAGGTCATCATGAGCAGGAGGCTTTGTGTGCTCATGGTGGTGGGCTCTTATCTGTCAGGCTGCATCAACTGCACCATCCAGACAGGCTTCACCTTCAGTCTGTCCTTCTGTGGGCACAGGGAAATAAATCACTTCTTCTGTGAAGTTGCTGCAGTGATCCACACCTCCTGCTCCAACACCCTTGTCAATGAGCTCGTAATGCTGGCTGTGTGTGGACCAATAATTGTGGGCACTGCCCTGGTGGTTTTTGTCTCCTATGGTTATATCCTCGCCACAATCATCCAAATGCCTTCAGCTGAAGGCAGGCACAAGGCCTTCTCCACCTGCTCTTCTCACATGGTGACAATCTGCTTGTTCTTTGGGACAGTGTTCTTCATGTACGCTCAGCCTGGAGCTGCATTCTCACCCAGCAAGAGCAACATCATCTCCATCTTCTACACTGTGGTTATTCCCATGCTGAACCCTTTCATTTACACCCTCCGAAACAGGGAGGTAAAAGGGGCTCTGAAAAAACAGTTTAAAAGAAAAGGGTTTTTTAAGCACCTTTCCTGAAGTCGAGAATGAGCACGATGTCCAATTTGTAAAATAAAGGACATCAGGACCTGAATGTAAAATAAAGGACAGGATGTAAGATAAAGGACATCAGGACCTGCTTTCAAGAGTCTTTTGTGTTTCTAGATGGTCAGTAAAAGCAGGATATATAAACAAATCTATGAGACTCTATTGATTGTTATTTCAACTAAACAATTCTGATAGGATATCCTTCAACGGGCAATATGTTTGATTTCTATGAAATTATTTCATACGTTTACATCTATTCCACTTAAATCATTGGTGCTTACACATAAAACCAGAATAAAAATAAGAATTTAAAAGTAAGGTCAATTAAGTAAGTCAAGACCATACATCTGTTAAATGGCTGATCACAGTGACACAGGATTTTGACATTTTCTTTTACATTACTGTGAACAAAAGTATCTCTTTTTTTCTTATTCTTCTCTGGCTAGCTTTATTCCTTTTCTAGAGCAGATGATAGTGAGGTTTCATTTAACCATAATTAGACATTTACAATCCATCTGATCTATAATTTAGGGGCCTCTTATAGCCATTCAAAAGATACCAGCATTTTAAAGCCATAATTAACACGATGGGTTGGACAATTTGAAGAGTACCCAAGTGTACTGAACATGTAAAATAGGACACAAACTCAGATTCTGGCAGCAGAATCTGCTGCCACACCTAAGTGTACTGAACATGTAAAAATAGGACACAAACTCAGATTCTGGCACTTATTTCTGGCACACAGCCAGTTCAGGTGGAGGCATTCTCACTCTGAACATCCACAGCTAAATTAAGTCAGAGAAGGGTGAAGCACAGAGATGTGCCTTCCTGTGCAAATAACTCTTACATATCAAATTTCCAGGCTGGCTCCTTGCAGAAAACCCATTTCTTCTTCTCCTAACCACAGGACATGGCACCTTCATAGAGCTGGTGGCCAGAGGGATAAGGAGAGCTGTGGTTGCTTAGTGAAGCAAGGGAGACACCACTCCTGGAAGTGCCCAAAAAGAAACTGGACATGGCACTTGGTGCCATGATTTAGCTCATGGTGGTGTTCAGTCAAACACAACAATCCTGGAGGTCTTTTCCAACCTTAATGGTTCTGTGAGTGAGTGACAGACTGGGGCTGGGGGAAGGAGGATGGATGGATGGAGGGATGGATGGATGGATGGATGGATGGATGGATGGATGGATGGATGGATGGATGGATGGATGGATGGATGGATGGATGGATGGATGGAGGGATGGATGGATGGATGATGGATGGATGGATGGATGGAGGGATGGATGGATGGATGGATGGATGGATGGATGGATGGATGGATGGATGGACTAAGCTGGATAGGTAGGTGGAAATATCTCTGCCATTTGTTCCTGCTCCAGAAGAGCCACCAGTGTGTAGAGATCTTGCCTACAGGCTGTTGTCACCCTCTGTTCCTCACAGGACACAGCTAAAAGGAGCTGACAACACGGGCAACTCTGCATGAAGCAAAGGCTGCTCCAGCCGCCTGCAGGTGGGAGGCTGTGTCTCCAATGTGTGTTTCATGGCATCTCAGAAGAGACATTTCAAGCCCAGTGGCAGAATCACATCCTTGAATGAATTTATTTTCCCATGACCCCAAGGAGACATGCAAGTGGGTGCCAGAGAGAAGGGAGGCTCAGGGTCAATG
Source organism: Molothrus ater (assembly GCF_012460135.2). Lineage (NCBI taxonomy): Eukaryota > Metazoa > Chordata > Aves > Passeriformes > Icteridae > Molothrus > Molothrus ater. The sequence goes on along the minus strand of NC_050504.2, from coordinate 2,531,260 downwards.
AGAACAGCCCCAACTGCACCATTCTTTTTTCTACTAGCAATATTAAAAACACTTAATAGAGTAACAGAATCATAGAATCTCAGACTGTTTTGGGTTGAAAGGAGCCCTAAAACTCACTCAGCCCCACCCCTGCCATGGCAGGGACATCTTCCCTTGTCCCAGGCTGCTCAAGCCCTGTCCAACCTGGCCCTGGGCACTGCCAGGGACGGAGCAGCCAGAGCCTCTCTGGGCGTTCACTCCTGCGCTTTTAGCGAACTGATCAATAGCCCTGACAATTCCCCGGGCTGCTGTGTCCGGGTGCTGCCCTGCTCAGCTCCGAGCCAGGCACAGGGGCCCAGGAGATCCTCGAGTGTCCCCTCAGCCCCGCTCTGCTGCGTTCACTGAGTGTCCCCTCAGCCCTGGGCCGTTCCCCGAGTGTCCCCTCAGCCTCAGGCCGTTCCCCGAGTGTCCCCTCAGCCCTGGGCCGTTCCCCGAGTGTCCCCTCAGCCCCGCTCTGCTCCGTTCACTGAGTGTCCCCTCAGCCCCGCTCTGCTCCGTTCCCCGAGTGTCCCCTCAGCCCCACTCTGCTCCGTTCCCCGAGTGTCCCCTCAGCCCCGCTCTGCTCCGTTCACTGAGTGTCCCCTCAGCCCCGCTCTGCTCCGTTCCCCAAGTGACCCCTTGGTCCCAGGCCGTTCTCCGAGTGTTTCCTCAGCCCCGGGCCGTTCCCTGAGTGTCCCCTCAGCCCTGGGACTCCCCCCGTGTCCCCAGCCCGGTTCCAGCCCGGTTCGCTGCCCATTCCCGGGCACGGCCCCGGCGCTGGGATGCGCTGGCCCTTTAAGGGCCTCCGCGCCGCTGGGGGGCGCTGTGCGCGGCGCGGCGCGCACGCGTGAGGGGCGCGGCGCGGCGCATGCGCGGCGCGGCAATGCGGGTGGTGGTGGGTGAGTGTGGGCCTAGGGGAGCGGGAGCGGCGGACAGAGAGAGAACGGGGCCCGTGAGGGAGCGGAGGTCTGAGAGAGAACGGGGCCCGTGAGGGAGGGGTGGCCTGAGAGAGCGGCGGTCTGAAGGTGTGAAGCGGGGGCCGTGAGGGAGCGAACCCGTGAGGGAGCGGGGGCCCTGATGGAGCGGAGGCCCTGAGGGAGCGGGAGCCGGAGAGAGTGGGGCGTGAGGGAGCTGCGGCCTGAGGGAACGAGGGCCGTGAGGGAGCGGGTCCCGTGAGGGAGCGGGAGTGTTGAGCAGAACGGAGTTTTGGGGAAGGGCCAGGCGGGCCTGGGTTGTGGGTGCTGCCCGCTGGGTTGGAGCCAGGCCGCCGCTTCCCCCCCGGGTATGGGGGCTGCCCATGTGCGCGGGCGGTGCTGCGGTGATGCAGCCCCAGGCACGGGCCACCTGTGCTGCAGAGGGGTGATGGCACAGGAACACAGCCCTGACGGTCTGTCTGTCTGGCTCTCTCACCAGGTGGTGGGACAGGCTTCGTGGGCAGAGCCCTGACCCAGCTGCTGCGGAGCCGAGGGCACCAAGTGACCCATGTGTCGCGAAGAGGGGGCAAGGATCGGATCAGCTGGGTATGAGCTGAGAGTGGTCACAGCAGGGGGAATGTGACTGAGGGCTGAGAAACCAGGCTGCGTGCCCTGGCTTTCCATGGCATGGAGGGACCCTGCCAAGGGAGGTCTGGCTCCTCTGGATGTCCTTTTGCTGGGTGTTAAATGGGTCACAGTCACTGGAATGGGTAACTGCTGTAGCACCAAGAAGCAAAGCCTTATCCATTCATGCTTGTCTCTCCAAATGTCAGGAAGAAAATGGCTGAAGTTCTTGGGAGCCTGCTCTGCTTATTTGCAGGGAAGGCTTGAGCAGAGGGGAGGCATGATGTGTGATGTCTCTGTCACTCCTGCCTAGGAGGAGCTGTCCCACTCCGGGCTGCCCCAGTGCGAAGCTGTGGTCAACTTGGCTGGTGAAAATGTCCTCAACCCTTTCCGCAGGTAACTTGATGTTCCATAGTGCTGTTGGGACAAGGTGGAGGCAAGACAGGCCAGTGTTGTCAGGGAATGTGGAAAGGGAGGAAACAACATGACCACAAAGCTCTTGAGTTAACCAGCTGTTGACATTTGCACCCTCAAGTAACCAGAACATTTCTGTGGGCCTGGTAGGTTCTGAGAGATCTTTGGAAGAAAGGTTTCCTCCTGTATCTACAGCTGGAGGCCAGAACCATTAGTTCCACATTTCCAAAAGGACATTGGGTGGCATGCCTACATCCAGAGTTTGACTTCTGGGAAGAACACCAGCTTTGGTGTCTAGCTCCTCTGCTGACTTTGTCTGAAGCCAGTCCAAACCCCACAGTCTTGCAAGGAAAGTGAAGAGCCACCATCTCCCAAAGTTCCCCTGCCTTTGTGCTGAAAGATGACGTGTCCTCCCTTTGCTCAGGGGTGAGGGGAGTTCCTGTGACCTCTCCTTAATGCCTTGTTAAGCCTGGCCTAGAACAGAGACTGAACAGAGCTAAAGAATAGAGCAGGGATTTATTAGGAGGCCTCAATGGATCCACCTTGGGCACAAGGGCCCAGCCAGGGCTGCACCCAAAATAGTGACAAAATGCCCCACTGGTCACGGGATCTCTCACTTTTATAAGCTCTGCACCATTTGCATATTGGAATTAATTGTCCATCACAGATTTAACCCATGAAGCCCCATCCTGCTTGCTTTTCTCTCTTCAGCCCAAGCTGTTTATGCTCTTGGGCTGAGATTTGGATCATTTGTCCTTGGTCCCCAGCTGAGCAGGAATTGTTTTGTCTCCCTGCTCTGTGCACAGAGCTCACCATGCCCTGATGTGAAGCCCAGACCCACCCACTAAAGCAGCACAGAACCTGAAAAATAGAAAAGCCAAAACCTGAGGCATCACCCTGAGCTTGTGAGCTGGTGTTGGCCGGGGCCCCCTTGGTGGCAGTGCTCCTTGGGGTGTCCTGTGAGGTGTTTAATCCCTGGCTCTCCCTTTCCCAGGTGGAATGATGCCTTCTGCAGGGAGGTCGTCAGCAGCCGGGTGGAGACCACCAAGGCCTTGGCCAAAGCCATCGCTGCTGCTGAGCAGCCTCCCCGTGCCTGGGTCCTCGTCACTGGCGTAGGTATTGGTTGGGCTTGGCCAAGACAGCACTCATGCTGACCTGGAGAGGCCTTACCTGCAGACAGAAACGCAATTCCTCAGGAGCACCTTCTTGCCTTGAAATGTCAGCTTTGTTGCCATCAGTGTCACTGTGTTTAGGCAAGCCTTGATAAGCTTTTAGTGCTGCTGGAGAGGAATTTGATTCCCTGTGCTTTGTCTAGGGCAGTTCTGTGTTTTCCTGTGAAAGCCTTTAGGCATCTTGTAGAATCAATTTATGTCAGTAAGGCCTCAGCTGAAGCCCTCTGCATAATCTCCAACTTCCTGCTTGCTGCAGTCTTTAAACCTGAGGTTTATCATTAAAGCTGCCATGGTTTATCCTCTGGGATGCCCAATACTGAAGCAGGCACCTTCCAGCCACCTCAGTGTGTTGCTTGCAGGCCTGTTTGAGTTTTGGGGCTGCCTGAGTGTTAGTGCATCCTGCTGAACCTGTAGAGCACATTGTAGTCCAAAAACTTGCCAGCATTGCCATCAGAGACCCAGTGCTGTTCATGTGAGGGATCCCTGGTGGAGTGGTCAGAATCCCAGAATGGTCTGGGTTGGAAGGGACCTTAAAGCCCATCCAGTCCCACCTCCTGCCATGGACAGGGACACCTTCCACTGTCCCAGGGTGCTCCAAACCCCATCCAGCCTGGCCTTGGACACTTCCAGGGATCCAGGGGCAGCCAGGGCTGCTCTGGGCACCCTGTGCCAGGACCTCCCCACCCTCACAGGGTAGATTTCCTTCCTAGCAGCCAGTCTAAACTGACTTTCAATTTGAAGCAATTCCCCCTTGTCCTGGCACTCCAGGCCCTTGTAGTCTCTCTCCAGCTTTCTTGTAGGCTCCCTTCAGGTACTGGAAGGTTGCAGTTTGGTCTCTTTTTCCAGGCTGACCATCCCAGTTCTCTCAGCCTTTCCTCACAGGAGTTCTGGGCTCCTGGAGGCAGAGAAGATGGTCTGATGGGGAAGGGGGGGCTTGGTGTGCCTGTTCAACCCTGACCCCCTTTCTGCTGTCACCCTGCAGGTTTTTACCGCCCCAGCCCCACAGCTGAGTACACTGAAGACAGTGCAGGAGGGGATTTTGACTTCTTCTCACGCCTGGTGAGCTCGTGGGAGGCTGCAGCTCTCATACCTGGGAGCCCAACTCGTGGTGTTGTGGTGAGATCAGGTGAGTTGGGGCATCATGCTTATTAATGGTGATTGCTTTACTGCTGGGGCAAGAGTGGGAAGAGCTGGGTAAAGGGCACCAGTTCTTCTGTCTCTCCTTGTTGGGGTGCTGTTCCAGCCAGTCAGCCCCTTAAGGATTCTCCTGCTGGTAGGTGTGGGTGTGAAGGGGGTTTTGCCCTCTGGCAGGGGCACCTGGTGTCACTCTGTTGTCCCCACAGGTGTGGTGCTGGGTCGCGATGGCGGCGCAATCTCTCAGATGCTCTTGCCTTTCCGCCTGGGCCTCGGAGGCCCCATGGGCTCTGGACTGCAGCCCTTCCCTTGGATCCACATCCAGGACCTGGCTGGGATCGTGTGTCACGCCCTGGAGAAGGAGTCTGTGCGAGGCATCCTCAACGGCGTTGCCCCATCCTCGCCTGGCACCTCCAATGGCACCTTTGCCCAGGAGCTGGCGGCAGCCCTGGGCCGGCCGGCGCTGCTGCCGGTGCCCGCCTGGGCCGTGCGGGCCGTGTTTGGGGCAGAGAGGGCAGCCATGCTGCTGGAGGGACAGAGGGTGCTGCCCAAACGCACCCTGGAGAGCGGCTACAGCTTCATCTTCCCTGAGCTGCCTGCAGCTCTGAAGGACATTGTGGCTTGAGGCCTCCCTGCTTGGGCTGGGCCCTGATGGTGTGAGCTCACGTGGCTGGCCATCAAAGAGGGGAGCCCTGCCCCTTGCCACTTCCCCATCCACATACAGAGGGGGTGAGCAGTCCTTTCCCCCGTATCTCACTGTGTGCATCCCCAGTTTAGGAATCATCCCTCTTACTGCCACCTGAATGTTAACATCACCTGCATTTGGGGAAGGGCAGGAGCCCCTCACAGGACTGTGACTGTGGAGTTGCCCATCTTCCCTTTGCATGGTCTGGCAAAGCAGCTGGGGGTGTCATGTCTTCTCCCCTGAGAGATGTGGCAGCAGGAAACAGGTCCTAATGCTGTTGGAATTCCTCCATGGTACTGGAAGTTGCCCTTCCTGTTTTTCCCCATGATGACAGGCAAAGCAGAAGAGCTAAAGTCTCTTTCTTGGTCTTGGTGGTTGTGGGAGAAGATGCATCTTCGGGTGCTGAATACAAACTGCTGGGAGACTCTACCCTCTCTTGTGGCTGGTAGCAAGTTGATGTGTCAGTACCTTCAGCTGAGTCTAATCCAAAGAGTTACACCCTTCCAGGGTTCCATTCCCCTTGTGCTGTGGCAGGGATGAGGGAGAACCTTGCTTTGCCAGCCTCTAGAGGAAAGGGTGACAATCAGATTGTGGCCCCTGGACTGCTTTGCCTTGGTTGAGTGCCCATCTAAGCTTGAGCTCAGGAAAGCTGGGTGGTACATGCCTGTGTGAGCTTTAGTCTCAGCTTTAGTCCAGAGGAGCATTTCAGCTGTTGCCTTCCTTGTGCTCACCTCAGACCAGGGTGGTTTTCTTTCACTGATCCCATGAGGTGGTGCTGGTGTTCAGATGTTCCCTCCCTGGGCACTGAGGATATCCCAGCTGCCTGCTCTGCCTGGGGAAGCAGTACCTCTTCCCTTGTACAGCAAATTGCAGTTTCATCACCTCACAGTGACAGAAAATGTATCCACATGCTTCCCTTGACCCACTTCCATATCCCATAGTGGGTTGCAGGGTGTGAAGTCCACAGAGCAGTACTATTTATAGCAGTACTTCTGGAGAAATTCTCCTGTTGTGATGTAAGCTGGGGCTAGAAGATTCTGTTAAAAGGCACTTGAGGCAGATAAAGACCTACTCTTTGCCATCCACAACAACAGCAGTCCACTCATTCCTGGTTTATGCCATGCTGTAGTCAGAGTAGCTGAAGGATCAGTCTTGGTGAAGTGTAGATGACCCTCCTGTCTCTTTGCTCAGTACATACTGGGGACATCTGTGTGACATCTGTGAGCAGGCTGACCCTGGAGTTTGGGTCTCATTCTGGCAGAGCTGAGTGATCTGCACTGCTGCCTTGCTTTGGGGCTGGCTCTGGCCTGACTGCTAAGTTGCAACACAGTATTAAGGACAGCAAGGCTTAATTCAGAGTTTTCTGTAGCAGTGGTAGTTCTGCACCATTTGTATTGTTAATCTGCTTTACACATTCTTTCACTAATTGTAAGACACTGATTTCCCTAATTAAAGTTGGTATTTCCCTTCCTTGTACCCCTTAATTTCCACTGAACCATGGACTTCAGTAAAACCTTTGACTCAATTTTCCACAGTGCTCTCCTGGCTGCTCCTGGCCTGGATGGGCATTCCCTCCCCTGGGTACAAACCAGCCTGGCCAGCTGAGTACGGGTGGGGAAGGGTTAAACCCAGCTGGTGGCCCATCAGAACTGGTGTTGCCCAGGGCTCAGTACTGGCACCAGTCCTTTTTTGTGTCTTTCACCAGTGATCTGGATGGGGGGGTTGTAGTCAACAATTGTGGTGTTGTGTGGGTTCCAGGACAAGGTGAGAGATGAGATTGACTCCGAGTTCTCAGAAGGCTGATTTATTATTTTATTATATTAAAAGAAAATGATCTACTAAAACTATGCTAAAGAAAGAGAAAGGAGACATCAGAAGGCTAAACAAGAATGAATAATAAAACCTCATGACTGACCAGAGTCACAACACAGCTGGACTGGGATTGGTCATTAAGTTAAAACAATTCACATGCTGTGTAAACAATTCTCCAAATCACTTTCCAGAGGAGCAAAACATGGAGAAGCTGAGGCTTCTCATCTTGCCAGGAGAAGAAATCCTGGCAAAGGGATTTTTCATAAAATATCACAGTGACGGGGGTGGAGTGCACTCTTGGTAAGCTGGCAGACACCAGCCTGGGTGGTGGTTTTGGGAGGGTGGGAAGGCTGTGCAGAGGGGTCTGGGGACCCATGGGGCAAGGCCAGTGCTAGGAGGCTCATCAGGGCCAAGAGCTGGGTCCTGCACCTGGGTCACAGCAAATCCATGCATTTTATGAAATATTAATCCCAATATTTCTGGGTGGGATGTGCCTGGCTCTGTCTGACCCTGGCTGCTGGACCAAAGGCGGCAGCTGTGGTGTTTTCACCTCAGAGACACCTTTGGCCGGCTGGGTGCTGCAGCTGGGCACTCACAACAAATCCAGGCAAAATAGGAACTCAGTTTACCTCTGGTGGAAAAGGTTCAGGGGACGGTGAAGAGAAAGGAGAGGATTCTATTGTAGAGTTTTAATCCCGAGTTTTATTCCAGGATGACAGACTGAATCTTGTAACAGCTCCCAACAGAATCCAGACCCATGGTCCCATCTGCTTTTAAGCCCAGGGACAGGTGAGGGGAAGGGACGGGGAGGGGAAGGGACAGGTGAGGGGAAGGGACAGGTGAGGGGAAGGGACAGGTGAGGGCCAACCAGGTGTGAGGAGGGGAAGGCTCAGGGGATACAGACACTTGGACAGGCCCATGAGCCCAGACCTGAGGGGCACCTTTGAACTGCCAACCACACCACGACCCTGCTGGAATGTTAAGATTGATGGGCAGCTCTTAGCAGGAGGGCAAAGGGGAAAGGAGAGGTTGGCACACCTGGGGGGTTGGGATAGGTGAACCAGGAAATGGCATCACCCTGCAACAATGCCGTGCTCCAGGCTCAGGGAGGAGGGCCTGGAAAGCTGGAAGGACCTGGGCGTGCTGGGTGACAATGGCTCAGTGTGCCCAGGTGGCCGAGCAGGCCAGTGGCACCATGGACACATGGACACACAGAATAGAGATCCCTACCCAGGCAGGAAATCCTGCACTGAGCAGCAGCAGGGCATGGCCAGACAAGTGTGGTTCCTCCCCTAAACATCCCTAGCAAACCTTGGAGCTATCTCAGATGCTTTTCTCCCTCCATCCCATAATGGGTCCTTTATCTCCTGGGCATTAACTCTGCCTCAGGCTGTGAGCTGACCCCACAGCTGCTCCCACTGACCCATTGGAACAGGTCCCACACCCAGCCAGGGGCTGTTGGATCTCCTGGGACAACCCTTGAAGAGCTGGATCAGTGTCCATTTCTCTGGTTAGGTTTCTCTCTGGTTTCTCTACCTGCTGGTGGGCACCTGTGCCCCTTTGTGTATGTGTAGACCAAGTTTTTATTGTATAACCAGAAAAATTCACTTTGTAAAGGAGCAGAGAAGTGTTTTAATCACTGCCCTGAAGGCATTACTGATAAACAATCCTGTAGCAATGACTGAACTTTTTTATTTCAAAGCACAGTTGAACACAAGCTCCAGGCAGCAAGTTGTGAGAGTTATAACTTGAGTCCGTGGTTGGGAGTTATAATTTGCATTTTTTCATCTTGCACATGGGAGGAGTGACTACACTGCCATGAAAATTCCCATTTTAGTTCTGCTCCAATTATCACAAGGTTCCTTCATCTGCACGTGTCCTGATGCACATGACATGAAGCACTACAAGAACTTTTTAATTAGCCCCATGGTGAGAAAATCTAGTTTTGCTAATTATATTATTGTTATTCTTTTTTGAATGACCAGAAGTGCAAGGTGATTTGGGATTTTGCTTTCTTTTTGAATCCCATCATTTCCCTTAACAAAGGCATCATGAATCCTATAAGGGAAGGTTGTTGGAGTCTTCTGTTGGAGGTAGGTTTGCAATCATCTCCTCTGAGTAGAGCTGTGCTGTTTTATCTTGTAATTTGAGAATGACTTCTTGTAGCTTGTGTGAAGTTGGATCACAGAAACAGGAGTTTGCTGAAGGTATTTGCTCTTTCTGCCAAAAATACTGGAAGGATGAATAATTCCACATGCTGCCTGTGGCAATGATTATATTGTGAAAGAGGAAATGACCTGAAAATGCTTGTTTATCTTTTAAATATATAATCTTAACAGAGTCAGCTTCAGAGACACTCCCCGTGTGTTGGGAGAGGTCTGAGGGAAGGCAGGCATGAATCATACCTGTCTCAGCATTTCTGTATTTCAGGTTTTGCTGGAGCTCAATCTCACTTTTGTGTTAGGGGGATTACTGAGGCAAAAGAGAAAGGTTGGATTAGAGTTGAAAGCAAATTGCTCTTTCTCTCCCCCAAGCTTCTGTGAAAATACTATTTTTGTAATGGAAAATGAGAACAAAGAATCCACAGCGTTAACTGTGGATTGTTAGAAAATGTGATTTCCTACCAAAAGTGGTTTTCCTTTTTGGGTCTGTGGAAAAAAAATCTGCAATTTTCAAGCAGAAAATAGGATTAAATATGTAAGGATTTAAAATGGAATTATTCACTGACACTAAGGAGGAAACTGTTATAGAAAAAAATTACAGTATCCCTGCAGAGTATTCACCAAAGGCAATGAAAATGTGCAGAAAGATATTGTTTCTACAATTCTCTGAAATTCCATTTTGGGAAGTGTAACAGTTTATAGGGGAAAATAAAAAAGTTGTGGTTTATTGTAAGAAATTGGATTTTTGTTTCAGCAGCCAAGTAGAGGTAGTAACTTCCCATCAGGGAAATGGCTCTGGTCATCCTGGGCTGTGGGTGCAGGTGAGCAGCTGCCATCTTCTCTTAGAACTTCCCCACAGTGTCTCCAAATTCACTGAATATTACAACATTCATTTTCTAAAACTTGAGACACTGTGATTTTTAACTCATTTATCCATATGCCATTTATCTGACTGAAAAGAGGTTTGAAAAAGCACTGTGATGCAGAGATCTTTGTAATAATCTAACATAAGGGAAGACCAGAACTTGGCAAGAAATTGGGGTTGAGACTGAGCTGTCCATGGAGCCATAAGGAGGAGTAGCATGGCCACAGTGATGTTACCTTTAGGGTGAGCACATTCCCATTCCCTCTGCAAACTCCTTGACTCTGATGGGAGCTGAGACAGCCACCTCCCCTATCCTGACTTATTTTTTAGTGCACAGATCACCTGGCCTAATGTGGGCTTACCTGCCCAGCCAGCCCAAAGGTGGGAGTGGAGGATTAGCAAAGGCAGGTCCTGTGTGGGTGACTCTTCTGTCTGTATTTACACAGAGAGCCCCTGCAGCTCCCTGGATAAGCTTCAGCCCAGCCTAACTTGCAAGTCCTTGCTTTGGGTGAGGTGCATTCCAGGCAGAGGTGCTGCTCCCCCAGCTCAGTGCTGTGGTCGATGCTCCAGAGGGAAGGGATGCCCTACAGAGGAACCTTGGCAGGACAGAGGTGGGCAAACCTCAGAAAGTTCAGCAAGGGCAAGCACAGGGTCCTGCACGTGGGTGAGGCCAATCCCAAGGCTGGGCAGTGCAGGGATTGAGAGCAGCCCTGAAGGGGAGGACTTAAAGGGTGTTTGGTGGATAAAAAACTCAGTGTGTCCTGTCAATATCTACTCACAGCCCAGAAACGAATCAAACCCTGGGCTGCATCAAAAGCCAGCAAGTCCAGGGAGATAATTCCACCCCCAAGTCCCCTCTCTTGTGACCCCACCTGCAGAATGGTGTCCAGCTCTGGGCCCCAAGCTAAAGGAGCACATGGACCTGCACAGATGGACCATGGACCTGCTGATCAAGGAGGGCCACAGATATGGTCAGGAGGCTGGAGCACCTCCCCTGTGAGAACAGAGCTGGGGTTATTTAATGTGTGGAGGGAAGAGAAAGCTCTGGGGAAACCTCTCAGCAGCCTTCCTGCACCAGGAAGTGGCCTGCAAAGAAATAGAGAGGGACTTTACACAAATTCATGTGGTGATAGGAGTTGAGGAGAGGAAAATGGGGGAAAGGAGTCAGTACACTGGATGGCAGGGCTGGTATTTGTAGGGACAGTTGGGAGAAATAGGTTGGTGTGAACGTTATAAAGTCTGACATAAGTAAATATCTCATCCTGCTTCTGGGAAAGGACAGGCCTGTGCAATCAGCAGAGGCCAGAGGCCAGGAAGCAGCTTTGTAGATAATTGTCATAGCTGAGATAGAGACAGTACAAAGCAACACTCCATTTTCAGAAGGCTTCAAACCCAGTTTTATTATGGCATGCATGTTTTTTATACATTCTTACAAATCTCATAAGTTTACACTTTCCTCAGTGGTCACCAGAGACAAAGTGCTCATTGGAATAGACAGTTGCAGGTTTCTCTTATTTATCCTTCTTTCTTTCTTGGTTTCTATGTCAATGACCTTGGTAGGAAATTCTTTCAGGGGTAAACATGAATCCTCTTCTCAAACTTCTCTCTGGCTCACAGAAATTGCTGTCAAATCTCTTCCACAGATAATGACCCTGGCAGACAAGCAGCTGAACAGGAGATGGGAATGTGTCCCTCTGTCATAGAAGGGGACAGCTTCAGCTCTGCCAGCAAAGGTCTGGCCAGGTAGAGCAGGGAATGATCCCAGCCCTGCTCAGTGCAGGGAAATGATCCCAGCCCTGCCCAGTGCAGGGAACTGATCCCAGCCCTGCTCAGTGCAGGGAAATGATCCCAGCCCTGCTCAGTGCAGGGAAATGATCCCAGCCCCAGCCCTGCTCAGTGCAGGGAACTGATCCCAGCCCTGCTCAGTGCAGGGAATGATCCCAGCCCTGCTCAGTGCAGGGAACTGATCCCAGCCCTGCTCAGTGCAGGGAACTGATCCCAGCCCTGCTCAGTGCAGGGAAATGATCCCAGCCCTGCTCAGTGCAGGGAACTGATCCCAGCCCTGCCCAGTGCAGGGAACTGATCCCAGCCCTGCTCAGTGCAGGGAACTGATCCCAGCCCTGCCCAGTGCAGGGAACTGATCCCAGCCCTGCTCAGTGCAGGGAAATGATCCCAGCCCTGCTCAGTGCAGGGAACTGATCCCAGCCCTGCCCAGTGCAGGGAACTGATCCCAGCCCTGCTCAGTGCAGGACTGGGTCAAGGCCAGCACTCCAGGACAAGAAGGACAGTCATACATACACTGGACTGACATCCTTGGAGGGTCTCCAAATTAATCACTGGGCTGGGTACATGGCATTCAAGGAGAGGCCAGGGAGAACTGGGTTTGTTCACCCATACAGGAGAGAATGCTGAGGGGAAATCTGATTTCTGTGTATAACTAGCTGATGAGATGAGGATACAGAGGAGATAGAGCCTTCCTGGAGATGTAGAGCAACAAGATGAAAAGGCAACAGAGACTAACTGGAACATCCTAAGTTCTCACTGAATGTAAGGGAATTTGTTTTTTTGTTTTGCTTTGTTTTGTTTTGTTTGGTTATATACTTTAACAGTTCACAGAATTTGTGAGACTTGATGACTTCCAGAAATCCCTCCTGGATTAATCATAAATTATTCTATGATTTTGTGTTCTAATAATTCTATAGTCCAACACCCATTTATACTCATCTTTACTGCTCTTGTTTGTGCAGGGATAAAGAATGGAATCAAAGAACATCACCACCACAGTGGCAGAATTTGTCCTGTTGGGCCTGACACAGAGCCACAAGGTGCAGTATTGTCTCTGTGTGATCTTCTTTCTCATCTATGTGCTAACCTGGCTGCTGAACGTCACCATCATGGCCACTGTGGCTGTGGACCACCACCTCCACACCCCCATGTACTTTCTCCTGGCCAACCTCGCTTTCCTTGACGTCAGTGATTCCTCAGTCAACACTCCCAAGCTGCTGTCAGGCCTCCTCGCCCAGCACAGAGTCATCTCCTTCCACCAGTGTTTCCTCCAGATGTTCTTCTTCCATTTCATTGCAGGTGCCTTGGTGTTTCTGCTCCTGGCAATGGTGGTGGATCGCTACGTGGCCATCTGCGAGCCCCTGCGCTACCGGGCCATCATGAACTGGAGCACCTGCGCGGGGCTGGTGGCAGCTGCATGGCTGGGTGGATTTCTTCATTCCATTACACAAACTGTCCCTCTCCTGCAGCTGCCATTCTGTGGCCCAAATGTACTGGACAATTTCTACTGTGATATCCCCCAGGTCATCAAACTGGCCTGCACTGACACTCGCGTGGCTGAGCTGCAGATGGTGTTTAACAGTGGAGTGATCCTCATCAGCCTTTTTGTAATCTTGATTATTTCTTACATTGGCATCTTGCTGAAGATAAGGACGTGCATCACAGAAGGGAAGGGCAAAGCTCTGTCTACCTGTGGAACACAGGTAACTGTTGTGAGCTTGACCTTCATCCCCTGCATCCTCACCTATGCCCAGCCTTATAAGAAATCCCCTGGGGACAAGGTGGCCTCTGTCATTTTCACTGTGGTCACTCCAATGCTGAACCCAATGATCTACACACTCAGAAACACTGAGATGAAAAAGGCCATCAGGAGAACACTGGGCAAAATGTTTCTGTCAGCAGGAAAACAGAAACCAGAGCGGACAGTAGATCCAAAGTCGTCAAATCTGGCGTTCCCATGACAAAACTATGTTCATCACTGGTTTTCCTGCATAAAAGAATGTAGGGTGCCCCTGACTCTGGGAATGATTGGTATCTGACTCTATTGATTCAGAATGCTGAACAATTGCTTTAATAAACTATACTATATTACATTAAATAAAGTTTTCTTTGTCTCTTCAGTGTGTTGGTTGTTTCTGGCTGCAGGGGGGATAATTATAGAATTGTGGCATCAGCTATGGCTCTGGACTGCTAACTCAGGTGCCTTAGTTAAAGCTGTAAGATGCGTGAATTTATTTGTAATTATTTATTGTAATTATTATTTCTTGTAACTTATATAATTCCTGAACCATGTGGTCTCTAGAAGGCATTGCTAGAATTCTCCAGATCATTTATTCATTCAAAAATTCAATAAATCCAACAATTCTTTTTTCTTCTTTTCTTTCTTTCTTTCTTTCTTCTGTCTTTCTCTCTTTTTTCTCTTTCTCTCTCTCTCTTTTTCTCTTTTTTCTTTCTCTCTTTTTTTTCTTTCTCTCTTTCTTTCTCTCTTTATCTCCCTTCCATTCTATACTACATAGATACATGTATGTTAATAATTCCCTTGTAATGCAAATAAAAAATTAAACTCAACGCTGACCTTTATTGTCATAAGCTGAACTAAAGAAGAACATTCCAACAATGCTAAAACTTCATTATGTGGTTCTAAAGTGAAGAATCAAGAATCAATGACTAATTTAGCTGTTTTCTTGGAGCTTCCTTAAGGAGATCAAGTGCACCCATGGCAGGAGGTGATTTGACAGACCCACAAACTGTGGCAGCATGTTGAGCTCAGCAACCCATTTAAATCAGTAGCAATTTTTGCCAGAAAAAGTGAATTAATTAGTTATTAAATACCCCTTCACACAGACTTCTGAAAATAATTAATAGAAAGAAAGTAATGTGTTAAAATAAACTATTTTTTAAAATGCATTCTTCCATAAAAGTGCTAGAATCAATAGTTCACATATTGGGGCTGGGGAGATGAATCCAGGCACAAACTTCTGCCCTGCTCTGTTTTTGAAGCTGTGATGCACTGAATGACATAATTTAACCAGAATTTCCCCTTTTTAATAGAGGAGACAGAATGGTGGAAGTGTGAGCTCAGCTCTAGCAAAACCCATGGCTGTGGTCCTTAGGGACCAAAAATCAGGGCTCCTTGCTAGAGGTGAAATTCTGATTTACAGCAGCCAGAAACCTGCCTTGTTTCCTACCACCCCCGTTTCTGTTTGGGGCATCCTTCATGCACATGTGGAAACAGAAGAGATGAATTCAGGAAAAAGAGAAAGGTGCTGATAGTGCTTGGTGAGAGGGCACTGCAGCAGGAATAAAAAAGGTTTGTTCCAGATGGATGAGTTATTGTGGATGTCTCTTTCTCCTTGGACCAGAGTCTGAAACATCTTTTAAAAAGGCAAATTAAAAGCTTTAACCATTTGGAATGCAATGTCCCTTAAAGTGATTAACACTACTGTTATTATACTAGTGATTAAACTATTTTTTAAAAGAAATGCTTTTTTCAGTGTTATCTTTTTGAGTAATAAAACAAGAAAAAATATTCTCTGTTTTTAGAGAGGTAAAAGTAAATCAGCTCCCAGAAGCAAAGTCTGTGGAAATGTAAATGAAGTTTCATTAACTCTTTCTCCAGTGTTCCAATTATAAAGGAAAAAGTGTTTCAACAATCCAGAGACAAGTTAAGTTCCCTAGAGGAGTCTAAGAAACAACATTGCCAAATGCAATTAACACTCTGTCATTAACTCGTTGTTGTGAAGTTTCTGAAGTCAGGCAATGACTTCATCTGAGATGTCTTACATTGCCTTCCTCTTTTACAAGCAAGCTAAACCAAAAAAAGAACATTAGACTCAATTTTAGTGCCCTTTTCTGCCTTTATGGCCAGTCAGATGAAACAGAGAGACCTCAGAGGTCAGCATGGCCATATTGGTAGTGAAGATTTCTTTTTCTTGACCTCAATATGGAAAGCACAGATTGAATGCTGCAGGCTCTGGCCCAGGCTATTC
Organism: Molothrus ater; assembly: GCF_012460135.2. NCBI lineage: Eukaryota > Metazoa > Chordata > Aves > Passeriformes > Icteridae > Molothrus > Molothrus ater. The sequence continues at coordinate 2,515,686 of NC_050504.2, read as the reverse complement.
ACCAAGCCAGAGCACTTCTTGTATCCAGAATAAACTGCAAAACCCTCCCAAATAAATACTCCCAGGTTGTAGCAGCCCTTTTCTCTGTGTGCTAATCCTCTGGCTCAGCTAATCCTCTGGAAATGCTTCTTTTCATGCCTGGATGAATTTCTCCAGCTGGGACTTGCAGAATGTTCTTATCCCATGGCTCAGACTCCGCAGTGCTTGGAGGGTGTGGGCACTGCATGGCATTAAATGCTGAGTTCTTGCTGGAAATAAGGAATGGCCATCAGTTAATCTTCCTTTCCTTCCCTTTCCCCACACCTTAAATGAAAAACACAAGGCTCTGAAAGAAGTCAACTGATTTCCTCACTACTGTCATTCAGTGGATCTCTTTTCTGCCGGAAGGAATGGAAAACATATAAAAGGGGGGGAAAAAAGGCAGAGCAAATCATGGAAGTCCCTATCAATTAGTGTGTGCTTAGCCTGGAAAATTCACTTTAAAAGTATTTCTTCAGTAAGAGGGTCAGGAGAACTCCTGCAATGGAAGTGAGGAGCTGCAGCCTGGATACCTGAATTAGACATGGGAAGTGCTCTGCTTCAGAAGAAATGTCTGGTATATATATTGTACTCCTAAGGAAGAGATGGAGATAGAAATTCCAAATAATTTGCTTCTGAAGCAAAGAATAAAGGCAAAATATTTCCAAGTGTGAAACAGAACTTTGTGCCTGTAGTTTCCCCTGAGCTAGTAAACCATCAGAACTCACCAAAATTGGAAATAAGGTTTTTAATCCACACATTCATGGACAAGAAAATCTTTATTTCTTCATTAACATAGCCATCCCTCTGATTAGTACTTCTTTCACTTCTTTATTCCTCAGGCTGTAAATCAGGGGGTTTAAAGTGGGAATGACAGTGGTGTATATGAGAGCCAGGACTTTCTTAGCCTCCTGTGAATTACTGGATTTTGGCTGTAAGTAAATCAAAGTCCCACTGGCGCAGTACAGCGTTACCACAGTAAGGTGTGAGGAACAGGTGGAGAAGGTCTTGTGCCTGCTCTCTGCAGAGGAAATCCTCAGGATGCTGGAGATGATGCAGGTGTAGGACAGCAGGATGAGGCAGAAGGGCGTGAAGATGACGAGCACCGTGGCTGAGATCAGCTGCCGCTCGTAGCGCGACGTGTCCGTGCACGCGAGCAGCACCAGCGGCGGGATGTCACAGAAGAAGTAGTTGATCCTCCTGGGCCCACAGAAGGACAGGGTGAACACCCAGGCTGTCTGCAGCACCGACACCACCTGGCCACTGCAGCAGGAGAGCAGCACCATGGAGAGGCAAGCCCTGGTGCTCATGATGGCCGGGTACCTCAGCGGGCGGCACACGGCCACGTAGCGATCGTAGGCCATGGCTGCCAGCAGGTACCACTCAGTGGACGCCAAGGAAACCACACAGTAGAGCTGTGTGACACAGCCCAGGTAGGAGATGCTCCTGTCCTCTGACAGGATGTTTACCAGCATCTTGGGGACGACCACTGAGGCTGTGGAAATATCCAGGAAGGACAGGACGCGGAGGAAGAAGTACATGGGCGTGTGGAGGGTGGGGTGAGCTGTGGCCATGCAGATGAGGAGGTTCCCGATGAGAGTCATGCTGTAAATGAAGCAGATTGTGAAGAACAGCAGGTGCTGGAGTTCTGGGTGGCTGGACAACCCAGAGAGGATGAATTCACTCAGCAGGGTGTGGTTTCCTGCATCTTGTTCCTCTGCTGGCTCCATCTGGGAGGAATCAGACAGACTGTCAGACCAGGATCACACTGCTTCCAACCAGGAGCCTCTTGGGGATGCCTGGAGATCTGCTGGATCAAAGGGAGGAAGTCTAGAGCAGGCTGGGCTGAGCACATTGAGAAGGAAGTGGCTGGAAGTGCGTGGTGCCAGTGCCCTCCAAGTGTCATTGTTTGGTGGTGTCACCAAGCCTTTGACCAAGAGGAGCTGGCATTGAAGGGGTGGCTCCATCCTGGGTGCAGGGTTAGCTGCTGAGGATCTGCTCTCCCCCCACATGTCAGGTCTGTGCTCACAGGCACTTCCTGCAGTCAGGGGAACGCCCAGGTGACAACTGAAACACCCACAGACCACAGAAAGAAAGAAAAACCCTTGTGCTGCCTTAGGGAGCAGTGGGAAATGCTCCTTGCACTCTGTTTCTCCTCCTGAGTGGGCTGACAGCGCAGGCAGCCTCCCTCCGGGACATCTGAAGTTCAGAGCAACCCAACTTCAGATGAGAGCCAGGGAAGTTCAGGCTGTGGGAGGCTTTGGCTCACATTCACATCAACCCCCAGCTGCCAGGAGGACAGAAATGCTTCCAAGAGCCCAGCTGTGGGCAAAGCACTCCCAAATGGAGCAAGCAGAAGCTGTGAAGGGAAGCCCTAAGCCAACTCCTGTCCACAAAAACACCCACAGAGCAAAGAAATCAGCACCAAAGTAAACCAAACAAAAAATCCTGTCTGTAGGCAGGCAAAGGAAGAAGGAATCATTCCAGGCAGAGGTACCCATGGGGAATGATGAGGAAATGCAGAGGGAGAAGCTCAGGACCATCCATTCATGACTCACATGGCCTTGTTCCCCTGAGAAGTGCTGCTGTGTGAGGGATGATCACAAAGTGCTGGACCTGCTCTGTCTTCTCACTGCCCAGGATGGGAAACTGAGGCACTGAAAGAGAAAAGATCTGTTGAGTTTGTGAGGGTCCTCAGGATGAGGCGAGAGATGAGTGAATCTGACTCCATGTTCTTAGAAGGCTATGGTATTATTTATATTATATTATATTATATTATATTATATTATATTATATTATATTATATTATATTATATTATATTATATTATATTAATACTAAAGAAAGAGAAAGATACAGACAGAAGGCTTAACAAGAATGAATAATAAAAACTTGTGACTCCTCAGAGCCTTGACACAGCTGGCCATGATTGGCCATTAAGTTAAAACAACTCACATGTTGGATAAATAATTTCCAGACCATCAGCAAACACAGGTGAAGCTCAGGCTTCTCAGCTTCACAGGAGAAAATCCTGGGCAAAGAGATTGCTTTATTATACTGTATTATTCTATACTGTATTACCCTAGTACTATATTACACTATACTTTCTCCCTCGGACAAGGGGTGGGAATGATGCATCTGACTCCATCTTATCAGAAAGCTAATTAATTACTTTATTATACTTTATTATTCTATACTATATTACACTGTAGTACACTATATTATTACTATATGACACTATTTTATACTATATTACACTATATTATTATTATATTACATTATATTATATTATAACTATATTACACTATATTCCCTCCCCCTGACAAGGAGAGAGAAATGATGCATCTGACTCCATGTTATCAGAAAGTTAATCAATTATTATACTTTATTATTCTATACTACATTACACTATATTACATTACATCTAAACTGAACCTGCCAAGCACTCACTCTGCACACCCTGCTCAGAATCTCGTGGCTGTCAGTGACAGTCCTGACACACACACACACACACCTGGCCCTGACAGGCCAAGGAAACAAATCACCATCACTGTGGGTAAACAATCTCCACATTGCATTCTACTCTGGCACAAACACAGGCACAGCAAGTGATAAGAATTGTGTTTTCCCTTTCTCTGAGGTTCAGAGAATGTGAAATGCAGAAATATTCTTGGGGAGAATTGTGCCTTGCTCTTCTCTGTGAGGAGAAATGTGGTGACACCACTCTGTCTGTGACTGACACAGGACATCTTCCACCCCTGGGTTTTATGACCTAACCACAAAGCTGTGGATCCTGGAGCCACAGATTACTGAAACACACAAGCACAATAAGGCAACTCCCAATATTCTCAGATATTGGATGCTCTGATGCATTTTAAAGGGATCTTTCTGGGTTTGGCTGTTTCCATTACCACAGGGATGAAAGGACACTTTTGGAGTGGTATTTCAACAGAGCCTGTGCATGACAGATAGAGAATGACATGAAAAGCTCCCTGCAGTCTCTATCAGCACACATTCCCACTGCTTTTAACTTGTTAGATCATGTAGCTGAAGTGGAAACCACCTAACTCTGCCCTCCAAGCCCATGTGAAAGTTTTAAACTATTGCTGTGATCTTTAGCTCTTTATTAAAGTCAAAAACATCCACAGCAGCCACTGTTTTACTGACAGTTCATCTTTTATTCCTTAATTCAGAACACCTCCCAGAAACAACCCTCAATTTATGTAATTTGTGTAAAAACAAGTAAACTTCTTTTTGTAGTAAGTTTTGGCCTTAGCTCTTCCTTGGATTTCCTTTATACGTTCACAGTAGACATGTTAAAGCAACGTGTCCTACCTGCAGCAATTCTGCTATCCAGTGCCTCCAAAATGGCTCATTCCAATTTTGATAGAAGTATTTCCCTTGTTTTCTTACATTGGGAATGGTGTTGGGCTGATGATTCCTACTGTCAGCTTACACTGCAGATTAAAAATTATTTAAATTATTTAAATTATTTATAAATTATTTCAAAGTATTTTAAATGCAGACAGTCTTCTGCCACAACTGGAATAATCTGTTGGCATTAGCACATGGCATATACCATAGAAAGTCAGCCAAGGACTTGTCTCACAGAGAGGAGGAAAGGGAATTTGTTAGATTTGTTTCAACTCAGTTGAAAGCTGATAGGCCTCAAAGCATTTCTATTTTTTGCCCATAAAGGGAACAGCTGAGCTGCCTCTGCTGCTTAAATAGAGTCTCTTGAAATCCCCAAATCCCCTAGAGGTGGGGTTGATTTAATCTGATTTCAGAGCTGTCAGGGATGGTTGTTCAGAGCTGTGCTCCCTCTGTGGGCAAGGGGATGTAGCAAACATCCTCCCACCAGCACTGAAACGCTGTTCTGGATGGAGCCCTCCCTCACTGTCTGCAAAGTGGGACCCGAGGGACTCCTGCACACACACAGGCATTCCTCTCTTACATGCCCAGGGCTGTGAGCTCTGCATCCTCACCAGCTGGGGACTGATTGTTAACCTGAAAGGGCTGAGCAGCAGCTGGAAGCATCAAGGGATGTGTGACTCCAAGGGCAGAATTAGCCTGGTGCTGCCTTTGTTTAATTGGACTGGTGCCTTTAGAGGCAGTGCTGTCTCTGCTGGGAGAGTTTTCATTCAACTCCAGCCTCTCACAGCTCATTCTTCAATTTTAGTGACTGCTTGTCAACTGTGAATCCTTCCTTCCTTCCTTCCTTCCTTCCTTCCTTCCTTCCTTCCTTCCTTCCTTCCTTCCTTCCTTCCTTCCTTCCTTCCTTCCTTCCTTCCTTCCTTCCTTCCTTCCTTCCTTCCTTCCTTCCTTCCTTCCTTCCTTCCTTCCTTCCTTCCTTCCTTCCTTCCTTCCTTCCTTCCTTCCTTCCTTCCTTCCTTCCTTCCTTCCTTCCTTCCTTCCTTCCTTCCTTCCTTCCTTCCTTCCTTCCTTCCTTCCTTCCTTCCTTCCTTCCTTCCTTCCTTCCTTCCTTCCTTCCTTCCTTCCTTCCTTCCTTCCTTCCTTCCTTCCTTCCTTCCTTCCTTCCTTCCTTCCTTCCTTCCTTCCTTCCTTCCGCTGTGAGCAGCATGGCCCTCTGATGTGGTCAGAGACAACTGGTCTGGGAAAAGACTGATATGAGAACCAAGTTTACATCAAAGGAAAAAGGATCAATAACAAAAAGGAGATTGAAGTGAGAGGGGGAAATGAAGCTTCTTCATTCGGTATCAGTGACTGAATCTTTAATTCCACAGAATTTGCTTCTTACCCATACAAGAGAGGGTAGCAAACAGAGGTTTCTTTTCTGTAGCCATCTGATGGCAGGCAAATGCTGGTGATCTCCTGAGCCAATCACCCTGTGTGGTCAGCAGAGAGGAAAAAATCACTCTGAAGATGGACTTCATGTGAATTTTCCAGATCTTCCATTCCTTCTGAAATTGTACCTTCCCCCAAACAGCTTCCAGGAGGATCCCCAGGACAGGCACTACTGCCCATGGTCTTTTTAGAACAGAGGGTAAGGGGCAATGCCAGTGTGCTCTGGAGGATTTATTTGTGGGCTTTCTCTAGATCAAAGCCATGTAAAATTGGGAACATCCTGGAGGTTTCATTGGAGGCTCATGGAAACAGGGGCTGAGCCCCTTCCAGGCTGTAACACCGAACCAGAGCTGCCAGGGAGGACTCCGAGAGGGCCCAGGCAGGGCTGCTCCCTTCTCATGGGGACACCCTGAGCCTGGTCCTCACCTGAGCTCCAGCTGTGTCTCAGCCAGCCCTGCACCTGTCACCATCACATTTTCAGGAAAAATCCCTTTGCCAGGATTTCTTCTCCTGGGAAGCTGAGAAGCCTCAGAGAAAAAGGAAAACAATAACATCTCATTTGCTTCTCCTGTGTTTTGCTGCTTTGGAATGTGGTTGGAGATTGTTTATCCAACAGGTGGTTGTTTGGTGAGTTTCATGTGAATTGTTTTGACTTGATGACCAATCACAGTCATGCTGTGTCAGACTCTGAAAAGCGAGTCATGAGTTTTTAAATATTATCTTGTTAGCCTTCTGCAAGTAACCTTTCTCTATTCTTTAGTATAGTTTAAGTATAGCATTCTTTACTATAATATAGTAACATAAAATAATAAATTAGCCTTCTGAGAACATGGAGTCAGATTCATCATTTCCTCCCCACGATGGGGGACTATGAAAATAACACATTACACCTGGCCAGGGTTTCTCAAGGACATCTCTGATGGTAATCAGCCCCTCTGATAAAAACCAGGAACTATACCTGACCCTGGCCAGCTCTCCCCATTGCTATCAGGGGATGGGGAAACAAAAAACCCCAACAACAACAACAAAAAAATCCAGTTGGAAGCAGCCCACATGCAGGGTCCCAGAGGCTCTCTCCAAAGGTCTCTGATGGGATTTGCACTCAACAAACACCTCTTTCCTCTCCCTGTGCACTGTGGGTGCTCTGAACCAGCCCAGATCTCTCCAGCTTTTTGAGAAGATCGTGACAAAAGCGCAGAGAACGTGACATGAACCCCTCACCAAGCCACAGTTTGGGGTTGTGAGAACAAAAGCAGTAAATGACACAGCTAGAGGCAGGCTGAGGTTTCCTGTGTCAGCTCCACATGACATATATACAGGTTCTGGACCTGCCATTCTGTACCTGTCTCCTGCCTGGCCACAGCTACTGCTTTGTCTCATCAGGACAGTGGTGGGAGATGCTGCTGCTCCTTCTGCTCACAAATGCTTTTGTCCTTCTGCCCTGGGCTGGGGCTGGTGAGTACACAGAGATGGGCCTTGGGCAGGAAGATGCAAGGGCACAGATGGACTCTGAGCAGTCAGTCTCAGGCAAGGCTCCTGCCTCACCTTCTCTCCTGTCTCTGCTCTCCCACTTTCCTCTCTCCTCTCATCTCCCAGCTCAGCCTGTGCCTGAAGCCAATGAGGCATTAGAAGCACTAGAGCTGTGCCCTTGATGGCATTTGAGTCATCCAGAGCCAGGGCTGGTCAGACCCCAGTCAGTGCTGCTTGTCTTTCTCTCCTTTGGGCAGCCCCATTGCCTTGGACAGTCCCAGGAAGGAGAATTTTGGGATCACTGGCACCTGGATTTGGAGGATGAGCCTTTCCTTTCATGCAGCCCCAAACTTGACAGGAAACAGCAGCATTAATTAAATAAATAAATTAACATTTATATTTAACATTCATATTAACATTTCCCATCTCTCTTCCAGAAAGGATCATTGGTGGAAAGGAAGCTGATGCCCACTCCAGACCCTACATGGCTTATTTAAAAATTCAAAGTGGCTCAGCACCCAGTTACTGTGGCGGGTTCCTGATTCGCCCAGACGCAGTGCTCTCAGCAGCTCACTGTGTGCATAAAAAAGGGAGGACAGTGAGGGTCACTGTGATTCTGGGGGCCCACAATATAAACAAACGAGAACGAAGCCAGCAAAAGATCCGTGTGGGACAATGGGTAATCCATCCTGAATATTCCCCTGATGACTTCAAAAATGACATTGTGCTGCTGAAGGTATGGCCCAACAGATCCTTCCTGCCTGAGGGATCTCCCCCTGCTCACCTCCCCAAACTCTGACTTGCTCCTAATCCTTTGCTGGTTCTAACCCCGTGTTCTCTCTGCCTGACAGCTGAAGCCAAGGGCCAGGATCAATAAGAATGTGCAGTTTATCTCCATCCCCAGGAGAAATGAACGTTTGAGAGAAGGAGCTTTATGCACGGTGTCTGGTTGGGGCTGGACATCTGTGACAGGAAACAAGACTAACGTGATGAGAGAAGTGAAACTGGAGGTGCAAGAGAAGAAAATCTGTCAGCAGCTTTTCCCTAACTACCAGCGTCAGTCTATGATCTGTGTTGGTGATGAAAACCATAAAAAATCAACTTACAAGGTAAGTGTTGTTTTGGGCTGCAAGCTTGGGAGAGGTTGGCAATGGAAATTCAGCTGAGTTCCCGGTGAAAGCAAAAGGACACCCCAATGAACCAGGACCTTCAGAATGATGAGCTGAGGGTCCTCACAGAAGCTCTGAAGCTGATGTGCTCCCCGAATTGGGGTGCATTTTCCAACTATCAGCAACAGTTGCTTTTTTACTTACCTGGGGATGTTCTACCCAGCCTGACCAGTGCTTTGGGGTGTCAATTCCTTGTAATATTCTTGCTCAGATGGCTTAGCTATTTCCCCATGTCTGAAGTCAATGTTCTTTTAGAGTTTTTGAAACTCCGAGAGCCTCCAGGCCTGAATTGCTTCATGGGTGGCTTAGAGGAGTAGTGAGGCAGCTACAAACGCTGGGAGCTGGGTCTGGAGGGAGGGAGGGAGGTGCTTGGAAGAGGAGGTTCATCCCCTGGAGGGAGGGAAGAGGAAACTTGCTGCTTAAGGCAGGGAGAGCTGAGCTGTGGCATGTCTGACCCCTCTCACTCCTTTCATGGCACAGGGTGATTCTGGTGGCCCATTAGTCTGCAATAAGAAGGCTCATGGCATTGTTTCTCATGCACGTGACCAAAACCTCTTCCCTGAGGTATTCACCAGGATCGCGTATTTTGAGCCCTGGATCCGTAAGGAGCTGCAGAAATTTTCACTCCAAGATATTCCTGGCTCTCCATCCTCTGACTAAAATGCTCATTGCCCCTTCTCCACAATGCATCCAACACCTGCTGGTGCTCAGAAGCTCCCAGGGGCAGCTGAAGTGGAGTCAGAGAAGCCCCTGTGGTGCAGGCACAGCTTTGGCACTGAGTCTCCGTGGCAAGCTACAAATGCAGCTCCCAAGTACACCCAGCTTCCCATTGCTCCCTTCCTCCCACTGCTGCTCCAGCTCTGCTTCTGGCCATCAATAAAAGCATGTTCAAACTCACTTGTGTCTGCAGCCTTCTTGGGAGCTGGATTCAAACCCTGAGTGTGAGAATGAGGAGGTGACTGACACTGTGTCCTGGTCGTGGGGGCTGATTGGCACACGTGCCAGGAGTGGCCGTGCCCTGCCTCTGCTGCTGGCAGCCAGGATCGCGGTTCAGCCACTGGCTGGGGTCCTAAACCACCAGAGGCATCCGATAAATGTGGATCCAAGCCCGAAGCATCAGTGCAAAGGAAAAAAGGAAGGACTCTTTCTCGCTTCTTCGAGCTGCTTCAGTTCTTTCCCAAGCAGGAGCGGTGCCCGGGGTGGCGCCGCGTGGCATCGGCAGCGCGGCACAGGAGCTGCTCCTTCCCGCGGCAGGAGCAGCGCCGAAGCGGGGCAGGGACACAACAGCCGTGGGCAGCGGCAGCGATCTCTCCCAGGGCAGGAGCGGGGCAGCGGATGCCACACTGTGGCACACGCCATGGAGCTTAGGAGAGCTCCATGGAGGATTGAGACTTAACAGCAGCAACTGCTGAGTCATGATGAGACAGCAAAATAAGCTCCTGTCTTCTACCCCTCGCCCCAATGCTTATCTCTGTAACCTCATAGGTCGCTTTTCCCTAACCCTTACCATTGGACAGGTTTGGGTCCCCCTATACCCTATAAAAAGGGGCTGGTTTAGCCCATTCGGCAGAAGAAGAGCTGTCGCTGGAACCCTTCGCAGACTCCCCAATAAAGCATCGCTGTGGAACCACCAGGACCTCTCCTTCTCCTCTCTCGCCTCTGCTTCTGCCTCAGCCAAAGGCGCCCTAGCAAGGCAGCAAAGAGCTGAAATCCTGAGAGAGCTGAGAATCACTAAAGAGCTGCAATCACTGAGCTTGCTCAGGGCAGCCTGCGGCGGCTGCGAGCTGAGTGGGTATCCGGGCACTCTGTCTCCCACAGGGACTGAGCTATCCGGACTGTCCTGCATCGCTCGGTGATAAGGCCAAGATCGGGGACTTATCACCCCGTGGGTGTTCTTCTTTCTCGCGGCAGAGAGCGGTGCTGGCTGCAAAGAGCTGCCCCATGCAGGTGCCGGCAGAACACAGGCGAAGCCACGCGGCTCAAAGAGGGGGCAGTGGCAGAGAGTGCGCAAAAGAGAAAAACAGTGGCGTTAACGCAAGAGGGGATGGAATCCAGGGAGGGACTGTCGGGCCAGCTAGGAGGGCTCTGGGGGACACATGTAAACATAGCCTAGAGCGGGAAAGCCGCAGATCCTGGAGGTTTCATTGGCTCATGGCCAAAGGAGGCCTCATGGAAACAGGGGCTGAGTCCCTTCCAGGCTGTAACACTGAACCAGAGATGCCAGGGAGGACTGAGAGAGGGCCCAGGCAGGGCTGCTCCCTTCTCATGGGGACACCATGAGCCTGGTCCTCACCTGAGCTCCAGCTGTGTCTCAGCCAGCCCTGCACCTGCCCAGAGCACCTGCTGGACTGGACTGGGCTCACAGAATGACTCCCCAGCTGCACCTCAGACTTGCTCATCACCATGGACTTGTCAGATCCCCATGAACACCAGGGCTGAGGTGATGGGGCTCCACTGGCCTTGTCCTTAGTGACCATGACTGGTGGTTTCTGATTTCCCAAGGACATCTCTGATGGCAGTCAGCCCCTCTGATAAAAAACAGGAACTTTGCCTGACCCTGGCCAGCTCTCCCTATTGCTATCAGAGGTCAAGGGGAAACAAAAAACAAAAGGAAAAAAAAATCCAGGTGGAAGCACCCTTCATGCAGGGTCCCAGAGGCTCTCTCCAAAGGTCTCTGATGGGATATACACGTACCAGACACCTCTTTCCTCTCCCTGTGCACTGTGGGTGCTCTGAACCAGCCCAGATCTCTCCAGCTTTTTGAGAAGATCGTGACAAAAGCGCAGAGAACGTGACATGAGCCCCTCACCAAGCCACAGTTTGGGGGTTGTGAGACCAAAAGCAGTAAATGACACAGCTAGAGGCAGGCTGAGGTTTCCTGTGTCAGCTCCACATGACATATATAGAGGTTCTGGACCTGCCATTCTGTACCTGTCTCCTGCCTGGCCACAGCTACTGCTTTGTCTCTTCAGGACAGTGGTGGGAGATGCTGCTGCTCCTTCTGCTCACAAATACTTTTGTCCTTCTGCCCTGGGCTGGGGCTGGTGAGTACACAGAGATGGGCCTTGGGCAGGAAGATGCAAGGGCACAGATGGACTCTGAGCAGTCAGTCTCAGGCAAGGCTCCTGCCTCACCTTCTCTCCTGTCTCTGCTCTCCCACTTTCCTCTCTCCTCTCATCTCCCAGCTCAGCCTGTGCCTGAAGCCAATGAGGCATTAGAGGCACTAGAGCTGTGCCCTTGATGGCATTTGAGTCATCCAGAGCCAGGGCTGGTCAGACCCCAGTCAGTGCTGCTTGTCTTTCTCTCCTTTGGGCAGCCCCATTGCCTTGGACAGTCCCAGGAAGGAGAGATGTTGGGATCATTGGCACCTGGCATTAGAGGATGAGCCTTTCCTTTCATGCAGCCCCAAACTTGACAGGAAACAGCAGCATTAATTAAATAAATAAATTAACATTTGTATTTGACATTCATATTAACATTTCCCATCTCTGTTGCAGGAAGGATCATTGGTGGAACGGAAGCTGATGCCCACTCCAGACCCTACATGGCTTTTTTAGAAATTGAAAGTGGCTCAGAAACTACTAAGTGTGGAGGGTTCCTGATTCGCCCAGACGCAGTGCTCTCAGCAGCTCACTGTTTGCATAAAAAAGGGTAAGACTCCATTGTTCTTGCACAGGTGATTTTTTCCAGTCTCACATTGTCCCAGAGGTCACAGCCCTGCTCTGGGCTGAAACAGTACCCCGTGTCTCTTGAGGCAGAGCAGGGATCTCTGGAGCTGAGCTCTCCTCTGTGAGTGCAGGAATTGTCTGCCTGACTGGGGCTGAGTGTCCTTGGGGACAGGAATGCTCACAGGGGTCTCCAGGGTCATGGTTCCTCCCATGGCTTAGAGCTGCTGCTGCTGCTGGAGAAGGGCTCCAGTGTCTCCCCTGCCCTGCTTCCCTTTGTGCTCAGCACGGGGCAGCTGCCACCTGTGTCAGTGTGGGGTGAGGGATCCTCAGCTGGGCTCTGGAAGGAGCCCAGGTGAGAGAGGAGAACTTGCTGAGAGCTGCTCTGGGGGGGTTTCTCAAACACCACCTCCCTCAGCCACCTGCCCTGGGGCTGTTCCTGTCAATGCAGCTGGGATGTGTTGGTGTTTCCTGGCAGGCAGAGTGACGGTCACTGTGATTCTGGGAGCCCACAACATAAGGAGGAAGAAGAGAGCCTGGCAGAAGATCCGTGCTGCAAAATGGGTCATCCATCCTAAATATTCCCTGAATGTCGGAAAAATGACATTGTGCTACTGAAGGTATGGCCCAACAGATCTTCCTGCCTGAGGGATCTCCCCCTGCTCACCTCCCAAACTCTGACTTGCTCCTAATCCTTTGCTGCTCTAACCCCGTGTTCTCTCTGCCTGACAGCTGGAGGAAAATGCTGAGATCAATGAGAATGTGCGATGTATCTCCATTGCCAAGAAAAATGAACGTGTGAGAGTAGGAGATTTATGCACGGTGTCTGGCTGGGGATGGACATCTAAGAAGAGGGTGATGAGTGATGTCTTGAGGGAGGTGAACTGAGGTGCAAAATGAGGAAGTCTGTGAGCAGCTTTCCAGGAGACTACCAGCGTCAGTCTATGATCTGTGTTGGTGATGAAAACAGTGAAAATGTAACTTCCAAGGTAAGTGTTGTTTTGGGCTGCAAGCTTGGGAGGAGGCTGGCAATGGAAATTCAGCTTAGTTCCCGGGTGAAAGCAAAAGGACACCCAGAATGAACCAGGACCTTCAGAATGATGAGCTGAGGGTCCTCACAGAAGCTCTGAAGCTGCTGTGCTCCCTGAATTGGGGTGCATTTTCCAACTATCAGCAACAGTTGCTTTTTTACTTACCTGGGGATGTTCTACCCAGCCTGACCAGTGCTTTGGGGTGTAAATTCCTTGTGATATCCTTGCTCAGATGGCTTAGCTATTTCCCCATGTCTGAAGTCAATGTTCTTTTAGAGTTTTTGAATCTCTGAGAGCCTCCAGGCCCGAATTCTTTCATGGGTGGCTTAGAGGAGTAGTGAGGCAGCTACAAACGCTGGGAGCTGGGTCTGGAGGGAGGGAGGTGCTTGCAAGAGGAGGTTCATCCCCTGGAGGGAGGGAAGAGGAAACTTGCTGCTTACGGCAGGGAGAGCTGAGCTGTGGCATGTCTGACCCCTCTCACTCCTTTCATGGCACAGGGTGATTCTGGTGGCCCATTAGTCTGCAATGAGAAGGCTCATGGCATTGTTTCTCATGGATGTGGTGGCCGTCTCTCCCCTGAGGTATTCACCAGGATCTCATACTTTGAGCCCTGGATCCGTAAGCAGCTAAAGAAGTTTTCACGCAAGGCAATTCTTGCTTTCCATTCTCTGACTAAAATGCTCATTGCCCCTTCTCCACAATGCATCCAACACCTGCTGGTGCTCAGAAGCTCCCAGGGGCAGCTCGAGTGGAGTCAGAGAAGCCCCTGTGGTGCAGGCACAGCTGTGGCACTAAGGAGTCTCCGTGGCAAGCTACAAATGCAGCTCCCAAGTACACCCAGCTTCCCCTTGCAGTCCCTTCCTCCCATTGCTGCTCCAGCTCTGCTTCTGGCCATCAATAAAAGCATGTTCAAACTCACTTGTGTCTGCAGCCTTCTTGGGAGCTGGATTCAAACCCTGAGTGTGAGAATGAGGAGGTGACATTCTGGGGGAACCTGGGCATAGGTGGGACATGCAGACAGGTCTCAGTCCCCAAATGCTCCCCTTGTCTCCATCAGCCCCTTGCAGTCCAGCCAGCAGGTACAGCCTGTACAGAACATTTATCCTTTCAGAAACAGGCATCTCCACATGCAAGGGGAGATCAGGTGGGTTTCTAGTACCAACCTGAATCCCTCTCAGGATGCTTAGACAGAATGAAGACCAGCCAGCCTGTTTACACCCTGTTTCCCTTTCAATTTCCTTGAACCCCAGGTGAAGCATTTTCTTTACACCTCTAAAATGCCTGTGGGTAGAACTGGAAACTGTCTCCCACTGGATCAGCTGATCAGACCTGACTGGGCCAGGAGGTGCCCTTGTGGTGTGGTGATGGGATAGAAAATGTCAAATATGGGTGAGGTCAAAGCAGTATTGCAGAAACAAGCCTGGTCACTTGTGTGAGGAAGAGTTGCATTTCTTTAGGGTTTTTTTTTTCGTGATCATTTATCTAAGAAGGCACAGAATGTACCCCCAGCATGTTTGATGATGATGCAGAACTGGAGGCTGTTCTGTCTTTCAGTGGGACTTTGACAGGCTGGAGAGTTGGGCAGAGAGAAACCTAAAGAAATTCAACAAGGACAAGTGTAGGGTCCTGCACTGGGGGAGGAATAACCCCAAGTACCAGGCTGGGGGCTGACCTACTAGAGAGCAGCTCTGCAGAGAAGGACCTGGGGCTTTTGGTGGGTGACAAGGTGACCATGAGCTGGCAGTGTGCCCTTGGGGCCAGGAGGGCCAAAAGGATCCTGAGGTGCATCAGGAAGAGTGTGCTCACAGGAGGGGACCGTGCCCCTCTGCTCAGCCCTGTGAGGCACACTTGGGGTGCTGTGTCCAGCACCACCAGCTTCATTGAGTGGCTTAACCCTGGCCCAAGGTGGGTCACACCTCTGGAACTGTGTCTGGTGTCAGAGCAGTGTGAAGGCAGCCTTGGTCTGTTCTCATGGTGGTCACTGTGCTGAACACCACATCCCTGCTCACCACCACATCCCTGCTCACCACCAGCTCCCTTTCCTGCTCTGATGGTATCACCCCAGAGCTGCCCCCACTGTAGCCTTTCTGGTGCAACCACTGTAGCATTCCTCACCCTGAAGACACTGTCTGCAAACAACTGGTCATGCACAGGAAACCTTGCATGCAGATGGTCACCAGAGCATCAATGGGAGCTGTTTTCTACTCTGCTGCACACTGACACTGCCCTAGAGTCACACCAAAGGATCGAGATGGGAAGGGACCTTCAGCTGTTGTCTGGTCCAATGCCCCTGCTCAAGCATGGCCACCTAAAGCACCAATTGCTCAGGACCAGTTCCAGCTGGTTTTGGAACATCTCTAAGCATGGAGACATCACAACCTCCCTGGCCAAGCTGTACCAGTGCTTGGTCACCCTCACAGATAAAAGTGTTTGCTGATGCTCAGACAGAGCCTCTCATGTGTCAGTTTGTGCCCATTGCCTCTTGTCCTGTCACTGCACACCACTCTGAAATTAACCTGTATTTCTCCTACTTATATCCTACCTTCAGAGATTTACATCCATGGGTAATGTCCCACCACAACCTGCTCTTTCCAGGGTAGAAACTCAGCTGTACCAGGCATTCCCTGTAGGAGAGATGTCCAGTCCCTCCATCATCTCCAGGCCCCTTTGCTGAACTCTCCCCAGCACATCTGAGTCTCTTTTACTGGGAGCTCAGGACCCACAGTACTCCAGGTGCCATCTCATTAGTACTGAGTAGAAGGGAAGCATCACCTCCCTCAAGCTGTTGGAAGCAGCATCCTAGAATAATTTCAGTAGTAAGGGATCATCTAATTCAACCCCTAAGCAATGAGCAGGGACACCTTCTGCTAGACCAAGTTACTCAGAGCACCGCCCAGCCTTGAATGTCTCCAGGGATGGGGCATCTAAAGCTCTCTGGGCAGCCCATTTAATTGTTTTGACACCCTCATCATCAAACATTTCTTTCTTATATCTAATCTAATAATTAAGATGCTAATCATCTTCTTTATATACATTCTAATAACTAAGTGGTTTATCTACTGTCTTTTAATTTAAAAGAATAATTTTATTTTATTAGCCTTGCAGTATTGCAACAGGCCCCAGTACAGACATTTGAGTCACACAACTCATCTTGATCACCAGGTAGATATTCGGCTTTTCTTCATTTATTGTTTAATATTTCTTATTCTTAATTGTGCCTGAAAATTTCTATGAGCTGTCCATCTCCCCACTGAGCCAGTTCTTTTCAGGGTTCATGTCCTGGGAAAACTGGAGTGCAGGGGAATCAAAGTAAAATATATGACATTATTTGTTAATTAGGATTTTTTTTTCTTTCACTCATTGCAAAAGGCCTTGAAAGCCTTTTGCAATGGCGATGAATATTGCTTCTGTCTCTGTGTATAATTAGTACAGCAAGTAAAGGTAGTGCTAATTAGAGCAGAGAAAGGCTTTACAAACAAAGCCTTTGGCACTTCTGTGGGTTGCAGTAAACAGGAGAAGAGGCTGGAATAAGAATTGTCTTATTGCCAGCACATGAATCAAACTTTGACTCAGGTCTCTCCCTGCTTGGTCCCAAAGATATTTTCCTCTCTCTGCCTGATTCCCACCAGGGTATAAACAGGACTAATTCCCTATTAAAATGTTTCCATTTCCATTCTCCCTGTCACAGGTAATTAGAACAAAAGACAAACAGAAATTAAGCTGTAGGTATTCACTGAAACACCGCTGGGAGCTCCCTAATTAACCACACAATGCTTCCAGCACAGGAACAACCACAGAGCTCATTATGGCTGTCAGCTTTTTAATGAGCCCCTGCAGGACCGTGGTGCCACATCCCAGTTCCTCGTGGCTGTGGCACAAGCTGGCAAAGTGCCTTGAGGAAATGACAAGGCAGGAGCAGGAACAAACTTACTGTGAGCTTTAATAGAGCCCAGTGCGAGGTGAGAGAGTTGGACAAAGTGTTCCCAGCAGGGCTCATTAGAGCACAGACTCACAGACTTTGATTACAGACAGCTCAGCAAGCCTCAAACGTCTCCTGCTCCAGCGTTCCCTCTCAGAAGTCAAAGAGCAGGGCCCAGGCAGTGCCAAGGTGGTGCTTTCTGTCAGCATCACCCCAGGCAGGGCAAAGGAAATGGCACGGACACAAACCTGCTCTGCCAAGCCATGGGCAGAGGCAGAGCCTGCTCTGCAGGTGTCAGCTGCAGGGCTCAGCCCAGAGCTGTCACTGCAACAGTGTGACTGCAACACTGTGACTGCAACACTGTGACTGCAAGTGTGGCTGCAAGAGAGTGACTGCAACACTGTGACTGCAACACTGTGACTGCAAGTGTGGCTGCAAGAGAGTGACTGCAACAGTGTGACTGCAACACTGTGACTGCAACACTGTGACTGCAAGTGTGGCTGCAAGAGAGTGACTGCAACACTGTCACTGCAACACTGTCACTGCAACAGTGTGGCTGCAAGAGAGTGACTGCAACATTGTGACTGCAACACTGTGACTGCAACACAGTCACTGCAACACTGTCACCACAACACTGTCACTGCAACAGTGTGCAACACTGTGACTGCAACAGAGTGACTGCAAGAGTGACTGCAACATTGTGGCTGCAACAGTGTGGCCACAACACTGTGACTGCAACAGAGTGACTGCAACACTGTCACTGCAATGCACAGTGACTGCATCACTGTCACTGCAACAGAGTGACTGCAACAGTGTGACCGCAACATGGTCACTGCAACTCTGTCACTGCAACACAGTCACTGCAACAGTGTGACTGCAACACTGTCACTGCAACACACACAGTCACTGCAACACTGTCACTGCAACACAAGTGACTGCAACAGTGTGACTGCATCCCTGTCACTGCATCACTCACTGCAACACTGTGACTGCATCACACACCTGCCGACCCCTTTGGACCCAGCAGCCACCCCAGCTCCCAGCTCCCTCCCTGCACCCTGCTCTGGGTGAGCCCTGCATTCAAACATGCAGGTTTAAATGCAGCACCCCAGGCCCTGTCCTCTGTCCCATCAGAGCTTCAGCACATCCCTCTCTGCTCTGTGAGATAAACCTTAAAGAGGATGCTGGTAAATTCTGCATGTCTGTAGAACTTGTGTTAACTTCTGCCATCAGTGTTTGGCCTAGAAAAGAAAAGCTTTGAAGTTCACATAAATGGCTGAAAACAGCTGGGATGTCAATTACAAACTAATATGAATATGAAGTGTATAAAAGTGTGGAACCAGTTAAGACTTACCACATGTAATTTAATTTTTGAAAAAATATGCCCACTTGCAGCTGTGTAGCATTCACATCCACTGAGACAATTCTAGTCATGTTGGTATAGTTACTTTAGACAAGAGATTGGATTGTTCCCTCTGAATTTGATTTCATTCATCTTTAGATCTATCTTTAGGTGTCTAAAAAAAATATTCCTTAAATCTGAAGATCCAGCTGTCCTGAATCACAGAGTGAAATGGGACACTGTGCAGAGGAGTGGGATTGCAATCGGCTGATTTGGGGAATCACTGCTGAGATGAAATCTGAACTGGACACCCAGGCAACTGGTGCAATTCATAAAGAGACAACCCTTTTCCACAGAAAAGTGCCTCATCCTCACTCTGGGCAGTTAAAGTCACTCAGATTAGCCAATTTGATAGTAAAGAGTCAAGGGTAAGTATTATTAGTCACAGGCTCTGAGGGCTAAAAATGTAATGAGAAGTTTTCCTCAAGAACGTTATTTTCTTTCATTGTCTTTTAGGGAAAAAATGCTTACAGTTCCCTAAGCTTTAGGAATTATTCACATTTCTTGATCACTTTGCTCAGAGTATCCTTCACTTCTCTATTTGTCAGACTGTAGATGAGCAGTGGAGGAGCAACAGTGTAAAAACGTGAGAAGATTATTCAGTGCTTTGAGAGCCCTAGTTGTTGGCACATGTCAGGCTGGAATTATACCCAGGGGAAAACATACAGTAAGGAATCACAATTTGAGGGGGTTTGGGAAACTTTGGGAAAGAACACTCTCATCCTTGCATAGGTTTATTGTTTTGGCATCATCAGTGACCTTGGATGTTCAACCACACTTGCACTGTCCAGGAGACTGGGGATATGTCCAGACTTGGAGTGAAGAATCACTCAAGGAAAGGTGGAAAGGACCATTCCAAGTTCCCCTGACTATCCACACATCTGTCAAAATTACTGGTGGAGATTCCTGGATTCACTATACACAGCCAAAGCCAGCCCCAAACCTGGAAATGCCTTTACAGCTAAGACTGAAACAAAATGTTCCATGAATTGTGCTTGGCATCAAGGATTATTGTACTTGGCATCAAGGATTATCTCTACTGAATTAGAGGGAGGACAAGGAATTCTGTTGAAGGGTTCAGGTGTGTATGGTAGTGATTGTAAACACAACTTTGTGGAAGCTGAAGTTCTAAAAACAAACATATTAATAAGAATGGTGTTTCTGTACTTGCTTTGTGGCTTGGTAGCTCAATGTGATCTCTGTAGTGTGTGGAGGACCCACATGCACTGACCATAACCCTCCCCACCCACCCTGTGTGCTGGGCACAGTGCTGGAGTACTCTGGAACGAATGAACAAACTTGTTTATTCAGGTGTTCAGTATTTCATTTTGTTTCTCACAATCTACACTATCTTAGTTGGCAATAAATTACATTGGTCATCCCCAAAACCAGTGTGTTTCACTCCTGGTAGAAATTAGCAAACCATCTCTCTGTATTTATCTCACTCTATGAGAGTTTTTGTTTCTGTTTTTCCTCTTTTCCCACTGTGGGTGGAAGGTGTGAGTGGGAATCTGGTTACTCACTCAGGCTAACCCATCCCAGCACGGGGGGAAACGCTGAGGCAAAGCTGACACCAGGGAACAGAAGATTAGAAAATCCTTTCTGTGCTGGCATATTTTCATTGCCAACAGGAGGAATTACATAACATCTACAAAGCACAAACCATTTGAAATCAGCATCTTTAATTCACAATACAGATGTTGCACCTGGGAAACATTCAGATACTTGGATGGGCTACTGCACTGTCACCATCATATTTTCTGGAAAAATCCCTTCACCAGGATTTCTCTCCTGGGAAGCTGGGAAGCCTCAGAGAATAAAGGAGAACAATATTATCTCATTTGCTTCTCCTGTGTTTTGCTGCTTTGGAATGTGGTAGGTGATGGTTTCATTGGTTTCATGTGAATTGTTTTTACTTAATGACCAACCACTGTCAAACTGTGTCAGGGCTCTGGAGACAGTCATGAGTTTTTCATTAGTATCATTCAGCCTTCTGTCTGTATCCTTTCTGTATTCTTTAGAATAGCTTTAGTATAGCATAATACAATATAATATAATATAATATAATATAATATAATATAATATAATATAATATAATATAATATAATATAATAATTAGCCTTCTAAGAACATGGAGTCAGATTCCTTAATTTCCTTCCAACTGACTTGTTCTTAATTTCTCTAACAATCCTCTCAAACTTTTCAATAGATGATCCCAGCTCTCTTGCCATTTACAATGTCTATGAGGATCTTGTACACCACACTTACTACTGCTGCTCTCTGCAGCTTTATTGCTTCTCAGCTTCTCCCTTGAATATCTTTCCTGCAAACATACTGGAGGACAGCCAGACTGCTGGTTGGGAAGATCTGTGTTATAGGAACAGATTTTGGCAGTCAAAACCTGGATATATCACAGTGAAATTTGTATTAGAGCACATCTAGTATAAAAGAAAAGCACCCACTCTGGACAAAGGTGGGATCATATGAAGCAACCATTAGTAAGAGAGGGATAAGCAAATCTTGGCTTATATTTATTATTTTATGATGAGAAATTATTATTATCAGAATAATTATTATTTTATTATCAGAAAACACAAGACTCCACCATTCACATCTGCCTCAGAGAGCCAGAAAACTTCAGAATTTTCTCCTTTAAAGCTTGCTTGACTTGCCTGTTCCTGAGTGAGTAGATGTAAGGGTTGACTGTCTGAGTCAGCACGGAGAAGAACAAAGACAGAACTTTGTCAGAGTCCTGCCCACCTCGCTGGGCAGGGCGGATGTACCTGTAAATACAGGTGCTGTAAAACACCATCACCACCAGGAGGTGAGCTGAGCACGTGGAAAATGCCTTCCTCCTGCCCGCTGATGATGGAATAAGCAAGATGGTGACAATAATGCAGCCGTAAGAAACAGCAGTTACTATCAGGGTACCGGGGAGGATGATGATGAGTATGATGAACATCAGCTCTTCGATGAAGCCTGTGTCTGTGCAGGACAGCTGCAACAACAGGGAAGCGTCACAGTAAAAGTGATTCATGACATTGGGACCACAGAATGGCAACTGCACTGTCATGATGGTGGGGGGAAGCATCAGGAGAAAAGTCAGTGCCCAGCAGCCCAGGATCAGCTGCAGGCAGAATCTGCTGTTCATGATGGCTGGGTAGTGCAAGGGGTGGCAGATGGCAACATAGCGGTCCAGGGACATCACTGCCATGTAGAAAAGGGTGCAGGTACCCAGGCAGTAGAAAAGCAGCATCTGGAGGAAGCAGCCAGGCAGGGAAATTGTCTTCCTCTCTGTCAGGAGGCTGTACAGGGTGCTGGGAAGGAAGGTGGAGGTGAACGTGATTTCCAAAAGGGCAAAATTCCTGAGGAAGTAGTACATGGGGGTCTGGAGGAAGTTATTGGTAAGAGTGATGCTGATGACAGAAATGTTTCCAAGCAGGATCAAGAGGTAGGCAATGCCAAGGAACACAAAGAGGGTGATCTCCCACTGGCGGCTGTTAGCTAGTCCCAGGAGGACAAACTCCACTACAGCTGTGTGGTTCATTGAGACACCATTGAAAAAGCTGGCAAGAAAAAGAAGAAAACCTGTTTTGGGAACTGTTGGAAAACAGCTGAACATGTGTCAGTTTGGCTTTGCTAACATTACAGGGCAATACCAGCAACAAACCTCTTGTAAAAGACTGCAGCAGCCACAGTAACCATGTATTAAAAATCCTGGTCATGTAAAAGGAGTCCCAAGCTCCATTTGTAAGACTGAGTCCTCACTCCAGTTAAAACAATTCCTGAGAGGTGCAGAAGCTGTTATTGGGTCTCTCTGAATGATCTGACAACATCCACCCTCCAACAAACCAAAAATAAAAAGAGCCAAATGCCCAGAATGGGAACTTTGCTGTGTCCAGAGACTTACCACAGAGGAATGCAATCATTCACAGACTGACTCTGAAGCAGGTTAGATTGGTGCAAGGAAACATTAATATTGTAAAAAGAGCAAGTTACTGCAGTTAAAAGGAGGCAGGGAAAGAGAGAGAGAGGTAGAAGAAGAGAAGAGAGAGAGGTAGAGACTCTTCAGAGAAGAGGCAGACAGACAGCAATGCTGTAAAGTTGAGGCTGCTGGTTACCACTGAGAGAAGGCAGAATGCACAGAGCAGTGCTGGATGTTACAGCAGGCACCAGTGGGACTGAGGGAATGGCAACAACTGTGAGGGCATTGCCTGTTTGCTTACCCTCAGCTCCACAGCTGCAGTGGATCAGCTCTGATGCTGATCCTTCTTCTTCAGAGCCCCCGTGTCCAAGCACCCCACCCAAGCTCAGTGTTCTCTGCCCAGTGACCCTGTCCGTGGCTCTGCTGCCAAACTCCACCATGGCATCACCTCCTGAAGTGAAACCTGGAACCTCTGTCTGATCCCCTTCAAGCACAGTCTGTTCTTGCAGGTTGCCAGATCCCATCTGTGGTTTTTCAACTCTTCCTCCCAGACACCAGCCCTCCTTGCCCTGTCTTGTTTTGCACTCATATAATCTATTATGTTATCTGGATAGTTTAATCTGGGTTTAGATTAATTTCAGACTCATTGCAGATATTTCTGAATGACTGAAGTAAACAACAACACAATGAATTTCCAGGAAAAGCAAGCCCATCTTATTTAGCTGATAAGCCATATCAAACAAAACACTCACATTTTCCTCCTGAAATGTTAAACAAAAGGATAGCTAGAAACTGGGATGGTACAACCCTTCTTAATGCACTATTCCCACCAAATCTTTCCCCTTAGAGCCCTTTTCAAGCAAAACACAGGAGTTTATTGGCATCATCTTATGGTTGTTTCTCAAAAAACACCAATACAAAACTTCCCTCTAACAAACTATATTAAATATAGGACATATTTTCAATGCCACAGATGGACTGATATTATCTTGAAGTTGAGAGAGGTCCCCTAAGCCAAAAAACTCCCTCAGTAACAGCTAAAGGCTTTTACTTTAGTTTGAAGATTAAAAGTTCAGTTTTCCAAGTCAATGCTCCTTTAAACTTTCCCTATTCTTCAGAAAACTACACCCAAACTCTAAGAAATGCTCCAGGTAGTTACCAGTATATCCACAACAATCCAGGATGCTACAAAGAGAATTCTGAGTCTGATTCTGTTCCTCCTTAACTTGGTTTGACAATTGATTTCTGGCAAAAAAAAAATTTCCTCTCTCTTCAGCTCCTTTATATAATAGTGGCAGGGTATTACAGTCCTGTGTTTCCTCACTGTGTCAAACCTCAGGGACCAATTAGGTATCAAAATCTGAAAAAACACCTTGTGGGAAAACACTCGTGAAAGAATAGCAAGAGTATAATCAAACCACAGAGAAAATGAGATTGGGAAGGACCTCTGGAGGTCCAGTCCTTGCTGAAATCAAAACAGGACAGGGTTGCTCATGCCCTTCTCTCAGTAAGTGTGGATATCTCCAAACAGGGCATGTATAAACTTCCCTGCAGTGCCACAACTCCCCTTGTGATTTTTGTGCAGAAAAGATTTGCTTGAAGCCCTTTGTGAGAGGTCTGGCTCTAACTTGTCTCTGAGTCCCCTTCAGCGGACTCCTCTTGACTTTGTCTTCTCTCTGCTTCTCCTCAGGTGTGACGTGCCCCAGTTCTCTGATAAACTTGCTTGTCCTCCACTGGACTCACACCATCCTAATAACACCTTTGGGGTTTTTTTGTACTGTGCACAGCTGTCCCAGTACACTCTCACAAGTGCCAAGCAGCAAGAATTTAGTGCCAGATCAGCCCATGGGTGCAGCCTGGCAGAAGGCTCACCCAGTGTGCATCTGTGTGCAGACCTGGAGATGAGAAATGCTGACTTGGAAATGCCATGGAACAGGACAGACACTGCTGAGAGAGAAATGGAAATAGGAAAAAGTTTCAAAGGATGGCCTTGACAATACCACTGGATAATTTGGAGAGATAGAACTGTGAAAGATGCATTGTAGTAAGAGCCATGAGGAGTAATTTTAGATGATTGGATTTAAGGCATTTACAGCATGGTGTGGCAAAAGCTGATAGGCCAAGGAACTGCTTATAGTGTATTGTAATTAAGAAATAATTGGGTTCTGATTGTGATTGCGTGAATTATAACATCTGTATTGTCTCACCCTTCTCATGAGACTGAAATGGAATAAAAGTTTTTAAAACACCTCTGAGTTACCCCATCTCTGGGTCAGAAAATGGATTGATCCAACATAAACTCAGCAGGGAGTGGTGGCTGACAGAGGATTGCCTGGGGTGATGTTCACAGGGGTCCCAGGACGAGGGAAGAGATGAGAATCTTGACTCTGTGTTTCAGAAGGCTGATTTATTATTTTACTATATATATTATATTAAAAGAAAATAATATATTAAAACTATACTAAAAGAATAGAAGAAAGGATTTCATCAGAAGGCTTGAAAGGAATAGAATGGAATGATAATAAAATCTTGAGACTGACCAGAGAGTCTGAGACAGCTGACTGTGATTGGCCCTTAATTAAAAACAACCACATGAGACCAATCCCAGATGCACCTGTTGAATTCCACAGCAGCAGATAATTATTGTTTACATTTCGTTTCTGAGGCCTCTCAGCTTCTCAGAAGAAAAAAATCCTAGCAAAGGATTTTTCATAAAATAATTCTGTGATAATTGCCAATGCCTCAGAGCTGACCCTGGCCTGGAACAGCTGCTGTACCTCACACAGCCAAAGTGATTCCCACAACCCAGCCTCAGGCCCATCAGATCTGTGTGACTGTTGGGATCAAAGACTTTTTTTTTATGGTTTCCTTGCAGTGTCACTGAAACTGCGAGAAAAGCCCTCCAACAACACATTTAGTGTTAGAGAATGAAGGCATTACTTTAATCTGGCCAGGATGTGCAACAGAAAGAATTTCATCCACACATTGTTGGTGATGAAGAGGGACGGAAAATACCGATTTGGTGATCAGAATCCAAATTTATTGTGGACTACCAATGCTTATATACTTTTTAAGGAAGACTAGCAATGTTTCCTACAATGATTAGGTTAAAATCACATACACAAGCATATTACAACTTTTCTTGCTTGCAGAGTTTAATGAAATTTTCTTTTCTGGTAAACCTCTCTGATTGAATCTTCATTTAATCCTCAAAGTTCTGTTTGCTCTTGCCAAGGCATCCTGTTATCAAATCTCTTATGCCAACCAGGTCCAAAGTTGATCATCTGTCTTGTATCCAATATCTCAACAACATATTGCCTGGGTGTGCAGACAAAATCCTTCCATCACACATCACTTTTTACTGGATTTTTCAGATACTTATACAGTCAAAACCCATGGAAATTCATTGTTCAGTGTTCATTGGTTTCAAGTTATGCAGCTCTTAGCATTTGGTTTCCTATTGGTTATGGATCTGTTGGGCTCTGATGTTAATTAGGTCCTCATTCCTTGGTTCTCTCATTTTTTCTCAGACCAGGTGTCTCTGACCATGCCAGGGGTGAGGTTTGAGTTGATGTTCATTAATGGTCATTATCTTTTGTGTCTTTTCTGTGCTGCTCCCAGCCTGCTGAGATGTTAAGCTCATCACACCTTGAGTGACAATCCTTTGAAAAGAAACTTCAACTCCTTTCTCCCGGCAAAGGGGAACAAAAACCTGACTAAAGTTACAAAAAAAATTTAAATTTCGTATCATTTTCCAACAGCAGGAGGCAGACTGGGATCGCTTTGCTTTTACCCGGGAGGGGAATCAGTGTCCCCTGGACACTCCTTCAGCCAGGAACCCCCCCCCCGGACACTCCTTCGGCCACAAACACCAGGACATTCCTTCGTCCAGGAATCCCCCTGGACATTCCTTCGGCGAGGAGCCCCAGACATTCCCTCAGCCAGGTATCCCGGACACCCCCTCAGCCGAGCCGCCTCAGGCAAAGCCCCGCCCCCAGAAGCAGCGCCGGGCTCTGATTGGCTTTTGGAAAGAAAAATTCTCTAATCTGCCCAGCAACAGCCAGCTCTACGCTCTTATTGGCTCTTTGTAAGCACAGGGGTGCGGACACCGCGAACCCCTGAGCGCATGCGCAATTCCCCCTATAGCTCGCCGCCACGTCAGTACGCGCCCGCGCCGTGCGGGGCGGGCGACGCGGCGCATGCGCAGAGCGGGGGGCGGCGGTCATGGCGGGCTCGGTGCGGGCTGTGGCGCGGCGCTTTCTGTCCGAGTACGGCGGCGGCACCGCCGGGCGCCTCAAGGCGCTGGACGCCTTCCTGCTCTACGTGCTGCTCACGGGCGCTCTGCAGTTCGGATACTGCCTCGGCGTCGGCACCTTCCCCTTCAACTCCTTCCTCAGCGGCTTCATCTCGGCCGTCGGCAGCTTCATCCTGGGCGGTCAGTGCCGGCCCCTCACGGCCGTGGCGCGGGTCGGGCTCACCCTGAGCCTCCGCCCGGAGGTGGCGGGGAGCCTCAGGAATCAGCAGCGCTCAGAGCTGGCCCTGTAGCGGGGAGCCCCGGGGCCCTCAGCACTCCCGGCCTTTTCCGAGCTCCCCATTCCCCTGCCCGCGGAGCCCCGGGGCCCTCAGCACCCCGGGGGCCCTCAGCACTCCCGGCCTTTCCCAGGTCCCCGTTCCGCTCCCCTGCTCTGCAGCTGCAGGGCCGGCCCGGAGCGTTGTCCCCCGGCTGTCCTTGCAGTTCGGAGGGACTGAGAGTCCCGCTGGGGCACCTGCACGGTGCTGCTGCCCGAAATACCCCAAAGCCGCCCTGTTTCTGTGCAGGGTTGGAAGAGCTGGGGGTGTTCAGGACAGGAGAAGGTTGCAGTGATATCTGAGAGCCCTTTCCATGGCCTAAAGGGGCTCCAAGACAGCTGGAGAGGGATTTTGGACAAGGGCTGGAGTGACAGGACAAGGGAGAATGGTTTCCCACTGCCAGAGGGCAGGGATGGGTGGATAGTGGGATATTGGGAAGGAATTGTTCCCTGTGAGGGTGGAGAGGACCTGGCACAAAGTGCCCAGACTGCCTGAATTCCTGGAGGCATCCAGGGTGAGTTTAGGTGGGGCTTGGAGCAGCCTGGGATAGTGGAAGGTGTCCCTGGGATTGGAATGAGATCTCTAAGCTCCTTTCAGCCCAAATCATTCTGTGTTTCTGACACACCCAGCAGAGGACAGAGGAATATCTACACTCCTGTGTGAGTCCAGGCCTGCTCTGAGCCTGTTCCCCTCAGGATTTGGGCACCCTGTGGTGTGTGTGGTGCTGTGGGAGCACTGACTCCACCACAGCCCCATCCAGATTCCCTGCCAGTGTCCTGCTCCTCTCTAGGAACGATGGAGTAACTTCTCCCTGAGGGAACAGTGACTCATCCTGGGCTGGGCTGCCCCAGGAAGGCTTTTCTTTCCTCCATGATTTCCTCCAGTGCTCACTGATGGCTCCTTCTTGCTCTGCTGTGCAGTTTGCCTCCGGATCCAGATCAACCCCCAGAACAAGGGCGAGTTCCAGGGCATCTCCCCCGAGCGGGCCTTTGCTGATTTCCTCTTTGCCAACACCATTCTCCATCTCGTCGTCATCAATTTCGTTGGCTGAGCTCTGGGAGAGCCTGACAGGTACTGAGGGGTCACAAAAGGGGCAACCACAGCACTGCAGTGCTTATGGGGAGAGCTAGAATGAGAATAAATCCAGGAGTCCCCTGAGCTCCTCTGGCCAAGCATAGCTGAGCTGTTGGCCTCTGGGTTGGCACAGAGTGAGGATTTATTTCTGATTTTAACCCTTTTTTGGATTTTGTAATTAAAGAGTTAACTAAGACAGCTACAGAAACCTACCCACATTCCTCTCTTAGGAGAGAAATTCCCCATTCTTCTTTGGGAAGAAGCTTTGGGAGCTCCAAGTCCTGGGCTCTGTGAGGGGCATGGCTGGGGTTCAGGTCTGGAGTTGTTTGCACATGGGGCAGCAGGGGACAGGGACAGTTGGGAGTGGGGACATTCCCTGTTGTTTCTCTTGCAAGGTGCCACAGGATCACTGGGGCTTGGGGGAGCTCTGTCCCTTCTGCTCTGCAGTGACATTGCTGATGTTGCCTCCTCTCTTTCCAGGTCTTGAACTGCTCCTGATGGCAAAGCCTGGCATGGGGAAGTGCCCAGCTCACTCTCACCTTCTTCTTTGATGGAAGAAGGGATGCAGGGCTCAAGATTTCCCCCCCTCAGGGTGTCCTGTGGAGGGGTCTGCAGCCTCATTGTGTAACTGTGATCCTTTCCATCAATAAAACCCTTTATGACACTGCAGCCTTTTCCATACTGGGGACAAATACAGAGCTTCTCCTGCATCCTGCTTCCCTCTTAGGCATCACTCCCTGGTTTTACCTCTCTCCCTT
The DNA here is from genome assembly GCF_012460135.2 of Molothrus ater. Lineage (NCBI taxonomy): Eukaryota > Metazoa > Chordata > Aves > Passeriformes > Icteridae > Molothrus > Molothrus ater. Next base: position 2,486,882 of record NC_050504.2, on the reverse strand, counting down.
CCTTTCTACCCAACAGGCTTTTTTCTGTGCCCCAGTTTTGGAGGAAAGCAAGAAACAAGTGGTCATGGAAACTCAGTTGTCATCCACCCTTTTCATCTCCCTCTTTCCTGCCTTTTGATCTCCCAGAGTCTGTTGCCATCTTGGCCCTGGGCTTCAAAGCTGTGGAAAATTCAGATGAGGCTGTGGTTGGTGGTCACAAAGGGAGGGAAGTGTCCTCCAGCAGATCCCCAGTTTCTGCAGAGGCTCCCACATCCCTCAGAGACACAGGGGACACACCTGGAGAAACAGGGGTCTTCTTGAGCCAGGTCTCATCAGCTCTTGGAGATCTATTTCACACCCAAGATAGCTCAGCTGCCTTAGAAGGCATAAAATCAGTAGGATGGCTTCTGTGGTAGTGTTGGAAACAAAAAGGTTTTAATAAAAGGCAAAATAACAAAACTCTACAAAGAAAAACCGAGCCAAGTGCAAGCGGTTCTTGCTGCTGGTAAAACACCTCACAAAAGTGATTTTTTTCTTTGTTTTCTTATTTTTCTAGTAAATTGCTCAGGTGAAACTTTTTGGTTCCTGTCCAATTAGCCATCCTGAAGTTTGAGGTGAAGTCCTCTAAGCCCTATGAAATGTCTCTTCACCTAATTGAAGAGAAAAACTAAGCTTATTTCCTTTTTAAGGGGACAAAAGATACTTTTGTCACTCCATCAACAAAACCCACATTTCTCTAACCTGGGTGTCGCAGCTGGCCTTGGAGGCTCCCTGAGGGTGATGTGTGGTGTCAGTGTGCCTGCACTCTGACAAGCACAGGGCTGTTGGGATGGGCTGCCCAGCTGGCAGGGCCTTGGGCTGGCACTGGAGCTGCTCTGGGGCCAGGGAGGAGCTGCCCCCTCAGAACCACAGAGCCAGGGCTGGAGGATTGTCCAGTCCAGCCATGAACCCAGCTGGGACCCTGTTCATCTCCCTCGGGGTGAGGGAAGAGACGAGGATCTGACTCCATGGTTCAGAAGGCTTGATTGATTATTTTATGATATAGATTACATTAAAACTATACTAAAAGAATAGAAGAAAGGATTTCATCAGAAGGCTGGCTAAGAATAGAATAGGAAGGAATGATAACAAAAGCTTGTGGCTCGGACTCTCTGTCTGAGCCAGCTGGGCTGTGATTGGCCATTAATTAGAAACAACCACATGAGCCCAATCCCAGATGCACCTGTTGCATTCCACAGCAACAGATAACCATTGTTTGCATTTTGTTCCTGAGGCCTCTCAGCTTCTCAGGAGGAAAAATCCTAAGGAAAGGATTTTTCATAGAAGATGTCTGTGACACCCAGCAGTGCCACTGTAATCAAACCTCATCACCCAGTGCCAGATCCTGGCACCTCCTGAACAGCCCAGTGTGGTAAAATCAGACAACCCCAACTCTGGGAATGATTGGCATCTGACTCCAAGGCTTTAGAATGCTGCACACTCACTTTATTAAAACTATACTATATTACATTATACTATAACTATAAATCATACTTATTTCTAACTAACTGCTCAAAACCCCATCTGCTGACAGTCCTGACACCCACACCTGGATCCAACTGCTCAATGAAACAAAACACCATCACCAGAATCCAATCAAGTGATCACCTTGGGTAAACAATCTCCAGAACACATTCCACAGGAGCAGCAAATGAGATAAGAATTGGTTTTTCTTTCTCTGAGGTTCCTTGCTGTGATTCCCAGGAAATATCCTTGGGAAGTTGTGTCACGGACATATTTTCGGAAAAATCCTTTTGCTAGGATTTTTCTCCTTGGAAGCTGAAAGGCCTCAGAAATGAAATGTAAACAATAATTATCTGCTGCTGTGGAATGCAACAGGTGCATCTGGGATTGGTCTCATGTGGTTGTTTCTAATTAATGGCCAATCACAGTCCAGCTGTCTCAGACTCTCTGGTCAGTCACAAGATTTTATTATCATTCCTTCCTGTTCTTTGCTAGCCTTCTGATGAAATCCTTTCTTCTATTCTTTTAGTATAGTTTTAATATATTATTTTCTTTTAATATAATATATATAATAAAATAATAAATCAGTCTTTGAAACAGGGAGTGAAAATTGTCATCTCTTCCTTCCTCCTCCAGGGACCCCTGCAAACACCACCACAAACTCATGCCTTGCTTTTCTCTGGGAAGGGAAAGTGGCTCCACCACCTCCCTGGGCAGCCCTTCCAAGGCCTGACCACCCTGATCTGATCTGAATCTCTCCTGTCTCAGCTCAAGGCCATTCCCAGGTCCTTTCACTGCAGGCACAGCACAAGGGACTGACCCCACCTCACTACAGGTGTGATGTGACCCCCCTGAGCCGCCTCTTCTCCACAGAGCAACCCCAGCTCCCTCAGCCACCCCCCAGAAGAGAAATATTTTCTAGTCCTTTTGTGAGCCTTGTTGCTCTTTGTGGAAACCCAGGGATTGTTTCTCTGTCTGCTCTGGGGTGTCCTGATCCCCAGGGCAGCACTGACTCTGACCCTCATGCATGGAGAAAATTTCCCAGATTTCAGGATGGACTGGAATCCACAAAAGTGTGAAATAGATTATAGAGAATAGTGTAGGTGCATCACTTGGTGAGAAATTGAGGTTTTGGGGTTTTTAGTGTGCTGTGGATGGAAGCAAGATGGAGGGCACAGGGTGTTGTCCTGGGTTTCTTCTTCATGCTGCTTCTTCCTTCTTCTCCATGGGTTTGGGTGGCATTTTGTAATTGGGCAGAAGAGTCTACATTGGGATCAGTTATTGGGTTAAAAGAGAAAATAATCGAGGTGTTGGGTCTTAATTGGATAGTTTGGTCTTAAAAGACCTTGTAACCAGAGATTGTTGGCCATTTAGTGCCTTCTAATGAAAAGCTGCCCAAATCACAGCAGTGAGACTGTTTTACTGATAAGAAATAATAAACACCTGAGTCTGAACACGAATTACTGTCTCAAGTGCCTTCAACCCAGACCCAGAAAAGCCAACAACTGGTACCACCACAGCTCTTCACCGGACACACTCCAGCCCCTCAAAATCCTTTTTAAAGTGAGGGGTCCAGAACTGAGAGCAGCACTGGAACTGCAGCCTCACCAGCACATACAGGGGCGATCACTGCGCTGTTTTTGGTACAAGCCAGGCTGCTGTTGGCCCCCTTGGCCGCTTGGGCTCACTGTTGGCTCGCAGCTGGAGCCAGCACTGCCAGGTCCCTCCTCCTGAGCAGCTCCTGAGCCTCCCCTCCCCAGCCTGGAGCTGCAGAGGCTGCTGCGACCCCAGTGCAGGAGCAGCCCTTGAACCTCATGCCCTGGAGCTTTGCCCACTGATCCAGTCTGTTCAGGCCTCTCTAGAACCTTCAGGAGGTTCTGTTCTCAAGCTGATGCTGCTTTGTGCTTGTCTGGTTTTCTCTCAGCTGAAACGCTGGGGAGGTAAAACCTTGAGAGCCTTGAGACTCCATGGCATGGAAATGTTTGTGTGCTGCACTGAGGAGATGGAGCTTTGGCTCTCTGATGGCTTCAGGACCTCTCAGAATTCTATTCTGGCTCCTCTTTATCACCTTTTTAACATTTCCAGCTGCGCTGCAGCCGTTAAACCTGTAGCCAAAATCTCTTTCCTGACACAGGCTGTGAGATGTGAGGGGTCAGGGTTTTCACTGTCCTGGGTGATGGAGTCTGGCTCTGTGTCAGGGACAAGAACTCGTGCCAGCACTCCTGGAGTTGTTTGCAGTGGCAGCAGGGCAGGGACAGCAGGCAGGGACTTGTCACAGCCCATGTCACAGTTGAGATGACCATGACACACAGAATATCAGCACAGAGCATCAGAAAGCTTCAACCCATACACGGTAACACCACAGCACTTCAGAGGGTTTCAAACCTTGGCCCTTCTTATTCTTTGGCTAAACCTTTTATCCCCTCATGTGTAGGAATGTGTCCCCTGTTGACAGAGTGACTAAATCATCCTTTGTCTCCTTAAAAAGGAAAAAAAAAGCCCAGAAGTTTCTCTCCTCAATTTAGTAAAAAGACACCTCATAGGACCTTGGGGACTTCACCTCAAACTTAAGGATATCCAATTGGACATAGGCCAAAAGGTCCTGCCTGAGCAATTCACTAGAAAAAGAAGAAAACAAAAGGAACTAATCACTTTTGTGGGGTGTTTTAGCAGGAGCAAGAGCCTCTTACCCCTGGCTCAGGTTTTCTCTGTGAAGAGTTTTGTGTGAAAAACGCCAATCACTTGTTTTTGAAATTTTAAAAGTTTAATAGTAATAAAATGGTTAGAAAAATAGTCATATAATTAGAGTAATAAAAATTTGGACAATTAGGATTTAGGACAATATGACACAATAAAAACAAAGAGTTATGGACAGTCCAGGTACCTCTTTCTGGGCAAAATAAGCCCGAAAAAGGACCCACGTTAACAGAGGATTAACCCTTAAAAACAATAGCCTGTTGTATATTCATACACCTCATCCATGATGCATAAATTCCATTCAAACACAGGATTCTGTCTGGGCAGTGTCAGCTTCTTCCTCTTAATCCTGGGGCATCTTCAGTGCTGAGTGAGGCAGGAAGAAGTTCCTTTCTTCTGATAATGGAGCAATAAATTCTCTTTCCCTGAAAGATTCAGGTGTCCTGTGGCTGCTCTCTCAGTGTACCTCATTTCTTTCTTTAAAAAAATATCCTACATACACAGTTTCCATTTAAACATTATGTTATAACCTAAAACTCTATTTAATACACTACTAAAAAAATTAATACAGCATAACTTTCTAACACAACATATAATATCCATTTGAATATTTGCGAAAAGCCAATCATAAAATACACATTTATCACATTTGTTATTTTGCCTTTTATTCAAAATTTCTGTTTCCAACGCTGCCACAGAAGTACCACTGAAAAACAGAAAAGCTAAAACCAGGGGCATCACCCCCCCATACACTTTATAATGCATTTCTGCCCTCCTTTTCCTGCCCACTCTATTCATAGCTCAATCCTTCCTGCTGTGCCCAAACCAGCTCCCCAGGCGCAGGCTGTGGTGAGTTTTCATTCCACTTTGCCTTGTGGTCTAACGTCTGCTGTTCTTTTCCACAGCCTCTCCCCTGCCTGCCACGTGCCGCCCCCAGGCCCTTGGTGCTGCACTTTCCAGAGGAAGTGGTTTTTGTGGTGGGCTGCAGGCGGGCACCAGTGGTGACCCAGATCTCGATTGTGGCGTCATGGAACTCGTGCTGTGGCCTCTTCCTGCCCCAGCTGGCCCACCAGCCCCTTTGCACCCTGTGAAAAATGGGTGGTTTGTGATTGGCTCGTTGCAAATATTCGATTTTTTTTTTCAGATATTTTTTCAAGCTTTGCAAATATTTTGCAAATGTTCTGTTATGTCAAAAAGTTATGCTGCGTTAATTTTTTTTTTGGTAGTGTATTAAATAGAGTTTAGGTTATGACATAATGTTAAAATAGAAGCTATGGATGTGGGATATTTTTTTAAAGAAATGAATGAGGTACTTGCACCAGATAGCAGCCACAGGACACCTGAATCTTTCAGAGAAAAGGAATTTATTGCTCCATTATCAGGAGAAATGAACTTCTTCCCACCTTGCTCAGCCCTGAAGACACCTTAGGATTCAGAGGAAGAAGCTGACACTGACCAGGCAGAATCCTGTGTTTGAATGGAATTTATGCATCATGGATGAGGTGTATGAATATGCAACAGGCTGTTGCTTTTAAGGGTTAATCCTTTGTTAACGTGGGTCCTTTTTCAGGCTTATTTTGCCCAGAAAGAGGCACCTGGACTGTCCATAACTCTTTGTTTTTATTGTCTTATATTGTCCTAATCCAAATTGTCCAATTTTTTATTACTCTAATTATATTAGTATTTTTCTAACCATTTTATTACTATTAAACTTTTAACATTTCAAAAACAAGAGATTGGTGTTTTTCACACACATCCTGTCCTGCTGGGTTATTTCCTGGCTTTGCTTTGCTCTGTGGTTTTTGTAGCTTGAAATAAACAAGAAAATGAAGGGAAGGGGGGGGCACGTTGTGGTGGTGGGAGATTGGCAGCTTGATATCTGCAAGTGGCTTTTGAGAAAAACACCAATCACTTGGTTTTAAAATTGTAAAATTTAATAGTAATAAAATAAATTCTTTTTCTCTGAAAGATTTAGGTGTCCCGTGGCTGCTATCTCGATGTGAGTCCTCTCTTTAAATAAATTATCTTACATAGAATAGTGGTGTCTCTTTAAATAAAGTTTCTTACATATTTTAACATTTTGTTATAACTTAAAACTATATTTAGCACACTGCTTAAGAAAATTAATACAGCATTACTTTCTAACATAAAGCAAATATTATATTCATTTTAGTGTTTGCCAAAAGCCAATAATAAAATATGCATTTTTCACAGCTTTGGAGCAGACCTTGCAAATTCAGGGCTTTGCAGGTCACATGCCAGAAGCCATTTTAGTCAAAATATTTAATTCATCTCCCACTTGGAAAATCCTGTCCCTGGGATCAGTTTAACCTGGAAGAGGAAAAACTCAGGTGTGGAAACAGAAGCAGCACAGTCCTTAAGTCTTGCCCTTTCATTTGGGAGTGAGTTGAAGTGCAACATAAAAAATTTACTATGGTGATTAATTTTAAAAAGTGATGCTAAAGGTGAGTGAGTATGGAAAGTTTTCTTTCACGTCCCTGAAATTTTCTGGGATGAGGTGAATTGGTTGGAAATCTGTGAAATACAATGGCTTCTGACTTGTTATATAATTCAAATATGGTCTGGGCAGCTGGGCAAACACAAATCCTCCCTGTCTGTGTCCCACAGCCCCGACTGCTCTGGATGACCTGAAGGTGCAGAGGAGCAGGAATGGGGAAGAGGTTTCACAGTGACTTCTGTGAGCCAGAGAGAATTCTGAGAAGGGGATCCATGTTTACCCCTGAAAGAATTTCTTACCAAGGTTGCTGACACAGAAACCAAGAAAGAAAGCAGGAAAAATAAGAGAAACTTCAACTGCCTGTTCCAATGAGCACTTTGTTTGTCTCTGGTGACCAATGAGTAAAGTGTAAACTTATGAGCTTTGTAAGAATGTATAAAAACATGCAGGCCATAATAAAATCAGTTTGAAGCCTTCTGAAAATGGAGTGTTGCTTTGTGTTGTCTCTGTCTCAAGTATGACACCTTAGGATTTTAGCTTTTATATTTTTCACCGATTTCTATCCTGCAGTTCTTCAATGTAGAACTCTAAACTCCATCATCCAGTGTGAGCTGCTGCTCTCCCATTCTGGTCAGACACAACAACTGGGAATCAAGGACACCTCACTGCCTCAGGCCATGAGAGATGTGAACAAAAGTGAGTTGGGGGGAGAAAACTGGGGGTAAATGACTTCATTAGCTGAAGCTGTAATTGGAAGATTAACCCCCAATATGCAAATGGACCAAACTTATAAAAGTGTGAAAACCTGTGACCCGTGGTCCATTTTTGGGTGTAGCACGTGGGGGGGCTTTCTCTGCCCAAAATGTACCCGAAGGCCCTTCAATAAATAGAATCACTTTTTATTCCCTTGATTTTGTCTGGCCTCTGTGTTTAGGGAGTCCTAAAGGCATCAGAAGGTGTTGCAGAAATTGATGTCACAAAAGAAGAACATTTCCCCTCCAGCTTTGCCAGGGACAGACAGAACCTGGAGGCAAGGGGGGCCCATTGGTGTCATCACTGCAAAGCAGGTGCCCCCAGAGTGGGGGACAGCACAGGGATCCCCTCAGGGTCCTGTGCACCCCACAGCAGCACCAAGCTGGACCTGTGACCAGCTCCCTGAGTGTCACCACCACGGTTTTTTCTATGAAAAATCCTTTGCCAGGATCTTTTTCTCCTGAGAAGCTGACAGGCCTCAGAAACGAAATATAAACAATGGTTATCTGCTGCTGTGGAATGCACCAGGTGCAGCTGGGATTGGGCTCATGTGGTTGTTTCTAATTAATGGCCAATCCCAGTCCAGCTGTCTCAGACTCTGGTCAGTCCCAAATTTTATTATCATTCCATTCTTTTCCTTGCTAGCCTTCTGATGAAATCCTTTCTTCAATTCTTTTAGTATAGTTTTAGTATATAATTTTATTTTAATATAAAATATATATAATAAAATAATAAATCAGCCTTCTGAAACATGGAGTCAAGATTCTCATCTCTTCCCTTGTTCTGGGACCCCTGCAAACACCACCACACCCTGAGTGTGGCCAAGCCATGATTTTGTTGTCTCCACCCCAAAGCATCTTTGATTGGGCTCATGTGGTTGTTTTTAATTAATGGCCAATCACAGTCCAGCTGTCTCAGACTCTCTGGTCAGTCACAAGATTTCATCATTCCATTCCATTCCATTCCATTCCATTCCATTCCATTCCATTCCATTCCATTCCATTCCATTCCATTCCATTCCTTGCTAGCCTTCTGATGAAATCCTTTCTCCTGTTCTTTTAGTGTGACCCTGAGTGGGACCAAGCCATGATTTTGTTGTCTCCAACCAGCCCAGCCTCCCCTTGGGGCAGAGGGGCTCCCCCTTCTCTCTCCCCACAGCACAGATGTCCTACCAAAGGACTTTATTCACTTTATTCCCACCCTCCATGCTGGATCCAATCCCTTCCCTCCCACCCCAAAAAAGCTCAGCTGGAAGGGTGAAGCAATGCCTCAAACAACAAATTAAAAAGACAAACAAATTTCTCGTTTTTTATAAGAATTGTTTGATAACAGCCTCAAGAAATGCCAAGACATCTCATGGGTGCCAGGACAGTTCATGGATTAGCAGCATGCAGACGCCACAGGCAAGCACAGTTCCAAGGTGGGCACACATGGACAGGTAAATATTTCAGTACATTTTTATGCAATTGTTACAAAAAGAGCTTGGGAGATCTCCGGTTGTTAGAAGTAAACAAAAAGAACAAAAGTGGTTTGTATTTTTACTAAACACAAAGCATCTTAAACTGGTTTAAATCAAGATATTATGGTCAGATAGACTTTAAAAAATAATAAAAAAAATACTTTTTTTTTTTTTTTTCCGTGATATTGAAGTCCCAATTTCACTGAATTTGAGACTTCTGGGAAACCTGCAGCTCATCCTTTAGGGAAAAAATGGGATATTTTGCTCTGATCTAGCAAAGGGTGGCAGGACAGTGCATCCTGAGTCAGCCTCCCTTCTCTTTTCAAAGGGTTTCTTTTGCACCTGGAAAGGTTTCTGGGGGTGCACCCTAAAGCTACCAAAATAGGAAAAATTCCCACTCAGGTGATATTTAGCTTGCAGTTTTTAACACACAGCACTGCTCCAGGCAGAAGCTGTCATTTTAATGGCAATGTAAAATTATAGCAAAGTGTGCTTCATGCAAAGGAGGCACTTTATGGTGAATGACCCAGATATCTAGGGGGCAGAACGCTGGAAATCTTTCATTTTGAGCACTTTTCTAGCAATGCAAATGAAGCAATTTAGAATCAGATGGCTGGTGTGATGTGTAAGAGCAGCAGGGGGGTGTCCCTTGCACAAGGAATTTCCCTGGGCTCCCTCTTGCTCCCGATGCTCTCTCAAAGCTGATGGGTTTGGCACTTCAGGACTGCCCCAGCTGGTTCCTCTCAGTCCTGTAACAAAAACAAAGGTTTGTTAAATCATTATTTAGGTGACAGCTGCACAACTGCAGAGCTGAAGTGTCCAGGCAAGAGTAAAACAGACGCTGGGGAAAGCTGATATATTAGAATTTATATTAAAGTCAATAATCATTGAGCTGTCCCAGCTGGAGACAGGTGAGGGGAGAAATCTGATGGGTGAATGCAGGCAAGGGAAGGGATGGATGCACCAACAGAAGGGAGAAATGTCTCGAAAGGGAAAATATTTTCTTATGGACCAGGAAGAGCACTTGAGGGGTGGGTGAGAATGGTGTGGCCAGAGGAGGGGAGGGATTTTACTGCTGGCAGACAAAAGAAGTCTGGATAGCCTGCAAAAATAGCTGTTCCAGAGGGAAGGAGCATTCACAGCTGAAGAACCAATCCAGATGTTTTCTGATCCCCCCCCTCCAAGCATCCTCACCTTTTTTTTCTTCCACACAAGCACGGTCATCAGCACGTTAAAAATGATTCCTTTCATTAAAACGATTTTGAGGCCCAGCTGTGACAAAGACATGGTGTTCAAGTGCTCATCTGGAAAAAATAAACCAGAAAATGAGAGTTGAAAGAGCACTGAGACATCCTCGTGTCCCACATTTTAAGTCCTTTTAAGAGGACTTAAAAGCTCTTTTTAACCAAGTTGTTCCATTGTGTCATGGAGTCAGCTGGTCGGGCAGGAAATGAGAGAGGGAGGAGGACTCAGAAACTTTAATTTCTTCCATTCAATATCCACTTAATTATCCAATAAGCCACTCTGGTTTTAAATACTGTGCACTGTGAACCCAGGATGCTGGGGCAGCCCTCCTTCCCCCTGCTAAATTTTTTTGAAGATGGGCAGGGGGAAAACAATTCGGATTTTAATCATACAACACAATCTTATTTGAATTTTATATTAATCTGAAGTTACAAAACCATTAGTATTTGAAAATAATATAAATGTATATTGTATATGATAGAAAAATATATATTGTATAAAGATACATGATATAATATATAAATATATAATTATATAATATTTAAAGATATAATTTATATAATAATATAAAAGAAATATATTCTATTTCTTTTATATATTTCTTTTAAATATATAAAAGAAATATATTCTATTTCTTTTATATATATTCTTTTATATATATATTTCTTTTATATATATATTCTTTTATAAATATTTATTATATATTAATATAATATTATTTAATATATTTCTTTTATATATAATATTAAATATATTAAATATAATAAATATATTAACAATGAATATATAATTATTATATATAATGTTAATATAATATAATAATATATAATATTAATATATTAATATTAAATATATTAATATATATTAAATAATATTATTAATATATTATTTAATATATTTCTTTTATATATATATTCTCCATTAGAAACCCATTCTTTTACACATTTTCATTAGAAACCCATTCTTTTATACATTTTTCATTAGAAATCCATTCTTTTATACATTTTTCATTAGAAACCCATTCTTTTATACATTTTTCATTAGAAATCCATTCTTTTATACACCATTCTGATACAGGTGGACCTGACTGGTCATTTAATCAACACCCTTGGCTAATTAAGAAGACAGCCTTTGGTAAACATCTTATGAGAAATCAACTGTTCCAAACACCGGCTGCAAGATTGTTTCAGTTCTTTCTCTCAGCCTTCTCAAAACTCCCCAGAACAATTCCTGGGAAAGTTGATCTGGCTTTTCTCTCTCTGGGACTGAACTGTGAGCATCCCCAGAGCCCTCAGCGACCCCTGAGCACAGAAACCACCTGCGAGCTGCCGTTCCACGAGGTGTTTGTGCACCCAAAATAACCCAGCTCCTCTGAAAGCTGAAATGCAGCGGTGCTGACTCAGAGCAGAACCTGGAGCCACTCTGGGGTGGGCAGCAGAATGATGTTTTTCTCAAGATTTTAAACCTGCAGCAGCAGCAGCAGCAGCTCTGTGGTGAGTCAGAGCAAGAGCATGACTACACTGCATAAAATTATCAGCTTGGATCAGCAAGGCTGCACGAACACCACAACTTTCAGCCTTGATGTTTAAAACCTCTGGGGGCCCTTTTGGGGAAATTTTCTGTCATTTTGCTGCTTCAGAAAGAATTCGGCAAGCAGGGAAAACCAGCAAAAACTTGGGAAGATGAGAGAGAGAGAGAGAAGTCTGGTCAGAGAGAGAGAAAGCCAGATTATATTATATTATATTATATTATATTATATTATATTATATTATATTATATTATATTATATTATATTATATTATATTATATTATATTATATTATATTATATTATATTATATTATATTATATTAACATATATTTAAAAATTATATTATGTATAAATATATTTAAAATATATTATATTATATTATTATATTATATTTATTATATTATATTACATTATATTATATTATATTACATTATATTATATTATATTATATTATATATATTTTTATGTATATATAAAGTTTATATAATATATTATATTATGTATATAATAATTTCCCATGAATTGGCCCTGGGAAGCTTTAGGGAGCTGGGGATAAGCAGTGATAGTCAGATATGAAACAATCTGCAGGTGGTGATTTTTAACAATCTGTTTTGCTGTTTTCCTCATAAGGTTGTTTACAAATGCGTGTCTTGTTAACTAGCCAATCATGTGAAATGTATTTATTGGTTTCTCTGGGAAAGGATTGAAGGCACTTGAGATGGTATTAAATGTTCAAACTCAAGTGTTTATTATTTCTTATCAGTAAAACAGTCTCACTACTGTGAGCTCGGCAGCTTTTCATTAGCAAAGCACTAAAAGGCCAACAGTCTCTTGTTCCAAGGTCTTTTAAGACTAAACTGTCCAATTAAGACCCAACACCTCGATTATTTTCCCTTTTAACCCAATAACTGATCCCAATGTGGACTTTTCTGCCCAATTACAAAATGCCACCCAAACCCCTGAAGAAGAAACCCAGGACAACACCCTGTGCCCTCCATCTTGCTTCCATCCACAGCACACTAAAAACCCCAAAACCTCAATTTCTCACCAAGTGATGCACCAACACTGCTCTCTGTAATCTGTTTCACACTTTTGTGGATTCCCAGTCCATGTTGACGTTCAGGAAACTTTCTCCATGCATGAGGGTCAGAGTCAGTGCTCCCCTGGGGCAGCCCAGAGCAGACACAGAAATATTCCCTGGCTGCCCTGGCTTTCCACACTGTTGATTAAATGACCAATCAGTTCCACCTGTAGCTAACTAAGGTATGAAAGGGGAGAGGATCAAATAAATGGGATTTTGCCTTTTGGTACAACTCTGCGTCATCCCTGACTCAATGGTGACAGAAAGACATTTACTTTAGTCAGGGCAAACTTTTCTCCTAAAATGCTGTGTTACATACCTGTCCTGAAGTGGAGGGACAGCCCTGTGACACAGACAGCACTGGCACCTGCAGAGAGGGACAATAAATTTGATTAATAACAAAAATATACTTCTTCAGAGGTCTATGGTGATAGCTCTGCTTAGAAGGACTAAATTAGGATTTCTGGCCAACAAACCCTCCCATAAACACTCTTTTCTCTTTTTTTTTTTTTTCAGGGCAAGCATAAAACATGATCTAATTAAACTTCAAAGTCCCTTTGGACAAAGGAATTTCAAGCTTTCTATCCCCCCACAGTGTGTTCTGCTATGACTGTACCAGTCTGCTGATCCTTAATCCTGTTTCCACCAAGGAGGAAGGGGAAACAATAAAAAAAGGAGAGACAATAAACAAAGGAGAGACAATAATCAAAACCATCAAAAAAGCTTTTTCTGTTCACGAGAGAGGGGGAAATGTGGGAAATGGATTTGTAGGGAATTCTCCAAGCCTGGCAGAAGGCTCACACAGTGGGAATCTGTGTGCAAACCTGGAGATGAGAAATGGTGACTTGGAAATGCCATGGAACAGGACAGACATTGCTGAGAGAGAAATGGAACTGGAAACAAGTTTCAAAGGATGGTTTTATAAATAAGATTAGATACTTTGGAGAAATAGAACTATGAAAGATGCATTGTAGTGGGACCCACGAGGGGTAATTTTAGATTATTGGATTTAAGGCATTTACAGCATGGTGCGGCAAAAACCTGATTCCCCAAGAAATGCTTATCATGTTTCCCTTTTCCAGGCTGAAAAATCCCAATTCAGCCTTGAGAGATTAAGTAATACTTAAGTTTCTTGGGAGAAGGAACTATTGCTTGCCAGAGGCTTACAGTGCAGGAAATGAATTTATAGAAAATTCTCCAAACAAGTTCCAAAAGGTGGCCTTACAAAAAAGACTGGATACTTTACAGAAATAGAACTATGAAAGATATATTGTAGTAGGAACCACGAGGGGTAATTTTAGATTATTTGCTTTAAGGCATTTAAGCAAATAATCTAAAATTACCCTTTGTGGGTCTTACTACAATGAGTGTGGTGTGGCAAAAGCTGATAGGCCAAGAAACACTTATAATGTATTATAATTAGGAAATAATTAGCTTCTGATTGTCATAATGTGAATTATAACATCTGTATTGTCTCACCCTTCACATGAGACTGAAAATAGAATAAAAGCTTTTAAAACACCTCTCAGTTACCCCATATCTGGGTCAGAAAATGGATTAATCTCGCAAGGAAAGAGGCAACAAAGCAACATTCCCCTGTCCTGTGGGAGCACAGAGCAGCTCAACCCTGCTGACAGCCCCAGAAATGCCCTCACCACTCTCAGGGTCCTCTCCCTCCAGCTCTCCAAAGCCCTCGTGGCTGGCAGCACAGTGCAGCTGATCCCTCGTGGCCCAGTAGGTGGACAGGTAGCTGGACTCCTCACTGTCCCCATCAGTGGCCACCCCCACCACTGCAGATGTCTGCTGCTCAGCTGAGCTCAGAGTGAGCTTCTCAGGGGAGTAATCTGTGATGAGGCACATTTCCAGACCCTGGGCATCTTTGGAGGTCAGCCTGTAGACCGAGGGAGATGGAGTCACTTCTGCAAAGAGGAGAAAAGAAGATTTAGGTCAGATTACACATCCATAGTTCCTACAATCTTACATACAGCCACTTGGAAATGCAGGATTCTCCATTATTCCAGTGGGAAGCTGCCTGATCATTGGGATTTTGTGCCAGGACACCTTTAGAGAGCCAAAACATCTACAGCAGATGATGCAGAAGCTGCTTCTGTGTGACCGTGTTCACAGGGGCCTGAGGATGAGGGAAGAGGATCTGACTCCACGTTTCAGAAGGCTGATTTATTATTTTATGATATATATTATATTAAAACTATTCTAAAAGAATAGAAGAAAGGATTTCCTCAGAAGGCTGGCTAAGAATAGAAAAAGAAGGAATGATAACAAAAGCTTGTGTCTGGGACAGAGAGTCTGAGCCAGCTGGGCTGTGATTGACCATTAATTAGAAACAACCACATGAGACCCATCCCAGATGCACCTGTTGCATTCCACAGCAGCAGATAACCATTGGTTACATTTTGTTCCTGAGGCCTCTCAGCTTCTCAGGAGGAAAAATCCCAAGGAAAGGATTTTTCATAAAGGATGTCTGTGACACTTCTATTGTGTGGGACACACAGAGGCCAAACAGAATCCCTGGAACACCTGAAAAGGCTCATGGACATCCACACCTGGATGTCCATACCCAACCCAGCCATTCCTCTTGGGGACAACTCACTGGATTCTGTCACCATGGCCTGGGTGCACCAGGGGTGTGTGTGACAGTGGAGAGAGCCCCTGGGCTGGAGATTCTCCGTAATTCCAGTGGGAAGCTGCCTGATCACTGGGATCTTGTGCCAGGACACTTTTAGAGAGCCAAAGCATCTACAGCAGATGGTGCAGAAGCTGCTTCTGTTGTGTGGGAGACACAGAGAGGCCAGGCAGAATTCCTGGAGCATCTGTAAAGGCCAGGAATGATTCAGGGATGATTTTAGGCCATGATTTAGACCTGGCCTGGTGACAGTCTAAATCATGGCCTAAAATCATCCCAGCCTGATGTCTGCTGGGAACTCCCTCACCTCCCCTGCTCCCACTTGGTTTTTGGAAATTTTTTGACTGTTTGTTAGGGAGAGGAAGGCAGGAGCTTGTAAAAAGTTTGATGATAAATGCCTGTATAAAACACAGATGAGCCAGGGTAGATCACTGCCATGGGGTACATGTAAATGAAAGAGAAGAGGAGGAATTTGTCAGGCTGCTCTCTTTCTCTCTCATCACCAGTACTGTGCTTTCTGAAGAGATAAATATCTACCTCACTCCAAATTAGGGTGTTTTTCTCCTTTTCAATCTGTGCAATACTTTGATCTTGAACACACAAACCAATAAAGTCTTGTTTTTCACAGGAAGCTTCAGCACTTTTGCAAAATATTAGTTTCCTGTTCTTACTCAGAGTGGTGGCTGCCTCTGCTCTGGTGCTGCAGTTCAGTTCCTGTAAGTTCCTCAGTTTGTTTGCCCACTGCTATGAAGGTTTGAGATAATTTTGGTAAAAAACCATTTACTTTAACCACAGCCTTGTGACCTGTTATTCTGGCTTGATGAACTAGCGCCTGTGCTGGAGATGCTGTTTATTTATCACCTCTATTTATCACCTCTCTTTACAGGAAAGTGAGAAGTAAATAATGATGCTCTGAGCTTTCCATGCTGCCCAATTTCATCTTTACTGAAGGATAAAGATGGATAAAGGATAAGGATAAAGCCTTCCATGTGGAAGAGCAGGCTGTGGAAATGACAAAGGGTCTCAGGAGGTTCCTGAGCAGCCACTTGAAGTCTTTTTGTTTTGAAATTGTCACACAGCTGGGTTAATCCATCTCAGAGAGTGGATTAGATAGGCAGAATTGCTCCTTCTGACCCCCAAAATATTTTCTTAACATTGTTGAAGGGAGCAGAAGGGACATCATAGCAATGTCCTCCTGAGGTTTAGAGGTGGGCAATGCCCTTGACAGCTGCCATTCCCCAGATCTTGGTCTGTATTAACAAACTTGAAAATTAGTAAAAAAATCAGGGTAAATGTACCTGGCAAAACCAGAAGTCTCGTCCCAGATCCAAATGTGAATTTGTAATTACCCCTAGAGTTACACAATAGCAAAGGCCTCTACAATATCCAGAACAGCATTAAATGGAGCATTCAACAATTAAATGCTCCACCAAAAAAATCCTGTTTATCTCTGTGAACGCACAGATCCATCTACCTGGGACTTTTCCACCTCCTGACTTTCTTTTCATGTGGTATTTTGCATTTTGCTCTCCCAAACACACTCTCCTTAATATTCCCTCAATCATATTTGTCCCACTGTTTCCAGAAAGCCACCTGCACCACAACTCCTATTCTCCATCTTATTCCTCATTTATTTATTCTGCCAGTCAGATTCCTCTATCAAAAAACAATTTATTTACTAAAAAAAATTAAAATGTATTTATTTACATATTTTAGTTTATTTAAACTTATTTATTTGTTTTACTGCACAGATCGCCTAGGGACTGATGGTGCAGTGAAACCTCCATCATCCCATTCTCTTGGATTTGCCATCTGAATTAGTCCAGAGTGATTCCAATAAAGCTGCCATTTAAGTTTTTGAGTAAAAAACTCTTTTTGGTGAGCAATTTCTTTGAGCAATTTCATTGCTCATTCTGCCACTGAACCCTGAGGTTTCAGGATATGTTAGGCACGTTCCCCCAGTGGGACTCTGGAGCAGCTGGACACAGATATGGTAAATCTATGGTAAATTTACCACAATGGTAAATCTGGAGACACCTACATGAACTCAGAGCTCTGATTTATGGCTCCTTTAGCTTGCTGATGGCTCCATGTAAACTTGAGATTCCCATTTCTCTCAGATGTTTTTGAAGAGGGTCAGGAGGGTCATTTAAAATAAAATTACTTTCCTCACAGGTTTCCAGAAGGAATTCTTTCCCTATGTTGTTGTTTTTTAACTTTCAGAATAAAATCATGCCATGAGTTGATTTTAGAATCACTGCCATTTAAAAAAAAATGGAAACATTACTTTTCAGGAGTAAACTCACTCAATTTAGATATTAAACAATCCTAAATATATTTTAAAGAAATTTTCCAAATTTCTGTATATTTACAACAAATATCAATATCTTGGCAAGTGTGACTTTCTTTCCCTTTTACAAAGGGTTTCAAACAAGAGAAGAGGTGTAGGATTTTGGGGGAATTTTTTTTTTCATACATTTGTGGCAGCCACAGTCAAAACACACTTTTCTATCCATCCTTTTTTCTCCAGGAAAAAAATATATGAGGTAAGGGTCACTTTTCCATCCCTCCACTAAAGCCATTCAGTAATTAACTTTGCTTCTTGCCCTATTTCCCCTCTATCCAAATATTTCTCCCACCCTCAGTTTTAAGGCTGGTCCTGCTGCTCTCCACCAGTTCCACTCACTTCTAAATGTGCTCCAAGTTTCACCTGGATGTTGCAGGACAAGGTAAATCAACACAAGCTGGCTGTGACATCAACCTGGTGTCACTCCTGAGCTCCCTACCTTGTGTTTATAGAATTATATGCTCTTTATATTCCGTTTATAAACAGAAACCCACCTCCACTGTTACAGCTCAAGGATCTCCACATCACTGACCCAATATGTGCATTTTTTATGTCCAAATACATTATGAGCCTGGTTATCTCCAAATATTTCTATCCACATACAAGAAAAGTCCTTTTTACCTCCTACAGCTTTATGGAAGCAGTTTCACCCCTCTGCATTTTGCTGGTCTGCGCTGGTTTTCACCATTTCACTTCTCCTCTGCTTGACAAATTCCCAAGACAAATCCTCTTGCACATCTAAAACCTCTGCCATGTTCATTCTTAGAAGCAGAGAGGGGAGAATATCCTTGCAGCCATGGAAATCACTTGCTCTGAATACCATCTGAAAATTCATTGTCCTGGTGCTAAAATATTGTGGGGCGGCAAAATAATTTGTCAGCTGAAAGAAGAATTTCTACTGAATTCTACCTGAATTCTACCTGGATTCTACCTGGATTCAGACATACCTGGAGAAACCACCAGTTTGGTTCCAGCTCCAAAGGTAAGCTTGCCATAATTCCCAGAATTACACTGTGACACAGCCCTTTGCAAAATGGTGCCCTGGGATGGGTGTGTGCTGGGTTAAGGCTGGAGAACATGGCAAGGTTTTGTTGGAAGCAGCTCACAGAATGACAGAATAAATTAGGTTGGAAAAGATCTTTGAGATCATCAAGTCCAACCTATGAGCCAACACCTCTTCATGGACTAAACCCTGGCACTGAGTGCCCATCCAGGCTTTGTTAAAGCCTCCAGGGATGGTGACACCACCCTCTGAAACCAGCTTCACCCCTCTGCATTTTGCTGCGCTGTGATGGTTTTCACCATTTCAATTCTCCTCTGCTTGAGGAGACTGATGTAGGAGCCTAGTTCCTGTTGAATTTCCAAGACAAATCCTCTTGCACATGTAAAACCTCTGTCACGTTCATTCTCAGGAGCAGAGAGGGGAAAATATCCTTGCAGCCATGGAAATCACTTGCTCTGAATACCATCTGAAAATTCATTGTCCTGTTGCTAAAATATTGTGGGGTGGCAAAATAGGCAAAATAATTTATCAGCTGAAAGAAGAACTTATTCTACGTGGATTCTACCTGAATTCAGACATACCTGGAGAAACCACCAGTTTGGTTCCAGCTCCAAAGGTAAGCTTGTTGTAACTCCCAGAATTACACTGTGACACAGCCCTTTGCAAAATGGTGCCCTGGGGTGGGTGCGTGCTGGGTGAAGGCTGGAGAAGATGGCAAGGTTTTGTTGGAAGCAGCTCACAGAAGGACAGAATAAATTAGGTTGGAAAAGACCTTTGAGATCATCAAGTCCAACCTATGAGCCAACATCTCCTCATGAGTTAAACCCTGGCACTGAGTGCCAATCCAGGCTTTGTTAAAGCCTCCAGGGATGGTGACACCACCCTCTGAAACCAGCTTCACCCCTCTGCATTTTGCTGGGCTGTGCTGGTTTTCACCATTTCCCTTCTCCTCTGCTTGAGGAGCCCAGTTACTGTTGAATTTCCAAGACAAATCCTCTTGCACATGTAAAACCTCTGCCATGTTCATTCTCAGAAGCAGAGAGGGGAGAATATCCTTGCAGCCATGGAAATCACTTGCTCTGAATACCATCTGAAAATTCATTGTCCTGTTACTAAAATATTGTGGGGTGGCAAAATAGGCAAAATAATTGGTGAGCTGAAAGAAGAACTTATTCTACCTGAATTCTACCTGGATTCTACCTGAATTCAGACATACCTGGAGAAACCACCAGTTTGGTTCCAGTTCCAAAGGTAAGCTTGTTGTAATTCCCAGAATTACACTGTGACACAGCCCTTTGCAAAATGGTGCCCTGGGATGGGTGCGTGCTGGGTGAAGGCTGGAGAACATGGCAAGGTTTTGTTGGAATCAGCTCACAGAATGACAGAATAAATTAGGTTGGAAAAGATCTTTGAGATCGTCAAGTCCAACCTATGAGCCAACACCTCTTCATGGACTAAACCCTGGCACTGAGTGCCCAACCAGGCTTTGTTAAAGCCTCCAGGGATGGTGACACCACCCTCTGAAACCAGCTTCACCCCTCTGCATTTTGCTGGGCTGTGCGGACTCTCACAGTTTCTCTTCTCCTCTGCTTGAGGAAATTGATGTAGGAGCCCAACTCCTGTTGAAAAATTCCCAAGACAAATCCTCTTGCACATCTAAAACCTCTGCCATGTTCATTCTCAGGAACAGAGAAGGGAGAATATCCTTGAAGCCATGGAAATCACTTGCTCTGAACACCAACTGAAAATTCATTGTCCTGGTGCTAAAATATTGTGGGGCGGCAAAATAATTTGTCAGCTGAAAGCAGAATTTCTACTGAATTCTACCTGAATTCTACCTGGATTCAGACATACCTGGAGAAACCACCAGTTTGGTTCCAGCTCCAAAGGTAAACTTGCCATAAGTCCCAGAATTACACTGTGACACAGCCCTTTGCAAAATGGTGCCCTGGGATGGGTGTGTGCTGGGTGAAGGCTGGAGAAGATGGCAAGGTTTTGTTGGAATCAGCTCACAGAATGACAGAATAAATTAGGTTGGAAAAGACCTTTGAGATCATCAAATCCAACCTATGAGCCAACACCTCTTCATGGACTAAACCCTGGCACTGAGTGCCCAACCAGGCTTTGTTAAAGCCTCCAGGGATGGTGACACCACCCTCTGAAACCAGCTTCACCCCTCTGCATTTTGCTGGGCTGTGCTGGTTTTCACCATTTCACTTCTCCTCTGCTTGAGGAGCCCAGTTACTGTTGAAAAATGCCCATGACAAATCCTCTTCACCTGTAACACCTCTGCCATGTTCATTCTCAGGAACAGAGAGGGGAAAATATCCTTGAAGCCATGGAAATCACTTGTTCTGAATACCATCTGAAAATTCATTGTCCTGTTGCTAAAATATTGTGGGGGGGCAAAATAGGCAAAATAATTTATCAGCTGAAAGAAGAACTTGTACCTGAATTCTACATGAATTCTACCTGGATTCTACCTGGATTCAGACATACCTGGAGAAACCACCAGTTTGGTTCCAGCTCCAAAGGTAAACTTGCCATAATTCCCAGAATTACACTGTGACACAGCCCTTTGCAAAATGGTGCCCTGGGTGGGTGCGTGCTGGGTGAAGGCTGGAGAAGATGGCAAGGTTTTGTTGGAAGCAGCTCACAGAAGGACAGAATAAATTAGGTTGGAAAAGACCTTTGAGATCATCAAGTCCAACCTGTGAGCCAACATCCCCTCATGAGCTAAACCCGGGCACTGAGTGCCCATTCAGGCTTTGTTAAAGGCTCCAGGGATGGTGACACCACCCTCTGAAACCAGCTTCACCCCTCTGCATTTTGCTGGGCTGTGCTGGTTTTCACCATTTCACTTCTCCTCTGCTTGAGGAAATTGATGTAGGAGCCCAGCTCCTGTTGAAAAATTCCCAAGACAAATCCTCTTGCACATGTAAAACCTCTGCCATGTTCATTCTCAGGAGCAGAGAGGGGAAAATATCCTTGCAGCCATGGAAATAATTTAACACCAACTGAAAATTCATCATCCTGGTGCTAAAATATTATAGGGCAGCAAAATAGGCAAAATAATTGGTGAGCTGAAAGAAGAACTTATTCTACCTGGATTCTACATGCATTCTACCTGGATTCTACCTGAATTCAGACATACCTGGAGAAACCACCAGTTTGGTTCCAGCTCCAAAGGTAAACTTGCCATAACTCCCAGAATTACACTGTGACACAGCCCTTTGCAAAATGGTGCCCTGGGATGGGTGTGTGCTGGGTGAAGGCTGGAGAAGATGGCAAGGTTTTGTTGGAAGCAGCTCACAGAAGGACAGAATAAATTAGGTTGGAAAAGACCTTTGAGATCATCAAGTCCAACCTGTGGCCCAACACCTCTTCATGGACTAAACCCTGGCACTGAGTGCCCATCCAGGCTTTGTTAAACCCTCCAGGGATGGTGACACCACCCTCTCCCTGGGCAGACAATTCCTGTGCTCAATCAGTGAAGAATTTTTCTTCTTTCAGTGAAGAATTTTTTGCTGATGTCCAACCTGAACTTCTCCTCGTGCAGCTTACGGCAGTGTCCTCTCTTTCTGTCTGTGGTCACCTGGGAACAGAGCCTGACCCCACCTGGCTGCACCCTCCTGTCAGGGAGTTGTGGAGAGTGATGAGGTCTCCCCTGAGCCTCCTTTTCTCCAGGATAAACAAACACAAGTTCCTCACAGGACTTGTGTTCCAGACCCCTCCCCAGCCTTGTTGCCCTTCTCCGGACACATTCCAGCCCCTCAATGTCCTTTCTAAATTGGGGGCCCAGAACTGGACAAAGCACTCGAGGTGCTCCCCAATCACTGATGAGCACAGGGGAAGAATCACTGCCCTGCTCCTGCTGGCCACACCATTCCCAATCCAGCCCAGGGGTTTTTATGACTTAGAGCAAAGGATAAACCCACCCCAAACAAGAAGATGTTTTTACCAAGCACAAAGACAGCACAGGCAAACAAGCCTGCCGATGTGGCAAGTAGAAAAAAGGTCTCAGAATTTTCCACTGCAAGAAAACTGAAAAACAACTTCCAGCTTAAACTGTGATGTACTAACTTTGAGTGATTGGAGAATAGTTACGTGAATATGGTAATTACAGTAGTTATGATAGGCTATAGATAAAAGTTAAGGTATAGATTGGTTCTACTGTATGGAGATGCTCAGCAAAGAAAAGTAAATAATGCATTGTAACCAAAACCTCAACTTTTTGTACCTGGCTCATCTATCCAGCCTGTCCAGATCCCTCTGCAGAGCCCTCCTGCCCTCCAGCAGCTCCACACATGCTCACCAAACATTACTGGCTGGTGATCCAGTGATGTTCACCATTACTGGTGAACCTCTACCACCTCAGCATAAATCAGCCCTTCCTTCAGCCCCATTCCTCTGCCTGCTTAATTCATCATCTGTGTGCTCTGTCCTCTCTCTCCGGGCAGCAGCAGCACCTGTGTCCATCCCTGTGTGCACACACAACCTCCCAGGCTGTGTTTGGAGCCTCCTGACTGCTGCTGTTGAATCCCACCAGGCTGTGTCACCTTCCTGCTCTCTCTTCTTGCAATGTCCCCCCTCCATCATGAAGTGCAGGCTGCACTTCATGTTGTAATGATTCACACTTGGAATCTTAGCAACCTGTAAGTGTTCAGGTTGGAAAAGCCCTCCAAGACCATGAAGCCCAACCCATACCCCAGCAGTGCCAGGTTCACCCCTAAACCATTAAATTTAGCAGGGGGTGTCCAAACACATCCTCCCAATCCCAATTTTGGCCCATGTGGGAAACCCAAATCCATGGCAGGGCTGCCAACATTGTGCTTCCCAAAGCTGTGCCACTCCAAACAACCAAAAACAAGAGAGAAATGAAGAAATTCCACCTCCCAGGCCAAGGGCTTGCTCACCTGGCAGGACTGAGAGCACTGTCCCCTTGCCAAAAATGACTCTGGCTGCCACATTTACACCCTGGCACATTTCCTTGCAAAAACTCCTCTGCCAGCCCTGCACCTGATCTCAAGCAAAATTGGTCAGGTTGTGTCACAGACGTATTTTCTGAAAAATCCTTTGCTAGGATCTTTTCTCCTGAGAAGCTGAGAGGACTCAGAAAGGAAATGTAAACAATAATTATCTGCTGCTGTGGAATGCAACAGGTGCACCTTTGATTGGTCTCATGTGGTTGTTCTTAATTAATGGCCAATCCCAGTCCAGCTGTCTCAGACTCTCTGGTCAGTCACAAGATTTTATTACCATTCCATTCCTTTCCTTGCTAGCCTTCTGATGAAATCCTTTCTTCTAGTCTTTTAGTATAGTTTTAGTATATCATTTTCTTTTAATATAATATATATCATAAAATAATAAATCAGCCTTCTGAAACATGGAGTCAAGATTCTCATCTCTTCCCTCATCCCAGGACCCCTGCAAACACCACCACACGTTTGGAAAAGCCCTCCAAGAACATGAAGTCCAGCCCATACCCCAGCAGTGCTATGTTCACCCCTAAACCATTAAATTTAGCAAGGAGTGTCCAAACACATCCTCTCAATCCCCACAACTAACAGGAAACATCCACAGCTCGTGTCATTCCCATTTCTCTCTCTGGGTTGTGGCTCCAGTTCTACAGCTCCCAGCAGTAACCCAGAGGTCACTGCTAGAGCTGCTGCAACAGCCTGAACTGCATTTTGATCTTCCTTTGCAAACATTACCCCTATTTTTGAGTGGACTGAAAATCTCAGTGTCCCAAATCTCAGAAATCTTATTTAGTCTTACACATCCCTGCTCTTGCATTTCACCTACATGTTGTCACTTTTCCAATAATGATTTTCCCCAGCAGTCACACATTTCCAGAACACACTGGATAAGCACAAAGTCTCCCACTTCTTTCCTCAGAACACTAAAACCAGCTCAAATTTCTCCACAAATCCACTGTACTTGGTGCAGCTCAGCATTGTCTGTGTCAATGTCTACATTGTTGGGTCCACCTTGGCTCAGAGGGGAGACAACTCACCTGGGGCAATGAGAAGTCTGGTTCCACTCCCCCAGACTGGTTTTCCCCAGTTTGCAGAGGACACACAGTGTGAGAGCTCATTACAAAATGGGCTGGGATCCCCTCAGCCCTGGGGCTGCCCCTGCCAGGGGCTCTGAGCAGATTGCCAGAGATCTCCTCTGGCCTCTCTTTGCCCAAACCCCGTTTCTCTGTTCAATCCCTGGGGAGAACTGCACTGGATTGGGGTCACAAAACCTGGCAGAGATGGGCAGAAGCTCCCCCGCAGTTACCAGGGGACAGTTTGGGATCCCTGCCCCAAAGGCTGCTTGCCCTGCAAAGGCAAAGGGAAGGGAAGAACCCCCTGGAGCCAGCCTGGAGCAGGGACCCTGGCACAGGGCACCTTGCCAGCAGCCCAGATCCCAGCTCCAAGAGGCATCTTGGCAGTGCCAGGGGTGTTCCAGCACTGCAAGGAAAACCTTCCTCATCCACAGCACAAAAACCACTAAAGATGGTTTCCAATGGCAAGTGATAAAAGCCACATTACATCAAGTACTTAAAATTAAATCAGATAAAGGCCTGAAAGACGCTTTGTATGGCTGGATTTCACGTTGTGAGCAAAACTGACTGGATAACCTTTTCCATTTCTATTTTATACCATTCTGTGACTTTGAAAGATACAATCCTCTGCTGCTTATAAACCAGGAAATGTTACAATTATTATCTATATCATATGGACTTTTTTTCCCTTTCTACAAGACAGACAATGACAAGGGGAAAAAGGCAGACAAGTCTGGCACATCCCAATTTTGGCCCATGTGGGAAACCCAAATCCATGGCAGGGCTGCCAACATTGTGCTTCCCAAGGCTGTGCCACTCCAAACAACCAAAAACAAGAGAGAAATGAAGGAATTCCACCTCCCAGGCCAAGGGCTTGCTCACCTGGCAGGACTGAGAGCACTGTCCCCTTGCCAAAAATGACTCTGGCTGCCACATTTACACCCTGGCACATTTCCTTGCAAAAACTCCTCTGCCAGCCCTGCACCTGATCTCAAGCACAAAGCACCTGCAATTCCAGGCACCAACAAAGCTTCCTGACACACCAGGCTCCATTCCCTGCACAAGGCAACATCTGTTCCCAGCTCCTGTATGAAAAGCAGCAGCTCCCTTTGCCTTTCTGAATTTTGGGCAGCCATGAGAGACAAGTGCCAGCCATGGCAAGGCTTTCCCAGAAAGCTGCTTCTGGCATTCACATTTTCTGAAAAATTCCTTTGCCCAGGACTTTTCTCCTGGGAAGCTGAGAAGCCTCAGAGAAAAGGAAAACAATTCTTATCTCATTTGCTTCTCCTCTGTTTTGCTCCTGTGGAATGAGGTTGGAGATTGTTCACCCACAGGTGATTGTTTAATTAGATTCCTGTGTGAGTTGTTTTGATTCTTTGGCCAATCAGGGCCAAGCTGTGCTGGAACTCTGGAAAGAGTCACAAATTTTATAATTATCTTTTTAGCATTCTGTAAGTATCCAAGTCTATATTCTCTAGTATAGTTTAGTATAGTATTCTTCATGATAATAAAGTATTATAAAGTAATAAATTAGCCTTCTGATGGAGTCAGATTCAGCATTCCTTCCTTCATCACGGCACCCCACAAATACAATAGATGCTCACTCACTGGGCTGGATGGAGAGTCTGGTCCCTGAGCCAAAGGTCAGCTTGCCATAGCCAGATCCAAAATCACACAGCATTTCCTGCCCTAACAAAAACCTTCCCCACCTCCTGGCAGCATTGCTCAACCATTTCTTGTTTGGCCTTAGATGTTTATTACTTCTTATCTATATTATAGTCTCACAATAGAGACTATACATCAAAAAATGTCCTTGTCTCACCTAAATCACCTAAAATGCCCCTCTCAGCCCCCAAATGCCTTTGGACCAAGCCCTGGCACAGCTGTCAGACTGAGCAGGCTCAGAGGCTCTGCTGGTACCCCCCAGAAGAAGGGAAAATCCACTCCTGAACCCTTGTTCCAAGTGCAGCTCCTTGTGCAAGGGGAGTTTCTGTGCATTGCCAGCATCTCAGAGCCTCTGCTGAAGGTTCCCAGCAGCAGCAGCAATGAATGAAGGAGCCTCTGTGCTCTGCTGCCAATCTGCTCTGTCCCTCACACAGCCCCAGAGCCCACAGGGTGCCCCAGGGGACAGGGAAGGGATTGGGCCAGAGGAGGCCCAGGAAAGCTGAGCACTCACTGGGCTGGATGGAGAGCCTGGTCCCTGAGCCAAAGGTCACCTTGTTGAATCCAAAATTCACACAGCATTTCCTGCCCTAACAAAAACCTTGCCCAGCTCCTGGCAGCACTGGGCACCCAGGGCCCAGCAGAAGCTGCTGAATGCCAGGAGGATGCAGGCAGAGCCTGAAGGGAAGAACTGCCAGGATCTGATTGCAGCCCCAAGGGCACTGCTGGAGCTGCAAGGACAAGCCCCTGGCTGAGGGGCTGCTGCTCCTGCTCTGGGCTCAAGGAGTGGGGATCTCCTGCAGGTTCCCATCCCAGAGACGGCCCTGCAGCACCCACAGGCAATGAAATGGCAGCTGAAATCTCCCTGCCCTCACAAAGGTGGCTCAGACACACCAAGGATGTGTGGAGCACTCGGCAGGGGACACTCCAGGACTTTGGACAAAGGACACACAGAAAGCTGAGCACTCACTGGGCTGGATGGAGAGCCTGGTCCCTGAGCCAAAGGTCAGCTTGGAGGCAAAGCCTGAATTCACACAGCATTTCCTGCCCTAACAAAAAGCCCCAGCAGCCTCCTGAGAGCAGCAGCTCTGCCCCAGGCTCTGCCCAGCCCTGCCAGAGCTGGGCAAACACAAACCCTCCCTGTCTCTATCCCACAGCCCTGACTGCTCCGGATGATCTGAAAGTGCAGAAGAACAGGAATGTTCAAGAAGTTTCACAGTGACTTCTGTGAGCCAGAGAGAATTTTGAGAGGAGGATCCATGTTTACCCCTGAAAGAATTTCCTATCAAAGTAGGAAAACCAAGACATAGACACAGAACACAAGAAACCAAGGAGGAAAGGAGGATAAATAAGAGAAACCGGCAACTGCCTATTCCAATGAGCATTTTGTCTCTCATGACCAATGAGTAAAGTGCAAACTTATGAGCTTTGTAAGCATGTATAAAAAGCATGCAGGCTACAATAAAAACAGCTTGAAGCCTTCTGAAAATGGAGTGTGTTCCTTTGTTTTGGCAGCTGAGCACTCACTTGGCTGGATGGAGAGTCTGGTCCCTGAGCCAAAGTTCAGCTTGTTGTTGCCAGATCCAAATTCACACAGCATTTCCTGCCCTAACAAAAAGCCCCAGCAGCCTCCTGAGAGCAGCAGCTCTGCCCCAGGCTCTGCCCAGCCCTGCCAGGCACATTTGGCTCTCCCAGCAGAGTTGAATGAAGCAGTGAAAGGAAGGGAAAGCAGCAATTGCTGAGCTGGGCCATCCTGCCCCACACTCCAGGCTCAGCCTGGAGAGCACAAAATGTCCCTGGCTCACCTCAAACACAAAACGTCCCTGGCTCACCTAAAGCACCAATTGTCCCTGTCTCACCTGAAATAAATGTGTGAGATGTTATTTCTTGTTTGGCTTTAAATATTTATTAGCTCTTATCTATATGATGGTCTCAAAATTGAGACTCTACATTGGAAAATGTCCCTGTCTCACCTAAATCTCAAATTGTCCCTGCTCCCATAAATCACAAATTGTCTCTGTCAGCCCTTCTGCTGCTCAAACCCTAAACCCACCATCAATGAGGGAAATCCAGATAAACCTGTTTCTTACTTGGTTTCACAAGCAGCTTTGTTCCTTTCCCAAAGGTGAATTTGTAGCCATCATTCACACAGTGAGAAAGGAGCCAACAAAAACCACCCTGCAGGCCAGCAGTCAAATCCACAGATATTGTGTGCCCCAGTCATTGAGGAAAGACCCAAAAATGCAGCAGCTGCTTCAGGGAAAGATGGGGCTGGGGCTGTTTCAGTGCCTAATCCAGCTTTTCCTTCTGCCTCAGCTGCTCTGCAGTCTGGGATTTCCAGGGAAGCAAAGAGAAGCCAGGCAGTCTTTCAAGCCTGTCTAGAGCAGTCATTACACCACAGCATTCCTCTCCCAGAATAATTACATAAAATCATTGCAGGATTAAAAAAAAATAAATAAATAAACCCCAAAGAGAAGAAAGCTCAATTCCCCAGGTTTTAAAGCAAGGAATGCAAATTGTTTTGCCTCTGGGTTTGTCCAATCCTTTGCACAGATTCAAAGCATGAATTATCCAGGACATTTTCCAACAAAAAGAGAAACTACATTGAGCATTTCACCCCAGTTTCCCCAGCCACTGGCTGGCTGTGGGATCCCACTGAAAGCACAGCTCCCTTTGCACAGGGAAAGGGGGGATTTCTGTGCACAGCATCACTTTGGACACACTAAATCACAAATTGTCCCTGTCAGCCCCCAAATGCCTTTGGACCAAGACCTGGCACAGCTGTCAGACTGAACAGGCTCAGAGGCTCTGCTGGTACCCAGAGGAAGGGAAAATCCACTCCTGAACCATTGTTCCAAGTGCAGCTCCCTGTGCAAGGGGAGTTTCTGTGCATTGCCAGCATCTCAGAGCCTCTGCTGAAGGTTCCCAGCAGCAGCAGCAATGAATGAAGGAGCCTCTGTGCTCTGCTGCCAATCTGCTCTGTCCCTCACACAGCCCCAGAGCTCACAGGGTGCCCCAGGGGACAGGGAAGGGATTGGGCCAGAGGAGGCCCAGGAAAGCTGAGCACTCACTGGGCTGGATGGAGAGCCTGGTCCCTGAGCCAAAGGTCACCTTGTTGAAGCCTGTATTCACACAGCATTTCCTGCCCTAACAAAAACCTTGCCCAGCTCCTGGCAGCACTGGGCACCCAGGGCCCAGCAGAAGCTGCTGAATGCCAGGAGGATGCAGGCAGAGCCTGAAGGGAAGAACTGCCAGGATCTGATTGCAGCCCCAAGGGCACTGCTGGAGCTGCAAGGACAAGCCCCTGGCTGAGGGGCTGCTGCTCCTGCTCTGGGCTCAAGGAGTGGGGATCTCCTGCAGGTTCCCATCCCAGAGATGGCCCTGCAGCACCCACAGGCAATGAAATGGCAGCTGAAATCTCCCTGCCCTCACAAAGGTGGCTCAGACACACCAAGGATGTGTGGAGCACTCGGCAGGGGACACTCCAGGACTTTGGACAAAGGACACACAGAAAGCTGAGCACTCACTGGGCTGGATGGAGAGCCTGGTCCCTGAGCCAAAGGTCAGCTTGGAGCCATAGCCTGAATTCACACAGCATTTCCTGCCCTAACAAAAAGCCCCAGCAGCCTCCTGAGAGCAGCAGCTCTGCCCCAGGCTCTGCCCAGCCCTGCCAGAGCTGGGCAAACACAAACCCTCCCTGTCTCTATCCCACAGCCCTGACTGCTCCGGATGATCTGAAAGTGCAGAAGAACAGGAATGTTCAAGAAGTTTCACAGTGACTTCTGTGAGCCGGAGAGAATTTTGAGAAGAGGATCCATGTTTACCCCTGAAAGAATTTCCTACCAAAGTAGGAAAACCAAGACATAGACACAGAACACAAGAAACCAAGAAAGAAAGAAGGATAAATAAGAGAAACCTGCAACTGCCTGTTCCAATGAGCACTCTGTCTCTGGTGACCAATGAGTAAAGTGCAAACTTATGAGCTTTGTAAGCATGTATAAAAAGCATGCAGGCTACAATAAAAACAGTTTGAAGCCTTCTGAAAATGGAGTGTGTTCCTTTGTTTTGGCAGCTGAGCACTCACTGGGCTGGATGGAGAGCCTGGTCCCCGAGCCAAAGGTCAGCTTGTTGTTGCCAGATCCAAATTCACACAGCATTTCCTGCCCTAACAAAAAGCCCCAGCAGCCTCCTGAGAGCAGCAGCTCTGCCCCAGGCTCTGCCCAGCCCTGCCAGGCACATTTGGCTCTCCCAGCAGAGTTGAATGAAGCAGTGAAAGGAAGGGAAAGCAGCAATTGCTGAGCTGGGCCATCCTGCCCCACACTCCAGGCTCAGCCTGGAGAGCACAAAATGTCCCTGGCTCACCTCAAACACAAAATGTCCCTGGCTCACCTAAAGCACCAATTGTCCCTGTCTCACCTGAGTTAAATGTGTGAGATGGTATTTCTTGTTTGGCTTTAAATATTTATTAGCTCTTATCTATATGATGGTCTCAAAATTGAGACTCTACATTGGAAAATGTCCCTGTCTCACCTAAATCTCAAATTGTCCCTGCTCCCATAAATCACAAATTGTCCCCGTCAGCCCTTCTGCTGCTCAAACCCTAAACCCACCATCAATGAGGGAAATCCAGATAAACCTGTTTCTTACTTGGCTTCACAAGCAGCTTTGTCCCTTTCCCAAAGGTGAATTTGTAGCCATCATTCACACAGTGAGAAAGGAGCCAACAAAAACCACCCTGCAGGCCAGCAGTCAAATCCACAGATATTGTGTGCCCCAGTCATTGAGGAAAGACCCAAAAATGCAGCAGCTGCTTCATGGAAAGATGGGGCTGGGGCTGTTTCAGTGCCTAATCCAGCTTTTCCTTCTGCCTCAGCTGCTCTGCAGTCTGGGATTTCCAGGGGAAGCAAAGAGAAGCCAGGCAGTCTTTCAAGCCTGTCTAGAGCAGTCATTACACCACAGCATTCCTCTCCCAGAATAATTACATAAAATCATTGCAGGATTAAAAAAAAAAAAATAAACCCCAAAGAGAAGAAAGCTCAATTCCCCAGGTTTTAAAGCAAGGAAAGCAAATTGTTTTGCCTCTGGGTTTGTCCAATCCTTTGCACAGATTCAAAGCATGAACTATCCAGGACATTTTCCAACAGAAAGAGAAACTACATTGAGCATTTCACCCCAGTTTCCCCAGCCACTGGCTGTCTGTGGGATCCCACTGAAAGCACAGCTCCCTTTGCACAGGGAAAGGGGGGATTTCTGTGCACAGCATCACTTTGGACACACTAAATCACAAATTGTCCCTGTCAGCCCCCAAATGCCTTTGGACCAAGCCCTGGCACAGCTGTCAGACTGAACAGGCTCAGAGGCTCTGCTGGTACCCAGAGGAAGGGAAAATCCACCCCTGAACCCTTGTTCCAAGTGCAGCTCCCTGTGCAAGGGGAGTTTCTGTGCATTGCCAGCATCTCAGAGCCTCTGCTGAAGGTTCCCAGCAGCAGCAGCAATGAATGAAGGAGCCTCTGTGCTCTGCTGCCAATCTGCTCTGTCCCTCACAGAGCCCCAGAGCCCACAGGGTGCCCCAGGGGACAGGAAAGGGATTGGGCCAGAGGAGGCCCAGGAAAGCTGAGCACTCACTTGGCTGGATGGAGAGCCTGGTCCCTGAGCCAAAGGTCACCTTGTTGAAGTCTGTATTCACACAGCATTTCCTGCCCTAACAAAAAGCCCCAGGAGCCTCCTGAGAGCAGCAGCTCTGCCCCAGGCTCTGCCCAGCCTTGGCCGGGCTCAGAGGGGCAGCAGAGGGGACACAGAGCCCTGTCCCGGCTCCTGTGCCTCCCTGGGCTGCAGTGGCACAGCACAGCCTGGCCAGGGCAGCTGGAGCCACAGGAGCAGGAGTGTGGCCACTGGGTGCATCCCTAAAACATCCCAAAGTCATCCCACAGTCACAGGCAGAGCAAGGAGCCTTGGTCTGGGCACTCCCTGAAGGCAAAGTCACCCCTGGCCAGGGACACACAGAGATTGCCAAAGGCCCAGCCAGGCTGCTGCTCTCAGCCCCCAAGGAATGAGCTGAAAGGCAGCAGAAAGCACAGAAAGCACAGCAGCAGTGCTGCACTCACGTGGCCTGACAGTGAGCCTGGTCCCTGAGCCAAAGGTCACCCTGTAGCTGCCAGATCCAAATTCACACAGCATTTCCTGCCCTAACAAAAACCTTGCCCAGCTCCTGGCAGCACTGGGCACCCAGGGCCCAGCAGAAGCTGCTGAATGCCAGGAGGATGCAGGCAGAGCCTGAAGGGAAGAACTGCCAGGATCTGATTGCAGCCCCAAGGGCACTGCTGGAGCTGCAAGGACAAGCCCCTGGCTGAGGGGCTGCTGCTCCTGCTCTGGGCTCAAGGAGTGGGGAGCTCCTGCAGGTTCCCATCCCAGAGACGGCCCTGCAGCACCCACAGGCAATGAAATGGCAGCTGAAATCTCCCTGCCCTCACAAAGGTGGCTCAGACACACCAAGGATGTGTGGAGCAGTCGGCAGGGGACACTCCAGGACTTTGGACAAAGGACACACAGAAAGCTGAGCACTCACTGGGCTGGATGGAGAGCCTGGTCCCTGAGCCAAAGGTCAGCTTGCCATAGCCTGAACTCACACAGCATTTCCTGCCCTAACAAAAAGCCCCAGGAGCCTCCTGAGAGCAGCAGCTCTGCCCCAGGCTCTGCCCAGCCCTGCCAGAGCTGGGCAAACACAAACCCTCCCTGTCTCTATCCCACAGCCCTGACTGCTCCGGATGATCTGAAAGTGCAGAAGAACAGGAATGTCCAAGAAGTTTCACAGTGAATTCTGTGAGACAGAGAGAATTTTGAGAAGAGGATCCATGTTTACCCCTGAAAGAATTTCCTATCAAAGTAGGAAAACCAAGACATAGACACAGAACACAAGAAACCAAGAAAGAAAGAAGGATAAAAAAGAGAAAACTGCAACTGCCTGTTCCAATAAGCATTTTGTCTCTCATGACCAATGAGTAAAGGGTAAATTTATGAGCTTTGAAAGAATGTATAAAAAGCATGCAGGCTACAATAAAACCAGTTTGATTCCTTTTGAAAATGGAGTGTGTTGCTCTGTTTGGCAGCTGAGCACTCACTGGGCTGGATGGAGAGCCTGGTCCCTGAGCCAAAGGTCACCTTGTCGTATCCTGAATTCACACAGCATTTCCTGCCCTAACAAAAAGCCC
The DNA here is from genome assembly GCF_012460135.2 of Molothrus ater. Lineage (NCBI taxonomy): Eukaryota > Metazoa > Chordata > Aves > Passeriformes > Icteridae > Molothrus > Molothrus ater. The sequence continues at coordinate 2,453,262 of NC_050504.2, read as the reverse complement.
CAGGAGCCTCCTGAGAGCAGCAGCTCTGCCCCAGGCTCTGCCCAGCCCTGCCAGGCACATTTGGCTCTCCCAGCAGAGTTGAATGAAGCAGTGAAAGGAAGGGAAAGCAGCAATTGCTGAGCTGGGCCATCCTGCCCCACATTCCCGGCTCAGCCAGAGCGCAACACGTCCCTGGCTCACCTCAAACACAAAATGTCCTGGGCTCACCTAAAGCACCAATTGTCCCTGTCTCACCTGAATTAAATGTGTGAGATGGTATTTCTTGTATGGCCTTAAATATTTATTAGCTCTTATCTATATGAGGGTCTCAAAATTGAGACTCTACATTGGAAAATGTCCCTGTCTCACCTAAATCTCAAATTGTCCCTGCTCCCATAAATCACAAATTGTCCCCGTCAGCCCTTCTGCTGCTCAAACCCTAAACCCACCATCAATGAGGGAAATCCAGATAAACCTGTTTCTTACTTGGTTTCACAAGCAGCTTTGTCCCTTTCCCAAAGGTGAATTTGTAGCCATCATTCACACAGTGAGAAAGGAGCCAACAAAAACCACCCTGCAGGCCAGCAGTCAAATCCACAGATATTGTGTGCCCCAGTCATTGAGGAAAGACCCAAAAATGCAGCAGCTGCTTCATGGAAAGATGGGGCTGGGGCTGTTTCAGTGCCTAATCCAGCTTTTCCTTCTGCCTCAGCTGCTCTGCAGTCTGGGATTTCCAGGGAAGCAAAGAGAAGCCAGGCAGTCTTTCAAGCCTGTCTAGAGCAGTCCTTACACCACAGCATTCCTCTCATAGAATAATTACATAAAATCATTGCAGGATTAAAAAAATCAATAAACCCCAAAGAGAAGAAAGCTCAATTCCCCAGGTTTTAAAGCAAGGAATGCAAATTGTTTTGCCTCTGGGTTTGTCCAATCCTTTGCACAGATTCAAAGCATGAACTATCCAGGACATTTTCCAACAAAAAGAGAAACTACACTGAGCATTTCACCCCAGTTTCCCCAGCCACTGGCTGGCTGTGGGATCCCACTGAAAGAACAGCTCCCTTTGCACAGGGAAAGGGGGGATTTCTGTGCACAGCATCACTTTGGACACACTAAATCACAAATTGTCCCTCTCAGCCCCCAAATGCCTTTGGACCAAGCCCTGGCACAGCTGTCAGACTGAGCAGGCTCAGAGGCTCTGCTGGTACCCAGAAGAAGGGAAAATCCACTCCTGAACCCTTGTTCCAAGTGCAGCTCCCTGTGCAAGGGGAGTTTCTGTGCATTGCCAGCATCTCAGAGCCTCTGCTGAAGGTTCCCAGCAGCAGCAGCAATGAATGAAGGAGCCTCTGTGCTCTGCTGCCAATCTGCTCTGTCCCTCACAGAGCCCCAGAGCCCACAGGGTGCCCCAGGGGACAGGGAAGGGATTGGGCCAGAGGAGGCCCAGGAAAGCTGAGCACTCACTGGGCTGGATGGAGAGCCTGGTCCCCGAGCCAAATGTCACCTTGTTGAAGCCTGTATTCACACAGCATTTCCTGCCCTAACAAAAAGCCCCAGGAGCCTCCTGAGAGCAGCAGCTCTGCCCCAGGCTCTGCCCAGCCCTGCCAGGCACATTTGGCTCTCCCAGCAGAGTTGAATGAAGCAGTGAAAGGAAGGGAAAGCAGCAATTGCTGAGCTGGGCCATCCTGCCCCACATTCCCGGCTCAGCCAGAGCGCAACACGTCCCTGGCTCACCTCAAACACAAAATGTCCTGGGCTCACCTAAAGCACCAATTGTCCCTGTCTCACCTGAATTAAATGTGTGAGATGGTATTTCTTGTATGGCCTTAAATATTTATTAGCTCTTATCTATATGAGGGTCTCAAAATTGAGACTCTACATTGGAAAATGTCCCTGTCTCACCTAAATCTCAAATTGTCCCTGCTCCCATAAATCACAAATTGTCCCCGTCAGCCCTTCTGCTGCTCAAACCCTAAACCCACCATCAATGAGGGAAATCCAGATAAACCTGTTTCTTACTTGGTTTCACAAGCAGCTTTGTCCCTTTCCCAAAGGTGAATTTGTAGCCATCATTCACACAGTGAGAAAGGAGCCAACAAAAACCACCCTGCAGGCCAGCAGTCAAATCCACAGATATTGTGTGCCCCAGTCATTGAGGAAAGACCCAAAAATGCAGCAGCTCCTTCATGGAAAGATGGGGCTGGGGCTGTTTCAGTGCCTAATCCAGCTTTTCCTTCTGCCTCAGCTGCTCTGCAGTCTGGGATTTCCAGGGAAGCAAAGAGAAGCCAGGCAGTCTTTCAAGCCTGTCTAGAGCAGTCCTTACACCACAGCATTCCTCTCATAGAATAATTACATAAAATCATTGCAGGATTAAAAAAATCAATAAACCCCAAAGAGAAGAAAGCTCAATTCCCCAGGTTTTAAAGCAAGGAATGCAAATTGTTTTGCCTCTGGGTTTGTCCAATCCTTTGCACAGATTCAAAGCATGAACTATCCAGGACATTTTCCAACAAAAAGAGAAACTACACTGAGCATTTCACCCCAGTTTCCCCAGCCACTGGCTGGCTGTGGGATCCCACTGAAAGAACAGCTCCCTTTGCACAGGGAAAGGGGGGATTTCTGTGCACAGCATCACTTTGGACACACTAAATCACAAATTGTCCCTGTCAGCCCCCAAATGCCTTTGGACCAAGCCCTGGCACAGCTGTCAGACTGAACAGGCTCAGAGGCTCTGCTGGTACCCAGAAGAAGGGAAAATCCACTCCTGAACCCTTGTTCCAAGTGCAGCTCCCTGTGCAAGGGGAGTTTCTGTGCATTGCCAGCATCTCAGAGCCTCTGCTGAAGGTTCCCAGCAGCAGCAGCAATGAATGAAGGAGCCTCTGTGCTCTGCTGCCAATCTGCTCTGTCCCTCACACAGCCCCAGAGCCCACAGGGTGCCCCAGGGGACAGGGAAGCGATTGGGCCAGAGGAGGCCCAGGAAAGCTGAGCACTCACTGGGCTGGATGGAGAGCCTGGTCCCTGAGCCAAAGGTCACCTTGGTGTAGCCTGAATTCACACAGCATTTCCTGCCCTAACAAAAACCTTGCCCAGCTCCTGGCAGCACTGGGCACCCAGGGCCCAGCAGAAGCTGCTGAGTGCCAGGAGGATGCAGGCAGAGCCTGAAGGGAAGAACTGCCAGGATCTGATTGCAGCCCCAAGGGCACTGCTGGAGCTGCAAGGACAAGCCCCTGGCTGAGGGGCTGCTGCTCCTGCTCTGGGCTCAAGGAGTGGGGATCTCCTGCAGGTTCCCATCCCAGAGACGGCCCTGCAGCACCCACAGGCAATGAAATGGCAGCTGAAATCTCCCTGCCCTCACAAAGGTGGCTCAGACACACCAAGGATGTGTGGAGCACTCGGCAGGGGACACTCCAGGACTTTGGACAAAGGACACACAGAAAGCTGAGCACTCACTGGGCTGGATGGAGAGCCTGGTCCCTGAGCCAAAGGTCAGCTTGGAGGCAAAGCCTGAATTCACACAGCATTTCCTGCCCTAACAAAAAGCCCCAGCAGCCTCCTGAGAGCAGCAGCTCTGCCCCAGGCTCTGCCCAGCCCTGCCAGAGCTGGGCAAACACAAACCCTCCCTGTCTCTATCCCACAGCCCTGACTGCTCCGGATGATCTGAAAGTGCAGAAGAACAGGAATGTTCAAGAAGTTTCACAGTGACTTCTGTGAGCCAGAGAGAATTTTGAGAAGAGGATCCATGTTTACCCCTGAAAGAATTTCCTATCAAAGTAGGAAAACCAAGACATAGACACAGAACACAAGAAACTAAGAAAGAAAGGAGGATAAATAAGACAAACCTGAACTTCCTATTCCAATAAGCATTTTGTTTTTCTCTGGTGACCAATGAGTAAAGTGTAAATTTATGAGCTTTGTAAGAATGTCTAAAAAGCATGCAGGCTACAATAAAAACAGTTTGAAGCCTTCTGAAAATGGAGTGTGTTGCTTTGTTTTGGCAGCTGAGCACTCACTTGGCTGGATGGAGAGCCTGGTCCCTGAGCCAAAGGTCAGCTTGTTGTATCCTGAATTCACACAGCATTTCCTGCCCTAACAAAAAGCCCCAGGAGCCTCCTGAGAGCAGCAGCTCTGCCCCAGGCTCTGCCCAGCCCTGCCAGGCACATTTGGCTCTCCCAGCAGAGTTGAATGAAGCAGTGAAAGGAAGGGAAAGCAGCAATTGCTGAGCTGGGCCATCCTGCCCCACACTCCAGGCTCAGCCTGGAGAGCACAAAATGTCCCTGGCTCACCTCAATCACAAAATGTCCTGGGCTCATCTAAGCACCAATTGTCCCTGTCTCATCTAAGCACCAATTGTCCCTGTCTCACCTGAAATAAATGTGTGAGATGTTATTTCTTGTTTGGCTTTAAATATTTATTAGCTCTTATCTATACGAGGGTCTCAAAATTGAGACTCTACATTGGAAAATGTCCCTGTCTCACCTAAATCTCAAATTGTCCCTGCTCCCATAAATCACAAATTGTCCCCGTCAGCCCTTCTGCTGCTCAAACCCTAAACCCACCATCAATGAGGGAAATCCAGATAAACCTGTTTCTTACTTGGCTTCACAAGCAGCTTTGTCCCTTTCCCAAAGGTGAATTTGTAGCCATCATTCACACAGTGAGAAAGGAGCCAACAAACACCACCCTGCAGGCCAGCAGTCAAAGCCACAGATATTGTGTGCCCCAGTCATTGAGGAAAGACCCTAAAATGCAGCAGCTGCTTCATGGAAAGATGGGGCTGGGGCTGTTTCAGTGCCTAATCCAGCTTTTCCTTCTGCCTCAGCTGCTCTGCAGTCTGGGATTTCCAGGGCAAGCAAAGAGAAGCCAGGCAGTCTTTCAAGCCTGTCTAGAGCAGTCCTTACACCACAGCATTCCTCTCCCAGAATAATTACATAAAATCATTGAAGGATTAAAAAAACAAAAATAAACCCCGAAGAGAAGAAAGCTCAATTCCCCAGGTTTTAAAGCAAGGAATGCAAATTGTTTTGCCTCTGGGTTTGTCCAATCCTTTGCACAGATTCAAAGCATGAATTATCCAGGACATTTTCCAACAAAAAGAGAAACTACACTGAGCATTTCACCCCAGTTTCCCCAGCCACTGGCTGGCTGTGGGATCCCACTGAAAGCACAGCTCCCTTTGCACAGGGAAAGGGGGGATTTCTGTGCACAGCATCATTTTGGACACACTAAATCACAAATTGTCCCTGTCAGCCCCCAAATGCCTTTGGACCAAGCCCTGGCACAGCTGTCAGACTGAACAGGCTCAGAGGCTCTGCTGGTACCCAGAAGAAGGGAAAATCCACTCCTGAACCCTTGTTCCAAGTGCAGCTCCCTGTGCAAGGGGAGTTTCTGTGCATTGCCAGCATCTCAGAGCCTCTGCTGAAGGTTCCCAGCAGCAGCAGCAATGAATGAAGGAGCCTCTGTGCTCTGCTGCCAATCTGCTCTGTCCCTCACACAGCCCCAGAGCCCACAGGGTGCCCCAGGGGACAGGGAAGGGATTGGGCCAGAGGAGGCCCAGGAAAGCTGAGCACTCACTGGGCTGGATGGAGAGCCTGGTCCCTGAGCCAAAGGTCAGCTTGTTGAATCCAAAATTCACACAGCATTTCCTGCCCTAACAAAAACCTTGCCCAGCTCCTGGCAGCACTGGGCACCCAGGGCCCAGCAGAAGCTGCTGAGTGCCAGGAGGATGCAGGCAGAGCCTGAAGGGAAGAACTGCCAGGATCTGATTGCAGCCCCAAGGGCACTGCTGGAGCTGCAAGGACAAGCCCCTGGCTGAGGGGCTGCTGCTCCTGCTCTGGGCTCAAGGAGTGGGGATCTCCTGCAGGTTCCCATCCCAGAGACGGCCCTGCAGCACCCACAGGCAATGAAATGGCAGCTGAAATCTCCCTGCCCTCACAAAGGTGGCTCAGACACACCAAGGATGTGTGGAGCACTCGGCAGGGGACACTCCAGGACTTTGGACAAAGGACACACAGAAAGCTGAGCACTCACTGGGCTGGATGGAGAGCCTGGTCCCTGAGCCAAAGGTCAGCTTGCCAGAGCCATAGCCTGAATTCACACAGCATTTCCTGCCCTAACAAAAAGCCCCAGCAGCCTCTTGAGAGCAGCAGCTCTGCCCCAGGCTCTGCCCAGCCCTGCCAGAGCTGGGCAAACACAAACCCTCCCTGTCTCTATCCCACAGCCCTGACTGCTCTGGATGATCTGAAAGTGCAGAAGAACAGGAATGTTCAAGAAGTTTCACAGTGACTTCTGTGAGCCAGAGAGAATTCTGAGAAGAGGATCCATGTTTACCCCTGAAAGAATTTCCTAGCAAAGTAGGAAAACCAAGACATAGACACAGAACACAAGAAACCAAGGAGGAAAGGAGGATAAATAAGAGAAACCTGAACTTCCTATTCCAATGAGCATTTTGTTTTTCTCTAATGACCAATGAGTAAAGTGTAAATTTATGAGCTTTGTAAGCATGTATAAAAAGCATGCAGGCTACAATAAAAACAGTTTGAAGCCTTCTGAAAATGGAGTGTGTTGCTTTGTTTTGGCAGCTGAGCACTCACTGGGCTGGATGGAGAGCCTGGTCCCTGAGCCAAAGGTCACCTTGTTGTTGCCAGATCCAAATTCACACAGCATTTCCTGCCCTAACAAAAAGCCCCAGCAGCCTCCTGAGAGCAGCAGCTCTGCCCCAGGCTCTGCCCAGCCCTGCCAGGCACATTTGGCTCTCCCAGCAGAGTTGAATGAAGCAGTGAAAGGAAGGGAAAGCAGCAATTGCTGAGCTGGGCCATCCTGCCCCACTCTCCAGGCTCAGCCAGAGCGCAACACGTCCCTGGCTCACCTCAAATACAAAATGTCCTGGGCTCATCTAAGCACCAATTGTCCCTGTCTCACCTGAATTAAATGTGTGAGATGGTATTTCTTGTTTGGCTTTAAATATTTATTAGCTCTTATCTATATGAGGGTCTCAAAATTGAGACTCTACATTGAAAAATGTCCCTGTCTCACCTAAATCTCAAATTGTCCCTGCTCCCATAAATCACAAATTGTCCCCGTCAGCCCTTCTGCTGCTCAAACCCTAAACCCACCATCAATGAGGGAAATCCAGATAAACCTGTTTCTTACTTGGTTTCACAAGCAGCTTTGTCCCTTTCCCAAAGGTGAATTTGTAGCCATCATTCACACAGTGAGAAAGGAGCCAACAAAAACCACCCTGCAGGCCAGCAGTCAAAGCCACAGATATTGTGTGCCCCAGTCATTGAGGAAAGACCCAAAAATGCAGCAGCTGCTTCATGGAAAGATGGGGCTGGGGCTGTTTCAGTGCCTAATCCAGCTTTTCCTTCTGCCTCAGCTGCTCTGCAGTCTGGGATTCCAGGGAAGCAAAGAGAAGCCAGGCAGTCTTTCAAGCCTGTCTAGAGCAGTCATTACACCACAGCATTCCTCTCATAGAATAATTACATTAAATCATTGCAGGATTAAAAAAAAATTAAATAAATAAACCCCAAAGAGAAGAAAGCTCAATTCCCCAGGTTTTAAAGCAAGGAAAGCAAATTGTTTTGCCTCTGGGTTTGTCCAATCCTTTGCACAGATTCAAAGCATGAACTATCCAGGACATTTTCCAACAGAAAGAGAAACTACATTGAGCATTTCACCCCAGTTTCCCCAGCCACTGGCTGGCTGTGGGATCCCACTGAAAGCACAGCTCCCTTTGCACAGGGAAAGGGGGGATTTCTGTGCACAGCATCACTTTGGACACACTAAATCACAAATTGTCCCTGTCAGCCCCCAAATGCCTTTGGACCAAGCCCTGGCACAGCTGTCAGACTGAACAGGCTCAGAGGCTCTGCTGGTACCCAGAAGAAGGGAAAATCCACTCCTGAACCCTTGTTCCAAGTGCAGCTCCCTGTGCAAGGGGAGTTTCTGTGCATTGCCAGCATCTCAGAGCCTCTGCTGAAGGTTCCCAGCAGCAGCAGCAATGAATGAAGGAGCCTCTGTGCTCTGCTGCCAATCTGCTCTGTCCCTCACAGAGCCCCAGAGCCCACAGGGTGCCCCAGGGGACAGGGAAGGGATTGGGCCAGAGGAGGCCCAGGAAAGCTGAGCACTCACTGGGCTGGATGGAGAGCCTGGTCCCTGAGCCAAAGGTCACCTTGGTGTAGCCTGAATTCACACAGCATTTCCTGCCCTAACAAAAAGCCCAAGGAGCTCCTGGCAGCACTGGGCACCCAGGGCCCAGCAGAAGCTGCTGAATGCCAGGAGGATGCAGGCAGAGCCTGAAGGGAAGAACTGCCAGGATCTGATTGCAGCCCCAAGGGCACTGCTGGAGCTGCAAGGACAAGCCCCTGGCTGAGGGGCTGCTGCTCCTGCTCTGGGCTCAAGGAGTGGGGATCTCCTGCAGGTTCCCATCCCAGAGACGGCCCTGCAGCACCCACAGGCAATGAAATGGCAGCTGAAATCTCCCTGCCCTCACAAAGGTGGCTCAGACACACCAAGGATGTGTGGAGCACTCGGCAGGGGACACTCCAGGACTTTGGACAAAGGACACACAGAAAGCTGAGCACTCACTGGGCTGGATGGAGAGCCTGGTCCCTGCGCCAAAGGTCAGCTTGGAGGCAAAGCCTGAATTCACACAGCATTTCCTGCCCTAACAAAAAGCCCCAGGAGCCTCCTGAGAGCAGCAGCTCTGCCCCAGGCTCTGCCCAGCCCTGCCAGAGCTGGGCAAACACAAACCCTCCCTGTCTCTATCCCACAGCCCTGACTGCTCCGGATGATCTGAAAGTGCAGAAGAACAGGAATGTTCAAGAAGTTTCACAGTGACTTCTGTGAGCCAGAGAGAATTTTGAGAAGAGGATCCATGTTTACCCCTGAAAGAATTTCCTAGCAAAGTAGGAAAAGACATAGACACAGAAGACAAGAAACCAAGAAAGAAAGAAGGACAAAAAAGAGAAACCTGCAACTGCCTGTTCCAATAAGCATTTTGTCTCTCATGACCAATGAGTAAAGGGTAAAGTTATGAGCTTTGTTACAATGTACAAAAAGCATGCAGGCTACAATAAAAACAGTTTGAAGCCTTCTGAAAATGGAGTGTGTTGCTTTGTTTTGGCAGCTGAGCACTCACTGGGCTGGATGGAGAGTCTGGTCCCTGAGCCAAAGGTCAGCTTGTTGTTGCCAGATCCAAATTCACACAGCATTTCCTGCCCTAACAAAAACCTTGCCCAGCTCCTGGCAGCACTGGGCACCCAGCAGATAGGGCTGAATGCCAGCACTCTTGGATTTGTGGATGCAAATCCTGCTTGGAAGTCGAAAGGCGGAGATGAGAAGAGAGGAGAGAGAGGAGAGAGAGGAGAGAGAGGAGAGAGAGGAGAGAGAGGAGAGAGAGGAGAGAGAGAGGACATGTAACCCCATAACTGAAGAACCTCCAGCCTAGAAAGGGTATCCTGAAAATCTCACTGGCCATGGGACAGTTTTGACCCACATGGAAGGAGTTAATAAGAAATTTGTGCACTTCTCAGCTGAAACTGGAATTCTGTGAGTGATTCTCTGCCAATGTGAGCTTGTGCCACAGCTCACACAGCAGTTTTCAGCTCATGCACAAGCTGAGAGAGAAAAGCAACCCCTGTTGGCATGGCCATGGCACAAAATGTGTCCGGGAGCCCACACTGGGTATCTGAAAGGAAGGACAGATCACTGACAGGGTAATTGAAGACATTCTCCACTAGACTTGTCTTCAGCTCATGTGGGAATCAGAAAAACAGAAATATCCACAGACACTGAAGGATTTGATCTGCAGCCCTAGAAGAAGCTTAGATTGATATAGAAATACAATACAGAGATATTAAGCAGCAAAAGAATAAATTTATATTTCTATAGTTGTAGGTGAGAATATGCCTTAAGTAAGTGAGAAACTGTATTGAGTAAGATAGTGAAGAGTCTATAGTATTGTAATTGTATAAAGTAAACTCAGAGTTTAGAAGTTAGAATAGAAGCCACTGTGTGCATGTGAGTTAGCAGCCCATTAAATAAAAGTATCTGCAGTACAACAAAAGCAAGTAAAGGTAATAGGTTAGAAAAGTAAAATAAATTCTGTGGCAACTGTGTATGAGTTTAGAAAGGTCTATATTACCCTGTAAGAAAGAAACTTGTGACTACTCTTGAACTATAGCCAAATACTTAATCCTCTAAAATCTCACAGCCTCTAAAATAAATGTTTATCTAAGCAATAAATAATTCTTAACTTCACTATAGTCCCATCCCTTCATTTCTAGCAACAACAATGATAAGCTCATATCACTAGTATGATCTTTTTCATCTTTTTTCTATCTACAACATTGAGCAAAAACTGGTTTAAACCTTACTTGGTTTCACCCTTAGCTGCACTCCACGTAAAAAGGTGATTTTTTCTCCATAGTTATTCACACAGTGCTTGCCTTCAAAACAAAAACCCTTTTTATCCTCCAGGACCAAATTAGGTTCAACTTGACTTTTTTTTTTTTAAACTTAGTCTACCCAAGTAAACTCCTTGGCAATTTTAACTACATTTCCTGTAAAGATTTCTCCTAGTTTATGGTTTCATTCAGTTTGGGCAGAGATGGCACTGACTGGAAGTTTTCTCCTTTATTCATGCTAAGAAACCCCACAGCAAATTTCCTCCTTCAGCATTAAATCAGCATTAAAAACAAATATCTCCTCCTGGACCTTCTTGCACCAAACACATTTTTTGATTCCCCCAAACAAAAATTTCCCCTATTACAGCCCAGCTACTTTTTAAAATTTTTTTTTCTTTGTTTTATTTTTGTTTTTGTCAAGGAGTGCAAACCTGGATGGAAACCTCTCTGTAGCCAGAAGTAGGAGACACAGAACAAAGGCTAAGAAAGTTTTCCCAGCAGAGAAGGAATTGCAACCTCTGGGAATTAATGAGAACCTTTTCTGGGTTCTGGAAAATGGAAATAAAAGGACAGGGAGAGGTCTGCAGGTCTGGGAGGTTTCTGGGAACAGGCAGTAGTGGTGAGAATTACTCAAAAATCTCACAGCTCTCAGTGACACACATGGCACAGGAAAATCCAGGCCCCCAAGTAGATTTTTAACTTCATAATGATTTTTTTTTCCCCTCTGGTGCAAGGTCAAGCTCTGACCTTCAGCTGCTCTCAGAAGGAAAGAACAATGGAATTTAAATTCCATTTAAAATGGCTGTTTCAATGCTTTCCTGGAAAGAGGAATTAGGCCTTTCTATCCATAACTTCCCTCGGGTTTTCCACCTACCTGGTTTCACTACCAGTTGTGTCCCACTCCCAAAGGTCACTTTCCAGCCAGATGCTGAATTCACACAGTGACACACTCGCTAACAAAAACCACACACAGCTTTGGGTCCACACAAATATGTGTGTTTTCCAAAAGAGATCAAGGGGAAAACAGATTCCACCCTTGTCACATCCATTTAAATCTAAATTAGGATGTTTTTCCAGCTGCATACCTCTGATGTCTGGAGACAGAAACAATTCCGAATGCAGGAGAAACCCAAACCCTATCAGCTTAATGTAGGTGAAGCTCTTGGGCAATCTTTGCAATGTTTAGGAGAGAGGAGAATCTCAGCCTTGCCCTTATAATGTGAAACAACTATTTGTTTTTAGGTGTACCTGCTTTCAGAATTAGTTTTGTGCCTCTCCCAAAGGTGAGTTTCCAGGATGACTCAGTTATCCCACAGTAATCAACCTTTATACAAAAAATGGTAAAGCAGAAAAGCCTCAGCCTTTAACAGCCAGAACACACTGTTTGACATTTCAGAAGGGGATGAAATTTCCACCACGTTTTAAACGAACTAACAGAGCTGTTTCTAAAACTTCTCATGGTCTAAAGAAGGAGTCAGGCAGAGCAGCCAGAAGCTAAGCAAGGGACCAGAGCCATTGAAGAAAGAAGCAAAGAAAAATGAAACAGAAACTTCCAGAAAAAAACCAATCTAAGCTCCTAATTTCTCCTCTTTGTTTAGTTGATAATAAATCCAGTAAGGGAAAGAAGCAAAGAAAAATTAAACAGAAACTTCCAGAAAAAACCCAATCTAAGGTTCTAATTTCTCCTCTTTGTTTAGTTGATAATAAATCCAGTAAGGGAAAGAAGCAAAGAAAAATAAACAGAAACTTCCAGAAAAAAACAATCTAAGGTTCTAGTTTTCCCTGTTGACAATAAATCCAGTAAGGGACGCAAAGCCAAGTCCCAGAAAGCAGCTCTGTCTAATTTTCTCAATAAACAAAGGCTATTCATGAATTATAAGCTCAAAAACATTCCCCAGGAGGTTCCTCCAGCTGAGGTGCTCCACAACACAAACACATTCACTGATTTTCAGCACAGCAGCACTTTCAGAGCTGCTCCACTCACAGCAACCTGGCAGAGAGTTAGAAACTCATTGTTCAGAATGTGCCCTCCTCCCCCATGCCCTCCTGCCTTCAATTGTAAAGAAGCTTTTCCCTCTGTATCCTCAGGAAGATCTGATAAAAACCCTACAAATGTGTCCTTGGGGAGGAGATACTTACTGGGCTTTACCAGCAGCCTGGTTCCACTCCCAAAGGTCAGTCTGTTTGTCCTTCCTGAGTACACACAGCCAAAAACTCCCTTACAAAAACCCCCAGGCTCCTCTGCACGTTTCACCTTCCAGGAGACTCTATTGTCACCAAAATAAAACTCTATGTCCAAAATGCCTGTTAGGGACTCCTCCCTACAGAAATCTTAGAGATGAAAATCCATTTCTTTTGAAATAATGGATTTATTTATCCAATAAATAAATAATAAATGATGGATTTTCTAAAGAAACAATTGTAAAGAAGCTTTTCCCTCTGTATCCTATGGAAGATCTGGTAAAAAACCTAAAAATGCAGTGTGTCCTTGGGGAGGAGATACTTACTGGGCCTTACCAGCAGCCTGGTTCCACTCCCAAAAGTCAGTCTGTCTGCATTTCCTGAGTACACACAGCCAAAAACTGCCTTACAAAAACCCCCAGGCTCCTCTGCACATTTCAGCTTCCAGGGCAGCAGACTCTACTGTCACCAATATGTGCAAAATGCCTGTTAGGGATCCCCCAAAAATGAAGTCTGGGGTGCCTCTCCTCTGTCCCCTTGCAGGTTTTGTGTCAATATTTTTACAGATCAAGAATGATGAAGTGCCCTGATCTTGGAAAGCTTTGTCATAGACAGGGATCAATTAAGAACCTCCCTACAGAAATCCTAGAGCTGAAAATCCATTTCTTTTGAAAGAATGGATTTATTTCTCCAATAAATAAATAATAAATTATGGATTTGGTAAAGAAAGAATTGTAAAGAAGCTTTTCCCTCTGTATCCTCAGGAATATCTAATAAAAAACCTAAAAATGCAGTGTGTCCTTGGGGAGGAGATACTTACTGGGCTTTATCAGCAGCCTGGTTCCACTCCCAAAGGTCAGTCTGTTTGTCCCTCCTGAGTACACACAGCCAAAAACTCCCTTACAAAAACCCCCAGGCTCCTCTGCAGATTTCACCTTCCAGGGCAGCAGACTCTACTGTCACCAATATGTGCAAAATGCCTGTTAGGGATCCCCAAAAACGAAGGATGGGTTGTCTCTCCTCTGTCCCCTTGCAGCTTTGTGTCAATATTTTTGCAGATCAAGAATGATGAAGTGCCCTGATTGTGGGAAGTTTTGTCATAGCCAGGGATCAATTAAGACCCTCCCTACAGAAATCCTAGAGATGAAAATCCATTTATTTTTAAATAATGGATTTATTTATCTAATCAATAATTAATATATAGGCGATTTTGTAAAGAAAGAATTGTAAAGAAGCTTTTCCCTCTGTATCCTAAGGAAGAACTGATAAAAACCCGAAAAGTGTCATGTGTCCTTGGGGAGGAGATACTTACTGGGCTTTACCAGCAGCCTGGTTCCACTCCCAAAGGTCAGTCTGTTTGTCCTTCCTGAGTACACACAGCCAAAAACTCCCTTACACAAACCCCCAGGCTCCTCTGCACGTTTCACCTTCCAGCGAAGCAGACTCTACTGGCACCAAAATAGAACTCTATGTGCAAAATGCCTGTTAGGGATCCTCAAAAAATGAAGTCTGGGGTGTCTCTCCTCTGTGCCCTTGCAGGTTTGTGTCAATATTTTTACAGGTCAAGAATGATGAAGTGCCCTGATTGTGGGAAGCCAGGAATCAACTAAGACTTCTACAGAAATCCTAGAGTTGAAAATCCATTTCTTTTGAAAGAATGGATTCATTTATCCAATAAATAAATAATACATAGTGGATTTTGTTAAAAAAGAATTGTAAAGAAGTTTTCCCCTCTGTATCCTCAGGAAGATCTGATAAAAACCCTAAAAATGCAGCGTGTCCTTGGGGAGGAGATACTTACTGGGCTTTACCAGCAGCTTGGTTCCACTCCCAAAGGTCAGTCTGTCTGCATTTCCTGTGTACACACAGCCAAAAACTCCCTTACAAAAACCCCCAGGCTCCTCTGCAGATTTCACCTTCCAGGGCAGGAGAAGCTGAATACAGTATTCAATACTGTATTCAGTATTGATTACAGTATTCAGTATTCAATACAGAGACTCTATTGTCACCAAAATAAAACTCTATGTGCAAAATGCCTGTTAGGGATCCCCAAAAAATGAAGGCTGGGGTGTCTCTTCTCTGTCCCCTTACAAGTTTTGTGTCAATATTTTTACAGATTAAGAATGTTGAAGTGCCCTGATTGTGGGAAGCGTTGTCATAGCCAGGAATCAATTAAGACTCTCCCTACAGAAATCCTGGAGCTGAAAATCCATTTCTTTTGAAAGAATGGATTTATTTATCCAATAAATAAATAATAAATGTTGGATTTTGTAAAGAAAGAATTGTAAAGAAGCTTTTCCCTCTGTATCCTCAGGAAGATCTGATAAAAAACCTAAAAGTGCAGTGTGTCCTTGGGGAGGAGATACTTACTGGGCTTTACCAGCAGCCTGGTTCCACTCCCAAAGGTCAGTCTGACTGCATTTCCTGAGTACACACAGCCAAAAACTCCCTTACAAAAACCCCCAGGCTCCTCTGCACATTTCAGCTTCCAGGAGACTCTGTTGTCACCAAAATAAAACTCCATGTGCAAAATGCCTGTTAGGGAACCCCAAAAAATGAAGTCTAGGGTGTCTCTTCTCTGTCCCCTTACAAGTTGTGTGTCAATATTTTTACAGGTCAAGAACCATGAAGTGCCCTAATTATGGGAAGCCAGGAATCAACGAAGATTTCTAAAGAAATCTTAGAGTTGAAAATCGATTTCTTTTGAAAGAATGGATTAATTTATCCAATAAATAAATAATAAATTATGGATTTGGTAAACAAAGAATTGTAAAGAAGCTTTTCCCTATGTATCCTCAGGAAGATATGATAAAAAACCTAAAAATGCAGCGTGTCCTTGGGGAGGAGATACTTACTGGGCTTTACCAGCAGCTTGGTTCCACTCCCAAAGGTCAGTCTGTCTGCATTTCCTGAGTACACACAGCCAAAAACTGCCTTACAAAAACCCCCAGGCTCCTCTGCACATTTCACCTTCCAGGGCAGGAGACTCTACTGTCACCAAAATCAAACACCATGTGCAAAATGCCTGTTAGGGAACCCCCAAAAATGAAGTCTGGGGTGTCTCTCCTCTGTCCCCTTACAAGTTTTGTGTCAATATTTTTACAGGTTAAGAATGATGAAGTGCCCTGATCTTGGGAGGCTTTGGCATAGCCAGGAATCAATTAAGACCCTCCCTACAGAAATCCTAGAGCTGAAAATCCATTTCTTTTGAAATAATGGATTTATTTCTCCAATAAATAAATAATAAATATTGGACTTATTTATCCATTTATTTTGAAATAAATGGATTTATTTATCCAATAAATCCATTTATTTTGAAAGCTGTGTTTTGGAAAGATAGACATTCCCAGGAGCTCTGCACTCCCTAGTGCTGAGTGGTTTTGGAGGGGAAGATGTGACTGGGGACAATATCTACCAAGGACACCTGGCTCATTATTTCACCTTAGCAGAGCTTCTGCAGGCTTCTCTATACTTGTTAATACATATTAAATCACTTTTTTTAAAGGACAGAGAATTGCCAGTTCTCTGAAGAGCCATCTTCTCCTTTCCTGCTCAAGTAATTCCACACATGAGGAGACCTTATGGTGCTCTTCAAAAGGGATAAATGTGAAAAGCACAAGGAAAATCATTCTTTTACACTGTCTGCAGTATCTCCTTCTACCAAGGAATACCATGAACATCAAGCAGCTTGAGAATTGTGACAGCTCTGTATTTTGGTGAAAGATTTGTCATCTGTCTGGCACTCCACACTGATTTACATGACTTTTCATGATTTTGTCCTTGCATCCTTTGTGTGAGTAGAAAGTCCTGGAAGGACTCCTCTCATAACAGCTCTCCATGAACCCTCAGACCTTACCAAAAAACCCCCAGGCTTTTTATTGCTGCTCTGTTTCCACTAAATGTTCCAGCCCCACTCTCATTTCAGCCCCAAGAGCAGCAGATATGGAAGGAGATTCCCCTTCCTCTCCCAGGATAATTACATATTACAGATTTCAAACATCTGATTCTCCAAAACTTCTCAAAATGCTCTTGTTCAGATCATGCACTTACTTGGTTTAACACTGAGCCTCGTTCCTCTGCCAAACTGCAGCTTTGCATAGCTGCTTCCTGAATTCACACATCATTCAATCCCTTTGCAAAAACCCCTCCTGTTCTGAAAATACACCCAAAACAGGAAAACTCCTGCTCTGTGATGGTTTCTGGACAGGAGGGAACTCAGATAATCCCCTCCCAGATTTACTGAACCTATCAAAGAAAATCTAGGCATATATCTGGCATCTCAATAAAATATTTCAATTCTGTAATCTATCCAGACAGGAAAACACTTCCAGCCTCACTGCAAGCCTCCATTCCTTGTTCCTCACTAAGAATTCAGAAAACATCTGCTCACTGAAATATAAAGGTGAGGAAGAGGACTTGCCCTTGCAGTTGGATAATTAACCATCCTGCTAACGAGTTTCTGAGATGGATATGCCCATTTCAGCTCTTCCTTGTATATCCTGAGCTGTTCCACACATGTTTAAGTGGATGAATTGCTTATGGGAGGTTTTCAGAAATGCAATAATGAAGATTGCATTAATGCAACCCCACTTAGTTCTCCTTCCTGCACCCAGTCAGGGCACACATCACTCACTGCATCCTGAAAAAATCCAGATAAAAAGAAGTCTGCAGATGAATTAACCTACACATTGTGGTGCTCACTTGGGTGAGTCTTGGGTTTCCTCCTGTCATTTTCTACATACCACTTTTCATTACCAGCATTCCCCCCTCCTTCAGTGTTTCCTGACATTTGGGCAAGAGAAATGCTTCTCACAGAATTCAGCAAGACCACAGTTCCTCACTTGTGAATCCAAGGCAAAATCTGACAGAAAACACCATTCTGATGACAAGTCAGGAATGGGGACTTACTAAGATATTTATCCTGATTTCTACAGAACAGGCAGGAAAACAGTGTGAGACTGCTGCAGTATTTGAGATCATCACAATTGAAGAAGAATTACACTCAGTGGATCTGCATGATGGAACAGTAATTTGGGCTGGCTGCATTTGCAAAATATCTGGCAGAGTAGGAAGGTAAATAGGTAAAAAAAGCTGCTTCCTTAACCTGACTACTCTTACCACAACTATCTGTGTCCCCTGTCCAAACATCTGCTTTCTCCCTCCTGCCTGAGAGTTCTCTACAAAAGTCATCTCTGAACTAATCTAAAAGCATGGTGTGAGCCACAGGACCTGCCTATGAAGAAAAAGTTGTGCCCTTCACAGCTCAAAATGGGAAAAAAACCAGAACCAACCAGTCAGATGTAGATAAAAATTATATGGGAATGCTGTCTGGAGTGGTTTTCTTCCTTTCTTCCTCAGGTATTTTATTTAAATTTTGACTGCAAATTGGAGATTTGCATATGAACAAAGGTTTGTTCTGATTTCTTTCTCCAAAGTGAAAAGAAAGTTCATTTTACTCTACTAATTTCTGTTTCTCAGGTATATCTGCCTCCCAAGTACCAATTGGATCCTGGATTTCAATGGATAATGAAGTTATCCAGGTTGGTAGAATGAGATTATTTTAAATTTAAATTCAATTTTACATTGGAAGTCTAATGACTTCCAATTACATATTGCTTGTTGAACTTGCCCAAACAATGCAGCAGTTTTGAAGTAGCCCTGCCAAAACCTGTGAATGGGTAGGAAATGTGTCCTAGCCCCTGAAAAAGTCTGATATTGGCTTGGGTGTGAAAACTCCTTTATATACAAACTCCTTTCTAAAAAGCACCCAGAATTGAACAGACACTTGCAGTTATCCTGTCTGTTTGTTCTGTGAGGCTCTAGGAGGAATCTGAATTCATAATTCCAGATAAATCTGGAAGAAGATCCCTGGAGCAGAGCACAAGAACATTTCTGCATCCAGCTCTGCTGAGGACTTGGGAGCAGCACAGAATGGGCTCTCACTGGAGCTGGGATGTGCCAAACACCATTTTTGAGTGAAAACAAATGCTGGAACACTGCTTTTCCTGGAAGACTTACTTGGAAGCACAAAGAGATGAGTTCCTCCACCAAAAGTGACCCTCCTGTCACCAGCAGACACACAGTGAGAAGGGTCTTTATAAAAAGCACTGCAGAGGAACTGAGCAGATTCTCTGGAATTGTTCCACTGTGGAAGCAAAATGTCTTGCTCTGCTGCTGATGGTATTCACAGCAATTTACTTCTGCTGCTTGAAATTTTGCTAACCTAAATCTTATCATACATCACAGTATTTAATACTTTTCTGCTCACTTCAGTATGTATTTTGGGTCTGTAAAAGCAAACAAGTCTTCTATTTCACTTTTTTCCCCCCAATTTTGGGTATTTCATGGGTACAAAAAGACAGCATTTAGTATTGCAACATTTCTCTGCAACCATTATTGTGTCAATATATTGATGATAAAAGAACAAAAAAGGTTTGTCTAAATCATTCCATGCCACTGCCCTGGTAACACAGTACATTTGAGAAGGGTTAAGAAAAATCAATAATGAAAAGGTTTTCAGTCTTATGTACTCACCAGAACAGAGATAAGATTTTCTAAACCTTCAACCAAATTAAAAAATATTTAGAAAAAAAGAACACAGAAGTGTAATTATTAAATTATCCCTCTTCACTTACTTGGTTTTACAATAATTCTTGTTCCTTGTCCAAAAGTTAATTTCCCAACATTTCCTGTGCTCACACAGCCAGAAAGTGCTTTGCAAAAACCATCCAAAGAAATATATTTGCCTTTTTACCTCCTCCTTTCCTAGAAGAGAAACCAACTAAACAAAATTGGGAGTAGTAAATTGTAATACCCATAGTTAATTATGGAATAAGACTCATGGCTTAAGTAGAGATATCACCATCAGCCTGTTGCACCTAATTGGATGTATCCCTTCATTTTCTTTCTCCTTTAAACTGGAAACTGATTTTTTTTTTTCACCAAGGAGTAATTATCACTCCATCTTAACTGTATGTCTACTTTTAGCCATAAAAACAATTACAAGGCAATCCTTCACGAGGGAAAAAAAACCCAACATTTTTTCCCCAGTAGCTTATTTCCATTTGTGAAGGTGAATTACCAGTTGCAGGGAGAACTTAGAATAATGCTGTGTGCAGTAATAAAAACCTTAATGGACTCAGCTTCTACTGGTATCTCATTTGCTGGCAAACATATCTGGCTTAAAATTAAAAGAAGTTGCTCCCTGTGAACATTGCCAAAACACACAGCAGCAAATTTCTTCTCATTCTATTAAAGGCTTGTGCCACATCCAATCCCACAGGCAGGAATATTCTCATCCAAAACTCTGAGCCACTGCAGTTGAAATGAAAGCTGCTTTGCATTTATTTCACATGCAGATAATGAAAATGGGTATTTTTAAAAACTATCAAGTTCTTACCTGCTCCTACAGATAGTCTGATCGCTTACCTGGGGATGAAAATCCATGTACACAGATATTTTCTAAACACTAAAACTGCAGGTTGCCAAAAAAAAAAACTAAGAAAAATTGTTGGAAGATAAAGACACTCAAGAAAATTCCCATCAATAGATTCCAGTGATCAAGTTCAGGTAAGGACATGCAAAAATTCTTCAAAATTATAATAATTCAGAAAGAAGGAATTTTCATTTTCCATTTCAAGAGCAGCTCCTGCCTTCCTTAAACAGACACCTGTCTTTTCAAACCCAGACAGTATTATAAAGTTCAGTTTTTGATACATTTCTGGCACTTACTTGGATAAACAGAGAGTTTTGTCCCTTTTCCAAAAGTCAGCTTGTTGTAGCCACCTCCAGAGTTTCACAGTGACAAAGAGCTTTACCAAAACTGCTGGCAGCAGCTTCTGAGTGAAAGGAGATTTTCAGCTTTGATGTGTCCTCACAGATCTCTCAGGGTGTTTTCTTCTCAAACTTTCTAGGTCAAAACCTGACCTGGAGAAGGTGATGAGGTCTGGGGAAGGGGATTGGAGTGAGGTGGTCTTTAAGGTCCCTTCCAACCCAGACCATTCTGTGATTGAAATGCTTGGGAAAAAAATCCTCATGACAATTCCAAACAGTGAATCCCAGAGCTGTGGGATCCTATCTCACCAGCCCAGCTCACATCTATCACAGATTATGGTCCCTCCTCCTGTGATAGCAGCAAAGGTTTCAAAACAAAGGTTTCAAATCGAGGTTTTTCTTCTGTAGAAATCAGAATAATTAACTCTGAGCAAGACGAACAAGAAAAAGCAAGACAGGAGTGGAATTTTCCTACAGCACTTTGTCCATCCACCTCAGTTAGGGCTTATCTTATCCCAGCTTCCACCAGCCTGCAACATCAGGATCTCACATCAAAACTGACTAAACTCCTCATCCCAGTGTCCCCATCCCCTGAACAGCACCAAACAGATGATGAAGCCTTAAGGATTTATTCCTCTCTAAGTTATGAATTTGCTTTTGTCCTCACATTTCCAGTTTTGGGGAAAAAAAACCCCAAAACCAACCAATGAAACAAGACTAAACCCAAAATCATCCAAACCAAACAACAAAACCACAAACACTTCTGTAATCTTCTTGTATAACTAAAATTATAGACAGGCAATCTACAGAGCAACTCCTCTATTTGCATTCCAACAGATGCACAGAGATTTCTAGAAACTGCCATTGCAGCCTCCACATTCAGTATTTTCTTTTTCTAGCCTACACAAGGCCAGCTACACATCAATAACTGACAACTTACATGCAAACAGAAGAGTGGAATATACTCTGAAGATTCTTTTTCCTTCACATTGTTTTTTCCTTATTCCTCTTGTATTATACTCACTTGGATTTACCTTCAGAGCAATCCTTGTCCCAAAGCTGAGTGAATTGCCATTTCCAACATTCCCATTGCTGTGGGAATTATCACAAGACCACCTCAAAATGCCACTCTGAACTATTATTTTAAAATCTGTGGAAGCCACACAATTCCAGGAACATTTTATTGTTGGTTCATAGCTACTCTGGAATGATCAGGTTCTTTACTGTTCTTCAGAATCCCTTAACTTTATTATTAAGGTCTTCCTTGACAGAAATTTATTTTCTCAAAACTGGTATATCACAACTGTAAAAAACTTCCCAAAAACTCAAGAAATTTTGCAAAAACCTGAACTTGAAACTTGCTGAGTTCTCACAACTTGAACATGAAGAATTACTTGTTTCAGCTTGGTGTAAAACACCCTTTTCTTTAAGGCACTTCTGAGTATAATTCCAATTAACTCCTTGTAGAGCAGCTGTTTGAAACAACCACATGCTTCTGCTTCAATCACTTTCCTTCTCAGAATTTGCCATTAGAATTTCACTATAAAACTATAAAAAACACCTGTTTTTCACCCGATGGGGCTGTAGGGGCTGCTCTAGTGCTGCTGAGAGATAAACCACTAACCTGCGCTGAGAGCAGTGTAAATTGGTCACTTTGACTTCAGGGACACTGGTTACTGCTGATGATTTCCTGAGGAAAAAATATTATTTTCTCCTGTCTATTTTAGCTGTAAATCAAGAGATTTCATGGAGACGTTTTCCCACATTTGGACTTGATCCATGCATTCCTCATATTTAAGGAGAAATAAGCTTTTGGACAAAAAACCCACAAACAAACTCAGAAGTTCTTATGCTGAGTGGGTTTTGGTGTGAGATATAATCCCTTGACAAAAAGTAAGCTGGTATTTGCCACAAGTATTTTCAGTACCATAGAAAGGTCTGTAAAATAATTGAATTAAAAAAGAAGCAAATCAATACAGACTGAGGCATGTCATTCATTTTTCACCTCATGCTTCTAGATCTTTTTCAAACTGCTGATGTACAGAAAAAAAAAAAAAAGTATGGGAGGATTTTAATCTCAATTTTCCTTTCTCAAATGTAACCTCAAACCCTTCCACACTGGACAAACAAATTCTAATGGTGTCTGTGTCTCTGAACAGGCAGTAGCTTCCCAACCCTTTCTCATGGAACACTGGACTGGCAACCACAAGCAGTTTGTCCAGCCAGAAACAGGACTGAATTTGCAGTGTGGCATCAAACTGAAAACATCTGATTTATTGGTACTGGCCTTCAAAAGTTAAATATACTTGAATCAAAATAAAATGTAGATAATAAAAAGAAAAAGACATTTTAAAATTAATAAAAAATTAAAGTAAAATAAAAGATAAAGTAATAAAAATTAAATTAAAATGGTCATCTCTGTGTATTAAGTTCATCTAAATGCAGAGGGAATAATGTGATATAATTTGCTTACATCCATCCATTTGCAGTGTTTTTTCCACTTTTTCTTACTCAGCTGCATTTTCTGTTCTGAATGATATCTCTGGGGAGATGCCTCATTGCTATATTAGACTAAAGCTTTGAAAGCAATTACTGCAAGCAGAAATTTTACTGATTATCTTAGTTCCTTAATTTTAATATCTGTTTATCTTAATTCCTTATCTTGATATCAGACTATCTTCATTATCCTAATTTTACTGATCTCTTACTTCCCCAAACTGTAGTTGGCCGGGAAGTGATTTGTGCTTCCGTCATTTTTTTTTCCCCATTTTGGAATTGTAAATGGGAGTAAATGGAAACATCACCCCCACATTTCTCCAGCCAAGGAGGAGCAGCTCACCTGAAAGCACTGTCAGCCGAAATCCAGACACAAACTGGAGCGTCTCAATGAGCGTGCCCACAGCAGCTCCACCCTTTACAAAAACTCCTCCTCCCTCCTCTCATGAAATTTAAGTGGCACCTTATGATTTTTAACTGTTCCTTATCACATCAAGGTAATGATAATGTTTGTTTTAAAGTGATTTGAGAATTATAGGCAGGGATTAAATATTTAAAGCTGTGAAAGATCCATGAAAATATCAGCAGCTCTAAAACCAGCCACTCTTTTCTTGGTATGGTATGCTAACAGACATGATTGTGATAAAATCAATAATTCTGTGCTGCTTTCTGAAATAACTGAATACATGCAGATTTTCCTTAGAGCAAATAAAAAATTTGCTCTAAAAAAATTATTCAAAACTTTTACTTTTCCCAGGAACGCAATCTCTCTGTGTCCCACTCTATGCAGGAGAAAAACATTCTGCATGGATATCAGGATCTGCTGAAAAAAACATCTGGGCATCCCTTCCAGAACAGCTCAGTCCATCACTTCCACTCCAGCCAAGCAGTCTCAAAATGCATTTACTTACAGCAAATAAGAAAAAGGAAACAATTAGAATCAGCAGCTGATAATATTTTCTTCTTGGCTGCCAGGAACAGCCAGGATTTTCTCTTTACTCAGGGTTATTCTGGCTAAACTGAAGTGTTTGTGGTTCCTGCTCAGCAGTAACTCCCAGTATCACAAAATAATCCCTTCTCACCATGTCCAGGTGAGTTTTTCTCTGTAGCTCAGCCACAGCACAACTGGCACTTGGAATTTTCTCAAGTGCCATTCCCAAAATTACTGTACAGCATAGTGAGGAAGGAAGGAAGTAAAGGAAAGGGAGGGATGAATGGTTATTGTTCAAATTACAAATTATTTCTATACAAATTAATTACATTTCCAAGCCATCCCCTATGTGCAATCCCTACCAATATTTTCAGCTAAAAGATGGCTGGAAGGAAAAGAGCTGA
Organism: Molothrus ater; assembly: GCF_012460135.2. NCBI lineage: Eukaryota > Metazoa > Chordata > Aves > Passeriformes > Icteridae > Molothrus > Molothrus ater. Next base: position 2,429,095 of record NC_050504.2, on the reverse strand, counting down.
AAAGCAGCAGATCACATCACTGAAGAGTTTTAAATATGTCACCCAGATTTCCAAATACACAAACTTGCTCGACAAATGGGAACTCTCCCACTGATGCTACTATAACATATATAATTGCAAAAACTTTATATATTTCTATAAAATAGATAGAAAAACCTTTATGAATTCAAAATAATTTAAAGAAAAGAACAGGCCAGTTCTGTGTATTTAAATAATTCCATCCTCTTCCACGTCCCTGCACTGCTTTTCTACAGAACAAGATTTAAGGGATTTAATGGCTGTGTCCTGATTTATAGAGTGAATTATCCACCAAAGGATAATTTGGGTTTTCCCAGAGTCCCACAGCAAGTGACCATATCTGAGGCTGTCCTTTGAGTCCCACCCTCCCCTCATTGCCCGTTCCTTTAGACCCCTTACAGCTGTTCAAAGCACACCCTTGGTGTCAGGATGCCTAAAGCAGATAGCTCCAAAGCACACCCCTGAATTCCCAGCTGGATTAAATTAAAGAAGTATCATATCCACAGGTTTGTGCCATGCAAACAAACTCACCTGTTGGCAGAAAAAGCCAGGTCCACAAGCAGAACTTGATGTGAGAAGCCCCATTGAGAAACTCCTCGGCAGACATCCAAGGACTGGAGCTCCCGAGGGCACCTCAGCTGCAGGAAGATATCATGAAAATATCAGCAGCTTCCTCACAATATCCTTATCCTGGGCTCCAGGCACTCTGGAACTTGTATTCCCTCATTTTCTTATCAGCCTCTTCATTGTCTGAAGCCAGAAGGTTGGGTTGCATTCCTTGCTGGTTCAGACTTGCTGCTTGCTCAGCCAGGCATCCACACCTCTGGAAGACCTGACTTAGGCGTAACAGCTTCTCGGGGCACAAACCCATTCCTTAACCCCATCAAGACATCTTTCCTCCAGCCCAGGAAATTTTTACCACCAATTCCTTGAATAGTTTGTTGTTTAAAACTCCTTTAGAAATACTGAGGAAATTTGAAAGCAGTGCTGCAAGTGCTGCCTGTATTCTACTCCATTTCTTCTGTTACAAATCACTCCAGATGTAATCCTGCTTTAGTTTGAACCTTCAAATGCAGTTTTTCAGCTCTTTCAGCTTCCTGATCCTGGGTTTTCCAAAGCCTCTGTATCACATAGCAAGAGTTTCCAACTTCACCGGCTGGCAAGGCCAGAAGAGGAGCAAAAGAAGAGCAGAGAGTTTAATCTGTGGCATGTGGAGGCGCAACACTTCTTGTGGGGTTTGGGTGGTTTCTTTGATTGGTTGGCTTTTTGGTTTTTTTTTTTCCTCCTGCTTGAGCTATTTGCTGGATTTCATAAATTTGAAAGTGTTGTGAGAACAATAAACACTTTGGCCAGAAGAGAGCAGGAGAGATCAGAGAAAGAAGTTCAGTTTACATCAGTAGATCTAATTTTAGCAGGAACTTTTTAGTATTTGGGGGAAACAGAACGTGCTGGTCAGAACATACCAGCAAATGCAGGAATATGATTATTACATTGTATTTTTAATGCTGTATAAGAAAACAGAAGGATTCAGTGGCACAAAAAAGCTATTTTAAAAAAGCTATTTTGTCCATCCATCACGGAGTTTGATACTGTTTAAGGAAAAATAAGAAAAGAATACATTTATCATCTTATCAAAACATGTCAAAAGGTTTATGTGAAGAGAAAGTGAAACAGAGTCTGGTTTACCTTCTCAAATAAAATATTGAGATTGAAAAGAATATTATGAGGAAATCCAATTTAAAGAAAACAAGGGGGGGAATATTTTTAAACCTCATTCCATATATTTGAATTACTTCTAGCAAATTAAAACTCAAAGAAGTTTTGAGGTTTGCTTTGAGTATCCTGTTAAATATATGCCCACCATTCCTTCCAAACACCAGCCTTGCAGCCGGGGTTTAGTGTTTCACTCTAAATAGATTTTATTTTACATCAAAATACTAAATATTTTATTTATATCAAAATACTAAATATTTTCAGTTTGCCAGTGAGCAAAATATTCCCCCTGCTATTCAGATTTCCTTGTTGTTCACAATGCTTTCTCATGTAACCTCTTGGAAAGAGGTTTATTCTTTCAGGATGCTTTTAATGCTCTCTGCCACAGGAGAGAGCTCTCACCATTTTGACTTGCTCAGCAGGACAGATGTCAGATACCACACTCTGTGGGTGAGACTGTCATGCTTTGAAAGACAGGTGTCTGCTAAGGAAGGCAGAAAACTTACTTGGAATGGAGAATATGACACCCTTCCCTCTGAATTATTATAACTTTGAAATTATGGGGCTTTCTGGCAAAGATATGGGAAAAGAATAACAGTCATTTACTAATAAATATATATATAACAACCCAGCACCAAACAGAACCAGACACCCTGCCAGCCTGTGCTCACAGCCACCCACAAGCCACACATGCTGGCATTTCGTTGCCTTAAAAGCTCAGTTCTGCCTTTCTTTTTCCTATCAATATCCTGGAGCAGTGCCTTGGTTTGAAAGACAGCTGTCTACCAGGGAAGGTGAGAACCTCCCTGGGAATGGAAAAATACGACCCACTTCCCTGTGAATTATTATAACATATTGTATAAATACAATTATATAATTATATAAATTATAATATGGGGTTTTCAGGCAAATATATAGGAAAAAGAATAACAGTCATTTAATAATTAATAGATATATAACAACCCAAACAAAAACCAAACAGACCCAGACACCCAGGCCCGGCCTCTCTTGGCCGCAGGCGCTTTCCCCTTCGGTGCAGTTCCGGGCACAGCCAGCAGGGGCGCTGCTGGCTCCCGGCCGGGCAGGGCGGGTGCGGTGATTCCCCCGCGCCAGCAGGGGGCGCTGTGGCGCGAGCTCGGCTCCCTCATGAGGCGATGGCGGCTCAGGCGGTGGAGGAGAGGGGAAGTGGCTCCCTTTGCTCACGGGGAGCAGCTGGTCTCAGTGCCACTGAGGGTGGTGAATTGTGCTCCAGCAGTGGTCGTGGTGCCCCCCTGGATGGCAAAAGGAGCTGTGGCAGGAAGCTCGGCGTGGCAGCTGGAACGGCAGAGGCAAGCAGATCCCTGCGGGGAGGGGGGGGGGGGGGGACAGAAACAAAATGTATCAGAAACTCCGTACTGTAGCAGGAGCTGTGGGGTGTCCTGGAGGGCAAAGAGTGGCAGGGAAGAACCCAGAGCTGTGGCAGAGAAGAGGCAGAGCTGGGCAATGGCAGCCTGGCTCCCACACAGCTGGGGAAAGTCCCTCAGAGGTGGCTGAGGGGCTTGGAGTTCTGTACTCCGCCCTCCTTCTCACCCGGAGCGGATGGCGAGGGTACTTTCTAATGAGGGAGGGTGTTGATAAGGCCCCAGTCCAACAGGTACTCTAAGGAGAAAAGGCTCACCCACAGTAAGGAAGAAGCAGTACAGGGCTGGGCTCCAGCTGTGGCAGTGAATTCTCCCCACAGCAAGAAACAGCTCGACTGTTCTCCCCCAATGCTGACAGCAAGAGAGAACTAGGAGCTGTGCCCTTGCCCCCAACCCAAAATCTCGAGGAATCCCTGCCCTTCCCAAGAGAATGCCCCTCAGACAGTGCAGCCAGCTGCACTCCTCCCTCTCCCGCTTGGCTACATCTTTTATCTCTCTCATGTACAGGTCCTTCTTGTCTCTTAAGAACAAATTCCATGCGGGAAAGAAACAAAAATCCTAGCCCCCAACAAAGATGCACCAAGGGGGAGTAAAAATACATAGGCAGTGCTGGAGGTGAAAATTTTCCTAAAATTATTTTTAAACTTTTATTGAAAACTTTAAAAATAATTTTTATTTCCCATTGTGGGTGGTCTTGTCACCTAAACTGTGGAAAAACTGAAAAGTCTCCAACAATTTTAGAGAATAAGGCATGACTTTATTCTGGCTAGGGTGTTGTTCTGGCCAGGATGTGCAACAGAAACCATTTTATCCACACATAGCCTGGGTGTGCAGAGAAAATCCTTCTCACACAAGGTTTTTACTAGATTTTTCACACACTTCTACAGTCAAAATCCATTGGTTCAATGTTTATTGGTCCCAAGTTACACAGTTGTGGTGCATTCTCCCCCTACTCCTTTCCATGCTGCAGAAATCTGAGAAATGCTTGTTAGGCCTTGAAAACAGCACCTGGGCTCAGCTCTTTCCAAGATTATCAGAAATCCTGTCTGCTCACAGGAACTGGTAACAAGCTGCTGTTTTCCTTATGACCAGCCTTGGAAAATGTTCCTCTGGCCTGAATGGCACAACATTTCTATTTTCTGTCTGTGTGCATTTTCTAGAGCAAATCTGAGAGAAATACTGCCTTTTTAGATATTTAAGTACCTCAGATATCTAAGTATTCAGGCCTGTAGGTAAGATTAAGTTAGAAGTTTACTTAAGTGCTGCTAAGTGTTGGTTTTTTGCTAAGCTGTTAAACATAAGCAAAGTTTTGCTAAGCATCCTTTTGTTAAGCTGCTAAGTTTGAACTGAAGTTCTATTTATAAGTTAGGTTAAATGCTAAATGCTGTGAAGTGTTTTGATTATTGAGGTTAAGCTATAAATAAAGTTCAAGTTGAGTTGGGTATAAGTTAAGTGCTTTCCCTATGTTAAATTACTAGACTTAAGGTAGAAGTTAAGCTAAAGAACTGTTAAGTTTGAGTGCTGCTATTAAGCTTTTAGGCCATGTTCCTTTTTATATTTGCATGCAGTGTCTTTTCACATGCACACAGCCCCACACACACAACCCTAGAGAGTTCACAGTTCATTTCTGTTTTGATTGTGTGGATTTTGTTTGGTTTTGCTGTTGCTCGTTTTCCCTTGTGCCTTAGCTGTCCTGTAAGTAGTAGTAACTTGCCCCACTTTGTTGCTTAATATTATATCTGATTTTTGCTCATACACTTGACAGAGATATTGTAATCAATTTCAAACACTCTTGTTTGTGACAACAATTTTTAGTATTTGGTTTCCTATTGGTTACTGATCTCTCGGCCTTCAGTGATACTGAGCTTTTCATTCTTTGTTCTCTTATTCATCTTTCCCAGACCAGATGTCTCTGCCCATGCCAGGGCTGATGTTTGGAGCTGATGTTGGTTTATGTTGTTATCTTTTGTATCTTTCTTACTCACGGTCTCTTGAGATGTTAAGCTCCTCAGGCCTGGAGTGCTGAAATACTCCTTAGCAAAAACTTCAGTTCTTTCCCCCTGGGCAAAGGTGAACAAAACCCATGACTAAAGGTATATAAAGAAATTTTGAACTTATAATTTCGCCCAGTATGAGAAAGGTGTCACAGAAATGCAGAAGGATTGGGGCTGGAAGGGAGCTCTGGAGGGGACTGGGTGTCCCCTGCTCTAGCAGGACTGTCTGGAGCTGTTTGCCAAGGACCACGTCCAGGTGGCTTTTGAATGTCTCCAGGGCCAGTGGCTCAACCCCTGGAGATTTGCAAAGGCTCTGTGAGCACAATCAAACATGGAAACATGTAGGAGAATAGGCTAAACTGTAAAAATGTATTGTACCAAAGAGTTCTCCTCATAATCATCCTCCATTCTTTTGGTATCATGGGATCCTTTACAGGCCACTATTGTTTTTTCAGATGTTGGGATAATGCCATATGCAAATGTGCTGCTTTAACAGAGGGCATTTTAATGTGGAGCACAGTTTCCCTCCAGAACTTTCCTCACCTTGTATCAGGTGGCAGATTTTGTCCCCCTCTGTGGAATTAAGTGCACTAAGACAATCTTATTGTTGGACTGCACTATAGTTCCAAGTTGTGAGATTTCTTCAGGAAACACTTCTATCCTCCTGTTTTCTTAAGCTGCATGTTCTGCATTGCCAATGCAAAGTGAAAAGCCACTGCTTGGTGGGGACAATCTGGGACCCTGTCATGAGCTGAGGGCTTGAGGTCAATGAAACCCCCACTGCCAGAGGTGTCAGCAAAAGCAGGTTTAACAGAGATTTGCCAAAGTGTGGCACTGTCCCACAGCAACGCTCACTCTGCAGCTTTACTGCATGGATGAATCAGGGACAGGAACATCAAATTGGAATTAATTTAATGTAAAGATTGATGTGGAGACTGGGGACAAGAAAGGGGCAGAGCTGTAAAAGGAACTCCCTCCCATTGAGTCATGAGGTGCACAGAGGACTCCCCTGCTTCCTAAACTCCTTCTAGAGGAGGTGTGGATGGATCCAATCCTAGTCCCAGACTTCATCAAGAATTTATACTAAGGGGATGTACCAGCTCTTAGTCATTAACCTTTCCCTCCTGTGCATCTGATTCCACTGGTTTTGCCTGAGGGAATATTCTCAAAATAGAAATCTGCCTGAAAGATTGGGAAAAGGTGTGGAGTGCTTGAGAAAAAGGATCTGGGTGTCATTGGAAAATCAGTATAGAAATGTTGGTGAACAGCTCCCCCTGATTGATGTTGTGGTGGTAGAGTGCACTAAATGTGCATTTCAGTGGATTTGGATTTGCCATGCAAATTTCACAGAGCTTCTGCAGGGGCTGGGGCTCTTGTCTGGGTGTCTGCAGGGCCTGAGGGTGTGAGCAGAGCAAGCTCAGTGCAGCAGCCCTTGCTGTGTGCCGTGCAGAGGCTCTCTTGAGGGCTGCAGGAACTCAGGCAGGGGCAGCAAAGCCTTATTTCCCCTTCAGGATGTGGTTACCTTGTGTTCTCAAAAGCAGGGGAGGGTTGATGCTGCCTGGTGTGACTGAGTCAGAAATGGTGACCACAGCATCCTGCCTGTAGCTTGTGAGAGGGGCATGAGCTGGGGAAGGTGTGGGCTGGGCTCTGTTAGGTGAGAGCCAAGTTGCTATGGAAACTATCACTCCATCAAACCACCCCAGATTATTTTCTGGTGGCCCCTGCCTCCTGTCCCTGAGTGCAAAACAGCAGCAGGGTTTCTTCCCTGCTGACAGGAGCATTTTCCTCCCTCGTGCCTTCAGCAAGGACTCTCCTCACTGAGGCTCCTGAATGTGCCAGAGAAATTTCCCTGCACCAAGTCTGCAAAAGACAAATTCAGCCAACAGGAAATCTGCAATAACAAAGCTGTGTTTCTGATCCCAGTGGGCTTCTAGGGTAGTTAGATTTCAGCAATTTCCATCCTGGTTTCAGAAGAATAAGCACAAAAAACCAACAAGATTTTGGGGTAGCAGAACTTTATTTTTGTCCCTACTGCAGAAACCTAAAATGCACATGCAATACATTTGGCAGAAGAAAGACAGGCTTAATCAAGAAGTGAACAATATCTGGTTGAATAAAATCAGATTCTACAGAGCTCTTCTTATCTGCAATACACACTTAGTAAATCATTCTAAACCCTAAGCTACAAGAGGCAGCTCCTGGGCTGGAATTCCCCCAGCAGTGCTTCTCCAGTTCCTCAGGCAGTAACACAACGTGCCTGGGAAAGGTGCTTCTCAAAGGCATCTCTCAGCAGTGAGCACTGGAGTTTTCAAAGCTACTGAAGCAGGTTGGACACTGGTGTGCAAATGCCAGAAGAGTGGGAGGGATCTCCTTAGCAGGAGGATGAGGATAAATCCACTGTGCTCAGTTGTCAGAGGAGAGGAAAGAGCAAAAGCACTTAAAACTCTTCAGTGTAAATCAGCTGGCCAGGCAGGAGTGAAGAGTGTTGCATGTCTTCAGGGGAAGGTGCTGCCTTGTGTCCTGGCTGGTCTCTGTCAGCAGCTCTGGCCCTGCTTGTTCAACCCCTTGTGCTGCTGGTTCCCACTCTTTGCTGCTCTTCTTTGGGTTCGTTGCCCATGTCTGGAAGAGCAAAGGGAGGTTTAAAGTACATTTAATGAAATTGGGCCTATGAACCAGTGCTTGATAGCCGTCAGATGAGGACAGATACACTCACAAAAATTAGGCTGGACTATCTTTTGTTCCTCTTCAGATACTTTAATTTTCAGATCTTCCCCCTTCCTCTCTTTACTCCCACATGTTTTTATTTTGGAATCCCTACCTTTGAATGCTTATTTGTCTAGATTTTTCTCCAGACTTTGTGCTCTGCCACTTGATATAGTCAATGTGATATTTCTTAGGCTGTTCAGGTAATACCAGAGTTTCTCAGGCAAACAAAATTTGGGAACCAGCCTTAAGAACTGAGCTTTGAATACAGAGAAATGCCTTTTCCTTTGTCCTTTGGGAGTCAGGGTGGGCTTGTCTTAATAGCTTTTTGAGGGGGGAATTGGTTTTCTTGTGTGTGGTTTGGTCATTGTTGTTGTCTTTTTCCCCAGAATACTTGCAAGGGCTGTGAAATGGATTCAGGAGCAGATGAATAGGCCTGATTCCTAAGGACATACACAGGGACAGGAAGTCACTCCTGGCATATGTTTCCAGGCTTTCCAGACACCAAGCTGTGAGCTCCCTTACCTCAGAAAAGAAACAGTTTGATACTCATGAGGGTATTGAAGGCGATGGCTTTTGCCAGCAGGACTCTCAACCCCAACACAGCCATGGACAGCATGTTCACTCTCTGCTCTTCAGGGTCTGCTCAGTGACCAGAAAAGAAGGGAGACATCATGGTCTAGGTTTTGGTGCTGTGATTTTGGCAGAAAGTGGAAAATCCACAGGTGAGAGTTTCAGGGAAGGAAGAGCAGCAAAAGAACAGCCGAGAGAGAACATGGCAACCAGAGGGGAGCCCAGGGTCTGTCTCTGTTGCTTTTTGCTTCCTGGGGCTTGTGTGTAACTGCAGGAGCAACCTTGGAACAGCAGCTTGTGTGTGCTGAATGTGTTGTGTTCTGAGTCCTCTGCCCTGGAGAAAATACATTTCCATGCCTTTATCCCGCAGAGAGCAATGTAACCTCACATCGTGTTTGGGTAACTCACCTTGTGCTGAGGGCTCTGTGCTGTTACAAACCCTCTTACTAGCCCCTTCAGCACCTTGAATGACCTTCAGGACTACAGAAACAATCCCACAAAGTACAAAATGGGATTTAGTAAAAAACCCCAAAACATGCCAGACTTTGAACTTTTTGTTGGTATTGGATTGGCTGTTCCAGGTTTTGCTGCAGCAAGTTTGCTGCTACAGGGTCATGTAAATGTGTAGTCATAAGGAAATTATGGTTTTAATCAAATAGATTGTGTCTTCCCTCTTTTCCCCAAAGTTATTAAAGAGTTGAAACCATTTCTTTCAGATGCTTTGGAACATCTTTCAGCTCTCCCTGTTGAAATACCAAATATCTTTCTGATTTCTGCTGGCTGCCCAGGGCAATGCTGACTAGCAGGAGAAGAACACCAAGCCCCATAGGACATTGTGCCTAGAAAAATTTTGCACCTGTGCTGTCAAACTGTACCTGGCAGTATTGTTACCATGCTGCTGTCGAACTTGTCTGTGCAGATCCTCTCTGTTGTGTTCTGTTCCTCAGAGCTGATGTTCTCAGTATGGAAAATCGTTGGCAAAGGTGCTGTTTCCACAGTGGTGCTAACATCTTGTGGTTTAGTTGTTTTCTCCACAATGACCTCTAGGATAGAAGTTTTTGGACTGTATGTAACAAACGCCATGGTTTGGGCATGATTGATTTTACTGCAGGCTTGCCCGAGTGCTGAGTGACTTAAAACTCTCATATACTCAGCTGTGACTAATTTGTTACAATCCCATTTACTGTCTTTTATGTATTATTCCTTATCATTAGAGGTACATATAATAAAAGCAGATTTCTTAAACTCCCAACCAGCTGTCTTACAAGAAAACTATTGGTATCAAAAGAATTTAGTTGCCAACAAATCATTGTGGTACCATGATTTGTATTTTAAACAAAATATCTTTGCCTCTAGGTCAGGTCACAGGTGGAGAATCAAGGGTGATCTCAAAAACCAATGTCAGGATTTAACTCCGATTAGCAATTTGACTTAGAGGAAAACCATGGAACTGAAAGGAATCCTCCAGCAGCCTTCCTGGCCAGAAAGGGCTCAGCTTATGAAAAGCTGCCAGACTCATCCACAAAGATTGACGTGTCTGCTTTGACAGGAGCATCCTGAGGGTTCTCTTGGATAAAGAGAGGTGCATGAGGCTTTTCATTTAGCATGGTGTCTGCCTTGCAGGTGGGTCAGGATATCCCCCAGCTCTGACATTTTGTTCATCCCAGGGTACTGATGGAAGTTTGATCAAGGAGCTCTGATTTTACAGCCTTTCCCCATCAGCCCTATGCCACTGCTGAGGAACTGAGGTGAAAGCCAAATCGTGCTCTGCCACAACTTCATGGGTCAGCTCTTGTGATCAAACAGGCAGAACTAACACTTGTCCACACCTCCAGCAACCAGACACCCACCAGAAATCCAACATTTCCTTCCCAGCTGTTGTACCAGGCTTGGCCAGAGCCTGTCAGTCCTGTGCATTCTGTGTTCTCTGAGAAGACCTTGAAAGGCTTTTCATGTGGTCTCCTCTCCAGGCTTTCCAAACAGCCAGAACACAAACAGGCTGCTTCTCTGCAGTAGCTCCCTGGGCAGGATCTTCAGCACGCAATAATGTACACAGTGCAATTGTAGTTCAGAGAGCAGAAGATTTGTTTTATCTGGCCCCAGAAGGCTCACCCGAGTCCCACTTGTTTGCATTCCCTGACAGTACAGCCATGAATTCCTACCACTGCTTGCTTCTGGAAATGCGTCATCTTTTATGTTTTTGTTCAAATTTATTTGGACAAAATATTGTACATCTCATTTGCTTTCATCTAATAAAGTCACAGGATAAGCCCTTTATTTCAGAAAGTAATGGGCCTTAGGATTTGCATGAATATTTAATCTGGAATAATGCAACCTGAACCAAAAGGAAAACCTTCTCTGTCCTTAACTGCGCCCTCAACAGAATATGCCTGGAGTATCCCACAGTGGCACTAATGGTTGTTATTTTATGCCATTTTGATGTAGGGGTATTCTCAAAACTGCTAATATAACAATTATATAGTATATAATATATAACACACATAACATATATAGCATGTGTAGTATAGAATTAGGGTAAAATATAATAATGTATATCTTCATGTATACCTGTCAAAATGCATGTTAGTAGCTCTCAAAGGAATTCAAAACCAAAAGGGGGAGGTTGCTTACATCCTGGAAACTTTGGCTTCAACTTATTATTTCATCTGACTTGAAAGGAACTTTGTTTCATAATGCCCAAGATCTTTTACTGTCAGACATAATTCCAGAGTCTCTGGTCAGCTCTGAAAATACCCTCTCTTTAGCTATAAATAGAAAATCACTGAACAGCAAGGAAGTAGAGGTCTTCCTCCAAAATGGTAAATTTGCATTCCTTTGTCCCTTTGGAATTGGAAGTGCAGTGAGATTGTTCTCAAATCCACATTTATTCCCATGTAACATATCCTACAGACATGGACAGATATTAGGCAGCACCCAAGGCAGTCCCACATCTTTCTGGTAGGAGAGCGGGAGGTTTTAGGGATGTAAAGTAACATGGGAGGTTCTTGAAGTACTTTGAAAACATGCAGACCTCTGAAAGCAAAGCAGCAATTCCTGAGGGATGCACCTGATACTTTAGGACCACAGAGATCAATATCAAAACCCCTCTGCCACCCCAACATTCCCATTTCCCTAGAAAAGCTTGGGGTGACCTGCACCTTTATTGTTCATCACAGAATTCCAAACAAAGATAGGAATAAGTAACGCTGCTTATAATCCCTGCTCCCCACCTTGCTCTTTTCAGAACCCACACAACCTGGGAGCCAATTTTCTTTCATTCCAGGAACTCTTGGATATGAGGCACTTGTGAGAATTTAAGCCCAAGGCTATTTCACCTCCTTCCTGCTCTGTCCCCAGGGCAGTGGACACTGTCAGTGTGGTGCCAGTGTCAAACGAGAACTTCTCCAACCAGGAGTTACAGATGTGTCTCAAACTCCTCATACTGGGAGCTCTTCACTGAGCTCTGCATTCCTGCCCCGAGTCAGTCAGTGCAAGCCCGCTGGAGAATTGGACACTGGACAGTAAATTTGGGCCAGAGTGCTGCCCAAAGTGGGAATAAGTTATCACAGGCTAAGCAGTGCCCTGCTGGTGTTTGGGGATCATGGAATAATGGTACTGTGCAGAGTCAGCCCAGTTGTTCCTGGGAAACCTTCCTGAGCAAATCCAAGCTGAGGGTTTGGCTTGAAAGCCTGGCTGGAGAGCGAGTGTATTCAAGGGATTATTGCAGCTGAAAATCCTTTCATTGAACCCAACCCTTTAAATTCCCTTGTTCTCCCCCACATTAATTTTAAATGAGTTTTAGAAATAAAAAAATGTCACTTACTTGGTTCAACTGTGAGAGTTGTCCCCGGTCCAGTTACTGTCGTCACACTGCTAAGGCTTATTCCAATAACTCACTCTTTCCTCATGGTGTTTAAATTTGTTGTAAATCAAGAGATGGATCACTAGATAGTTGGCCTAATTATCCGTAAGTGCAAGTCCATGAGGACATCCAGAGGTACATTTACTTTGTAAACTGAAAAGGGAAAAAAATTCCTTAATTAGTTCAGTGATTTCAGTTAGCTTAATTGAGTAAAGAATTTGCAACTTCTCCCTTTCTTTCACCTTTTAGAACCTTCATGAGCTCTTTTATGTATCCAGGATACAAGGAAATAGATAAAGGATGTTGTTCTGTTCTTCTTAAACATTACAGTCACCCATCTCCTTTCTTTCCCAAAATACCTCACCTTTATTCCTTCTTTGGGTTTTTATACTGGTCCTTACCCTCTTTATATCATTGTGGTACCCCCAGCCCCCCATACACAGTGATATGTTTCATGGCAAAAACTGTCTCTGTTCCACTAGAAAGAGTTTTGGATTCTACAGGCAGTCACATGACTTCTTATGTGGTTTGAGATCCAGCATACCACATGAAAAAATACCATATTGCTTTCAAGAAAGGATCTAAAAGAGTATATGAAATCTTGAGTTGTATATGAGAACTTGGGGATTACATGACACCTCTGAAAAGTCTGATGGAATTAAGTTGGATAGAAAGCAGGAAAGTTATCAGTGCTTTTTTGTTATTTCAAAGCATTTCTGAAACTTCTCCTGACTTGCTGAAAGCTGCCCCCTTTTCCCCCTTTGTTTCAGTGCTCAGAAGCAGGAGGAATGTGCCCTCAGGTCTCTTAGAACTGGTGCCTGGGGGTCATTTAATACCTTAGAAAGTCTTCATGGTGTTTTAGGTAAGAGGTCAAAGTAGGTAAAATGATTGTACTTTGTTGTGTAGGGGCACTGAAACCTTGGGAGTGAAGATCAAAGAGCGAAGAGTCTTGTTCTTCATGCATCTGCTCCTAGCTGTTGTTGGATCTGAAATTAAAAGGATCTTTGTTCTTACCAAAATCTTCCTCTGTGCTCTGAGACAAAGAGAAGAACACCATGATAAACTTAAATAGAAATATCTAAGTACAGAAGGTTCCTGTACACTTGTTCAACTAGAGCTGGTTATCAAATGTCTTAAATGACCTGTCTGTGAGAGCCAAGGTCTGAGGCTGAACGATGAGGAAATTGGTAAAATAGAAGAGGTTTTCTGATGTTTCAGTAATTCTGGTAAATCAAATTTGTGTATGTGCACACAGTTGTCTGAGGAGAAATAGATGAAGTAAAGCCACCGTGTTTCCTCCTTCAAGAGAAGGGAGGGAGACAGTTTGTGTGTGGTGGTTCAGTTGTTTTCAGTCACTGTGGTATGTAGTTCACACTGTGCTAGGCAGTTCTACAAAAACATTTGTGGGCTTTTCAGTGCCAGGTGATGTCTCCTCTTTCATGTCTTTGTAGTGCTGCCTTTTGTTTTCCTGTCCCTCTACATTGCTCTACTTCTGAACATCTAACACTGTTCCAGAGGACTCCCTAAACTAAAAATATCATTATCATCCTTGCTCTTGAGTAGTTAATTACTCAAAGTAGTAGGCAGATTGAATTAAAATATTGCCCTGATTTTTATGTGGGAGAAGTCACTGAGGCTTAAAAACTTTATTTTCATTCTTTATTCCCTAAGCCCATCTGGACCTTCAAGCACATCTGTCCTTAAAGCCTATTTGCATGACAAAAAAATCTGTCCATGTTTAGAAATTGTTCAGAAGATATTTTGGTTCAGCTGATGGGTCTTTCATTGTCTCTCTTTGAATTAATGAACCAAAAAGACGCTTATTTACTCAGCTATTTAATTTTTAGTATTTCTTGAATGAGTTCCATTTTTATAATGGTCATATGAGTTTTGTCCCAATTAGATCAACATTTTTTTTCCCCTTAAATTTTTTAATCTTGTGAACTGATTATTTGACCACTGAGTTGGCCATTGTTTGGAGTTTTCATTTATTTGTATGGCTTTTCAATGAGTTTCTAGGGAGGGAACGTCTGGTTATAGTTAACTGAAGTTGGCTTTTAATTTGATGTCCTTCTTGCTTTAATAATTTTTAATAATGGTAGCTTGGATTTGTGGACCTTTTCCTCAACCTTGGATGGAGCTCTAAGCTGCAAATAGCATGATTTCATCCTGTTTGCATTGTTGTTATTCGCAAGGACAGAGGTGTGTTTCTCATTTTTAACCAGTGATTATAACATTGAAGCTCCTAATTCCCATTGGTAACTGGCATATGCTCGTCTGCTCTTCCCTTAAGTGTGTCAATTTTTTTCTCTTCCTTGTTGCTTGAGTCTTGCAGGAAAGCTGGGGAATGTCCTGATGTGATGTTTGCAGTCAGTTCAACCCTTGGCATGAAAATGAGAACAAGCCCTAAACTCTGCCTACCGCAGGCCTGGGCACACACAGGTGCCTCTCACATCCCCTGCCCTGCCTGGCAAATCCTCCCAGAGCAGTGAGACCTCATCCTGCTCCTCACTGAGACCTCCCAGGCCGTTAAACAGCCCCTTTGCATTCGAGTGGGCACAGAGAAACACCTGTGCTCACAGCCATGACAAGCCACACATGCTGGCATTTTTTTGCTTTAAAAGCTCAGTTCTGCCTTTTTTTTTTTTTTGCTATCAATGTCCTGGAGCAGTGCCTTGGTTTGAAAGACAGCTGTCTGCCATGGGAGGCAAGAACCGCCTTTGGAATGGAAAAACATGACCCCCTTCCCTCTGAATTATTATGACTTATTATATAAATATAATTATATACATTATTGTCCTGGTTTAGGGCAAATTTGGGAGAAAACCTCCAAAAGGGGGCCCCTCCAGAAAGCAAACCCACACGGCCCCTGCCCCCAACCGGTTTGGGAAGGATTCCTTGGAGAAAAGTGGAAAGAACCTCTTTATTTAACAGGCACAGCACCGCCAGCACACAAAAGGAACAATACCGGATGACATCACTCTTTCACTGCTCTGAAAAAGATGACAAATTCAGAAAGTCTCTCCTGGGGGTGGTCGCTCTGTTATCAGTTGGTTCTGTGCTGGGGTAGCTGCTGCAGGTCACAAGATGCAAATTCTTGGTGTTTCTCAGGTCCCAGTTCAGAGCCGTTTTGAGTAGGTCCAAAAAAAAGGGAAAGGAGAAGAACGGTCCTGGAAAAATTTGGACTGCTTAGCTAAACTAACTAATGAGCAGAAGCAAAAAGCAAGAGCAAAGCAGGAGAGAGAGCGAGAGCAAAGCAAAAAACAAAAGCAGCACCCATGTACTGCCCTGTCTCTGTGTCCTGCCAGCTGTGGGGCAGCAGCTGATAGCAAAACCAAAACAAAACATTTGCTTTTCAAAGCCAGACTTGAAGGAACAGAACATAATATGCAGCATAAACAAAACACACAAATGGGGATACAACCATCATAACGTCACCCTAGGAGATTATTATATGGTGCTTTCAGGCAAAGATACAGGTAAAGGAATAACAGTCCTTTACTAATAAATAAATGTATAACAACTCAAACAAACAACAGCACCAAACAGACCCAGACACCCAGGCCCGGCCTCTCTTGGCCGCTGGCGCTTTCCCCTTTGGTGCAGTTCTGGGCACAGCCAGCAGGGGCGCTGCTGGCTCCGGGCCGGGCAGGGCGGGTGCGGTGATTCCCCCGCGCCAGCAGGGGGCGCTGTGGCGCGAGCTCGGCTCCCTCATGAGGCGATGGCGGCTCAGGCGGTGGAGGAGAGGGGAGGTGGCTCCCTTTGCAAAACTCGCGGGGAGCAGCTGGTCTCAGGAGCCTCGGAGTGGCGAGCTGGAACAACAGAGGTGAGCATACATGGGTGGCAAAGAAAGTGTAGCAAAATCTCTGAAGTTGTGGCAGGAGAAGCAGGGGTTGGGCGGACACAGGGTGTAGAGTTAAAGTGTAGCAAAAAGGCCCATGCAGTGGCAGAAAAAAGCAGGTCTGGGCAGTGGTAGCCGGCCTCCCACAAGCAGTGGGGGATGCTCCCTCAGGGACCCTGGGCTTCCAGGAGTGTTATTCCAAAATTGTCAGTGTGGATCCTTCCTGGGTGCTGGCAGTCACCGGCAGCAGGGAACACACTCCAATAAAGGGGAAGACCTGCTGAGGGGTCTCGCTGAGGCTGATGGTGTTTCCCTGACTGAGTCAGTACAGCTGCCCTCTGGTATAGCAGGGTGGCTCAGTGCAGGGCCCCCCTAATGGGACACTGACAGAGTGGATGTACACAAGGGCCTTGGCTTTTCTGGGGCACTGACACAGAAATTAAACACTAGGGGTCAAGGAAATCTCCTCACACTCAGGCTTGAGGAAGCCTCCTGCTTTCATGTGACAGAGACAAAGGTGGGAATCATGGCAAAGCCTGGGGAGAACTGCCTGACCCTCTGGCATCTGTAGCTCCTGTTTGGGATGCCTCGGGCACTGTGCTCAGGAACAAGCCCATGGATGCATTAGCACAGGTCTCCTTATATCTTCCATGAAAGCCTATACTTGTAAAGAAAGGAATGAATGCACAGTACTCAGAAGAAGAACAGCTGTGTTTATTGACATGGAGGCAGTGCTGGGAGTGTAGGGAAGGAGTTTTTCATCATATCCTAAGAAATCCATCTTAGCAGCGCAGTTCCTGGTGCAGTGCTGCTCTTTCTTCAGATACAATCGACTGTTGTTATGTGTTACTGCAATGTTATTGTGAGTCTCCCTAAACATCACGAAGTATCCAAATGTGGTTCAGTTCTGCTTTTCCGTGTTAAAACTGCAGCTCTTTTAGTGCCCATTGTATTTCTTTGTCATGGCTTAACTACAGATGTTAACTAAACACCACACGGCTGCTTGCTGTTTTGCCCCCACATTGAACTGGGAGAAAATTGGAAGGGTAAAAGTGATAAAATTCATTGTTTTAGCACATAACACTTTAATAATAAAGCTAACACTGTATGCGTGAGCAAAGAAAGCAAGGAAATCATGGACTACTTCCTGTTGGAGGACACAGTATGGGTAATGTGGAATGTAATCTTATCCCCCAACGAGTTGCAGCTGGATCCTATTACTAAAGATTAGGAGCAGGCCGGATGATAACAGGCAACACCTGCAGCCAAGAAGAACTAGTGGTATAAAAGAGTGGACTGATGGGAACAGGAGTGAGATGGCTGCTGCAAGGACCAAGAAATGCCAGTGTTTAGAGGAACTGCTTACAGGAAA
The DNA here is from genome assembly GCF_012460135.2 of Molothrus ater. Taxonomy (NCBI): domain Eukaryota; kingdom Metazoa; phylum Chordata; class Aves; order Passeriformes; family Icteridae; genus Molothrus; species Molothrus ater. The sequence continues at coordinate 2,411,619 of NC_050504.2, read as the reverse complement.
CATTGAGGAGGTATGAAACTCTGGTGCTACAGAATCCTTGCACCATGATAAAAGAACTCTTAATATATAAGACAACAGAACTCTTGATATAGAAGACAACATATAATGATAATAGAACTGTTGTAATATAAAACAACTTCCCATCCACAGCCAAGAGTTCAACCTTCCAGAAAAGCAGAGCTCTGTCATGTTTAATGGTTACATGGAAATATGAATGTCATCACTCAGTATTCCCCCTTTCCTTTCTCTTCCTCATCTTTATGATGTCCCATGGCCTGGAATCCCCTTTGGGTCAGCTGGGCTCAGCTGAACCAGCTGTGTTCCCTCCCAAATTTTGTGTACCCTCAGCTACTCACTGGTGGGTGGAATGAGGAGCAGAAGAGGCCTTGACTCCATGTAAGAACTGCTCAGCAATAACTCAAACATCCCTGAATTACCAACACTCTTGCCAGCACAGATTGAAAACATGGTCCCATTCTGGCTACTATGAGGAAAATGAACTCTACTCCTCTCCTTTCTCCTGTCCCTTTTCCAGTCTCTGTCCCTGGCTGTTCCTCTCCTCTCCTGGGCTGAGCTCCTGCCTGGCCAAATCCAAGGCTCCATGGGAGCCACAGAGGAGCTGAGCAGAGCTGCCCTTCCAGGGTTTTGTCTTTGCTCCAGGGAATTCTGAGCTGGGAAGAGCTGGTGTAGTCTGGGCCTTCAGAAAACCAAAGGCTGAGGTAATATCTCACAGTCTCAGGCAGGACTCATTCTTCTCGGCATCAGTATTGCAATTAGCAAGGAGCAGGATTTAGGAAGGAGGGCTGGGAGGTGCTGCAGAGACCAGAGCAGACATTCCCCAGCTGCCCAAGGTTGAAAACCAAGGTTTGTCCTTCTCAGCTGGTGGGGGATAGGTGGTGGAGCAAATATTGACTATGCAGACATGTGCACCTATGGGGATAGGTGGTGGAGCAAATATTGACTGTGCAGGCCCCCACACAGGAGTAAGTGGAATGGCCTGGCAAAATCTGTGACTGCATGGAGAGCTCCCATAGGAGCAGGCTCCTGGCAGGAGCTGTGGTCCCATGCAGTGAGTAGCCCATGCCAGAGGAGGTTTTCTGGCAGGGCCCGTGCCCGACAGAGGAGCCACAGTGCCATGGTGACTTCCTGGAGGGCTGCACCCCATGGAAAGGACTCATTAGGCTTTAGGAGTTTGTGAGGAACTGCAGCCAGAGGGAAGAACCTGCACTGGAGAAGTTCCTGGAGAAATGTCCTCTGTGGGTTGGACTCCAGAATGAAGGAGGAAAAGAGAATGAGAAGGAAGAAATAGCAAAGAAATCATGTTTTGAAGTGATCGTAAGCCACATTCAACATCCCTGTGCAGAGATCAGGTGGAAGAGGTGTTTCATGATTTGTTCTTATTTCTCACTAACCTATATTGATTTGATTGGCAATGACATAAATTCCTTTCCCCAAGTCAATGTGTTTGTACATGATGGCACTGCTGGGAAATCTTCCTGTCCTTATCTGGGCCAACAAACATAAATTGTGTGTTTTTCCTCCTGTCCAGTAGAAGAGGGGCACTGGGACAGCAGCTTGCTGAGCTCCTGGAGAACAACCAAAGTGAACTCACCACACTTCAACTCCTTCTTCCTGGTCAGGTGCTCTGTAGCAGCCACCCTGTAGAGAAATGTCATCCCTGCTGATCTGGCTTTCCTAAACAGCCTGGCTGCATCCAGAACAGCACTGTGGAAGCTCCAGCCACACATCCCCATCATCCCACAGCTCTGCAGCCAGGGCACCAAGGAGAAATGAGGCTGTGCTGGACAGGAGCCCAGGCAATGTGCACTAAACCTGCACTTCCCCAAACTGCAGCCTCTGCAGTTCCCAGGACAGATCCTCCTGCACCATCAATGGTACCAGCCCTTCTGGCAGCCTCCCTCCAGTGCCTTCTAGTGCCACCAGGCCAGAGGGACGTTTCCTGCACCTGCCATTGCCTGACAAGAGCCCTGGGCAGCAGCTGCCAGAAAGAAATGCTGAGAGATCTGTCATCCCCATCTGCTGGTTTTTGGTTCACTCTGCTGCACAGCTGCTCCAGGGTGATTCTTGCCCGACAGTAATACTTTGCCGTATCGCCTGGCTCTGCAGCCCGGATCTGCAGTGGGAAGCTGTTCTTGAACTTCTCATCTTTTATCTGAAAGCGATCCTTGAAACCTTCTCCATAGGTGCCATCCTCCTTGTAAATCCATTCCTGAGAGCCCTGTTGGCGCTCTCGGTACCACGAGACGGAGTAGTACCTCATAGAATCCCCCTTCATGCGGCATTGCAAGGTGACTGCTTTTCCCTCTTGCACGGTCACTTCCCTTGGCTGCTCCAAGGTGGCTGCACCGGCGAGTGAGACGGCTGCAGAGAGTAAGAACAAGGAACAATCACTGCAAGATTCAGCAAAGGTCAGGGCAATGCTGGTGGGACCTTGCACTGGCGCTGGACCAGTTCTAGGACAAAATCCTCCTCTTCGAGGCCAGCTGACACAGATGGGCAGAGCTGGTGGCAGCTAGCAAGGCTCACAAGGAAGGAGACACCACATTTCCCTCCATCCTTTTCCCAGTCACACAGGAAGCTTTTTCTGATTTTCCCCAAAGAAGCAGGAAGGATTTGCACCATGGCGGGACAAAAAATTCCTTTTTCCTTGCCAAGACAGGATGGTGAGGAGCCCAGTGTCCATTCCCTGAAGCTGCTGTGGGTGAGCAGAGCAAAGACCAAGGGCTGTCCCAGGCAGTGGGGCCTGTGCCCTGTGCTGCCATGGCCCAGCTGGTCTGTGCCAGAGGGGCGGCAGTGGCCCAGGAGCAGTGTCCAGTGCCAGGGCAAAGCGCTGGGCCCCGAGATGTGAGTGCAGCAGGGAGGTGCCCTGCGTGTGCCCAGGCTGCAGGGGAGGCAGCTGGCATGGAGGTGCCGAGCTCAGAGGCACAAGAGGAGCAGGGCTGCTCTGGCCGTGCTCCACAGGCATGGCTGGGCAGCTGGAGCTGGGGCACAGCTGCGGCTGCAAGCGCTCAGCACAGCTGCCCAGAGCCCTGCAGAGCCCAGGGCCACGCTCAGCTCCTGGGGCCAGCAGCCCTTGCCTTCACTTACCTACAATGGGCAAGAAGCCCAGGCACAGGGCACTCCACATGGCCAGGCCCGCTCTCGGTGGCCTCTCTGCAGCTTCTCTGGGCCTGCACAACAGCTCTGCCCACACCTGCCCTGCCTGGGCCTCTGTCACTGCTCTCAGGCCCAGGCCCTGCTGGTCCCTCCCTCTGCCTATGACAACACTGAGGGGGAGAGGTGGGGCACCAGCAGCACAACTTGAAGCTCTTGCTGCCCTCCTGCCTGTCTCTCACCCTGCGTGGTCCCCATCTTTCTCTTAAGCCCTCTCCATATTCACACTCTTTGTGATCCTGTGGAAGAGCATCAGGCTTGATTTGGGGTGACTCAGTGGGAACTCTACATTGGGAAATTCCAGTCCTAAACCACAACAGCCTCCTTTGGCATCCAGTGTGGGGCATGAAGGGTTGAGATAAGACCAGATCTGCCCAGAGTGGGCTGCAGACCAATCTGATCTCAGCATTAGTTGTATCAGGTCTGGAGCCAGTGGTGCCAATGCTGCTGGGGCTGTTCCTGTGGCTGTGGGACCTAACCCTGTGTATGTTCCCCTATGAGCTCCCCATGCTGATATTGTGCAGGGCTGTGGGCACTGAGAAGGGGACTGGGGAGAGGACAGCAACTCTCAGCCTCTGGAGGTGGCTCCTGTCAAGTGTTAGAGAAAGATACTGTCCCAAGGATGATCTAGTAGTGCTCCCAGGCAGGTGGAAGCCCATGGCCAGAGACTCTATTTGTCATCAAAATAAAACTGTGTGTGCACAGTGCCTCTTAGAGGTGTCCATATAATCCGGGCTGGGGTGTCTCTACTCTGTCTCCTTGCAGGTTATGTTTCAATACAGGTCACAAAAGAGGAATTTCCCTGGTTGTCAAAGGCTTTGACATAGGCAGGCATAACTAAGGCCCTCCCTACAGAAATCCTAGAATTGACATCTATTTTCAAGGTTGTGCTTTAGAAAGACAGACATTGCCCAGAGCTCTGCATTCCCCAGTCCTGAGTGGTTTTGTAGGGGGAGATCGGGCTCTTATTACTTCAGTTCAGACAACATCTGCTGACTGAAATATGAGGGAAAGAGAGAAAGAGGACTTGCCCTTATAGTCAGGTAATTAACCATCCTGCTAACAAGTTTCTGAGATGGATATGCCCATATCAGCTCTTCCTTGTATATCCTGAGCTGTTCCACACATGTTTAAGTGGATGAATTGCTTATGGGAGGTTTTCAGAAATGCAATAATGATGATGTCCTGAATGCAACCCCATGTAGTTCTCCTTCCTGCACATAGTCAGGGCACACATCACTCACTGCATCCTGAAAAAATCCAGATAAAAAGAAGTCTGCAGATGAATTAACCTACATATTGTGGTGCTCACTTGGGTGAGTCTTGGGTTTCCTCCTGTCATTTTCTACATACCACTTTTCATTACCAGCATTCCCCCCTCCTTCAGGATTTCCTGACATTTGGGCAAGAGAAATGCTTCTCACAGAATTCAGCAAGACCACAGTTCCTCACTTGTGAATCCAAGGCAAAATCTGTCAGAAAACACCATTCTGATGACAAGTCAGGAATGGGGACTTACTAAGATATTTAGTCTGATTTCTATAGAACACCGATGGAAGCCCAGGTGTGAGACTGCTGCAGTATTTCAGATTGAGATTCCTAAGGAATTTTGAAGGCAGTGCTGCAAGTGCTTCCTGTATTTACTCCATTTCTTCTGTTTTTCCAGCTCTAACCCTGGTTTAGTTTTAAGTTTCAAATGCAGTTTCCCTGAATCTCCTTTCAGCTTCCTGATCCTGGTCTTTCCAAAGCCTCTGTATCACTTTGCAAGAGTTCCCAACTGCTCCTGCTGGCAGGGGCAGAATGCAAAAGAAGAGCAAAGAAGTTTAATTTGTGGCATGAGCAGGCACAACACTTCTTGTGGGCTTTGGGTGGTTTCTTTGGTTGGTTTTTTTTTGCTTTTTATCTCCTGTTTGAGCTATTTGCTGGATTTCATGAATTTGAGTGCTGTGAGAACAATAAACACTTTGGCCAGAAGGTAGCAGGAGAGACCAGAGAAAGAAGTTCAGTTTACATCAACAGATCTAACTTTACCAGGAACTGTTTAATATTTCAGGACACAAACCAGACAGGTTAGATTATACCCAGCAGATGCAGTAATGTGATTATTAGATTGTACTTCTAATGCTGTATAAGACAGCAGAAGGATTCAGTGGTATAAAAAGTTGTTTAGTATTGCCCATTGTCATGGAGTTCTTCATAATGTTTTCCCATGTAACCTCTTGGAGAGAGCTTTATTCTTTCAGGATGCTTTTAATGCATCTCTGTGGTGGGTCCCAGGGTGAGGTGAGAGATGAGAATCTTGACTCCATGTTTCAGAAGGCTGATTTATTATTTTATGATATATATTATATTAAAAGAAAATGATATCCTAAAACTATACTAAAAGAATAAAGAAAGGATTCATCAGAAGTCTTGAAAGGGAGAGAAAGGAATGAATAACAAAAGCTCGTGACTCTGAGAGAGTCCGAGCCAGCAGACTGTGATTGGCCATTAATTAGAAACAACCAACATGGACCAATCACAGATCCACCTGTTGCATTCCACAGCAGCAGATAATTATTGTTTACATCTCATTTCTGAGGCTTCTCAGCTTCTCAGGAGAAAAAAATCTTGATGAAAGGATTTTTCATAAAATGTGTCTGTGACACATCTCTCTGCCGCTGGAGAGAGCTCTCACCATTTTGAGTTACTTAGCAGGGCAGATGTCAAATACCACACTCTGTGTGTGATTCACTAAGGGGCAGGAAAAATAATGTGCTAGAGGTGAAAATTTTCCTCAAATTACTTTAAAGTTTTGTTGAAGTTCACATTGTGGCTGGTATTGTCACCAAAACTGTGGGAAAAACAAAAAGTCTCCCACAGCATTTTTTAGTTTTAGAGAATCAAGGCATTACTTTATTCTGGCCAAGATGTGTAACAGAAATAATTTCATCCACACATTGCATGGGTTGTGCAGAGAAAATCCTTCCATCACACAAGGTTTTCATTGGAGTTTTCTTGTACTTCTACAGTCAAACCCAGGGAAATTCATTGGTTCAATGTTCATTGCTCCCAAGTTCCACAGTCTGTAGTATTTGTTTTTTTATTGATCCTTTCACCTTGGATGTTATTTTGGTTCTCAGTCTTGGTTCTCTCATTGAACGTTTCCCAGACCAGGTGTCTCTGACCTTGCCAGGGCTGATGTTTGGAGCTGATGTTCATTAATGGTCGTTATCTTTTGTGCATCTTCTGTGCTGCTCCCAGTCTGCTGGGATGTGAAGCTCCTCATGCCTGGAGTGCTGGAACAGTCCTGTGAAAAGAAACTTCAGTTCCTTTCCCCCTGGGCAAAGGTGAACAAAACCCCTGACTAAATGTATATAAAGGTATTTTGAACTACTTCTTATTGCCCCCAGTATGAAAAAGGTATCTCATAAATGCAGAAGGATTGGGGCTGGAAGGGAGCTCTGGAGGGGACGGGGTTTCCCCTGCTCTAGCAGGACTGTCTGGAGCTGTTTGCCAAGGACCACGTCCAGATGGCTTTTGAATGTCTCCAGGGCCAGTGGCTCAACCCCTGGAGATTTGCAAAGGCTCTATGAGCACAATCAAACATGGATGTAAATTAATCTCTAGGAGAAGAGAATAGTACTGTAAAAATGTATTGTACCAAAGAGTTCTCCTTATAATTATCCTCCATTATTTTGGAATCAGGACAATATTGTTTTGTCAGATGTCAGGATAATTCCACATGCAAATCTGCTTCTTTACAGAGGGTATTTTAATGACCTTTCCCTCCTGTGCATCTGATTCCATTGGTTTTGCCTGAGGGAATATTCTCAAAATAGAAATCTGCCTGAAAGATTGGGAAAAGGTGTGGAGTGCTTGAGAAAAAGGTTCTGGGTGTCATTGGAAAATCAGTATAGAAATGTTGGTGAACAGCTCCCCCTGATTGATGTTGTGGTGGTAGAGTGCACTAAATGTGCATTTCAGTGGATTTGGATTTGCCATGCAAATTTCACAGAGCTTCTGCAGGGGCTGGGGCTCTTGTCTGGGTGTCTGCAGGGCCTGAGGGTGTGAGCAGAGCAAGCTCAGTGCAGCAGCCCTTGCTGTGTGCCGTGCAGAGGCTCTCTTGAGGGCTGCAGGAACTCAGGCAGGGGCAGCAAAGCCTTATTTCCCCTTCAGGATGTGGTTACCTTGTGTTCTCAAAAGCAGGGGAGGGTTGATGCTGCCTGGTGTGACTGAGTCAGAAATGGTGACCACAGCATCCTGCCTGTAGCTTGTGAGAGGTGCATGAGCTGGGGAAGGTGTGGGCTGGGCTCTGTTAGGTGAGAGCCAAGTTGCTATGGAAACTATCACTCCATCAAACCACCCCAGATTATTTTCTGGTGGCCCCTGCCTCCTGTCCCTGAGTGCAAAACAGCAGCAGGGTTTCTTCCCTGCTGACAGGAGCATTTTCCTCCCTCGTGCCTTCAGCAAGGACTCTCCTCACTGAGGCTCCTGAATGTGCCAGAGACATTTCCCTGCACCAAGTCTGCAAAAGACAAATTCAGCCAACAAGAAATCTGCAATATCAAAGCTGTGTTTCTGATCCCAGTGGGCTTCTAGGGTAGTTAGATTTAAGCAATTTCCATCCTGGTTTCAGAAGAATAAGCACAAAAAACCAACAAGATTTTGGGGTAGCAGAACTTTATTTTTGTCCCTACTGCAGAAACCTAAAATGCACATGCAATACATTTGGCAGAAGAAAGACAGGCTTAATCAAGAAATGAACATTATCTAGTTGAATAAAATCAGATTCTACAGAGCTCTTCTTATCTGCAATACACACTTAGTAAATCATTCTAAACCCTAAGCTACAAGAGGCAGCTCGTGGGCTGGAATTCCCCCAGCAGTGCTACTCCAGTTCCTCAGGCAGTAACACAACGTGCCTGGGAAAGGTGCTTCTCAAAGGCATCTCTCAGCAGTGAGCACTGGAGTTTTCAAAGCTACTGAAGCAGGTTGGACACTGGTGTGCAAATGCCAGAAGAGTGGGAGGGATCTCCTTAGCAGGAGGATGAGGATAAATCCACTGTGCTCAGTTGTCAGAGGAGAGGAAAGAGCAAAAGCACTTAAAACTCTTCAGTGTAAATCAGCTGGCCAGGCAGGAGTGAAGAGTGTTGCATGTCTTCAGGGGAAGGTGCTGCCTTGTGTCCTGGCTGGTCTCTGTCAGCAGCTCTGGCCAAGCTTGTTCACCCCCTTGTGCTGCTGGTTCCCGCTCTTTGCTGCTCTTCTTTGGGTTCATTGCCCATGTCTGGAAGAGCAAAGGGAGGCTTAAAGTACAATTAATGAAATTGGGCCTATGAAGCATTGTTTGATAACTGTGAGCTCCTTTACCTCAGAAAAGAAACAACTTGATGCTCATGAGGGTATTGAAGGCGATGCTCTTTGCCAGCAGGACTCTCAACCCCAACACAGCCATGGACAGCATGTTCCCTCTCTGCCCTCCAGCATCTGCTCAGTGACCAGAAAAGAGGGGAGACATCATGGTCTAGGTTTTGGTGCTGTGATCTTGGCAGAAAGTGGAAAATCCACAGGTGAGAGTTTCAGGGAAAGGAAGAGCAGCAAAGGAACAGCCGAGAGAGAACATGGCAACCAGAGGGGAGCAACCTTGGGACAGCAACCTTGGAACACAGTCTCCTGAATGTGTTGTGTTCTGAATCCTCTGCCCTGGAGAAAATACATTTCCATGCCTTTATCCCGCAGAGAGCAATGTAACCTCACATCGTGTTTGGGTAACTCACCTTGTGCTGAGGGCTCTGTGCTGTTGCAAACTCTGTCAGTGGCCCCTGACTCTGTTCTGGTTCTGTTTGGTTCCCCAAACCCTGTTATTGGTTCTTCAGCCTCTGCTTCTGTAGCACGATAAAAAAAGGCATTTTAGACTATATCCACCTTTTATGGAGGATAAAAAGAAAATGTTTAGATGACATTTCTCATAGAACATTGGAGGAAAGTTCAGAGTGGGCCTCAGCTGGTCAGGAATAATTCCAACATTAATTTGAGGAGAAAATTTCTCCATGCAGTTGCAAGAAACAGAAGAATTCCTGCATTGTTTTGTTTTACTCTTTGAATGACCTTCAGGACTAAAAGAGTAAACATGCCAAATATAAAAATTGATTTAATTAAAAAACCCTGACAACACACCCCACCTTTAACTTTGTGTTCGTATTGAATGGGCTGTTCCAACTTGTACTGCAGGCGGTTTCCTGCTCTAGGCTAAAGTATTCAGTCATAAGGAAATTCACATTTTGAAGCAATAGATTGTGTCTTTTCTCCCCAGAAAAGTATCTCAAAGTAATTAAACTGTTGAAAAACCATTTCTTTTAGATGCTTTGAAACATCTTTCATTTTTCCCTGCTGAAATCCCAAATGTCTTTCTTATTTCTGCTGGCTGCCCAGGGCAGTGCTGTCCAGAAGGAGAACACCAAGCCCCACAGGCCACTGTCTCCAGAAATAAGTGACAGCTGTGCCACCAAACTGTACCTGGCTTTGCTGTTATCGTGCGGTTGCCGAATTTGGCCGTGCAGGTCACCTCTGTGTCTTTTGTCACCCTGACCACTTTAATTGCATTGTACAACCCCTGTGACGTCAGAATGGATGGGCTCTGTTCATAGACCACCTCCTGAGAGGGCATCTCCAAGCTGATGTTCTTTGTAGTGAAGTTCCTTGCCAAACAAGCTGCTTTCCCAGAGCTGCCCCCTCCTTCCAGTTTCTTTGATTTCATCACAATGACTTGAGGATCAGAAGTTTTTGAAATGCCTGAAAAGAAAAGCAAGGTTTGGACAGGATTGATTTTACTGCAGGCTTGCCCGGGTGCTGAGTGACCCAAAATTCACATGTACTCCATCTGTGACTAATTTGTAACATTCTCAATTACTGTCTTTGATGTCATTATTCCTTGGCATTAGAGGTACAAGTAACAAAAGAAGACTGCTTAAACTTGCAACCAGCTGTTTTACACAAAAACTATTGGTCTCAAAAGTATTTAGTTGCATACAAATTATTCTGGTACCATAATTTGTTTATAAGAGAAAATACCCTTCCCTCTAGGTCAGGTCACAGGTGGAGAATCAAGGGTGATCTCACAAACCAATGTCAGGATTTAACTCAGATTAGCAATTTGACTTAGAGGAAAACCATGGAACTGAAAGGAATCCTCCAGCAGCCTTCCTGGCCAGAAAGGGCTCAGCTTATGAAAAGCTGCCAGACTCATCCACAAAGATTGACGTGTTTGCTTTGACAGGAGCATCCTGAGGGGTCTCTTGGGTAAAGAGAGGTGCATGAGGCTTTTCATTTAGCATGGTGTCTGCCTTGCAGGTGGGTCAGGAGATCCCCCAGCTCTGACATTTTGTTCATCCCAGGGTACTGATGGAAGTTTGATCAAGGGGCTCTGATTTTACACCCTTTCCCCATCAGCCCTATGCCACTGCTGAGGAACTGAGGTGAAAGCCAAATCGTGCTCTGCCACAACTTCATGGGTCAGCTCTCCTGATCAAACAGGCAGAACTAACACTTGTCCACACCTCCAGCAACCAGACACCCACCAGAAATCCAACATTTCCTTCCCAGCTGTTGTACCAGGCTTGGCCAGAGCCTGTCAGTCCTGTGCATTCTGTGTTCTCTGAGAAGACCTTGAAAGGCTTTTCATGTGGTCTCCTCTCCAGGCTTTCCAAAGAGCCAGAACACAAACAGGCTGCTTCTCTGCAGTAGCTCCCTGGGCAGGATCTTCAGCACGCAATAATGTACACAGTGCAATTGTAGTTCCGAGAGCAGAAGATTTGTTTTATCTGGCCCCAGAAGGCTCACCCGAGTCCCACTCGTTTGCATTCCCTGACAGTACAGCCATGAATTCCTACCACTGCTTGCTTCTGGAAGGGAATAATCTTTTCTGTTTATGTTCAAATTTATTTGAACAAAACGGGGAGGTTGCTCACGTCCTGGAAACTTTGGCTTCAACACATTAAGTATTTCAGCAGACTCAGAAGGGACTTTGATACTTCAGGTTCAATGTATTTTACTGCCAAACATAATTCCAGACTTTGCAGCTCTGAAAGTATCCTGTCATTAGCTAGAAAAAGAAAGCCATTGAACAGCAAGGAAAGTAGAGGTCTTTCTGCAGAATGGTAAATTTACATTCCTTTGTCCCTTTGGGATTGGAAGTGCAGTGAGATTGTTCCCGAATCCACATTTATTCCCATGTAACATATCCTACAGACATGGACAGATATTAGGCAGCACCCAAGGCAGTCCCACATCTTTCGGAAATAGAGCAAGAGGTTTTAAGGATGGAAAATAACTTGGGATATTCTTGCTGCACTTTAAAGTCATGCAGTCCTCTGAATGCAAAGCAACAATTCCTGAGGGATGCACCTGATACTTTAGGATCACAGAGGTCACTATCAAAACCCCTCTGCTACCCCAACGTTCCCATTTCCCTAGAAAAGCTTGGGGTCACCTGCACCTTTATTGTTCACTACAGAACTCCAAACAAAGATAGGAATAAGTAACGCTGCTTATAATCCCTACTCCCCACCTTGCTCTTTGCAGAACCCACACAACCTGGGAGCCAATTTTCTTTCATTCCAGGAGCTCTTGGAAATGAGGCACTTGTGAGAATTTAAGCCCAAGGCTATTTCACCTCCTTCCTGCTCTGTCCCCAGGGCAGTGGACACTGTCAGTGTGGTGCCAGTGTCAAACGAGAACTTCTCCAACCAGGAGTTACAGATGTGTCTCAAACTCCTCATACTGGGAGTTCTTCACTGAGCTCTGCATTCCTGCCCCGAGTCAGTCAGTGCAAGCCGCTGGAGAATTGGACACTGCACAGTAAATTTGGGCCAGAGTGCTGCCCAAAGTGGGAATAAGTTATCACAGGCTAAGCAGTGCCCTGCTGGTGTTTGGGGATCATGGATTAATCCTGTATGCAGAGTCAGCCCAGTTGTTCCTGGGAAACCTTCCTGAGCAAATCCAAGCTGAGGGTTTGGCTTGAAAGCCTGGCTGGAGAGCAAGTGCATTCAAGGGATTATTGCAGCTGAAAATCCTTTCATTGAACCCAACCCTTTAAATTCCCTTGTTCTCCCCCACATTAATTGTCAGTGAAGTTTTAGGAAGAAAGAAATGTCACTTACTTGGTTCAACTGTGAGAATCGTCCCTGGTCCAAATATAAGCTTCTCTGTCTTCACACTGCTAAGACTTTTTCTAATAACTCACTCTTTCCTTGTGGTGTTCAAAAGTGTTCCAAAAACAGGTGATGAAAATTCATTAGTCCTAATTATCCATGGGTGCAAGTCCATGAGAGGATCCAGAGGTAGATTTACTTCCAAAACTGGAAAGGGAATAAAGGTTAATTGAATTGTTTCAAATAGCTTCATTGAGTATAGAATTTTCAACTTCTCCCTTTCTTCCACCTTTTAGAACCTTCACAAGCTCTTTTATATATCCAGGATACAAGGAAATACAGGAAGAATGTTGTTCTTCTCTTCTTAATCCTTAGAGTCACCCATCTCCTTTCTTTCCCAAAATTTCTCACCTTCTTTCCCTCTTTCTGTTTTTGTACAGGTCCCTATGCTGTTCATATCATTGTGGTAACCCAGTCCAAAACACAGTGATATATTTCATAACACAAACTGTCTCTGTTCCACTACACAGAATATTGGATTATTCAGACAGTCACATGACATCTTCAGTGGTTTGAGATCCAACGCACCACATAAAGAAACACCACATGGCTTTCAAGGAAGGATCTCAAATAATATCATAGGGGTTGAGTTGTAAATGAGAACTTGGGTGTTATGTGACACCTGTGAAAGGTCTGATGGAGTTTAGCTGGATAGAAAGCAGAAAAATTATCAGTACCTCTGGTGTTATTTCAGAGCATTTCCTGCAATGCAGTCTAATCCCCCTACTTCTCTTCTTGTCGGTACTAGTGGTAGTGTGAACAGAGTTCTGGGACGTAGCAGGCTGTCTCTGGGGGTGTTGGGAAGGATTGGATTAAAAACAGAAGACACAGGAGCGTTGTAAATTGCTGAAGTGACCTTCCAGCTGGGAATTACCCTTGGCAGCCCAGGGTGAATGCATCCAGGGATCCTCTAGCATGGATGCAGTTTAGATGCCAGGTCTCTCCTTGCCTCTGCCTGGCTGTTGCTCAGGGATTCCCCCAGGTTAGCAAGGTCTGGAAATAATTGTACTCTGAGTGTGTCTGCGGCTGTTCCATCTGCTGACTGTCGTGCCTAACTTAAGTGATGGTGGCTATCCTAGTTTGAAAGACAAGTGCCTGCCAAGGAAGACAGGAACCACCCATGGAGTGGAGAATATTCCCTCCAAATTAATACAACTTTGAAATAAAGTGACTTTCTGGCACACACAGAGGAAAGGGAATAACAGTTCTTTACCAGTATGTGTATGTATAACAACTCAAACAAACAACAGCAGTAGCACCAAACTGACCCAGACACCCAGGCCAGGCCTCTCTCGGCCACAGGCGCTTTCCCCTTCTGTGCAGTTCCGGGCACAGCCAGCAGGGGCGCTGCTGGCTCCGGGCCGGGCAGGGCGGGTGCGGTGATTCCCCCGCGCCAGCAGGGGGCGCTGTGGCGCGAGCTCGGCCGCCTCTCTGCATGTGGGTACTGGTGGGTGGGCAGGCAGGAGAGATGGAGAAGGGGCTCCCTTTACAATCCCACAGGAGCAGCCAGTCCCGGTGCCCCTCTGGATACTGAAACCAGCTCCAGCAGGAACCTTGGAGCAGCAGGCTGCAACGGCAGAGGTGAGAACACTCACAGTGGTAAACCAAGTGTAGGGGAAACTCTGAAGCTGCAGCAGGAGCCACGGGTGTCTGGGCGGACAAGGGTTGTCAAGTTATAGAGTCGCAAAAATCTCTGAAGCAGTGGCAGACAACAGCAGGCCTGGGTGGGGGATTGCTCCTTTGGACAGCTCACTGGCAATGGCTGGTGCTGGGATCAGCAGTGTGCTCCTGCCTCCCTGCTCCTGGTGTAGCACACACTGGTTCTAGGCTTGCAAGTGACAGGGAAGCAGAGAATCAAGCTGGCAATCCCTACTCACAGTGCCAAAGGAAAAGAAAAAAAGATAAACAGGCAAAAAGTGCAGGGCAACAGTGTCACCAGTCAGACACCCTTGCCGTGTGGCTCCTGAGTTGAGCAGCCCCTCTGGAAGGAAGCAGCAGCCCCTGGCCCCCAACTCTCAGGGGATCCCTGCTGCTCCTCGCCCATCGAGATACTTCCTGAGCCAGGGGAGTCAATGACCATTCTGAACACAAAACAAAGACAAGCCCATGAATGGGTAGGGAATTTAAGCCATTCCCAAGACAGTAATATGGGTAGAAAACATGAGAGGAATGGGAAGAAATAGGTGAGGCTTTTGTGGGACAAATGGGACATCCCTGGGCTCTGGCCCTCATGGGGTGCTTGAAGCGTGTCAGGTGTCTGCTGGCAGGACAGCACAGCTGAGCACACGCAGTCAGGAGTTTTCTGGCACGTACTGATGTGAGCTTACTAACACAAATGGCTGTGAGCTGGACCTGTGTGTGCCACTGAGGCAGAATTGGTGGTTGGGGCAGCCTTGGCTGCGGTGACCATGCACTGTTTGAGCTCAGGATCCTGGGAGAAGAGAGCAATGCAAAAACAGGACTGGAGCCCTGGGCTTCAGGAGAGCAGAATTTGGGATCTTCTGGGAGGAATCCCAAGGGTTATGGTCCTGGACAGAGGAGGGGTCTAGGAGAGCTGCTCACGTTCAGAGATTTGCTTTTTGAACCTCAAGAATAGTTTCTCTTGAAAAAGCAGTAAGTCAAGCTTTGTGTCACATGTCCAAAATGATGAACGAAGGGCTCCTAAATCAACTCATAACTGGTTAATACAGAAGGTTCCTGCTGAGTTGTTCAACTGGCCATGATGATCAACTGTCAAAAATGACCTGTTTGCAAGAGCCAAGATCTCAGGTTGAATGGTGAGGAAATTGGTCTTGGACAATTAGGTGGGGTGTTGTGCTGTTTCAGTAATTCTGGTAAATCCAATTTGTGTATGTGCACAGAGTTGTCTGAGGAAAAATAGATGAAGTAAAGCCACCATGTTTTCCTCCTTCAAGAGAAGGGAGAGAGACAGTTTGTGTGTGGTGGTTCAGGTGTTTTCAGTCACTGTGGTACGTAGTTCACACTGTGCTAGGCAGTTCTACAAAAACATCTGGGGGGGTTTTCCTTGCCAGGTGATGTCTCCTCTTTCATGTCTTTGTAGTGCTGCCTTTTGTTTTCCTGTCCCTCTACACTGCTCTACTTCTGAACATCTAACACTGTTCCAGAGGATCCCCTAAACTAAAAATAACATTA
Source organism: Molothrus ater (assembly GCF_012460135.2). NCBI lineage: Eukaryota > Metazoa > Chordata > Aves > Passeriformes > Icteridae > Molothrus > Molothrus ater. The sequence goes on along the minus strand of NC_050504.2, from coordinate 2,396,104 downwards.
TCATCCTTGCTTTTTTTGGCAGAGTGGACAGTTATTGTTCCTCTAACTAGAATATTGCTCTCACACTTTGGAACGGAATATTGTTGTTAGAAGTGCCTCAGAGAAAGGATCTGGTTACTGATTTGTCTTTTAACACACAACAAGTTAGGGTTAAACACTTGAAAGGTTTTCTGGGAAGCATCTCTCAAGCTTATAAATTTTCAAGTTATTTTCATTCTAGATTTACTAAGTTTTCTAGACCTTCAAGCATTAGTCTCCTCAAAGCCTATTTGCATGCCAAAGGAAAAATCAGTCCATGTTTAAGAATTGTTCAGGATTTATTTTGGTTCAGCTGATGGTGCTTTAATTGACTCTATTTGCTGTTGTTATCGTTGACTGAAGTTGGCTTTTAATTTGATTGTTATCTTAATCATAACATTAGTGGTAGCCTGCAATTGTGGACCATTTTCCTAATCCTACTGCAATAACCAGTGATGTTTTGAACTTTAACAGTTGGTGGACGTTAGGATTTTTCCTCTTCTTTCTCTCAGGGAATTTTTCCCATTTTGTTGCCTGTAAGTTCCTTGCCACAGGAGAATGCTCAGAGCAATATCACCAAGAGAAGTTACTTTTCAATAATTTGCCGAAGCACCTGGCTTTGGAAAGAAGGGGAAGAACAAGCATTCTCATTTCACCAGTCTATTGGCTGCTTCCTGGAGCTGGACAAGTCCATTGCTGGTCACAGCTTGTTGAGGAGGGCTGCAATCCTGGCAGAGTAGATGGGAGAAAATTCGATTGAGAAAAGATGAGTAAAAGCTCTTTCTTTCTCCCTTGCACAAACCAAAGGCCCGTGCTGGAGGACTGCAAGGAATTTGTGTGACAAATTTCCCTGCCAGCAATTTCTTGTCTGTACAAAATGCGCCCAGATCTCCCAAGCTCTCCTTATATGTCAGCTGTTCCCTTCCTTGTGTTCATGGCCCTCCATTGCATTTGTTCCCCTCTGTCCATGTCCTTCCCAGGCCTGGGAGCCCAGCAGGGGACACATTGGTCCCCAGTCCCAGCAGTGCTGAGCTGAAGAGGATTCCTCCCCAGGGAGCAAGGAGTCAGGACAACATGCCAGGAGGCTGCACGGACAAACGAGGCTGGGAAAACGTGGGCCCAGTGCTGAATGGGATGGGGACCAGGTGAACAGGATATGGGACAGGGCTGAGGTCCTGAATGCTTTCTTCACCTCAGGCTTCAGCAGCCAGATCAGCCTTCAGAAATTTCGTTTCCCATAACCCAGGAGGAGGAATATGTACCCTTGCACAATCCATGTCACTGAACCATGGCCATAATGAAAGCATTTGTCCAGAAGGTTTGCAGGGAAGTCAGTGCTGGGAGCTCAACTGAATGAAGAATGCACAACATCCACTCTCTCCTCACCCAGCAAGACCCTTTGTCTGCCTGTTGAAGGCTGTCAATGTGGCTAAGCCAAATCCTCACTTCCCAAAGCCATACAGACTGTCCCTAAAGAAAAAGGGCTGGGAGCCAAGGCAAGGCACAGAGGAGAAATGAGCCCAGGCAATGTGCACTAAACCTGCACTTCCCCAAACTGCAGCCTCTGCAGTTCCCAGGACAGATCCTCCTGCACCATCAATGGTACCAGCCCTTCTGGCAGCCACCCTCCAGTGCCTTCTAGTGCCACCAGGCCAGAGGGACGTTTCCTGCCCCTGCCATTGCCTGACAAGAGCCCTGGGCAGCAGCTGCCAGAAAGAAATGCTGAGAGATCTGTCATCCCCATCTGCTGGTTTTTGGTTCACTCTGCTGCACAGCTGCTCCAGGGTGGCTGTGCTCCACAGTAATACGTTGCTGCATCGCCTGGGGTTGCTGCCAGGAGCTGCAGAGTGAAGCTGTTCATGGAGCTCTGCACTCTTCCTTTAAAGCGATCTTTGAAACCTTCTCCATAATCCTCACCGTCCCTGTAAATCCGTTCCAGAGAGCCCCGTGGACCCTGACGGTACCAGTACATGAGGTAGCTGCTCATAACATCTCCCTTCATGCTGCAGTGGAAGGTGACTTCATCTCCCTCTCCCACGGTCACTTCCCTGGGGTTCTGCTCCAAGGTCACCTGGCCAGTGACTGCTGCAGAGAGCAAGAACGAGCCACAGTCATTCTAGGATTCAGCAGAGATCAGGGCAATTCTGGCGGGGCTTTGGACTGGCACAGGACCTGTGGGAGGCCAAAATCCTCCTCTTTGAGGCCAGCTGACACAGATGGGCAGAGCTGGTGGCAGCTAGCAAGGCTCACAAGGAAGGTGACACCACATTTCCCTCCATCCTTTTCCCAGTCACACAGGAAGCTTTTACTGATTTTCCCCAAAGAAGCAGGAAGGATTTGCACCATGGCGGGACAAAAAATTCCTTTTTCCTTGCCAAGACAGGATGGTGAGGAACCCAGTGTCCTGTCCCTGAAGCTGCTGTGGGTGAGCAGAGCAAAGACCGAGGGCTGTCCCAGGCAGTGGGGCCTGTGCCCTGTGCTGCCATGGCCCAGCTGGTCTGTGCCAGAGGGGCGGCAGTGGCCCAGGAGCAGTGTCCAGTGCCAGGGCAAAGCGCTGGGCCCCGAGATGTGAGCGCAGCAGGGAGGTGCCCTGCGTGTGCCCAGGCTGCAGGGGAGGCAGCTGGCACGGAGGTGCCGAGCTCAGAGGCACAAGAGGAGCAGGGCTGCTCTGGCCGTGCTCTACAGGCATGGCTGGGCAGCTGGAGCCGGGCACAGCTGCGGCTGCAAGCGCTCAGCACAGCTGCCCAGAGCCCTGCAGAGCCCAGGGCCACGCTCAGCTCCTGGGGCCAGCAGCCCTTGCCTTCACTTACCTACAATGGGCAAGAAGCCCAGGCACAGGGCACTCCACATGGCCAGGCCCGCTCTCGGTGGCCTCTCTGCAGCTTCTCTGGGCCTGCACAACAGCTCTGCCCACACCTGCCCTGCCTGGGCCTCTGTCATTGCTCTCAGGCCCAGGCCCTGCTGGTCCCTCCCTCTGCCTATGACAACACTGAGGGGGAGAGGTGGGGCACCAGGAGCGCAACTTGAAGCTCTTGCTGCCCTCCTGCCTGTCTCTCACTCTTTGTGGTGCAGTAACAGACCATTTGTTAGGCAGGAAATGCTGTGGTGGGCTAAGAGTGACGTGGTTCTGAGGGGCCAGCCCTGGCCTTTCTCTCAGGGAGTCTCGCAGGCTGCGACTTTGGAGGTGACCAGGGAGGCTGTCAGCTTGTCCTTCCCCTGGCTCTGCTGGCCCTGGCTCTGCTGGGCGTCTCCTCCCATATGGGACACCCCAGGATCTCAGCTCGGCTTGGCCAGGCCACCCCTAAGCCAAAGTGCTCCTCACCCTGCTCCCAGCACTCTGGCCCTGCACCCTACAGGCTCCCCAGTGGTGACACTTCTCCAGCTGCCTCTTCCTCTCAAAGCCCTCGCGGACCCCTGCCCAGCAGCAAAGGCAGCCCAGGACTCTGCAGGTGCTTTGCATGTTCCACTTAAGAAGGGGACCAAGGAAGGCTGAGTGAGACTGGAGCCAGGCAGTCACCAGGCTGACTGCATGACAGAAAAACCTTGAACCTCCTCTACAGAGTAGAACATTGCAATTGGGACTCAGGGGAAGGAAAGTCTCAGTGCTGGGAAAGGAGCTCTTGATGAAAGGCCAGGATCACTGGTGCTGCGTGGGGATGGCACCTGATTTCTTAGGAACAGCCCTGAAGCACTTTGGAATTCACCATCTCCAAATTTCATGGGTGCTGATCCAGACCCGAGCTGGTTTGTGTTAAAGCCAGGCTGGGTTTCCTGTGCCCGTGTGAACAGCGCAGAAGTAGCAGGCAGAGTCGTGGGGCTGCAGGGTCAGCAGGGAGAGATAAACCTCGGCCCGGGAATTGTCCCGGGACATCTTGGCCCTCCCCTGCACTGACTGGTCAAAATAAACAGCTGTCGCATCAAAACTAATAAAAGACACCCACTCTGGGCTTCCTCTGGGTGCCTGACGGTACCAGTAAATATGATAATTCTCGAAGGTGAATCCGGATCCACGGCAGGAGAGGGTGACGGAGTCCCCGGGCGCTCGCTGCCCTCCGCCGGCCTCCTGCAGCCTCGGCTGTGCGCAGAGCCCTGCGGAGGGAGAGCGCAGGGATCGGGCGGGACGCGGCCGCGGACCGAGGGCGCTGTCCCGGTGTCCCGGTGCCCCCGGTCCGGCACAGCCACAGCCGCCAGCCCCGGCCCACAGCCCCTGTCCCTGGGTCTGCCCCGGCCTTTGCCCGTGTTCCCTGCCCTGCCTCTGCTCCTGTCCTTTCCCCAGCCTCTGCCCTTGTGCCCGTCCCTGTTCGTGCTCCTGCTCCTGTCGCTGCCTGTCGCTGTGGCTGTGCCTGGTTGCCCCGGCCGGGCTCGCTGCCCTCCCCGGCCGGCTCTCACCTGCCGGCCCCAAGGCCAAGGCCAAGGCCAGCAGCCCCGGCCCCGGCCCGGCCAACATCGCGTCCGGCGCCGCGGCAGCCGCACAGGAGCCGAGCGGAGCCGCGCTCGGGCCGCTCCCGCCCGGCCCCGCCTCGCCGGGGCAGCGCCGGCGCCTCTGCCCGCCCCGACTCATCCGCCCCGGGCCCCGGGACCGCGGCCCCGCCGGGCGGGACAGGCAGCGGTGCACGAAGGGACGAGCGACAGCGCCGCGTGAGGCTTTATTTTCTCTTCGTCAGCAAAGAGCGGTATAGACACGAGGCTCTGAAACCTCTTGCTCGGAGGCCGTTTTTTTTTCTCCCACTGTCTCGCCAGTGAGTGCCTGGAGTTGGGCAATAAGCTGTGATGGGACACAGCAGCACCACTTTTGCCGATTGAGCAAAGGAATATCCCATTCTGTAATATTTGTTTCTCAGAAATAAAGCTCACGGAAAGGAGGAAAGGGGACATTCGGAGTGATGGCCTTTGTCTTCCCAAGGAATCATTCTGTGAAAGACCGATTTTCCTAGAAATGGCTAAAAACCTCCCTGTTGATGGAGAAGTAGGGCAGAATGTCCTCATTTTTCCTGTACTGCAGACTCAGCTTTCTTTGCTTTTCAGCTGCTGATGTGGAGCATCTCTCCAAGTTTAAAAGGCTGTCAGAGCTGTCCTGTTTAGCATAGAGAAGGAGAAGCTGGTTGGGGTTGCACTTTGACAATAAGCCTGGCAGCAAACTAGGATAAAGTTAGAGCAAGGCATTTTCCAATTGCTCGCAATTCTACTCTAAATCGAATTAGCAATAAAGCAGAAGCCCTGCGGTGTGCAGTAAAGGCCAGGAATACCTGAGGTACACAGCGGTGGCACCTGACTTCTTGCAAACAGCCTTGAGACGCATTGGCTCCAGGCCCTGGCAACTCTCACCTTCCCGGCATCTAAAGCAGCCTCTGCTGGGCCCCGGGAGGTTTGTGTTAAAGCTCATCTGCATTTCCTGTCCCCGTGGGACGGCACAGAAATACCGGGCAGAGTCCTGAGCTTGCAAGGACCGGAAAGAGAGATAAGCCTCGGATCGGGAATTGTCCCGGGAAATCTTGGCCCGACCCTTCACCGCTGCCCCGTAGTCCTTTACACTGCCGATGGTGGAGCTGATATAGGACACCCACTGTGGGCGGCCTCCGGGTGCCTGACGGTACCACCTAATAGAACGATCCTTAAAGGTGAATCCGGATCCACGGCAGGAGAGGGTGACGGAGTCCCCGGGCGCTCGCTGCCCTCCGCCGGCCTCCTGCAGCCTCGGCTGTGCGCAGAGCCCTGCGGAGGGAGAGCGCAGGGATCGGGCGGGGCGCGGCCGCGGACCGAGGGCGCTGTCCCGGTGTCCCGGTGCCCCGGCCCGGCACAGCCACAGCCGCCAGCCCCGGCCCACAGCCCCTGTCCCTGGGTCTGCCCCGGCCTTTGCCCGTGTTCCCTGCCCTGCCTCTGCCCCTGTCCTTTCCCCAGCCTCTGGCCTTGTGCCCGTCCCTGTTCGTGCTCCTGCTCCTGTCGCTGCCTGTCGCTGTGGCTGTGCCTGGTTGCCCCGGCCGGGCTCGCTGCCCTCCCCGGCCGGCTCTCACCTGCCGGCCCCAAGGCCAAGGCCAAGGCCAGCAGCGCCGGCCCCGGCCCGGCCAACATCGCGTCCGGCGCCGCGGCAGCCGCACAGGAGCCGAGTGGAGCCGCGCTCGGGCCGCTCCCGCCCGGCCCCGCCTCGCCGGGGCAGCGCCGGCGCCTCTGCCCGCCCCGACACACCCGCCCCGGGCCCCGGGACCGCGGCCCCGCCGGGCGGGACAGGCAGCGCCGGCCGCGCCCGGACCGCGCCCGCAAAGCAGCGCTGCGCGCTTGGACAGCGCCTTCTGCCAAAGGGACCCGTGGCCAACGCGCCCTGAAATTCGCCCTCGTAGCACAGAAGGTCACTGGCATCGGCGCTGCCGTGGGCAAAACGCTGCCCACACTTGAAGGTGGTGATGGCTCCTCTCTCCTCGGAACTGCTGAAGCCACGCTCGACTACTGGGGACACATCTTGACTCCCCACTTTGTCATGTCAGTTGTTTTTCACCTGAGCAGAGAGGACACAAGGATGCTCAGCATACAATCATGAAGGGAGTTTATTCTTTTATACTTCAGCTAAGCACACAGCTGTGCTCTCTCCTAGCCCATGGCCCATCCTGCTGTCAGATCTGGCCAGTGACTCCTGCTCACATAATCCCTGAGTGCTTGTCCTGTGCTGGATCTCTGCACCCTGGTGTCATGCAGGTGGTGCAGACGAGTGGTCAGCAGTGCAGGGAAGTGGATTCTTTGAAACTCAGGCCCCATGCAGAGGCTGGACTTTCTCTGGAATTCTGACTGATTCCACTACTGGAATAGTTCAGTGTCTGGTTTCATTGGAAAATATGTCTTCCGGTGTTTTTCTCTTGTTATGAGGTATTCTGAGCTAGGAAGGGCTGCCTGGAGGTGGGTGATCAGGACAAACCAGCCCTGAGGTCAGAGCTCCTCGTCTCAGGCACTGCTCTTTCTTGTAAGCAGGAGAATATTACAGTTAGCCCTCTCAGAGCATTTGTCACTGAAGACTTTGAGAAATAACTTGTGCTACAACAGGAGTGTTGAGGACAACCCTGTGTCCTCTTCAGGCTGCAAGTTTCTAAGCTAAAAAGGAACCGGGGAAATCTGCAAATGATACAAAGAAAATTTTGGTTGGGGAAACGAGAGGCACACAGATGAATGAGGAGAGCTATTCTGCATGGGTTGGTTTTCTGTATTTCTGTTCTTTGCTGCATTTGTGGTATGTGTTCTTCTGTCAGAACCTAAGGTGTGGTGTTGTTCTGTAAGGCTGCAGACACAGGTACAGGCTGCCAAGCTGTCTCCTAAAACTATCAGCCCAGATGCTGTTATTTCTGGAGAGCCAGAATGGGCATAAGGAAAGGTGAGCAGAAGAGGAGGCAGCTCTGTGCCAGTGGGAAGTCAGGAATTAATTCTAGATGTTGTTTGGTTTTTGCGTGTTGGTTTTGCCATGATTTCTCAACTCTCTTTCTGTCAAAACACACATTTTCTCACTCCACCCTTCTGTTCCTCTCCCGCATGGCACAGAGGGGGACTGAGTGAGCAGCTGTGTGGGGCTGAGCTGCCCGATGGGGGCAAGGGCAGGAGGTGCTCACAGCCTTGTCCTGTTCAGTCGTGAATGTTCTCAAGAATGGAACTTGCAGAGTCTGGGGTATTTCAACTCAGTGTCAGATCCCCCTCAACATTTTCTTCTGCACGCTAAACCAGCCCAGATCTCCCAGGCTCTCCTTATATGTCAGCTACTCCCTTCCTTGTGTTCATGGACCTTCATTGCATTTGTTCCCCTCTGTCCATGTCCTTCCCAGGCCTGGGAGCTCAGCAGGGCACACATTGGTCCCCAGTCCCAGCAGTGCTGAGCTGAAGAGGATTCCTCCCCAGGGAGCAAGGAGTCAGGACAACATGCCAGGAGGCTGCACGGACAAACGAGGCTGGGAAAACGTGGGCCCAGTGCTGAATGGGATGGGGACCAGGTGAACAGGATATGGGACAGGGCTGAGGTCCTGAATGCTTTCTTCACCTCAGGCTTCAGCAGCCAGATCAGCCTTCAGAAATTTCGTTTCCCATAACCTAGGAGGAGCAATATGTACCCTTGCACAATCCATGTCACTGAACGATGGCCATAATGAAAGCATTTGTCCAGAAGGTTTGCAGGGAAGTCAGTGCTGGGAGCTCAACTGAATGAAGAATGCACAACATCCACTCTCTCCTCACCCAGCAAGACCCTTTGTCTCACTGTAGAATGCTGTCAATGTGGCTAAGCCAAATCCCCACTTCCCAAAGCCATGCAGACTGTCCCTAAAGAAAAAGGGCTGGGAGCCAAGGCAAGGCACAGAGGAGAAATGAGGCTGTGCTGGACAGGAGCCCAGGCAATGTGCACTAAACCTGCACTTCCCCAAACTGCAGCCTCTGCAGTTCCCAGGACAGATCCTCCTGCACCATCAATGGTACCAGCCCTTCTGGCAGCCTCCCTCCAGTGCCTTCTAGTGCCACCAGGCCAGAGGGACGTTTCCTGCACCTGCCATTGCCTGACAAGAGCCCTGGGCAGCAGCTGCCAGAAAGAAATGCTGAGAGATCTGTCATCCCCATCTGCTGGTTTTTGGTTCACTCTGCTGCACAGCTGCTCCAGGGTGGCTGTGCTCCGCAGTAATACGTTGCTGCATCGCCTGGGGTTGCTGCCAGGAGCTGCAGAGTGAAGCTGTTCATGGAGCTCTGCACTCTTCCTTTAAAGCGATCTTTGAAACCGTCTCCATAGATATCTCTATAGTCTTCATAAATCCATTCAATGCCCCGTGGACCCTGACGGTACCAGTACATGGGGTAGTTGCTCATATCACCTCCCTTCATGCTGCAGTGGAAGGTGACTTCATCTCCCTCTCCCACGGTCACTTCCCTGGGGTTCTGCTCCAAGGTCACCTGGCCAGTGACTGCTGCAGAGAGCAAGAACGAGCCACAGTCACTCCAAGATGCAGCAAAGGTCAGGGCAATGCTGGTGGGACCTTGCACTGGCACTGGGCCAGTTCTAGGACAAAATCCTCCTCTTGGAAGCCAGCTGACACAGATGGGCAGAGCTGGTGGCAGCTAGCAAGGCTCACAAGGAAGGAGACACCACATTTCCCTCCATCCTTTTCCCAGTCACACAGGAAGCTTTTTCTGATTTTCCCCAAAGAAGCAGGAAGGATTTGCACCATGGCGGGACAAATTCCTTTTTCCCTGCCAAGACAGGATGGTGAGGAACCACTGTCCTGTCCCTGAAGCTGCTGTGGGTGAGCAGAGCAAAGACCAAGGGCTGTCCCAGGCAGTGGGGCCTGTGCCCTGTGCTGCCATGGCCCAGCTGGTCTGTGCCAGAGGGGCGGCAGTGGCCCAGGAGCAGTGTCCAGTGCCAGGGCAAAGCGCTGGGCCCCGAGATGTGAGTGCAGCAGGGAGGTGCCCTGCGTGTGCCCAGGCTGCAGGGGAGGCAGCTGGCATGGAGGTGCCGAGCTCAGAGGCACAAGAGGAGCAGGGCTGCTCTGGCCGTGCTCCACAGGCATGGCTGGGCAGCTGGAGCCGGGCACAGCTGTGGCTGCAAGCGCTCAGCACAGCTGCCCAGAGCCCTGCAGAGCCCAGGGCCACGCTCAGCTCCTGGGGCCAGCAGCCCTTGCCTTCACTTACCTACAATGGGCAAGAAGCCCAGGCACAGGGCACTCCACATGGCCAGGCCCGCTCTCGGTGGCCTCTCTGCAGCTTCTCTGGGCCTGCACAACAGCTCTGCCCACACCTGCCCTGCCTGGGCCTCTGTCATTGCTCTCAGGCCCAGGCCCTGCTGGTCCCTCCCTCTGCCTATGACAACACTGAGGGGGAGAGGTGGGGCACCAGGAGCGCAACTTGAAGCTCTTGCTGCCCTCCTGCCTGTCTCTCACCCTGCATGGTCCCCATCTTTCTCTTAAGCCCTCTCCATATTCACACTTTGTGTGATCCTGTGAAAGAGCCTCAGGCTTGATTTGGGGTGACTCAGTGGGAACTCTACATTGGGAAATTCCAGTCCTAAACCACAACAGCCTCCTTTGGCATCCAGTGTGGGGCATGAAGGGTTGAGATAAGAATAGATCTGCCCAGAGTGGGCTGCAGACCGATCTGATCTCAGCATTAGTTGTATCAGGTCTGGAGCCAGTGGTGCCAATGCTGCTGGGGCTGTTCCTGTGGCTGTGGGACCTAACCCTGTGTATGTTCCCTATGAGCTCCCCATGCTGATATTGTGCAGGGCTGTGGGCACTGAGAAGGGGATTGGGGAGAGGACAGCAACTCTCAGCCTCTGGAGGTGGCTCCTGTCAAGTGTTAGAGAAAGATACTGTCCCAAGGATGATCTAGTAGTGCTCCCAGGCAGGTGGAAGCCCATGGCCAGAGACTCTATTTGTCATCAAAATAAAACTGTGTGTGCACAGTGCCTCTTAGAGGTGTCCATATAATCCAGGCTGGGGTGTCTCTACTCTGTCTCCTTGCAGGTTATGTTTCAGTACAGGTCACAAAAGAGGAATTTCCCTGGTTGTCAAAGGCTTTGGCATAGCCAGGAATCAACTGAGGCCCTTCCTACAGAAATCCTAGATTTGAGATCTCTTTTCAAATTCTGCTTTAGGAAGACAGACATTGCCCAGAGCTCTGCACTCCCGAGTACTGAATAGTTTTGCAGGGGGAAGATTGGGTTCTAATTAGTTCAGTTCAGACAACATCTGCTGACTGAAATATAAGAGAAAAAGAGAGAACTTGCCTTACAGTCAGGTAATTAACCATACTCCTTTTGAGTTTCTGTTTATGTTAGATCTAATTTTGTCAGGAAGTTTATAGGATTTTGGGTCACAACAGAGATAGGTCAGATTTTGCCTAGATGCAGGAATATGATTATTTTCCAGATGCAGGAATATGATTATTACATTGCATTTCTAATGTGGTATAAAAACACTGGAGGGCTCAGTGGCACAAAAAGGTGTTTAGTGTTGCCCATTCTCATGGTGTTCTTCACTATGTTTTCCCATGTAACCTCTTGGAGAAAGCTTTATTCTTTCAGGATGCTTTTAATATTCTCTGCCACTGGAGAGAGCTCTCACCATTTTGACTTGATCAGCAGGACAGATGTCAACTACCACACTGCATGTTAGAGAATCAAGGCATTACTTTATTCTGGCTAGGAGGTGCAACCAAAATAATTTCATCCACACATTGCACGGGTTGTGCAGAGAAAATCCTTCCATCACACAAGGTTTTCATTGGGGTTTTCTTGTACTTCTACAGTTGCAACCCAGGGAAATTCATTGGTTCAATGCTCATTGCTCCCAAGTTCCACAGTCTGTAGTATTTGATTTTTTTATTGATCCCTGCACCATGGATGTTATTTTGGTTCTCAGTCTTGTTTCTCTCATTGAACTTTTCCCAGACCAGGTGTCTCTGACCTTGCCAGGGCTGATGTTTGGAACTGATGTTCATTAATGGTCGTTATTTTTTGTGTATCTTCTGTGCTGCTCCCAGTCTGCTGGGATGTTTTATATGTCTGCTGAAATTTCTTTATATACTTTTAGTCAGGGCATTTGTTCCCCTTTGCCAAAGGGAGAAGGAACTGAAGTTTATTTTCAAAGGACTGTTTCAGCACTGCAGGCCTGAGGGTGTGAGCAGAGCAAGCTCAGTGCAGCAGCCCTTGCTGTGTGCCGTGCAGAGGCTCTCTTGAGGGCTGCAGGAACTCAGGCAGGGGCAGCAAAGCCTTATTTCCCCTTCAGGATGTGGTTACCTTGTGTTCTCAAAAGCAGGGGAGGGTTGATGCTGCCTGGTGTGACTGAGTCAGAAATGGTGACCACAGCATCCTGCCTGTAGCTTGTGAGAGGGGCATGGGCTGGGGAAGGTGTGGGCTGGGCTCTGTTAGGTAAGAGCCAAGTTGCTATGGAAACTATCACTCCATCAAACCACCCCGGATTATTTTCTGGTGGCCCCTGCCTCCTGTCCCTGAGTGCAAAACAGCAGCAGGGTTTCTTCCCTGCTGACAGGAGCATTTTCCTCCCTCGTGCCTTCAGCAAGGACTCTCCTCACTGAGGCTCCTGAATGTGCCAGAGACATTTCCCTGCACCAAGTCTGCAAAAGACAAATTCAGCCAACAGGAAATCTGCAATATCAAAGCTGTGTTTCTGATCCCAGTGGGCTTTAGGACACTTGGATTTTAGCAATCTCCATCCCATCTTCAGAAGAAAAAAACACAGAAAACCCACAGCATTTTGTGCTAGTACATCTTTATTTTTGTCCCTACTGCAGAAACCTAAAATGGATGTGTAATACATTTGGCAGAAGAAATACAGGCTTAATCAAGAAATTAACATTATCTAGTTGAATAAAATCACTTCAGATTCTACAGAGCTCTTCTTATCTGCAATACACACTTAGTAAATCATTCTAAACCCTAAGCTACAAGAGGCAGCTCGTGGGCTGGAATTCCCCCAGCAGTGCTACTCCAGTTCCTCAGGCAGTAACACAACGTGCCTGGGAAAGGTGCTTCTCAAAGGCATCTCTCAGCAGTGAGCACTGGAGTTTTCAAAGCTACTGAAGCAGGTTGGACACTGGTGTGCAAATGCCAGAAGAGTGGAGCAATGTCCTTAGCAGGATGATGAGGATAAATCCACTGTGCTCAGTTGTCAGAGGAGAGGAAAGAGCAAAAGCACTTAAAACTCTTCAGTGTAAATCAGCTGGCCAGGCAGGAGTGAAGAGTGTTGCATGTCTTCAGGGGAAGGTGCTGCCTTGTGTCCTGGCTGGTCTCTGTCAGCAGCTCTGGCCCTGCTTGTTCAACCCCTTGTGCTGCTGGTTCCCGCTCTTTGCTGCTCTTCTTTGGGTTCATTGCCCATGTCTGGAAGAGCAAAGGGAGGTTTAAAGTACATTTAATGAAATTGGGCCTATGAACCAGTGTTTGAGAGCTGTGAGCTCCTTTACCTCAGAAAAGAAACAACTTGATGCTCATGAGGGTATTGAAGGCGATGCTCTTTGCCAGCAGGACTCTCAACCCCAACACAGCCATGGACAGCATGTTCCCTCTCTGCCCTCCAGCATCTGCTCAGTGACCAGAAAAGAGGGGAGACATCATGGTCTAGGTTTTGGTGCTGTGATCTTGGCAGAAAGTGGAAAATCCACAGCTGAGAGTTTCAGGGAAAGGAAGAGCAGCAAAAGAACAGCCGAGAGAGAACATGGCAACCAGAGGGTAGCCCAGGGTCTGTCTCTGTTGCTTTTTGCTTCCTGGGGCTTGTGTGTAACTGCAGGAGCAACCTTGGAACAGCGGCTTGTGTGTGCTGAATGTGTTGTGTTCTGAGTCCTCTGCCCTGGAGAAAATACATTTCCATGCCTTTATCCCGCAGAGAGCAATGTAACCTCACATTGTGTTTGGGTAACTCACCTTGTGCTGAGGGCTCTGTGCTGTTGCAAACTCTGTCAGTGGCCCCTGACTCTGTTCTGGTTCTGTTTGGTTCCCCAAACCCTGTTATTGGTTCTTCAGCCTCTGCTTCTGTAGCACGATAAAAAAAGGCATTTTAGACTATATCCACCTTTTATGGAGGATAAAAAGAAAATGTTTAGATGACATTTCTCATAGAACATTGGAGGAAAGTTCAGAGTGGGCCTCAGCTGGTCAGGAATAATTTCAACATTAATTTGAGCAGACAATTTCTCCATGCAGTTGCAAGAAACAGAAGAATTCCTGCATTGTGTCGTTTTAATCTTTGAATGACCTTCAGGACTAAAAGAGTAAACACGACAAATATAACAATTGATTTAATTAAAAAACCCTGACAACACACCCCACCTTTAACTTTGTGTTCGTATTGAAAGGGCTGTTCCAACTTGTACTGCAGGCGGTTTCCTGCTCTAGGCTAAAGTATTCAGTCATAAGGAAATTCACATTTTAAAGCAATAGATTGTGTCTTTTCTCCCCAGAAAAGTATCTCAAAGTAATTAAACAGTTTAAACCATTTCTTTTAGATGCTTTGAAACATCTTTCATTTTTCCCTGCTGAAATCCCAAATGTCTTTCTTATTTCTGCTGGCTGCCAAGGGCAGTGCTGTCCAGAAGGAGAACACCAAGCCCCACAGGCCACTGTCTCCAGAAATAAGTGACAGCTGAGCCACCAAACTGTACCTGGCTTTGCTGTTATCGTGCGGTTGCCGAATTTGGCCGTGCAGGTCACCTCTGTGTCTTTTGTCACCCTGACCACTTTAATTGCATTGTACAACCCCTGTGACGTCAGAATGGATGGGCTCTGTTCATAGACCACCTCCTGAGAGGGCATCTCCAAGCTGATGTTCTTTGTAGTGAAGTTCCTTGCCAAACAAGCTGCTTTCCCAGAGCTGCCCCCTCCTTCCAGTTTCTTTGATTTCATCACAATGACTTGAGGATCAGAAGTTTTTGAAATGCCTGAAAAGAAAAGCAAGGTTTGGACAGGATTGATTTTACTGCAGGCTTGCCCGGGTGCTGAGTGACCCAAAATTCACATGTACTCCATCTGTGACTAATTTGTAACAATCTCATTTACTGTCTTTGATGTCATTATTCCTTGGCATTAGAGGTACAAGTAACAAAAGAAGACTGCTTAAACTTGCAACCAGCTGTTTTACACAAAAACTATTGGTCTCAAAAGTATTTAGTTGCATACAAATTATTGTGGTACCATAATTTGTTTATAAGAGAATATACCCTTCCCTCTAGGTCAGGTCACAGGTGGAGAATCAAGGGTGACCTCACAAACCAATGTCAGGATTTAAGTCCGATTTGCAATTTGACTTAGAGGAAAACCATGGAACTGAAAGGAATCCTCCAGCAGCCTTTCTGGCCAGAAAGGGCTCAGCTTATGAAAAGCTGCCAGACTCATCCACAAAGATTGACGTGTTTGCTTTGACAGGAGCATCCTGAGGGGTCTCTTGGGTAAAGAGAGGTGCATGAGGCTTTTCATTTAGCATGGTGTCTGCCTTGCAGGTGGGTCAGGAGATCCCCCAGCTCTGACATTTTGTTCATCCCAGGGTACTGATGGAAGTTTGATCAAGGGGCTCTGATTTTACAGCCTTTCCCCATCAGCCCTATGCCACTGCTGAGGAACTGAGGTGAAAGCCAAATCATGCTCTGCCACAACTTCATGGGTCAGCTCTCCTGATCAAACAGGCAGAGCTACGCACTTGTCCACACCTCCAGCAACCAGACACCCACCAGAAATCCAACATTTCCTTCCCAGCTGTTGTACCAGGCTTGGCCAGAGCCTGTCAGTCCTGTGCATTCTGTGTTCTCTGAGAAGACCTTGAAAGGCTTTTCATGTGGTCTCCTCTCCAGGCTTTCCAAAGAGCCAGAACACAAACAGGCTGCTTCTCTGCAGTAGCTCCCTGGGCAGGATCTTCAGCAAGCAATAATGTACACAGTGCAATTGTAGTTCAGAGAGCAGAAGATTTGTTTTATCTGGCCCCAGAAGGCTCACCCGAGTCCCACTTGTTTGCATTCCCTGACAGTACAGCCATGAATTCCTACCACTGCTTGCTTCTGGAAGGGATTAATCTTTTCTGTTTATGTTCAAATTTATTTGAACAAAAGGGGGAGGTTGCTCACATCCTGGAAACTTTGGCTTCTTAACATTAAGTATTTCAGCAGACTCAGAAGGGACTTTGATACTTCAGGTTCAATGTATTTTACTGCCAAACATAATTCCAGACTTTGCAGCTCTGAAAGTATCCTGTCATTAGCTAGAAAAAGAAAGCCATTGAACAGCAAGGAAAGTAGAGGTCTTTCTGCAGAATGGTAAATTTACATTCCTTTGTCCCTTTGGAATTGGAAGTGCAGTGAGATTGTTCCCAAATCCACATTTATTCCCATGTAACATATCCTACAGACATGGACAGATATTAGGCAGCACCCAAGGCAGTCCCATATCTTTCGGAAATAGAGCAAGAGGTTTTAAGGATGGAAAATAACGTGGGATATTCTTGCCGCACTTTAAAGTCATGCAGTCCTCTGAAAGCAAAGCAACAATTCCTGAGGGATGCACCTGATACTTTAGGATCACAGAGGTCACTATCAAAACCCCTCTGCTACCCCAACATTCCCATTTCCCTAGAAAAGCTTGGGGTCACCTGCACCTTTATTGTTCACTACAGAACTCCAAACAAAGATAGGAATAAGTAACGCTGCTTATAATCCCTGCTCCCCACCTTGCTCTTTGCAGAACCCACACAACCTGGGAGCCAATTGTCTTTCATTCCAGGAGCTCTTGGAAATGAGGCACTTGTGAGAATTTAAGCCCAAGGCTATTTCACCTCCTTCCTGCTCTGTCCCCAGGGCAGTGGACACTGTCAGTGTGGTGCCAGTGTCAAACGAGAACTTCTCCAGCCAGGAGTTACAGATGTGTCTAAAACTCCTCATACTGGGAGTTCTTCACTGAGCTCTGCATTCCTGCCCCAAGTCAGTCAGTGCAAGCCCGCTGGAGAATTGGACACTGCACAGTAAATTTGGGCCAGAGTGCTGCCCAAAGTGGGAATAAGTTATCACAGGCTAAGCAGTGCCCTGCTGGTGTTTGGGGATCATGGATTAATGCTGTATGCAGAGTCAGCCCAGTTGTTCCTGGGAAACCTTCCTGAGCAGATCCAAGCTGAGGGTTTGGCTTGAATGCCTGGCTGGAGAGCGAGTGCATTCAAGGGATTATTGCAGCTGAAAATCCTTTCATTGAACCCAACCCTTTAAATTCCCTTGTTCTCCCCCACATTAATTGTCAGTGAAGTTTTAGGAAGAAAGAAATGTCACTTACTTGGTTCAATTGTGAGAATCGTCCCTGGTCCAAATATAAGCTTCTCTGTCTTCACACTGCTAAGACTTTTTCTAATAACTCACTCTTTCCTCGTGGTGTTCAAAAGTGTTCCAAAAACAGGTGATGAAAATTCATTAGTCCTAATTATCCATGGGTGCAAGTCCATGAGAGGATCCAGAGGTAGATTTACTTCCAAAACTGGAAAGGGAATAAAGGTTAATTGAATTGTTTCAAATAGCTTCATTGAGTATAGAATTTTCAACTTCTCCCTTTCTTCCACCTTTTAGAACCTTCGTGAGCTCTTTTATATATCCAGGATACAAGGAAATACAGGAAGAATGTTGTTTTTCTCTTCTTAATCCTTAGAGTCACCCATCTCCTTTCTTTCCCAAAATTTCTCACCTTCTTTCCCTCTTTCTGTTTTTGTACAGGTCCCTATGCTGTTCATATCATTGTGGTAACCCAGTCCAAAACACAGTGATATATTTCATAACACAAACTGTCTCTGTTCCACTACACAGAATATTGGATTATTCAGGCAGTCACATGACATCTTCAGTGGTTTGAGATCCAACGCACCACATAAAGAAACACCACATGGCTTTCAAGGAAGGATCTCAAATAATATCATAGGGGTTGAGTTGTAAATGAGAACTTGGGTGTTATGTGACACCTGTGAAAGGTCTGATGGAGTTTAGCTGGATAGAAAGCAGAAAAATTATCCGTACCTCTGGTGTTATTTCAGAGCATTTCCTGCAATGCAGTCTAATCCCCCTACTTCTCTTCTTGTCGGTACTAGTGGTAGTGTGAACAGAGTTCTGGGACGTAGCAGGCTGTCTCTGGGGGTGTTGGGAGGATTGGATTAAAAACAGAAGACACAGGAGCGTTGTAAATTGCTGAAGTGACCTTCCAGCTGGGAATTACCCTTGGCAGCCCAGGGTGAATGCATCCAGGGATCCTCTAGCATGGATGCAGTTTAGATGCCAGGTCTCTCCTTGCCTCTGTCTGGCTGTTGCTCAGGGATTCCCCCAGGTTAGCAAGGTCTGGAAATAATTGTACTCTGAGTGTGTCTGCGGCTGTTCCATCTGCTGACTCTCGTGCCTAACTTAAGTGATGGTGGCTGTCCTAGTTTGAAAGACAAGTGCCTGCCAAGGAAGACAGGAACCACCCATGGAGTGGAGAATATTCCCTCCAAATTAATACAACTTTGAAATAAAGTGACTTTCTGGCACACACAGAGGAAAGGGAATAACAGTTCTTTACCAGTATGTGTATGTATAACAACTCAAACAAACAACAGCAGTAGCACCAAACTGACCCAGACACCCAGGCCAGGCCTCTCTCGGCCACAGGCGCTTTCCCCTTCGGTGCAGTTCCGGGCACAGCCAGCAGGGGCGCTGCTGGCTCCCGGCCGGGCAGGGCGGGTGCGGTGATTCCCCCGCGCCAGCAGGGGGCGCTGTGGTGCGAGCTCGGCCGCCTCTCTGCATGTGGGTACTGGTGGGTGGGCAGGCAGGAGAGATGGAGAAGGGGCCCCCTTTACAATCCCACAGGAGCAGCCAGTCCCGGTGCCCCTCTGGATACTGAAACCAGCTCCAGCAGGAACCTTGGAGCAGCAGGCTGCAACGGCAGAGGTGAGAACACTCACAGTGGTAAACCAAGTGTAGGGGAAACTCTGAAGCTGCAGCAGGAGGCACGGGTGTCTGGGCGGACAAGGGTTGTCAAGTTATAGAGTCGCAAAAATCTCTGAAGCAGTGGCAGACAACAGCAGGCCTGGGTGGGGGATTGCTCCTTTGGACAGCTCACTGGCAATGGCTGGTGCTGGGATCAGCAGTGTGCTCCTGCCTCCCTGCTCCTGGTGTAGCACACACTGGTTCTAGGCTTGCAAGTGACAGGGAAGCAGAGAATCAAGCTGGCAATCCCTACTCACAGTGCCAAAGGAAAAGAAAAAAAGATAAACAGGCAAAAAGTGCAGGGCAACAGTGTCACCAGTCAGACACCCTTGCCGTGTGGCTCCTGAGTTGAGCAGCCCCTCTGGAAGGAAGCAGCAGCCCCTGGCCCCCAACTCTCAGGGGATCCCTGCTGCTCCTCGCCCATCGAGATACTTCCTGAGCCAGGGGAGTCAATGACCATTCTGAACACAAAACAAAGACAAGCCCATGAATGGGTAGGGAATTTAAGCCATTCCCAAGACAGTAATATGGGTAGAAAACATGAGAGGAATGGGAAGAAATAGGTGAGGCTTTTGTGGGACAAATGGGACATCCCTGGGCTCTGGCCCTCATGGGGTGCTTGAAGCGTGTCAGGTGTCTGCTGGCAGGACAGCACAGCTGAGCACACGCAGTCAGGAGTTTTCTGGCACGTACTGATGTGAGCTTACTAACACAAATGGCTGTGAGCTGGACCTGTGTGTGCCACTGAGGCAGAATTGGTGGTTGGGGCAGCCTTGGCTGCGGTGACCATGCACTGTTTGAGCTCAGGATCCTGGGAGAAGAGAGCAATGCAAAAACAGGACTGGAGCCCTGGGCTTCAGGAGAGCAGAATTTGGGATCTTCTGGGAGGAATCCCAAGGGTTATGGTCCTGGACAGAGGAGGGGTCTAGGAGAGCTGCTCACGTTCAGAGATTTGCTTTTTGAACCTCAAGAATAGTTTCTCTTGAAAAAGCAGTAAGTCAAGCTTTGTGTCACATGTCCAAAATGATGAACGAAGGGCTCCTAAATCAACTCATAACTGGTTAATACAGAAGGTTCCTGCTGAGTTGTTCAACTGGCCATGATGATCAACTGTCAAAAATGACCTGTTTGCAAGAGCCAAGATCTCAGGTTGAATGGTGAGGAAATTGGTCTTGGACAATTAGGTGGGGTGTTGTGCTGTTTCAGTAATTCTGGTAAATCCAATTTGTGTATGTGCACAGAGTTGTCTAAGGAAAAATAGATGAGGTAAAGCCACCATGTTTTCCTCCTTCAAGAGAAGGGAGAGAGACAGTTTGTGTGTGGTGGTTCAGGTGTTTTCAGTCATTGTGGTACGTAGTTCACACTGTGCTAGGCAGTTCTACAAAAACATCTGGGGGGGTTTTCCTTGCCAGGTGATGTCTCCTCTTTCATGTCTTTGTAGTGCTGCCTTTTGTTTTCCTGTCCCTCTACACTGCTCTACTTCTGAACATCTAACACTGTTCCAGAGGATCCCCTAAACTAAAAATAACATTATCATCCTTGCTTTTTTTGGCAGAGTGGACAGTTATTGTTCATCTAACTAGAATATTGCTCTCACACTTTGGAACGGAATATTGTTGTTAGAAGTGCCTCAGAGAAAGGATCTGGTTACTGATTTGTCTTTTAACACACAACAAGTTAGGGTTAAACACTTGAAAGGTTTTCTGGGAAGCATCTCTCAAGCTTATAAATTTTCAAGTTATTTTCATTCTAGATTTACTAAGTTTTCTAGACCTTCAAGCATTAGTCTCCTCAAAGCCTATTTGCATGCCAAAGGAAAAATCAGTCCATGTTTAAGAATTGTTCAGGATTTATTTTGGTTCAGCTGATGGTGCTTTAATTGACTCTATTTGCTGTTGTTATCGTTGACTGAAGTTGGCTTTTAATTTGATTGTTATCTTAATCATAACATTAGTGGTAGCCTGCAATTGTGAACCATTTTCCTAATCCTACTGCAATAACCAGTGATGTTTTGAACTTTAACAGTTGGTGGACGTTAGGATTTTTCCTCTTCTTTCTCTCAGGGAATTTTTCCCATTTTGTTGCCTGTAAGTTCCTTGCCACAGGAGAATGCTCAGAGCAATATCACCAAGAGAAGTTACTTTTCAATAATTTGCCGAAGCACCTGGCTTTGGAAAGAAGGGGAAGAACAAGCATTCTCATTTCACCAGTCTATTGGCTGCTTCCTGGAGCTGGACAAGTCCATTGCTGGTCACAGCTTGTTGAGGAGGGCTGCAATCCTGGCAGAGTAGATGGGAGAAAATTCGATTGAGAAAAGATGAGTAAAAGCTCTTTCTTTCTCCCTTGCACAAACCAAAGGCCCGTGCTGGAGGACTGCAAGGAATTTGTGTGACAAATTTCCCTGCCAGCAATTTCTTGTCTGTACAAAATGCGCCCAGATCTCCCAAGCTCTCCTTATATGTCAGCTGTTCCCTTCCTTGTGTTCATGGCCCTCCATTGCATTTGTTCCCCTCTGTCCCTGTCCGTCCCAGGCCTGGGAGCCCAGCAGGGGACACATTGGTCCCCAGTCCCAGCAGTGCTGAGCTGAAGAGGATTCCTCCCCAGGGAGCAAGGAGTCAGGACAACATGCCAGGAGGCTGCATGGACAAACGAGACTGGGAAAACGTGGGCCCAGTGCTGAATGGGATGGGGACCAGGTGAACAGGATATGGGACAGGGCTGAGGTCCTGAATGCTTTCTTCACCTCAGGCTTCAGCAGCCAGATCAGCCTTCAGAAATTTCGTTTCCCATAACCCAGGAGGAGGAATATGTACCCTTGCACAATCCATGTCACTGAACCATGGCCATAATGAAAGGATTTGTCCAGAAGGTTTGCAGGGAAGTCAGTGCTGGGAGCTCAACTGAATGAAGAATGCACAACATCCACTCTCTCCTCACCCAGCAAGACCCTTTGTCTGCCTGTTGAAGGCTGTCAATGTGGCTAAGCCAAATCCCCACTTCCCAAAGCCATGCAGACTGTCCCTAAAGAAAAAGGGCTGGGAGCCAAGGCAAGGCACAGAGGAGAAATGAGGCTGTGCTGGACAGGAGCCCAGGCAATGTGCACTAAACCTGCACTTCCCCAAACTGCAGCCTCTGCAGTTCCCAGCACAGATCCTCCTGCACCATCAATGGTACCAGCCCTTCTGGCAGCCCTCCCTCCAGTGCCTTCTAGTGCCACCAGGCCAGAGGGACGTTTCCTGCCCCTGCCATTGCCTGACAAGAGCCCTGGGCAGCAGCTGCCAGAAAGAAATGCTGAGAGATCTGTCATCCCCATCTGCTGGTTTTTGGTTCACTCTGCTGCACAGCTGCTCCAGGGTGGCTGTGCTCCACAGTAATATGTTGCTGCATCGCCTGGGGTTGCTGCCAGGAGCTGCAGAGTGAAGCTGTTCATGGAGCTCTGCACTCTTCCTTTAAAGCGATCTTTGAAACCTTCTCCATAATCCTCACCGTCCCTGTAAATCCGTTCCAGAGAGCCCCGTGGACCCTGACGGTACCAGTACATGAGGTAGCTGCTCATAACATCTCCCTTCATGCTGCAGTGGAAGGTGACTTCATCTCCCTCTCCCACGGTCACTTCCCTGGGGTTCTGCTCCAAGGTCACCTGGCCAGTGACTGCTGCAGAGAGCAAGAACGAGCCACAGTCATTCTAGGATTCAGCAGAGATCAGGGCAATTCTGGCGGGGCTTTGAACTGGCACAGGACCTGTGGGAGGCCAAAATCCTCCTCTTTGAGGCCAGCTGACACAGATGGGCAGAGCTGGTGGCAGCTAGCAAGGCTCACAAGGAAGGTGACACCACATTTCCCTCCATCCTTTTCCCAGTCACACAGGAAGCTTTTCCTGATTTTCCCCAAAGAAGCAGGAGGGATTTGCACCATGGCGGGACAAAAAATTCCTTTTTCCTTGCCAAGACAGGATGGTGAGGAACCCAGTGTCCTGTCCCTGAAGCTGCTGTGGGTGAGCAGAGCAAAGACCGAGGGCTGTCCCAGGCAGTGGGGCCTGTGCCCTGTGCTGCCATGGCCCAGCTGGTCTGTGCCAGAGGGGCGGCAGTGGCCCAGGAGCAGTGTCCAGTGCCAGGGCAAAGCGCTGGGCCCCGAGATGTGAGTGCAGCAGGGAGGTGCCCTGCGTGTGCCCAGGCTGCAGGGGAGGCAGCTGGCATGGAGGTGCCGAGCTCAGAGGCACAAGAGGAGCAGGGCTGCTCTGGCCGTGCTCCACAGGCATGGCTGGGCAGCTGGAGCCGGGCACAGCTGTGGCTGCAAGCGCTCAGCACAGCTGCCCAGAGCCCTGCAGAGCCCAGGGCCACGCTCAGCTCCTGGGGCCAGCAGCCCTTGCCTTCACTTACCTACAATGGGCAAGAAGCCCAGGCACAGGGCACTCCACATGGCCAGGCCCGCTCTCGGTGGCCTCTCTGCAGCTTCTCTGGGCCTGCACAACAGCTCTGCCCACACCTGCCCTGCCTGGGCCTCTGTCATTGCTCTCAGGCCCAGGCCCTGCTGGTCCCTCCCTCTGCCTATGACAACACTGAGGGGGAGAGGTGGGGCACCAGGAGCGCAACTTGAAGCTCTTGCTGCCCTCCTGCCTGTCTCTCACTCTTTGTGGTGCAGTAACAGACCATTTGTTAGGCAGGAAATGCTGTGGTGGGCTAAGAGTGACGTGGTTCTGAGGGGCCAGCCCTGGCCTTTCTCTCAGGGAGTCTCGCAGGCTGCGACTTTGGAGGTGACCAGGGAGGCTGTCAGCTTGTCCTTCCCCTGGCTCTGCTGGCCCTGGCTCTGCTGGGCGTCTCCTCCCATATGGGACACCCCAGGATCTCAGCTCGGCTTGGCCAGGCCACCCCTAAGCCAAAGTGCTCCTCACCCTGCTCCCAGCACTCTGGCCCTGCACCCTACAGGCTCCCAAGTGGTGACACTTCTCCAGCTGCCTCTTCCTCTCAAAGCCCTCGCGGACCCCTGCCCAGCAGCAAAGGCAGCCCAGGACTCTGCAGGTGCTTTGCATGTTCCACTTAAGAAGGGGACCAAGGAAGGCTGAGTGAGACTGGAGCCAGGCAGTCATCAGGCTGACTGCATGACAGAAAAACCTTGAACCTCCTCTACAGAGTAGAACATTGCAATTGGGACTCAGGGGAAGGAAAGTCTCAGTGCTGGGAAAGGAGCTCTTGATGAAAGGCCAGGATCACTGGTGCTGCGTGGGGATGGCACCTGATTTCTTAGGAACAGCCCTGAAGCACTTTGGAATTCACCATCTCCAAATTTCATGGGTGCTGATCCAGACCCGAGCTGGTTTGTGTTAAAGCCAGGCTGGGTTTCCTGTGCCCGTGTGAACAGCGCAGAAGTAGCGGGCAGAGTTGCGGGGCTGCAGGGTCAGCAGGGAGAGATAAACCTCGGCCCGGGAATTATCCCGGGACATCTTGGCCCTCCCCTGCACTGACTGGTCAAAATAAACAGCTGTCGCATCAAAACTAATAAAGGACACCCACTCTGGGCTTCCTCTGGGTGCCTGACGGTACCACCAAATATGATAATTCTCGAAGGTGAATCCGGATCCACGGCAGGAGAGGGTGACGGAGTCCCCGGGCGCTCGCTGCCCTCCGCCGGCCTCCTGCAGCCTCGGCTGTGCGCAGAGCCCTGCGGAGGGAGAGCGCAGGGATCGGGCGGGACGCGGCCGCGGACCGAGGGCGCTGTCCCGGTGTCTCGGTGCCCCCGGTCCGGCACAGCCACAGCCGCCAGCCCCGGCCCACAGCCCCTGTCCCTGGGTCTGCCCCGGCCTTTGCCCGTGTTCCCTGCCCTGCCTCTGCCCCTGTCCTTTCCCCAGCCTCTGGCCTTGTGCCCGTCCCTGTTCGTGCTCCTGCTCCTGTCGCTGCCTGTCGCTGTGGCTGTGCCTGGTTGCCCCGGCCGGGCTCGCTGCCCTCCCCGGCCGGCTCTCACCTGCCGGCCCCAAGGCCAAGGCCAAGGCCAGCAGCCCCGGCCCCGGCCCGGCCAACATCGCGTCCGGCGCCGCGGCAGCCGCACAGGAGCCGAGCGGAGCCGCGCTCGGGCCGCTCCCGCCCGGCCCCGCCTCGCCGGGGCAGCGCCGGCGCCTCTGCCCGCCCCGACTCATCCGCCCCGGGCCCCGGGACCGCGGCCCCGCCGGGCGGGACAGGCAGCGGTGCACGAAGGGACGAGCGACAGCGCCGCGTGAGGCTTTATTTTCTCTTCGTCAGCAAAGAGCGGTATAGACACGAGGCTCTGAAACCTCTTGCTCGGAGGCCGTTTTTGTTGCTCCCACTGTCTCGCCAGTGAGTGCCTGGGGTTGGGCAATAAGCTGTGATGGGACACAGCAGCACCACTTTTGCCGATTGAGCAAAGGAATATCCCATTCTGTAATATTTGTTTCTCAGAAATAAAGCTCACGGAAAGGAGGAAAGGGGACATTCGGAGTGATGGCCTTTGTCTTCCCAAGGAATCATTCTGTGAAAGACCGATTTTCCTAGAAATGGCTAAAAACCTCCCTGTTGATGGAGACGTAGGGCAGAATGTCCTCATTTTTCCTGTACTGCAGAGTCAGCTTTCTTTGCTTTTCAGCTGCTGATGTGGAGCATCTCTCCAAGTTTAAAAGGCTGTCAGCTGGACCTGTTTAGCATAGAGAAGGAGAAGCTGGTGGGGTTGCACTTTGACAATAAGCCTGGCAGCAAACTAGGATAAAGTTAGAGCAAGGCATTTTCCAATTGCTCGCAATTCTACTCTAAATCGAATTAGCAATAAAGCAGAAGCCCTGCGGTGTGCAATAAAGGCCAGGAATACCTGAGGTACACAGCGGTGGCACCTGACTTCTTGCAAACAGCCTTGAGACGCATTGGCTGCAGCCCCTGGCAACTCTCACCTTCCCGGCATCTAAGGCAGCCTCTGCTGGGCCCCGGGAGGTTTGTGTTAAAGCTCATCTGCATTTCCTGTCCCCGTGGGACGGCACAGAAATACCGGGCAGAGTCCTGAGCTTGCAAGGACCGCAAAGAGAGATAAGCCTCGGATCGGGAATTGTCCCTGGAAATCTTGGCCCGACCCTTCACCGCTGCCCCGTAGTCCTTTACACTGCCGATGGTGGAGCTGATATAGGACACCCACTGTGGGCGGCCTCCGGGTGCCTGACGGTACCACCTAATAGAACGATCCTTAAAGGTGAATCCGGATCCACGGCAGGAGAGGGTGATGGAGTCCCCGGGCGCTCGCTGCCCTCCGCCGGCCTCCTGCAGCCTCGGCTGTGCGCAGAGCCCTGCGGAGGGAGAGCGCAGGGATCGGGCGGGGCGCGGCCGCGGACCGAGGGCGCTGTCCCGGTGTCCCGGTGCCCCCGGCCCGGCACAGCCACAGCCGCCAGCCCCGGCCCACAGCCCCTGTCCCAGGGTCTGCCCCGGCCTTTGCCCGTGTTCCCTGCCCTGCCTCTGCCCCTGTCCTTTCCCCAGCCTCTGGCCTTGTGCCCGTCCCTGTTCGTGCTCCTGCTCCTGTCGCTGCCTGTCGCTGTGGCTGTGCCTGGTTGCCCCGGCCGGGCTCGCTGCCCTCCCCGGCCGGCTCTCACCTGCCGGCCCCAAGGCCAAGGCCAAGGCCAGCAGCCCCGGCCCCGGCCCGGCCAACATCGCGTCCGGCGCCGCGGCAGCCGCACAGGAGCCGAGCGGAGCCGCGCTCGGGCCGCTCCCGCCCGGCCCCGCCTCGCCGGGGCAGCGCCGGCGCCTCTGCCCGCCCCGACTCACCCGCCCCGGGCCCCGGGACCGCGGCCCCGCCGGGCGGGACAGGCAGCGCCGGCCGCGCCCGGACCGCGCCCGCAAAGCAGCGCTGCGCGCTTGGACAGCGCCTTCTGCCAAAGGGACCCGTGGCCAACGCGCCCTGAAATTCGCCCTCGTAGCACAGAAGGTAACTGGCATCGGCGCTGCCGTGGGCAAAACGCTGCCCACACTTGAAGGTGGTGATGGCTCCTCTCTCCTCGGAACTGCTGAAGCCACTCTCGACTACTGGGGACACATCTTGACTCCCCACTTTGTCATGTCAGTTGTTTTTCACCTGAGCAGAGAGGACACAAGGATGCTCAGCATACAATCATGAAGGGAGTTTATTCTTTTATACTTCAGCTAAGCACACAGCTGTGCTCTCTCCTAGCCCATGGCCCATCCTGCTGTCAGATCTGGCCAGTGACTCCTGCTCACATAATCCCTGAGTGCTTGTCCTGTGCTGGATCTCTGCACCCTGGTGTCATGCAGGTGGTGCAGACGAGTGGTCAGCAGTGCAGGGAAGTGGATTCTTTGAAACTCAGGCCCCATGCAGAGGCTGGACTTTCTCTGGAATTCTGACTGATTCCACTACTGGAATAGTTCAGTGTCTGGTTTCATTGGAAAATATGTCTTCCGGTGTTTTTCTCTTGTTATGAGGTATTCTGAGCTAGGAAGGGCTGCCTGGAGGTGGGTGATCAGGACAAACCAGCCCTGAGGTCAGAGCTCCTCGTCTCAGGCACTGCTCTTTCTTGTAAGCAGGCGAATATTACAGTTAGCCCTCTCAGAGCATTTGTCACTGAAGACTTTGAGAAATAACTTGTGCTACAACAGGAGTGTTGAGGACAACCCTGTGTCCTCTTCAGGCTGCAAGTTTCTAAGCTAAAAAGGAACCGGGGAAATCTGCAAATGATACAAAGAAAATTTTGGTTGGGGAAACGAGAGGCACACAGATGAATGAGGAGAGCTATTCTGCATGGGTTGGTTTTCTGTATTTCTGTTCTTTGCTGCATTTGTGGTATGTGTTCTTCTGTCAGAACCTAAGGTGTGGTGTTGTTCTGTAAGGCTGCAGACACAGGTACAGGCTGCCAAGCTGTCTCCTAAAACTATCAGCCCAGATGCTGTTATTTCTGGAGAGCCAGAATGGGCATAAGGAAAGGTGAGCAGAAGAGGAGGCAGCTCTGTGCCAGTGGGAAGTCAGGAATTAATTCTAGATGTTGTTTGGTTTTTGCGTGTTGGTTTTGCCATGATTTCTCAACTCTCTTTCTGTCAAAACACACATTTTCTCACTCCACCCTTCTGTTCCTCTCCCGCATGGCACAGAGGGGGACTGAGTGAGCAGCTGTGTGGGGCTGAGCTGCCCGATGGGGGCAAGGGCAGGAGGTGCTCACAGCCTTGTCCTGTTCACTCGTGAATGTTCTCAAGAATGGAACTTGCAGAGTCTGGGGTATTTCAACTCAGTGTCAGATCCCCCTCAACATTTTCTTCTGCACGCTAAACCAGCCCAGATCTCCCAGGCTCTCCTTATATGTCAGCTACTCCCTTCCTTGTGTTCATGGACCTTCATTGCATTTGTTCCCCTCTGTCCATGTCCTTCCCAGGCCTGGGAGCTCAGCAGGGCACACATTGGTCCCCAGTCCCAGCAGTGCTGAGCTGAAGAGGATTCCTCCCCAGGGAGCAAGGAGTCAGGACAACATGCCAGGAGGCTGCATGGACAAACGAGACTGGGAAAACGTGGGCCCAGTGCTGAATGGGATGGGGACCAGGTGACACAGGATATGGGACAGGGCTGAGGTCCTGAATGCTTTCTTCACCTCAGGCTTCAGCAGCCAGATCAGCCTTCAGAAATTTCATTTCCCATAACCCAGGAGGAGGAATATGTACCCTTGCACAATCCATGTCACTGAACCATGGCCATAATGAAAGGATTTATCCAGAAGGTTTGCAGGGAAGTCAGTGCTGGGAGCTCAACTGAATGAAGAATGCACAACATCCACTCTCTCCTCACCCAGCAAGACCCTTTGTCTGCCTGTTGAAGGCTGTCAATGTGGCTAAGCCAAATCCCCACTTCCCAAAGCCATACAGACTGTCCCTAAAGAAAAAGGGCTGGGAGCCAAGGCAAGGCACAGAGGAGAAATGAGGCTGTGCTGGACAGGAGCCCAGGCAATGTGCACTAAACCTGCACTTCCCCAAACTGCAGCCTCTGCAGTTCCCAGGACAGATCCTCCTGCACCATCAATGGTACCAGCCCTTCTGGCAGCCCTCCCTCCAGTGCCTTCTAGTGCCACCAGGCCAGAGGGACGTTTCCTGCACCTGCCATTGCCTGACAAGAGCCCTGGGCAGCAGCTGCCAGAAAGAAATGCTGAGAGATCTGTCATCCCCATCTGCTGGTTTTTGGTTCACTCTGCTGCACAGCTGCTCCAGGGTGGTTCTGCTCCACAGTAATACGTTGCTGCATCGCCTGGGGTTGCTGCCAGGAGCTGCAGAGTGAAGCTGTTCATGGAGCTCTGCACTCTTCCTTTAAAGCGATCTTTGAAACCGTCTCCATAGATATCTCTATAGTCTTCATAAATCCATTCAATGCCCTGTGGGCCCTGACGGTACCAGTACATGTAGTAGTCGCTCATATCACCTCCCTTCATGCTGCAGTGGAAGGTGACTTCATCTCCCTCTCGCACTGAAACTCCCCTGGGGTTCTGCTCCAAGGTCACCTGGCCAGTGACTGCTGCAGAGAGCAAGAACGAGCCACAGTCACTCCAAGATGCGGCAAAGGTCAGGGCAATGCTGGTGGGGCTTTGGACTGGCACAGGACCTGTGGGAGGCCAAAATCCTCCTCTTTGAGGCCAGCTGACACAGATGGGCACAGCTGGTGGCAGCTAGCAAGGCTCACAAGGAAGGAGACACCACATTTCCCTCCATCCTTTTCCCAGTCACACAGGAAGCTTTTTCTGATTTTCCCCAAAGAAGCAGGAAGGATTTGCACCATGGCGGGACAAATTCCTTTTTCCTTGCCAAGACAGGATGGTGAGGAACCCAGTGTCCTGTCCCTGAAGCTGCTGTGGGTGAGCAGAGCAAAGACCAAGGGCTGTCCCAGGCAGTGGGGCCTGTGCCCTGTGCTGCCATGGCCCAGCTGGTCTGTGCCAGAGAGGCGGCAGTGGCCCAGGAGCAGTGTCCAGTGCCAGGGCAAAGCGCTGGGCCCCGAGATGTGAGTGCAGCAGGGAGGTGCCCTGCGTGTGCCCAGGCTGCAGAGGAGGCAGCTGGCATGGAGGTGCCGAGCTCAGAGGCACAAGAGGAGCAGGGCTGCTCTGGCCGTGCTCTACAGGCATGGCTGGGCAGCTGGAGCCGGGCACAGCTGCGGCTGCAAGCGCTCAGCACAGCTGCCCAGAGCCCTGCAGAGCCCAGGGCCACGCTCAGCTCCTGGGGCCAGCAGCCCTTGCCTTCACTTACCTACAATGGGCAAGAAGCCCAGGCACAGGGCACTCCACATGGCCAGGCCCGCTCTCGGTGGCCTCTCTGCAGCTTCTCTGGGCCTGCACAACAGCTCTGCCCACACCTGCCCTGCCTGGGCCTCTGTCACTGCTCTCAGGCCCAGGCCCTGCTGGTCCCTCCCTCTGCCTATGACAACACTGAGGGGGAGAGGTGGGGCACCAGGAGCGCAACTTGAAGCTCTTGCTGCCCTCCTGCCTGTCTCTCACCCTGCATGGTCCCCATCTTTCTCTTAAGCCCTCTCCATATTCACACTTTGTGTGATCCTGTGAAAGAGCCTCAGGCTTGATTTGGGGTGACTCAGTGGGAACTCTACATTGGGAAATTCCAGTCCTAAACCACAACAGCCTCCTTTGGCATCCAGTGTGGGGCATGAAGGGTTGAGATAAGAATAGATCTGCCCAGAGTGGGCTGCAGACCGATCTGATCTCAGCATTAGTTGTATCAGGTCTGGAGCCAGTGGTGCCAATGCTGCTGGGGCTGTTCCTGTGGCTGTGGGACCTAACCCTGTGTATGTTCCCATATGAGCTCCCCATGCTGATATTGTGCAGGGCTGTGGGCACTGAGAAGGGGATTGGGGAGAGGACAGCAACTCTCAGCCTCTGGAGGTGGCTCCTGTCAAGTGTTAGAGAAAGATACTGTCCCAAGGATGATCTAGTAGTGCTCCCAGGCAGGTGGAAGCCCATGGCCAGAGACTCTATTTGTCATCAAAATAAAACTGTGTGTGCACAGTGCCTCTTAGAGGTGTCCATATAATCCAGGCTGGGGTGTCTCTTCTCTGTCTCCTTGCAGGTTATGTTTCAATACAGGTCACAAAAGAGGAATTTCCCTGGTTGTCAAAGGCTTTGGCATAGCCAGGAATCAACTGAGGCCCTCCCTACAGAAATCCTAGATTTGAGATCTCTTTTCAAATTCTGCTTTAGGAAGACAGACATTGCCCAGAGCTCTGCACTCCCGAGTACTGAATAGTTTTGCAGGGGGAAGATTGGGTTCTAATTAGTTCAGTTCAGACAACATCTGCTGACTGAAATATAAGTCAAAGAGAGAACTTGCCTTACAGTCAGGTAATTAACCATACTCCTTTTGAGTTTCTGTTTATGTTAGATCTAATTTTGTCAGGAAGTTTATAGGATTTTGGGTCACAACAGAGATAGGTCAGATTTTGCCTAGCAGATGCAGGAATATGATTATTACATTGCATTTCTAATGTGGTATAAAAACACTGGAGGGTTCAGTGGCACAAAAAGGTGTTTAGTGTTGCCCATTCTCATGGTGTTCTTCACTATGTTTTCCCATGTAACCTCTTGGAGAAAGCTTTATTCTTTCAGGATGCTTTTAATATTCTCTGCCACTGGAGAGAGCTCTCACCATTTTGACTTGATCAGCAGGACAGATGTCAACTACCACACTGCATGTTAGAGAATCAAGGCATTACTTTATTCTGGCTAGGAGGTGCAACCAAAATCATTTCATCCACACATTGCACGGGTTGTGCAGAGAAAATCCTTCCATCACACAAGGTTTTCATTGGGGTTTTCTTGTACTTCTACAGTTGCAACCCAGGGAAATTCATTGGTTCAATGCTCATTGCTCCCAAGTTCCACAGTCTGTAGTATTTGATTTTTTTATTGATCCCTGCACCATGGATGTTATTTTGGTTCTCAGTCTTGGTTCTCTCATTGAACTTTTCCCAGACCAGGTGTCTCTGACCTTGCCAGGGCTGATGTTTGGAACTGATGTTCATTAATGGTCATTATTTTTTGTGTATCTTCTGTGCTGCTCCCAGTCTGCTGGGATGTTTTATATGTCTGCTGAAATTTCTTTATATAGTTTTAGTCAGGGCATTTGTTCCCCTTTGCCAAAGGGAGAAGGAACTGAAGTTTCTTTTCAAAGGACTGTTTCAGCACTGCAGGCCTGAGGGTGTGAGCAGAGCAAGCTCAGTGCAGCAGCCCTTGCTGTGTGCCATGCAGAGGCTCTCTTGAGGGCTTCAGGAACTCAGGCAGGGGCAGCAAAGCCTTGTTTCCCCTTCAGGATGTGGTTACCTTGTGTTCTCAAAAGCAGGGGAGGGTTGATGCTGCCTGGTGTGACTGAGTCAGAAATGGTGACCACAGCATCCTGCCTGTAGCTTGTGAGAGGGGCATGGGCTGGGGAAGGTGTGGGCTGGGCTCTGTTAGGTAAGAGCCAAGTTGCTATGGAAACTATCACTCCATCAAACCACCCCGGATTATTTTCTGGTGGCCCCTGCCTCCTGTCCCTGAGTGCAAAACAGCAGCAGGGTTTCTTCCCTGCTGACAGGAGCATTTTCCTCCCTCGTGCCTTCAGCAAGGACTCTCCTCACTGAGGCTCCTGAATGTGCCAGAGACATTTCCCTGCACCAAGTCTGCAAAAGACAAATTCAGCCAACAGGAAATCTGCAGTATCAAAGCTGTGTTTCTGATCCCAGTGGGCTTTAGGACATTTGGATTTCAGCAATCTCCATCCCATCTTCAGAAGTAAAAAACACAGAAAACCCACAGCATTTTGTGCTAGTACATCTTTATTTTTGTCACTACTGCAGGAACCTAAAATGGATGTGTAATACGTTTGGCAGAAGAAATACAGGCTTAATGAAGAAATTAACATTATCTAGTTCAATAAAATTACTTCAGATTCTACAGAGCTCTTCTTATCTGCAATACACATTTTTATTATTAAATCAATCTAAACCCTAAGCAACAAAAGGCAGCTCGTGGGCTGGAATTCCCCCAGCAGTGCTACTCCAGTTCCTCAGGCAGTAACACAACGTGCCTGGGAAAGGTGCTTCTCAAAGGCATCTCTCAGCAGTGAGCACTGGAGTTTTCAAAGCTACTGAAGCAGGTTGGACACTGGTGTGCAAATGCCAGAAGAGTGGGAGGGATCTCCTTAGCAGGAGGATGAGGATAAATCCACTGTGCTCAGTTGTCAGAGGAGAGGAAAGAGCAAAAGCACTTAAAACTCTTCAGTGTAAATCAGCTGGCCAGGCAGGAGTGAAGAGTGTTGCATGTCTTCAGGGGAAGGTGCTGCCTTGTGTCCTGGCTGGTCTCTGCCAGCAGCTCTGGCCCTGCTTGTTCAACCCCTTGTGCTGCTGGTTCCCACTCTTTGCTGCTCTTCTTTGGGTTCATTGCCCATGTCTGGAAGAGCAAAGGGAGGTTTAAAGTACATTTAATGAAATTGGGCCTATGAACCAGTGTTTGATAACTGTGAGCTCCCTTACCTCAGAAAAGAAACAGTTTGATACTCATGAGGGTATTGAAGGCGATGCTCTTTGCCAGCAGGACTCTCAACCCCAACACAGCCATGGACAGCATGTTCCCTCTCTGCCCTCCAGCATCTGCTCAGTGACCAGAAAAGAGGGGAGACATCATGGTCTAGGTTTTGGTGCTGTGATCTTGGCAGAAAGTGGAAAATCCACAGGTGAGAGTTTCAGGGAAAGGAAGAGCAGCAAAAGAACAGCCGAGAGAGAACATGGCAACCAGAGGGGAGCAACCTTGGGACAGCAACCTTGGAACACAATCTGCTGAATGTGTTGTGTTCTGAATCCTCTGCCCTGGAGAAAATACATTTCCATGCCTTTATCCTGCAGAGAGCAATGTAACCTCACATTCGTGTTTGGGTAACTCACCTTGTGCTGAGGCATTTGTGCGGTTGCAAACCCTGTCAGTGGCTTCTATTCCTGGTTCTTCAGCCTCCTCTTCTGTAGTATGATAAAGAAAAGGCATTTGAAACTATATCCACCTTTTATAGAGGATAAAAAGAATGTTTAGATGAAATTTCTCATAAAAAATTGGAGGCACGATCAGAGTGGGCCTCAGCTGGTCAGGAATAATTCCAACATTAATTTGAGCAGACAATTTCTCCATGCAGTTGCAAGAAACAGAAGAATTCCTGCATTGTGTCGTTTTACTCTTTGAATGACCTTCAGGACTAAAAAAACAGTCCCACCAAATATGACAGTTTACTTAATTAAAAAAGCCTCACAACACACTCCACGTTTAACTTCTTTTGGTTTTAGAGAGGCTGTTTCAGCTTGTGCTGCAGCAAGTTTCCTTCTATAGGCTAGAGTATTCCATCATAAGGAAATTCACATTTTGAAGCAATAGATTGTGTCTTTCCTCTTCTCCCCAGAAAAGTATCTCAAAGTAATTAAACAGTTGAAACCATTTCTTTTAGATGCTTTGAAACATCTTTCATTTTTCCCTGCTGAAATCCCAAATGTCTTTCTTATTTCTGCTGGCTGCCCAGGGCAGTGCTGTCCAGAAGGAGAACACCAAGCCCCACAGGCCACTGTCTCCAGAAATAAGTGACAGCTGTGCCACCAAACTGTACCTGGCTTTGCTGTTATCGTGCGGTTGCCGAATTTGGCCGTGCAGGTCACCTCTGTGTCTTTTGTCACCCTGACCACTTTAATTGCATTGTACAACCCCTGTGACGTCAGAATGGATGGGCTCTGTTCATAGACCACCTCCTGAGAGGGCATCTCCAAGCTGATGTTCTTTGTAGGGGAGTTCCTTGCCAAACAAGCTGCTTTCCCAGAGCTGCCCCCTCCTTCCAGTTTCTTTGATTTCATCACAATGACTTCGGGATCAGAAGTTTTTGAAATGCCTGAAAAGAAAAGCAAGGTTTGGACAGGATTGATTTTACTGCAGGCTTGCTTGGCTGCTGAGTGACCCAAAATTCACATATGCTTTATCTGTGACTAATTTGTAGCATTAGCAATCACTTTTTGTGGTCTTTATTTCTTGCTGCTTCTTCCAAAAGATCAAATTTAAAGACAGAAATGGGTATGGGGGACATATTTAATAGGAGATTTAATCCCACAGGATCACAACTACCTTTTGCCAAAGCTTGTGCTTGTAAGTGATCCCTTGATTTTATAATAGACCTACAAACAAGAGGGGAGCTTTGATGAATGTCACTCCAAGACTCCACTTATTCTGCTTTCTCAGCCATTTAATTCCAAAACATAACAATTCTACCTGGATTGCCTTGCACATTCATGACAGACATAAATAAATCCTGTTTTTATTTTACGCTCCCCACTAGACGCCCAACAGAAATCCAACACATTACCTTGGCTTAACCAGTTCAGTTGAATCCAGTCTCTGAACAATTTATTAAGATTAAACTAGTACAGAAATGTTGCATAAGATTTTATTTCAAGCTTTTGTACCCTTCTCTGCTATCAGTGTTGTATTTTTAACTCTGACACAAAAGATAGTCTTAGGAACTTGTATGCCAACTTCCACAGACACTTTATTTCCCTTTAGACAGTCCAAGTGTGACTTTAAACCCAACACTGATTATTGCAATCTTATTAAGAAATCTGAATAAGTGGATAGATGTAGGTCCCAAGGAAATTCAGAATGATAGCAGACAGAACTTGGAGTT
This sequence comes from Molothrus ater, assembly GCF_012460135.2. Classification (NCBI taxonomy): domain Eukaryota; kingdom Metazoa; phylum Chordata; class Aves; order Passeriformes; family Icteridae; genus Molothrus; species Molothrus ater. Next base: position 2,360,996 of record NC_050504.2, on the reverse strand, counting down.
CAAGTTCTTTGGCAACATCGGAAAGTGGAATAAGAATATTTTTACATATGAATTGTCTAGCTGCATGCAAAAGATTACACATAGAAAGTAAAATTAGTGACTGAAAAACATGAATGAATGTCTGCATAAATTTTAGGGGGAATAAAATACTTGCAAAGGGGGAAACTGAAAGAGTATCAACTCAGAAAATGGTAATGTATAAAGGATACCTACTTGGCTCCACGGTCAGTTGAGTTCCATTCCCAAAGACAAGAGCAGCAGTAACTCACAGTTAAAATGCGTAAATCAAAAAGGGCTCGCTTTGCTATTCTTCCTCTACACATTTCCTTCCCAGTTGCACCATGATTGGCCAGAGCCTGTCAGTCCTGTGCATTCTGTGTTCTCTGAGAAGACCTTGAAAGGCTTTTCACGTGGTCTCCTCTCCAGGCTTTCCAAAGAGCCAGAACACAAACAGGCTGCTTCTCTGCAGTAGCTCCCTGGGCAGGATCTTCAGCAAGCAATAATGTACACAGTGCAATTGTAGTTCAGAGAGCAGAAGATTTGTTTTATCTGACCCCAGAAGGCTCACCTGAGTCCCACTCGTTTGCATTCCCTGACAGTACAGCCATGAATTCCGACCACTGCTTGCTTCTGGAAGGGATTAGTGTTTTATGTTCTAAAAATTTATTTGAACAAAAAGTTGTACTTCTCCTTTACTTTCATCTTACAAAGTCAAAGGCGGAGCCCTCCATTCCAGAAGGTAATGGGCCTTAGCATTTTTTTAGAATGTTTAATCTGGAATAAACCAAACAGTACCTAAAGGAAAACCTTCTCTGTCCTTAACTCTGCCCTCAACAGAATATGCCTGGATATCCCACAGTGGCACTAATGGTTGTTATTTTATGTCATTTTGATTTGGGGAGTTGGCAAAAGATTGGAAAATATCCGTGCTGTAAACACCTTAAAATGCATATTAGTGTCTCCCAAAGGAATTCAAAACCCAAAGGAGGAGATTGCTCACATCCTGGAAACTTTGGCTTCAACTTCTTGAGTATTTCAGCAGCCTCAAAAGGGAGTCTGATACTTAAGGCCCAGCATCTTTTACCATCAAAGTTAATACCAGAATCTCTGTGCAGCTCTGAAAATATCCTGTCATTAGCTAGAAAAAGAAAATAATCAAACAGGATGAAAAGATAGGTCTTTCTTCAGAATGGTGACTTTGCTTGGGGTGACATGCACCTTTTTTGCACAAAATGGAATTCCAAACGAAGATGGAAATAAGTAAAGCTGCTAATAATCCCTACTCCCCACATTGCTCTTTGCAGAACCCACACAACCTGGGAGCCAATTGTCTTTCATTCCAGGAGCTCTTGGAAATGAGGCACTTGTGAGAATTTAAGCCCAAGGCTATTTCACCTCCTTCCTGCTCTGTCCCCAGGGCAGTGGACACTGTCAGTGTGGTGCCAGTGTCAAACGAGAACTTCTCCAACCAGGAGTTACAGATGTGTCTAAAACTCCTCATACTGGGAGCTCTTCACTGAGCTCTGCATTCCTGCCCCAAGTCAGTCAGTGCAAGCCCGCTGGAGAATTGGACACTGGACAGTAAATTTGGGCCAGAGTGCTGCCCAAAGTGGGAATAAGTTATCACAGGCTAAGCAGTGCCCTGCTGGTGTTTGGGGATCATGGAATAATGGTACTGTGCAGAGTCAGCCCAGTTGTTCCTGGAAACCTTCCTGAGCAGATCCAAGCTGCGGGTTTGGCTTGAAAGCCTGGCTGGAGAGTGAGTGCATTCAAGGGATTATTGCAGCTGAAAATCCTTTCTGTCAACCCAAACGTTTAAACTATTTTGTCCACCTGCACCTCAATTTTCAATGAAGTTTTAGGAAGAAAGAAATGTCACTTACTTGGTTCAACTGTGAGAGTTGTCCCTGGTCCAAATATAAGCTTATCTGTCTTCACACTGCTAAGACTTATTCCAATAACTCACTCTTTCCTCGTGGTGTTCATAAGTGTTGTAAATCAAGAGATAGAAAGCCAAATATTTTTTCTAATTATCCATGGGTGCAAGTCCATGAGAGGATCCAGAGGTACATTTACTTCCAAATCTGGAAAGGGAAAAAAGGCTAATCGAATTGTTCAATGATTTTCAATTATTTCAAATAGCTTGATTGAGTGTAGAATTTTCAACTTCTCCCTTTCTGCCATCTTTTAGAATCCCCTTGAACTCTTCTATCTTTCCAGGGTAAAAGGCATTATAGAAAGAATATTCTATTTGTCTCTTTAGTGATTACAGTCACCCATCTCCTTTCTTTCCCAAAATATCTCACTTTTCCCCGTCTTTCTGTTTTTGTACAGGTCCCTATGCTGTTTATATCATTGTGGTACTCCGGCCCCTGTACACAGTGATCTATTTCCTTATAAAAACTGTCTCTGTTCAACTACACAGAATTTAGGATTATACAGGCAGTCACATGACCTCTTCAGTGGTTTAAGACCCAACGTACCACATGAAAAAACACCATAGGGCTTTCAAGAAAGGATATAAGATAGTATCAGAGAGGTTGAGTTGTAAATGAGAACTTGGGGATTACATGACACCTCTGATAAGTCTGAGAGCATTAAGCTGGATAGGAAGCAGGAAAAGAATCAGTACTTTTCATGTTATATCAAAGCATTTCTGAAAATTCTCCTGACTTGCTGAAAGCTGTCCCTTTCTTCCCCTTTGTTTCAGTGCTCAGAAGCAGGAGGAATGTGCCCTCTGGTCTCTTAGAATTGGTTCCTGGGGTCATTTAGTATCTTAGAAAGTCTTCATGGTGTTTTAGGTAAGAGGAGAAAGTAGACAAATGGATTATTCTTTTTTGTGTCGGGGCACTGAAACCTTGGGAGTGAGGATCAAAGAGTGCAGGAGATGTTGTACATTGATCAAATCCTTCATGATATTCATCTTCTGTATCATAAATCCGTGACAGCCAGAGCTGAACCAGCTGTGCTCCCTCCCATATTTTGTGTACCTATACACTGGTGGGTGGAATGAGGAGCAGAAGAGGCCTTGGCTCCATGTAAGCACTCCTCAGCAATAACTCAAACATCCCTAAATTACCAACATGCTTTCCAGCACAGATTCAAAACATTGTCCCATTCCTGCTATGAAGAAAATTAGCCATACTCAAACCAAAACCATCACATTATTAAAAAAAAAAAAAAAAAAAAAAAACCAAACCAAAACACCCTCTTTCCCTGGTTCTTTCTGCCTGTGGGAGATGTTGACAAGGAAGGAAGGAATTACCACCACATTAATGGTTTGGGGTTTGCTTGTGGGAGACTGCTGTTGTTATTGCTGTAGCACCTCTGCATCTGTTTCTGCAAAAGACAGCCCAGACTAGTCTTGAGAAGTCTGGGAAGAGCCTTGCCTTGCAGCAACCACAAAAGATCTGGCAAGATTAAATCCCCTTCTTCCAATTCTGCCCTGGCACTGCCTGCGTTTCAAGCACTGTGCCCTTTTCAAGTTCTCTCATGCTGCAGAAATAGGTGGCTGTGTCTGCAGCTGCTGGCGAGAGCAGTTGCAGCCTCAGCTGGTTCCTGGAGGGGTCTGCAGAGCTGTTGACTCGTTTCTGGAAGGATGCAGCGATGTGCTGGAGTCCTGTGAAAGGATACTGCATCACCAGGTGCTGCAGCTCTTTGCCAGGAGTCTGCCGGATCCAGTCCCACGCGTAGTTGCTGTCAGCGATGGCTACACCAGAGATGTGGCAGGTGAACCAGACAGACTCTGAGATCTTCCCTACTGTAGGGCCTGAGGCCGCTGTCTTCACTTGAGAAAGGCCACCTGCAGCCCCAGGAGACAAGGGTAAACAAAAAGCAACAGCTTAAGCAATCAGTCTATTCCACCATGTCCCCATGGTTCTGCTTGTGATATCCAGGATCCAGCAGCTGCAAACCCATCTGCTCAACAACTCTGTCTCCCTGTAGAACCTCCTATCTTGGAGACGCGCACACAGCCTTCCACATTCTCCCACTGAGCTCCCAAATGACCCTCTAGAATTCCCCATTTCCTCTGCTCATCCCTCAGGCAGCAAAACCTGTGGGCTGGACTGAGTGGAGATGAGCTGTGCCCAAAATCACAGCAGGACTATTCACACACCCATCCATTTGGACTGGATACCTGTAATACTGGAAACCAAGGGAAACAGGAATATTGCTTCAAAGCTGAACCTCTTAGGGGGAATGAGAAGTGAGTTGGCATGACACATGCCAAGAAGATAAACATAAAGGTTAGAGATCCTTTGGGGAGAGCAAAAGGTAGGATTTCCCTGTTAGAATCAAACATTGGAAAACTCTGTGCTGTGTCTACAGCAACCCTGAACATCTGGGCAACACAGACCCCTTTGAGCTCCGAGGCAGAGAGCTGGGATGCTGACAGGTGGTTTGTGTTCAGCCTCAGCTGGATCTGTGTCTCTGTGCGAACAGCACAGAAGTAGCAGGCGGTGTCCCCAGCACGGAGGAGATGCAGGCTGAGAGATGCCACAGACTGGGAATTGTCCCTGGAGGCTGTGGCTCGACCTTCCACTGCTGACCCAAACTGCGTCTGTGATGAGTAATGGCTTATCCAGGACACCCATTCGAATCTGCCTCTGGGTGCCTGACGATACCAACGAACATAATGATTCTCGAAGGTGAATCCGGAGCCGTGGCAGGAAAGGCTCACGGAGTCGCCGGGCGCTCGCTGCCCTCCGCCGGCCTCCTGCAGCCTCGGCTGTGCGCAGAGCCCTGCGGAGGGAGAGCGCAGGGATCGGGCGGGGCGCGGCCGCGGACCGAGGGCGCTGTCCCGGTGTCCCCGGCCGCACCAAGGTGACAAAACCCGCACGGTGACAAAACCTCCTGCCCCCATCTGCATCTGCCGTGTCCCTGCTCATCTTTGCCCCAGTCCCTGTCGCTGCCTGTCGCTGTGGCTGTGCCTGGTTGCCCCGGCCGGGCTCGCTGCCCTCCCCGGCCGGCTCTCACCTGCCGGCCACAAGGCCAAGGCCACGGCCAGCAGCCCCGGCCCCGGCCCGGCCAACATCGCGTCCGGCGCCGCGGCAGCCGCACAGGAGCCGAGCGGAGCCGCGCTCGGGCCGCTCCCGCCCGGCCCCGCCTCGCCGGGGCAGCGCCGGCGCCTCTGCCCGCCCCGACTCACCCGCCCCGGGCCCCGGGACCGCGGCCCCGCCGGGCGGGACAGGCAGCGCCGGCCGCGCCCGGCCGCGCACGCAAAGCAGCGCTGCGCGCTTGGACAGCGCCTTCTGCCAAAGGGACCCGTGGCCAACGCGCCCTGAAATTCGCCCAGGCTCTCCTTATATGTCAGCTGTTCCCTTCCTTGTGTTCATGGCCCTCCATTGCATTTGTTCCCCTCTGTCCATGTCCTTCCCAGGCTTGGGAGCCCAGCAGGGCACACATTGGTCCCCAGTCCCAGCAGTGCTGAGCTGAAGAGGATTCCTCCCCAGGGAGAAAGGAGTCAGGACAACATGCCAGGAGGCTGCACGGACAAACGAGGCTGGGAAAACGTGGGCCCAGTGCTGAATGGGATGGGGACCAGGTGACACAGGATATGGGACAGGGCTGAGGTCCTGAATGCTTTCTTCACCTCAGGCTTCAGCAGCCAGATCAGCCTTCAGAAATTTCATTTCCCACAGCCCAGGAGGAGAGGCTGGGAGGAGGAATATGTACCCTTGCACAATCCATGTCACTGAACCATGGCCATAATGAAAGGATTTGTCTGGGTTTGCAGGGAAGTCAGTGCTGGGAGCTCAACTGAATGAAGAATGCACAACATCCACTCTCTCCTCACCCAGCAAGACCCTTTGTCTGCCTGTTGAAGGCTGTCAATGTGGCTAAGCCAAATCCCCACTTCCCAAAGCCATACAGACTGTCCCTAAAGGGCTGGGAGCCAAGGCAAGGCACAGAGGAGAAATGAGGCTGTGCTGGACAGGAGCCCAGGCAATGTGCACTAAACCTGCACTTCCCCAAACTGCAGCCTCTGCAGTTCCCAGGACAGATCCTCCTGCACCATCAATGGTACCAGCCCTTCTGGCAGCCCTCCCTCCAGTGCCTTCTAGTGCCACCAGGGCAGAGGGACGTTTCCTGCACCTGCCATTGCCTGACAAGGGCCCTGGGCAGCAGCTGCCAGAAAGAAATGCTGAGAGATCTGTCATCCCCATCTGCTGGTTTTTGGTTCACTCTGCTGCAGAGCTGCTCCAGGGTGGTCTGTGCTCCACAGTAATACGTTGCTGCATCGCCTGGGGTTGCTGCCAGGAGCTGCAGTGTGATACTGAAGCTCTCCACTGATCCCACAAAGTGTTCTTGGAAGCCTTCTCCATAGATATCACCCTCCCTGTAGATAAATTTGAGAGAGCCCCCTGGGCCCTGACGGTACCAGTACATGAGGTAGCCGCTCATAGACCCTCTCTTCAAGCTGCAGTGGAAGGTGACTTCATCTCCCTCTCCCACGGTCGCTTCCCTGGGGTTCTGCTCCAAGGTCACCTGGCCAGTGACTGCTGCTGAGAGCAAGAACAAGCCACAGTCACTCCAAGATGCAGCAAAGGTCAGGGCAATGCTGGTGGTACAGGACCAGTGCTAGGACAAAATCCTTCTCTTGGAAGCCAGCTGACACAGATGGGCAGAGCTGGTGGCAGCTAGCAAGGCTCACAAGGAAGGAGACACGTCATTTCCCTCCATCCTTTTCCCAGTCACACAGGAAGCTTTTCCTGATTTTCCCAAAAAAAGCAGGAAGGATTTCCACAATGGGGCAATAAATTCCTTTTTCCTTGCCAAGACAGGATGGTGAGGAACCCAGTGTCCTGTCTTGAAGCTGCTGTGGGTGAGCAGAGCAAAGACCAAGGGCTGTCCCAGGCAGTGGGGCCTGTGCCCTGTGCTGCCATGGCCCAGCTGGTCTGTGCCAGAGGGGCGGCAGTGGCCCAGGAGCAGTGTCCAGTGCCAGGGCAAAGCGCTGGGCCCCGAGATGTGAGTGCAGCAGGGAGGTGCCCTGCGTGTGCCCAGGCTGCAGGGGAGGCAGCTGGCATGGAGGTGCCGAGCTCAGAGGCACAAGAGGAGCAGGGCTGCTCTGGCCGTGCTCCACAGGCATGGCTGGGCAGCTGGAGCCGGGGCACAGCTGTGGCTGCAAGCGCTCAGCACAGCTGCCCAGAGCCCTGCAGAGCCCAGGGCCACGCTCAGCTCCTGGGGCCAGCAGCCCTTGCCTTCACTTACCTACAATGGGCAAGAAGCCCAGGCACAGGGCACTCCACATGGCCAGGCCCACTCTCGGTGGCCTCTCTGCAGCTTCTCTGGGCCTGCACAACAGCTCTGCCCACACCTGCCCTGCCTGGGCCTCTGGTCCCTCCCTCTGCCTATGACAACACTGAGGGGGAGAGGTGGGGCACCAGCAGCACAACTTGAAGCTCTTGCTGCCCTCCTGCCTGTCTCTCACTCTTTGTGGTGCAGTAACAGACCATTTGTTAGGCAGGAAATGCTGTGGTGGGCTAAGAGTGACGTGGTTCTGAGGGGCCAGCCCTGGCCTTTCTCTCAGGGAGTCTCGCAGGCTGCGACTTTGGAGGTGACCAGGGAGGCTGTCAGCTTGTCCTTCCCCTGGCTCTGCTGGCCCTGGCTCTGCTGGGCGTCTCCTCCCATATGGGACACCCCAGGATCTCAGCTCGGCTTGGCCAGGCCACCCCTAAGCCAAAGTGCTCCTCACCCTGCTCCCAGCACTCTGGCCCTGCACCCTACAGGCTCCCCAGTGGTGACACTTCTCCAGCTGCCTCTTCCTCTCAAAGCCCTCGCGGACCCCTGCCCAGCAGCAAAGGCAGCCCAGGACTCTGCAGGTGCTTTGCATGTTCCACTAAAGAAGGGGACCAAGGAAGGCTGAGTGAGACTGGAGCCAGGCAGTCACCAGGCTGACTGCATGACAGAAAAACCTTGAACCTCCTCTACAGAGTAGAACATTGCAATTGGGACTCAGGGGAAGGAAAGCCTCAGTGCTGGGAAAGAAGCTCTTGATGAAAGGCCAGGATCACTGGTGCTGCGTGGGGATGGCACCTGATTTCTTAGGAACAGCCCTGAAGCACTTTGGAATTCACCATCTCCAAATTTCATGGGTGCTGATCCAGACCCGAGCTGGTTTGTGTTAAAGCCAGGCTGGGTTTCCTGTGCCCGTGTGAACAGCGCAGAAGTAGCGGGCAGAGTCGCGGGGCTGCAGGGTCAGCAGGGAGAGATAAACCTCGGCCCGGGAATTGTCCCGGGACATCTTGGCCCTCCCCTGCACTGACTGGTCAAAATAAAAAAGGGTGGGATCATAACTAATAACAGACACCCACTCCAGCCGGCCTCCGGGTGCCTGATGGTACCAAAAAATTCCATAATCCCTAAAGGTGAATCCGGATCCACGGCAGGAGAGGGTGATGGAGTCGCCGGGCGCTCGCTGCCCTCCGCCGGCCTCCTGCAGCCTCGGCTGTGCGCAGAGCCCTGCGGAGGGAGAGCGCAGGGATCGGGCGGGGCGCGGCCGCGGACCGAGGGCGCTGTCCCGGTGTCCCGGTGCCCCCGGCCCGGCACAGCCGCCAGCCCCGGCCCACAGCCCCTGTCCCTGGGTCTGCCCCGGCCTTTGCCCGTGTTCCCTGCCCTGCCTCTGCTCCTGTCCTTTCCCCAGCCTCTGGCCTTGTGCCCGTCCCTGTTCGTGCTCCTGCTCCTGTCGCTGCCTGTCGCTGTGGCTGTGCCTGGTTGCCCCGGCCGGGCTCGCTGCCCTCCCCGGCCGGCTCTCACCTGCCGGCCCCAAGGCCAAGGCCAAGGCCAGCAGCCCCGGCCCCGGCCCGGCCAACATCGCGTCCGGCGCCGCGGCAGCCGCACAGGAGCCGAGCGGAGCCGCGCTCGGGCCGCTCCCGCCCGGCCCCGCCTCGCCGGGGCAGCGCCGGCGCCTCTGCCCGCCCCGACACACCCGCCCCGGGCCCCGGGACCGCAGGGCAATGGGCGGACTCAGGAGAAGGGGGGCTCGGCGAGGGACGCTGGCAGCTGCGGAGGCAGAGGAGCAGAGGCGCCTCGGGAGATGAAGGCTGGTGTCCCGTGGCTATCAGCGCGCCTCCATCGCTCTCCTGGTTTCTTGCTCTTGGGAGCCCTTTCAAAGGTGTTGACCCCTCCGTACTTCTAAGAAAACCCTGCCCAAATACTGCAGCAGAATGGAACATCATCAGGGTGGGCATCTGTGCATCTTTTGTGTCCTGAGTAGAGTCCCCTCTGAGGCTGTGACATTGTGGCGTTGCCAGCATCACCCCACATGTAGTATTTCCTAACTTCTTATCATCTTTTCCGGGATGTTAATGAAACAGTTCTCTATTCTGAGAGATTGATGCAATTATAGGGAGATACGGCGCCCCCTGGGGCAAACGTCCTGCATCAGGGAGGGTCTTCACGAATTAAAGTAAGGGGAATAGCCTGGAGAAAGCAGGCTCTCAATAACCTTTGAATGATCACGGTGTTTTGGGAAGGTACCCGAGGACTGCTGGCGGAAAGCAAATGTCACTACCTCAAAGAAGGACAAGAAAGAGGACCCAGGAAGCTTCCCTCAAGCCCTGAGATGATGATGGAGCACCTAATCCTGGAAATAATTTCCAGGCACATGAAACACAAGAATGTTTGCAGGACTCACCAAGGAGAACTCACACTTGACAGAGTTGATAATGAACTTCTATGCTGAAATGATTGGCTTTGTAGAGGAGGAGAGAGCAGTGTAGACGAGGAGAGAGCAGTGTGCATTGTTTACCTTGGTTTCAGGAAGGCTTTCAACACTGGCCTTCCAATTTAGGTTCTCCTAAGAGAAGCTGATAAAATCTCAATGGCGTGAGTAGATGGTGATCTGGACAGCAGTGGACAGACAGAAGATCCCTAAGATTTGTGACCAGTGGCATAAGGTCTAGTTGGAAGTCAGTGTCTAGCAAAGCACCCCAGGGTCAGTGTTGGGTCTCTTTTAGCATTTTTAGCCATCTTTAGGAAGATGGAAATACAGATGAACCCTAGCAAATTTAATGAAACGAGTAGTACGAGGGGCTGCTACACAGCACGGCTGTGCTGCCACCCAGAGGGACCTCAGCAGGCTGGAGAAATGGAACCTGAGTCGGCTCAAAAAGCTGTACTAATTTTCAGTGGGATAAAGATAATTTTTTTTTTTTACAGTACTGCTGATGGCACAGGCAGGGGGATGTTTTATCTGTTGCTCAATAGTGCTGACAGAACATCAAGGTCTTCTCTGATTCGCATACTGCCCCAACAGTGAGTTGGTTTGCCATGGACAAAATGCTGAGAGGAGAAACAGCCAGGACAGGTGATGCCAAATTAGCAAAGGATTATCCCATACACTAATACATCATTTTCAGAAATAAGACTCAGAGAAAGAAGGAGGAAAGGGGCTTTTTGGAGTTATGGCATATGGCACCACAGTGTGAGCATAACCAAGCACCAGAGCAGGTTATCCAGGCCCCCTGTGGAGTCTCCATGCTTGGAGAAACTCACAAACTGTTTGCTTATGGCCTGAAGGAAGTGGAGCCTGTGGAGAAGCCAGGCTAGAGCAGGTTGATTTTGAAGGAGCCATATGACAAGTGTAGGAATTGACCCCTTTCCCACTGGGCCTCTGCTTTTTGGACAGAAGAGGGAGAGAAATCAGGAATGCAGGATTGAAGACAAACTTGGGATGAAGTGAGGCTTCAGCAGGGCCAAGGTGTTATAATGCTTTTTGATGTTGTTGTCACTCACAATTCCACTCTGTTTCAATTTGGCAATAAACTGGAATCCTGGCAGTGTGCAGTTAAAGCCAGGAACACCTGCCTCTGATCTGACTCCTTGGGAACCCACCTGTGACCCATCAACTCCAGGCTCCTGGTGACTCTGACCTTCCCTCCATCTAACACACCCCATGCCAGGCCCCGGGAGGTTTGTGTTACAGCTCAGCTGGGTTTCCTGTCTCGGTGTGAATGGCACAGAAGTAGCGGGCAGAGTCGCTGGGCTGCAGAGCTCCCAAAACCAGAGACGACTGAGACTGGGAATTGTCCCGTGAGACTGTGGCCCGACCCCGCACTGCTGCTCCGTACCTTTTTACATTGCCAGAGTAGCTGATGAGAGACACCCACTCTGGGATGCTTCCGGGGAACTGACGGTACCAATAAATTCCATATTTACTAAAGATGAATCCGGATCCACGGCAGGAGAGGGTGATGGAGTCCCCGGGCGCTCGCTGCCCTCCGCCGGCCTCCTGCAGCCTCGGCTGTGCGCAGAGCCCTGCGGAGGGAGAGCGCAGGGATCGGGCGGGGCGCGGCCGCGGACCGAGGGCGCTGTCCCGGTGTCCCGGTGTCCCGGTGCCCCCGGCCCGGCACAGCCGCCAGCCCCGGCCCACAGCCCCTGTCCCTGGGTCTGCCCCGGCCTTTGCCCGTGTTCCCTGCCCTGCCTCTGCTCCTGTCCTTTCCCCAGCCTCTGCCCTTGTGCCCGTCCCTGTTCGTGCTCCTGCTCCTGTCGCTGCCTGTCGCTGTGGCTGTGCCTGGTTGCCCCGGCCGGGCTCGCTGCCCTCCCCGGCCGGCTCTCACCTGCCGGCCCCAAGGCCAAGGCCAAGGCCAGCAGCCCCGGCCCCGGCCCGGCCAACATCGCGTCCGGCGCCGCGGCAGCCGCACAGGAGCCGAGCGGAGCCGCGCTCGGGCCGCTCCCGCCCGGCCCCGCCTCGCCGGGGCAGCGCCGGCGCCTCTGCCCGCCCCGACACACCCGCCCCGGGCCCCGGGACCGCGGCCCCGCCGGGCGGGACAGGCAGCGGTGCACCAAGGGACGGGGGACAGCGCCGCGTGAGGCTTTATTTTCTCTTTGAAAGAGCGGTGTAGACACGAGCCTCTGAAACCTCTTACTCAGAAGCCGTTTTTGTTTCTCCCACTGAGAAACAGTGAGTGCCTGGGGTTGGGCAATAAGCTGCGATGGGACACAGCCTTTAGCCAACTGAGCAAAGGAGTATTCCATTCTGTTATACGTGGTGCTCAGAAATAAAGCTCATTGAAAGGAAGAAAGGGGACAGTCAGATTGATGTCCTTTGTCTTCCCAAGAAATCATTCTGTGGGAGAAAGACTGTTTTTCCTAGAAATGGCTAAAAATCTGCCTATTGATGGAGAAGTGGGACATAAATTCTTAATTTCTCCTGTATTGTGGAATTAGCTATTTTTGGTTTTCATCTGTTGAAACGGAACATCTCTCCAAGTTACAAAGGCTGTCAGAGCCGGCCCTGTTTACCATGGAGATGCAGAAGCTGGTTGGCGTTGTCATACGTGAACAGGAACACGAGGACATGCCCAGACTGTTTTCAGCTTATGCCCATTGGCAGGACAATGATCAATGAGCACAAACAGAAAATGACAAGAGGTTCTCACTGAACATCAGAGAGAAATGCTTTTTCACAGTGTGAAGGTGCCCAAACACTGGCACAGGCTGCTCAGGCACCGCCTGGAGTCTCCGTGGTCGGAGATGTTCACAAACTGTGTGGTCATGAGACTGGGGAGCTGGAGCCTGTGGAGAACCGAGGCTGGACAGGGTTGATTCTGGAGGATGGCAGCTCTTGGGAAGGACCCATGCTGGACCCATTGGACTGCAGCCTGAGGGAGGAAAGGAACAAGAAGCAGGAGAGATGAAGAGCAGTGATTCATTGTTAAGAAATGATCCCACACCTGATTTCTTATTGTCTCTTTTCTTTTTAGAGAGAACAGGCAGAGAATTCAAGAATTTAGGCTAGAGGATGAGTTTGGCAGCAAACTGGGATAAAGTGGGAGCAAGACAATTTGTAATTGCTCACAGTTCTACTCTAAATCAGAAGCCCTGCGGTGTTTAGTAAAGGCCAGGAATACCTGAGGTACACAGCGGTGGCACCTGACTTCTTGCAAACAGCCTTGAGCCCCATTGGCTCCAGGCCCTGGCAACTCTCACCTTCCCGGCATCTAAAGCAGCCTCTGCTGGGCCCCGGGAGGTTTGTGTTAAAGCTCATCTGCATTTCCTGTCCCCGTGGGACGGCACAGAAATACCGGGCAGAGTCCTGAGCTTGCAAGGACCGCAAAGAGAGATAAGCCTCGGATCGGGAATTGTCCCGGGAAATCTTGGCCCGACCCTTCATCGCTGCCCCGTAGTCCTTTACACTGCCGATGGTGGAGCTGATATAGGACACCCACTGTGGGCGGCCTCCGGGAGCCTGACGGTACCAGTAAATATGATAATCCTCGAAGGTGAATCCGGATCCACGGCAGGAGAGGGTGATGGAGTCCCCGGGCGCTCGCTGCCCTCCGCCGGCCTCCTGCAGCCTCGGCTGTGCGCAGAGCCCTGCGGAGGGAGAGCGCAGGGATCGGGCGGGGCGCGGCCGCGGACCGAGGGCGCTGTCCCGGTGTCCCGGTGCCCCCGGCCCGGCACAGCCACAGCCGCCAGCCCCGGCCCACAGCCCCTGTCCCTGGGTCTGCCCCGGCCTTTGCCCGTGTTCCCTGCCCTGCCTCTGCCCCTGTCCTTTCCCCAGCCTCTGCCCTTGTGCCCGTCCCTGTTCGTGCTCCTGCTCCTGTCGCTGCCTGTCGCTGTGGCTGTGCCTGGTTGCCCCGGCCGGGCTCGCTGCCCTCCCCGGCCGGCTCTCACCTGCCGGCCCCAAGGCCAAGGCCAAGGCCAGCAGCCCCGGCCCCGGCCCGGCCAACATCGCGTCCGGCGCCGCGGCAGCCGCACAGGAGCCGAGCGGAGCCGCGCTCGGGCCGCTCCCGCCCGGCCCCGCCTCGCCGGGGCAGCGCCGGCGCCTCTGCCCGCCCCGACACACCCGCCCCGGGCCCCGGTGGGGGTTGTTTGTGAGCAAAGTGTGGAAACGACTCCCTCTACTTCTACCTCCTTGTCCTACACCCCTTCCCTCCTCACCGCAGAGCTCCCCAGAAGCCCTGAATCATTCTTCTTCCCGCGTCGTGCGACCTGTTCTTGCCGGTTTTTCTTGCTGGGCTGTGCTGCCGTCCTGTGGGCGACTCGTGACAGCGGGCTGTGTCTGTTGTGACTTCCCCCACAGGGGAAACAGGAGAGGAACAGTGGGACATGGTGGTAGGGAGATTTTGGGACTGTACAGACCTGCTTAAGTTCTCAGGAGCAAAGCCTCTTTGTCATCCTTCCTAGGGTGGGAAATAATCCCTGAAACATTAAAGTCTGCAAATCAGGACTGCTGTGGATTCACAAACCCCAACTTTCCCCACATTTTTCTGCCTGTATCCTTGTTGTCTCTGCCTGACCCACCTTCACTCTATGCTATGCCAGAGTCAGAGTCCTGTTACTCCTTTGGCATTTACCTGACTTGTGAACCTAAAAGCTGAGGGTTGATGAAGTGAAACCAGTCAAATTTCCAGGGCACCCTTGGTGTCTTTTTCTGTTTTTCTAGGCAGGACACATGAAGGTGTCCCCCAGGTCCCAGCAGTATAGTGATGCCCCGTGTACTGTAGGTGAGGTTTCCTGGTGGGAAAACTTCTTGTGAGCAGCAGGACCACAGTGGCTCCAGGAGTTTTCCCCGTAGAATAGGCCAAGCTGAGTTCTACTTGGGCTCTGGGATGCCTAAACCAACTTGCCTTTGAGTTTCCAATTCTACCAAACAGTGAGCCCAATCCAGAGGAAACTCTCACCATGATAATCATCTTCATCCTTGTCTTCAATCCGTTTTCATTATCTGATGATCTCAAGGCACTCTATTAAATATACAGAACCTCTTGCCTGCAGTGCTGTTGGTTGCTTAGGTATTTCAAAGTTTTAGTAGCTTTTCTCTTCATTGGTATTTTTCAAAGTAGCAGATTTCATGGTGGCTGGGGTGTGGGAGGATCTCATCATTTAACCATGTGCAGCACAGAGAAACTTTCCCTGCCCAGTGATGAAGGCATTAAGGTAAAAGCTGCTTTTGTCTTCTTTGGCTGCTCTGCAAAGAGGAGCAAGATGAGAGTCCGTGGTCCATTGGGTTCTCGTGTCAAGGGCTAGGGCTGGCTAGGAGCAAAGCAGAGACACGGATCCCCTGTCTCTGCCCATCTTGGTCAAGGCTTTGGACAGGATGCCCCAGCAGCATTGGATTCTGCAGTGTCAGCTCCCTGGAAGTTCAGGTAAGCGTTGACACTGCAATTGGATGTTATGTCCAGATATGTTGATTGTTTTCTTGAGGGATGTTCTGTATGAAGAAGTAAGAAAAATCATGTTTCAGCTCATCTGCAAAGAATCCCATGGTCCTGCCTGTCTGAGTCCCTGCTTTGAATACCTCTGCATTGATGAGGACTTTAAGAAAAATAGGCAGGATTTGGGATGGGAGAAGTTGGAAAGGCTGATCTAAGAAGGAGAGAATAATTTCAGGCATGAAAGCACAGCTGAGGCTGGAGGATGGAGAGCCTCACCCCTCCTGTGCTGTTGGTGACAGATTTTGTACGAACGGAAATTTGCCTTAGCTCAAGGTGGAGCCTCAGAGCGCAATAATAAATCGCAGTGTCCTGAACAGAGACTCCTGCTATTTCCAAGGGGGCTGTGTTATTTCTGTAGACCACCATAGAGAATCGGCCACTGCGGTACCTGCCATCCCCTGTGCTTTTATGTGCTTGCAGGAGAAATCTCGGAGTATCTCCTGGGAACTGGCGGTACCAGAAGAAGTTGAGATTGCTGTCACTCTCCTTAGTGTTGGACTGGCAAGGAAGAACCACTTGCTGTCCAACTCTGACTAGCATCTCAGAGAAGAATTGCTTCGTGGGATCACCTCCAACAAGACCTGCAACACAGGCATAAGTGTGTCTGCAGAGAAGTTTGCTTCCTTCTCTCCCTTTCTCTGCCCCAATATTTGCTGTCTTTCCAAAGAAATGGAAAGTTCAGATATCTACATCCATCTCCCTTTTATATTTCTCCCTGACTTCATGCTCTTGTTGGTAGACACCTCCAAATAACTTCCTAAAAACCATGAGAGACAGCAGGAAGGACACGAATACACCCACCTGACTGGATTAGCAGGACACACGCTGGCACAGCCACGGTGAAGATCATTTTCCCCAGCTCAAGAATCCTTTTCCTTCATGAGACTCTCAGCGCAATGGAACACTCTTGGTAGCACAATGAAAAAGCACCACCCTGCAGAGAGAGTGCAGTGCATGTGTCACACCTCTGTGATGTGGAGGGCTGGAATGAGGCTCAGACACCTTTTGCCTTTTCTTGTGTCCACAGCAGAGAGTGGACAGTCTCAGTGGCTTCCTGTACTTTTCCTTGGGCTTCCTTCTCTGTTCCCAGCATTTACTGTGCGAGGTAACATCTCTGCCTCGCTGCAGAGTGTGTCTGCTTTTGTGTGCTCCTTGATGGTGGGCAGGCTTCTGAAAGCACAGCAGCTCCTCAGAGCGTCCTCAGAGCATTCAGGGCTCTGGGAACACAGGTGTCATGTTCTTTTCAAAGAGTTTTGGGTTTCTCTTAGTTAAGCCTGTGATATTTTGAGAGCAGTTGTTCAGTGTTTCTCCACACATGACAACTCAGTAGACATGGGAGGAAGTTGATTGTTGGGGAAAGGGTGTTTTAATGGTGAACATAAAAATTTCTAAAATAGGGTGATGGAGTCCTGGTTCCAATGGGTTGGCTTAGTGCTGGCTGGGGGAGAGCAAACTGAGGAGGAGGAATCTGCAGCCCCATCCACAGTGCAGTTCTGTACCTGTGCAAGGTGTAAGGGCAGGACTTGGAGCTTTCCAGCCACTGCTGGCACCATGAAAAGGAAAGGGACTTAGATGGGGACAGAGACAGGAGACAAAACTCTGGTGTGTGGATCTGCTGAGCAGAGAAGTGCCAAAGAGCAGCTCCTGAGCAGCACCTCTCTCCCTCTCCAGCTTCCTGGCAAATCCTGAACTTCTGCTCTTTCTCATTTTGGTGCATATTCTGACTAAAATAGAGAGAGACCTTCACTGCTGGGCATCTGATTCTGCAGCAAGGCTGCAAGGTGAGGGTGGCCCTGTAAATCAAAGACCCTCAGCTGAAATCTACCCAGGTGGTGAACATCCCCTGGCCAAAGCAGCCACTGTTCTTTGAGGACCCAGTGATGCCCATGTCTTAGTTTGGAAAGACAGGTGTTTGCTAAGGAAGGCAAGAGCCTCCCCTGAAATGGAAAATGTAAACTCTCTCCTCTGAATTGTTATAAATTTGAAATTAAGGGGTTCTCAGGCAAAGATATGGGAGCAGGAATAACAGTTCTTTATTAGGGAAGAAAATAAAAATAAAATTAACAATGCAGTAAACTAAAACAACACTGACAGAGTCAGATTATGACCTGACACCCTGTGGGTCAGGGTGCTGCTGGCAGTCCCATTGGAATTGTGGCTGCAGCCCTCCTGCAGTGTCAGGGCTGGTTCTGCTGGAGCAGGGATCCTGTAGAAGGGTGTGGTCTTCCTCTGAAGATCCAGTGGAAGAGGCAGCTGCTGTTCCTCTGGGAAATCCAGTGGAAAGGCTGTTCTGCTGTCACAGAATTTCAGATTGTATCCAGGTAGGAATGCTTGGCTCCTCCCCTTGGGCAGAGCATCTCCCCATGGGATGATGGAATTGGATCAGCCCTGCAGGGACCCTCACTGGCCATGAACAGAAGAGATCTCCTGGAGGGAGGGTGGGTTGTGGAAGAGATAAAGAAAGCTGCCCAATGAACAGAAGATAACAGATGGCAAATAGAATACACATTGCTTGGCAATCTAGGACAGCCCAGAAGGTGCTCAGGCTCACTGGTCCCTGATGACCCACAGGACCAGTGATTTCAGTGCAAGGTGCAGATGTTTGTGACAGACAGCCCAGCCAATGTGAGCACTTTGAAGGCTACAGTGGGAAGGAGCTGGTGCCTGTGGGAGGGCAGTAAGGTACTCTTGTTTCCCCCTTTTGGACACAAGGGCAGTGTCCTGGAGCTAGGGAGGAACAACCCCATGCACCAGTATGTGCTGGGAGCTGCCCAGTTGTTAAGCAGATTGGCAGAAAACAGCCAGGGGAGTTCTGCTGGGTTGTTCTGCTGGATTCCATGACTGTGAGCCGGTAAGTGACCCAGGTGTCAGTGTCAGTGTTGGTGTCGCTGTTGGTGTCGGTGCAGGTGCCGGTATCGGTCCCGATCCCATTGCCGGTCCCATTGCCGGTGTCGGTCCCGGTGCCGGCGACGCCCGGGGAGCCCGGCGGGCGGAGCGGCAGCGCCCCCTGCTGGCCCCGCACGGCCCCGCCCGCGGCGGTTCGTGCCCGGCCGCAGCCCCGGCTCCTCTGCCCGTGGCCCCCAGCGCGCAGTAATACACGGCCGCGTCCCCGCGCCGGGGCTCCGCGAGCCACAGCGAGCTCCAACTCCCGTCCTCCGACACCGACAGCGATCCTGCAATGGCCGGCAGGGGCTTGGAGCCTCTAGCAATGATTGCGAGGAATCCGGGTGCTCGGCCCGGGAGCTGACGGTAGAAATGGACGAAATCGGTGCCGCTATCTTTATTGGTATGTGTGCAGGTGATGTTGATGCCGGTGCCCTCGGTGGTCTCCAGGAATGGCTCCTGCTGCACCTGGGCTCTGACCACAGCCACTGAAATGGAGAAAAGAAAAATCAGGTTTTTTTACAGAAAATACCATGCAAGGGGGGAGGGCAGAGAACGCCAGATCAGAGAGATCTTGGATATGTTTTGAGAATAGGGTATGGAGACATGATTTGTCTGAGAGTGTTTCATTGACGATAAGGACCGATGAGGGATGTTTTGAAGGTAAATCAGATGGAATTGTGAAAAACAGACTGGCAGAGAGGGATAGAAGGATGGATGGATGGATGGATGGATGGATGGATGGATGGATGGATGGATGGATGGATGGATGGAAGGATGGATAGAAATACAAAGGAGAAAAGCCTAGATGGGAAGCAATGATTTAGAGACAAAAGAAAACAGGTAGGCAGAGGAGGGGACAGAGGGTAAAAAGAACCCAAAAGGAAGAGGAGGGTAAAAGATGAATTCTGAGCTGGGGCCGATCTCACATAGCCCGCTGACCCTTTCGCCACCCCCACGCACCGATCAGAACCACGGCCAGCGCGGCCAGCGCCGCGGCCCGAGCCCGCCGCATGCCGCCGCTCCGCCGGCCGAGCCTCGCTGTGCCCCCGAGCCCCGGCTCTGCTGCGGCCGTGCCGCCTCCTCTGGGCCGCCGCCAGCTCCGCCCCGGGGCTGAGCCCTGCGCCGCTGCCGCTCGGGCTCTCGCCGAGTCCTGGCAGGGAACGGAGGCGAGGCGAGCGCGGGGCCTGCGGGGCGGCGCTCGGCTCTCTGCACGTCGCAAGCGGCGGGGCCGGCCTGGGGGGCAGCGATCGGCCTGGGATCGTGGAGATCACCATTGACAGTGCCTGCGTTTCCTTTGCTCCCATAATCTGTTCCCTCACATCATCCCTTTGCTGTCATGTGGGGACTCCCGAATTGTCCTTCAGGGCACTGGAGGGAAACCCAGACACACGGATAAAGGACCTGGACATAAAGCCTCAGCCTTTCTCCGTGTCCATGAAACCAATGTCATGCAGCTCAGGGGAGAGTAGCTGTGCACTGGCCTGGAGAGACCTGTCATTATGTCCATCTGTCTGTGGGTCTGTGTTTACAGTAGCTGGATTAGAACGGCTCAGAAAGCAGGTACTGCATTTCAGTGCCTCTTCACTGGACAAATCTCCTGCAGGATCCTACCTCATTGTTCAACTGCACCCTGGCTCCTCCTGAGTCTGAGCAAATGCTGCTCTGTGATGCTCAGGGCAGAGCAATGGAAAGCGTCTCCAGTGTGCTCAATGCATTTCACTGGTTGTGTAACACAGCAGGACACACACAGACACACAGACACAGACACACACTCACAGAGAACACAAGCGTGCACAAACCAGAAGAACAGGCAAGGACACAATCAGCCATGGATGCTGCTGAGGTAAACTGGGAACAACTGCAGCAGGGCTGGAACCTTGTGGGGAAGGACAAAGAGTCAGAAAAACTCCAGGCATGGTTTGTGTACTCACAGGCTGAAAAAAGAGTAAGGTGTCCAGCGAGGCTTGGCTACTTTCCTGAAGGCAAGTGTAACAACGGAGGGTTGGAACCAGCAGGCCAATGCCAACACATAGGGAGACAAAAGCCAGTGACCATCATGTTGAGCTTAGGAGGGAAGAAGGGAGGGCATTTGTGGGAATAGAAACGTCTTGGGATGTGCTTTCTGTGTGCACATCTCTGGACAGGACTGTTCACATAGATATCTGTGCAAGGACTTGAGTGCAGAAGCAGGAATAGGAGCGAGCGTGCGTGTTTGCACATCAGTGGAGAAAAGGCAGAAGGAGAAGCACCTGTGCCTGGATATCCTCTGGAAACTTGAGAGCACACACCTCTGCATAAATGCAGGGCTATGAGTTACTCTGGGGGTGTGTGCAAGCTCCAGAGTGTGTTTGTGGTACCGTGAACTCGTGTATGTGCAATAGGAGTTCTTGAATTACTTCTTCTTCTAATCTGGGTGCTGCTTTATTCCCAGAATGGCATCCGGGAGGCTCAGGGGTGTGATGGAAGTGAGGAGAAGCAATAGCAGTGCAAGTGAGGGCCAGCAGGCCCGGAGTGTGTGGGCCTTTGGGTGCCATTGGCGCTGTCGGTGCTGCGGGCTCGGGGCAGAGGAAGGAGCTGCGGAGGCGCGGCCCGGGAGCCCGGCGGGCGGAGCGGCAGCGCCCCCTGCTGGCCCCGGCCGGCCCCGCCCGCGGCGGTTCGTGCCCGGCCGCAGCCCCGGCTCCTCTGCCCGTGGCCCCCAGCGCGCAGTAATACACGGCCGCGTCCCCGCGCCGGGGCTCCGCGAGCCACAGCGAGCTGGAACTCCGATCTGCCGACACCGACAGCGATCCTGCACTGCCCGGCAGCTCTTTGGACTCTTTAAGAGTGAATGCGAGGAGTTCAGGTTCTCGGCCCGGGAGCTGTCGGTACCACTGGATGCTATCACCGATCTGGATTTTTGGATGTGAGCAGGTGATGTTGATGCCGGTGCCCTCGATGGTCTCCAGTGACAGCTCCTGCTCTACCTGGGCTCTGGCCACAGCCACTGCAACGGAGAAATGAAAAAACAGTTTTCATTTACAGAAAATGCCTTTCAGTGGGCAATGGGAGAGGACGCCAGATCCGAGCGATCTTGGATATGTTTTGAGAATAGGGTATGGAGACATGATTTGTCTGAGAGCGTTTCATTGACGTTAAGGACTGATGATGGATATTTTGAAGGTAAATCAGAAGGAATTGTGAAAAACAGACTGGCTGAGAGGGATAGAAGGATGGATGGATGGATGGATACAGATACAAAGGAGAAAAGCCTAGATGGGAAGGAATGATTTAGAGATGAAGGAAAACATTCAGGCAGAGGAGGGGAGAGAGGCTAATCAGAACTGAAAAGGAAGAGGACGGTAAAAGATGAATTCTGAGCTGGGGCCGATCTCACATAGCCCGCTGACCCTTTTGCCACCCCCACGCACCGATGAGCAGCGCGGCCAGCGCCGCGGCCCGAGCCCACCGCATGCCGCCGCTCCGCCGGCCGAGCCTCGCTGTGCCCCCGAGCCCCGGCTCTGCTGCGGCCGTGCCGCCTCCTCTGGGCCGCCGCCAGCTCCGCCCCGGGGCTGAGCCCTGCGCCGCTGCCGCTCGGGCTCTCGCCGAGTCCTGGCAGGGAACGGAGGCGAGGCGAGCGCGGGGCCTGCGGGGCGGCGCTCGCAGCTGTGTCCCACGGAGACAGCGGGGACAATGTGCAGACCTGGAGCCGTTTGTCCCGGAAAGCACAGGACTGAACGATTATTTTCTCCCTTCTCCTCCACCATCTGTTCCTTCCTGTTCCCCCTCCAGTAGCTCTGGGGATTTCAGATTTGCCCTTCGTGGCATGTCTTTTTGAGAAGGGACGAGGGGCACAAGAGGCCGAGAACTCTGCTGGTCTCAAGAGCCTGAGCTCCTTGTCTGTCAAAGAGAGCAGCTGTGCTCGCAAAAATTAAAAAGGCAGAAAAACTCTTGTGCAACATCAGCGGGAAGAAGGAATAGAGTCTCTGTGAGAGAAACAATGCTGCAGTCAGGAAGGACAGTGAGGAAGGAGGGAGAGGAGCTGCTGCAGGCACCAGAGCACCGCTATTTCTGCAGCCTGTGATGAAGACCATGGTGAGGGAGGCTGTCCCCCTACAGCCTATGAAGATGTGTGTTGGAGCAGAAATGCATCCCATGGAAGATCCTAAGCCACAGCAGGTGGATGTGTCCTTAAGGAAGGTGTGACCCTATGGGAACCCCCCCAGGAGCAAGGCCCTGGCAGGACTGTGCCTCCGTGGAGAGGAGCCCATTCTGGAGCTCATTTTCTGCCAGGACCTGTGGACACATTGCAGACCCATCCTGGAGGCATCTCTTCCTGAAAGTCTGCACTCCATGGACCGGAGGACAGAAACAAGAGGAGAAGCAACCTGATATGGGCTTTGTGGGAATGTGTGTTCTCACTGATGTGTTTCTAAAACAATGCTGACCCACCTTTGCAGACAGGCCAGAGGATGCCCTGCTCCCCGGAAGGCACAGAGCCCTTTCTGAAGGACCAAGACGTGGCTTGGCACAGACCCTTCTGCCCTCCCTGACTCACACAGACCACCTCAGTGTGAACATGTAGCTATGGCCTGGCGGGGCTGTTTGCTGCCGTGAGGAGCTCAGCTGGACACAGCCCGGGCTGAGGAGAGGGGCTGAGCACGGTCTGTGACGCCAAGTGGGGGAGCAGCCGGTGTCAGTATGGGTGCCAGGGTTGGCGTCCGTGTGGGTGCCGGAGTCGGTGTCGATGCTGGTACCGGTGCCGGTGCTGATGTCGGTTCTGGTGTCGGTTCTGGTGGCGGCAGCGCCCCGGCAGCCCGGGAATGGGGGGCACGGCGGCCCGGCGGGCGGAGCGGCAGCGCCCCCTGCTGGCCCCGCACGGCCCCGCCCGCGGCGGTTCGTGCCCGGCCGCAGCCCCGGCTCCTCTGCCCGTGGCCCCCAGCGCGCAGTAATACACGGCCGCGTCCCCGCGCCGGGGCTCAGCGAGCCACAGCGAGCTGGAACGCCGATCTGCCGACACTGTCAGACTCCCCTCTGGTTCCAGCACGGGTTTCGTGCCTACGACAGCCGTTGCTATCAGCTGGGGTGCTTGGTGTGGGAATTGGCGATACCAGTGGGTAGAGTCGGCAGCAATTTTGGGGTGCTGGCAAGTGAGGTTCACGCCTGTGCCTTCGGTGGTCTCTGCCCAAGGAGTCTGCTGCACTTGGTCTGTGTCCACAGCCACTGCTGGGAAAGGAGGGAGAGAGAACAAACTTCGCCAAAACCGTGGGATTCTGATGTTTCTTTTGCCAGACAGAGTCAGGGACAGTGGCCACAAGGCAGAGGCAGACTGGAACGGAATGAGAGGAATTCGAAATTCATGCATGCAGAGATTAGGCAGAAGTCAGGTGTGCACATGCACAGATGGATGAAGAAATGAAGATTTTAAGTGAAAAACAGGATGCTGTATTCAGGGCAAAAATAAATGCTGGATGTAGAGGGCAAGGTACATGTACACGGAAAAGCAGGAATAAACACATGCAAGCAGGCTTTACCAACACAAATGATGAAGACTTGCTGGGATGAGAGATGGCAGGGAGACCAGGAGAGAGAAAGAGTTGGGGAGGAGAGAGAAAACTCCGTGCCAGTCTCCCTGGGGAATACACCAGCCCCAGCCCCCGCCCGCTTGGTGCCAAACCCCACGCACCGATCAGAACCACGGCCAGCGCGGCCAGCGCCGCGGCCCGAGCCCGCCGCATGCCGCCGCTCCGCCGGCCGAGCCTCGCTGTGCCCCCGAGCCCCGGCTCTGCTGCGGCCGTGCCGCCTCCTCTGGGCCGCCGCCAGCTCCGCCCCGGGGCTGAGCCCTGCGCCGCTGCCGCTCGGGCTCTCGCCGAGTCCTGGCAGGGAACGGAGGCGAGGCGAGCGCGGGGCCTGCGGGGCGGCGCTCGGCTCTCTGCACGTCGCAAGCGGCGGGGCCGGCCTGGGGGGCAGCGATCGGCCTGGGATCGTGGACATCACCATTGACAGTGCCTGCGTTTCCTTTGCTCCCATAATCTGTTCCCTCACATCATCCCTTTGCTGTCATGTGCGGACTCCCAAATTGTCCTTCGGCGCACTGGAAGGAAATCCACACACACAGATACAAGACCTGGGCATAAAGCCTCAGCCTTTCTCCATGTCCAAGAAATGCATGGGATGCAGTTCAGGGGAGAGCAGCTGTGCACTGGCATGAAGAGACCCGTGTGTATATGTCCGTGTGTCTGTGAGTCTGTATTTCGAACAGCTGGATAAGGAGGGCTCAAGACCCTGGGACTGCATTTCAGAGCCTCTTCCCTGGACAAATCTCCTGCACGCTGCTGCATCATTGTCCAGTTACACCCGCGCTCCTTCTGAGTCTTGCCAAATGCTGCTCTGTGATGCTCAGGGCAGAGCAATGGAGAGGATACCCAGTGTGATCAACACATTTCACTGGTTGAGTTACACAAAAGGGCACAAACACCCACAGACAGACACACACACACCCAGACACTCCGGCACATTGGGGGGCATTCATGCATGGATTTTTGCTCCCACATGGATTCCTGAGGACTGTGCCTGAACACAAGTGCACACAAACCAGGAGCACAGGCAAGGACACCATCAGCCATGGATGCTGCTGAGGAAATTTGGGAACAACTGCAGCAGGGCTGGAGCCTTGTGGGGAAGGACAAAGAGTAAGACAAGGCCCTAGCATGGTTTGTGTACTCACAGGTTGAACTGAGAGTAAGATGTCCAGAAAGGCACAACTATTTTTTAAAAGGCAATTTCAACAAGGCAGGTTCGAAAGCAGCAGCCTGATGGCAACAGATGGGGAGGCAAAAACCAGTGACCATCAGGGTGAGCTGAGGAGAGGAGAAGGGAGAGCATTTGTGGGAATCGATCCATGTTGGGATGTGACTTACGTGTGCACATCTCTGGACGGAGTGTTCACATAGATGTGTTTGCAAGGACTTGGGTGCAGCAGTAGGAATAGGAGCGAGCATGCGTGTTTGCACATCAGTGGGGACATGGCAGAAGGAGAAGTGTCTGTGCCAAGTCTCCTTTGGAAACGTGAGACCACACACCTCTTCATTAATGCAGGACTATTACGTACTCTTTGGGTTTGTGCTAGGTCCAGAGTGTGTTTGTGGTACTGTGAACTCCTGTATGTGCAGGAGGAGATCTTTAAATGCTGGTTCTCCAACTCTGGGTGCTGCTTTATTCCCAGCAAGGCATCAGGCAGGCTCAGGGATGTGATGGAAGTGAGGAGAAGCAATAGCAGTGCAAGTGAGGGCCAGCAGGCCCGGAGTGTGTGGGCCTTTGGGTGCCATTGGCGCTGTCGGTGCTGCGGGCTCGGGGCAGAGGAAGGAGCTGCGGAGGCGCGGCCCGGGAGCCCGGCGGGCGGAGCGGCAGCGCCCCCTGCTGGCCCCGCACGGCCCCGCCCGCGGCGGTTCGTGCCCGGCCGCAGCCCCGGCTCCTCTGCCCGTGGCCCCCAGCGCGCAGTAATACACGGCCGCGTCCCCGCGCCGGGGCTCAGCGA
Source organism: Molothrus ater (assembly GCF_012460135.2). NCBI lineage: Eukaryota > Metazoa > Chordata > Aves > Passeriformes > Icteridae > Molothrus > Molothrus ater. Next base: position 2,335,433 of record NC_050504.2, on the reverse strand, counting down.
GCCACAGCGAGCTGGAACTCCGATCTGCCGACACCAACAGCGATCCTGCAATGCCCGGCAGCTGTTTGGTGTCTTTTATAGTGAGTGCTAGGAATTCAGGTCCTTGGCCCGGGAGCTGACGGTACCACTGGATCCTATCACTCATCTGGATTTTTGGATGTGAGCAGGTGATGTTGATGCCGGTGCCCTCGGTGGTCTCCAATGACGGCTCCTGCTCCACCTGGCCTCTGGTCACAGCCACTGAAATGGAGAAAAGAAAAATCAGGGTTTTTAGGTTTTTTTACAGAAGATACCATGCAAGGGGGGAGGGCAGAGGACGCCGGATCAGAGCGATCTTGGATATGTTTTGAGAATAGGGTATGGAGACATGATTTGTCTGAGAGTGTTTCATTGACGATAAGGACCGATGAGGGATGTTTTGAAGGTAAATCAGATGGAATTGTGAAAAACAGACTGGCTGAGAGGGATAGAAGGATGAATGGATGGAAGGATGGATGGAAGGATGGATGGATGGATGGATGGATACAGATACAAAGGAGAAAAGCCTAGATGGGAAGGAATGATTTAGGGATGAAGGAAAACATTCAGGCAGAGGAGGGGAGAGAGGCTAATCAGAACTGAAAAGGAAGAGGACGGTAAAAGATGAATTCTGATCTGGGGCCGATCTCACATAGCCCGCTGACCCTTTCGCCACCCCCACTCACCGATGAGCAGCGCGGCCAGCGCGGCCAGCGCCGCGGCCCGAGCCCGCCGCATGCCGCCGCTCCGCCGGCCGAGCCTCGCTGTGCCCCCGAGCCCCGGCTCTGCTGCGGCCGTGCCGCCTCCTCTGGGCCGCCGCCAGCTCCGCCCCGGGGCTGAGCCCTGCGCCGCTGCCGCTCGGGCTCTCGCCGAGTCCTGGCAGGGAACGGAGGCGAGGCGAGCGCGGGGCCTGCGGGGCGGCGCTCGGCTCTCTGCACGTCGCAAGCGGCGGGGCCGGCCTGGGGGGCAGCGATCGGCCTGGGATCGTGGACATCACCATTGACAGTGCCTGGCTTTCCTTCACTCCCATAATCTGTTCCCTCACATCGTCCCGTTGCTGTCATGTGGGGACTCCCGAATTGTCCTTCAGGGCACTGGAGGGAAACCCAGACACATGGATAAAGGACCTGGACATAAAGCCTCAGCCTTTCTCCGTGTCCATGAAACCAATGTGATGCAGCTCAGAGGAGAGTAGCTGTGCACTGGCCTGGAGAGACCTGTCATTATGTCCATCTGTCTGTGGGTCTGTGTTTACAATAGCTGGATTAGAACGGCTCAGAAAGCAGGTACTGCATTTCAGTGCCTCTTCACTGGACAAATCTCCTGCAGGATCCTACCTCATTGTTCAACTGCACCCTGGCTCCTCCTGAGTCTGGGCAAATGCTGCTCTGTGATGCTCAGGGCAGAGCAATGGAAAGCGTCTCCAGTGTGCTCAATGCATTTCACTGGTTGTGTAACACAGCAGGACACACACAGACACACAGACACAGACACACACTCACAGAGAACACAAGCGTGCACAAACCAGGAGAACAGGCAAGGACACAATCAGCCATGGATGCTGCTGAGGTAAACTGGGAACAACTGCAGCAGGGCTGGAACCTTGCGGGGATGGACAAAGAGTCAGAAAAACTCCAGGCATGGTTTGTGTACTCACAGGCTGAAAAAAGAGTAAGGTGTCCAGCGAGGCTTGGCTACTTTCCTGAAGGCAAGTGTAACAACAGAGTGTTGGAACCAGCAGGCCAATGCCAACACATAGGGAGACAAAAGCCAGTGACCATCATATTGAGCTTAGGAGGGAAGACGGGAGGGCATTTGTGGGAATAGAAACGTCTTGGGATGTGCTTTCTGTGTGCACATCTCTGGACAGGAGTGTTCACATAGATATCTGTGCAAGGACTTGAGTGCAGAAGCAGGAATAGGAGCGAGCATGTGTGTTTGCACATCAGTGGAGAAAAGGCAGAAGGAGAAGCACCTGTGCCTGGATATCCTCTGGAAACTTGAGAGCACACACCTCTTCATTAATGCAGGGCTGTGAGTGACTCTTGGGGTGTGTGCAAGCTCTAGAGTGTGTTTGTGATACTGTGAACTGGTGTATGTGCAATAGGAGTTCTTGAATTACTTCTTCTTCTAATCTGGGTGCTGCTTTATTCCCAGAATGGCATCAGGGAGGCTCAGGGATGTGATGGAAGTGAGGAGAAGCAACAGCAGTGCAAGTGAGGGCCATCAGGCCCGGAGTGTGTGGGCCTTTGGGTGCCATTGGCGCTGTCGGTGCTGCGGGCTCGGGGCAGAGGAAGGAGCTGCGGAGGCGCGGCCCGGGAGCCCGGCGGGCGGAGCGGCAGCGCCCCCTGCTGGCCCCGCACGGCCCCGCCCGCGGCGGTTCGTGCCCGGCCGCAGCCCCGGCTCCTCTGCCCGTGGCCCCCAGCGCGCAGTAATACACGGCCGCGTCCCCGCGCCGGGGCTCAGCGAGCCACAGCGAGCTGGAACGCCGATCTGCCGACACAAACAGCGATCCTGCTCTGTCCGGCAGCTCTTTGGTGTCTTTTATAGTGAGTGCTAGGAATTCAGGTCCTTGGCCCGGGAGCTGACGGTACCACTGGATGCTATCACTGATCTGGATTTTTGGATGTGAGCAGGTGATGTTGATGCCGGTGCCCTCGGTGTTCTCCAATGACGGCTCCTGCTCCACCTGGCCTCTGGTCACAGCCACTGAAATGGAGAAAAGAAAAATCAGGGGTTTTAGGTTTTTTTACAGAAGATACCATGCAAGGGGGGAGGGCAGAGGACGCCAGATCAGAGCGATCTTGGATATGTTTTGAGAATAGGGTATGGAGACATGATTTGTCTGAGAGTGTTTCATTGACGATAAGGACCGATGAGGGATGTTTTGAAGGTAAATCAGAAGGAATTGTGAAAAACAGACTGGCTGAGAGGAATTGAAGGATGAATGGATGGATGGATGGATGGATGGATGGATGGATGGATGGATGGATGGATGGATGGATGGATGGAAGGATGGATGGATGGATGGATGGATGGATGTATGGATGGATGGATGGATGGATGGATGGATGGACGGATGGATGGATGGATGGATGGATGGATACAGATACAAAGGAGAAAAGCCTAGATGGGCAGCAATGATTTACAGAGAAAAGAAAACATGCAGGCAGAGGAGGGGAAAGAGGCTAATAAGAACCGAAAAGGAAGAGGACGGTAAAAGATGAATTCTGAGCTGGGGCCGATCTCACATAGCCCGCTGACCCTTTCGCCACCCCCACTCACCGATCAGAACCACGGCCAGCGCGGCCAGCGCCGCGGCCCGAGCCCGCCGCATGCCGCCGCTCCGCCGGCCGAGCCTCGCTGTGCCCCCGAGCCCCGGCTCTGCTGCGGCCGTGCCGCCTCCTCTGGGCCGCCGCCAGCTCCGCCCCGGGGCTGAGCCCTGCGCCGCTGCCGCTCGGGCTCTCGCCGAGTCCTGGCAGGGAACGGAGGCGAGGCGAGCGCGGGGCCTGCGGGGCGGCGCTCGGCTCTCTGCACGTCGCAAGCGGCGGGGCCGGCCTGGGGGGCAGCGATCGGGCTGGGATCGTGGACATCACCATTGACAGTGCCTGGCTTTCCTTCGCTCCCATAATCTGTTCCCTCACATCGTCCCTTTGCCGTCATGTGGGGACTCCCGAATTGTCTTTCATGGCACTGAAAAGAAATGCACTTCCAACAATAAAGGACCTGGGCATAAAGCCCCAGCCTTTCTCCATGTCCACGAAACCAACGTGATGCAGCTCAGGGGAGAGCAGCTGTGCACTGGCATGATGAGACCTGTGTGTGTGTCTGTATATACGTGTATCTGTGTGTGTGTGTGTGTGTGAGCTCTCCCAGTCATGCTGAGGTACTCCCAGCACTTCAAACAGAATTAAACCAAAAATAAAAATTTGGGTGACCCCCTCCCTTTTTGAGGCTGTCAATATCCAGTAGCAGATTGTGATATTTAGAGCAGATGGAAAAGGAGGGCTCTAGAAACAGGGACTGCATTTCAGCGCCTCTTCCCTGGACAAATCTCTTCCAGGCTGCTACATCATTGTACAACTGCACCCAGGGTCCTTCTGAGTTTGGAAAACAGGTGAATCTGATGCCCCTTCCGTTTCTCTTTCTCTTACAAAATTACCCACTTGACAAATTTCTCAGCTGAGGTTATTTTCTTCTGTGCTAAGTCCACTCTCATGGGGAATACAGTCACCAAAGACAAGGGAATACCTGGCGTGCTTAACACATTTTGTGCCTCAGTCTTCAAGATTAGGATTGCTTATCATCAGGACAACTGGCCTCCTGATCTGTGAGACAGGGAGGGCAAGCAGCAAGGAACCCCTGTAATCCAGACGGAGGAAGTTAAAGATTTGCTAAGCCTCTTCGAGACTCACAAGATTTAAGGATTGAATGGGTTTGGTGCTAGGGAGATGAGGCAGCTGGGTCAAAAGCTCATTAAGGCAGTGCTGAGAAGAGGGGCTGAGGGAGGTCGGTGATTCCAAGCTGGAGCTGCCGTTGTCAGTGCCTGTGTGGTTGTCGATGTCAATGCTGGTCCGATTGCCGGTGCCGGTGCCGGTGCTGATGTCGGTTCTGGTGTCGGTTCTGGTGGCGGCAGCGCCCCGGCAGCCCGGGACGAGCGGGGCACGGCGGCCCCGGCGGGCGGAGCGGCAGCGCCCCCTGCTGGCCCCGGCCGGCCCCGCCCGCGGCGGTTCGTGCCCGGCCGCAGCCCCGGCTCCTCTGCCCGTGGCCCCCAGCGCGCAGTAATACACGGCCGCGTCCCCGCGCAGGGGCTCAGCGAGCCACAGCGAGCTGGAACTCCGATCTGCCGACACAAACAGCGATCCTGCTCTGTCCGGCAGCTCTTTGGACTCTTTCACAGTGCGTGCGAGGAGTTCAGGTGCTTGGCCTGGGAGCTGTCGGTACCACTGGATCCAATCGGTGGGCTGGATTTTTGGATGTGAGCAGGTGATGTTGATGCCGGTGCCATCGGTGGCCTCCAGGAATTTTTCCTGCTCTATCTGGGCTCTGGACACAGCCACTGCCACGGAGAAAAGCACAATCACTTTTCTTTATCAGCAAATGCCATAGAGTCGGAGATGAGGTAGGTAGAGAGAGCAGCGTTAACTGGGTGGCTTTCTGATAATAAAGTATAGAGAGAATATTGCTCCGAGAGGGTGTGGAAGGGGAAAAGAATCGATGATGGATATTTTAAAGGACAATTGAAATTTTTAAGAGTAGAAAGGGATGAGGAAAATGGATTTGCATGGATGGATGGATGGATGGATGGATGGATGGATGGATGGATGGATGGAAAATTGGAGTAACATAGGCAAACTCGCAGGGAAGGATTTCAGTGAGGCAAAAAAACCACCCTATGATGGCAGAGGAGGGGACAGAGAGCTAACAAGAACTGAGAGGGAGAAGAAGGATAAGAGATCAATCCCAGGGCGAGCGGGGTCTCACCCAACCCCCCGACGTCCCGCACTGCTGCTTTCCCCACGCACCGATCAGAACCACGGCCAGCGCGGCCAGCGCCGCGGCCCGAGCCCGCCGCATGCCGCCGCTCCGCCGGCCGAGCCTCGCTGTGCCCCCGAGCCCCGGCTCTGCTGCGGCCGTGCCGCCTCCTCTGGGCCGCCGCCAGCTCCGCCCCGGGGCTGAGCCCTGCGCCGCTGCCGCTCGGGCTCTCGCCGAGTCCTGGCAGGGAACGGAGGCGAGGCGAGCGCGGGGCCTGCGGGGCGGCGCTCGGCTCTCTGCACGTCGCAAGCGGCGGGGCCGGCCTGGGGGGCAGCGATCGGCCTGGGATCGTGGACATCACCTTTGACAGTGCCTGGCTTTCCTTCGCTCCCATAATCTGTTCCCTCACATCTTCCCGTTGCTGTCATGTGGAGACTCCCGAATTGTCCTTCAGGGCACTGGAAGGAAATCCACATTCCCAGATTCAAGACCTGGGCATAAAGCCCCAGCCTTTCTCCGTGTCCATGAAACGAATGTGATGCAGTTCAGGGGAGAGCAGCTGTGCACTGTCCTGGAGAGTTCTATCCGTGTATCTGTGTTTCTGTGTGTCTGTGTCTCTGTGTGTCCCTGTGTCCGAGGGTGTCTGAGGACTCCCAGCCATGCTGAGGGTCTCCCAAGAATTCAAACAGAATTAAACTAAAAATCCAAATATAGTTGTAACCCCCTTTATTAGGGCTGGCACTGTACACTAGTAAAATGTTATGTTTAGAGCAGCTGCAAAAGGAGGCCTCAGGAGGCAGGGACTGCATTTCAGTGCCTCTTCCATGCACAAATCTCCTCCAGGCTGCTACCTCATTGTTCAGCCACACCTGGGCTCCTTCTGAATCATGGCAAATGCTGCTCAGTGCAGAGCAGTGGAGAGCGTCTGCAATGCAGTCAAGGCATTTCACTGGTTGAGTAACACAATAGGGCACACACAGACACACAGGCCCAAACACACACACAGAACACAAGCGCACACAAACCAGGAACACAGTCAAGGACACAATCAGATGCTGCTGAGGAAACCTGGGAACAGCTGCAGCAGGGCTGGAACCTTGTGGGGAAGGACAAAGAGTCAGGCAAGGCCCTAGCATGATTTGTGTACTCACAGGATCAACACAGAGTAAAGTGTCCAGTGAGGGACGACCACTTCCCTGAATGCGATTTTAACAGGGGAGGGTTGGAACCAGCAGCCCAAGGCTGACACACGGGGAGGCAAAAAACTGGTGACCATCACAGTGAGCTGAGGAACAAAGAAGGGAGGGTGTGTGTGAGAATAGATCCGTGTTGTGATGTAATTATTGTGTGCACATCTCTGGACGGAGTGTTCACATACATGTGCATTCACAGACTTAGGTGCAGGAGCAGGAATGGGAGCGAGTGTGCGTGTTTGCACATCAGTGGAGACATGGCAGAAGGAGAAGTGTCTGTGCCTGGGACTCCTTTGGAAATGTGTGTGCACACACCTCCTCATAAATGCAGGGCTATGAGATACTCTTTGGGTATGTGCAAGCTCCAGAGTGTGTTTGTGATACTGTGAACTTGTGTACATGCAGTAGGAGTTCTTGAATTACTTCTCCTACTCTGGGTGCTGCTTTATTCCCAGAATGGCATCCGGGAGTCTCAGGGATGTGATGGAAGTGAGGAGAAGCAACAGCAGTGCAGGTGAGGGCCAGCAGGCCCGGAGTGTGTGGGCCTTTGGGTGCCATTGGCGCTGTCGGTGCTGCGGGCTCGGGGCAGAGGAAGGAGCTGCGGAGGCGCGGCCCGGGAGCCCGGCGGGCGGAGCGGCAGCGCCCCCTGCTGGCCCCGCACGGCCCCGCCCGCGGCGGTTCGTGCCCGGCCGCAGCCCCGGCTCCTCTGCCCGTGGCCCCCAGCGCGCAGTAATACACGGCCGCGTCCCCGCGCCGGGGCTCAGCGAGCCACAGCGAGCTCCAACTCCCGTCCTCCGACACCGACAGCGATCCTGCAATGGCCGGCAGGGGCTTGGAGCCTCTATAAACAACTGCGAGGAATTCGGGGCTTTGCCCAGGGAGCTGACGGTAGAAATGGATGTAATCATTGCTCTGTTTCTTGGTATGTGTGCAGGTGATGTTGATGCCGGTGCCCTCGGTGGTCTCCAGGAATGGTTCCTGTTGCACCTGGGCTCTCCCTGTCGCCACTGCCAGAGACAGAAAAAGGACAAATCTCATATTCTACACTGCCCTACTGCATAGTACCGATCTCACAGAAACAGTCAGGAACGTACAGAGATGATGACATAAAGAAGAGCGAAGGGATTTCAAGATTAGCAGGAATGGAAGTGTCCATGAATGGTTTGTGCAGAGATGAATGCAGGAATGACAGGAAGAACGGGGCAGTCACAGGACAATGGGCAGATATAGGAGAAAGTCCAAAAAAATAAAAAAAAGAAAAAGAAGAAGAAAAGTTAGAATGCCTAAGGACTGGCTTTGTAAATAATAAAGAAGGAGAGGAATGGAATGCTTGCTCAGGGTTAGAGACAGAATCAGGCGATTTTCCTGGGACTATGCAATGAAGAAGAAGGAGAGAAAATCAAGAGTACAGCTCCCGGGAAGAGGTCTGAGAATAAGCCAGGGAGGACGGCAGCTTCCAGGGACTTGCGGGATCACCCATCCCCCGCCCGCGGCCCCTTCATCACCCCCACGCACCGATGAGCAGCGCGGCCAGGGCCGCCAGCGCCGCGGCCCGAGCCCGCCGCATGCCGCCGCTCCGCCGGCCGAGCCTCGCTGTGCCCCTGAGCCCCGGCTCTGCTGCGGCCGTGCCGCCTCCTCTGGGCCGCCGCCAGCTCCGCCCCGGGGCTGAGCCCTGCGCCGCTGCCGCTCGGGCTCTCGCCGAGTCCTGGCAGGGAACGGAGGCGAGGCGAGCGCGGGGCCTGCGGGGCGGCGCGCGGCTCTCTGCACGTCGCAAGCGGCGGGGCCGGCCTGGGGGGCAGCGATCGGCCTGGGATCGTGGACATCACCATTGACAGTGCCTGGCTTTCCTTCGCTCCCATAATCTGTTCCCTCACATCGTCCCGTTGCTGTCATGTGGGGACTCCCGAATTGTCCTTCAGGGCACTGGAAGGAAATTCACACACATGGATACAGGACCTGGGCAAAAAGCCTCAGCATTTATTCATGTCCAAGAAATGCATGGGATGCAGTTCAGGGGAGAGCAGCTGTGCACTGGCATGAAGAGACCCGTGTGTATATGTCCGTGTGTCTGTGAGTCTGTATTTAGAAAAGCTGGATAAGGAGGGCTCAAGACCCGGGGACTGCATTTCAGAGCCTCTTCCCTGGACAAATCTCCTGCACGCTGCTGCATCATTGTCCAATTACACCCGGGCTCCTTCTGAGTCTGGGCAAATGCTGCTCTGGGATGCTCAGGGCAGAGCGATGGAGAGCATCTGCAGTGTGATCAACGCATTTCACTGGTTGAGTTACACAAAAGGGCACAGACACCCACAGACAGACACACATCCCCAGACACTCCTGCACATTGGGGGGGATTCATGCATGAACTTTTGCTCCCACATGGATTCCTGCGCACCCTGCCTTAAGACAAATGCACACAAACCAGGAACACAGGCAAGGACACAATCAGCCATGGATGCTTCTGAGGAAATTTGGGAACAACAGCAGCAGGGCTGGAGCCTTGTGTGGAAGGACAAGTAGTCAAGCAAGGCCCTGGCATGGTGCGTACACTCACAGGCTGAACTGAGATTAAGATGTCCAAAGATGCATGACTGCTTTCCTGAAGGCAATTTTAAGAAGGCACGTTCAGAACCTGCAGCGGGATGGTGACTGATGGGGAGGCAAAAACCAGTGACAATCAGGGTGAGCTGAGGAGGGAAGAAGGGAGGCCATGTGTGGGAATAGATCCGTGTTGGGATGTGATTTATCTGTGCACGTCTCTGGACAGGAGTGTTCACATAGATGTGTTTGCAAGGCCTTGGGTGCAGGAGAAGGAATAGGAGCGAGCGTGCATGTTTGCACATGAGTGGGGACATGGCAGAAGGAGAAGTGTCTGTGCCTGGGTCCCCTTTGGCAATGTGCATGTACCCACCTCTTCATAAATGCAGAGCTATGAGTTACTCTTTGGTTTGTGCAAATGCCACAGTGTGTTTGTGGTACCGTGAACTCCTGTATGTGCAGGAAGATATGTTTAAATACTGCTTCTCCTGCTCTGGGTGCTGCTTTATTCCCAGCAAGGCATCAGGCAGGCCCAGGGATGTGATGGAAGTGAGGAGAAGCAATAGCAGTGCCAGTGAGGGCCAGCAGGCCCGGAGTGTGTGGGCCTTTGGGTGCCATTGGCGCTGTCGGTGCTGCGGGCTCGGGGCAGAGGAAGGAGCTGCGGAGGCGCGGCCCGGGAGCCCGGCGGGCGGAGCGGCAGCGCCCCCTGCTGGCCCCGCACGGCCCCGCCCGCGGCGGTTCGTGCCCGGCCGCAGCCCCGGCTCCTCTGCCCGTGGCCCCCAGCGCGCAGTAATACACGGCCGCGTCCCCGCGCCGGGGCTCAGCGAGCCACAGCGAGCTCCAACTCCCGTCCTCCGACACCGACAGCGATCCTGCAATGGCCGGCAGGGGCTTCGAGCCTCTAGCAACGAGGGCGAGGAATTCGGGGCTTTGGCCCGGGAGCTGACGATAGAAATGGATGTAATCGCCCATCCGTTTGTTGGAGTGGGAGCAGGTGATGTTGATGCCGGTGCCCTCGGTGGTCTCCAGGAATGGTTCCTGCTGCACCTGGGCTCTCCCTGTAGCCACTGCTGGAGACAGAAAAAGGACAAATCTGAAATCCTACACTACCCTACTGCATAGTGCAAATCTCACAGAAAAAGTGAAGAACCTACAGAGATGGTGAAATAAACAGGAGCAAAGAGATTTTAAGATTAGCAGGAATGGAAGTGTCCATGAATTGTTTGTGGAGAGATGAATGTGGGAATGACAGGAAGAACGGGGCAGTCACTGGAGAATAGAGGGATGAGGGAGAAAGCACAGAACTAAAAGAAAAAAAGTTAGAAGGGCTAATGACAGACCTTGTAACTAATAAAGGAGAGATTTGGAAAGCTCGCCAAGGGTTGACACAATATGAGGTGATTTTTCTGGGACTCTGGAATGAAGAAGGAGTGAAAAACAATAGAACAGCTCTCGGGAAGAGGTCTGAGAAAAAGTCAGGGAGGACGGCAGCTTCCAGGGACTTGCGGGATCACCCATCCCCAAACCGCAGCCCCTTCATCACCCCCACGCACCGATGAGCAGCGCGGCCAGCGCGGCCAGCGCCGCGGCCCGAGCCCGCCGCATGCCGCCGCTCCGCCGGCCGAGCCTCGCTGTGCCCCTGAGCCCCGGCTCTGCTGCGGCCGTGCCGCCTCCTCTGGGCCGCCGCCAGCTCCGCCCCGGGGCTGAGCCCTGCGCCGCTGCCGCTCGGGCTCTCGCCGAGTCCTGGCAGGGAACGGAGGCGAGGCGAGCGCGGGGCCTGCGGGGCGGCGCTCGGCTCTCTGCACGTCGCAAGCGGCGGGGCCGGCCTGGGGGGCAGCGATCGGCCTGGGATCGTGGACATCACCATTGACAGTGCCTGCGTTTCCTTTGCTCCCATAATCTGTTCCCTCACATCGTCCCGTTGCTGTCATGTGGGGACTCTCGAATTGTCTTTCAGGCACTGGAAAGAAATGCAGTCCCACCGATATAGGACCTGGGCATAAATCCCCAGCCCTTTGTCCATGTCCTCGACACCAATGTGATGCATCTGAGGGGAGAGCAGCTGTGCACTGGCCTGGCGAGACCTGTGTGTTTGTCTGTAAATCCGTGTATTTCTGTGTCTGTGTTTCCATGTGTTTGTGAGTCTGTATTTACAGCAGCTGCATAAGGGGGCTCAGGACCAAGGGACTGCATTTCAGAGCCTCTTCCTTGGACAAATCTCCTCCAGGCTGCTGCATCATTGTCCAATTACAGCTGTGCTCCTTCTGAGTCTTGCGAAATGCTGCTCTGTGATGGTCAGGGCTGAGCAATGGAGAGGGTCCCCAGTGTGATCAACTCATTTCACTTGTGGAGTAACACACTGGGACACGCTGGATACACACACACAGACACACACACAAACACACAGGTTTCTGCACATTGGGGGCGATTAATGCATGAATTTGTGCTCCCGCATGGATTCCATGGACCCTGCCTGAACACAAGTGCACACAAACCAGGAGCACAGGCAAGGACACCATCAGCCATGGATGCTGCTGAGGAAATTTGGGAACAACTGCAGCAGGACGGGAGCCTTGTGGGGAAGGACGATAGGTCAGGCAAAGCCCTGGCATGGTTTGTGTACTCACTGGCTGAACTGAGAGTAAGATGTCCAGAGAGGGATGACTGGTTTCCTGAAGGCAATTTTAAGAGAGCAGGGTCAGGGAGGTAAAGCCAGTGAGCTGAGGAGGGAAGAAGGGATGGCATGTGTGGGAATAGTTCCGTGTTGGGATGTAATTTATGTGTGCACATCTCTGGATGGGCATGGTCACATAGATGTGCATGCACAGACGTGGGTGCAGGAGCAGGAATGGGAGTGAGCGTGAGTGTTTGCACACCAGTGGGGACATGGCAGAAGGAGAAGTGTCTGTGCCTGGGTCCCCTTTGGAAATGTGTGTGCACACACATCTCCATAAATGCAGAGCTATGAGTTACTCTTGGGGTGTGTGCAAGCTCCAGAGTGTGTTTGTGGTACCGTGAACTCGTGTATGTGCAATAGGAGTTCTTGAATTACTTCTTCTCCTACTCTGGGTGCTGCTTTATTCCCAGCAAGGCATCAGGGAGTCTCAGCGATGTGATGGCCATGAGGAGAAGCAACAGCAGTGCAAGTGAGGGCCAGCAGGCCCGGAGTGTGTGGGCCTTTGGGTGCCATTGGCGCTGTCGGTGCTGCGGGCTCGGGGCAGAGGAAGGAGCTGCGGAGGCGCGGCCCGGGAGCCCGGCGGGCGGAGCGGCAGCGCCCCCTGCTGGCCCCGGCCGGCCCCGCCCGCGGCGGTTCGTGCCCGGCCGCAGCCCCGGCTCCTCTGCCCGTGGCCCCCAGCGCGCAGTAATACACGGCCGCGTCCCCGCGCCGGGGCTCAGCGAGCCACAGCGAGCTCCAACTCCCGTCCTCCGACACCGACAGCGATCCTGCAATGGCCGGCAGGGGCTTCGAGCCTTTAGCAATGAGTGCAAGAAATTCGGGTGCTCGGCCCGGGAGCTGACGGTAGAAATGGACGACATCGCCGCTCAATTTCTTGGTATTTGTGCAGGTGATGTTGATGCCGGTGCCCTCGGCGGTCTCCAGGAATGGTTCCTGTTGCACCTGGGCTCTGCCTGACGCCACTACCGGGGACAGAAAAAGGAGAAGACTGAAATCCTGCAATGCCCTACTTCACAGAAGAAAGCCTGCAGATACAGTGAAGAATGTACACAGATGATGAGAAAATAAGTACTGAGGGGATTTCAAGATAAGAGGGAGGAGAAATGGAAGTTACTTGTTTGTGAAGATATGAAAGTGTAAATGCCAGGAAGAACTGAGCAGTCATTGAAGAAAGGAAGGATGTGGGAGAAAGAACAACAAAAAAAGGGAGTTAGAAGGGGTAAGGACTGACTTCATAAATAATAAAGAAGGAGAGGGCTGGAATGCTTGTGCAGGGTAGGACATAGAATACAAAGGAAATTTCTATTTCCTTTCTATGAATGAGAGGGATGGAGAAGAAGGGAGAAAAACAAGAGTACAGCTCTTGGGAAAAGGTCTGTGCAGAAGCCAGGCAGGACGGCAGCCTCCGGGCACCTGCGGGATCAGCCAGACCAAAGACCGCAGCCCCTTCGCCGACCCCACTCACCGATGAGCAGCGCGGCCAGCGCCGCCAGCGCCGCGGCCCGAGCCCGCCGCATGCCGCCGCTCCGCCGGCCGAGCCTCGCTGTGCCCCCGAGCCCCGGCTCTGCTGCGGCCGTGCCGCCTCCTCTGGGCCGCCGCCAGCTCCGCCCCGGGGCTGAGCCCTGCGCCGCTGCCGCTCGGGCTCTCGCCGAGTCCTGGCAGGGAACGGAGGCGAGGCGAGCGCGGGGCCTGCGGGGCGGCGCTCGGCTCTCTGCACGTCGCAAGCGGCGGGGCCGGCCTGGGGGGCAGCGATCGGCCTGGGATCGTGGACATCACCATTGACAGTGCCTGGCTTTCCTTCACTCCCATAATCTGTTCCCTCACATCGTCCCTTGGCTGTCATGTGCGGACTCTCGAATTGTCCTTCAGGGCACTGGAAGGAAATCCACACACACGGATACAAGACCTGGACATAAGCCTCAGCCTTTCTCCATGTCCAAGAAATGCATGGGATGCCGTTCAGGGGAGAGCAGCTGTGCACTGGCATGAAGAGACCTGTGTGTATATGTCCGTGTGTCTGTGTGACTGTGTTTAGAGCAGCTGGAAAAGGAGGGCTCAGGACCCTGGGACTGCATTTCAGAGCCTCTTCCCTGGACAAATCTCCTGCACGCTGCTGCATCATTGTCCAGTTACACCCGGGCTCCTTCTGAGTCTGGTCAAATGCTGCTCTGTGATGCTCAGGGCAGGGCAATGGAGAGCATCCCTAGGGTGATCAACGCACTTCACTGGTTGAGTTACACAAAAGGGCACAAACACCCACAGACAGACACACAGACACCCAGAGACTCCTGCACATTGGGGGGGATTCATGCATGGATTTTTGCTCCCACATGGATTCCTGAGGACTGTGCCTGAACACAAGTGCACACAAACCAGGAGCACAGGCAAGGACACAATCAGCCATGGATTCTGCCGAGGAAATTTGGGAACAACTGGAGCAGAGCTGGAGCCTTGTGGGGAAGGACAAAGAGTCAGACAAGGCCCTAGCATTGTTTGTGTACTCACTGGCTGAACTGAGAGTAAGATGTCCAGAAAGGCACAACTATTTTTTAAAGGGCAATTTCAACAAGGCAGGTTCGAAAGCAGCAGCCTGATGGCAACAGATGGGGAGGCAAAAACCAGTGACCATCAGGGTGAGCTGAGGAGAGGAGAAGGGAGAGCATTTGTGGGAATCGATCCATGTTGGGATGTAATTTATGTGTGCACATCTCTGGACGGAGTGTTCACATAGATGTGTTTGCAAGGACTTGGGTGCAGCAGCAGGAATAGGAGCAAGTCTTCAGGTTTGCACATCAGTGGGGACATGGCAGAAGGAGAAGTGTCTGTGCCTTGGTCTCCTTTGGAAACGTGAGAGCACACACCTCTTCATTAATGCAGGACTATTACGTACTCTTTGGGTTTGTGCTAGGTCCAGAGTGTGTTTGTGGTACTGTGAACTGGTGTATGTGCAGGAGGAGATCTTTAAATGCTGCTTCTCCAACTCTGGGTGCTGCTTTATTCCCAGAATGGCATCAGGGAGGCTCAGGGATGTGATGGAAGTGAGGAGAAGCAACAGCAGTGCCGGTGAGGGCCAGCAGGCCCGGAGTGTGTGGGCCTTTGGGTGCCATTGGCGCTGTCGGTGCTGCGGGCTCGGGGCAGAGGAAGGAGCTGCGGAGGCGCGGCCCGGGAGCCCGGCGGGCGGAGCGGCAGCGCCCCCTGCTGGCCCCGCACGGCCCCGCCCGCGGCGGTTCGTGCCCGGCCGCAGCCCCGGCTCCTCTGCCCGTGGCCCCCAGCGCGCAGTAATACACGGCCGCGTCCCCGCGCCGGGGCTCAGCGAGCCACAGCGAGCTGGAACGCCGATCTGCCGACAACAACAGCGATCCTGCACTGCCCGGCAGCTGTTTGGTGTCTTTTATAGTGAGTGCTAGGAATTCGGGTCCTTGGCCCGGGAGCAGACGGTACCACTGGATCCTATCACTCATCTGGATTTTTGGATGTGAGCAGGTGATGTTGATGCCGGTGCCCTCGGTGGTCTCCAATGACGGCTCCTGCTCCACCTGGCCTCTGGTCACAGCCACTGAAATGGAGAAAAGAAAAATCAGGGTTTTTAGGTTTTTTTACAGAAGATACCATGCAAGGGGGGAGGGCAGAGGACGCCAGATCAGAGCGATCTTGGATATGTTTTGAGAATAGGGTATGGAGACATGATTTGTCTGAGAGTGTTTCATTGACGATAAGGACCGATGAGGGATGTTTTGAAGGTAAATCAGATGGAATTGTGAAAAACAGACTGGCTGAGAGGGATAGAAGGATGAATGGATGGAAGGATGGATGGAAGGATGGATGGATGGATGGATGGATGGATACAGATACAAAGGAGAAAATCCTAGATGGGAAGCAATGATTTAGGGATGAAGGAAAACATTCAGGCAGAGGAGGGGAGAGAGGCTAATCAGAACTGAAAAGGAAGAGGACGGTAAAAGATGAATTCTGATCTGGGGCCGATCTCACATAGCCCGCTGACCCTTTCGCCACCCCCACGCACCGATGAGCAGCGCGGCCAGCGCGGCCAGCGCCGCGGCCCGAGCCCGCCGCATGCCGCCGCTCCGCCGGCCGAGCCTCGCTGTGCCCCCGAGCCCCGGCTCTGCTGCGGCCGTGCCGCCTCCTCTGGGCCGCCGCCAGCTCCGCCCCGGGGCTGAGCCCTGCGCCGCTGCCGCTCGGGCTCTCGCCGAGTCCTGGCAGGGAACGGAGGCGAGGCGAGCGCGGGGCCTGCGGGGCGGCGCTCGCAGCTGTGTCCCACGGAGACAGCGGGGACATGTGCAGACCTGGAGCCGTTTGTCCCGGAAAGCACAGGACTGAACGATTATTTTCTCCCTTCTCCTCCACTATCTGTTCCTTCCCGTTCCCCCTCCAGTAGCTCTGGGGATTTCAGATTTGCCCTTCGTGGCATGTCTTTTTGAGAAGGGACGAGGGGCACAAGAGGCCGAGAACTCTGCTGGTCTCAAGAGCCTGAGCTCCTTGTCTGTCAAAGAGAGCAGCTGTGCTCGCAAAAATTAAAAAGGCAGAAAAACTCTTGTGCAACATCAGCGGGAAGAGGGAATAGAGTCTCTGTGAGAGAAACAATGCTGCAGTCAGGAAGGACAGTGAGGAAGGAGGGAGAGGAGCTGCTGCAGGCACCAGAGCACCGCCATTTCTGCAGCCTGTGATGAAGACCATGGTGAGGGAGGCTGTCCCCCTACAGCCTATGAAGATATGTGTTGGAGCAGAAATGCATCCCATGGAAGATCCTAAGCCACAGCAGGTGGATGTGTCCTTAAGGAAGGTGTGACCCCATGGGAACCCCCCCAGGAGCAAGGCCCTGGCAGGACTGTGCCTCCGTGGAGAGGAGCCCATTCTGGAGCTCATTTTCTGCCAGGACCTGTGGACACATTGCAGACCCATCCTGGAGGCATCTCTTCCTGAAAGTCTGCACTCCATGGACCGGAGGACAGAAACAAGAGGAGAAGCAACCTGATATGGGCTTTGTGGGAATGTGTGTTCTCACTGATGTGTTTCTAAAACAATGCTGACCCACCTTTGCAGACAGGCCAGAGGATGCCCTGCTCCCCGGAAGGCACAGAGCCCTTTCTGAAGGACCAAGACGTGGCTTGGCACAGACCCTTCTGCCCTCCCTGACTCACACAGACCACCTCAGTGTGAACATGTAGCTATGGCCTGGCGGGGCTGTTTGCTGCCGTGAGGAGCTCAGCTGGACACAGCCCGGGCTGAGGAGAGGGGCTGAGCACGGTCTGTGACGCCAAGTGGGGGAGCAGCCGGCGTCAGTATGGGTGCCAGGGTTGGCGTCCGTGTGGGTGCCGGAGTCGGTGTCGATGCTGGTACCGGTGCCGGTGCTGATGTCGGTTCTGGTGTCGGTTCTGGTGGCGGCAGCGCCCCGGCAGCCCGGGACGAGCGGGGCACGGCGGCCCGGCGGGCGGAGCGGCAGCGCCCCCTGCTGGCCCCGCACGGCCCCGCCCGCGGCGGTTCGTGCCCGGCCGCAGCCCCGGCTCCTCTGCCCGTGGCCCCCAGCGCGCAGTAATACACGGCCGCGTCCCCGCGCCGGGGCTCCGCGAGCCACAGCGAGCTGGAACGCCGATCTGCCGACACTGTCAGACTCCCCTCTGGTTCCAGCACGGGTTTCGTGCCTACGACAGCCGTTGCTATCAGCTGGGGTGCTTGGTGTGGGAATTGGCGATACCAGTGGGTAGAGTCGGCAGCAATTTTGGGGTGCTGGCAAGTGAGGTTCACGCCTGTGCCTTCGGTGGTCTCTGCCCAAGGAGTCTGCTGCACTTGGTCTGTGTCCACAGCCACTGCTGGGAAAGGAGGGAGAGAGAACAAACTTCGCCAAAACCGTGGGATTCTGATGTTTCTTTTGCCAGACAGAGTCAGGGACAGTGGCCACAAGGCAGAGGCAGACTGGAACGGAATGAGAGGAATTCGAAATTCATGCATGCAGAGATTAGGCAGAAGTCAGGTGTGCACATGCACAGATGGATGAAGAAATGAAGATTTTAAGTGAAAAACAGGATGCTGTATTCAGGGCAAAAATAAATGCTGGATGTAGAGGGCAAGGTACATGTACACGGAAAAGCAGGAATAAACACATGCAAGCAGGCTTTACCAACACAAATGATGAAGACTTGCTGGGATGAGAGATGGCAGGGAGACCAGGAGAGAGAAACAGTTGGGGAGGAGAGGGAAAACTCCGTGCCAGTCTCCCTGGGGAATACTCCAGCCCCAGCCCCCGCCCGCTTGGTGCCAAACCCCACGCACCGATCAGAACCACGGCCAGCGCGGCCAGCGCCGCGGCCCGAGCCCGCCGCATGCCGCCGCTCCGCCGGCCGAGCCTCGCTGTGCCCCCGAGCCCCGGCTCTGCTGCGGCCGTGCCGCCTCCTCTGGGCCGCCGCCAGCTCCGCCCCGGGGCTGAGCCCTGCGCCGCTGCCGCTCGGGCTCTCGCCGAGTCCTGGCAGGGAACGGAGGCGAGGCGAGCGCGGGGCCTGCGGGGCGGCGCTCGGCTCTCTGCACGTCGCAAGCGGCGGGGCCGGCCTGGGGGGCAGCGATCGGCCTGGGATCGTGGACATCACCATTGACAGTGCCTGCGTTTCCTTTGCTCCCATAATCTGTTCCCTCACATCCTCCCTTTGCTGTCATGTGCGGACTCCCGAATTGTCCTTCAGCGCACTGGAAGGAAATTCACACTCACGGATACAGGACCTGGGCATAAGCCTCAGCCTTTCTCCATGTCCAAGAAATGCATGGGATGCAGTTCAGGGGAGAGCAGCTGTGCACTGGCATGAAGAGACCTGTGTGTATATGTCCGTGTGTCTGTGTGACTGTGTTTAGAGCAGCTGGAAAAGGAGGGCTCAGGACCCTGGGACTGCATTTCAGAGCCTCTTCCCTGGACAAATCTCCTGCACGCTGCTGCATCATTGTCCAGTTACACCCGGGCTCCTTCTGAGTCTGGGCAAATGCTGCTCTGTGATGCTCAGGGCAGAGCAATGCAGAGTGTCCCCAGTGTGATCAAGACATTTCACTGGTTGAGTTACACAAAAGGGCACAGACACCCACAGACAGACACACACACCCAGACACTCCGGCACATTGGGGGGCATTCATGCATGAACTTTTGCTCCCACATGGATTCCTGAGGACTGTGCCTGAACACAAGTGCACACAACGCAGGAGCACAGGCAAGGACACCATCAGCCATGGATGCTGCTGAGGAAATTTGGGAACAACTGCAGCAGGGCTGGAGCCTTGTGGGGAAGGACAAAGAGTCAGACAAGGCCCTAGCATGGTTTGTGTACTCACTGGCTGAACTGAGAGTAAGATGTCCAGAAAGGCACAACTATTTTTTAAAAGGCAATTTCAACAAGGCAGGTTCGAAAGCAGCAGCCTGATGGCAACAGATGGGGAGGCAAAAACCAGTGACCATCAGGGTGAGCTGAGGAGAGGAGAAGGGAGAGCATTTGTGGGAATCGATCCATGTTGGGATGTGATTTATGTGTGCACATCTCTGGACGGAGTGTTCACATAGATGTGTTTGCAAGGACTTGGGTGCAGCAGCAGGAATAGGAGCGAGCATGCGTGTTTGCACATCAGTGGGGACATGGCAGAAGGAGAAGTGTCTGTGCCAAGTCTCCTTTGGAAACGTGAGAGCACACACCTCTTCATTAATGCAGGGCTATGAGTGACTCTTTGGGTTTGTGCAAGCTCCACAGTTTGTTTGTGGTACTGTGAACTGGTGTATGTGCAATAGGAGATCTTTAAAAACTTCTTCTCCTACTCTGGGTGCTGCTTTAATCCCAGAAAAGCATCAGGGAGGCTCAGGGATGTGATGGAAGTGAGGAGAAGCAATAGCAGTGCAGGTGAGGGCCAGCAGGCCCGGAGTGTGTGGGCCTTTGGGTGCCATTGGCGCTGTCGGCGCTGCGGGCTCGGGGCAGAGGAAGGAGCTGCGGAGGCGCGGCCCGGGAGCCCGGCGGGCGGAGCGGCAGCGCCCCCTGCTGGCCCCGCACGGCCCCGCCCGCGGCGGTTCGTGCCCGGCCGCAGCCCCGGCTCCTCTGCCCGTGGCCCCCAGCGCGCAGTAATACACGGCCGCGTCCCCGCGCCGGGGCTCAGCGAGCCACAGCGAGCTGGAACTCCGATCTGCCGACACCAACACATGGCCCGCACTGCCCGGCAGCTCCTTGGAGTCTTTGTGAATGCTCACGAAGAGTTCGTGTCCTCGGCCCGGGAGCTGACGGTACCAGTAGATCATTTGGCCGGTCTGGATTTGGGGATGTGTGCAGGTGATGTTGATGCCGGTGCCCTCGGTGGTCTCCAGTGACGGCTTCTGCTGTACCTGGGCTCTGGACACAGCCACTGCCGCGGAGAAAAGCACAATCACTTTTCGTTATCAGAAATTGCCATGCGGTCAGAGATGGGGAGGAAGAGAGAGCAGCGTTAACTGGGCGGCTTTCTGATAATAAAGTATCGAGAGAATATTGCTCCGAGAGGGTTTGGCAGGGGAAAAGAATTGGTGATCAATATTTTAAAGCACAATTGGAATTTTAGGAGAGGAAAGGAATGAGGAAAATGGATTTGCATGGATGGATGGATGAATGGATGGATGGATGGATGGATGGATGGATGGATGGATGGATGGATGGATGGATGGATGGATGGAAGATTGGAGTAGCATAGGCAGACTTGCGGGGAAGGATTTCAGTGACGCAAAAGAAACCCCTATGATGGCAGAGGAGGGGACAGAGAGCAAACAAGAACTGAGAAGGAGAAGAAGGATAAGAGAGCAATCCCCGGACGAGCGGGGTCTCACCCAGCCCCCCGATGTCCCCCACTGCTGCTTTCCCCACGCACCGATCAGAACCACGGCCAGCGCGGCCAGCGCCGCGGCCCGAGCCCGCCGCATGCCGCCGCTCCGCCGGCCGAGCCTCGCTGTGCCCCCGAGCCCCGGCTCTGCTGCGGCCGTGCCGCCTCCTCTGGGCCGCCGCCAGCTCCGCCCCGGGGCTGAGCCCTGCGCCGCTGCCGCTCGGGCTCTCGCCGAGTCCTGGCAGGGAACGGAGGCGAGGCGAGCGCGGGGCCTGCGGGGCGGCGCTCGGCTCTCTGCACGTCGCAAGCGGCGGGGCCGGCCTGGGGGGCAGCGATCGGCCTGGGATCGTGGACATCACCATTGACAGTGCCTGGCTTTCCTTCACTCCCATAATCTGTTCCCTCACATCGTCCCTTGGCTGTCATGTGCGGACTCTCGAATTGTCCTTCAGGGCACTGGAAGGAAATTCACACACACGGATACAGGACCTGGGCATAAGCCTCAGCCTTTCTCCATGTCCAAGAAATGCATGGGATGCAGCTCAGGGGAGAGCAGCTGTGCACTGGCATGAAGAGACCTGTGTGTATATGTCCGTGTGTCTGTGTGACTGTGTTTAGAGCAGCTGGAAAAGGAGGGCTCAGGACCCTGGGACTGCATTTCAGAGCCTCTTCCCTGGACAAATCTCCTGCACGCTGCTGCATCATTGTCCAGTTACACCCGGGCTCCTTCTGAGTCTGGTCAAATGCTGCTCTGGGATGCTCAGGGCAGGGCAATGGAGAGCATCCCTAGGGTGATCAACGCACTTCACTGGTTGAGTTACACAAAAGGGCACAAACACCCACAGACAGACACACAGACACCCAGAGACTCCTGCACATTGGGGGGGATTCATGCATGGATTTTTGCTCCCACATGGATTCCTGAGGACTGTGCCTGAACACAAGTGCACATAAACCAGGAGCACAGGCAAGGACACAATCAGCCATGGATTCTGCCGAGGAAATTTGGGAACAACTGGAGCAGAGCTGGAGCCTTGTGGGGAAGGACAAAGAGTCAGGCAAGGCCCTAGCATTGTTTGTGTACTCAGTGGCTGAACTGAGAGTAAGATGTCCAGAAAGGCACAACTATTTTTTAAAAGGCAATTTCAACAAGGCAGGTTCGAAAGCAGCAGCCTGATGGCAACAGATGGGGAGGCAAAAACCAGTGACCATCAGGGTGAGCTGAGGAGAGGAGAAGGGAGAGCATTTGTGGGAATCGATCCATGTTGGGATGTAATTTATGTGTGCACATCTCTGGACGGAGTGTTCACATAGATGTGTTTGCAAGGACTTGGGTGCAGCAGCAGGAATAGGAGCAAGTCTTCAGGTTTGCACATCAGTGGGGACATGGCAGAAGGAGAAGTGTCTGTGCCTTGGTCTCCTTTGGAAACGTGAGAGCACACACCTCTTCATTAATGCAGGACTATTACGTACTCTTTGGGTTTGTGCTAGGTCCAGAGTGTGTTTGTGGTACTGTGAACTGGTGTATGTGCAGGAGGAGATCTTTAAATGCTGCTTCTCCAACTCTGGGTGCTGCTTTATTCCCAGAATGGCATCAGGCAGGCTCAGGGATGTGATGGAAGTGAGGAGAAGCAACAGCAGTGCAGGTGAGGGCCAGCAGGCCCGGAGTGTGTGGGCCTTTGGGTGCCATTGGCGCTGCCGGTGCTGCGGGCTCGGGGCAGAGGAAGGAGCTGCGGAGGCGCGGCCCGGGAGCCCGGCGGGCGGAGCGGCAGCGCCCCCTGCTGGTCCCGCACGGCCCCGCCCGCGGCGGTTCGTGCCCGGCCGCAGCCCCGGCTCCTCTGCCCGTGTCCCGCAGCGCGCAGTAATACACGGCCGCGTCCCCGCGCCGGGGCTCAGCGAGCCACAGCGAGCTGGAACTCCGATCTGCCGACACAAACAGCGATCCTGCAATGGCCGGCAGCTCTTTGGTGTCTTTTATAGTGAGTGCTAGGAATTCAGGTCCTTGGCCCGGGAGCAGACGGTACCACTGGATCCTATCACTCATCTGGATTTTTGGATGTGAGCAGGTGATGTTGATGCCGGTGCCCTCGGTGGTCTCCAATGACGGCTCCTGCTCCACCTGGCCTCTGGTCACAGCCACTGAAATGGAGAAAAGAAAAATCAGGGTTTTTAGGTTTTTTTACAGAAGATACCATGCAAGGGGGGAGGGCAGAGGACGCCAGATCAGAGCGATCTTGGGTATGTTTTGAGAATAGGGTATGGAGACATGATTTGTCTGAGAGTGTTTCATTGACGATAAGGACCGATGAGGGATGTTTTGAAGGTAAATCAGATGGAATTGTGAAAAACAGACTGGCTGAGAGGGATAGAAGGATGAATGGATGGAAGGATGGATGGATGGATGGATGGATGGATGGATGGATGGATGGATACAGATACAAAGGAGAAAAGCCTAGATGGGAAGGAATGATTTAGGGATGAAGGAAAACATTCAGGCAGAGGAGGGGAGAGAGGCTAATCAGAACTGAAAAGGAAGAGGAGGGTAAAAGATGAATTCTGAGCTGGGGTCGATCTCACATAGCCCGCTGACCCTTTCGCCACCCCCACGCACCGATCAGAACCACGGCCAGCGCGGCCAGCGCCGCGGCCCGAGCCCGCCGCATGCCGCCGCTCCGCCGGCCGAGCCTCGCTGTGCCCCTGAGCCCCGGCTCTGCTGCGGCCGTGCCGCCTCCTCTGGGCCGCCGCCAGCTCCGCCCCGGGGCTGAGCCCTGCGCCGCTGCCGCTCGGGCTCTCGCCGAGTCCTGGCAGGGAACGGAGGCGAGGCGAGCGCGGGGCCTGCGGGGCGGCGCTCGGCTCTCTGCACGTCGCAAGCGGCGGGGCCGGCCTGGGGGGCAGCGATCGGGCTGGGATCGTGGACATCACCATTGACAGTGCCTGGCTTTCCTTCGCTCCATAATCTGTTCCCTCACATCGTCCCTTGGCTGTCATGTGCGGACTCCCGAATTGTCCTTCAGGGCACTGGAGGGAAACCCAGACACACGGATAAAGGACCTGGACATAAAGCCTCAGCCTTTCTCCGTGTCCATGAAACCAATGTGATGCAGCTCAGAGGAGAGTAGCTGTGCACTGGCCGGGAGAGACCTGTCATTATGTCCATCTGTCTGTGGGTCTGTGTTTACAATAGCTGGATTAGAACGGCTCAGAAAGCAGGTACTGCATTTCAGTGCCTTTTGCCTGGACAAATCTCCTGCAGGATCCTACCTCATTGTTCAACTGCACCCTGGCTCCTCCTGAGTCTGGGCAAATGCTGCTCTGTGATGCTCAGGGCAGAGCAATGGAAAGCGTCTCCAGTGTGCTCAATGCATTTCACTGGTTGTGTAACACAGCAGGACACACACAGACACACAGACACAGACACACACTCACAGAGAACACAAGCGTGCACAAACCAGGAGAACAGACAAGGACACAATCAGCCATGGATGCTGCTGAGGTAAACTGGGAACAACTGCAGCAGGGCTGGAGCCTTGTGGGGAAGGACAAAGAGTCAGAAAAACTCTGGGCATGGTTTGTGTACTCACAGGCTGAAAAAAGAGTAAGGTGTCCAGCGAGGCTTGGCTACTTTCCTGAAGGCAAGTGTAACAACGGAGGGTTGGAACCAGCAGGCCAATGCCAACACATAGGGAGACAAAAGCCAGTGACCGTCATATTGAGCTTAGGAGGGAAGACGGGAGGGCATTTGTGGGAATAGAAACGTCTTGGGATGTGCTTTCTGTGTGCACATCTCTGGACAGGAGTGTTCACATAGATATCTGTGCAAGGACTTGAGTGCAGAAGCAGGAATAGGAGCGAGCGTGCGTGTTTGCACATCAGTGGAGAAAAGGCAGAAGGAGAAGCACCTGTGCCTGGATATCCTCTGGAAACGTGAGAGCACACACCTCTTCATAAATGCAGAGCTATGAGTTACTCTTGGGGTGTGTGCATGCTCCAGAGTGTGTTTGTGGAACCGTGAACTCATGTATGTGCAGGAGGAGTTCTTTAAATGCTGCTTCTCCTACTCTGGGTGCTGCTTTATTCCCAGAATGGCATCCGGGAGTCTCAGCGATGTGATGGAAGTGAGGAGAAGCAACAGCAGTGCAGGTGAGGGCCAGCAGGCCCGGAGTGTGTGGGCCTTTGGGTGCCATTGGCGCTGTCGGTGCTGCGGGCTCGGGGCAGAGGAAGGAGCTGCGGAGGCGCGGCCCGGGAGCCCGGCGGGCGGAGCGGCAGCGCCCCCTGCTGGCCCCGCACGGCCCCGCCCGCGGCGGTTCGTGCCCGGCCGCAGCCCCGGCTCCTCTGCCCGTGGCCCCCAGCGCGCAGTAATACACGGCCGCGTCCCCGCGCCGGGGCTCAGCGAGCCACAGCGAGCTGGAACTCCGATCTGCCGACACCAACAGCGATCCTGCAATGCCCGGCAGCTCTTTGGTGTCTTTTATAGTGAGTGCTAGGAATTCAGGTCCTTGGCCCGGGAGCTGACGGTACCACTGGATGCTATCACTGATCTGGATTTTTGGATGTGAGCAGGTGATGTTGATGCCGGTGCCCTCGGTGTTCTCCAATGACGGCTCCTGCTCCACCTGGCCTCTGGTCACAGCCACTGAAATGGAGAAAAGAAAAATCAGGGTTTTTAGGTTTTTTTACAGAAGATACCATGCAAGGGGGGAGGGCAGAGGACGCCAGATCAGAGCGATCTTGGATATGTTTTGAGAATAGTGTATGGAGACATGATTTGTCTGAGAGTGTTTCATTGACGATAAGGACCGATGAGGGATGTTTTGAAGGTAAATCAGAAGGAATTGTGAAAAACAGACTGGCTGAGAGGAATTGAAGGATGAATGGATGGATGGATGGATGGATGGATGGATGGATGGATGGATGGATGGATGGATGGATGGAAGGATGGATGGATGGATGGATGGATGGATGGATGGATGGATGGATGGATGGATGGATGGATGGATGGATGGATGGATGGATGGACGGACGGATGGATGGATGGATGGATGGATACAGATACAAAGGAGAAAAGCCTAGATGGGCAGCAATGATTTACAGAGAAAAGAAAACATGCAGGCAGAGGAGGGGAAAGAGGCTAATAAGAACCGAAAAGGAAGAGGACGGTAAAAGATGAATTCTGAGCTGGGGCCGATCTCACATAGCCCGCTGACCCTTTCGCCACCCCCACTCACCGATCAGAACCACGGCCAGCGCGGCCAGCGCCGCGGCCCGAGCCCGCCGCATGCCGCCGCTCCGCCGGCCGAGCCTCGCTGTGCCCCCGAGCCCCGGCTCTGCTGCGGCCGTGCCGCCTCCTCTGGGCCGCCGCCAGCTCCGCCCCGGGGCTGAGCCCTGCGCCGCTGCCGCTCGGGCTCTCGCCGAGTCCTGGCAGGGAATGGAGGCGAGGCGAGCGCGGGGCCTGCGGGGCGGCGCTCGGCTCTCTGCACGTCGCAAGCGGCGGGGCCGGCCTGGGGGGCAGCGATCGGGCTGGGATCGTGGACATCACCATTGACAGTGCCTGGCTTTCCTTCGCTCCCATAATCTGTTCCCTCACATCGTCCCTTTGCTGTCATGTGGGGACTCCCGAATTGTCTTTCATGGCACTGAAAAGAAATGCACTTCCAACAATAAAGGACCTGGGCATAAAGCCCCAGCCTTTCTCCATGTCCACGAAACCAACGTGATGCAGCTCAGGGGAGAGCAGCTGTGCACTGGCATGATGAGACCTGTGTGTGTGTCTGTATATACGTGTATCTGTGTGTGTGTGTGTGTGTGAGCTCTCCCAGTCATGCTGAGGTACTCCCAGCACTTCCAACAGAATTAAACCAAAAATAAAAATTTGGGTGACCCCCTCCCTTTTTGAGGCTGTCAATATCCAGTAGCAGATTGTGATATTTAGAGCAGATGGAAAAGGAGGGCTCTAGAAACAGGGACTGCATTTCAGCGCCTCTTCCCTGGACAAATCTCTTCCAGGCTGCTACATCATTGTACAACTGCACCCAGGGTCCTTCTGAGTTTGGAAAACAGGTGAATCTGATGCCCCTTCCGTTTCTCTTTCTCCTACAAAATTACCCACTTGACAAATTTCTCAGCTGAGGTTTTTTTCTTCTGTGCTAAGTCCACTCTCATGGGGAATACAGTCACCAAAGACAAGGGAATACCTGGCGTGCTTAACACATTTTGTGCCTCAGTCTTCAAGATTAGGATTGCTTATCATCAGGACAACTGGCCTCCTGATCTGTGAGACAGGGAGGGCAAGCAGCAAGGAACCCCTGTAATCCAGACGGAGGAAGTTAAAGATTTGCTAAGCCTCTTCGAGACTCACAAGATTTAAGGATTGAATGGGTTTGGTGCTAGGGAGATGAGGCATCTGGGTCAAAAGCTCATTAAGGCAGTGCTGAGAAGAGGGGCTGAGGGAGGTCGGTGATTCCAAGCTGGAGCTGCCGTTGTCAGTGCCTGTGTGTTTGTCGATGTCAATGCTGGTCCGATTGCCGGTGCCGGTGCCGGTGCTGATGTCGGTTCTGGTGTCGGTTCTGGTGGCGGCAGCGCCCCGGCAGCCCGGGACGAGCGGGGCTCGGCGGCCCCGGCGGGCGGAGCGGCAGCGCCCCCTGCTGGCCCCGCACGGCCCCGCCCGCGGCGGTTCGTGCCCGGCCGCAGCCCCGGCTCCTCTGCCCGTGGCCCCCAGCGCGCAGTAATACACGGCCGCGTCCCCGCGCCGGGGCTCAGCGAGCCACAGCGAGCTGGAACGCCGATCTGCCGACACAAACAGCGATCCTGCAATGGCCGGCAGCTCTTTGGAGTCTTTAAGAGTGAGTGCGAGGAGTTCAGGTGCTTGGCCTGGGAGCTGTCGGTACCACTGGATCCAATCGGTGGGCTGGATTTTGGGATGTGAGCAGGTGATGTTGATGCCGGTGCCATCGGTGGCCTCCAGGAATTTTTCCTGCTCTATCTCGGCTCTGGACACAGCCACTGCCACGGAGAAAAGCACAATCACTTTTCTTTATCAGCAAATGCCATAGAGTCGGAGACGAGGTAGGTAGAGAGAGCAGCGTTATCTGGGCGGCTTTCTGATAATAAAGTATAGAGAGAATATTGCTCCGAGAGGGTGTGGAAGGGGAAAAGAATCGATGATGGATATTTTAAAGGACAATTGAAATTTTTAAGAGTAGAAAGGGATGAGGAAAATGGATTTGCATGCATGGATGGATGGATGGATGGATGGATGGATGGATGGATGGATGGATGGATGGAAAATTGGAGGACCATAGGCAGACTCGCAGGGAAGGATTTCAGTGAGGCAAAAAAACCACCCTATGATGGCAGAGGAGGGGACAGAGAGCTAACAAGAACTGAGAGGGAGAAGAAGGATAAGAGATCAATCCCAGGGCGAGCGGGGTCTCACCCAACCCCCGGACGTCCCGCACTGCTGCTTTCCCCACGCACCGATCAGAACCACGGCCAGCGCCGCCAGCGCCGCGGCCCGAGCCCGCCGCATGCCGCCGCTCCGCCGGCCGAGCCTCGCTGTGCCCCCGAGCCCCGGCTCTGCTGCGGCCGTGCCGCCTCCTCTGGGCCGCCGCCAGCTCCGCCCCGGGGCTGAGCCCTGCGCCGCTGCCGCTCGGGCTCTCGCCGAGTCCTGGCAGGGAACGGAGGCGAGGCGAGCGCGGGGCCTGCGGGGCGGTGCTCGGCTCTCTGCACGTCGCAAGCGGCGGGGCCGGCCTGGGGGGCAGCGATCGGCCTGGGATCGTGGACATCACCATTGACAGTGCCTGCGTTTCCTTTGCTCCCATAATCTGTTCCCTGACATCGTCCCGTTGTTGTCATGTGGGGACTCCCGAATTGTCCTTCAGGGCACTGGAAGGAAATCCACATTCCCAGATTCAAGACCTGGGCATAAAGCCCCAGCCTTTCTCCGTGTCCATGAAACGAATGTGATGCAGTTCAAGGGAGAGCAGCTGTGCACTGTCCTGGAGAGTTCTATCCGTGTATCTGTGTTTCTGTGTGTCTGTGTCTCTGTGTGTCCCTGTGTCCGAGGGTGTGTGAGGACTCGCAGCCATGCTGAGGGTCTCCCAAGAATTCAAACAGAATTAAACTAAAAATCCAAATATAGTTGTAACCCCCTTTATTAGGGCTGGCACTGTACACTAGTAAAATGTTATGTTTAGAGCAGCTGCAAAAGGAGGGCTCAGGAGGCAGGGACTGCATTTCAGTGCCTCTTCCATGCACAAATCTCCTCCAGGCTGCTACCTCATTGTTCAGCCACACCTGGGCTCCTTCTGAATCATGGCAAATGCTGCTCAGTGCAGAGCAGTGGAGAGCGTCTGCAATGCGGTCAAGGCATTTCACTGGTTGAGTAACACAATAGGGCACACACAGACACACAGGCCCAAACACACACACAGAACACAAGCGCACACAAACCAGGAGCACAGTCAAGGACACAATCAGATGCTGCTGAGGAAACCGGGGAACAGCTGCAGCAGGGCTGGAGCCTTGTGGGGAAGGACAAGGGTCAGACAAGGCCCTAGCATGATTTGTGTACTCACAGGATCAACACAGAGTAAAGTGTCCAGTGAGGGACGACCACTTCCCTGAATGCGATTTTAACAGGGGAGGGTTGGAACCAGCAGCCCAAGGCTGACACAAGGAGAGGCAAAAAACTGGTGACCATCACAGTGAGCTGAGGAACAAAGAAGGGAGTGTGTGTGTGAGAATAGATCCGTGTTGTGATGTAATTTATGTGTGCACATCTCTGGACAGGAGTGTTCACATAGATGTGCATGCACAGACTTAGGTGCAGGAGCAGGAATGGGAGCGAGTGTGCGTGTTTGCACATCAGTGGAGACATGGCAGAAGGAGAAGTGTCTGTGCCTGGGACTCCTTTGGAAATGTGTGTGCACACACCTCCTCATAAATGAAGGGCTATGAGATACTCTTTGGGTATGTGCAAGCTCCAGAGTGTGTTTGTGATACTGTGAACTTGTGTACATGCAGTAGGAGTTCTTGAATTACTTCTCCTACTCTGGGTGCTGCTTTATTCCCAGAATGGCATCCGGGAGTCTCAGGGATGTGATGGAAGTGAGGAGAAGCAACAGCAGTGCAGGTGAGGGCCAGCAGGCCCGGAGTGTGTGGGCCTTTGGGTGCCATTGGCGCTGTCGGTGCTGCGGGCTCGGGGCAGAGGAAGGAGCTGCGGAGGCGCGGCCCGGGAGCCCGGCGGGCGGAGCGGCAGCGCCCCCTGCTGGCCCCGGCCGGCCCCGCCCGCGGCGGTTCGTGCCCGGCCGCAGCCCCGGCTCCTCTGCCCGTGGCCCCCAGCGCGCAGTAATACACGGCCGCGTCCCCGCGCCGGGGCTCAGCGAGCCACAACGAGCTCCAACTCCCGTCCTCCGACACCGACAGCGATCCTGCAATGGTCGGCAGGGGCTTGGAGCCTCTATAAACAGCTGCGAGGAATTCGGGGCTTTGCCCAGGGAGCTGACGGTAGAAATGGATGTAATCATTGCTCTGTTTCTTGGTATGTGTGCAGGTGATGTTGATGCCGGTGCCCTCGGTGGTCTCCAGGAATGGTTCCTGTTGCACCTGGGCTCTCCCTGTCGCCACTGCCAGAGACACAAAAAGGACAAATCTCATATTCTACACTGCCCTACGGCATAGTACCGATCTCACAGAAACAGTCAGGAACGTACAGAGATGATGACATAAAGAGGAGCGAAGGGATTTCAAGATTAGCAGGAATGGAAGTGTCCATGAATGGTTTGTGCAGAGATGAATGCAGGAATGACAGGAAGAACGGTTCAGTCACAGGACAATGGGCAGATATAGGAGAAAGTCCAAAAAAAAAAAAAAAGAAAAAGAAGAAGAAAAGTTAGAATGCCTAAGGACTGGCTTTGTAAATAATAAAGAAGGAGAGGAATGGAATGCTTGCTCAGGGTTAGAGACAGAATCAGGCGATTTTCCTGGGACTATGCAATGAAGAAGAAGGAGAGAAAATCAAGAGTACAGCTCTTGGGAAAAGGTCTGAGAATAAGCCAGGGAGGACGGCAGCTTCCAGGGACTTGCGGGATCATCGCAGCCCCCGCCCGCGGCGCCTTCATCACCCCCACGCACCGATGAGCAGCGCGGCCAGCGCGGCCAGCGCCGCGGCCCGAGCCCGCCGCATGCCGCCGCTCCGCCGGCCGAGCCTCGCTGTGTCCCCGAGCCCCGGCTCTGCTGCGGCCGTGCCGCCTCCTCTGGGCCGCCGCCAGCTCCGCCCCGGGGCTGAGCCCTGCGCCGCTGCCGCTCGGGCTCTCGCCGAGTCCTGGCAGGGAACGGAGGCGAGGCGAGCGCGGGGCCTGCGGGGCGGCGCTCGGCTCTCTGCACGTCGCAAGCGGCGGGGCCGGCCTGGGGGGCAGCGATCGGCCTGGGATCGTGGACATCACCATTGACAGTGCCTGCGTTTCCTTCACTCCCATAATCTGTTCCCTCACATCGTCCCTTTGCTGTCATGGGGATTCCCGAATTGTCCTTCAGGGCACTGGAAGGAAATTCACACACACGGATACAGGACCTGGGCAAAAAGCCTCAGCATTTATTCATGTCCAAGAAATGCATGGGATGCAGTTCAGGGGAGAGCAGCTGTGCACTGGCATGAAGAGACCTGTGTGTATATGTCCGTGTGTCTGTGAGTCTGTATTTAGAACAGCTGGATAAGGAGGGCTCAAGACCCCGGGACTGCATTTCAGAGCCTCTTCCCTGGACAAATCTCCTCCAGGCTGCTGCATCATTGTCTAATTACACCCGGGCTCCTTCTGAGTCTGGGCAAATGCTGCTCTGGGATGCTCAGGGCAGAGCGATGGAGAGCATCTGCAGTGTGATCAATGCATTTCACTGGTTGAGTTACACAAAAGGGCACAGACACCCACAGACAGACACACATCCCCAGAGACTCCTGCACATTGGGGGGGATTCATGCATGAACTTTTGCTCCCACATGGATTCCTGCGCACCCTGCCTTAACACAAATGCACACAAACCAGGAACACAGGCAAGGACACAATCAGCCAGGGATGCTTCTGAGGAAATTTGGGAACAACAGCAGCAGGGCTGGAGCCTTGTGGGGAAGGATAAGTAGTCAAGCAAGGCCCTGGCATGGTGCGTACACTCACAGGCTGAACTGAGAGTAAGATGTCCAAAGATGCATGACTGCTTTCCTGAAGGCAATTTTAAGAAGGCACGTTCAGAACCTGCAGCGGGATGGTGACTGATGGGGAGGCAAAAACCAGTGACAATCAGGGTGAGCTGAGGAGGGAAGAAGGGAGGCCATGTGTGGGAATAGATCAGTGTTGGGATGTGATTTATCTGTGCACGTCTCTGGACAGGAGTGTTCACATAGATGTGTTTGCAAGGCCTTGGGTGCAGGAGAAGGAATAGGAGCGAGCGTGCATGTTTGCACATGAGTGGGGACATGGCAGAAGGAGAAGTGTCTGTGCCTGGGTCCCCTTTGGCAATGTGCATGTACCCACCTCTTCATAAATGCTGAGCTATGAGTTACTCTTTGGTTTGTGCAAATGCCACAGTGTGTTTGTGGTACCGTGAACTCCTGTATGTGCAGGAAGATATGTTTAAATACTGCTTCTCCTGCTCTGGGTGCTGCTTTATTCCCAGCAAGGCATCAGGCAGGCCCAGGGATGTGATGGAAGTGAGGAGAAGCAATAGCAGTGCAGGTGAGGGCCAGCAGGCCCGGAGTGTGTGGGCCTTTGGGTGCCATTGGCGCTGTCGGTGCTGCGGGCTCGGGGCAGAGGAAGGAGCTGCGGAGGCGCGGCCCGGGAGCCCGGCGGGCGGAGCGGCAGCGCCCCCTGCTGGCCCCGCACGGCCCCGCCCGCGGCGGTTCGTGCCCGGCCGCAGCCCCGGCTCCTCTGCCCGTGTCCCCCAGCGCGCAGTAATACACGGCCGCGTCCCCGCGCCGGGGCTCAGCGAGCCACAGCGAGCTCCAACTCCCGTCCTCCGACACCGACAGCGATCCTGCAATGGCCGGCAGGGGCTTCGAGCCTCTAGCAACGAGGGCGAGGAATTCGGGGCTTTGGCCCGGGAGCTGACGGTAGAAATGGATGTAATCGCCCATCCGTTTGTTGGAGTGGGAGCAGGTGATGTTGATGCCGGTGCCCTCGGTGGTCTCCAGGAATGGTTCCTGCTGCACCTGCGCTCTACCTGTCGCCACTGCTGGAGACAGAAAAAGGACAAATCTGAAATCCTACACTACCCTACTGCATAGTGCAAATCTCACAGAAAAAGTGAAGAACCTACAGAGATGGTGAAATAAACAGGAGCAAAGAGATTTTAAGATTAGCAGGAATGGAAGTGTCCATGAATGGTTTGTGGAGAGATGAATGTGGGAATGACAGGAAGAACGGGGCAGTCACTGGAGAATAGAGGGATGAGGGAGAAAGCACAGAAATAAAAGAAAAAAAAGTTAGAAGGGCTAATGACAGACCTTGTAACTAATAAAGGAGAGATTTAGAAAGCTCGCCAAGGGTTGACACAATATGAGGTGATTTTTCTGGGACTCTGGAATGAAGAAGGAGTGAAAAACAATAGAACAGCTCTCGGGAAGAGGTCTGAGAAAAAGCCAGGGAGGACGGCAGCTTCCAGGGACTTGAGGGATCACCCATCCCCAAACCGCGGCGCCTTCATCACCCCCACGCACCGATGAGCAGCGCCGCCAGCGCCGCGGCCCGAGCCCGCCGCATGCCGCCGCTCCGCCGGCCGAGCCTCGCTGTGCCCCCGAGCCCCGGCTCTGCTGCGGCCGTGCCGCCTCCTCTGGGCCGCCGCCAGCTCCGCCCCGGGGCTGAGCCCTGCGCCGCTGCCGCTCGGGCTCTCGCCGAGTCCTGGCAGGGAACGGAGGCGAGGCGAGCGCGGGGCCTGCGGGGCGGCGCTCGGCTCTCTGCACGTCGCAAGTGGCGGGGCCGGCCTGGGGGGCAGCGATCGGCCTGGGATCGTGGACATCACCATTGACAGTGCCTGCGTTTCCTTTGCTCCCATAATCTGTTCCCTCACATCGTCCCGTTGCTGTCATGTGGGGACTCTCGAATTGTCTTTCAGGCACTGGAAAGAAATGCACTCCCACCGATATAGGACCTGGGCATAAATCCCCAGCCCTTTGTCCATGTCCTCGACACCAATGTGATGCATCTGAGGGGAGAGCAGCTGTGCACTGGCCTGGCGAGACCTGTGTGTTTGTCTGTAAATCCGTGTATTTCTGTGTCTGTGTTTCCATGTGTTTGTGAGTCTGTATTTACAGCAGCTGCATAAGGGGGGCTCAGGACCAAGGGACTGCATTTCAGAGCCTCTTCCTTGGACAAATCTCCTCCAGGCTGCTGCATCATTGTCCAATTACAGCTGTGCTCCTTCTGAGTCTTGCAAAATGCTGCTCTGTGATGGTCAGGGCTGAGCAATGGAGAGGGTCCCCAGTGTGATCAACTCATTTCACTTGTGGAGTAACACACTGGGACACGCTGGATACACACACACAGACACACACACAAACACACAGGTTTCTGCACATCGGGGGTGATTAATGCATGAATTTGTGCTCCCACATGGATTCCATGGACCCTGCCTGAACACAAGTGCACACAAACCAGGAGCACAGGCAAGGACACCATCAGCCATGGATGCTGCTGAGGAAATTTGGGAACAACTGCAGCAGGGCTGGAGCCTTGTGGGGAAGGACGATAGGTCAGGCAAAGCCCTGGCATGGTTTGTGTACTCACTGGCTGAACAGCAGGTAAGATGTCCAGAGAGGGATGACTGGTTTCCTGAAGGCAATTTTAAGAGAGCAGGGTCAGGAAGGCAAAACCAGTGAGCTGAGGAGGGAAGAAGGGATGGCATGTGTGGGAATAGTTCCGTGTTGGGATGTAATTTATGTGTGCACATCTCTGGATGGGCATGGTCACATAGATGTGCATGCACAGACGTGGGTGCAGGAGCAGGAATGGGAGTGAGCGTGAGTGTTTGCACACCAGTGGGGACATGGCAGAAGGAGAAGTGTCTGTGCCTGGGTATCCTTTGGAAACGTGAGAGCACACACCTCTTCATTAATGCAGAGCTATGAGGTACTCTTGGGGTGTGTGCAAGTTCCAGAGTGTGTTTGTGATACTGTGAACTCGTGTATGTGCACTAGGAGTTCTTTAATTACATCTTCTCCTACTCTGGGTGCTGCTTTATTCCCAGAATGGCATCCGGGAGTCTCAGGGATATGATGGAAGTGAGGAGAAGCAATAGCAGTGCCAGTGAGGGCCAGCAGGCCCGGAGTGTGTGGGCCTTTGGGTGCCATTGGCGCTGTCGGTGCTGCGGGCTCGGGGCAGAGGAAGGAGCTGCGGAGGCGCGGCCCGGGAGCCCGGCGGGCGGAGCGGCAGCGCCCCCTGCTGGCCCCGCACGGCCCCGCCCGCGGCGGTTCGTGCCCGGCCGCAGCCCCGGCTCCTCTGCCCGTGGCCCCCAGCGCGCAGTAATACACGGCCGCGTCCCCGCGCCGGGGCTCCGCGAGCCACAGCGAGCTCCAACTCCCGTCCTCCGACACCGACAGCGATCCTGCAATGGCCGGCAGGGGCTTGGAGCCTCTATAAACAACTGCGAGGAATTCGGGGCTTTGCCCAGGGAGCTGACGGTAGACATGGATGTAATCATTGCTCTGTTTCTTGGTACGTGTGCAGGTGATGTTGATGCCGGTGCCCTCGGTGGTCTCCAGGAATGGTTCCTGCTGCACCTGGGCTCTCCCTGTCGCCACTGCCAGAGACAGAAAAAGGACAAATCTCATATTCTACACTGCCCTACTGCATAGTACCGATCTCACAGAAACAGTCAGGAACGTACAGAGATGATGACATAAAGAGGAGCGAAGGGATTTCAAGATTAGCAGGAATGGAAGTGTCCATGAATGGTTTGTGCAGAGATGAATGCAGGAATGACAGGAAGAACGGTTCAGTCACAGGACAATGGGCAGATATAGGAGAAAGTACAAAAAAATAAAAAAAAGAAAAAGAAGAAGAAAAGTTAGAATGCCTAAGGACTGGCTTTGTAAATAATAAAGAAGGAGAGGAATGGAATGCTTGCTCAGGGTTAGAGACAGAATCAGGTGATTTTCCTGGGACTATGCAATGAAGAAGAAGGAGAGAAAATCAAGAGTACAGCTCTTGGGAAAAGGTCTGAGAATAAGCCAGGGAGGACGGCAGCTTCCAGGGACTTGCGGCATCATCGCAGCCCCCGCCCGCGGCGCCTTCATCACCCCCACGCACCGATGAGCAGCGCGGCCAGCGCGGCCAGCGCCGCGGCCCGAGCCCGCCGCATGCCGCCGCTCCGCCGGCCGAGCCTCGCTGTGCCCCTGAGCCCCGGCTCTGCTGCGGCCGTGCCGCCTCCTCTGGGCCGCCGCCAGCTCCGCCCCGGGGCTGAGCCCTGCGCCGCTGCCGCTCGGGCTCTCGCCGAGTCCTGGCAGGGAACGGAGGCGAGGCGAGCGCGGGGCCTGCGGGGCGGCGCTCGGCTCTCTGCACGTCGCAAGCGGCGGGGCCGGCCTGGGGGGCAGCGATCGGCCTGGGATCGTGGACATCACCATTGACAGTGCCTGGCTTTCCTTCGCTCCATAATCTGTTCCTTCACATCGTCCCTTTGCTGTCATGGGGATTCCCGAATTGTCCTTCAGGGCACTGAAAGGAAATTCACACACACGGATACAGGACCTGGGCAAAAAGCCTCAGCCTTTATTCATGTCCAAGAAATGCATGGGATGCATCTCAGGGGAGAGCAGCTGTGCACTGGCATGAAGAGACCTGTGTGTATATGTCCGTGTGTCTGTGAGTCTGTGTTTAGAAAAGCTGGATAAGGAGGGCTCAAGACCCTGGGACTGCATTTCAGAGCCTCTTCCCTGGACAAATCTCTTGCAGGCTGCTGCATCATTGTCCAGTTACACCCGCGCTCCTTCTGAGTCTGGTCAAATGCTGCTCTGTGATGCTCAGGGCAGAGCGATGGAGAGCATCTGCAGTGTGATCAATGCATTTCACTGGTTGAGTTACACAAAAGGGCACAGACACCCACAGACAGACACACATCCCCAGAGACTCCTGCACATTGGGGGGGATTCATGCATGAACTTTTGCTCCCACATGGATTCCTGCGCACCCTGCCT
The DNA here is from genome assembly GCF_012460135.2 of Molothrus ater. Lineage (NCBI taxonomy): Eukaryota > Metazoa > Chordata > Aves > Passeriformes > Icteridae > Molothrus > Molothrus ater. The sequence goes on along the minus strand of NC_050504.2, from coordinate 2,298,532 downwards.
TAACACAAATGCACACAAACCAGGAACACAGGCAAGGACACAATCAGCCATGGATGCTTCTGAGGAAATTTGGGAACAACTGGAGCAGGGCTGGAGCCTTGTGTGGAAGGACAAGTAGTCAAGCAAGGCCCTGGCATACTGCGTACACTCACAGGCTGAACTGAGAGTAAGATGTCCAAAGATGCATGACTGCTTTCCTGAAGGCAATTTTATGAAGGCACGTTCAGAACCTGCAGCGGGATGGTGACTGATGGGGAGGCAAAAATCAGTGACAATCAGGGTGAGCTGAGGAGGGAAGAAGGGAGGCCATGTGTGGGAATAGATCCGTGTTGGGATGTGATTTATCTCTGCACGTCTCTGGACAGGATTGTTCATGCAGATGTGTGTGCACAGACTTGGGTGCAGGAGAAGGAATAGGAGCGAGCGTGCATGTTTGCACATGAGTGGGGACATGGCAGAAGGAGAAGTGTCTGTGCCTGGGTCCCCTTTGGCAATGTGCATGTACCCACCTCTTCATAAATGCAGAGCTATGAGTTACTCTTTGGTTTGTGCAAATGCCACAGTGTGTTTGTGGTACCGTGAACTCCTGTATGTGCAGGAGGATATGTTTAAATACTGCTTCTCCTGCTCTGGGTGCTGCTTTATTCCCAGCAAGGCATCAGGGAGGCTCAGGGGTGTGATGGAAGTGAGGAGAAGCAATAGCAGTGCAGGTGAGGGCCAGCAGGCCCGGAGTGTGTGGGCCTTTGGGTGCCATTGGCGCTGTCGGTGCTGCGGGCTCGGGGCAGAGGAAGGAGCTGCGGAGGCGCGGCCCGGGAGCCCGGCGGGCGGAGCGGCAGCGCCCCCTGCTGGCCCCGCACGGCCCCGCCCGCGGCGGTTCGTGCCCGGCCGCAGCCCCGGCTCCTCTGCCCGTGGCCCCCAGCGCGCAGTAATACACGGCCGCGTCCCCGCGCCGGGGCTCAGCGAGCCACAGCGAGCTCCAACTCCCGTCCTCCGACACCGACAGCGATCCTGCAATGGCCGGCAGGGGCTTCGAGCCTCTAGCAACGAGGGCGAGGAATTCGGGGCTTTGGCCCGGGAGCTGACGATAGAAATGGATGTAATCGCCCATCCGTTTGTTGGAGTGGGAGCAGGTGATGTTGATGCCGGTGCCCTCGGTGGTCTCCAGGAATGGTTCCTGCTGCACCTGCGCTCTACCTGTCGCCACTGCTGGAGACAGAAAAAGGACAAATCTGAAATCCTACACTACCCTACTGCATAGTGCAAATCTCACAGAAAAAGTGAAGAACCTACAGAGATGGTGAAATAAACAGGAGCAAAGAGATTTTAAGATTAGCAGGAATGGAAGTGTCCATGAATTGTTTGTGGAGAGATGAATGTGGGAATGACAGGAAGAACGGGGCAGTCACTGGAGAATAGAGGGATGAGGGAGAAAGCACAGAACTAAAAGAAAAAAAGTTAGAAGGGCTAATGACAGACCTTGTAACTAATAAAGGAGAGATTTGGAAAGCTCGCCAAGGGTTGACACAATATGAGGTGATTTTTCTGGGACTCTGGAATGAAGAAGGAGTGAAAAACAATAGAACAGCTCTCGGGAAGAGGTCTGAGAAAAAGTCAGGGAGGACGGCAGCTTCCAGGGACTTGCGGGATCACCCATCCCCAAACCGCAGCCCCTTCATCACCCCCACGCACCGATGAGCAGCGCGGCCAGCGCGGCCAGCGCCGCGGCCCGAGCCCGCCGCATGCCGCCGCTCCGCCGGCTGAGCCTCGCTGTGCCCCTGAGCCCCGGCTCTGCTGCGGCCGTGCCGCCTCCTCTGGGCCGCCGCCAGCTCCGCCCCGGGGCTGAGCCCTGCGCCGCTGCCGCTCGGGCTCTCGCCGAGTCCTGGCAGGGAACGGAGGCGAGGCGAGCGCGGGGCCTGCGGGGCGGCGCTCGGCTCTCTGCACGTCGCAAGCGGCGGGGCCGGCCTGGGGGGCAGCGATCGGCCTGGGATCGTGGACATCACCATTGACAGTGCCTGGCTTTCCTTCACTCCCATAATCTGTTCCCTCACATCGTCCCTTTGCTGTCATGTGCGGACTCTCGAATTGTCTTTCAGGCACTGGAAAGAAATGCACTCCCACCGATATAGGACCTGGGCATAAATCCCCAGCCCTTTGTCCATGTCCTCGACACCAATGTGATGCATCTGAGGGGAGAGCAGCTGTGCACTGGCCTGGCGAGACCTGTGTGTTTGTCTGTAAATCCGTGTATTTCTGTGTCTGTGTTTCCATGTGTTTATGAGTCTGTATTTACAGCAGCTGCATAAGGGGGGCTCAGGACCAAGGGACTGCATTTCAGAGCCTCTTCCTTGGACAAATCTCCTCCAGGCTGCTGCATCATTGTCCAATTACAGCTGTGCTCCTTCTGAGTCTTGCGAAATGCTGCTCTGGGATGCTCAGGGCTGAGCAATGGAGAGGGTCCCCAGTGTGATCAACTCATTTCACTTGTGGAGTAACACACTGGGACACGCTGGATACACACACACAGACACACACACAAACACACAGGTTTCTGCACATTGGGGGCGATTAATGCATGAATTTGTGCTCCCGCATGGATTCCATGGACCCTGCCTGAACACAAGTGCACACAAACCAGGAGCACAGGCAAGGACACCATCAGCCATGGATGCTGCTGAGGAAATTTGGGAACAACTGCAGCAGGGCTGGAGCCTTGTGGGGAAGGACGATAGGTCAGGCAAAGCCCTGGCATGGTTTGTGTACTCACTGGCTGAACTGAGAGTAAGATGTCCAGAGGGGGACGACTGGTTTCCTGAAGGCAATTTTAAGAGAGCAGGGTCAGGGAGGCAAAACCAGTGAGCTGAGGAGGGAAGAAGGGATGGCATGTGTGGGAATAGTTCCGTGTTGGGATGTAATTTATGTGTGCACATCTCTGGATGGGCATGGTCACATAGATGTGCATGCACAGACGTGGGTGCAGGAGCAGGAATGGGAGTGAGCGTGAGTGTTTGCACACCAGTGGGGACATGGCAGAAGGAGAAGTGTCTGTGCCTGGGTCCCCTTTGGAAATGTGTGTGCACACACATCTCCATAAATGCAGAGCTATGAGTTACTCTTGGGGTGTGTGCAAGCTCCAGAGTGTGTTTGTGGTACCGTGAACTCGTGTATGTGCAATAGGAGTTCTTGAATTACTTCTTCTCCTACTCTGGGTGCTGCTTTATTCCCATCAAGGCATCCGGGAGGCTCAGGGATGTGATGGAAGTGAGGAGAAGCAACAGCAGTGCAGGTGAGGGCCAGCAGGCCCGGAGTGTGTGGGCCTTTGGGTGCCATTGGCGCTGTCGGTGCTGCGGGCTCGGGGCAGAGGAAGGAGCTGCGGAGGCGCGGCCCGGGAGCCCGGCGGGCGGAGCGGCAGCGCCCCCTGCTGGCCCCGGCCGGCCCCGCCCGCGGCGGTTCGTGCCCGGCCGCAGCCCCGGCTCCTCTGCCCGTGGCCCCCAGCGCGCAGTAATACACGGCCGCGTCCCCGCGCCGGGGCTCAGCGAGCCACAGCGAGCTGGAACTCCGATCTGCCGACACCAACACATGGCCCGCACTGCCCGGCAGCTCCTTGGAGTCTTTGTGAATGCTCACAAAGAGTTCGGGTCCTCGGCCCGGGAGCTGACGGTACCAGTAGATCGTTTGGCTGGTCTGGATTTGGGGATGTGAGCAGGTGATGTTGATGCCGGTGCCCTCGGTGGTGTCCAGTGACGGCTCCTGCTGTACCTGGGCTCTGGCCACAGCCACTGCCACGGAGAAAAGCACAATCACTTTTCGTTATCAGAAAATGCCATACAGTCGGAGATGGGGCAGGTAGAGAGAGCAGCGTTAACTGGGCGGCTTTCTGATAATAAAGTATAGAGAGAATATTGCTCCGAGAGGGTTTGGCAGGGGAAGAGAATCGGTGATGGTTATTTGAAAGGACAATTGGAATTTTTAAGAGAGGAAGGAGATGAGGAAAATAGATTTGCATGGATGTATGGATTGAGTGATGGACGGATGGATGGATGGATGGATGGATGGATGGATGGATGGATGGATGGATGGATGGATGGATGGATGGATGGATGGAAAATTGGAGGACCATAGGCAGACTCGCTGGGAAGGATTTCAGTGAGGCAAAAGAAACCCCTATGATGGCAGAGGAGGGGACAGAGAGCAAACAAGAACTGAGAAGGAGAAGAAGGATAAGAGATCAATCCCCGGGCGAGCGGGGTCTCACCCAACCCCCCGATGTCCCCCACTGCTGCTTTCCCCACGCACCGATCAGAACCACGGCCAGCGCGGCCAGCGCCGCGGCCCGAGCCCGCCGCATGCCGCTGCTCCGCCGGCTGAGCCTCGCTGTGCCCCCGAGCCCCGGCTCTGCTGCGGCCGTGCCGCCTCCTCTGGGCCGCCGCCAGCTCCGCCCCGGGGCTGAGCCCTGCGCCGCTGCCGCTCGGGCTCTCGCCGAGTCCTGGCAGGGAACGGAGGCGAGGCGAGCGCGGGGCCTGCGGGGCGGCGCTCGGCTCTCTGCACGTCGCAAGCGGCGGGGCCGGCCTGGGGGGCAGCGATCGGGCTGGGATCGTGGACATCACCATTGACAATGCCTGGCTTTCCTTCACTCCCATAATCTGTTCCCTCACATCGTCCCGTTGCTGTCATGTGGAGACTCCCGAATTGTCCTTCAGGGCACTGGAAGGAAATCCACACACACAGATACAGGACCTGGGCATAAATGCTTCAGCCTTTCTCTGTGTCCAAAAGACCAATCTGATATAGCATAGGGGAGAGCAGCTGTGCACTGGCCTGCAGAGACCTGTCTCTGTGTCCGTGTGTCTGTGTGTCCATGTGTCCCTGTCCCCATGTCTCTGTCTGTCCATGTATCTGTGTGTCCTTGTATCCCAGGCAAGGACACTGCTGAGGAAACCTGGGAAAAGCTGCAGCAGGAGCTTTGTGGAGAAGGACAAGGAGTCAGGCAAGGCCCTGGCTTGGTTTGTGTACTCACAGGCTGAACACAGGGTTAGATGTCCAGAGAGGCACAAATACATTCTTATAGGCAGTTTCAACAGGGTAGGTCGGAACCAGCAGACCAATGGTGACACATGGGCGGCAAAAACCAGTGACAATCAGGGTGAGCAGAGAGGTGAAGGATGGTGGATGTTTGAGCGACTAAATCCATGTTGGGATGTGATTTATGTGTGCACATCTCTGGTCAGGATTGTTCATGCAGATGTGCATGCACAGACTTGGGTGCAGGAGCAGGAATGGGAGCGAGTGTGCGTGTTTGCACATTAGTGGGGACATGGCAGAAGGAGAAGTGTCTATGCCTGGGTCTCCTTTGGAAACGTGAGAGCACACACCTCTTCATAAATGCAGAGCTATGAGGTACTCTTGGGGTGTGTGCAAGCTCCAGAGTGTGTTTGTGATACTGTGAACTGGTGTATGTGCAATAGGAGTTCTTGAATTACTTCTTCTCCTACTCTGGGTGCTGCTTTATTCCCAGCAAGGCATCAGGCAGGCTCAGGGATGTGATGGAAGTGAGGAGAAGCAACAGCAGTGCAGGTGAGGGCCAGCAGGCCCGGAGTGTGTGGGCCTTTGGGTGCCATTGGCGCTGTCGGTGCTGCGGGCTCGGGGCAGAGGAAGGAGCTGCGGAGGCGCGGCCCGGGAGCCCGGCGGGCGGAGCGGCAGCGCCCCCTGCTGGCCCCGCACGGCCCCGCCCGCGGCGGTTCGTGCCCGGCCGCAGCCCCGGCTCCTCTGCCCGTGGCCCCCAGCGCGCAGTAATACACGGCCGCGTCCCCGCGCCGGGGCTCAGCGAGCCACAGCGAGCTCCAACTCCCGTCCTCCGACACCGACAGCGATCCTGCAATGGCCGGCAGGGGCTTGGAGCCTCTATAAACAGCTGCGAGGAATTCGGGGCTTTGGCCCGGGAGCTGACGGTAGAAATGGATGTAATCATTGCTCTGTTTCTTGGTACGTGTGCAGGTGATGTTGATGCCGGTGCCCTCGGTGGTCTCCAGTGACGGCTCCTGCTGCACCTGGGCTCTCCCTGTAGCCACTGCCGGAGACAGAAAAAGGACAAATCTCATATTCTACACTGCCCTACGGCATAGTACCGATCTCACAGAAACAGTCAGGAACGTACAGAGATGATGACATAAAGAGGAGCGAAGGGATTTCAAGATTAGCAGGAATGGAAGTGTCCATGAATGGTTTGTGCAGAGATGAACGCAGGAATGACAGGAAGAACGGTTCAGTCACTGGACAATGGGGAGATATAAGAGAAAGTACAAAAAAAAAAAAATAAAAGAAAAAGAAGAAGAAAAGTTAGAATGCCTAAGGACTGGCTTTGTAACTAATAAAGAAGGAGAGGAATGGAATGCTTGCTCAGGGTTGGAGACAGAATCAGGTGATTTTCCTGGGACTATGCAATGAAGAAGAAGGAGAGAAAAACAAGAGTACAGCTCTTGGGAAAAGGTCTGAGAATAAGCCAGGGAGGACGGCAGCTTCCAGGGACTTGAGGGATCACCCATCCCCCGCCCGCGGCGCCTTCATCACCCCCACTCACCGATGAGCAGCGCGGCCAGCGCGGCCAGCGCCGCGGCCCGAGCCCGCCGCATGCCGCCGCTCCGCCGGCCGAGCCTCGCTGTGCCCCCGAGCCCCGGCTCTGCTGCGGCCGTGCCGCCTCCTCTGGGCCGCCGCCAGCTCCGCCCCGGGGCTGAGCCCTGCGCCGCTGCCGCTCGGGCTCTCGCCGAGTCCTGGCAGGGAACGGAGGCGAGGCGAGCGCGGGGCCTGCGGGGCGGCGCTCGGCTCTCTGCACGTCGCAAGCGGCGGGGCCGGCCTGGGGGGCAGCGATCGGCCTGGGATCGTGGACATCACCATTGACAGTGCCTGGCTTTCCTTCGCTCCCATAATCTGTTCCCTCACATCGTCCCTTTGCTATCATGTGGGGACTCCCGAATTGTCCTTCAGGGCACTGGAAGGTAATCCACATTCCCAGATTCAAGACCTGGGCATAAAGCCCCAGCCTTTCTCTCTGTCCTCGACACCAATGTGATGCAGCTCAGGGGAGAGCAGCTGTGCACTGGCATGATGAGACCTGTGTGTGTGTCTGTATATACGTGTATCTGTGTGCGTGTGTGTGTGTATGTGAGCTCTCCCAGTCATGCTGAGGTATTCCCAGTACTTCAAACAGAATTAAACTAAAAATACAATTTTGGGTGACCCCTTCCCCCCCCCCCCCTTATTGGGGCTGTCAATATCCAGTAGGAGATTGTGATATTTAGAGCAAATGGAAAAGGAGGGTTCTGGAAACAGGGACTGCATTTCAGCGTCTCTTCCCTGGACAAATCTCTTCCAGGCTGCTACATCATTGTACAACTGCACACAGGCTTCTTCTGAGTTTGGAAAACTGGTGAATCTGATGCCCCTTCCTTTTCTCTTTCTCCTACAAAATTACCCACTCGACAAATGTCTCAGCAGAGGTAGTTTTCTTCTGTTCTAAGTCCACTCTCATGGGGAATACATTCACCAAAACAAGGGAATACCTGACGTACTTAACACCTTCTGTGCCTCAGTCTTCAAGATTAGGATTGCTTATCATCAGGACAATGCCTCCTGATCTGGGAGACAGGGAGGGCAAGCAGCAAGGAACCCCTGTAATCCAGACGGAGGAAGTTAAAGATTTGCTAAGTCTCTTCGAGGCTCACAAGATTTAAGGATTGAATGGGTTTGGTGCTAGGGAGATGAGGCAGCTGGGTCAAAAGCTCATTAAGGCAGTGCTGAGAAGAGGGGCTGAGGGAGGTCGGTGACTCCAAGCTGGAGCTGCCGTTGTCAGTGCCTGTGTGGATGTCGATGTCAATGCCGGTGTCAATGACGGTGCCTGTTCCGGTGTCGGTTCTGGTGGCGGCAGCGCCCCGGCAGCCCGGGACGAGCGGGGCTCGGCGGCCCCGGCGGGCGGAGCGGCAGCGCCCCCTGCTGGCCCCGGCCGGCCCCGCCCGCGGCGGTTCGTGCCCGGCCGCAGCCCCGGCTCCTCTGCCCGTGGCCCCCAGCGCGCAGTAATACACGGCCGCGTCCCCGCGCCGGGGCTCAGCGAGCCACAGCGAGCTGGAACTCCGATCTGCCGACACCAACACATGGCCCGCACTGCCCGGCAGCTCCTTGGAGTCTTTGTGAATGCTCACGAAGAGTTCGGGTCCTCGGCCCGGAAATTTTTGGTACCAGTAGATCAATTCGTTTCTCTGGATTTTTGGATGTGAGCAGGTGATGTTGATGCCGGTGCCCTCGGTGGTCTCCACTGTTGACGCCTGCTCTACCTGGGCTCTGGCCACAGCCACTGCCATGGAGAAACCAACAATCACTTTCCATCGGCAGCAAATGCCTTGCACGGGAAGAGGGAAGAGGGTAGAGGAGGACAGATCACAGGCAGCTGCAATATGCTGACAAAAAAGCATGGAGAGACTGTTTCTCTGAAACGAATTACTTGGAATTAAGAATGTGGTATATTTGGGGGAAATAAGACTGTGGGAGAAGTGTCAGACTGCTGAAGGGGAGACTGGAATGAGGAAAAGAGATTGGCTGAAATGCATGGATTAGTAGATGATTGAATGAATCAATGAATTACTAAAGAAATTGAATAGTAGAGCAGGGGAAGATGGGAGAAAACAGATTCATTGAGAGGAGGCTTGCGGGTTTTGAAAGAGAAAAAGCACGGAGGAGCAAGAGTGCCAGAGACAAATGCCGAGCCCAATGCTCATCCCAGGCATCCACAGACCCGGCCTACGCCACCTCCACCGCCCCCTCCACGCACCGATGAGCAGCGCGGCCAGCGCCGCCAGCGCCGCGGCCCGAGCCCGCCGCATGCCGCCGCTCCGCCGGCCGAGCCTCGCTGTGCCCCCGAGCCCCGGCTCTGCTGCGGCCGTGCCGCCTCCTCTGGGCCGCCGCCAGCTCCGCCCCGGGGCTGAGCCCTGCGCCGCTGCCGCTCGGGCTCTCGCCGAGTCCTGGCAGGGAACGGAGGCGAGGCGAGCGCGGGGCCTGCGGGGCGGCGCTCGGCTCTCTGCACGTCGCAAGCGGCGGGGCCGGCCTGGGGGGCAGCGATCGGCCTGGGATCGTGGAGATCACCATTGACAGTGCCTGGCTTTCCTTCACTCCCATAATCTGTTCCCTCACATCGTCCCTTTGCTGTCATGTGGGGACTCCCGAATTTACCTTCAGGGCACTGGAAGGTAATCCACATTCCCAGATTCAAGACCTGGGCATAAAGCCCCAGCCTTTCTCTCTGTCCATGAAACCAGTGTGATGCATCTCAGGGGAGAGCAGCTGTGCACTGGCCTGGAGAGATCCGTCTGTGTGTCCGCTGTCCGCATGTCTCTGTGTCTGTCTTTAGAGCAGCTGGAAAAGGAGGGCCCAGGAAGCAGAAACTGCATGTCAGCCCCTCTTCCCTGGACAAATGTCCTGCAGGATCTCCTGCGGGCTCCTTCTGAATCTGGGCAAATGCTGCTCTGTGATGCACAGGGCAGAGCAGTGGAGAGCATCTCCAGTGTGATCAAGGCATTTCACTGGTGAAGTAACACACAGATACACACACAGACTCAGACACAGACACACAGACACACAGACACACAGACACACACGCAGAGGCTTCTGCCCATCAGGGGGATTCATGCCCGAATTTGTGCTCAAACGTGGATTCCTGTACACTCTACTTGAACACAAGCACACACAAACCTGGAGCACAGGCAAGGACACAATCAGCCATGGACCCATCACAGGAAACCTGGGAGCAACTGCAGCAGGGCTGGAACCTTGTGGGGAAGGACAAAGAGTCAGGCAAGGCAGTGGCATGGTTTCTGTTCTGACAGGCAGAATAGAGTATAAGATGTCCAGAGAGGCACAAATACTTTCCTGAAGTCAATTTCATCAGGGCAGGGTCGGAACCAGAACTCCAATGCTGACACATGTGGAGGCAAGAAACAGTGACAATCAGAGTGAGCTGAAGAGGGAAGAAGGGAAGGTGTATATGTAAGTGTGTGGGAATTGATCCGTTTTGGGAAGTGCTTTTTGTGTGCACATCTTTGGACAGGAGCGTTCATGCAGATGTGTGTGCACAGACTTGGGTGCAGAAGCAGGAATGGGAGCGAGTGTGCATGTATGCACATTAGTGGGGATATGGCAGAAGGAGTAATATCTGTGCCTGGGTATCCTTTGGAAATGTGTGTGCACACAGCTCTTCGTAAATGCAGAGCTATGAGTTACTCTTTGGTGTATGCAAGTTCCAGAGTGTGTTTGCGATACTGTGAACTTGTGTAGGTACAGTAGGAGATCTTTTAATACTGCTTCTCCAACTCTGGGTGCTGCTTTATTCCCAGAATGGCATCAGGGAGGCTCAGGGATATGATGGAAGTGAGGAGAAGCAACAGCAGTGCAGGTGAGGGCCAGCAGGCCCGGAGTGTGTGGGCCTTTGGGTGCCATTGGCGCTGTCGGTGCTGCGGGCTCGGGGCAGAGGAAGGAGCTGCGGAGGCGCGGCCCGGGAGCCCGGCGGGCGGAGCGGCAGCGCCCCCTGCTGGCCCCGCACGGCCCCGCCCGCGGCGGTTCGTGCCCGGCCGCAGCCCCGGCTCCTCTGCCCGTGGCCCCCAGCGCGCAGTAATACACGGCCGCGTCCCCGCGCCGGGGCTCAGCGAGCCACAGCGAGCTCCAACTCCGATCTGCCGACACCGACAGACGCCCTTTAGGGACTCGCATCTGCTTGGTCGATTTAGGAGTGAGCGCCAGGAGTTCGGGGCTTTGGCCCGGCAGCTGACGGTAAAAATAGATGAAATCACCAGTCCGGATATTGGGGTGTGAGCACTTGATGGTGATACTGGTGCCCTCGGTGGTCTCCAGGAACGGATCCTGCTGTACCTGGGCTCTGACTGCAGCCACTGCCAGGGAAAGAAAAAGAACAAACATGAACTCCTACTTTCTATACCCAGCTCTGCCTGCCAATCCCCAGAACAAAGCCTGCACAAGCTTTCCCACTTCCTCTGGGAACTGTTTTCCTCCACATCTCTCTCATCACAGAGAGCTGAGGAGGAAAACAGTTCCCAGAGCATGCCATGGAGATATGTAGGAACGGAAGTGTCCATGAATGGTTTGTGAAGAGATGAATGAGTGAATGACAGAAGGATCGGTGCAGTCGCTGGAGAATGGGAGGATGGGAGAGAAAGCACAAAAAGGCAAGAAGAATATTAGTCAGGGGTAAGGTCTGATTTCGTGAGCTATAAAGAAGGAATGTTTGTGCGGGTTTTGAAAGAGAATAGAAGTTCAGGATGGAGAAGAGAGAGGGATGAAGAGGAGAACAGCTCTCGAGAAAAGGTCTGTGCAGAAGCCAGGCAGGGCGGCAGCGTCCGGGCACCTGCGGGATCACCCCAGCCCCACTCACCGATGAGCAACGCGGCCAGCGCGGCCAGCGCCGCGGCCCGAGCCCGCCGCATGCCGCCGCTCCGCCGGCCGAGCCTCGCTGTGCCCCTGAGCCCCGGCTCTGCTGCGGCCGTGCCGCCTCCTCTGGGCCGCCGCCAGCTCCGCCCCGGGGCTGAGCCCTGCGCCGCTGCCGCTCGGGCTCTCGCCGAGTCCTGGCAGGGAACGGAGGCGAGGCGAGCGCGGGGCCTGCGGGGCGGCGCTCGGCTCTCTGCACGTCGCAAGCGGCGGGGCCGGCCTGGGGGGCAGCGATCGGGCTGGGATCGTGGGCATCACCATTGACAGTGCCTGGCTTTCCTTCGCTCCCATAATCTGTTCCCTCACATCGTCCCTTTGCTGTCATGTGGGGACTCCCGAATTTACCTTCAGGGCACTGGAAGGTAATCCACATTCCCAGATTCAAGACCTGGGCATAAAGCCCCAGCCTTTCTCTCTGTCCATGAAACCAATGTGATGCATCTCAGGGGAGAGCAGCTGTGCACTGGCCTGGAGAGATCCGTCTGTGTGACCGCTGTCCGCATGTCTCTGTGTCTGTCTTTAGAGCAGCTGGAAAAGGAGGGCCCGGGAAGCAGAAACTGCATGTCAGCCCCTCTTCCCTGGACAAATGTCCTGCAGGATCTCCTGCGGGCTCCTTCTGAATCTGGGCAAATGCTGCTCTGTGATGCAAAGGGCAGAGCAGTGGAGAGCATCTCCAGTGTGATCAAGGCATTTCACTGGTGAAGTAACACACACAGACTCAGACACAGACACACAGACACACAGACACACACGCAGAGGCTTCTGCCCATCAGGGGGATTCATGCCCGAATTTGTGCTCAAACATGGATTCCTGTACACTCTACTTGAACACAAGCACACACAAACCTGGAGCACAGGCAAGGACACAATCAGCCATGGACTCTTCACAGGAAACCTGGGAGCAACTGCAGCAGGGCTGGAACCTTGTGGGGAAGGACAAAGAGTCAGGCAAGGCAATGGCATGGTTTCTGTTCTGACAGGCAGAATAGAGTATAAGATGTCCAGAGAGGCACAAATACTTTCCTGAAGTCAATTTCATCAGGGCAGGGTCGGAACCAGAACTCCAATGCTGTTACAAGTGGAGGCAAGAAACAGTGACAATCAGAGTGAGCTGAAGAGGGAAGAAGGGAAGGTGTATATGTAAGTGTGTGGGAATTGATCCGTTTTGGGATGTGCTTTTTGTGTGCACATCTCTGGACAGGATTGTTCATGCAGATGTGTGTGCACAGACTTGGGTGCAGAAGCAGGAATGGGAGCGAGTGTGCATGTATGCACATTAGTGGGGATATGGCAGAAGGAGTAATGTCTGTGCCTGGGTATCCTTTGGAAATGTGTGTGCACACAGCTCTTCGTAAATGCAGAGCTATGAGTTACTCTTTGGTGTATGCAAGTTCCAGAGTGTGTTTGCGATACTGTGAACTTGTGTAGGTGCAGTAGGAGATCTTTTAATACTGCTTCTCCAACTCTGGGTGCTGCTTTAATACCAGAATGGCATCAGGGAGGCTCAGGGATATGATGGAAGTGAGGAGAAGCAATAGCAGTGCAAGTGAGGGCCAGCAGGCCCGGAGTGTGTGGGCCTTTGGGTGCCATTGGCGCTGTCGGTGCTGCGGGCTCGGGGCAGAGGAAGGAGCTGCGGAGGCGCGGCCCGGGAGCCCGGCGGGCGGAGCGGCAGCGCCCCCTGCTGGCCCCGGCCGGCCCCGCCCGCGGCGGTTCGTGCCCGGCCGCAGCCCCGGCTCCTCTGCCCGTGGCCCCCAGCGCGCAGTAATACACGGCCGCGTCCCCGCGCCGGGGCTCAGCGAGCCACAGCGAGCTGGAACTCCGATCTGCCGACACCGACAGACGCCCTTTAGGGACTCGCATCTGCTTGGTCGATTTAGGAGCGAGCACCAGGAGTTCGGGGCTTTGGCCCGGCAGCTGACGGTAAAAATGGATGAAATCACCAGTCCGGATATTGGGGTGTGAGCACTTGATGGTGATACTGGTGCCCTCGGTGGTCTCCAGGAACGGCTCCTGCTGTACCTGGGCTCTGACTGCAGCCACTGCCAGGGAAAGAAAAAGAACAAACATCAACGCCTACTTTCGATACCCAGCTCCGCCTGCCAATCCCCAGAACAAAGCCTGCACAAGCTTTCCCACTTCCTCTGGGAACTGTTTTCCTCCACATCTCTCTCATCACAGAGAGCTGAGGAGGAAAACAGTTCCCAGAGCATGCCATGGAGATATGTAGGAACGGAAGTGTCCATGAATGGTTTGTGAAGAGATGAATGAGTGAATGACAGAAGGATCGGTGCAGTCGCTGGAGAATGGGAGGATGGGAGAGAAAGCACAAAAAGGCAAGAAGAACATTAGTCAGGGGTAAGGTCTGATTTCGTGAACTGTAAAGAAGGAATGTTTGTGCGGGTTTTGAAAGAGAATGGAAGTTCAGGATGGAGAAGAGAGAGGGATGAAGAGGAGAACAGCTCTCGAGAAAAGGTCTGTGCAGAAGCCAGACAGGGCGGCAGCCTCCGGGCACCTGCGGGATCGCCCCAGCCCCACGCACCGATGAGCAGCGCGGCCAGCGCGGCCAGCGCCGCGGCCCGAGCCCGCCGCATGCCGCCGCTCCGCCGGCCGAGCCTCGCTGTGCCCCTGAGCCCCGGCTCTGCTGCGGCCGTGCCGCCTCCTCTGGGCCGCCGCCAGCTCCGCCCCGGCCGGCCTCAGGCCCCGCCTCTCACAGCACCTGCACAACCTGCGACACAAGGACCTTTGGCATGGCCAGGGACAAGGGACAGCTGTGTCCCATCGCACACAGCAGCCACACCGCCTGGGCAGCCGATCCACCCTGCACACACCTGCAGCGGGCGGCTGCTGGCCCCGCTCAGCGGCTCTCAGGCTGTTTGTGAGCCTGGGCAGCTGCTGCTCTGTGCTGTTCGGGGCCAGAGCGGTGCTCGGTGTCCCTGGCATGGAAGGAAATTCCCTCCCGATCAGGGACACACGCGGACACACCCAGGGCCGTCCTACCCGGTGTGGAGCCACAGACAAATCCGTGCTTCACGTGTGTCCCTGCAAACGGGGCTGCTCCAAGAGCAACCAAGGCAGGGACACACAAGCAGCCCCGGGCTCTGCTGAGGACATGCGGGTTCAAAAGCAGCAGGGCTGGGATGTGGAAGGACAAGGTCTCAGGCAAGCACAGGGGGAATTTTTCTTTTTTACTTAGAGACTGCAAAATGCAGAGATAAGTCAATATACTCCAAAATATTTTCCTAAGTGAAGTGCTAGGATGGATGGGGTAAAAACCACCAGACCATTGTACACACATGTGGATTCAAATTCTGCTGAGTATCAGGGTGAGATCAGAGTCCCTTTGCCAAGCTCAGCCTTGCACTGACACATGCCCTCCCTGGCCTGGGTTGTTGCACAGCTGAGGAAGCTCCCTGCACCAGGGTGTCTTGCACAGCACAGAGGTACAAGGCAGTGTCAGAGAGCTCCACTTCCTCCAGCTGCAGGACACTGGATTTGCCCGTGGTGTTCAGGTACGTGGTGAAACGGCCAGTGGGCTTGGGGCCAGCCCCTGCTTGATAGGAGATCAGCTCTGGGGCTCTGCCTTTCCTCAGCTGGTACCACAGCAAGGCATTAAAATAACTGGTATGGTATTTGCAGGTGGTGTGGAAGGGGTGTCCCTGCTTCACCAAGACTGGTCCATCTTCCTGGGTGACTGTGTCCTGCCCCGTGGTGCCTGGAAGAAAGTGATGCTGAGCAGTTCCACAGGGAAACACAATGGGAAGTGCATGGAAAAGGCTGGTGGAGAAAGGTCCCTGCCTTGTAGCAGAGTCCTGAGAGATTTTGGGCAGGAGTTCGGAGCTCTCTGCTCTGCATCACCAATAGGAGAGTTGGGCTGTGTCCCTGCTCCTGCTCCCTCTGCTTAAAGGACCGGGGAACAGCCTGCCATGCCTGAACTGTGTGTGCTGGAACCAGCAGCCTTCCAGCTCCCTGAGGTGCCCAGCAAGGTAGAGCAGAAAGGTTCATCCAGCTTCCCCACTCCTGTCACCTCTGAAAGCTCCTGAGCACACACAAAGCTGAGCTTGGAAAGAGCGAGCCCTGCTTGTGTCCATGCCAGTGAACACGGGAAGTTGTGGCAGAGCTGTGTCAGCCTGGAGGCAGAATGGAACACCCTGATAATGGAATGGTATGAAAAACTGTGAGGTGCCGGGGGCAAGTTGGACAGAATGTGGGAATTTAACCTAAAACAGGAGCAATATGGCACTGCAGACACAGCTGAGATTTCCTGAGATGACAGCACGTGGATGAGGAGAGAGAGGCAGAGGCAGATGGATTTAAGGTGAGAGAAAAGACACAGAAGGGCCCGAGGCTTCTCTCTCTTCCCTTTCCCTTTCCAAATCGAAGAGCTTCTTCAGGAAACACTTGCAAAACCACAAACAAAAGCAGTTTTTTCTTATCCTTTTCTATTCATTCACTGGCATTTCCCCCATGGTCCTGATTAGGCTTTTGAGGATATCCTGGGCGGAAGAAGAAGAGGAAGAAGAAGAGGAGAGCCGTGGGGAAAAGCCAGGACTTACCCAGGAGCTGGCCCAGGAGGACGGTGAGGATGAGATAAGCGAGGTGCATGCCGAGACCGAGGTGCTGAGTGAGCAAGTGTTTGCTGAGTGAGGCAGAGGCAGAAAGGACGTCCCAGCCCCGAGAGAACGGAGCCGCCGGAAACGACTCTCGGCGGGAGCAAAGGGAGCAGCGGCGGAGCAGGCAGAGCAATGACCTCTCCTTGCAGTGCCTGAAATGCTCCTTGTGCGTTTCTGGCTCCTCCAGCAGCAGCCCCCGAGGCTCCCTCAGCCCCTGGCATTGTCAGCATTCCCATGGCAAGGGGCTGTTCCCGCAGTGGGGTCCTCACCTCCGCAGCTGCAATGCCCAGCTCTGCTGCACACCCAGGCCCGGGCATTCAGGGGCTTCTTCCCCGCTGAGGTTTCTCACCCTCCCGAGGTGTCCTCAGCTCTCTGGGGTCATTGCTAATCTCCAAATCCTGATGGCTTTTGAAGAACCTCATGGCTGGAGGTGGAACAGCCTCACAAGCATTCCTTGGTGGGTGCTCCCTAACCACACAAGACTCCCTCAAAGCTCCATTATCCTCATGTTTCTCTTGTCCCTTCTGGTCACTGACAAAGCTCAGCCAGAGCCAACTCACAGCAGTTTCCTAATGGCCCATCAATTAGAAGCTGGAGAGCTCTGTGCTCTCTCTTTCTCTCCTTATCACCTACTGTTACATTGGTGTCATTGTGTGCTTTGCTCCTCACTTTCCCTTTTCCTTGTTCTTCCCTTGGAAAGGAAAATGGATGTGATGTGAGCCTTAGAGAAGCAGACAGTCTCGCCTTTCACGTGCCCTGACTGTGGCCTCAGCTGAACTTGCTCAGCCCAAAGAGTTCCTGAAGATGCTGAAAGGCTCCTGTCCCCAAAGGAAATGGGGTCCTTAGAGCAAGTCTCTGGAGAGAAATATCCTGTGGAGATCAGTCATTCAAGTGTCTCCCTCCAACACTTGCAGCACTGCTAAATCCTGGCATTTGTTCCTCTGGATGCTGGACAGGTTACTAAAGTGAAGGGAAAGGGGCAAACCGAATTCAGGGGGAGGCTGGGTATAAGCAAGCCCTTCAATGATATGAAATGCTCCTCTACTCCAACCAATTGATTGGTCTCCCTACCAGATGTTCTACTGTTTCAGGAAGGTGCTGAATGCACATTCATGGATGTTTGTGGACATCTGAGGACGAGAACAAAATGTAGAGAGGTGAATTTCATCCTCAGGTGGCATTAAAAGCACACCTGCCTTACACAACCAGGAGAGAATGCACCTTGCAGTATGGACCAGAGACATTTCTGCAGAGACAGAGATTTCTTTGTCACCTCAATGCAAACCCCTCTCATGCATTGATCTACTGACCTGACAGCACTCCAGGAATTAGCCGCTGTGTGCCTGTGAGCGCAGCTGCTTTGTCAGCTCCCAGCCCAGGTGCTGTCAAGGAGCGGCCGCAGGAGAGGCCGGGCTGTGTGTGGGGACTGTGTGAGTGCAGGTTGCGGGCGGTTGTGAGGCGTGTTGGGGGCCGTGCGGGGCCGCGCGGGGCCGGTGCTGCGGGCTCGGGGCAGAGGAAGGAGCTGCGGAGGCGCGGCCCGGGAGCCCGGCGGGCGGAGCGGCAGCGCCCCCTGCTGGCCCCGCACGGCCCCGCCCGCGGCGGTTCGTGCCCGGCCGCAGCCCCGGCTCCTCTGCCCGTGGCCCCCAGCGCGCAGTAATACACGGCCGCGTCCCCGCGCCGGGGCTCCGCGAGCCACAGCGAGCTGGAACTCCGATCTGCCGACACAAACAGCCATCCTGCACTGCCCGGCAGCTCCTTGGACTCTTTCATAGTGAGTGCGAGGAGTTCAGGTCCTTGGCCCGGGAGCTGTCGGTACCACTGGATCCAATAACCGGTCTGGATTTGGGGATGTGAGCAGGTGATGTTGATGCCGGTGCCCTCGGTGGTCTCTGTGAATGGCTCCTGCTGTACCTGGGCTCTGACCATAGCCACTGCCACGGAGAAACCAACAATCACTTTTCTTTTGCAGAAAATGATATTCAGGAACATAGAAAGATGAGGAGGAAAACAGCTCCCAGAGGACGTTAAGATATGCAGGAATGGAAGTGTCCATGTATGGTTTGTGGAGAGATGAATGATTGAATGACAAAAGAATCGGTGCAGTCGCTGAAGAATGGGAGGATTTGGGAGAAAGCACAAAAAGACAAGAAGGAAATTAGCAAGGGGTATGGAGAGACTTTGTGAGTAATAAAGAAAGAATACTTGTGCAGGGTTGGGTAGAGAAAATAAGCCGGAGATTTCTGCGGGACTATGGGATGGAGAAGAGGGAGGGATGAACAGGAGACAGCTCTCGAGAAAAGGTCTGTGCAGAAGGCAGGCAGGGCGGCAGCGTCCGGGCACCTGCGGGATCACCCCAGCCCCACGCACCGATGAGCAGCGCAGCCAGCGCCGCCAGCGCCGCGGCCCGAGCCCGCCGCATGCCGCCGCTCCGCCGGCCGAGCCTCGCTGTGCCCCTGAGCCCCGGCTCTGCTGCGGCCGTGCCGCCTCCTCTGGGCCGCCGCCAGCTCCGCCCCGGCCGGCCTCAGCCCCCGCCTCTCACAGCACCTGCACGACCTGCGACACGAGGACCTTTGGCATGGCCAGGGACAAGGGACAGCTGTGTCCCATCGCACACAGCAGCCACACCGCCTGGGCAGCCGATCCACCCTGCACACACCTGCAGCGGGCGGCTGCCGGCCCCGCTCAGCGGCTCTCAGGCTGTTTGTGAGCCTGGGCAGCTGCTGCTCCGTGCTGTTCGGGGCCAGAGCGGTGCTCGGTGTCCCTGGCATGATCAGGAAATTCCCTCCCGATCGAGGACACACGCGGACACACCCAGGGCCGTCCTACCCAGTGTGGAGCCACAGACAAATCCGTGCTTCACGTGTGTCCATGCAAACGGGGCTGCTCCAAGAGCACCCAAGGCAGGGACACACAAGCAGCCCTGGGCTCTGCTGAGGACATGCGGGGTCAAAAGCAGCAGGGCTGGGGTGTGGAAGGACAAGGTCTCAGGCAAGCACAGGGGGAATTTTTCTTTTTTACTTAGAGACTGCAAAATGCAGAGGTAAGTCAATATTCTCCAAAATATTTTCCTAAGTGAAGTGCTAGGATGGATGGGGTAAAAACCACCAGACCATTGTACACACTCGTGGATGCAAATTCTGCTGAGTATCAGGGTGAGATCAGAGTCCCTTTGCCAAGCTCAGCCTTGCACTGACACATGCCCTCCCTGGCCTGGGTTGTTGCACAGCTGAGGAAGCTCCCTGCACCAGGGTGTCTTGCACAGCACAGAGGTACAAGGCAGTGTCAGAGAGCTCCACTTCCTCCAGCTGCAGGACACTGGATTTGCTTGTGGTGTTCAGGTACGTGGTGAAACGGCCACTGGGCTTGGGGCCAGCCCCTGCTTGATAGGAGATCAGCTCTGGGGCTCTGCCTTTCCTCAGCTGGTACCACAGCAAGGCATTAAAATAACTGGTGTGGTATTTGCAGGTGGTGTGGAAGGGGTGTCCCTGCTTCACCAAGACTGGTCCATCTTCCTGGGTGACTGTGTCCTGCCCCGTGGTGCCTGGAAGAAAGTGATGCTGAGCAGTTCCACAGGGAAACACAATGGGAAGTGCATGGAAAAGGCTGGTGGAGAAAGGTCCCTGCCTTGTAGCCCAGTCCTGAGAGATTTTGGGCAGGAGTTCGGAGCTCTCTGCTCTGCATTGCCAAAAGGAGAGCTGGGCTGTGTCCCTGCTCCTGCTCCCTCTGCTTAAAGGACCGGGGAACAGCCTGCCATGCCTGAACTGTGTGTGCTGGAACCAGCAGCCTTCCAGCTCCCTGAGGTGCCCAGCAAGGTAGAGCAGAAAGGTTCATCCAGCTTCCCCATTCCTGTCACCTCTGAAAGCTCCTGAGCACACACAAAGCTGAGCTTGGAAAGAGCGAGCCCTGCTTGTGTCCATGCCAGTGAACACGGGAAGCTGTGGCAGAGCTGTGTCAGCCTGGAGGCAGAATGGAACACCCTGATAATGGAATGGTATGAAAAACTGTGAGGTGCCGGGGGCAGGTTAGACAGAATGTGGGAATTTACACTAAAACAGGAGCTATATGGTACTGCAGACACAGCTGAGATTTCCTGAGGTGACAGCACGTGGATGAGGAGAGAGAGGCAGAGGCAGATGGATTTAAGGTGAGAGAAAAGACACAGAAGGGCCCGAGGTTTCTCTCTCTTCCCTTTCCCTTTCCAAATCGAAGAGCTTCTTCAGGAAACACTTGCAAAACCACAAACAAAAGTAGTTTTTTCTTATCCTTTTCTATTCATTCACTGGCATTTCCCCCATGGTCCTGATTTGGCTTTTGAGGATATCCTGGGTGGAAGAAGAGGAAGAAGAAGAGGGGAGCCGTGGGGAAAAGCCAGGACTTACCCAGGAGCTGGCCCAGGAGGACGGTGAGGATGAGATAAGCGAGGTGCATGCCGAGACCGAGGTGCTGAGTGAGCAAGTGTTTGCTGAGTGAGGCAGAGGCAGAAAGGACGTCCCAGCCCCGAGAGAACGGAGCCGCCGGAATCGACTCTCGGCGGGAGCAAAGGGAGCAGCGGCGGAGCAGGCAGAGCAATGACCTCTCCTTGCAGTGCCTGAAATGCTCCTTGTGCGTTTCTGGCTCCTCCAGCAGCAGCCTCCGAGGCTCCGTCAGCCCCTGGCATTGAGAGCATTCCCATGGCAAGGGGCTGTTCCCGCAGTGGGGTCCTCACCTCCGCAGCTGCAATGCCCAGCTCTGCTGCACACCCAGGCCCGGGCATTCAGGGGCTTCTTCCCCGCTGAGGTTTCTCACCCTCCCGAGGTGTCCTCAGCTCTCTGGGGTCATTGCTAATCTCCAAATCCTGATGGCTTTTGAAGAACCTCATGGCTGGAGGCGGAACAGCCTCACAAGCATTCCTTGGTGGGTGCTCCCTAACCCCACAAGACTCCCTCAAACCTCCATTATCCTCATGTTACTCTTGTCCCTTCTTGTCACTAACAAAGCTCAGCCAGAGCCAACTCACAGCAGTTTCCTAATGGCCCATCAATTAGAAGCTGGAGAGCTCTGTGCTCTCTCTTTCTCCCCTTATCACCTACTGCTACATTGGTGTCATTGTGTGCTTTGCTCCTCACTTTCCCTTTTCCTTGTTCTTCCCTTGGAAAGGAAAATGGATGTGATGTGAGCCTTAGAGAAGCAGACAGTCTCGCCTTTCACATGCCCTGACTGTGGCCTCAGCTGAACTTGCTCAGCCCAAAGAGTTCCTGAAGATGCTGAAAGGCTCCTGTCCCCAAAGGAAATGGGGTCTCTAGAGCAAGTCCCTGGAGGGAAACATCATGCGGAGATCAGTCATTCAAGTGTCTCCCTCCAACACTTGCAGCACTGCTAAATCCTGGCATTTGTTCCTCTGGATGCTGGACAGGTTACTAAAGGGAAGGGAAAGGGGCAAACCGAATTCAGGGGGAGGCTGGGTATAAGCAAGCCCTTCAATGATATGAAATGCTCCTCTACTCCAACCAATTGATTGGTCTCCCTACCAGATGTTCTACTGTTTCAGGAAGATGCTGAATGCACATTCATGGATGTTTGTGGACATCTGAGGACGAGAACAAAATGTAGAGAGGTGAGTTTCTTCCTCAGGTGGCATTAAAAGCACACCTGCCTTACACAGCCAGGAGAGAATGCACTTTGCAGTATGGAACAGAGACATTTCTGCAGAGACAGAGATTTCTTTGTCACCTCAATGCAAACGCCTCTCATGCATTGACCTACTGACCTGACAGCACTCCAGGAATTAGCCGCTGCGTGCCTGTGAGCGCAGCTGCTTTGTCAGCTCCCAGCCCAGGTGCTCTCAAGGAGCGGCCGCAGGAGAGGCCGGGCTGTGTGTGGGGACTGTGTGAGTGCAGGTTGCGGGCGGTTGTGAGGCGTGTTGGGGGCCGTGCGGGGCCGCGCGGGGCCGGTGCTGCGGGCTCGGGGCAGAGGAAGGAGCTGCGGAGGCGCGGCCCGGGAGCCCGGCGGGCGGAGCGGCAGCGCCCCCTGCTGGCCCCGCACGGCCCCGCCCGCGGCGGTTCGTGCCCGGCCGCAGCCCCGGCTCCTCTGCCCGTGTCCCGCAGAGCGCAGTAATACACGGCCGCGTCCCCGCGCCGGGGCTCAGCGAGCCACAGCGAGCTGGAACGCCGATCTGCCGACACATACAGCCATCCTGCACTGCCCGGCAGCTCCTTGGACTCTTTAAGAGTGAGTGCGAGGAGTTCAGGTGCTTGGCCCGGGAGCTGTCGGTACCACTGGATCCAATCTCTGGTCTGGATTTGGGGATGTGAGCAGGTGATGTTTATGCCGGTGCCCTCGGTGGTCTCCGTGAATGGCTCCTGCTGTACCTGGGCTCTGACCATAGCCACTGCCACGGAGAAACCAACAATCACTTTTCTTTTGCAGAAAATGATATTCAGGAACATAGAGAGATGAGGAGGAGAACAGTTCCCAGAGGACGTTAAGATATGCAAGAATGGAAGTGTCCATGAATGGTTTGTGGAGAGATGAATGAGTGAATGACAGAAGAATCAGTGCAGTCGCTGAAGAATAGGAGGATGTGGGAGAAAGCACAAAAAGACAAGAAGGAAATTAGCAAGGGGTATGGAGAGACTTTGTGAGTAATAAAGAAAGAATACTTGTGCAGGGTTGGGTAGAGAAAATAACTGGAGATTTCTGCGGGACTATAGGATGCAGAAGAGGGAGGGATGAACAGGAGAACAGCTCTGGAGAAAAGGTCTCTGAAGAAGCCAGACAGGGCGGCAGCGTCCGGGCACCTGCGGGATCGCCCCAGCCCCACGCACCGATGAGCAGCGCGGCCAGCGCCGCGGCCCGAGCCCGCCGCATGCCGCCGCTCCTCCGGCCGAGCCTCGCTGTGCCCCTGAGCCCCGGCTCTGTGCTCTGACTCTGCCGCCTCCTCTTCTCTCCTCTCTCTCCATCGCCCCCAGCTCCGCCCCGGACTGAGCCCTGCCCTGGCGCCGCTCGGGCTGTCTGAAAGCACTCGGGCTCTGCACGGACACAGCTTGGTGTCCTGGCAAATGGACTCTCCCCCTCCTCCAGCAAGGACATCTCAGCAAGAATCAGCCGGCATAGGTCCAGCTGCAGCCCGAGGCAGCAACAGGGCCCTGAACCAGGAGATGGAGCAGTTTCCCCGAGCTGTCTCTGTGCTCAGGGGCTGGAAACAGCAGCCAGGGATTTTCTGCAGATGGCAGTGAGGAGGCTGAAAGCCCCATGTTCCAGCAGGTGTTTGTAGCTTAGTCTCCTGTTGCAGAGTCTAGTCTCTATTCCTTGTTTCCTTTCCACAGGTGTTTCCAGGATTTTCTGGGAACAACTTGGGCAACAGAGGCCAGTTCACTGCCTGTTCTTGGTTGTTCGATGTCACCTCCAAACTTGTGGAGAGTGTCCTCCTTCCCACTATTCACAACATTCATGGTAACATTCAACACTAGTGGTCCTACTGCTGATCCCTGAGGGACCCCAGAGTTGTCTGCCAGCTGGGGTTTGAAACAATGGCCACAACACTTTGGGCCTGGTAGGCCAGATAATTTTCCACTCACCTTATCCCAATCTTACTGATCCCTTTTTTCACCAATATGGTCACAGAGGAAGGGCAGCAGAGGAGGCCACTGCAGCTGTCTCCCCCCCAGTGCTGCATAAAGGACAGCAGTCACCTCTCTTGAGCTCCTGGCCACACCTGGTGCAGTGGAGCTGGGGATATAGTTGGACTTCTTTGGCACAAGGGAATATGCACTTTCCCTTTTCAATTGCATGAGTTTCCCATCAGCACATTTCTCCTGCTTGCTGAGGTCCCTCTGGATGCTGGCCTGACTCTCTTCCCAGTTTGATGTTGTCTGCAAACCTGCTGAGGGTCCACTCTGTCCCATCAACCACATCACCAGTGAAGGTGACAAACAGGAGCCATCAAGTCCTGACCATTTGGGTGTACTGGTCTCCAACTTTATTTTGTGGTGCTGATCACTGATGCCTGTGCCTGGCCAGTCACTTTTCATTCTGTCTCACTGTCTGCTCATCCAAAATCAACAGCTTCTCTCTGAGGCTCCTACAGGAATCCACACAAAATGTCAAAGGCTTTGCTCACCTCCAGGTAGAGAAGATCCAGCATTCTTTCTTCCTCACCATTCTGTCACATCTCCACAGCACTTTGTCAAGAAGATCAGGCATAACTTCCCCTTAGTAAAGCCACACTGCCCCGCTCCTGGTTACTTTCTCATCCCTGCATGCCTTGATTAGGACAGCTTTCCAGGACTAGCTGCTCTATCACCTTCTAAGGGGCTAAGGTGAGGCTGAGAAGGCTGTAGCTCCCTGGTTCTCCTTTTCCCCTTTTTGAAGACAGAAGTGGCATTTGTTTTGCTCCAATATCCAGTCACCAGGCTCAGCTGAAGGTAACCAAGAGTGACCTGGCAATGACAGGAGCCAGTTCCCTCACTACTTGTGTCTACATTCCAATAGGACTTAAATATGTGCAGTTTGCTAAGGATTCACTGCCCTGATCTCCATCCTGACTTTACCCCCAGTCTACATCTGGTATTCCTTAAGGCCAGTCTTGCTAATAAGGACTGAGGCAAAGAAGGCCTTCAGCACCTCAGCTTTTTCTCTACCCTGTGTCACCAGGGCCCTTGTCTCATTCAGCAGCAACTTTCCTTACTCTTCCTTTTGTCACCTTTGTCCTAATGGAAGCCCCTTTATCATGCCATTTGCCTTTCCTTCTTACAGCTGAATAAAACCTTCCACCTTTTCTCCCCCTTTCTGTATCCCTGCTGCACGACAGGAGAAGGCAAAGCCAGCCACCTGAATTGTCCTGGGCTCTGTGTTTGGTGGGATACAGTCAAACCCAGGAACAAGGCCACTTCTTTAAGACAAAGGCTCCTAAGATCCCAGTGGAGTGACCCAGACTGACATAATTTACTTTTAATGGACTCCTGTAGTGTGTGAGTCCTGTGCTGACGCTGATGTGTTTTGATGCAGAAATGCTTGGGCCTCTCATCTGTCATGCAAAAGATTCCTTCATTGAGGAATGTGCCAGAAATAAAGCAGGAAGTGAAAACACAGCAATTTAAAATGCCAAACCACAGCTCACAGCATTAAATGAGATGGTTTGCATTCAAGATGAATTTGTCAGAAAATGATCACCTCCAGAAGGGATACCTCTGGCAGCCTGAGTCAGTAAAGGTCCATGGTGAAAGCCAGCCCAGCTCTTTTCTCTCTCATCCCCTTCTCTTGCCTCCTTCTCCTTGGGAATCAGGTCAGTCTGAAACCCTTTCTCCTTCTCTGCTTTCTCTAAAAGGAGATCTCACCTCAATGGACCACCCACCTGATTCCAGCAGTCTTCTATGATAGCTCTGTTCCATCACTCCCTCTCCTCAGCTGGACAGAGGAGAGAAAATACAAGAGGCTTCTGGGTCTAGATAAGGACAGGAAAGATCACTCATCAATTACCCTCATGGGAAAACCCAACTCAGATCAGAGAAATTAATTTGATTTATTGCAATCCAGTCAGCTTAGGGTAACGAGAAATAAACCTAAAATCTAAAACCTAAAATCTAAATAAACCTAAAATCTAAAATTTCACTGCTAATTTTCTCCTCTCCAAATGATAAGGATTTGGAGTTGTGGTCAGTTCAACACATCTCTGTGGTTCTTTTGTGCTTAGGAGAAGGAACATTCACACACTTGCCCTATGCCATTGTGGGGAGACAGGACTCCCAAAACTTCTCCAATGTGAGTTTTTCACATGGGCTACAGTTCTTCACAAGTCCTGCTTGCAAACCTGTGCTAGCATGGGCCTGTCACTCACGTGGGCACAGGTCCTGACAGGAGCCTGATCCAGAATGAGGTTTTATGGGGTCATCTGGAGCACCTACCTCCCCTCTTCCCTGAGAGTTGTTTCTCTCACATTGTCTCTCCCCTCTCTTCTGGCTGCTCTTCCACAGTAGGTGTTTTCTCCCTTCCCAAACGTTATCCCAGAGCTGCTTCCACCATCGCTGATGAGCTCAGCCTTGGCCAGGGGTGGATGAGTCTTAAATCCATCTGGTGTTGGCTCCTCCACAACCAAAACCTTGCCATGCAGCCCAAATCCAGAGGGTGCAAGGAAAACAGAGCCAGACACTTCTCTGAATTGCCCAGTGAGGGGACCAGAGAAAACAAGCACAGGCTGGAACACTGGTGTGAAACATAGTGAAGCCCTTCTTATTGTTGAGGGTGACCAAGCACTCTCTGACATTGCCCAGATGACTTGAGGATTCTCCCTCCTTGGGAGGACAAAAGGAGAGCTTTAGGAGCAAGAGAATGAAACCCAACAGTGCAGCCCAAATGCCTGAGATTCTGAACACAAATGAACAGTGGAGCAAGTTGGAAGGAATGGAGGAAAGAGACATGGCATATCATTTTGCAATGGTATCATGGCATATCTTTGGGTGACCAGTCAAGGTTTGAAGCCCTGGGAGCAGCTGCACCCCTTGCAATCAACAAGGCCACAGGCAACAACACCAGTGAGCTCCAGGCCAACTTAATTTCCCTGCATGCACCCATCCAGCACTCAAGCAGAGGATTCTGCAGACACTGACACATTCCTGCCCTGGAAATCCTGAGGCGTCTCAATCTCAGCACTCAGAAGAAGCCTCCATGAAGAAATGTCTATGAATAAGCCAGGAAATGAAAAGGCGGCAACATGGAAAACAAGCACCCAGCCCATGTCATTAGCTGGGATATTTTCCATACATCATGAGTACCTTAAGAAATTATCACTTTCATAGAAGCCACCTTTGGGCCTGGGGCAACTCAGAGTGACTATAAAAGCCAGCCAGAATTCATGCTCTCTCATCCACTTCTCCTGCCTCCTTCTCCTTGGAATCCAGGTAAGTCCAAAGCCCTTTCCCCTATCCTTTTCTGGTGAAGCAGATGCATGTTCCTATAGCCTATGAGAGGTTTTAGTGCTGGTGCTGCTGCTGCTGAGGGGTCAGAGAAGAACTAAGGTCTGACTTAGTGTCAAGGATTTGGCTGAGGGAGCTCTTTATTGAAGAGATATTGCAACACTTTGCAGTACTGTGTCAGGATGAGGCTGAAAACCCCTTTCTCTCACTGCCCAGTTTCTCCCTTCTGGCTTAAGCAGGTACCATTGCAATTCTTGCAGCGGGATGATGGATTCATGGCTGATGGCTCCTCACATGTGCCTGTGCTCTGCTTCCTTCCCTTCCCTCTCTCTCAGGTGCATCTGCAGCCCACAGCCATGTCCTGCTACACCCGGTGCCAGCCCTGCCAGCCCTGTGGCCCCACCCCGCTGGGCAGCAGCTGCAATGAGCCCTGTGTCAGGCAGTGCCAGGACTCCACCGTCTTCATCCAGCCCTCGCCCGTGGTGGTGACCCTGCCTGGGCCCATCCTCAGCTCCTTCCCCCAGAACACCGTGGTGGGATCCTCCACCTCTGCTGCTGTTGGCAACATCCTCAGCTCTGAAGGAGTGCCCATCAACTCTGGGGGCTTTGACATCTCCTCCATCACCAACCGCTACGGTGGCAGCAGGTGCCGTCCATGCTAAAGCCACTGGTGCAGCCCTCATGAGGACCCCCAGAAACCCAGAAGCTGATGCTGGACTGAGGACAGAGCTCCTGGCCATCAAATTCAGAGGTGCTGAGCAACCAATGCTGCTCTTCTGAAGGAGGGCTGGTGGGGCTCTCTGAAACCATGGCCAGTGTTTGCTTTCCCTGCCTTTCTCTTCCACCTCTCTCTTGTCTTCCATACTTCTGGACTGTAAGACTTTCAGAGCCCCTCTGGGGGATCTGCTAACCCCTGCTTGCTGTAGGGAAGGCAGATGGATGTCCCTTTGGCTCTCCAGTGTCTGTGCCAAAGTGGGCCCAGACTTGCTGCAGTTGCATGTGGTCTCTCACCACCACCACCAGTAGCCTCCTCTATAAGGGAACTAATTTCCCACTTCAATGACAATAAAGCTTTGTGCATCTCATCCTCAGCCTCCATGTAATCCTTTTTTGGTGTCCTTGTCTCAAGTTGCTGAGACCAAAAGGTGTTGCCATGGGTGGTGGAGGAAAAGGTGGGAACACCAGTAGACCACTGATTATTCCCAGAGGAAGGGGAGGGTGGGAAACACAGAAGTGGGGCCCATTCAGGCACTGTCCCTTGGAGCTGAGGAAGACATCCCTGAGTTCTCCACAGACAGCAGGGATCAGGCTCAGCCTTCCAACATTTCTGCTCAGATATGACTCCTTGGTCTCAGAGCATGTCCTGCAGATGAGGAGTACAACCCATCTTCAGGACCAGATCTAACAGACTCTCTAGACTCTTCCCACAGTCAGTGATGGGACATCAGGTCACCCAAGGGACTTACCCATCCCAAAGCAAAGCAGGTGTGCCAGGAAATGGCAAGAATCATCTTTCTGGAGACACAAATCCTGCAGCTGACCAATGGTGGTCCTTCTGAACTACCCAGGTAGGACAAGCTCACAGCAGGGCCTGCATTCCTGGTCATGTGTGCATGGCTTGCTTCATTAAGCGATCACAGGTGAACCCAGAGGCTCCAGCACCTCCATTCCATGGCTAAACCCCACCACCATTTCCATGGATAGGACAGATAAATAGTGGGGAGATGGCTTCATGGTCAGCAAATAGGCTCAAGCTGAGAACTTTGTTCCCATTAGCTGCATCTCCACCTCAAACCAAGTACAGGTCAGTTTTCTCTCAACCACACCAAAACCTGGGACACAGGACTTGCAGAAAATGTCTCTGCCGCATCCAACATCTGTGTGATGGTCCTGGACAGTGCAGACAGACTCTCTCTGGAGGTGAATCTAACTCAAGATGTCTAGAGGATGAGAAGCGTGTGTATTTTTGTGTGTGTGGTCTAAGCCAGCTGACTAGTTTATCTTGAGTGTCAACAGAAGAAAAATAGGTGTCTGTAAGGCCTGTATTGCCTGATCTGTAAGAGATCATTTTTTGTAAGGGTTGAACTAAGGCTTGAGAGTGCCTGTTTCTCTCAGCTGATGATGAATGGAGCAAAGATGAGTACCTGAATAGAAGACACCTTTTCTGGAGTCAGGGGAAATAAATTTTCCTCTACTTACGTCTTGTCTGATTTTCAACTTAGTTCCTCAGTTAAAGCTGAAGACAGAGGCCTTAACTGCACTTAAAGGCTCTGAAACGAGGTAGGTGAGTCCTTTACTCCTTTACTGTCTCTGTATCCATGTGCCCATAGTTGCCATTAGTTACTTCTCACCCTGGAGGTTTCTCGACCCCCTGAGTACCCAGCACCAAATGCTTGACCCCAGTCTCTTGGAACATGACTATTTCAGACATTCCCATGCCAGCTGAGTTCCTGACAAGGTTCTCATACCACAGCTGCAGGTAGGAGGCAAACACCCAGCCTAGCAGGCACTTAGGGAATTGCATTGCTGTTCTTTAATTGGCCTGTGTGAAGAGAGAGTACTATTCATCCCTGACAAGCCCATAAGGCTTCCCAGAGGTCAAATTCCCTGGAGCACACCAGA
Source organism: Molothrus ater (assembly GCF_012460135.2). Lineage (NCBI taxonomy): Eukaryota > Metazoa > Chordata > Aves > Passeriformes > Icteridae > Molothrus > Molothrus ater. Next base: position 2,268,933 of record NC_050504.2, on the reverse strand, counting down.
GGGAAAACAGAAAACAGTCTCCAGGGTGTGGCCAGCTGGAGCTTCATTGTGTTAAGGAGGTGGGTGTGGGGATGTTCTTATGCTAATGATGCTGGCGACTCTCTGGTGCATGATCTCATAATATGAAGAGAATTTACACTTTGTGTGTGTGCACACAGAGCTTTCTTTGGTGGAATTACAGTGGTGGCAGTGAGAGGGAAGAAGATCAGGAGTGGAAGCTGTCAGATCCTACTGGATGGAGAGGAAACCAGGTCAGGCAGTTGCCATCAGCTTGAAGTGAGTCAGCAAGGGGAGAGCTGCTCATCCACACACCTTCACCTGAATCCAGAGTTCCCCACAATAAATCTACTTCTTTCCAATGCTCTCCATTAGCCAAGGGGACCATGGCTACCTTGGGAGGATGGTGCATGAAAAAATGTCATTTGGATCATTTCCACTGGCAAATCTGGTGAGTGAAGCCCGCCCAAGACGTGTAGCACAGACTTCCAATGCCTTGCATGTTTAAGGAGAGCTGGTTTAAGGGAGATTTCTTTACCCTTTAAGTACATGAGATTTCTGGTATATATTGCTGTGGAGGAAGATAGGAGAGAAAGGGATTATTCAGGTGGTGATTTAGTCCATCTGTCTTCCACAACCACCTGAAAATATGTTTTCTCTAGAGAACTAATCAAGAATTTTCCCTTGTCTGCAGCAACAGTTCAGCAGAGCCACCTTTAATGGGATTCAACTCAGAGGATTTTACCTTCAGTCTCTGAGGCTGAATATCTCTGCCCAAATTGAGATGTCTAACACCCAGGTGCTTACTGGACTCTTGCCTTACTAGACCTCAGAGACAACCTGGCACTTCTAGAGAGCTTTTTGCCATGCTTTTAGGACAAAATGAGCCATGTTTCCCTCATGCTTTTTCTCTGTCTGTGAAGAAAGAAGGGGGGTAAGCTGAGGAGATGAGATAGGAGTATTTTATTTCACCTTAGATATTCCAGCTTAGTCAGCAGAAATCCTTCCTCTGACTCTGAAATGGCAAAATTGCAAAGAGGTGGATCACACCCCTAGTAGCTATGCTGAGAAGCAAACTTCAGTGAGGGAAATGGAGGTATCTGCAAAAGCTTCCTGTTCTGAGGCTTAAAAGAAAGCAAATATAGGAGACCTTGAGTAGTGACTGGCATACCAACCTGCTGCCCTGTGTGCCTGCAGCTCAGTCTCAATGCTTTGTAATAAACTGACATAGAAGAGGTAGGAAAATCTCTTGCAGTGTCACATTATCATGACAGTATTTGTATTCCTCATTTGATGAAACCACACCTCAGTATTGCCTGCCTTGGAAACTACAAGTTATGTTATTGCCTTCCTATTTGTAACAGCTTTTTCCATAGCTGGAGTGCCTCAGCCTGGTGTCCATAGTTTCCTATATGGGATTTTCATGTCACAGAAGTGACTACATTCCCCATGCTGTAAAGGAGATGCACAATCTGATAAATACTTCTCTAAGTGTTCATTTGTTGGGGTACACCTGATTTTCAGGATTAGATCTAGTTGTCCAAATGTGTTTCATCAGGGGAGGATTTCTATGAAAATTTTAACATAGGAAAAGTCCCATTTTCCTATGCTGTGCACCAACTGCATTTTTGGGGATGGTGAGTTTTTTTTTTTTTCACTACTTGTAGCATGCAAACTTTCACAGAAACTTTTCTTTCTTTGCAGACAGACCTCAACACTTGGAAGGACATGGCAAATAGGACAAGTGTAAAAGAATTCATCCTTCTTGGCTTCCCAGGGTCATGGCAATTCCGAGTCTCCTTTGTGGTGGTGTTTGCACTGATGTACACCCTGACAGTGATAGGTAATGCATCCATCATAGCCCTTGTGTGGAGAAGCAGCAACCTACACACCCCAATGTACTTTTTCCTCTGCAATCTCTCCTTCCTGGAGATCTGGTACACTACGGGTGTTGTTCCCAAAGCCATAGGAGTCATGCTGGGGACTAGCCAGACCATCTCCTTCAGTGTCTGCATCCTCCAGTTGTTCTTTCTTCTCTCTCTAGGCTCCACTGAGTGTTTTCTCCTGTCTGTCATGGCCTATGACCGCTACTTAGCCATATGCTGCCCCCTGAGGTACAGCTCCCTCATGAGCAGTGGCCGCTCTGTTCGGCTGGCACTCAGCTCCTGGCTGGGAGGATTTTTGGCCATTTCCCTGCTGGCCTTTCTGACATCCAGGCTGACTTTCTGTGGGCCAGATGTCATCAATCATTTCATATGTGATATAGATTCCTGCCTTGCCCTCTCCTGCAGTGATACATGGCCTGTGGAGCTGGCAACTTTCCTTGTCTCCATAATTGTTGTGGTGGCCTCCTGTGTGGTCACCTTGGTCTCCTACATGTACATCATCTCCTCCATCCTGCGGATCCAGTCAAGCCATGGCCGGAAAAAAGCCTTTTCCACCTGCTCTGCCCATCTCAGTGTTGTCACCATCTGGTATGGCTCCACCATGTTCCTGTATGTCAAGCCATCAGCCCAGAACTCCCTGGATGTGAACAAAATCGTGAATACCTTTAACACAATGGTAACTCCTTTGCTGAACCCCTTCATTTACACACTGAGAAACAAAGAGGTCAAGCTCGCTCTGGGACGGGCTTTCCAGAAAAAATGAAGTGACTTTTTTCACAGGGCATCAGTTGAACAAACAGATTCATCCCTGCCCTCCCATGACTTCTGCCCTGCAGAAGATCCCCTCTGAAGTGTAGGTTTGTGTGGACATCCCAGGCACTGAGAAGCCACCGCCAATGAGCTCATATCACCTTACAGCCATCTCTGGCTGGGCTGAGCATCAGTTCTGCTCTCCCACCACCCTCTGTTCATTCCCAGGTAATTCAGAATGCCTTCCAGTCCTTTAAAGTGCCATGCTTGGAAAGGGTCACAAACCCTGTCCATAAATGGTTCTGTAACAAAGCTGGAGGAGTGGTACTCCCACAGGTTTCTACCCCAGTTTGCCAAGTGCTTAATTTTGTCAGGGTTTGTCTGAATCTCCTAAAGAAATCCCAGCAACCTTAGGAAACATTGCTTTAGGAAGTAGACATGTGTTTCTCCATTTAGCCTGATGTTTTGTGATGTATCTATGCCACATTCTTGTAGCTATTTCATCAATTCATACTCTGATTCAAGATAAAATTTGGCAATGTCTGATATCTCTACTTATAGCCATTTTTCCTAGCATAAGACTGCAAACAAAATTTGCATAATTCCTCTTCTTTCCTCTCCTTAGTATCTGAATCCACTCTCTTATTTTTAATTAAAATTATGCAAAACAGTGTGCTTCATTCTAGATGTGTCAGGGCATTTCCACATCTAAAACCCCACATCGTTTTTAGCAGTACATAGTTCCACCCATTTTGGGCTTTGTTGTGGAAAAACTTTAATGTGATTGGCAAAGCACTCAAAGGGCAGAGCTGTGGAAGGCTGGCTGGGAAGCAAGCCTCTCTTTGCACTCATTGGGAGGACATTAGCACTTCCAAACAGTACTTGCTTTTTCCCTCCCAATTTTCATTTCAGAACAGATTAACCATGTTCTCAAAGCTTTTCTTTTGGCACACTGACAGTGAGGATAGTCCATGTAACCACTTCATAATGAGGAGGCATCAGCTCCTCATCATGGTAAACACACCTTTATGGAAAGTGTAGGGTTAACTTCACCTGAACATAGAGCTCTCCAATTGAGATGATTGAGTCTGAACTGGACATCTACTCCTCCCTTCTAGAAGCAATGGCACTTCTGGGGGAGATTCCCAAACTTCCTGCATCCACCTGGGCACTTGGCATTTAGTCCTGTACCCAGGCCCAGGCACCACTGCCCAAGGCACAGGCTCATTCCCACCTTTGTCAGCTGTGCTCTTTTCCAGTGGCATTTGGGAAAATGTCTGGGACAGCAGAAAGAGTCTGAGACTGGATTTATCCTCAGACAGACACCACTGCTTGTCATTTCTGCCTAGGAATGATGCACTTTGGAAAGAATTGTGTATTTGGAGTGTTGAAGCCCTGTACAGTCCTGGAAAGTAACAAAAAGGATCAGAAATGTCCAAGAAATCCAAGACATAGTAGAGTGCAGGACACTGTGACCTGCTGTGAATTCCTCATCAAAACTGCTTAGAGCCCTCTGAGATAACCAGCAGCATTCAAAGCCTCACACAGGGCTGTCAGAGCACATCCTTCTCACTTGGGTTGGGTGGGTGAGGCAGGCTATGCTGGAACAGCAGCAGAAAAACAAATGAGTACCCTGAGATTTCTCGGGCAAAGGGGATGATACTCCATGATCAACAGATTCCAATTCAAAGGGTGGGATCCATCTGGAAACTCAGCACCCTTGAGCTGAGTTTCCATAAGAAGTGCTGTAGTGGGTTTGCCCAAAAATAGGTCCCCAGAACCCTTCCTTTAGCTCATGGGAGGAGAGGAGATCACTGAGATGTTGCCAGCTGCTGGACAGAGAAACTGGCACAGACTCAGGAACATGGGAGCTCCCTCCAGCACTGGTGATTTCCCTGAAAAGGAGAGACATGAAAAAGAGTGGGACCACTCTCTGGTAGTAGATGAGTGCAGGAAGAATCTTGTCCAGAGTCTGACTGGTGGCTGTTTTCCACTTGCTGATGCAGGGTAAGGAAGAGCCCTTCCCATCTTGGGCTTCTGCCACAATGTCAAAACCATAAGAGCAATTGTGCTCCCTACCAAAGGCCTCATTCTCCAGCTGTGGCCATCAGTGGAGGCCCATGGAGATGAAACAGGAAGAAGAGCCAGCAGGCTACTTGCTCTGAGAATTGCAGTGCTATTGTAAGCAGAGAACATTGACAAAGCTTGTTTGGCTTGTTAATGGTGTAGCCTCCAATAGGTCTGCACCAAGTCTTGGACAGTTTTTATCATCAAAATCCCTGGATCTAGAAGCAACTGTGAAAGTCACACGAGTATGTGCTTCACAGCACCACAGCATCCACTTCCAGGGATGGGGCAGCCAGATCTTCTCTGGACAACATGTGCAGGGCCTCACCACCCTCAGAGGGAAGAATTTTTTCTTAGCAATTAGTACAAATCTATCCTGTTTCAGTGGGAAGCCATTCCCCCTTGCCCTGTCACTACATGCCCTTGTTAAAAAGAGAGAGTTCATCTCTTTTATCCTCTTTGGGCACTGGAATGTGATTTAAGGTATTCCCAAAACCATCTTCAGGCTAAATACATTCATCTCTCCCAGCCCTGTCTCCATAGCAGAAGGGCTGCAGCCCTCTGAGCAACTTTGTGACCTCATCTAGACCTACTTCAGCACTTTCACATTGGTGACCCCAGAAATGGACACAGCACTCCAGCTGGGGGCTCACAAGAGCAGAGAATTGGGGGAGAACCACCCCTCTATACCTAGTGATAACTCTTCTTCTGAGGCAATACAGTTCTGGGATACAATTCCAGGGCTGTATGTGAACCTTGCAGGTCGTGTCCAGCCTCTCATTCACCAGCACACCCAAGTCCTTCTTGGATGGGCTGCTCTCAGTTTACTCATTACCCACTCTGTGTGCATCCTTGGGGATGACCCAACCCAAATTCAGGACCTTACACTTGGCCTTCTTGAGCTTCATGAGGATTTCATGGGCCCACCTCTCTGTCCTGATGAAGTTGAGGTTGTAGGAGCACAATACACTGTGGGCTCTGCTGAGGACACCTGGGGACAACTGCAGCAGGGCTGGAGCACTGTGAGGAAGTACAAGGAGCCAGACAAGCCCATGACATTTTCTCTGCTGCACAAAGAGGGCATGAGTTAAACAAGCCAGAATTTTCTCTTGATAGCAGAGTTAGGCACGTTGGGGTGAAAAACAGTTGCAGAGTCGATGGACACAGGGAGGGAAGAGGTGACCACAGGGAGAGAAAGAGAAGAATAGGACATATCCTCATGCACAGGAGTCCTTGGGCAGCCAGCTGAGGATTGCTGGAACTCAAACAGCCCCACCAGAGTTATCCAGACTGTAATATCACTTGCCCAGCCTGGGCCCATGCAGTACATAAACTGAGTTTTCTGCCTGCACTGCTGCATTCCTGCCTTAGAAATCCCGGGGCCTTTAATCCCAGGGATCAGAAGAAGCCTTCAATGGGGAACGGGCATGGAACAAACCTGGAAATGAAAAGGCAGCAGTGTAGGAAATGAAAGCACAGCCCATATCATTAGGTGTGCTGGTTTGCATTCAAGATGAGCTTGCTGGGAAATTGTTACCTCTGCAAAGGCTGCCCCGGTCCTGCGGCAGTGAAGGGCAGGTATAAAAGGCAGCCCAAGTCTCTGCTCTCTCATCCACTTCTCTTGCTTCCTTCTGCTTGGGAACCAGGTGAGTCTGAAGCCCCTTCTCTTTCTCTGCCAAAGTGAGATCTCCTCTTGGTGGGTATCTCAACTGATGTTGGCTTTCTCATATTTGGGGATTGGAGCATCTGGTCGTAAGAGAGGAAAGTGGGGAGGAGGCTGGCATGGAGAGAGGCTGGTGATGGTGGTGCCTTTTGCTTTATTTGCCTGGCAGAGAACTTCCTGAGTCAGGCTGCTCTTTGTAGGGCTCCTGGCCCAGTCTCCAGCTTCCCACTCATGATGGCCTTGGCTCTTTTGTGATGGGGTAAATAGGCTGCTCCTCACTCACCCACCCAGCCCTGTGCTCTGTTTCCTCTCTACTCTCTCTGCCAGGTGCATCTGCAGCCTCAAGACATGTCCTGCAACACGCAGTGCCGTCCCTGCCAGCCCTGTGGCCCCACTCCACTGGCCAACAGCTGCAATGAGTGCTGTGTCAGGCAGTGCCAGGACTCCACTGTGGTCATTCAGCCGCCTGCTGTGGTGGTGACCCTGCCTGGGCCCATCCTCAGCTCCTTCCCACAGAACACCGTGGTGGGATCCTCCACCTCTGCTGCTGTTGGCAACATCCTCAGCTCTGATGGAGTTCCCATCAATTCTGGGGGTTTTGACATCTCCTCCATCACCAGGCGCTACGGTGGAAGGAGGGGCCTCCCTTGCTAATGGTGCTGGTCTTGGGAAGTGTCCCCAGGATTTCCAGGCATGGTGCTGGACAAAGGAAGAATCTTCAGGTCATTTCTTTCAGAGGAACTGATCATCTTTAGTTCCTCCTGAATATGCTGGAAAGAAGGACCCAGCTCAGGCACTTGAAAAGCCCTATGTCTTTCCTACATATCTCCTTGTTTCTATTTTCATTGTGTCCTTCTGCTCCCCTCGGCTGCAAGGCTCCTCCAAGCCAGCCTGCACTCTACAGGCAAGGCAGATGCATGTGCTGCATGGACTTCACCATGGCCAAGAGGTGAAGTGTCCTGCTTGTCCCTCCAGATCCCTGCACTGAGGGCCTGTGCTTGTAACAACCTTGATTCCTTCTTTAAACTCAATAAAGATTTTTGCATCTCAGGCTCGGTCTCCAGGTTGTCCTTCCCTCCACATATGCCCTTGCAAGCTCCCAGGGTAGAATGGTGTTGATCCTGGCAGGAGAAAAGGTGACAATGCAGTGAGATCCTTCATCCAGAAAAATGTGAGGTTGGGATACACTGCAGGGGGTGCTATGTGGGGAACAATCCTGGGCCAGGATGCAAAACATCTCCAGCTGAAAGGTGATCAGCCCATTCCCTTCAGCGTCTTTGCCCAGATATACCCCCAACACCTCCTGCAAAAACCTCACGTAACAACTAGAATTTCATGGGAGGTCCTGGAAACAAACCAACCTGCAGGATCATGGGAATTCAGCACCTCTTGCTCTGGTCAGTGCTGTGCTGGGGTAGGCAGAAAATGTTCCCAAAGGATGTCAGAAGTGTGGTTGTGTGGAATAGCCTTGGAGCTGGCCCAAGGCCTCATCTCCATCTTCACTCCACTGCCCAGTCTCAGACCATGGCCAGCACAAATGGGCACAGGCAGCTGGGATCAGTTCCTCATTGCAGCCCTACTGCCACACGTAAGGCCCATGGCAGGGCCCAGGTTTTGGCAGGCATTCAGGCCTGGCATCATTCCCAAGTCAGTGCTGGGATTAACCACTCTGGGCCTCACACTGGGGTCCCTGGGAACCCTCACGGGCCAGGGCAGTCCAAGGACAGTAATGGAAGCCCACAGACCCTTCACTGCTCAGGGGTACCTTGTTGCTCCCAACCACAGATGGAGCTGCTCAGCTCAGCCTCAGGCCCTCACAGACCCTGCTGTGTAAGGTCCTTTTCTGGACCAGTGCTGCTCCAGAAAAGCTCTGTGCAAAGTCATTCTGGACACTCTCAGCAGTATCTGTGAGCTGTCTGTGGCAGACAAGTTTTGTTCACTATTGTCCCTCTTGCTCAGTCTGATGGTCTTGGGCACTGTTTTGATCAAAAGCACATCAGAGGCCTCAGTCAGGAAGGGCTGGATAAACAGAATCTATCCATCCATCCATCCATCCATCCATCCATCCATCCATCCATCCATCCATCCATCCATCCATCCATCCATCCATCCATCCATGATGGAGACTGTGTAAATTGCCCTTTCCCCATCTGGGAGTCTGGAATGCAGACAGGCGTCCTTTTCTTTCAGAAAGTGAGGTTTTAAAGTCCTTTGATGGCATTTCCTCCTCTTGCCTGTTTGACCAATGTCACAGTGATATTTTATGAAAAATCCCCTTGCCAGGATTTCTTCTCCTGGAAAGCTGGGAAGCTTCAGATTCTCCCTGTTTTGCTGCTTTGGAATGTAATTTGGAAAATTGTTTACCCATCATGTGAATTATTTTAACTCAATGACCAATCCCAGTCTAGCTGTGTCAGGACTCTGGTCTGTCACAGGTTTTTATTATTCATTCTTTTCCAGTCTTCTCTCTGTATCCTTTCTCTATAGTTTAGTATAGTTTTAGTATATAATTTCTTATAATATAATATAATATAATATAATATAATATAATATAATATAATATAATATAATATAATAATAAATCAGCTTTCTGAGAACTTGGAATCAAATTCTCATCTCTCACCTTATCCTGGGGACCTCACAACACCACAGACCAATGATAGGTCAGGGTGAGAGAAGTATTAGGGCACTGAACACAACTCTCTTGGCAATCAGGTTCATGGGGAAGCCAAGTTCTGCAGACTGCAGTTCTAATGAATGTACCCTGTGGATAGCTGTTGGAAATCCTCATATTTTAGCCATCCCTTCACTATTTATAGATGGTGGGTAACAGGACTGATGACAGCATGGCACAGAGTGTCCCTAGAGAAAGTTTGGCCTACTAATGTTCAACATTCTTCATTCTTTCCATGATGTGGTCATTGCAGTAATCTCTGAGTTTCTGTGAAGAACATCTGGCTTCACTATTAATGCAGGAATTTAGGGTTTTTTTTCTGTGATGCTCCAAAATTTCTTTTTTTGACTTCCACCCTCAGCTGAAGTGAGTGATTAAAAGGTTGGGATATCTCAGATGTCCACAGTTCCCTGAATGTAGGGAAGGAGCTGATGAAGGCAAAGATAAGCTCAAACAGCAGCTGAAGCATGAAGGGAGCAACAGGAAAATTTCCCTGCATATTCTTCCTGCTGGAGATTTAGGGATGAGTCTCTGAACTCCTCCATCTATTTGGCCAATGTTCTTGTGATGCCCAGCCTCACACAAGACCTGCACTGCTGCCACTGGGTAAATTGCTAATATAGGGGTGATCCAGCTCCTTGCTCTGCCTGGCACCCTTGGAATCCACAACTCTATCTGCCCCACAGGCAGACCCAGGGCAAAAGCACCACTCCAACGTGGAACACTGTGACATCTGCACCACAGAGCGACTGCTGGGGCATCCCATCTGCCAATAACCCTGTTTATTGGCTTCCCCTACCTATTTGGGCCAAGATCTCAGCCTGACACAGCACCAGGCTGATGATCTGGATGAATACATTTGACATTGGCTTAGGCATGAAGGAAGGCTGTGTCCCGCACCTGAAAGTGCCAACAATTCACTGGAAGCAGATCCATTTGAACATAGCCTGAACAAGGAGAGTAAATAGGATTCCTTATTCTTTCTCCAGGATAAACCAAACCCCATCCTTTTGAACTCTCTAGCAGCTGTGTCCTGACCTGGTGAGGCAGGCTGAGGGGGCCTGCCCATCATGCTGAGGCAGTCCCAATCCTGTTACACTCAGCTAAATTCAGGATCTAAATTGGGACTCCTTGTTAGGCCTTGGCATTACCATCAGTGGAGTAGGAGCTCTGGAGGATCAGGACAAGCAGGGTTCAGGAAATGGATTGATTACAATGCCTCTTTTTGGACAGATTTCCAGGAGGCTGATGCCATTACCTTTCAGCTACACTTGAGCCCCTGCTGCTTTGCAGAGCTCTTGCACAGGGCTGTGGAGAGTGTCCCTGCCATGAGCAACACAACCTATTTGTGAGGAGAGACACAAAAGGACATGGGTTCATATACACCTGTCAAATATGCACCTGTGCTGCATTCACATTAGTCTGGTTGCACACAAGAGCACCAAAGACATGAACACATGTAGGAGGAACACACCCTGCTGTGAACTCTGCTGAGGACACCAGGAGACAGGCACAGCAGGGCTGGAGCCTTGTGGGGAAGGGCAATGCCCCAGGCAAGCTCACAGCATTGTTTGTGTACTCACAGACTGCTCAGAGAGTGGACAAGTCAAAACAACCCAGAAGCTTTTCCTGAGGGCAGAGTTAGGTAGGATGGGGTCAGAGCCTGCAGCCCAATGCACACACACAGGGAGGCAACAAAAAACCATCAGGGTGAGCTGAGGAGGGCGGGATAGGGAAGGACATGGCCCATCCTCATGCACAGGAATCCTTGGGCATCCAGCAGCAGACTGGATTTTTAAAGAGGCAAAACAAAGGACCCAGGGAATCACAGACTAGTAGACCTCACCTCTGTGCCTGGGGAGATCATGGAACAGATTCTCATGAAAGCAACTGTAAGTCATACTCAGACAAGGAGGTGATCCAAAACAGACAGCAAGGCTGCTCTTAGGGCAAGTCATGTCTGAGCAATCTGGTGGCCTTCAAGGATGGAGTGACTGACACAGTCAGCAAGGGAAGACTGGCCAGTGTCATCTTCCTAAACTTCTGTCAGGCCTTCAACACAGCCCACACAAAATCCTTATCTCCAAATTGGAGAGATTTGGTGTAGTGGGTTGACCCTGGCTGGTTGCCAGCCACCCACCAAAGGGATAATGAGAAGTAAAGTAAGTCTTATAAAAACAATCCAAAAAACTGAACATCTGCCCCCTACCTCCCCCTCCTTCCCAGTTTATCTCCTCCTCCCCCCCAGCAGAGCAGGGAGACAGGAATGGGGCTCGTGGTCAATTCATCACAGGTTGTTCCTGCTGCTGCTCAAGGAGAGGAGTGGGAACCCTTCCCCTGCTCCAGGGTGGGGTCCCTCCCATGGGAGAAGTTCTCCATAAACTTCTTCAAAATGAGAAGGAGCTTAGGAACCATATCCCCAAGAACTGCTACAATGTGGGTCACTCTCCCATGGGGTCACTCCTTCAGGAACCCTCACAAAGTCATTCCAGCAAACCTGCTCCAGCATGGGCTCCTTTCTTCACAAGTCCCTGCCAGGACTCTGCTCCAGCACAGGCTTCCCTCAGGGTCATGGCCTCCTCTCAGGCATTCACCTGCTCTGGTGTTGGCTCCTCCAGGGGCTGCAGGTGCATCTCTGCACTCCCATGCCCTTTGTGGGCTGCAGGGGCACAGCTGCCTCACCATGGTCTTCAGCATGGGCTGCAGAGAAATCTCAATTCTGGAGGCTGGAGCAGCTCCTGCTCCTCCTTCTCCACTGGTGTTTGCAGAGCTGTTTCTCTCACATATTCTCACTCTGCTTTTCTCTGGCTCCAGCTACACCTGTGCAATAATTTTTTTCCTTCTTTAATGTGTTATTCCTGAGGCATCACTTCCATTTCTGATGGGCTCAGCCTTGGCCAGTCGTGGGTCTGTCTTGGAGCCAGCTGGCTTTGGCTCTGCTGGACACTGAGGAAGCTTCCAGCAAATTCCCACAGAAGCCACCCCTGTAGCCCTCCTGCTACCAAAACCAGGCCATGCAAACCCAATACACATGGATTTGAAGGGTATACTATTGTGAATATGAAAATGGCTGGATGGACACAGCTTTAGACTGTGGCTCTATGACCACATGGAGGTAGGGGAAGAGGGGCATATCTCAAGGCTCTGTCTTGGGACTGGTGCTTTTTGGTATCTTTTTCAATCACAGGCATATTAGATTGAGTGTCCCCTTGGCATGTTTGCAGATGACACAAAGCTGAGCTGACAAAACAGAAGGAGATTTCCATCCAGAGGGAGATTTCCATCCAAGGAGACCTGGAGAAACTTGAGAAGTGGGCCCATGAGAACCTGATGAAGTTTAAGAAGTTCAAGCACAGGGTGCAGCACCTGCATTAGGAAATCGCAGACATGAGGACAGACTGGGAGATGAACTCATTGAGAGCAGACCTGTGAAGAGGGAATTGGGAGTTCTGGTGGATGAAAACCTGGATGTGAGCCAACTGTTTGCCCTTGCAGTCCAGAAAGCCATCCTGGGCTGCATCACAAAAGGCCTGACTGGCAGGTTGAGGGCAGTGATTCTCCTTATCTACTCTGATCTTGTGAGATCGCAGATGGGTTCAGACATGGAGACTTCAGCACAAGAAAGACATGGACCTCTTAGAGCAGGTCCAAAAGGAAGCCACAAAGATGCTCAGAGGGCTGGAGCAACTCTGCTATGAAGATAGGCTGAGAGATTTGGGGTTGTTCTGCATGGAGAAGAGAAGGCATTGAGGCCACCTCATTGAGGCCAGTCAGTGCGTGAAGGGGGCTTACAAAAAGATGGATGCCAACATTTTACACAGGCAGATACTGATAGGACAAAGTGGAATGGTTTAAACTAAAAGAGGAAAGATGTAGATTTGATGTTAGGAACAAATTCTTTACTCAAGGGTGGTGAGGCAATGGAACTTCACATAGAAGCTGAGTCTGCCACATCCCTGAAAGTGTTCAAGGCCAGCTTGGATGGGGCTTGGAACAATCTCATCTAGTGAGTGTCACTGCTTCTCTTTATGAAGGTGTTCCATCCAGACCAAGCCATTCTGTGATTATATGATTCTATGATTCTATGAGTGCTGCATTTTCTTCCTGAAAACAACACTTCAAACAAACCTAGAAGAGTGATCAGGATAGCATCACTTTCCTGGTCTGGGCCCATGCAGTACATAAACTGAGTTTTCTGCCTGCACTGCTGCATTCCTGCCTTAGAAATCCCGGGGCCTTTAATCCCAGGGATCAGAAGAAGCCTTCATTGGGGAACGGGCACGGAACAAACCTGGAAATGAAAAGGCAGCAGTGTAGGAAATGAAAGCACAGCCCATATCATTAGGTGTGCTGGTTTGCATTCAAGATGAGCTTGCTGGGAAATTGTTACCTCTGCAAAGGCTGCCCCGGTCCTGCGGCAGTGAAGGGCAGGTATAAAAGGCAGCCCAAGTCTCTGCTCTCTCATCCACTTCTCTTGCTTCCTTCTGCTTGGGAACCAGGTGAGTCTGAAGCCCCTTCTCTTTCTCTGCCAAAGTGAGATCTCCTCTTGGTGGGTATCTCAACTGATGTTGGCTTTCTCATATTTGGGGATTGGAGCATCTGGTCGTAAGAGAGGAAAGTGGGGAGGAGGCTGGCATGGAGAGAGGCTGGTGATGGTGGTGCCTTTTGCTTTATTTGCCTGGCAGAGAACTTCCTGAGTCAGGCTGCTCTTTGTAGGGCTCCTGGCCCAGTCTCCAGCTTCCCACTCATGATGGCCTTGGCTCTTTTGTGATGGGGTAAACAGGCTGCTCCTCACTCACCCACCCAGCCCTGTGCTCTGTTTCCTCTCTACTCTCTCTGCCAGGTGCATCTGCAGCCTCAAGACATGTCCTGCAACACGCAGTGCCGTCCCTGCCAGCCCTGTGGCCCCACTCCACTGGCCAACAGCTGCAATGAGTGCTGTGTCAGGCAGTGCCAGGACTCCACTGTGGTCATTCAGCCGCCTGCTGTGGTGGTGACCCTGCCTGGGCCCATCCTCAGCTCCTTCCCACAGAACACCGTGGTGGGATCCTCCACCTCTGCTGCTGTTGGCAACATCCTCAGCTCTGATGGAGTTCCCATCAACTCTGGGGGCTTTGACATCTCCTCCATCACCAGGCGCTACGGTGGCAACAGATGCCGTCCCTGCTAAAGGTGCTGAGAGAGCCCCAACGAGACATCCTGAGGAACTCAGAACACAGTGTTGGGCAGAGGATCTAGGTTTTGAGTGCTGTTTGCACAATAGCTGACTGAACTTGCCTTTCTCTCCCTTTCCATTGTTTGCATTGGTTCCTATGTGCTTCTACATTCCCCAAAGGCCAGCCTGATAGGGACCATTTGGTTTCTCCCCTTTGTGGGACAGGTAGACCAATATTATGCAGGAACTATTCCAGAGCCAAGGAGCGCAGACTCTCTGCTGCCCTTGGTGCTGCCTGTGCTGCTGACCTCTGCTTTCAGTGGCTTTGTTTCCTTCTTTCATTTCATTAAAGTTCTGCTGCATTCAAGTCTGGTGTCTGTGTGGTCCTTCCCTTGGTTGCACTTCTGAATACCAAAGGAGAAAGGTGTTGCTCAGTCATGGGAGTGGGTGAGGGCATAAGGAGACTCTTCTCCATTCACAGAGAAATGGAATTTTGGGGCACCATGGCAGCACAACTATTAAGGGTACAATCTCTTGGAGCTGAGGAAGACATCCCCTGGTTGCTCTGCTTCCAGACACCATCAAGCCTTGTCCTGATGTATCTTTGCCCACAAATACCCAGAAAGCTGGGAGACCTTGAAGTAATAGCAGCCCCATGATTTCCTGAGGAAAGGTGCTCCTGTCAGTGCTCCTGACAGTGCCCCTGTCTCCCTCTCCTCACCCTCTCCTCATCATTGCTGGGTGACAGTGATACACCCTATGGTGTTTGTTAAGTGGTTTGTTCTGTTGTACCCCCATGTTCTCCATGTTTGCCCCTGGGTTTTACCCTCCCTCAAAGCTGTCCCTCATGCCATTCCCCGCCCCTTGTTCCAGCTCTTTCCCTGCCTGTCAAGGCAACCCAGCCCCTTATTCCAGAACCTTGCCTGCCACTCTTACTTTGGGCCAATCCCAGACTATGAGAACCCTTTGGAATTCCCCTAAACTTTGAAGCCCCATTGGCCCATGTGACTTACCCTCTCCTCCCGCCTACCCTGATTGGTTCTGATCTGTTGATATAATCCCCTCACTCCTCCCCTGATATCTCTCCATTGGTTGTTTTTTGTATCCACCCCTTGATTTGTAACTGTATAAAACCCAAGCACTGGAGTGCTTAAGGCTCTTTTATTCCTGATTTCTTCACTTGGTGTGAGCTCTTTTCTGTTGGAACCTCAAGACTAGAGAGCCTCCTCCTTCTCCTTTTCTCAGTCGCTGCTGTGGCTGTGACATTTTTCACTATAGAGCAAGCAGCTCCTCAGTTTCAGTTGCAGGTAAAATCCAAATCTCAGTTGTTCCCCACTCCTAGCATGGTGCCAGAATTTCTCCAGAGGTAGCCCAGGATCCAGTGGCTGCATCACTAGACAACGTAGGGGAGTGGAGGAGAAGGAAGAGATGAAGCTGTCGGCTGGACCCGGGAATTCTTATTTCCCTTCACAACTGTTGCCTGATGTCTTCCTGATGGCCTTTAGCTGCTGAGTAGCCTGGGGAGACTTCGTCAGCTCCTAGGAAAAGGGCACGAAGAAAAATCCACTGCAGGGAATCCCATTCTCTGCTTCCTCCAACTATTTTCCCTGAATGGACTGGAAGATTTTCTAGAGAACAAAGGAGGACTTAGAGGCCCAGGCTTGGATGCAAAACAACTTTATTCAGTGTAAAGAAAAAAAGGAGGTGGCGCAAAGAGAGCATCAGAGGCAGCCACTAAGATGCAGTAGAGTCCTGCAGAGTGTGCATCTGCTTGCCCAAAAGAGGGAGGGAGGGTCACGTGTCCCCATTAGACTGGCCTGAGGAGACACAGAAGACAAAGAAAAGAGGAAAAGAAGGTGGAAGAAGGGAACAATGGCTTGATGTTGAAAAGACAATGTTCCAAATCTCTATCTCCTGCCCAGATCTGTCTTCTGAGGTCTTGGAAGCTCTTGCCAAAGGACTTTGCCAGCAGATTTAGCAGGGCCGGCATCTGCTGCCACCATAGCAGTTGGTGATGCAGGAGAGGTCAAGGCCCCCAGAGCTGATGGGCACTCCCTGAGAGCTGAGGATGCTGCCAACAGCAGCAGAGGTGGAGGATCCCACGGCGGTGTTCTGGGGGAAGGAGCTGAGGATGGGCCCAGGCAGGGTCACCAGCACAGCAGGCGGCTGGATGGCCACATGGGAGTCCTGGCACTGCCTGACACAGCACTCATTGCAGCTGCTGGCCAGCGGGCAGGGGCCACAGGACTGGCCACAGGGGTTGCAGGGCGGGCAGCAGGACATGGCTCGGGCTCACAGGTGCACCTAGGATGGAAGGAGGGGAGAAGCAGAATGTGAGGACAAAGGAGAACCAACACTACCACCCAAACACCCTGCAGCCCAGGCATCTCCTGGCCCCCATTGCATTGCCCAGCTCAAAGCCCAGGAGCCACCTCAGCCAAGTCCCAGCCTCTCTCTGTCTGCACAAGACCTTGTCTCCCCTGCCCTCTCCCAGCAGAAGCAGCTCCCAGCCCTGGGCTCTTGTATCCCCTCTCAGCTGAGACCTCCAGCCAGGCAAGAGCTGCTCTTGAAGCAGCAGGAGGAGAAGAGGTTTCCAACTTACCTGATTCCTGAGGAGGTGAGAGAAGTGGATGAGAGAGCAGAGACTTGGGCTGCCTTTTATAGGAGACCTGCTCTGCCTCAGGCCCAGAGGCACCTTAGTGGAAGCCATAATTTTGTGACCAGCTCATGTCAAATGTGTGCCATTCCAGATAATGGTATGAGCTGTGGCCTGGTTTCCTGTACTGCTGCCTTTTCATTTCCTGGCTTCTGCCACGTGCTTGCCTAGGTGAAGATCTCATTCTGTAAGTGCTGGGATGAGAATCTCAAGGATTTCTGAGGTAGAAGTCTCAGATCAAAGTCTGTTGGCATTCCTTGTGGGCAGGTGATGTTCACTTGGGTCATTTTTGAGCGGTTTAGTTTTGTCTAAGTTGTCAGGAAATGGGCACCTCTTTTGTGCTTGTTGCTCACACACCCAAGGACTGCTACGTGAGGGGACATGACAGAGCTTCCTCCCCTCTTTCTTAGCACTTGTTTTCTGTGTCTCCCCAGGCCAGCCTAAGTGGGGATATTTTGCCCTCTCTCCCTCTGCATGACAGGCAGATGGACGCCATGCAGGAGCTCCACTGCATTTTAGTGACTGTCCCTGGTGGTCTCCTTTTCTTCCTTAGACTCTTTAAAGTTTTTATGCTCTCATGCCTTGGCCTCTAAGTTCTCCTTTGTTCTGTGACAACTCTTCCAATCTGCTCATGTATAAAGTTTAAAAAGGCAGGGGGTGGGAGTCCCTGCAGTGGATTTTCCTCTGTGTTCTTCCCCTTGGAGCTAATGAAGACAACCTTGACTACTGTGCTAACAGAGGCCACCAATGAAATCACATGTTCAAAGGGTGGCAGCAGTGGGCATAAGATATAAAAATTCCTTTGCCTTCAGTCTTGAGTAATGCTCTAATCCATGTCATGCCCTAGATATCCATGGTCTCCTGCATGCAGAAAAGGAAGTCTTCAAGGCACTGCTGGGCTCAGAATAACTCAGGTACAGAATGTCCCATGAAGCCTGTGAGGTTCCACACATGCTCCTGCCCTTAGTTCAGGACGGAGACGTGATCTTTCTCCATTTTACTGGCCCCTGTGCACATCTTGCTAGGTCCAGAAACAAAGGCTTCATCTGCTCCTGCCGAGACCCAAGTGGTCTCAGTTGCCAGCACTCAAATAATCTCCAGTTCCTCTTCACTCAGTGTGTGACCCTCATGGACAGCCCCTCCGTGTTGGTCTTTGTGCTGAAACTCTCAGTGCTCTTGATAGATCCCATTTAATTACTAAAATACTGTGATAAGGTCCTCCCCAAGAGTCCTGTTCTCCAGGGAGAAAAGGCTACACTCCTTCAGTGTTTCCTCGTAGCACAGGTTCTCCAACTCTTTGCTTTACCTTGACACAATGGGGTGGGAGCAGCTGCTGGATCAGGATCAGCAAAGGCCACATCAGGAGACTCGGATTAAGCAATGGCTTTCCTGGGTGGGCCAGGAAAGCAGAACCACCTGGGTGAAGATGACCACAAACCCAATGTACATATGACCAAGGCTTGCAAGAAGCACTGGTTTTCCTGGTGACAAGAAAAGTCTCCATCAGCTTTGATGCAGCAGTGGAGGAGTGCCAGATCTTCACAAAGGCAACATGACAAGGAAGAACAATTGCAGTACGGTCTGCAGGTACTGATTGCTCCATGCAGAGCCATTCTTCACTAGGGTTAGCAGATACGTGGAGAAGAAGATGTTCATTGTATGTGTGGTAATTCCTGATTGCACTGACCTTTTGATTGTCTCATTCTTAATTGTCTAATTCAAATGCCCAAGACTGCTGATAGCTGCACAGTCACAGAATCATGAAAACGCCTTCAAGATCATCAAGTCCAACCTTAAATCTAACACTGCCTGCTCTACGGCTAACCCATGTTCCCATGTGCCACTTTGAAATCACCTCCAGGAGTGGTGACTTAACCACCTTCCTCAACAGTGTGTTCCAATGCTTGATATTGAATTTTTCGCTAATATCCAATCTAAACCTCCCCTGGTGCAACTTGAGGCCAATTCCTCTGGTCTTATCACTTGTTATTTGGGAGCAGAGACTGACACCCACCTCACTATAGCCCCCTTTCACGTAGTGTTAAGAGTGATAAACTTTCCCCTTGGCCTCCTTTTCTCCAGACAAATCCAGTTCTCTCTAAAAGGTAGCTCATAGGTGAAGGTCACTGGGAAGAGAAGAGAACACAATTTTTCTGAGTACTCTTAATACAGCACTAGGGTCAGACCCTCCCAGCAGAAGCCCACCTGAGTATAACACTGAGTGTTGATCACAGAGTAATGAAGGAAGCAAAATAAAAACTGTTTCATGTCACGTTCAGACCTTGGGCATGTGTACAAGAAGCATGAGAGCAGGGTTGGTTTCTGGCCACCAGAGGAGTCCAGAGGAATGACACAGGTACACATTACCTGGATGCCACTGGCCCTTAATCTAAACCTTCTTTGTCCACTGATGTCTTTCTGCCCTGAAATCCTTGATGCTGTCATACTGGCACTTTGAGAAATGACCCTTCATATAGGAAAGCACGTGGCAGAAGCCAGGAAATGGAAAAGCCACAGTGCAGGAAACTGGGACACAGCTCCTACCATTAGCTGGGATAGCTCACATTTGACATGAGCTGGTCAGAAAATTATGACTTCCACTAAGGTGCCTCTGCACCTGAGGCAGGGCAGGACTGCTATAAAAGGCAGCCCAAGTCTCTGCTCTCTCATTCACTTCTCTCACCTCCTCAGGAATCAGGTAAGTGGGAAACCTCTTCTCCTCCTGCTGCTTCAAGAGCAGCTCTTTCCTGCCTGGAGGTCTCAGCTGAGAGGGGCTACAGGAGCCCAGGGCTGGGAGCTGCTTGTGCTGGGAGAGGGCAGGGGAGAGAAGGTCTTGTGCAGACAGAGAGAGGCTGGGACTTGTCTGAGGTGGCTCCTGGGCTTTAAGCTGGGCACTGCAATGTGGGCCCGGAGGTGCCTTGGCTGCAGGGTGTTTGGGTGCTGTGCTGCTTCTCACGTGTCCTCACTTTGTGCTTCTCCCTGCCCTCTGTGCCAGGTGCACCTGTGAGCCCCAGCCATGTCCTGCTGCCCGCCCTGCAACCCCTGTGGCCAGTCCTGTGGCCCCTGCCCGCTGGCCAGCAGCTGCAATGAGTGCTGTGTCAGGCAGTGCCAGGACTCCCATGTGGCCATCCAGCCGCCTGCTGTGCTGGTGACCCTGCCTGGGCCCATCCTCAGCTCCTTCCCCCAGAACACCGCCGTGGGATCCTCCACCTCTGCTGCTGTTGGCAGCATCCTCAGCTCTCAGGGAGTGCCCATCAGCTCTGGGGGCCTTGACCTCTCCTGCATCACCAACTGCTATGGTGGCAGCAGGTGCCGTCCCTGCTAAATCTGCTGGCAACCTCCTTGGGCAAGAATTTCCAAGACCTCAGAACATGGTTCTGGGCAGAACATGATTCTGCGCAGGAGACGGAGCTTCTGGACATTCTATTAACAGCTTTAGGATGATTTCTTTCTCCTACTATTCCATATTTCTGTGCTGTCCATGTGTCCCCAGGCCAGCCCAGGGGACCTGTTTGCCTCTCTTTAGGGCAGGCAGATGGACCCCCTGCATGAGCTCCACTGCATCTTAGTGGCTGCTCCTGGTGCTCTCTGTGAACCACATCCTTTTCTTTACACTCAATAAAGTTCTTTTGCATCCAAGCCTTGGCCTCTGAATCATTCTTCATTTTCTGGCAAACCTTCCATATTGCTTAGGGAAAATGGTGGAGGAAGAAGAGGGTTCAACTCCCTTGAAGCTGACAAAGTCATACCTGGCTACTCAACAGCCAAAGGTCATCAGGAAGACCATGGCTCCAAAGTTTGCAAAAGTTGTTTAGGGAAACAGCAATGTCTGGGGACAGCCCATAACCTCACTTCTTTTTCTCCTCCCCTCCATTACCTGGTCTACAGTCCGTGGCCTGCACACAGGAGCATGGGTAGATGAGATACACTCCCTCAGCACATGCAGGACTCAGCTGGTATCCCAGACATGCAGGGCTGAGGTAATTCACAAGTTTCCTATCAGACGTATGCAGGCTAATGCAGTGGTAAATGAATTTCAGCTGAATTTGTGCCAATGTCTTAGGGCTTTATTATAAATTTGTGACATTTCTCACCTGTATGAATGTATGTAATTTGTCCATCGAGTTCTTTCTGGATGAGGCCTTTGATCAAACCAGTGCCCACTGCTGCTGGGTCAACCTTTGACTGACAGTCCACGCTCACTTTGTGACCTCATTCCTGTGTTTGCACAGTACTGTGTTGTGCTTGTCTCCAGGAGAGAGAACAAGGATGTTTGTTGCAAAAATGGGTTGCCTACCTCTGTATGGCCCCTTCTCCAGCCACAGTGTGTTTTTTCTCATGGTGCCTTCTTACCAACAGTCCTTGTTTGGGTCCCTGGCTATCTGTCATTGGTTTTTGAGATGCTTTATCACCTGGGCTTCTGCACCACCTGTGGCTCAAACATCCATACGGACTTGGACTGAAAAAGGAGAAGTAGCGAAGATAGAGAAGGAAGAAAAGCTATATAAACTATCTCTGAATTTGGGGGTTTAATTTCTTTATAATCTCCCACATTTTAATATACAATCTGATTATGAAAATAAAAGGCAAAAATGTTAACATCAGAAGGAAAATCACAGGGTGCAACATTTTATTACGAACTTCAGTTGCTCTTGGTGACCATCCAAATAAAATATCCACATAATTGTGTTCCCTGTCTTTCTCTGGTTGCTTCATCACCTGGTGGATTTTTCTACATGAGGATGAATGGTAATCAAAATTTTCTGTCCATTTTCTCCAGCTTCTTTCAATGGCATTTTTCACATCCAAGTGAGGTTCATTCAGTAGGATCAGACTGCTGCTTTTAAGCCAATGCATAATTAAATCATAACAATTGGCAAGATACAAGAGGAGCTAGATAACTAAAATCACATCCCATAATGTCAACAAAGTTACAAGCACAAATACTAGGGTACTTGCATGTACAATAATGTTGTCTACAAATACAAAATCACAAGGGGTTCTCCCAAAAGCACATCCATTCCATCAGGCCCATCTCCATTGGGATCTAATCCTGACATGATTTGGTATATGCTATATACAGAAGCACCATGCATTTTTACAACACAAACTGTGGCTTACGATTAGTGGGGTCATAAAGGAAAAGTAATAGTTTCTACTATTATCTAGTTGCTAGGAGTTGAATTCCCTTTTGCATTATCCCAGGTTACCTTTTGAACGCCACCTTCCTTTGTAATTGCTGCTCCAGTAAATTGCACCCACAGGAGAGAAGTGGGTGTAGTGCAGAATGCATATGGTTACCATATTGATTAACATAAACAAAAGAAGCCAGGGTTTCAACCTGTGGGTTGAGCTTGTTGGTGTGTCGACCAAATTTGGTTCCTGCTGGCAATGATTGCTCCAACAAAAATGATAAGCAGTTCTTTGATAAGTAACTCAATTTTCAGTGGGATGTGCTGGCACAATTCCCAGTAATGTTCCTGGAAAGATAAAACAGTACAAGTCTCAGCAGAGCTGGCCTAGACAGGTTACCACTTAATTGCTCAAGGTGTATAACAGCTTGGAGTAAGTACCTTTTACACACATTACAAAAGTACCTTTTTCCACTCAGAGTATCTCTCTTCTGTCTCTTTAAATGCAGTTGAGTTGAGTAATAAAAATGACTTTATTACAAATAACACACTTGGCATGGAAATTGTGTAAATTATCTTCTACTGTAAAAACACGGTAGTGCACCGTTGTTGGAGGTTAGGATTTTTCCATTTCTTTTCTTTCTCCCAGGGAATTTTTCTCCCATTTGTTGCCTAAGACATGGGAACAATGATACTTGGGAGAGAAAAGATATGGCTGGGATGGGAAGGAGGGGGGAAGGGTGCAGTTGACTGCAGTCTCTTATCTGGGGGGTGAGCTTGGTGGCCGGGGAGGTTTTCTCTTTGGAAGTGCAGAGACACTGTGGGACTTGGCTGCGGGTGAGGGACTGGGCTCAGCCTTCTCTCGCCTTCTCTCTTGGGGGATTGGAGGGGAGACGGTTGTGGTCTTTGTGCTGGACTGCTGCTGTGGGGAGAATTTGATGACACTGCAGAGTTTTGTCCTTCACTGCTTCCCCTTACCATGGGTGAGCCTCTGCTTGAAAGAGGGGCGAGCACTAGCATCTTTCCTACACCCAATCTCACTGGGAGGGACCCTCACTATCTGCTTGGGTGCCTCAGGAAAAGCCTGGGACCCCAGTGTGCTCCCTCTCTCTGGAAGGAGCATCTCCTGGCTGCTTGCAGGAGCCCTGATGCCACTGCCATCCCCAGGACATCACATGGGAGACCTGAGAGCCAGGGGAAAACTCAAAGCAACCCGCTCCCTCACATTCTCTCTCCTTTGGGGGCTGCCCAGCTCCACTGCTTTCTGCCCCCGCTCTGGTGGTTTTTTGCCACATTTTAATTCACTGCCCCATCTCTGCCTGGACTCCCGCTGCTCCTGCCATGGCTTCAGGGTTTTTTGCAATGCTTCGTTTGTCTCCACGAGCCTGCTCATCTCTGTTGTTCCAGCTTGCCTCTCCAAGGTTCCTCCTACAGCACAATTCACCACCCTCAGTGGCACTGACACCGGCTGCTCCCGTGAGTTTTGCAAAGGGAGCCACTTCCCCTCTCCTCCACCGCCTGAGCTGCCATCGCCTCATGAGGGAGCTGAGCTCGCGCCACAGCGCCCCCTGCTGGCGCGGGGGAATCACCGCACCCGCCCTGCCCGGCCGGGAGCCAGCAGCGCCCCTGCTGGCTGTGCCCGGAACTGCACCGAAGGGGAAAGCGCCTGCGGCCGAGAGAGGCCAGGCCTGGGTGTCTGGGTCTGTTTGGTTTTGCTGCTGCTGTTGTTGTTTGTTTGCCTTGTTATGTATATTCTAGTAGAGAACTGCTGTTCCTTTTCCAACATATTTGTCTGACAGCCCGGCATTTTCAAAGTTATAATAATTTGGAGGGAAGGGTGTAATATTTTCCATTCCATGAAGATTCCCGCCTTCCTTGGCAGACACCTTTGGAGCCATCTTTTCCCTGATTGCCATTGGCTGTGGAGTGGCCAGGGATGTTCTTCATCAACTCCAATGGAAAAGGCAGAAAGGAAAATCCACTACAGGGAGTCCAACGCTCTGCCCATCCACCTTCTACCCTGAGCAGACTGGAACAGTTGCCACGGAAAGAAGGACAACTTAGAGGCCAAGGCTTGGATGCAAAACAACTTTAATGAATGTAAGGTAGAAACAGAGGTGGCTCACAGACAGCACCAGGAGCAGCCACTAAGATGCAGTGGAGCTCATGTAGGGTGTCCATCTGCCTGCCCGAAAGATGGAGGGAGGGCAACACATCCCCCTAGGCTGGCCTGGGGAGACACAGAGAGCAAAGGAAAGACAAAAAAAAGTAGAAGGGAGCAATGGCTCAGACATTAAATACCAAGTCTTAAAGCTCTATCTCCTGCGCAGAGCCAGCTTCTGAGGTCTTGGAGGTTCTTGCCTAAAGACTTTAGGCAGCTTTAGCAGGGACGGCACCTGCTGCCACCATAGCAGTTGGTGATGCAGGAGATGTCAAAGCCCCCAGAGCTGATGGGCACTCCCTGAGAGCTGAGGATGCTGCCAACAGCAGCAGAGGTGGAGGATCCCACGGCGGTGTTCTGGGGGAAGGAGCTGAGGATGGGCCCAGGCAGGGTCACCAGCACAGGGGAGGGTTCAATGACAACGTGGGAGCTCTGGCACTGCCTGACACAGCACTCATTGCAGCTGCTGCCCAGCGGGGTGGGCCCACAGGGCTGGCAGCAAGGGTTGCAGGGCTGGCAGCAGGACATGGCTCGGGCTCACAGGTGCACCTAGGATGGAAGGAAGGGAGAAGCAGAATGTGAGGACAAGTGAGAACCAGCACTACCACCCAAACACCCTGCACAATGTGAGCACCTCCTGGCCCCCATTGCATTGCCCAGCTCAAAGCCCAGGAGCCACCTCAGCCAAGTCCCAGCCTCTCTCTGTCTGCACAAGACCTTCTCTCCCCTGCCCTCTCCCAGCACAAGCAGCTCCCAGCCCTGGGCTCTTGTAGCCCCTCTCAGCTGAGACCTCCAGGCAGGCAAGAGCTGCTCTTGAAGCAACAGCAGGAGGAGGAGGAGAAGAGGTTTCCCACTTACCTGATTCCTGAGGAGGAAGAGAAGGTGAGAGAAGTGGATGAGAGAGCAGAGACTTGGGCTGCCTTTTATAGCAGTCCTGACCTGCCTCAGGCCAACAGGCACCTTAGTGGAAGCCATAATTTTCTGACCAGCTCATGTCAAATGCAAACTATCCCAGCTAATAATGGGGCTGTGTCCTGTTTTCCTGCACTGCTGCCTTTTCATTTCCTGGCTAATTCCGCGTGCTTTCCTATTTGAAGATCTCTTTCTGTAAGTGTCAAAATGAGAGCACCAATGATTTTCAAGGCACAAAGACGTCAGCACAGGCAGAAGTCTCAGATTAATTGTTATTGGCATCCCCTGTGGGGTGGTGATGTTTACCTCTGTCATTCCTGTGGTCTTGGCAGTGACAAAGTTGTCAGAAAATGGTCACTGCTCTTGTACTTCTCTCCCACGTGCCCAGGGACTCTGCTGTGAGGGGACATACTGTGTTTCCACCACAGAGATCTCAGCTAATGACGTTTCCTGACCTTATTTGAATGTACAGTTTTTTGTTTGTTCCATGAAGACATGTGTGAGTACACGTGTGTTAAGTCTAGGCTTGCAGTAAAATTCCTGGTGAAATTAGCAAGAAGGTAGGTAATTCTAGGAGGTATTCAAAAACATTATTAACAAGGCAGTCATTTTTCACAACCAGTGTGAGTTCATGTGAGGAATGCCCTGCTTGTCAAACCTAATTTCCTTTCACAACAAGGTATCCCACCTAGCTGATGAATGGTAGCCAACTGATGCAGTCTTTTATGCAATTCTCTGAAGTTTTTGATACCATTTCTCACAGGATCCTTCTGGACAAAACTAGATAAATACATTTCGTGATGGGTGAGCAACTGGCTCATGGGTCAGGCACAAAGGGTGACAGTGGAGGGGTCACACAGAGTGAAAAGGTCCTGGAGATTATTTGAGTGCTGGCAACTGAGACCACTGCTCAGGTCTCACTAGGAGCAGATGAAGCCTTGGTTTCTGGATATAGGAAGAGCCAATCACTAATCTGAAGATCAACATGCTGCTGGCCAAGACTGGGCCAATAAGGGAGGTTGGTAATGCCTCTGTGATGACATATTTAAGAAGAAAATCAAAACGAAGTCACACAGTTTTTCTCCAAGTAGGGAAGAGGAGGAGTTGAGAACATGGGAGGGGAAACAACATGGCAACTCCAAGATGAGTGGAGAAGGAGGGGCAGGAGGTGCTCCAGGTGCCAGAGCCAGGATTCATCTGCAGGCTGTGGTGAAGACCATGGTGAAACAGCTGTGCCTTTGCAGCCATGGGGATCCACAGGGGATGCAGAGATCCACCTGCAGCCCATAGATCCATGGGGGATGCAGAGATCCACCCACAGCCCCTGGGGATCCATGGGGGATGCAGAGATCCACCCTCGGCTCATGGAGAAGGTGCCCTTGCATTGGATGGATGCCTGGAGGATGCTGTGATCCAGTGGGAGACCTGGTAGAGAGAGGGGCTGTGCTTCCAGGCTGTAGCAGTCTGTCCTTGTAGGAGTGCACCCCGTGGAAAGATAGACCCATGTTGCAGCAGTTTTGAGAGGACTGTCTGCCCATGGGAGGGACTCCCATTACAGCTGGTGCGGTAGGGCTGCTGCTCGTGAGAGTGGACCCACGCTGGAGAAGTTCCCGGGGAACTGTCTCCCATGGAAGGGGCCCTATGGCCTTGCAGGGGAAGGACTCCTCTCCAGGAGCAGTGAAAGAAAATCTCAGTGATGAACTGACCCAAAAACCCCTATGCCCTATCTCACTGTCAGTGGGAAGAAGGGAGGGTCTGGGGGAAAAAAGGTGTATAAAGGGATTATTTTGCTTCTCATCGTCCTCCTCTGATTCTGGTAGTAATAAAGTCACTTTGAAACTTTAAGTTGAGCCTGTTTTGCCCTTGAAGCGTTTCCACCTGGTTCTTATCTCACTCATAAATCCTTTGTTATATTTTTTCCCCTCTCCACTGCCCAGCTGTATCAGGGGAGGGTGAGTGAGTGACTCTTCTGGGTGCCAAGTGTCAAACCACAACACTTGCATAGCTTGAGTGTGCTTGATACCGATTCCAACTTGTGAAATATCTGAGAACTGAATATAACAACAGCAGATGGGCCATTTAGTCATATGCTAAAGGGGGTGTGAGGTACATATCTGTCCCTCTGTGCTGGCCATGTACCCCAGGCAACAGAACAGAGGAAAAGAAGAGATGAAGCTGTGAACTGTTCCCACGCACTGTTGTTTTCTATCTCCACTACCAGTATATTTTGGATTGGTGGTCTAATCACTATTGGCTGTAGAGTAGCAGGGATGTCTTCATCAGGTCCAAGGGAAAGGGCAAAAAGTAAAATCCACTGTAGGTACTCCCACCCTCTTCTTCCTCTATCTTTTTTCCTGAGCAGACTGGAATCGTTCCTACAGGGAGTATGAGGGGCAGACACTAAGATGCAGTGGAGATCCTGGAGGTTGTCCTTCAGCCTCTCCTGTGGAAGGAAGGAGGGAAAAATGTCTTCACTAGACTGGCCCAAAGAGATAAAGACAACAAAAGAAAGAGAAAAGTCAAGAAGGAAATAGCAACCTGAAGCTCTATCATGTGCCCAAACAATGGAGACCTTGGGCATGAAGGTGAGACGCACAAGAGTGGTGCCCCTTTCCTGACAACTTTGCCATAAACTAATCCACAGGCATGAAAGAGGTTCACATCACCTACCCACAGGGGATGCTGCCAGCCCTTGATCTGAGCATTGTGCCTGTGCTGATGTCTTTGTGCCCTGAAGTTCTTGAACCTCTCATCTTGACACTTGGAGAAGTTTGCATAAAAGAAAGCACGTGGAATGCACTAGGAAATGAAAAGGCAGCAGTGCAGGAAAACAGGACACAGCCCCATTATTAGGTGGGATAGTTTGCATTTGACATGAGCTGGTCAGAAAATTATGGCTTCCACAAAGGTGCCTGTTGGCCTGAGGCAGGTCAGGACTGCTATAAAAGGCAGCCCAAGTCTCTGCTCTCTCATTCACTTCTCTCACCTCCTCCTCCTCAGGAATCAGGTGAGTGGGAAGCCTCTTCTCCTGCTTGAAGACCAGCTCTTGCCTGCCTGGAGATCTCAGCCGAGAGGGGCTGTTGTAGTGAGGGGATGGGAGCTGCTTTTCCTATGAGAGGGCCGGGGAGAGAAGGTCTTGTGCAGAGAGAGGCTGGGACTTGTCTGAGGTGGCTCCTGGGCTTTGAGCTGGGCACTGCAATGTGGGCCAGGAGGTGCCTTGGCTGCAGGGTGTTTGGGTGCAGTGCTGCTTCTCACGTGTCCTCACATTCTGCTTCTCCCTTCCTTCCATCCTAGGTGCACCTGTGCTCCCAAGCCATGTCCTGCTGCAGGCCCTGTGACCCTTGCTGCCAGCCCTGTGGGCCCACCCCGCTGGGCAGCAGCTGCAATGAGTGCTGTGTCAGGCAGTGCCAGGACTCCCACGTTGTCATTGAACCCTCCCCTGTGCTGGTGACCCTGCCTGGGCCCATCCTCAGCTCCTTCCCCCAGAACACCGCCGTGGGATCCTCCACCTCTGCTGCTGTTGGCAGCATCCTCAGCTCTCAGGGAGTGCCCATCAGCTCTGGGGGCTTTGACCTCTCCTGCATCACCAACTGCTATGGTGGCAGCAGGTGCCGTCCCTGCTAAATCTGCTGGCAACCTCCTTGGGCAAGAACCTCCATGACCTCAGCACCTGGTCCTGGTCAGGAGATAGAGCTTTGGGACATTGTAATTTGAATTTCAAGGCATTGTCCCTTTCTTCTCCTGTCTCATTTTGCTCTTTCCTTTGCTGTCCATGTATCCTCAAGCCAGTCCAGTGGAGACCTGTTACCCTCTCTTCCCTCTGCAGGAAAGCAGAGGGACACCTCCACTGCATCTTTGTAGATGCTTCTGGTGCCCTCTCTGAGCCACTCTGAGTATTTTTTTCCTCTACACTCAATAAAGTTTTTTTGCATTCATGTATGTGCCTCTGAGTCCTCCTTCGTTCTGTAACAACTGTTTCAATCTGCTCAGGGAAAATAGCTGGAGAAAGAAAATGATGGGATTCCCTGTAGTAGATTTTCCTTTGTGCCTTTTCCCTTGGAGCTGACTAAGCCATCCATAGCTTCTCAGCAGCCAAAGGCTGGGAGACTCCCTCTAAAGGGTGGCAGGAATGGGGAAGGGAAAAACAATTCCTGGGACCAGCCCACAACCTCATCTCTTCCTTCTCCACCTTTCCCTTTCCTGGTCGAGGCTCCATGGCATACAAACAGAATCACAGGCTGGTGAGTTGCACTCCCTCAGCACAGGCAGGCAAAGCTGCTGTCCAGACAATGCAGGGCTGAGACAATTCACAAGCTGGGATTTGTATCAGCCATACTCAGGGTATGCAGTGGTAAATGACTTTTGGTTGACTTTGTGCAATGACTTACTGCTTCACTAAAGGTTCATATTTCTTCCACTTATAGATGGATGTTACCTGAACACCGTCTTCCCTTTTGACCAAACCAGTGCCCAAGAGTATCAGTTAAAGATGATGGACCCTGGTTTTTGTATGCAGTATGTAGCTTATATATAGTTTAGGCTTTTGCAAAGTATTAAAACAGACTATGTGTTAATGTTAAATGCCTTTATTTATGTTAAGAGCTACGTTGGTTCAATGTACTTGTGGAGTATCTTATCTGAATAACAGTGAAAAGAACCAGGAGAATAAACACCAAGAGAAAAATGCAAGGAGAGATTTAATACTGATCCTCCGATTATCAAAAAGTGTCAAACAATGGAATAGAGCTTCCAGAAGTAATTAAATATATAAAATTTATCTACAGGATGGCATTAAGACAAGTCAAAAGTTGAGCCAAACAAAAAAAATTCCCGGAACATGTAAATCCACAAGAATGTTTGAATATGTATAATCCTCATGAATATGCATTTAACCGATGTAATGAAAAAGTATGTAAGAAAATTGTTTTAAGCTAATGGGCTGCTCCTGGCAGTTTGCCAAGCACCTCTGCTCTGGATACTGTCCCTTTTATCCCTTATTAAACTTTTAAAAATTTTAAAGAGTGACCCTTGTTTCTCACATCCACTAAGAGAATTGCTAAAAGCTTATAAACGTTGTCCAACTTCATGAAGAGCGATGTGGGCAAAATCTGCAGTTAGTTGCAGAGAAAACTTGAACTTTGGCAAAAGATGGGAGAGGGAACCCCAGCAAAGGAGAAGACCTGGTATCCATACCAGTGGAGGCTGAACTAAAAGAGAAATATGTTGTGGAGCAGCAACAGAAAGATCTGATTGAGTTGCAAATAGCCTTGGGGGCTGAAACAATAGCCCACCTCAGGGCAGACTGAGAATGGAATGCCCAGAAGAAGCTAGCCCAAAACCTGAAAAACCAGTTAAACAAACTTGTCCAAAGCCAAAGAGCTTTGGACTTGCAAATTAACACTGTTGGGGAAGGTGTGAAGAATTAATTAGAGTTTTTCAGCCCTGAGGAAAAGGTGGACCTCCTTAAACATGATGTCACAGTCCTTAGCCCTTGTGAGTTTAATGCAGCAAAACCAAACCCTCCCTGCACCCTTAACTCCACCCACCTGTAAAAATAGAGGAGGCAAAGAGGGAGGCAGGACTCCCTGAGCCTGGTATCACTTCACTCCACTCTCCAGTCAAGAGGTTTGAGTCAGCAAAGCCAATCCTCCACTTCCTTTCATCCCAAGCTCTGCCCACTTGTAAAGACAAAATTCATTTATCAGGAGGGAGAGTTCACAGTCATATTATCTCTGCAACAGAACTGCTTGAGTTACAAGGGAAAATTTGTAACTGTCCCAAGGAAAACAGAACAGAGAAGGTTTTTAAAATTTCACTGATGGGGATTGTCTTGGTTTAAGATAATTTAAAGAGCTAGGCAATCTAAAATAAGTAATCTTCCCTTAATTCCAACCAACCCCTTTCCACCAATAAAGAACAAAATATGAGTAGATATAAATGAAAAAAATAGCAGTTTACTAAATAACGGTAAATTATGGCTAGATACAAAATTGCTGAACCTCAAAAAACCCACGAGAACCAAGAGAGACATGAAATTCCAGAAATATCCTTCCCAAGGTGTCTGCATGGCTTGAGGGACAAGGGGAAGATGGCATCACACCCTTTCCTTCCAAGATGGCAGGTGACCATGTGGTCCTGGGAGAAAAGGGACAAGATAATGGTAAATCCTACCCGGAAGGGCAAGAACCTGTAGACGAGTTCTAGTGGCTGATGAAGACTTGCCAGCTCACATGGGGTCTGCACTGCTGCCGCTTCCTCCCGCCATTCATGGGGCACCCCTGGTGCTGCTGCTGTGCTCTGCACTCTGCCTGTGGTGGATGGGAAAGGACAGGTCTGTCCACAGCAGCATAGGGTGGTCTGACCCCAGGAACTTGCTCGCTTTTTCACTGCTGGCAGAGTTTTTGAAGTTCATTTCAAAAAAGTTGCTAATTGTGAAATGCAGTCTTTACAAGTGGCTCAAGTTGGTAAATCCAAAGTAACCGCCTTCAAAGCCAAGATCCCAGCTTCAACACAAGGTGAAGAAAAAGAGAAAAGAAGGTGAAGAAAAGAAAAATGTGCCATGAAAGAGAAAGAGTCTCTGTTTCCACATTCTTCTTTCCTGGAGTGGGGGCTAATCCATCTTGACCCGCTTGCTGTAGTGTGGCTGCCTGCGGTGACAGGCAGCACCTGTGTGGTTCACCTCCAGACAGCTCAAAACTGCTACCTGTAGTCTCACTGAGACAATGGAACAAAAACAAAAAGAGAAACCAAAAATGAAGAAGCCTTTCCCAAAGCAAGACCAAGAGCCAATCCAGGCCATAGCCCATGGGGTCTTCGGTTCACAGGAACAGGGACTGCGACTGCGTAGCCTGAATATGGCAGATATTGATATCAGCTTGTGATTCACCTCAGCCTTGCACGTCTGGAGGGCAGCCAGGCCTTGCCAGGTGATGAAGAAGTGTATGGGTTGCTTATCTCATCTGTCTTTGACCATCTGTGCTGACCACAGACCTGTAGACCGTATGATGGAAGGGAGGAGAAGGCAGAGGTGAGCTTGTGGGCTGTCCCCAGAACTTTGTTTCCCATCTCTATTGCTGCGACCCTTCAAAGCCAGGGTTTCCCTGAAGGCCATTCTCTGTGGGGTAGCCAAGGAAGATTTTGACAGATCCAAAAGAAAAGGCATGAAGTAAAATTCACTGCAGGGAGTCCCTTGCTTTCTCCATCTTTTTCCTAGAGTTGACTGGAAGAGTTGTCATGGAAAGAAGGAGGATTTGGAGGCCATGGCTTGGTTGCAAAACAACTTTATTAAGTCCAAAGAAGAAAAGGAGGTGCCTCAGAGAGAGCATGTGGAAGATCAATAGGATGCAGTAGAGTTCCTGCAGGTTGTCCATCTGCCCACTCTAAAGAGGGAGGAAGAGAAAGGGCAACAAGTTCTCCCATGTTGGTCTGGGGAGACACAGATAGCAAAAGAAAGAGATGAAGAGGAGAGAGGAGAAGAAGGGGACAGCAGCTTGAAACTTGAAGTACAATGTCCCAAAACTCTATCTTCTGCCCAGAATGAGGTCCTGAGGTCATGGAGGTCCTTGCCCGAGGAGGTTGCCAGCAGATTTAGCAGGGACGGCACCTGCTGCCACCATAGCAGTTGGTGATGCAGGAGAGGTCAAGGCCCCCAGAGCTGATGGGCACTCCGCCAGAGCTGAGGATGTTGCCAACAGCAGCAGAGGTGGAGGATCCCACGGCGGTGTTCTGGGGGAAGGAGCTGAGGATGGGCCCAGGCAGGGTCACCAGCACAGCAGGCGGCTGGATGGCCACATGGGAGCTCTGGCACTGCTGGACACAGCACTCATTGCAGCTGCTGGCCAGCGGGCAGGGGCCACAGGACTGGCCACAGGGGTTGCAGGGCGGGCAGCAGGACATGGCTGGGGCTCACAGGTGCACCTAGGATGGAAGGAGGGGAGAAGCAGAATGTGAGGACAAAGGAGAACCAACACTACCACCCAAACACCCTGCAGCCCAGGCACCTCCTGGCCCACATTGCAGTGTCCAGCTCAAAGCCCAGGAGCCGCCTCAGCCAAGTCCCAGCCTCTCTCTGTCTGTACAAGACCTTCTCTCCCCTGCCCTCTCCCAGCACAAGCAGCTCCCAGCCCTGGGCTCTTGTAGCCCCTCTCAGCTGAGACCTCCAGCCAGGCAAGAGCTGCTCTTGAAGCAGCAGCAGCAGCTGCAGGAGAAGAGGCTTTGCACTCACCTGATTCCTGAGGAGGAGAAGGAGGTGAGAGAAGTGGATGAGAGAGCAGAGACTTGGGGTGCCTTTTATAGCAGTCCTGCCCTGCCTCAGGCCCACAGGCTCCTTTGTGGAAGTGGTTATTTTCTGACCAGCTCATGTCAAATGCTAACCATCCAAGCTAATAATGGGGCTGTGTACTTATTTCCTGCATTGCTGCCTTTTCATTTCCTGGCTTCTGTCAAATGGCTTCCTATATGAAGGTCTCTCTCTGTAATTGCTGTGCTGAGATGGTCAGTGATTTCCAGGGCAGAAAATGTCAGTACAGGCAGAACATTCTGATCAAGGGCTGGTGGCATCCCTTGTGGTCAGGTGATGTTCACTTGGGTCATTTCTGATTGGATTGTTTATGGCTAAGTTGTCAGGAAATGGGCACCACTGTTGTGCTTCTTGCTCATATGCTTAATAACTGCAACGTGAGGGGACGTGACAGATCTTTTGGTGTTCTTTCTCTCTTCTACTCTGCTCCTTCTTACCTCCTGCTCTCTATGTGTCCACAGGCAAGTGTAGTGGGGATGTGTTGCCCTCTCTCCCTCAGCATGAGAGTCAGATGGACACCCTGCAGGAGCTCCACTGCATCTTAGCGGCTGCTCCTGGTTCCTTCTCTGAGCCACCTCCTCTTCTTCCTTAGATTCATTAATGTTGTGCATCCAAACCTGGACCTCCAAGTCGTCCTGTATTCTGTGGCAACACTTCCAGTCTGCTCAGTGAAAAAGATAGAGAAGCTGGGGATGCTATGGAATAAGTTCTATTTCTTCAAGAAGTTTTTGCAGCAGTGGAGAAGATGCTGGAAAATTCTTTTGACCTTAACACTGAGTGTATGATCCCTATATTCATGGTTGATGCTTAGTTTCGTAGCAGGCAGTGCTTAGTACAAATACCAGAGATTTATGTGGCCTAATGCTTCCTCATTTACTTGTATCAGTGATTAATATGGATTGGCCAATATCCTAGTTTTGAGTACAAGGTTTGTGTGTCAGAGTGAAGAATGATGGAGTAGTACTTTATGACCTGACCACATATTTGGGATACTCTCAAAAAGAAAAAAGATTCATCAGAAAATCTGTAACCATATCCAAACAAATTGATGGAAATATTTAACCTATGTGCATGTATTCAAAAAGTGATGAATATGTATTAGTTTTTGGAATGCAACTTGATCTATTAGGTTAGTGGGCATGCTTAGGGGAGACATCCCCATGCATCCAGCTCTCTAATAAAGTAACGTCAGCTTTCTGACGTAGCTTTCTGAAATTGGTTGGAGAGTTTATTTCCCAGTTTTTGGTGACAGCGGAGCTTTGAGCAGCTTGGTGGAAGGTGTCCCTGCCCATGGCAGTGGGTGGGACAAGATTGTCTAACCTAAACCCTTTGACAACTCTGTGATCTGCGGGCTGTCCTTGGCAGCCCTGTCTTCACCAGGGTCCATCTTCCTTTGTCTGTCTTGCAGTCCCCCCTTGGGCACGGGTTTGGTCAAAGGCTTCCATTGGGAAGGCATTGATGCACAGATTACATCTATCCATACATGGCAGAAATGCGAATTAACAGTGAAGCCCTAAGTCTTCTACACAAACTCAGCCTAAAGTCATTTACCACAGCATATCCTGAGTATGGCTGATTCCAATTCTAACTTCTGAAACATCTCAGCACTGCATCTTAGGACAGAGATGGGCACTGCATGAGCTGAGGGCCCCTATGAGATTGAGATGTGATCCTCATCTGCCTGTGCTGCTGTGTGCAGGCCGTGGACCCTAGACTGGGTAATGGAGGGGAGGAGAAGGAAGGGATGAGGTTGTGGGCTGTTTCCACACATTGCTGTTTCCCAGCTGTTGGGAGGAAAAGGTTGAAACTGAAAGACTTGGAGAGCAGGGTGATAGATTTGCACAAAGTGACCTTGTAGGTGGGGAGGCTGAGAACATCCATGTGGGAAGCTTCACATATTTACTGCTGATTATATCCTGTCTCTTTTGAGAGATAATATAAAAGCTAACGGAACCTTAAGAGGCATCTCTCACAGACAGTCTTGAGCCTCCTGCTGGGAGAGCGAGATATCAAAAAGCTCAAAGGTCATAAATGCACAGCATTGTGATAAACTGCATGTACAAGAGGCCCCTTGAGATACTGGGACAGGCAGTGACCTGCCAGGATTGGACTGACCCTAATGGTGCCACTGTTCCTCTCTTATGTGTCTCTGCAGCTGGCAGTGCCTTGGAACCTGTGACTTAATGAGGTAATGAAATAAATTTACTCTTTGCATTTCAGCTGTGGTTTGGTGACTTGGATGTATCAATTCACACACCAACCCACTCCTGCTACCCTTTGGAGCCTCATTGTTCCTGATGGCCATTGACTGTGCAGTACCCGAGTATGTTTTCCTCAGCTCCAAGACAAAAGGGCACAAAGTAAAATCAACTGTGGGAATTCCCAACCTCTACTTCTCCACCGTTTATCCTATACAGACTGGAAGACTTTCAGTGGAAAGAAAGAGAACTCAGAGGAGAGGCTTGGATGCAAAACAGCTTTATTGAGTCAAAAAAAGAAAAGGGGATGGCTCACAGAAGAGCATCAGGAGCTGCCACTAAGGAGCAGAGGAGTTTCTGCAGGGTGTCCACCACCCTGTACTAATGAGGAAGGGAGGACAACACATCTCCACTAGGCTGGCTTGGGAAGATATGGGGAGCAAAGGAAGGAAAGAGAAAAGTAAAAGAAGAGAAAAATGCCACAATGCCATGAAGCTGTAATGAAAATATCCCAAAGCTCAAGGCCCTGGCCAGAAGCAGGTTCTGAGGTCTTGAAGAATCTTTCCCAAGGATGTTTGCAGCACATTTAGCAGGGACGGCACCTGCTGCCACCATAGCAGTTGGTGATGCAGGAGATGTCAAAGCCCCCAGAGCTGATGGGCACTCCCTGAGAGCTGAGGATGCTGCCAACAGCAGCAGAGGTGGAGGATCCCACGGCGGTGTTCTGGGGGAAGGAGCTGAGGATGGGCCCAGGCAGGGTCACCAGCACAGGGGAGGGTTCAATGACAACGTGGGAGCTCTGGCACTGCCTGACACAGCACTCATTGCAGCTGCTGGCCAGCGGGCAGGGGCCACAGGGCTGGCAGCAAGGGTCACAGGGCCTGCAGCAGGACATGGCTGGCGCTCACAGGTGCACCTGGCACAGAGGGCAGGGATAAGAAAAAAGTAAGGACATTTCTTGAGAAGCAGCACTGCACCCAAACACCCTGCAGCCCAGGCACCTCCTGGCCCCCATTGCATTGCCCAGCTTAAAGCCCAGGAGCCACCTCAGCCAAGTCCCAGCCTCTCTCTGTCTGTACAAGACCTTCTCTCCCCTGCCCTCTCCCAGCAGAAGCAGCTCCCAGCCCTGGGCTCTTGTAGCCCCTCTCAGCTGAGACCTCCAGCCAGGCAAGAGCTGCTCTTGAAGCAGCAGCAGCTGCAGGAGGAGAAGAGGCTTCCCACTCACCTGATTCCTGAAGAGGAGAAGGAGGTGAGAGAAATGGATGAGAGAGCAGAGACTTGGGCTGCCTTTTATAGCAGTCCTGCCCTGCCTCAGGCCCACAGGCACCATTGTGGAAGTCATAATTTTCTGACCAGTACATGGCAAATGTGCACCATCCCAGTCAATAGTACGGGTTTCATTCCTGGTTTCCTGCACTGGTGCCTTTTCATTTCCCGGCTAATTCTCTGTGCTTTCCTACATGAAGTGTCATTTCTCTAAATGCTGGGATGAGAGATTCAAGGATTTCCTGGGCAAAACCAATGCTGGGTGCATTTAGAATGCTCAGATCATCAGCTGGCAGCATCCTCTGCAGAAAAATATGTTCACCTGTGTCATTCCTGTGGGTTTGGTTTTGTCCAAGTTGTCAGGAAATGGGCGTCAGTCTCGTGCTCCTTGGCCACATGCCCAAGGACTGCCATGTGAGGGCTCATGACACATCATTTTCTGTTGCTTTTCCCATCTCTCCATGATGGTCACTCACTGTTGCACACAGGTCTGCATCTGCTGGTAGGGTTGGACCCTGTTGCTTCTCAAAGAGTGCTCAGAGAAAAATTGTGTTGGCCTCATTTGGCTCATGGTCTTTCTGTGCACTCTCTGTGGGTCCTGTGGGAATACCAAGAGTTATTTGGAGCCTGATCCTTGTCCAGGATACCTGAGTAATTTTCTGCCACTCTTTTCCCCAGTATCTCCTCAGCAGAGTTCCCATAACTAAACATACTTTCTGTTGCTAACTCTCTGGGATCATGCCGATCATTGCATTATTCCATGCAGGTTTGTTTGAGCACTTTTGCCTCATTCTGTGCTTGGGTGACCCTTCTGAGGGCACGTGCAGGTCAGAGCAGCAGGATTCTTCCCTGGAGTGTTCATGATCTCAGAGAGAAAGATGTTTCCTTTGCCATCAGGAAAGGCACTTTGTGTGGAATCTACAGCTGAATGGTCATGGCTTCAAGCAGATCGAGAACTAGCTTCTGAAACTGAAATCAGCTTCTGCCTCCTGCACTCTCCCTTTCTTTTTTTATGGAGAGGGAGAAACACCAAGGCAAGCTTGCCCACTTCTGCAGGTTGTTATCATTCAGTGGATCCCCTTCTGGTGGAATGTTGCTGGTGACCTGAGTGGTACACAGGCTCCTCCTGTCCAGGCCAATGCCACATGCACCGCTACATCTCAGCATCCAGGAGCTGACTGAGGAGGGTTCCAAGACCCCCCAGCAAATGGTTCTTGGACCAAAGGAACCCATATTCAGGTATTGCTCTGCTGTGAGATATAACCACATAACATAGCTGAATCCTGCTCCCTCCACTTTTGTGGCTGTTGAGGGTCAGAATCTTTTCATTTGATTCTTTTCCCTCAGGGAATTTTATCCCATAATTTGCTAGGAAACATTAACGACTGGGTACTAAAGAAAGTGAAAGAAGTGGCCAAGCTTGAGTGAGAAGGACATCAGGATGAACATCTCTTCTCTGAGGGTTTCTCCTGTAGGCCAGTGATGCTGAGACATTTCGACAAGGATGACGGGCTTAGTTGCTGCCCCTGGCTCTCTTTGTCTCTCAGCTATCGTAGGGGAGAGAAAATGCAGAGCTGTGGGGAGAATTCATCACCACTGCTGGGTTCCGTCTCCTGCTGACTTTATTTTACTGTGTGTGGAGCTCTGCTTGTAAGAGCAGGCATTGATTTGGAACCTTGTCAACATTCTACCTCACTAAAAGTGGGACTTTTCACCATATGTTAATATGTCCAAGTGCTCAGAATCTGCACCCCGCCTTTCCTTGCAATGTTAGAGTCAGGATTCCACTGCAGGGCCCCTGCTGCTTCTTCAGCACTGTTCTGTGTTTTGCAGCACTGTAGCCCTGCAGGCCCAGCCTGCTGAGATATCCCGCAGTTCCAGCTGCAGCTGCAGAGCTGCTGATCAATCTTGTCCACCACCCCAGGAGTTCTTACTTGATCCTGCCATTCCCACTGGTTTCTCCAGAGAGTGCATCTGGGCACTGGATCAGCTGCCCCTCAGACTTTGCAAAGCCAAGCCGTTCTTCCATCCCTTCCCATCTCAGTCGAGCCGTCACTACTGCATGACACCCAAGCACTCGCCACAGCGCCCTCTGCTGCCGTGGGGGAATCATCGCACGCACCCCACCCAGCCCGGAGCCAGCAGCGCCCCTGCTGGCTGTGCCCGGAGGTGCGGTCCCCTCAGCCCTGTGTGTCTGGGCAGCAGCTGGGCCCTGCCGAGTGCTGAGGGACTGTGTGAGGTTTGGATCTCATCTCCTTGTTCCGAGGATTGCTGCCCACACACTCTAGGCCAGGCAATGAAGGAGGGATAGGAAGACATGAGTTGTGGGCTGTTCCCAATCCCTGTTGTTTCCCATTCCCACACCTATGGAGCCAAAGTCTCCATGATGGGCTTTGGCTGCTGAATAGCCAGGGATGTTCTTCATCAGCTCCAAGGGAAATGGGCACAAAGTAAAATATGTTACAGCGAGCCCCAAACATTGATTTCTCCACCTTTTTCTTGGGCAGTCTGGAACAGTTCCCCCAAAACAACAGATGACACAGAGAGACCAAGGTTTGAATGCAACACAGTTTTAATAAATTGAAAGAAGAAAAGGAGATGGCGCACAGAGAGCACCAGAAGCAGCTACTAAGATGGAGCTCCCATGTGGTGTTCTTTGCACTGCTCTGCAAAGGGAGGAAGGACGGCAGGTCCACACTACACATCCTAGGGGAGTGAGGGACAGAAAAGGAGAGGAGAATAGAACAAGGGAGCGATGGTCCAAAGCTCTAAATACAATGTCCAGAAGCTCTATTTCCTGCCCAAAACCATGCTTTGAAGGCTTGAGCATTGTTGCCAAAAGACATTGCCAGCAGCTTTAGCAGGGACGGCACCTGCTGCCACCATAGCAGTTGGTGATGCAGGAGATGTCAAAGCCCCCAGAGCTGATGGGCACTCCCTGAGAGCTGAGGATGCTGCCAACAGCAGCAGAGGTGGAGGATCCCACGGCGGTGTTCTGTGGAGAGGAGCTGAGGATGGGCCCAGGCAGGGTCACCAGCACAGCAGGCGGCTGGATGGCCACATGGGAGCTCTGGCACTGCCTGACACAGCACTCATTGCAGCTGCTGGCCAGCGGGCAGGGCCCACAGGGCTGGCAGCAAGGGTCACAGGGCCTGCAGCAGGACATGGCTCGGGCTGAAAGGTGCACCTGGCACAGAGGGCAGGGAGAAGCACAAAGTGAGGACACGTGAGAAGCAGCAATGCACCACCCAAACACCCTGCAGCCAAGGCACCTCCTGGCCCACATTGCAGTGCCCAGCTCAAAGCCCAGGAGCCACCTCAGCCAAGTCCCAGCCTCTCTCTGTCTGCACAAGACCTTCTCTCCCCTGCCCTCTCCCAGCAGAAGCAGCTCCCAGCCCTGGGCTCCTGTAGCCCCTCTCAGCTGAGACCTCCAGCCAGGAAAGTGCTTGCCATGAAACAGCAGCAGGAGGAGAAGAGTCTTCCCACTCACCTGATTCCTGAAGAGGAGGAGGTGAGAAAAGTGGATGCGGGAGCAGAGACTTGGACTGCCTTTTATAGCAGTCCTGACCTGCCTCAGGTGCAGAGGCACTGTTGTGGAAGTCATAATTTTCTGACCAGTACATGGCAAATGTGCACCATCCCAGTTAATGGTATGGGTTCTGTCCTGGTTTCCTGCACTGGTGCCTTTTCATTTCCTGAGTAATTCTCTGTTCTTTCCTACATGAAGAGTCATTTGTCTAAGTGCTGGGATGAGAGATTCAAGGGTTTCCTGGGCAAAACCAATGCTGTGTGCATTTAGAAGTCTCAGATCATCAGCTGGCAGCATCCTCTGCAGAAAAGTATGTTCACCTGTGTCATTCCTGTGGGTTTGGTTTTGTCCAAGTTGTCAGGAAATGGGCGTCAGTCTCGTGCTCCTTGGCCACATGCCCAAGGACTGCCATGTGAGGGCTCATGACACATCATTTTCTGTTGCTTTTCCCATCTCTCCATGATGGTCACTCACTGTTGCACACAGGTCTGCATCTGCTGGTAGGGTTGGACCCTGTTGCTTCTCAAAGAGTGCTCAGAGAAAAATTGTGTTGGCCTCATTTGGCTCATGGACTTTCTGTGCAACCTCTGTGGTCCTCTCAGAATACCAGGAGTTACCTGGGACTGGATCCTTGTCCAGGATACCTGAGTAATTTTCTGCCACAATTGCCCCTAGTATCTCCTCATCAGAGTTCCCAGAACTGCACATCTTTTCTGTCTGTTCCTGTCTCTTTGCTAACTCTGTGTGACCATACAGATCATTGCATTATTCCATGCTGGCGTGTTTGAGCACACGTGCATCATTCTGTGCTTGGGTGACCCTCCTGAGGGTATGTGCAGGTCAGAGCAGAAGGGCTCTTCCCTGGAGTGTTCATGATCTCAGAGAGAAAGATGTTTCCTTTGCCATCAGGAAAGGCACTTTGTATGGAATCTACCGCTGAATGGTCGTGGCTTGAAGGTGGCAGAGAAATGAGCACTGAAATCAGCTTCTGCCTCCTGCACTCTCCAATTCTTGTTTTATGGAGAGGGAGAAACACCATGGCTGCTTGCCCACTTCTGCAGGTTGTTATCATTCAGTGGATCCCCTTCTGGTGGAATGTTGCTGGTGGCCAGGATGTGACACAGGCTCCTGCTGTCCAGGCCAATGGCAGATGTATTTCTGCATCTCAGCATCCTGGAGCTGACTGAGCAGGACTCAGACCCTCCTGGAAATGGTTCTTGGACCAAAGGAACCCCTATTCAGGTGTTGCTCTGCTGTGAGACATAGGACAGTGTGATTGACCCACACAGCATAGCTGAGTGTTGCTCCCTCCCCTTTAGAAGCTGTTGAGGGTCAGAATCTTTTCATTTCGGTGGTTTTTCCTCAAGGAATTTTGTCTCATAAGTTGCTTGGAAACATTAACGACTGCGTACTTCACAATGAAAAAAGCAGTGGCCAAGCTCAGGGGAGGAGGGAATCTGGCTGCATTTCTCTTATCTGTGGGTTTCTCCGGAAGGCCAGAAATGCAAAGACATTTGGAGTGGGAAAATGGGGTTGGGTGCAGACCCTGGATCTCTTTCTCTCTCAGCTTTCAGAGGGCAGAGAGGCTGCAGCAGTGTTGCATGTCTTGCTGCCTTTTTTTTTACTGTGCCTGGAGCTCTGCTCCTCGGAGCAACCGTCGCACTGGCACCTTGTTTACAGTCTACCTCAGTAAAAGATGGAGTTTTCACGAGATGTTCAGCTGCTTGGAATACCCAACCCGCCTTTCCTTGCACTGTTTGGAGCCGGGCTGCCTCTGTTGGGCCCCTGCTGCTTTTTTTGGAACGGCTCTGGATTTTGCTGCACTGTAGCCCCCTGCCTGTTGACACAACCCACAGCTCCACCGAGAGCTGCAGAGCTTCTACTACATCTTATGCACCACCCTGGGATTTTCACTCATTTCTGCCATTACAGCTTGTTACTCCTGAGAGTCCAGCGGGGGTAATAGGATCATGGCTACCTCTTGGTCTTTGTAAAGCGAAGCCTTTTTATCATTCCTTCCCGTCTCAGTCAAGCCGCCATCACACACGGCCTAGGACCTCAGGCCACAACGCCCTCTGCTGCCATGGGGGAATCATTGCAGGCGCCCTGTCAGGCCGGGAGCCAGCAGCGCCCCTGCTGGCTGTGCCCGGAGGTGCGGTCCCCTCAGCCCTGTGTGTCTGGGCAGCCGCTGGGCCCTGCCAAGTACTGAGAGACAGTGTGAGGTTTGGATCTCATCTCCTTGTTCCCAGGAGGGCTGGCCACAGCCGCCAGGCCAGGCAATGAAGGAAGGATGGGAAGAGATGAGTTGTGGGCTGTCCCCTGGTGTTGTTCTTTCCCATTCCCACTCCTTTGGACCCAAAGTCTCCATGATTGCTTTGGCTGCTGAGTAGCCAGGGATGTTCTTCATCAGCTCCAAACAAAAAGGAGACAAAATAAAATCCACTGCAGCGAGCCCCAAACATTGCATCCTCCATCTTTTTCCTGAGAAAACTGGAGGGCTTGCCCCAGAACAACAGACAACTCAGAGGCCAAGGCTTGAATGCAACACAATTTTAATGAGGTTAAAGAAGAAAAGGAGATGGCCCACAGAGAGCACCAGGAGCAGCCACTAAGATGGAGCTCCCATGTGGTGTTCTTTGCAGTGCTCTGCAGAGGGGGGAAGGACGGCACGCCCACACTAGACTGCCATGGGGAGAAAAGGAGAGGAGAATAGAACAAGGAAGCGATGGTCCAAAGCTCTAAATACAATATCCAGAAGCTCTATTTCCTGCCCAAAACCATGCTTTGAAGGCTTGGGCGTTGTTGCCAGAAGACATTGCCAGCAGCTTTAGCAGGGAAGGCACCTGCTGCCACCATAGCAGTTGGTGATGCAGGAGAGGTCAAAGCCCCCAGAGCTGATGGGCACTCCGCCAGAGCTGAGGATGCTGCCAACAGCAGCAGAGGTGGAGGATCCCACGGCGGTGTTCTGTGGGGAGGAGCTGAGGATGGGCCCAGGCAGGGTCACCAGCACAGCAGGCGGCTGAATGACAACGTGGGAGCTCTGGCACTGCCTGACACAGCACTCATTGCAGCTGCTGGCCAGCGGGCAGGGGCCACAGGGCTGGCAGCAAGGGTCACAGGGCTTGCAGCAGGACATGGCTGGGGCTCACAGGTGCACCTGGCACAGAGGGCAGGGAGAAGAAAAAAGTAAGGACATTTCTTGAGTAGCAGCACTGCACCCAAACACCCTGCAGCCCAGGCACCTCCTGACCCCCATTGCATTGCCCAGCTTAAAGCCCAGGAACCCCCTCAGACAAGTCCCAGCCTCTCCCTGTCTGCACAAGACCTTCTCTCCCCTGCCCTCTCCCAGCACAAGTAGCTCCCAGCCCTGGGCTCCTGTAGCCCCTCTCAGCTGAGACCTCCAGACAGGCAAGAGCTGCTCTTGAAGCAGCAGCAGCAGCTGCAGGAGGAGAATAGGCTTCCCACTCACCTGATTCCTGAAGAGGAGGAGGTGAAAGAAGTGGATGAGAGAGCGGAGTCTTGGGCTGCCTTTTATAGCAGTCCTGCCCTGCCTCAGGCCCACAGGCACTGTAGTGGAAGTCATAATCTTCTGACCAGTACATGGCAAATGTGCATCATCCCAGGTAATAGTAGGGGTTTCATTCCTGATTTCCTGCACTGCTGCCTTTTCATTTCCTGGCTAATTCTCTGTGCTTTCCTACATGAAAGGCCATTTCTCTAAATGCTGGGATGAGAGATTCAGGGGTTTCCTGGGCAAAACCAATGCTGGGTGCATTTAGAATGCTCAGATCATCAGCTGGCAGCATCCTCTGCAGAAAAATATGTTCACCTGTGTCATTCCTGTGGGTTTGGTTTTGTCCAAGATGTCAGGAAATGGGCGTCAGTCTCGTGCTCCTTGGCCACATGCCCAAGGACTGTCATGTGAGGGCTCATGACACATCATTTTCCTGTTGCTTTTCCCATCTCTCCGTGATGGTCACTCACTGTTGCACACAGGTCTG
Organism: Molothrus ater; assembly: GCF_012460135.2. Taxonomy (NCBI): domain Eukaryota; kingdom Metazoa; phylum Chordata; class Aves; order Passeriformes; family Icteridae; genus Molothrus; species Molothrus ater. Next base: position 2,224,587 of record NC_050504.2, on the reverse strand, counting down.
CATCTGCTGGTAGGGTTGGACCCTGTTGCTTCTCAAAGAGTGCTCAGAGAAAAATTGTGTTGGCCACATTTGGCTCATGGTCTTTCTGTGCACTCTCTGTGGTCCTGTGGGAATACCAAGAGTTGTCATGGGCTGGATCCTTGTCCAGGATACCTGAGTAATTTTTGGGCACAATTGCCCCTTTTATCTCCGCATCAGAGTTCCCAGAACTGCACATCTTTTCTGTGTGTTCCTGTCTCTTTGCTAACTCTGTGTGACCATACAGATCATTGCATTATTCCATGCTGGCGTGTTTGAGCACACGTGCATCATTCTGTGCTTGGGTGACCCTCCTGAGGGTATGTGCAGGTCAGAGCAGAAGGGCTCTTCCCTGGAGTGTTCATGATCTCAGAGAGAAAGATGTTTCCTTTGCCATCAGGAAAGGCACTTTGTATGGAATCTACCGCTGAATGGTCGTGGCTTGAAGGTGGCAGAGAAATGAGCACTGAAATCAGCTTCTGCCTCCTGCACTCTCCAATTCTTGTTTTATGGAGAGGGAGAAACACCATGGCTGCTTGCCCACTTCTGCAGGTTGTTATCATTCAGTGGATCCCCTTCTGGTGGAATGTTGCTGGTGGCCAGGATGTGACACAGGCTCCTGCTGTCCAGGCCAATGGCAGATGTATTTCTGCATCTCAGCATCCTGGTGCTGACTGAGCAGGGTGAGACCCCTCAGGAAATGGTTCTTGGACCAAAGGAACCCCTATTCAGGTGTTGCTCTGCTGTGAGACATAGGACAGTGTGATTGACCCACACAGCATAGCTGAGTGTTGCTCCCTCCCCTTTAGAAGCTGTTGAGGGTCAGAATCTTTTCATTTCGGTGGTTTTTCCTCAAGGAATTTTGTCTCATAAGTTGCTTGGAAACATTAACGACTGCGTACTTCACAATGAAAAAAGCAGTGGCCAAGCTCAGGGGAGGAGGGAATCTGGCTGCATTTCTCTTATCTGTGGGTTTCTCCGGAAGGCCAGAAATGCAAAGACATTTGGAGTGGGAAAATGGGGTTGGGTGCAGACCCTGGATCTCTTTCTCTCTCAGCTTTCAGAGGGCAGAGAGGCTGCAGCAGTGTTGCATGTCTTGCTGCCTTTTTTTTTACTGTGCCTGGAGCTCTGCTCCTCGGAGCAACCGTCGCACTGGCACCTTGTTTACAGTCTACCTCAGTAAAAGATGGAGTTTTCACGAGATGTTCAGCTGCTTGGAATACCCAACCCGCCTTTCCTTGCACTGTTTGGAGCCGGGCTGCCTCTGTTGGGCCCCTGCTGCTTTTTTTTGGAACTGCTCTGGATTTTGCTGCACTGTAGCCCCCTGCCTGTTGACACAACCCACAGCTCCACCGAGAGCTGCAGAGCTTCTACTACATCTTATGCACCACCCTGGGATTTTCACTCATTTCTGCCATTACAGCTTGTTACTCCTGAGAGTCCAGCGGGGGTAATAGGATCATGGCTACCCCTTGGTCTTTGTAAAGCGAAGCCTTTTTATCATTCCTTCCCGTCTCAGTCAAGCCGCCATTACCTCATGGCCTAGGACCTCAGGCCACAACGCCCTCTGCTGCCATGGGGGAATCATTGCAGGCGCCCTGCCAGGCCGGGAGCCAGCAGCGCCCCTGCTGGCTGTGCCCGGAGGTGCGGTCCCCTCAGCCCTGTGTGTCTGGGCAGCAGCTGGGCCCTGCCAAGTACTGAGAGACAGTGTGAGGTTTGGATCTCATCTCCTTGTTCCCAGGAGGGCTGGCCACAGCCGCCAGGCCAGGCAATGAAGGAAGGATGGGAAGAGATGAGTTGTGGGCTGTCCCCTGGTGTTGTTCTTTCCCATTCCCACTCCTTTGGACCCAAAGTCTTCCTGATGGCTTTGGCTGCTGAGGAGCCAGGGATGTTCTTCATCAGCTCCAAACGAAAAGGAGACAAAATAAAATCCACTGCAGCGAGCCCCAAACATTGCATCCTCCGTCTTTTTCCTGAGAAAACTGGAGGGCTTGCCCCAGAACAACAGACAACTCAGAGGCCAAGGCTTGAATGCAACACAATTTTAATGAGGTTAAAGAAGAAAAGGAGATGGCTCACAGAGAGCACCAGGAGCAGCCACTAAGATGGAGCTCCCATGTGGTGTTCTTTGCAGTGCTCTGCAGAGGGGGGAAGGACGGCACGCCCACACTAGACTGCCATGGGGAGAAAAGGAGAGGAGAATAGAACAAGGAAGCGATGGTCCAAAGCTCTAAATACAATATCCAGAAGCTCTATTTCCTGCCCAAAACCATGCTTTGAAGGCTTGGGCATTGTTGCCAGAAGACATTGCCAGCAGCTTTAGCAGGGACGGCACCTGCTGCCACCATAGCAGTTGGTGATGCAGGAGAGGTCAAAGCCCCCAGAGCTGATGGGCACTCCCTGAGAGCTGAGGATGCTGCCAACAGCAGCAGAGGTGGAGGATCCCACGGCGGTGTTCTGTGGGGAGGAGCTGAGGATGGGCCCAGGCAGGGTCACCAGCACAGCAGGCGGCTGGATGGCCACGTGGGAGCTCTGGCACTGCCTGACACAGCACTCATTGCAGCTGCTGGCCAGCGGGCAGGGGCCACAGGGCTGGCAGCAAGGGTCACAGGGCCTGCAGCAGGACATGGCTGGGGCTCACAGGTGCACCTGGCACAGAGGGCAGGGAGAAGAAAAAAGTAAGGACATTTCTTGAGTAGCAGCACTGCACCCAAACACCCTGCAGCCCAGGCACCTCCTGGTCCACATTGCATTGCCCAGTTTAAAGCCCAGGAACCCCCTCAGACAAGTCCCAGCCTCTCCCTGTCTGCACAAGACCTTCTCTCCCCTGCCCTCTCCCAGCACAAGCAACTCCCAGCCCTGGGCTCCTGTAGCCCCTCTCAGCTGAGACCTCCAGCCAGGCAAGAGCTGCTCTTGAAGCAGCAGCAGCAGCTGCAGGAGGAGAATAGGCTTCCCACTCACCTGATTCCTGAAGAGGAGGAGGTGAAAGAAGTGGATGAGAGAGCGGAGTCTTGGGCTGCCTTTTATAGCAGTCCTGCCCTGCCTCAGGCCCACAGGCACCATTGTGGAAGTCATAATTTTCTGACCAGTACATGGCAAATGTGCATCATCTCAGGTAATAGTAGGGGTTTCATTCCTGATTTCCTGCACTGCTGCCTTTTCATTTCCTGGCTAATTCTCTGTGCTTTCCTACATGAAAGGCCATTTCTCTAAATGCTGGGATGAGAGATTCAAGGATTTCCTGGGCAAAACCAATGCTGGGTGCATTTAGAATGCTCAGATCATCAGCTGGCAGCATCCTCTGCAGAAAAATATGTTCACCTGTGTCATTCCTGTGGGTTTGGTTTTGTCCAAGTTGTCAGGAAATGGGCGTCAGTCTCGTGCTCCTTGGCCACATGCCCAAGGACTGCCATGTGAGGGCTCATGACACATCATTTTCTGTTGCTTTTCCCATCTCTCCGTGATGGTCACTCACTGTTGCACACAGGTCTGCATCTGCTGGTAGGGTTGGACCCTGTTGCTTCTCAAAGAGTGCTCAGAGAAAAATTGTGTTGGCCTCATTTGGCTCATGGTCTTTCTGTGCACTCTCTGTGGTCCTCTGGGAATACCAGGAGTTATCTGGAACCTGATCCTTGTCCAGGATACCTGAGTAATTTTCTGCCACTCTTTTCCCCAGTATCTCCTCATCAGAGTTCCCAGAAGTGCACATCTTTTCTGTGTGTTACTGTCTCTTTGCTAACTCTGTGTGACCATACAGATCATTGCATTATTCCATGCTGGCGTGTTTGAGCACACTTTTGCCTCATTCTGTGCTTGGGTGACCCTCCTGAGGGTATGTGCAGGTCAGAGCAGAAGGGCTCTTCCCTGGAGTGTTCATGATCTCAGAGAGCAAGATGTTTCCTTTGCCATCAGGAAAGGCACTTTGTATGGAATCTACCGCTGAATGGTCGTGGCTTGAAGGTGGCAGAGAAATGAGCACTGAAATCAGCTTCTGCCTCCTGCACTCTCCAATTCTTGTTTTATGGAGAGGGAGAAACACCATGGCTGCTTGCCCACTTCTGCAGGTTGTTATCATTCAGTGGATCCCCTTCTGGTGGAATGTTGCTGGTGGCCAGGATGTGACACAGGCTCCTGCTGTCCAGGCCAATGGCAGATGTATTTCTGCATCTCAGCATCCTGGTGCTGACTGAGCAGGGTGAGACCCCTCAGGAAATGGTTCTTGGACCAAAGGAACCCCTATTCAGGTGTTGCTCTGCTGTGAGACATAGGACAGTGTGATTGACCCACACAGCATAGCTGAGTGTTGCTCCCTCCCCTTTAGAAGCTGTTGAGGGTCAGAATCTTTTCATTTCGGTGGGTTTTCCTCAAGGAATTTTGTCTCATAAGTTGCTTGGAAACATTAACGACTGCGTACTTCACAATGAAAAAAGCAGTGGCCAAGCTCAGGGGAGGAGGGAATCTGGCTGCATTTCTCTTATCTGTGGGTTTCTCCGGAAGGCCAGAAATGCAAAGACATTTGGAGTGGGAAAATGGGGTTGGGTGCAGACCCTGGATCTCTTTCTCTCTCAGCTTTCAGAGGGCAGAGAGGCTGCAGCAGTGTTGCATGTCTTGCTGCCTTTTTTTTTACTGTGCCTGGAGCTCTGCTCCTCGGAGCAACCGTCGCACTGGCACCTTGTTTACAGTCTACCTCAGTAAAAGATGGAGTTTTCACGAGATGTTCAGCTGCTTGGAATACCCAACCCGCCTTTCCTTGCACTGTTTGGAGCCGGGCTGCCTCTGTTGGGCCCCTGCTGCTTTTTTTGGAACGGCTCTGGATTTTGCTGCACTGTAGCCCCCTGCCTGTTGACACAACCCACAGCTCCACCGAGAGCTGCAGAGCTTCTACTACATCTTATGCACCACCCTGGGATTTTCACTCATTTCTGCCATTACAGCTTGTTACTCCTGAGAGTCCAGCGGGGGTAATAGGATCATGGCTACCCCTTGGTCTTTGTAAAGCGAAGCCTTTTTATCATTCCTTCCCGTCTCAGTCAAGCCGCCATTACCTCATGGCCTAGGACCTCAGGCCACAACGCCCTCTGCTGCCATGGGGGAATCATCGCAGGCGCCCTGCCAGGCCGGGAGCCAGCAGCGCCCCTGCTGGCTGTGCCCGGAGGTGCGGTCCCCTCAGCCCTGTGTGTCTGGGCAGCAGCTGGGCCCTGCCAAGTACTGAGAGACAGTGTGAGGTTTGGATCTCATCTCCTTGTTCCCAGGAGGGCTGGCCACAGCCGCCAGGCCAGGCAATGAAGGAAGGATGGGAAGAGATGAGTTGTGGGCTGTCCCCCGGTGTTGTTGTTTTCCATTCCCACTCCTTTGGACCCAAAGTCTCCATGATGGCTTTGGCTGCTGAGGAGCCAGGGATGTTCTTCATCAGCTCCAAACGAAAAGGAGACAAAATAAAATCCACTGCAGCGAGCCCCAAACATTGCATCCTCCGTCTTTTTCCTGAGAAAACTGGAGGGCTTGCCCCAGAACAACAGACAACTCAGAGGCCAAGGCTTGAATGCAACACAATTTTAATGAGGTTAAAGAAGAAAAGGAGATGGCTCACAGAGAGCACCAGGAGCAGCCACTAAGATGGAGCTCCCATGTGGTGTTCTTTGCAGTGCTCTGCAGAGGGGGGAAGGACGGCACGCCCACACTAGACTGCCACGGGGAGAAAAGGAGAGGAGAATAGAACAAGGAAGCGATGGTCCAAAGCTCTAAATACAATTTTCTGAAGCTCTATTTCCTGCCCAAAACCATGCTTTGAAATCTTGGGCGTTGTTGCCAGAAGACATTGCCAGCAGCTTTAGCAGGGACGGCACCTGCTGCCACCATAGCAGTTGGTGATGCAGGAGAGGTCAAAGCCCCCAGAGCTGATGGGCACTCCGCCAGAGCTGAGGATGCTGCCAACAGCAGCAGAGGTGGAGGATCCCACGGCGGTGTTCTGGGGGAAGGAGCTGAGGATGGGCCCAGGCAGGGTCACCAGCACAGGGGAGGGTTCAATGACAACGTGGGAGCTCTGGCACTGCCTGACACAGCACTCATTGCAGCTGCTGGCCAGCGGGCAGGGGCCACCGGGTTGGCAGCAAGGGTCACAGGGCCTGCAGCAGGACATGGCTGGGGCTCACAGGTGCACCTGGCACAGAAGGCAGGGAGAAGAAAAAAGTAAGGACATTTCTTGAGTAGCAGCACTGCACCCAAACACCCTGCAGCCCAGGCACCTCCTGACCCCCATTGCATTGCCCAGCTTAAAGCCCAGGAGCCACCTCAGCCAAGTCCCAGCCTCTCTCTGTCTGCACAAGACCTTCTCTCCCCTGCCCTCTCCCAGCACAAGCAGCTCCCAGCCCTGGGCTCTTGTATCCCCTCTCAGCTGAGACCTCCAGCCAGGCAAGAGCTGCTCTTGAAGCAGCAGCAGCAGCAGGAGGAGGAGAAGAGGCTCCCCACTCACCTGATTCCTGAAGAGGAGGAGGTGAAAGAAGTGGATGAGAGAGCGGAGTCTTGGGCTGCCTTTTATAGCAGTCCTGCCCTGCCTCAGGCCCACAGGCACTGTAGTGGAAGTCATAATTTTCTGACCAGTACATGGCAAATGTGCATCATCCCAAGTAATAGTAGGGGTTTCATTCCTGATTTCCTGCACTGCTGCCTTTTCATTTCCTGGCTAATTCTCTGTGCTTTCCTACATGAAAGGCCATTTCTCTAAATGCTGGGATGAGAGATTCAGGGGTTTCCTGGGCAAAACCAATGCTGGGTGCATTTAGAATGCTCAGACCATCAGCTGGCAGCATCCTCTGCAGAAAAATATGTTCACCTGTGTCATTCCTGTGGCTTTGGTTTTGTCCAAGTTGTCAGGAAATGGGTGTCAGTCTCGTGCTCCTTGGCCACATGCCCAAGGACTGCCATGTGAGGGCTCATGACACATCATTTTCTGTTGCTTTTCCCATCTCTCCGTGATGGTCACTCACTGTTGCACACAGGTCTGCATCTGCTGGTAGGGTTGGACCCTGTTGCTTCTCAAAGAGTGCTCAGAGAAAAATTGTGTTGGCCTCATTTGGCTCATGGTCTTTCTGTGCACTCTCTTTGGGTCCTGTGGGAATACCAAGAGTTATCTGGAGCCTGATCCTTGTCCAGGATACCTGAGTAATTTTCTGCCACTCTTTTCCCCAGTATCTCATCAGCACAGTTCCCATAACTAAACTTACTTTCTGTCCGTTTTTGACTCTTTGCTAACTCCCTGGGATCATGCCGATCATTGCATTATTCCATGCTGGAGTGTTTGAGCACACGTGCATCATTCTGTGCTTGGGTGACCCTCCTGATGGTATGTGCAGGTCAGAGCAGCAGGGCTCTTCCCTGGAGTGTTCATGATCTCAGAGAGCAAGATGTTTCCTTTGCCATCAGGAAAGGCACTTTGTATGGAATCTACCGCTGAATGGTCGTGGCTTGAAGGTGGCAGAGAAATGAGCACTGAAATCAGCTTCTGCCTCCTGCACTCTCCAATTCTTGTTTTATGGAGAGGGAGAAACACCATGGCTGCTTGCCCACTTCTGCAGGTTGTTATCATTCAGTGGATCCCCTTCTGGTGGAACGTTGCTGGTGGCCTTGGTGTGACAGAGGCTCCTGCTCTCCAGGCCCATGCCAGATGAATTTCTACATCTCAGCAGCCTGGAGCTGACTGAGCAGGGCTGAAACCTCCCAGCAAATGGGTCTTGGACCAAAGGAACCCATACTGAGGTGTTGCTCTACAATGTGATATAGGACAGTTGGATCTACCCACATAGCATAGCTGAGTGCTACTCCCTTCCCTTTAGAGGCTGTTGAGGGGCAGAATCTTTTCATTTCGGTGCTTTTTCCTCAAGGAATTTTTTCCCATAATTTGCTAGGAAACATTGATGTCTGGGTACTTGAGAATGAAAAAAGAAGTGGCCAGTTTTAGGGGAGGTGGGTATCTGGCAGCATTTCTTTTATTTGTGGGTTCTCCTGGAGGCCAGACATGCTGTGACATTAGGAGTGGGAAAATGGCATTGGGTGCAGCCCCTGGCTCACTTTCTCTCTCAGCTTTCAGAGCAGAGAGAGACTGCAGTGCTGTAGGGAGAATTTGTCACCACTTTGGGTTCCCATCTCCTGCCGCCTTTCTTTTCCTGTGAGTGGAGCTCAGCTCGTAAGAGCAGCCATTGCACTGAGACCTTGTTAACACTCTACCTCAGTAAAAGAGGGACTGTTCACCATATGTTCAGGTGCTCGGAATCCCCACCCTGCCTTTTCCCTGCACTTCTTGGAGCAGGGCTGCCCTGATGGAATCCTGCTTCTTCTTCTTCAGCAATGCGCAGGGTTTTGCTGGACCATAGTCCCCTGCTTGGGGAGACCTCCTGCAGCCGCACTTCAGCTGCAGAGCTTACAATATATCTCATCCACCATCCCATCCACCATCTTGCCATTCCAGCTTGCTGTTCCCAAGAGTCCAGCTGGGACAACAGGATCATCTGCCTCTCATCTTTGTAAAGCCAAGCCGTTCTTCCATCCCTTCCCGTATTGGTAGAGCCGCCATTACCTCTTGACCCCTGAGTTGGCACCACAACGCCCTCTGCTGCCATGGGGGAATCATCACACGCGCCCTGCCCGGCCCGGAGCCAGCAGCGCCCCTACTGGCTGTGCCCGGAGGTGTGGTCCCCTCAGCCCTGTATGCCTGGGCAGCAGCTGGGCCCTGCCGAGTGCTGAGGGACTCTGTGAGGTTTGGATCTCATCTCCTTGTTCATATGTGTGCTGGACACAGAAGGCAGGCCAGGCAATGAAGGAAGGATGGGAAGAGATGAATTGTGGACTCTCCCCAGGTATTGTTAGTTCCCAACTTCACTGCTTAGGAGCCAAAGTCCCCATGATGGCCTTTGGCTGCCGAGTAGCCAGGGATGTTCTTCACTAGCTCTTAAGGGAAAAGGTAAAAAATAAAATCCTCTGCAGCAAGACCCTCACATTGGTTTCTCCAACTTTTTCCAGAACAGACTGGAGAAGTTCCTGCAGAACAACAGACAACTCAGAGGCCAAGGCTTGAATGCAACACAATTTTAATGAGGTTAAAGAAGTAAACGAGATGGCTTACAGAGAGCACCAGGAGCAGCCACTAAGATGGAGCTCCCATGTGGTGTTCTTTGCAGTGCTCTGCAGAGGGGGGAAGGACGGCATGCCCACACTAGACTGCCATGGGGAGAAAAGGAGAGGAGAATAGAACAAGGAAGCGTTGGTCCAAAGCTCTAAATACAATATCCAGAAGCTTTATTTCCTGCCCAAAAGCATGCTTTGAAATCTTGGGCGTTGTTGCCAGAAGACATTGCCAGCAGCTTTAGCAGGGACGGCACCTGCTGCCACCATAGCAGTTGGTGATGCAGGAGAGGTCAAGGCCCCCAGAGCTGATGGGCACTCCGCCAGAGCTGAGGATGCTGCCAACAGCAGCAGAGGTGGAGGATCCCACAGCGGTGTTCTGTGGGGAGGAGCTGAGGATGGGCCCAGGCAGGGTCACCAGCACAGCAGGCGGCTGAATGACAACGTGGGAGCTCTGGCACTGCCTGACACAGCACTCATTGCAGCTGCTGGCCAGCGGGCAGGGGCCACAGGGCTGGCAGCAAGGCTCACAGGGCTTGCAGCAGGACATGGCTGGGGCTCACAGGTGCACCTGGCACAGAGGGCAGGGAGAAGCACAAAGTGAGGACACGTGAGAAGCAGCACTGCACCCAAACACCCTGCAGCCCAGGCACCTCCTGACCCCCATTGCATTGCCCAGCTTAAAGCCCAGGAACCCCCTCAGACAAGTCCCAGCCTCGCTGTCTGTCTGCACAAGACCTTCTCTCCCCTGCCCTCTTTTAGCAGAAGCAGCTCCCAGCCCAGGGCTCCTGTAGCCCCTCTCAGCTGAGACCTCCAGCCAGGCAAGAGCTGCTCTTGAAGCAGCAGCAGCAGCAGCAGGAGGAGAAGAGGCTTCCCACTCACCTGAATCCTGAAGAGGAGGAGGTGAGAAAAGTGGATGCGGGAGCAGAGACTTGGGCTGACTTTTATAGCAGTCCTGACCTGCCTGAGGCCTACAGGCACTGTTGTGGAAGTGGTTATTTTCTGACCAGTACATGGCAAATGTGCACCATCCCAGTTAATGGTAGGGATTCTGTCCTGGTTTCCTGTACTGCTGCCTTTTTATTTCCCAGCTAATTCTCTGTTCTTTCCTACATGAAGAGTCATTTGTCTAAGTGCTGGGATGAGAGATTCAAGTGTTTCATGGGCAAAAACAATGCTGGGTGCATTTAGAATGCTCAGATCATCAGCTGGCAGCATCCCCTGTGGACAGATATGTTCACCTGTGTGAATCCTGTGGGTTTGGTTTTGTCCAAGTTGTCAGGAAATGGGCGTCAGTCTCGTGCTCCTTGGCCACATGCCCAAGGACTGCCATGTGAGGGCTCATGACACATCATTTTCTGTTGCTTTTCCCATCTCTCCGTGATGGTCACTCACTGTTGCACACAGGTCTGCATCTGCTGGTAGGGTTGGACCCTGTTGCTTCCCAAAGAGTGCTCAGAGAAAAATTGTGTTGGCCTCATTTGGCTCATGGTCTTTCTGTGCACTCTCTGTGGGTCCTCTGGGAATACCAGGAGTTATCTGGAGCCTGATCCTTGTCCAGGATACCTGAGCAATTTTTGGGCACAATTGCCCCTTTTATCTCCTCATCAGAGTTCCCAGAACTGCACATCTTTTCTGTCTGTTCCTGTCTCTTTGCTAACTCTGTGTGACCATACAGATCATTGCATTATTCCATGCTGGCGTGTTTGAGCACACGTTCATCATTCTGAGCTTGGATGACCCTCCTGAGGGTATGTGCAGGTCAGAGCAGCAGGGCTCTTCCCTGGAGTGTTCATGATCTCAGAGAGAAAGATGTTTCCTTTGCCATCAGGAAAGGCACTTTGTATGGAATCTACCGCTGAATGGTTGTGGCTTGAAGGTGGCAGAGAAATGAGCACTGAAATCAGCTTCTGCCTCCTGCACTCTCCAATTCTTGTTTTATGGAGAGGGAGAAACACCATGGCTGCCTGCTCACTTCTGCAGGTTGTTATCATTCAGTGGATCCCCTTCTGGTGGAATGTTGCTGGTGGCCAGGGTGGGACAGAGGCTCCTGCTGTCCAGGCCAATGGCAGATACATTTCTACATCTCAGCAGCCTGGAGCTGACTGAGCAGGACTCAGACCCTCCTGGAAATGGTTCTTGGACCAAAGGAACCCCTATTCAGGTGTTGCTCTGCTGTGAGACATAGGACAGTGTGATTGACCCACACAGCATAGCTGAGTGCTGCTCCCTCCCGTTTAGAAGCTGTTGAGGGTCAGAATCTTTTCATTTCGGTGGTTTTTCCTCAAGGAATTTTGTCTCATAAGTTGCTTGGAAACATTAACGACTGCGTACTTCACAATGAAAAAAGCAGTGGCCAAGCTCAGGGGAGGAGGGAATCTGGCTGCATTTCTCTTATCTGTGGGTTTCTCCGGAAGGCCAGAAATGCAAAGACATTTGGAGTGGGAAAATGGGGTTGGGTGCAGACCCTGGATCTCTTTCTCTCTCAGCTTTCAGAGGGCAGAGAGGCTGCAGCAGTGTTGCATGTCTTGCTGCCTTTTTTTTTACTGTGCCTGGAGCTCTGCTCCTCGGAGCAACCGTCGCACTGGCACCTTGTTTACAGTCTACCTCAGTAAAAGATGGAGTTTTCACGAGATGTTCAGCTACTTGGAATACCCAACCCGCCTTTCCTTGCACTGTTTGGAGCCGGGCTGCCTCTGTTGGGCCCCTGCTGCTTTTTTTGGAACGGCTCTGGATTTTGCTGCACTGTAGCCCCCTGCCTGTTGACACAACCCACAGCTCCACCGAGAGCTGCAGCGCTTCTACTACATCTTATGCACCACCCTGGGATTTTCACTCATTTCTGCCATTACAGCTTGTTACTCCTGAGAGTCCAGCGGGGGTAATAGGATCATGGCTACCTCTTGGTCTTTGTAAAGCGAAGCCTTTTTATCATTCCTTCCCGTCTCAGTCAAGCCGCCATCACACATGGCCTAGGACCTCAGGCCACAATGCCCTCTGCTGCCATGGGGGAATCATCGCAGGCGCCCTGCCAGGCCGGGAGCCAGCAGCGCCCCTGCTGGCTGTGCCCGGAGGTGCGGTCCCCTCAGCCCTGTGTGTCTGGGCAGCAGCTGGGCCCTGCCAAGTACTGAGAGACAGTGTGAGGTTTGGATCTCATCTCCTTGTTCCCAGGAGGGCTGGCCAAAGACGCCAGGCCAGGCAATGAAGGAAGGATGGGAAGAGATGAGTTGTGGGCTGTCCCCTGGTGTTGTTCTTTCCCATTCCCACTCCTTTGGACCCAAAGTCTCCATGATTGCTTTGGCTGCTGAGTAGCCAGGGATGTTCTTCATCAGCTCCAAACGAAAAGGAGACAAAATAAAATCCACTGCAGCGAGCCCCAAACATTGCATCCTCTGTCTTTTTCCTGAGAAAACTGGAGGGCTTGCCCCAGAACAACAGACAACTCAGAGGCCAAGGCTTGAATGCAACACAATTTTAATGAGGTTAAAGAAGAAAAGGAGATGGCTCACAGAGAGCACCAGGAGCAGCCACTAAGATGGAGCTCCCATGTGGTGTTCTTTGCAGTGCTCTGCAGAGGGGGGAAGGACGGCACGCCCACACTAGACTGCCATGGGGAGAAAAGGAGAGGAGAATAGAACAAGGAAGCAATGGTCCAAAGCTCTAAATACAATATCCAGAAGCTCTATTTCCTGCCCAAAACCATGCTTTGAAATCTTGGGCGTTGTTGCCAGAAGACATTGCCAGCAGCTTTAGCAGGGACGGCACCTGCTGCCATAGCAGTTGGTGATGCAAGAGATGTCAAAGCCCCCAGAGCTGATGGGCACTCCGCCAGAGCTGAGGATGCTGCCAACAGCAGCAGAGGTGGAGGATCCCACGGCAGTGTTCTGTGGGGAGGAGCTGAGGATGGGCCCAGGCAGGGTCACCAGCACAGCAGGCGGCTGAATGACAACGTGGGAGCTCTGGCACTGCTGGACACAGCACTCATTGCAGCTGCTGGCCAGCGGGCAGGGGCCACCGGGCTGGCAGCAAGGGTTGCAGGGCCTGCAGCAGGACATGGCTGGGGCTCACAGGTGCACCTGGCACAGAGGACAGGGAGAAGAAAAAAGTAAGGACATTTCTTGAGTAGCAGCACTGCACCCAAACACCCTGCAGCCCAGGCACCTCCTGGCCCACATTGCAGTGCCCAGCTCAAAGCCCAGGAGCCACCTCAGCCAAGTCCCAGCCTCTCTCTGTCTGCACAAGACCTTCTCTCCCCTGCCCTCTCCCAGCACAAGCAGCTCCCAGCCCTGCGCTCCTGTAGCCCCTCTCAGCTGAGACCTCCAGCCAGGCAAGAGCTGCTCTTGAAGCAGCAGCAGCAGCTGCAGGAGGAGAATAGGCTTCCCACTCACCTGATTCCTGAAGAGGAGGAGGTGAAAGAAGTGGATGAGGGAGCGGAGACTTGGGCTGCCTTTTATAGCAGTCCTGCCCTGCCTCAGGCCCACAGGCACTGTAGTGGAAGTCATAATTGTCTGACCAGTACATGGCAAATGTGCATCATCCCAGGTAATAGTAGGGGTTTCATTCCTGATTTCTTGCACTGCTGCCTTTTCATTTCCTGGCTAATTCTCTGTGCTTTCCTACATGAAAGGCCATTTCTCTAAATGCTGGGATGAGAGATTCAGGGGTTTCCTGGGCAAAACCAATGCTGGGTGCATTTAGAATGCTCAGATCATCAGCTGGCAGCATCCTCTGCAGAAAAATATGTTCACCTGTGTCATTCCTGTGGGTTTGGTTTTGTCCAAGTTGTCAGGAAATGGGTGTCAGTCTCGTGCTCCTTGGCCACATGCCCAAGGACTGCCATGTGAGGGCTCATGACACATCATTTTTTGTTGCTTTTCCCATCTCTCCATGATGGTCACTCACTGTTGCACACAGGTCTGCATCTGCTGGTAGGGTTGGACCCTGTTGCTTCTCAAAGAGTGCTCAGAGAAAAATTGTGTTGGCCTCATTTGGCTCATGGTCTTTCTGTGCACTCTCTGTGGGTCCTCTGGGAATAGCAGGAGTTATCTGGAGCCTGATCCTTGTCCAGGATACCTGAGTAATTTTCTGCCACTCTTTTCCCCAGTATCTCATCAGCACAGTTCCCATAACTAAACTTACTTTCTGTCCGTTTTTGACTCTTTGCTAACTCCCTGGGATCATGCCGATCATTGCATTATTCCATGCTGGAGTGTTTGAGCACACGTGCATCATTCTGTGCTTGGGTGACCCTCCTGATGGCATGTGCAGGTCAGAGCAGCAGGGCTCTTCCCTGGAGTGTTCATGATCTCAGAGAGCAAGATGTTTCCTTTGCCATCAGGAAAGGCACTTTGTATGGAATCTACCGCTGAATGGTCGTGGCTTGAAGGTGGCAGAGAAATGAGCACTGAAATCAGCTTCTGCCTCCTGCACTCTCCAATTCTTGTTTTATGGAGAGGGAGAAACACCATGGCTGCTTGCCCACTTCTGCAGGTTGTTATCATTCAGTGGATCCCCTTCTGGTGGAATGTTGCTGGTGGCCTTGGTGTGACAGAGGCTCCTGCTCTCCAGGCCCATGCCAGATGAATTTCTACATCTCAGCAGCCTGGAGCTGACTGAGCAGGGCTGAAACCTCCCAGCAAATGGGTCTTGGACCAAAGGAACCCATACTGAGGTGTTGCTCTACAATGTGATATAGGACAGTTGGATCTACCCACATAGCATAGCTGAGTGCTACTCCCTTCCCTTTAGAGGCTGTTGAGGGGCAGAATCTTTTCATTTCGGTGCTTTTTCCTCAAGGAATTTTTTCCCATAATTTGCTAGGAAACATTGATGTCTGGGTACTTGAGAATGAAAAAAGAAGTGGCCAGTTTTAGGGGAGGTGGGTATCTGGCTGCATTTCTTTTATTTGTGGGTTCTCCTGGAGGCCAGACATGCTGTGATATTAGGAGTGGGAAAATGGCATTGGGTGCAGCCCCTGGCTCACTTTCTCTCTCAGCTTTCAGAGCAGAGAGAGACTGCAGTGCTGTAGGGAGAATTTGTCACCACTTTGGGTTCCCATCTCCTGCCGCCTTTCTTTTCCTGTGAGTGGAGCTCAGCTCGTAAGAGCAGCCATTGCACTGAGACCTTGTTAACACTCTACCTCAGTAAAAGATGGACTATTCTCCATATGTTCAGGTGCTCGGAATCCCCACCCTGCCTTTTCCCTGCACTGCTTGGAGCAGGGCTGCCCTGATGGAATCCTGCTTCTTCTTCTTCAGCAATGCGCAGGGTTTTGCTGGACCATAGTCCCCTGCTTGGGGAGACCTCCTGCAGCCGCACTTCAGCTGCAGAGCTTACAATATATCTCATCCACCATCCCATCCACCATCTTGCCATTCCAGCTTGCTGTTCCCAAGAGTCCAGCTGGGACAACAGGATCATCTGCCTCTCATCTTTGTAAAGCCAAGCCGTTCTTCCATCCCTTCCCGTATTGGTAGAGCCGCCATTACCTCTTGACCCCTGAGTTGGCACCACAACGCCCTCTGCTGCCATGGGGGAATCATCACACGCGCCCTGCCCGGCCCGGAGCCAGCAGCGCCCCTACTGGCTGTGCCCGGAGGTGTTGTCCCCTCAGCCCTGTGTGTCTGGGCAGCAGCTGGGCCCTGCCGAGTGCTGAGGGACTCTGTGAGGTTTGGATCTCATCTCCTTGTTCATATGTATGCTGGACACAGAAGGCAGGCCAGGCAATGAAGGAAGGATGGGAAGAGATGAATTGTGGACTCTCCCCAGGTATTGTTAGTTCCCAACTTCACTGCTTAGGAGCCAAAGTCCCCATGATGGCCTTTGGCTGCCGAGTAGCCAGGGATGTTCTTCACTAGCTCCAAAGGGAAAAGGTAAAAAATAAAATCCTCTGCAGCAAGACCCTCACATTGGTTTCTCCAACTTTTTCCAGAACAGACTGGAGAAGTTCCTGCAGAACAACAGACAACTCAGAGGCCAAGGCTTGAATGCAACACAATTTTAATGAGGTTAAAGAAGTAAACGAGATGGCTTACAGAGAGCACCAGGAGCAGCCACTAAGATGGAGCTCCCATGTGGTGTTCTTTGCAGTGCTCTGCAGAGGGGGGAAGGACGGCATGCCCACACTAGACTGCCATGGGGAGAAAAGGAGAGGAGAATAGAACAAGGAAGCGTTGGTCCAAAGCTCTAAATACAATATCCAGAAGCTTTATTTCCTGCCCAAAAGCATGCTTTGAAATCTTGGGCGTTGTTGCCAGAAGACATTGCCAGCAGCTTTAGCAGGGACGGCACCTGCTGCCACCATAGCAGTTGGTGATGCAGGAGAGGTCAAGGCCCCCAGAGCTGATGGGCACTCCGCCAGAGCTGAGGATGCTGCCAACAGCAGCAGAGGTGGAGGATCCCACAGCGGTGTTCTGTGGGGAGGAGCTGAGGATGGGCCCAGGCAGGGTCACCAGCACAGCAGGCGGCTGAATGACAACGTGGGAGCTCTGGCACTGCCTGACACAGCACTCATTGCAGCTGCTGGCCAGCGGGCAGGGGCCACAGGGCTGGCAGCAAGGCTCACAGGGCTTGCAGCAGGACATGGCTGGGGCTCACAGGTGCACCTGGCACAGAGGGCAGGGAGAAGCACAAAGTGAGGACACGTGAGAAGCAGCACTGCACCCAAACACCCTGCAGCCCAGGCACCTCCTGACCCCCATTGCATTGCCCAGCTTAAAGCCCAGGAACCCCCTCAGACAAGTCCCAGCCTCGCTGTCTGTCTGCACAAGACCTTCTCTCCCCTGCCCTCTTTTAGCAGAAGCAGCTCCCAGCCCAGGGCTCCTGTAGCCCCTCTCAGCTGAGACCTCCAGCCAGGCAAGAGCTGCTCTTGAAGCAGCAGCAGCAGCAGCAGGAGGAGAAGAGGCTTCCCACTCACCTGAATCCTGAAGAGGAGGAGGTGAGAAAAGTGGATGCGGGAGCAGAGACTTGGGCTGACTTTTATAGCAGTCCTGACCTGCCTGAGGCCTACAGGCACTGTTGTGGAAGTGGTTATTTTCTGACCAGTACATGGCAAATGTGCACCATCCCAGTTAATGGTAGGGATTCTGTCCTGGTTTCCTGTACTGCTGCCTTTTTATTTCCCAGCTAATTCTCTGTTCTTTCCTACATGAAGAGTCATTTGTCTAAGTGCTGGGATGAGAGATTCAAGTGTTTCATGGGCAAAAACAATGCTGGGTGCATTTAGAATGCTCAGATCATCAGCTGGCAGCATCCCCTGTGGACAGATATGTTCACCTGTGTGAATCCTGTGGGTTTGGTTTTGTCCAAGTTGTCAGGAAATGGGCGTCAGTCTCGTGCTCCTTGGCCACATGCCCAAGGACTGCCATGTGAGGGCTCATGACACATCATTTTCTGTTGCTTTTCCCATCTCTCCGTGATGGTCACTCACTGTTGCACACAGGTCTGCATCTGCTGGTAGGGTTGGACCCTGTTGCTTCCCAAAGAGTGCTCAGAGAAAAATTGTGTTGGCCTCATTTGGCTCATGGTCTTTCTGTGCACTCTCTGTGGGTCCTCTGGGAATACCAGGAGTTATCTGGAGCCTGATCCTTGTCCAGGATACCTGAGCAATTTTTGGGCACAATTGCCCCTTTTATCTCCTCATCAGAGTTCCCAGAACTGCACATCTTTTCTGTCTGTTCCTGTCTCTTTGCTAACTCTGTGTGACCATACAGATCATTGCATTATTCCATGCTGGCGTGTTTGAGCACACGTTCATCATTCTGAGCTTGGATGACCCTCCTGAGGGTATGTGCAGGTCAGAGCAGCAGGGCTCTTCCCTGGAGTGTTCATGATCTCAGAGAGAAAGATGTTTCCTTTGCCATCAGGAAAGGCACTTTGTATGGAATCTACCGCTGAATGGTTGTGGCTTGAAGGTGGCAGAGAAATGAGCACTGAAATCAGCTTCTGCCTCCTGCACTCTCCAATTCTTGTTTTATGGAGAGGGAGAAACACCATGGCTGCCTGCTCACTTCTGCAGGTTGTTATCATTCAGTGGATCCCCTTCTGGTGGAATGTTGCTGGTGGCCAGGGTGGGACAGAGGCTCCTGCTGTCCAGGCCAATGGCAGATACATTTCTACATCTCAGCAGCCTGGAGCTGACTGAGCAGGACTCAGACCCTCCTGGAAATGGTTCTTGGACCAAAGGAACCCCTATTCAGGTGTTGCTCTGCTGTGAGACATAGGACAGTGTGATTGACCCACACAGCATAGCTGAGTGCTGCTCCCTCCCGTTTAGAAGCTGTTGAGGGTCAGAATCTTTTCATTTCGGTGGTTTTTCCTCAAGGAATTTTGTCTCATAAGTTGCTTGGAAACATTAACGACTGCGTACTTCACAATGAAAAAAGCAGTGGCCAAGCTCAGGGGAGGAGGGAATCTGGCTGCATTTCTCTTATCTGTGGGTTTCTCCGGAAGGCCAGAAATGCAAAGACATTTGGAGTGGGAAAATGGGGTTGGGTGCAGACCCTGGATCTCTTTCTCTCTCAGCTTTCAGAGGGCAGAGAGGCTGCAGCAGTGTTGCATGTCTTGCTGCCTTTTTTTTTACTGTGCCTGGAGCTCTGCTCCTCGGAGCAACCGTCGCACTGGCACCTTGTTTACAGTCTACCTCAGTAAAAGATGGAGTTTTCACGAGATGTTCAGCTACTTGGAATACCCAACCCGCCTTTCCTTGCACTGTTTGGAGCCGGGCTGCCTCTGTTGGGCCCCTGCTGCTTTTTTTGGAACGGCTCTGGATTTTGCTGCACTGTAGCCCCCTGCCTGTTGACACAACCCACAGCTCCACCGAGAGCTGCAGCGCTTCTACTACATCTTATGCACCACCCTGGGATTTTCACTCATTTCTGCCATTACAGCTTGTTACTCCTGAGAGTCCAGCGGGGGTAATAGGATCATGGCTACCTCTTGGTCTTTGTAAAGCGAAGCCTTTTTATCATTCCTTCCCGTCTCAGTCAAGCCGCCATCACACATGGCCTAGGACCTCAGGCCACAATGCCCTCTGCTGCCATGGGGGAATCATCGCAGGCGCCCTGCCAGGCCGGGAGCCAGCAGCGCCCCTGCTGGCTGTGCCCGGAGGTGCGGTCCCCTCAGCCCTGTGTGTCTGGGCAGCAGCTGGGCCCTGCCAAGTACTGAGAGACAGTGTGAGGTTTGGATCTCATCTCCTTGTTCCCAGGAGGGCTGGCCAAAGACGCCAGGCCAGGCAATGAAGGAAGGATGGGAAGAGATGAGTTGTGGGCTGTCCCCTGGTGTTGTTCTTTCCCATTCCCACTCCTTTGGACCCAAAGTCTCCATGATTGCTTTGGCTGCTGAGTAGCCAGGGATGTTCTTCATCAGCTCCAAACGAAAAGGAGACAAAATAAAATCCACTGCAGCGAGCCCCAAACATTGCATCCTCTGTCTTTTTCCTGAGAAAACTGGAGGGCTTGCCCCAGAACAACAGACAACTCAGAGGCCAAGGCTTGAATGCAACACAATTTTAATGAGGTTAAAGAAGAAAAGGAGATGGCTCACAGAGAGCACCAGGAGCAGCCACTAAGATGGAGCTCCCATGTGGTGTTCTTTGCAGTGCTCTGCAGAGGGGGGAAGGACGGCACGCCCACACTAGACTGCCATGGGGAGAAAAGGAGAGGAGAATAGAACAAGGAAGCAATGGTCCAAAGCTCTAAATACAATATCCAGAAGCTCTATTTCCTGCCCAAAACCATGCTTTGAAATCTTGGGCGTTGTTGCCAGAAGACATTGCCAGCAGCTTTAGCAGGGACGGCACCTGCTGCCATAGCAGTTGGTGATGCAAGAGATGTCAAAGCCCCCAGAGCTGATGGGCACTCCGCCAGAGCTGAGGATGCTGCCAACAGCAGCAGAGGTGGAGGATCCCACGGCAGTGTTCTGTGGGGAGGAGCTGAGGATGGGCCCAGGCAGGGTCACCAGCACAGCAGGCGGCTGAATGACAACGTGGGAGCTCTGGCACTGCTGGACACAGCACTCATTGCAGCTGCTGGCCAGCGGGCAGGGGCCACCGGGCTGGCAGCAAGGGTTGCAGGGCCTGCAGCAGGACATGGCTGGGGCTCACAGGTGCACCTGGCACAGAGGACAGGGAGAAGAAAAAAGTAAGGACATTTCTTGAGTAGCAGCACTGCACCCAAACACCCTGCAGCCCAGGCACCTCCTGGCCCACATTGCAGTGCCCAGCTCAAAGCCCAGGAGCCACCTCAGCCAAGTCCCAGCCTCTCTCTGTCTGCACAAGACCTTCTCTCCCCTGCCCTCTCCCAGCACAAGCAGCTCCCAGCCCTGCGCTCCTGTAGCCCCTCTCAGCTGAGACCTCCAGCCAGGCAAGAGCTGCTCTTGAAGCAGCAGCAGCAGCTGCAGGAGGAGAATAGGCTTCCCACTCACCTGATTCCTGAAGAGGAGGAGGTGAAAGAAGTGGATGAGGGAGCGGAGACTTGGGCTGCCTTTTATAGCAGTCCTGCCCTGCCTCAGGCCCACAGGCACTGTAGTGGAAGTCATAATTGTCTGACCAGTACATGGCAAATGTGCATCATCCCAGGTAATAGTAGGGGTTTCATTCCTGATTTCTTGCACTGCTGCCTTTTCATTTCCTGGCTAATTCTCTGTGCTTTCCTACATGAAAGGCCATTTCTCTAAATGCTGGGATGAGAGATTCAGGGGTTTCCTGGGCAAAACCAATGCTGGGTGCATTTAGAATGCTCAGATCATCAGCTGGCAGCATCCTCTGCAGAAAAATATGTTCACCTGTGTCATTCCTGTGGGTTTGGTTTTGTCCAAGTTGTCAGGAAATGGGTGTCAGTCTCGTGCTCCTTGGCCACATGCCCAAGGACTGCCATGTGAGGGCTCATGACACATCATTTTTTGTTGCTTTTCCCATCTCTCCATGATGGTCACTCACTGTTGCACACAGGTCTGCATCTGCTGGTAGGGTTGGACCCTGTTGCTTCTCAAAGAGTGCTCAGAGAAAAATTGTGTTGGCCTCATTTGGCTCATGGTCTTTCTGTGCACTCTCTGTGGGTCCTCTGGGAATAGCAGGAGTTATCTGGAGCCTGATCCTTGTCCAGGATACCTGAGTAATTTTCTGCCACTCTTTTCCCCAGTATCTCATCAGCACAGTTCCCATAACTAAACTTACTTTCTGTCCGTTTTTGACTCTTTGCTAACTCCCTGGGATCATGCCGATCATTGCATTATTCCATGCTGGAGTGTTTGAGCACACGTGCATCATTCTGTGCTTGGGTGACCCTCCTGATGGCATGTGCAGGTCAGAGCAGCAGGGCTCTTCCCTGGAGTGTTCATGATCTCAGAGAGCAAGATGTTTCCTTTGCCATCAGGAAAGGCACTTTGTATGGAATCTACCGCTGAATGGTCGTGGCTTGAAGGTGGCAGAGAAATGAGCACTGAAATCAGCTTCTGCCTCCTGCACTCTCCAATTCTTGTTTTATGGAGAGGGAGAAACACCATGGCTGCTTGCCCACTTCTGCAGGTTGTTATCATTCAGTGGATCCCCTTCTGGTGGAATGTTGCTGGTGGCCTTGGTGTGACAGAGGCTCCTGCTCTCCAGGCCCATGCCAGATGAATTTCTACATCTCAGCAGCCTGGAGCTGACTGAGCAGGGCTGAAACCTCCCAGCAAATGGGTCTTGGACCAAAGGAACCCATACTGAGGTGTTGCTCTACAATGTGATATAGGACAGTTGGATCTACCCACATAGCATAGCTGAGTGCTACTCCCTTCCCTTTAGAGGCTGTTGAGGGGCAGAATCTTTTCATTTCGGTGCTTTTTCCTCAAGGAATTTTTTCCCATAATTTGCTAGGAAACATTGATGTCTGGGTACTTGAGAATGAAAAAAGAAGTGGCCAGTTTTAGGGGAGGTGGGTATCTGGCTGCATTTCTTTTATTTGTGGGTTCTCCTGGAGGCCAGACATGCTGTGATATTAGGAGTGGGAAAATGGCATTGGGTGCAGCCCCTGGCTCACTTTCTCTCTCAGCTTTCAGAGCAGAGAGAGACTGCAGTGCTGTAGGGAGAATTTGTCACCACTTTGGGTTCCCATCTCCTGCCGCCTTTCTTTTCCTGTGAGTGGAGCTCAGCTCGTAAGAGCAGCCATTGCACTGAGACCTTGTTAACACTCTACCTCAGTAAAAGATGGACTATTCTCCATATGTTCAGGTGCTCGGAATCCCCACCCTGCCTTTTCCCTGCACTGCTTGGAGCAGGGCTGCCCTGATGGAATCCTGCTTCTTCTTCTTCAGCAATGCGCAGGGTTTTGCTGGACCATAGTCCCCTGCTTGGGGAGACCTCCTGCAGCCGCACTTCAGCTGCAGAGCTTACAATATATCTCATCCACCATCCCATCCACCATCTTGCCATTCCAGCTTGCTGTTCCCAAGAGTCCAGCTGGGACAACAGGATCATCTGCCTCTCATCTTTGTAAAGCCAAGCCGTTCTTCCATCCCTTCCCGTATTGGTAGAGCCGCCATTACCTCTTGACCCCTGAGTTGGCACCACAACGCCCTCTGCTGCCATGGGGGAATCATCACACGCGCCCTGCCCGGCCCGGAGCCAGCAGCGCCCCTACTGGCTGTGCCCGGAGGTGTTGTCCCCTCAGCCCTGTGTGTCTGGGCAGCAGCTGGGCCCTGCCGAGTGCTGAGGGACTCTGTGAGGTTTGGATCTCATCTCCTTGTTCATATGTATGCTGGACACAGAAGGCAGGCCAGGCAATGAAGGAAGGATGGGAAGAGATGAATTGTGGACTCTCCCCAGGTATTGTTAGTTCCCAACTTCACTGCTTAGGAGCCAAAGTCCCCATGATGGCCTTTGGCTGCCGAGTAGCCAGGGATGTTCTTCACTAGCTCCAAAGGGAAAAGGTAAAAAATAAAATCCTCTGCAGCAAGACCCTCACATTGGTTTCTCCAACTTTTTCCAGAACAGACTGGAGAAGTTCCTGCAGAACAACAGACAACTCAGAGGCCAAGGCTTGAATGCAACACAATTTTAATGAGGTAAAAGAAGAAAACGAGATGGCTCACAGAGAGTACCTGGAGCAGCCACTAAGATGGAGCTCCCATGTGGTGTTCTTTGCAGTGCTCTGCAGAGGGGGGAAGGACGACACGCCCACACTAGACTGCCATGGGGAGAAATGGAGAGGAGAATAGAACAAGGAAGCGTTGGTCCAAAGCTCTAAATACAATATCCAGAAGCTCTATTTCCTGCCCAAAAGCATGCTTTGAAGGCTTGGGCGTTGTTGCCAGAAGACATTGCCAGCAGCTTTAGCAGGGACGGCACCTGCTGCCACCATAGCAGTTGGTGATGCAGGAGAGGTCAAAGCCCCCAGAGCTGATGGGCACTCCGCCAGAGCTGAGGATGTTGCCAACAGCAGCAGAGGTGGAGGATCCCACGGCGGTGTTCTGGGGGAAGGAGCTGAGGATGGGGCCCAGGCAGGGTCACCAGCACAGCAGGCGGCTCAATGACAACGTGGGAGCTCTGGCACTGCCTGACACAGCACTCATTGCAGCTGCTGGCCAGCGGGCAGGGCCCACAGGGCTGGCAGCAAGGGTCACAGGGCTTGCAGCAGGACATGGCTGGGGCTCACAGGTGCACCTGGCACAGAGGGCAGGGAGAAGCACAAAGTGAGGACACGTGAGAAGCAGCACTGCACCCAAACACCCTTGAAGCCAAGGCACCTCCTGGCCCACATTGCAGTGCCCAGCTCAAAGCCCAGGAGCCACCTCAGCCAAGTCCCAGCCTCTCTCTGTCTGCACAAGACCTTCTCTCCCCTGCCCTCTCCCAGCAGAAGCAGCTCTCAGCCCTGGGCTCCTGTAGCCCCTCTCAGCTGAGACCTCCAGGCAGGCAAGAGCTGCTCTTGAAGCAGCAGCAGCAGCTGCAGGAGGAGAAGAGGCTTCCAACTCACCTGATTCCTGAAGAGGAGGAGGTGAGAGAAGTGGATGAGAGAGCAGAGACTTGGGCTGACTTTTATAGCAGTCCTGACCTGCCTGAGGCCTACAGGCACTGTTGTGGAAGTGGTTATTTTCTGACCAGTACATGGCAAATGTGCACCATCCCAGTTAATGGTAGGGATTCTGTCCTGGTTTTCTGTACTGCTGCCTTTTCATTTCCTGGCTAATTCTCTGTTCTTTCCTACATGAAGTGTCATTTCTCTAAGTGCTGAAATGAGAGATTCAAGTGTTTCCTGGGCAAAAGAATGCTGGGTGCATTTATAATGCTCAGATCATCAGCTGGCAGCATCCCCTGTGGACAGATATGTTCACCTGTGTGAATCCTGTGGGTTTGGTTTTGTCCGAGTTGTCAGGAAATGGGCGTCAGTCTCGTGCTTCTTGCCCACGGACTGCCATGTGAGGGCTCATGACACATCATTTTTTGTTGTTTTATCCCATCACTCTGTGATGGTCACTCACCGTTGCACACAGTTCTTCATCTGTATGTAGGGTTAGACCCTGTTGCTACTCAAAGAGTGCTCAGAGAAAAATTGTGTTGGCCTCATTTGGCTCATGGTCTTTCTGTGCACTCTCTGTGGGTCCTCTGGGAATACCAGGAGTTATCTGGAGCCTGATCCTTGTCCAGGATACCTGAGCAATTTTTGGGCACAATTGCCCCTTTTATCTCCTCATCAGAGTTCCCAGAACTGCACATCTTTTCTGTCTGTTCCTGACTCTTTGCTGACTCTGTGTGACCATACAGATCTTTGAATTATTCCATGCTGGCATGTTTGAACACACGTGCATCATTCTGTGCTTGGGTCACCCTCCTGATGGTATGTGCAGGTCAGAGCAGCAGGGCTCTTCCCTGGAGTGTTCATGATCTCAGAGAGAAAGATGTTTCCTTTGCCATCAGGAAAGGCACTTTGTATGGAATCTAACACTGAATGGTCGTGGCTTGAAGGTGGCAGAGAAATGAGCACTGAAATCAGCTTCTGCCTCCTGCACTCTCCATTTCTTGTTTTATGGAGAGGGAGAAACACCATGGCTGCCTGCTCACTTCTGCAGGTTGTTATCATTCAATGTGTCCCCTTCTGGTGGAATGTTGCTGGTGGCCAGGGTGGGACAGACGCTCCTGCTGTCCAGGCCAATGGCAGATACATTTCTACATCTCAGCAGCCTGGAGCTGACTGAGCAGGACTCAGACCCTTCCGGAAATGGTTCTTGGACCAAAGGAACCCATATTGAAGGCTTTCTCTGTTGTGAGATATAACACAGTTGGATCTACCCACCTAGCATAGCTGAGTGCCGTTCCCTTCCCTTTAGTGCTTTTGAGGGTCAGAATCTTTTTGTGTCATGCTTTTTTCTTCAGTAATTTTTTGCATAATTTGCTAGGAAACATTAATGACTGGTTACCTAAGAAAGAGAAAAGAAGTAGCCATTTCAGGGGAGGAGAGTATCTCTCCTCCCACTCTACTCTGCACTTCTCGTATCTGAGGGTTTCTCCTGGAGGCCAGAGATGCCGAGACATCAGGACAGGGAAATGGGCCTGGGTGCACCCCCTGGCTCTCTTTCTTTCTCCACTTTAGGAGGGGATAGAGGCTGTAGTGTGGTGGGGAGGATTCATCACCACTACGGGTTTCGGTCTCCTGCTGCCTTTTTTCCACTGTGAGTGGAGTTCTGCTCGTAAGAGCAGCTGTTGCACTGGGACCATGTTAATACTCTACCATAGTAAAAGAGGGACTTTTCACCATATGGTCAGGTGCTCAGTATCGATACCCTGCCTTTCCTTGCAATGCTTGAAGCCAGGATGCCACTGTTGGGCCCCTGCAGCTTTTTTGGAACTGCTCTGGATTTTGCTGCACTGTAGCCCCGCAGCCCCTGTCTGTTGAGATATCCTGCAATTCCAGCTACAGCTGCAGAGCTTCTGATACACCTCATCCCCCACACTGGATTTTTGCTTGCTCCTGCTGTTCCAGCTCTCTCGTCCTTGGAATCCAGATGGGACACGGGTATCAGCAGCCCCACAGGTTTATCAAACAAAGACTTTCTTCCATCCCTTCCTGCCATGGTCAAGCCGCCATTACCTCTTGACCCCTGAGCTCACGCCACAGCGCCCTCTGCTGCCATGGGGAAATCATTGCACAGACCCTGCCCGGCCCGGAGCCAGCAGCGCCCCTGCTGGCTGTGCCCGGAGGTGTGGTCGCCTCAGCCCTGTGTGTCTGGGCAGCAGCTGGGGCTGGGTCCTGCCGAGTGCTGAGGGACGGTGTGAGGTTTGGATTTCATCTCCTTGATCCCAGGTGGGCTGGCTACAGACCCCAGGCCAGGAAATGAAGGAAGGATCGGAAGGGATGAGTTGTGGTCTGTCCCCAATTGTTGTTGATTCCCATCTCCATTCCTTTGGAGCCAAAGTCTTCCTGATGGCCTTTGGCTGCCAAGTAGCCAGGGATATTCTTCATCAGCTCCAAAGGAAAAGGGCACAAAAAAAAAAAAATACGCTGCAGCAAGCCCCAAACACTGCATCATTCCCCTTTTTATTGGGCGAACTGGAGGAGTTGCCCCAGAACAACAGACAACACGGAGACCAAGGCTTGTATGCAACACAGTTTTAATAAGTTGAAAGAAGAAAAGGAGATGGCTCACAGAGAGCACCAGGAGCAACCACTAAGATGGAGCTCCCTTGTGGTGTTCTTTGCACTGCTCTGCAGAGGGGGGAAGGATGGCAGGTCCACATTACACTGCCTTGGGGAGAAATGGAGAGGAGAATAGAACAAGGAAGTGATGGTCCAAAGCTCTAAATACAATATCCAGAAGCTCTATTTCCTGCCCAAAAGCATGCTTTGAAGGCTTGGGCGTTGTTGCCAGAAGACATTGCCAGCAGCTTTAGCAGGGACGGCACCTGCTGCCACCATAGCAGTTGGTGATGCAGGAGAGGTCAAAGCCCCCAGAGCTGATGGGCACTCCGCCAGAGCTGAGGATGTTGCCAACAGCAGCAGAGGTGGAGGATCCCACGGCGGTGTTCTGTGGGGAGGAGCTGAGGATGGGCCCAGGCAGGGTCACCAGCACAGCAGGCGGCTCAATGACAACGTGGGAGCTCTGGCACTGCCTGACACAGCACTCATTGCAGCTGCTGGCCAGCGGGCAGGGGCCACAGGGCTGGCAGCAAGGGTCACAGGGCCTGCAGCAGGACATGGCTGGCGCTCACAGGTGCACCTGGCACAGAGGGCAGGGAGAAGCACAAAGTGAGGACACGTGAGAAGCAGCACTGCACCCAAACACCCTTGAAGCCAAGGCACCTCCTGGCCCACATTGCAGTGCCCAGCCCAAAGCCCAGGAGCCACCTCAGCCAAGTCCCAGCCTCGCTCTCTGTCTGCACAAGACCTTCTCTCCCCTGCCCTCTACCAGTACAAGCAGCTCCCAGCCATGGGCTCTTGTAGCCCCTCTCAGCTGAGACCTCCAGCCAGGCAAGAGCTGCTCTTGAAGCAGCAGCAGCAGCTGCAGGAGGAGAAGAGGCTTCCCACTCACCTGATTCCTGAAGAGGAGGAGGTGAGAGAAGTGGATGCGGGAGCAGAGACTTGGGCTGCCTTTTATAGCAGTCCTGACCTGCCTCAGGCCCACAGGCACTGTTGTGGAAGTCATACTTTTGTGACAAGTACATGGCAAATGTGCACCATCCCAGTTAATGGTAGGGATTCTGTCCTGGTTTCCTGTACTGCTGCCTTTTCATTTCCTGGCTAATTCTCTGTTCTTTCCTACATGAAGTGTCATTTCTCTAAGTGCTGAAATGAGAGATTCAAGTGTTTCCTGGGCAAAAGAATGCTGGGTGCATTTAGAATGCTCAGATCATCAGCTGGCAGCATCCCCTGTGGACAGATATGTTCAACTGTGTGAATCCTGTGGGTTTGGTTTTGTCCAAGTTGTCAGGAAATGGGCGTCAGTCTCGTGCTTCTTGCCCATGGACTGCCATGTGAGGTATCATGACACATCGTTTTTTGTTGTTTTATCCCATCACTCTGTGATGGTCACTCACTGTTGCACACAGTTCTTCATCTGTATGTAGGGTTGGACCCTGTTGCTTCTCAAAGAGTGCTCAGAGAAAAATTGTGTTGGCCTCATTTGGCTCATGGTCTTTCTGTGCACTCTCTGTGGTCCTCTGGGAATACCAGGAGTTGTCTGGGGCTGGATCCTTGTCCAGGATACCTGAGCAATTTTTGGGCACAATTGCCCCTAGTATCTCCTCATCAGAGTTCCCAGAACTGCACATCTTTTCTGTGTGTTCCTGACTCTTTGCTGACTCTCTGAGGCCATACAGATCTTTTCATTATTCTATGCTTGTGTTTTTGAACACACGTGCACCATTCTGTGCTTGGGTGACCCTCCTGAGGGCATGTGCAGGTCAGAGCAGCAGGGCTCTTCCCTGGAGTGGTCATGTTCTCAGAGAGAAAGATGTTTCCTTTGCCATCAGGAAAGGCACTTTGTATGGAATCTACCGCTGAATGGTCGTGGCTTGAAGGTGGCAGAGAACTATCACTGATATCAGTTTCTGCCTCCTGCACTCTCCATTTCTTGTTTTATGGAGAGGGAGAAACACCAAGGCAGCTTGCCCACTTCTGCAGGTTGTTATCATTCAGTGGATCCCCTTCTGGTGGAATGTTTCTGGTGACCAGGATGTGACACAGGCTCCTCCTGTCCAGGCCATTGCCAGATAACCTTCTGCTTCTCAGCATCCTTTTGCTGACTGAGCCGGGCTCCAAGACGCCCCAGGAAATGGTTCTTGGACCAAAGGAACCCATATTGAGGTGTTCTCTGCAATGAAATATAGGACAGTGTGATCTACCCACATAGCATAGCTGCATGCTGCTTCCTTCCCGTTATAAGCTGTTGATGGTTAGAATCTTTCCTTTTGATTCAACTTCCTCAAGGAATTTTTTCCCATAATTTGCTCAGAAGCATTGACGACTGGGTACTTAAGAAAGCAAGAAGAAGTGCCCAAGCTCAGGGGAGGAGGGCTGCACTTCTCTTATCTGAGGGTTTCTCCTGAAGGCCAGACATGCTAAGACATTTGGAGTGGTGAAAATGGCATTGGGTGCAGCCTCGGGCACTCTTTCACTCTCTGCTTTCAGAGAGGAGAGAGCCTGCAGTGCTGTGGGGAGAATTCATCACCACTGCAGGCTTCTTTCTTTTTCTGCCTTTCTTCCCCTGTGAGTGTAGCTCAGCTCGTAAGAGCAGCCATTGCACTGGGACATTGTTAAAACAGTACCTCATTAAAAGAGGGACTTTTCACCATATATTCAGGTGATTGGTATCCCCACCCCGCCTTACGTTGTACTGCTTGGAGGTGGGCTGCCACTGCTGGACCCCTGCTGCTCTTTCAGTAATGCTGTGGGTTTTGCTGCACCATAGCCCTGAAACCCCTGCCTGCTGAGACATCCCGCAGTTTCATCTACAGCTGCAGAGCTGTGGATAGATCTTGTCCACTACTCTGGGATTTTTACTCATCCCTGCCATTCCAGCTTGCTGCTCCCGAGAGTTCTGATGTGGCACTGGATCATCTGCCCCTCGGGATTTGTAAAGCCAAGCCTTTCTTCAATCCCTTCCCATCTCAGTCAAGCCACCATTACTGCATGACCCCTGACCTCACGCCACGGTGCCCTCTGCTGCCATGGGGGAATCATCGCACGCGCCCCGCCCAGCCGGGAGCCAGCAGCGCCCCTGCTGGCTGTGCCCGGAGGTGCGGTTCCCCCAGCCCTGCGTGTCGGGGCAGCGGCTGGGCCCTGCCGAGTGCTGAGGGACTCTGTGAGGTTTGGATCTCATCTCCTTGTTAATATGTGTACTGGCCACAGAAGGCAGGCCAGGCAATGAAGGAAGGATGGGAAGAGATGAGTTGTGGGCTGTCCCCAGGTATTGTTAGTTCCCAACTTCACTGCTTTGGAGCCAAAGAGTCTATGATGGCCTTTGGCTGCCAAGTAGCCAGGGATATTCTTCATCAGCTCCAAAGGAAAAGGAGACAAAAAAAAAATATGTGCAGCAAGCCCCAAACACTGCATTCACTCGCCTTTTTATTGGGCAAACTGGAGGAATTGCCCCAGAACAACAGACAACACGGAGACCAAGGCTTGAATGCAACACAGTTTTAATAAATTGAAAGAAGAAACGGAGATGGCTCACAGAGAGTACCTGGAGCAGCCACTAAGGTGGAGCTCCCATGTGGTGTTCTTTGCACTGCTCTGTAAAGGTAGGAAGGATGGCATGTCCACACTAGACTGCCCTGGGTATTGCAGGACAGAAATGGAGAGGAGAATAGAACAAGGAAGTGATGGTCCAAAGCTCTAAATACAATATCCAGAAGCTCTATTTCCTGCCCAAAAGCATGCTTTGAAGGCTTGGGCGTTGTTGCCAGAAGACATTGCCAGCAGCTTTAGCAGGGACGGCACCTGCTGCCACCATAGCAGTTGGTGATGCAGGAGATGTCAAAGCCCCCAGAGCTGATGGGCACTCCGCCAGAGCTGAGGATGTTGCCAACAGCAGCAGAGGTGGAGGATCCCACGGCGGTGTTCTGGGGGAAGGAGCTGAGGATGGGGCCAGGCAGGGTCACCAGCACAGGGGAGGGTTCAATGACAACGTGGGAGCTCTGGCACTGCCTGACACAGCACTCATTGCAGCTGCTGGCCAGCGGGCAGGGGCCACAGGGCTGGCAGCAAGGGTCACAGGGCTTGCAGCAGGACATGGCTGGGGCTCACAGGTACACCTGGCACAGAGGGCAGGGAGAAGCACAAAGTGAGGACACAAGAGAAGCAGCAATGCACCCAAACACCCTGCAGCCAAGGCACCTCCTGGCCCACATTGCAGTGCCCAGCTCAAAGCCCAGGAGCCACCTCAGACAAGTCCCAGCCTCTGTCTGCACAAGACCTTCTCTCCCCTGCCCTCTCCCTGCACAAGCAGCTCCCGGCCCTGGACTCTTGTAGCCCCTCTCAGCTGAGACCTCCAGCCAGGCAAGAGCTGCTCTTGAAGCAGGAGGAGGAGAAGAGGCTTCCAACTCACCTGATTCCTGAAGAGGAGAAGGAGGTGAGAGAAGTGGATGAGAGAGCAGAGACTTGGGCTGCCTTTTATAGTAGTCCTGCACTGCCTCCTGCCTGAGACACTCAGTCGAACTATTAATTTTCTGACCACGTCATGTCAAATATGCACCAGTCCAGGTAATTTTATGGGCTGTGTCCTGTTTTCCTGTACTGCTGCCTTTTCATTTCCTGGCTAATTCCTCATGCTTTCCTATATGAATTGCTACTTCTCTAAGTGTTGGGGTGAGAGGTTTTATAATTTCTATGGCAGAAAGATGTCAGCACAGGCAGAAGACTCTGATCAAGGGTCAGTGGCATCCCATATAGTCAGGTAATGTTCACTCATGTCATTCCTGTGTGGTTTTTTTTGTCCAAGTTGTCAGGAAGTGGGCATCACTCTTGTGCTTCACTTCCACGTGCCCAAGGACTCCCATGTGAGGGGACATGCTGTATGTCCACAGCAGATTTCCTAGCTGGTGATGCTTCTTGGCCTTATTTGGGCATGCAGATTATTGTTTGGCTCCATGCAATATCTGTAAGCCCTCATGTGTCTGTCTGAGCTCGGGAACCCTCATCCTGGGAGCATGTGCAGGTCATGGCCAGAGGACTCTCCCCTGGTGAGCCCTTGAGCCCCACAGTGCTGCCTGTTGCACTTGTAGAATGAGCCAATTTACAGCTGAATGGTGCAGCCTTTGGCCTTACAGAGAAGTGTCCAGGGAACTGAAACACAGCCTGCACCGCCTGCACCCTTCCTTTCTTGCTTTATATTCAGGGAGAAAGGCCAATAAATCGTTCTGGCCTCAGCAGGCTGTTATCCCTGAATCAGTCCTTTCTGGTGCAGTGTTGCTGGTGACCAAGATGGGACACAGCCTCCTCATGTCAGGGCTAATGCAAGATGCACTTCTACAGCTCAGCAACCTGGTTGAGATCTTCCTGCAAGTATGTCTTCAACTGGAGGCACCATGTTCATGTATTGCTCCACTGTAAGATGAAGGAGAGTTTCTCTGGAGGAGTCAACAGCTTTGAGTCAAACTCCTTGGGTTTTCTAGCCCAGGTTTTCTATATCCGCCCCTGCAAAAAACTGAATCTCAGGGCCTAGCAATCATGCCTTGGGACAGGAAAATGTGACTTAGGACAAACTGATGAATTTCTGCTTCATTTTCTTATGCAGATCCGGCAGTATTGCACAGAAAGAAACTCTTGCATTCCAACTGGGACCCTCCATTCTGCATCCCACTGTGCTCCTTAAGGGTGGTGGAAATAGAAGAACCAGGAACAAAGAAGAGGAAAAGAAAGAAAAAGAGGTGGGGATGGAGTAAAGGCATTTTAGTGCTTTTTTTTCCCGTTTCTCACAATAGGGTGAATGTTCTCCAAGTCAAGCCTGTTTTTTCCTCTGCTGGTGATGATGAGTAATCCCACTGTTTTTACCTTAACTCACAACCTTTTTCAAGTTACTTTCCCATGACCCATAAAGGATGGAGAGTGAGACAGCAGCTGGGTGCGTCTGAAAGCTAGTTAAGGTCTCTGTTGTTCTGTAACAATTATGGTAATGAGAAGTGTCTTTAGTGTTTTTCATTTACACAGCATTTTTCCAATTTCTGTGTGTGCCAGCAGAAGCAAATCTCTTTCTCCCACTGTTCCCCTCAGAGGACAGTGGGCAATGCTGTCATTTGGCTTTTGTGCTTGTGGTGCACCCTTTCTTGCAGGACATGTTTAACACTGTCTCAGTTTAGAGGCAAGTTTAGGTGAAAAACACTCTGGAATGAGTATTTAGTCTAAAAAAATAGTTTCAGCAATCATTTTCCACAAATGAGAAATGAATGCTAGTGAATGAAAGTGAAGAAAACCCCAACCATTTATTGACAGAGTGCCCACACAGCATGGGAAAAAGTAAATAAATGTTAGATATTCAACTGTCAGACCTTGCTCCCCCCATCCCTTCCCCTCTCCCCACCAGGAAAAAAACCCAAAATGCCAGGCAAAGAAAAAAAAAACCACAACAGCCTGCCACGTGGTGAGGAGAAAGATGGCAATGGCTCCTGTCTCGGGGGAAAAAAATTCCGAAGTTTCATGCAGCTTCTTGGGGAAACAGATGGGAACCTGGTGAATCCCTGGTTTTGGTCCTCCACAACAGATAAAGCAGGAAGGGAAAAAAAAACCTTCTTGCCTAAACTAACAGAAAAACAAGCAGACCAAGGAAAAAAATCAGACTGCCCAGCACTCCTGACACGTGGGGAGTGAGGCTTGAAAAAGCCTGCCAAAGAACTGAATGCTCCTCCCTCCCCTGGGACCCACCTTTGAGATGAAGAAACCACTTCTGGGGCATGGAGTAGATGATAAGGGAATAGACTAATCAGGGTAAAACCAGCCCAAAACACACACACAGCCATAAGCTGGAATGCAGGAGATTTTAAAGAGTCTAAAGAGAAATATAAATTTTGGAGAGGAGGCAAGAGTGAAAAAACTCAGCATGGAAAACCCAAGGTCAGGTCCCAACAGAGGGAGAAGTGAGGGAAATCTGCCCTAGGCTAGTCTAGGATCCAGGATAAGGATCAAAGCTGAAAAAAGCAGAAAATAAATAAAAAAGGAAAAAGTGGGAAAGGAGAAAACAGTGGAAAGGAATTAGAAGCATGGACCATGTTTTCAGAGTGTCTAGGCAGGATCATTCTGAAGAAATTTCCCTTTGAAGAACAGGAGGCACATGTTCAGCCATGGCCACACAATATCCTTGTTTGGAGTCTGGAATCATCATATCAGCTCCTTTTCTGGTCTTTCACTGGAGTCTTTAGTAAGACAGGCATCTCCGGCTGCAATTCCGAAATCTGGTGATGCAGGAGATGTAAAAGCTCCCTGGGTTGATGGGAACCCTGTCAGAGGTAAGGATGCTGCCAAAAGCAGCAGTGGCGGAGGATCCAGCCGGTGCCCAGGCACTGACACACACTGAGCCCCCAGTTGCTTCTCTGCAGGAGCCTGGACAGGGCCACAGCACCCACATCTCTCAAGGACAATCCCAAACCCAGGCCATCCCTTTGGTGGTGCCTCCAGGCAGCCTTGGGGCCCTCAGATGTTTCCCAGGGTCCTTGTTCCCGACTCATGGAGAAGGGTTGATGTGGCAGAGTTCTGGAGGGTCTGTGGGGATGGGGGAGTCCCCTGACCACAGAGGCCTTTGCCCCATATTCTAGGAGCTGTGGGAAAATGATACTGTCAATAAAATTGAGGGATGTGGAGAGAAACTGTTATCCGTGTCTGGGAGGTGAATGCTGGAATATGGGCGAGTTTTTGCTCTCTCAAATCCAGAAGAGGAAACAGTGGCAGCCTTCAACATGGTGCGAGGATACTTTTGGTTTTGGTTCCACTGTCGTGCTCACATGATCCTGTGAAAGCATTCAGCTCTGCCTGTGAACTTAGAAGCTGAGCAAAAGACTAATGTGAGGGAGGTGTTTGAAGAGAGGAGGTTGTGGAATATCCCCAGGCACTGCTGTTTCCCATTCTCTGTCACCATTTGACATCATTATCTCCTGATGATCACTATTTTGGGGAAGCCAGGGGTTTGTTTGGGAGCAACAATAGAAAGCCACAAAGCAAAGGCCACCACGGAGCATCCACCCTCGGCTTCCTCCAGCTTTAGCCGTGAGCTGAATGGAAGAGTTCCCAAACACGGAAGGAGAAAGTAGAGGGCCAGGTTTGGATGCAAAAGAACTTTATTGAGTCTAAGGAAGAGAAGGAGGCAGCTCAAAGAGGACACCAGGAGTAGACGCAGGGGGACAGTGGGGGTGTCCATTTGCCTGGCCTGCAGAGGGATGGAGGGAGGCAAACAGGCCCCACTAGGCTGGCATTGGGTGGTGCAGACAGGAAAGGCAGGGAAGGGAAGAGAGTGGAAGGAAAAAGGAGTAAATGAAGGGCACAAATCCACTGTTCCAAAGATCCATCTTCAGTGCAGCTCCATGTTCTGAGGTTGTGGAGGTTCTTGCCTGAGGATGTTTGCAGCAGCTTTAGCAGGGGCGACAACAACTGCTGCCATAGCAGTTGGTGATGCAGGAGATGTCAAAGCCCCCAGAGCTGATGGGCACTCCGCCACAGCTGAGGATGTTGCCAACAGCAGCAGAGGTGGAGGATCCCACGGCGGTGTTCTGGGGGAAGGAGCTGAGGATGGGGCCAGGCAGGGTCACCAGCACAGGGGAGGGTTCAATGACAACGTGGGAGCTCTGGCACTGCCTGACACAGCACTCATTGCAGCTGCTGGCCAGCGGGCAGGGGCCACCGGGTTGGCAGCAAGGGTCACAGGGCCTGCAGCAGGACATGGCTGGGGCTCACAGGTGCACCTGGCACAGAGGGCAGGGAGAAGCACAAAGTGAGGACACGTGAGAAGCAGCACAGCACCCAAACACCCTGCAGCCAAGGCACCTCCTGGCCCCCATTGCATTGCCCAGCCCAAAGCCCAGGAGCCACCTCAGCCAAGTCCCAGCCTCGCTCTCTGCCTGCACAAGACCTTCTCTCCCCTGCCCTCTCCCAGCACAAGCAGCTCCCAGCCATGGGCTCTTGTAGCCCCTCTCAGCTGAGACCTCCAGGCAGGCAAGAGCTGCTCTTGAAGCAGCAGCAGCAGCTGCAGGAGGAGAAGAGGCTTCCCACTCACCTGATTCCTGAAGAGGAGAAGGAGGTGAGAGAAGTGGCTGAGAGAGCAGAGACTTGGGCTGCCTTTTATAGCAGTCCTGCCCTGCCTCAGGCCCACAGGCACCTTAGTGGAAGCCATAATTTTGTGACCAGCTCATGTCAAATGTGCACCATCCCAGTTAATGGTAGGGGCTGTGTCCTGATTTCCTGCACTGCAGCCTCTATTTCCTGGCTTCTGCCCTGTGCATTCCTATCTAAAGAATCCTTCTAGTGCCAGCAATGAGAGATCCAAGAACTGCCAGGATATAAAAACGTCAGAGGAGGCAGAATGCTTGGATCATGGTCTGGTGGAATTCCAGGCAGGACCCTGACCTGAACCTGTGTCATTCCTGTGGGTTTCTTTGTGGCAAAGCTCTCAGGGCATCACTCTCATTCTTCCTCTATCCCTGCCCATCTCTCCCGATTCCCTTTGTTACATCCCATGCTTTTTCACGTGTAGCCTATTTTCCTGGCCCATTTTGGGAATGGATCGGGGACAGAAGGTGTTCTTTGTGGTCTTGTTTCCTCTCTATTGCATCTCCCTTTGGTCAGCACTCCATGGCTGCTTCTGCAGCTCATTCCTGCTCTTGCCCTGGGCTGGACTCTGAGCTGTGCTCGGTGGCCCTTGGCTGGATGGATGGTGCCCAGCAAGCTGCTCTGTCAATCCCCTTTCTCAGGCAGAAAGACAAGAGAAAACCAAACTGATGTCTACTTGAAGTTTGAGAGAAGGCAGTTTTCCAAAGCTAAAATGAAAGTTTATGCATGCGCAAGTACACTGGGAAAGAAAATCAATTTATGGCCTCCTTCCCTCAGGAAGTGATGGCTGGCAATTTCCCAGGAAGCAGGGCTTCTTCCTGCGTCATGGTTGCTCCTGATGGCACACTTTGTACCTAAGGCTGCAGGAATGGGCTCTGTGAGAAGAGTCCAGTGGCTCCAGCCAGCTGTGACTGAGTCAGCTCCAGCTGTGTCCAAAGGGCACTCAGCGCTGCCCAGCACTGAGCACATTTGTCCCGCTGCTGATGCCTCTGAGAAAGCAGATTTCCTTAAAAATGGTTTGGGCTGGAAGGCAACTTCAAGACCATTTCTTTCCCATCCTCCTTTCCTCAGCATTTGGGCACTCACTAAACCAGTTGTGTTTAAACCACACACTTGCTCCAAGTTGTGTCCAGACTGGTGTTGCACCCATGCAGGGCTGAGGAATCTAAAGCCTTCCTGGACATGTTGTTTCTATGCCTCACCGAACTCACAGAGAGAGGATGTCTTTGCCGGTTTGAAGGCAAGAGTAACAAATTGCACTGCAGGAGTTGCAACACTGTGCTTCCTCCACCCTTTTTCCAGTAAGCAAACTGGCGGAGTTGTCAGATAAAGAAGGAGGAATCAGAGGCCAAGGTTTGAATGCAAAAGGAACTTTATTGAGTGAAAAGAAGTGGAGCAGAAGGCTCAGAGAGGGCCCCCAAGGGCAGCCACGAATATGCAGCAGGGATGTCTGATGTCATGGGCTGCCAAGGGAAGGAAGCCAGCCGGACCCACTAGGCAGGCATTGAGTAGTGGTGACAGGAAAGGAAGGGAAGAGAAAAAAGAGAAGAGGAGAAGACGGAAGCAATTGTCTGATGGCCTAAACCCAATGTGTTAAGTTCTGCCGTCATTCCATCACCATGATCCAAGCTCTTGGAGGTTCTTGCCTGAGGATGTTGGCGGCACCATCTTTAGCAGGGACGACAGCATCTGCTGCCACCATAGCAGTTGGTGATGCAGGAGTTGTCAAAGCCCCCAGAGCTGATGGGCACTCCCTCAGAGCTGAGGATGCTGCCAACAGCAGCAGAGGTGGAGGATCCCACGGCGGTGTTCTGGGGGGAGGAGCTGAGGATGGGCCCAGGCAGGGTCACCAGCACAGCAGGCGGCTGAATGACAACGTGGGAGCTCTGGCACTGCCTGACACAGCACTCATTGCAGCTGCTGGCCAGCGGGCAGGGGCCACCGGGCTGGCAGCAAGGCTCACAGGGCCGGCACTGCTGGCACTTCTCAGAGCAGGACATGTCTGGAGCCTGGCGCTGCACCTGGCACAGAGGGCAGGGAGGAAGCAGAGCACACGCACACCTCAGACACAGCCCGCAAGGCACCCCCAGCAGCACAAGGCCCCTGCTGCCTGCACAGCTCCAGCCTGGCCAGCCCCAACCTGGGCATCCTTTGCCTCAGCCCAGCACGCTCCTGCCCAGCTCAGCCAGGCCCAGCTCTGCTCCTGCCTAACCTGGAGGAAAATCAGCACCTCAGCCCAGCCTCAGCCTCTGCACAGAACACACGCTCTCCCCTCTGCCCACACCAGCACCATTGCAGAACAGCCCCAGAAGGACAAGGAGCAGCAACAAGGGCCAGAAAGGTCAATGCTGCCATGCACAGGGTGCAGGAGAAAGGGGCTTCCAACTCACCTGGTTCCCAAGGAGCAGGAGGTGACAGGAGAGGTGGAGAGAGCCCCCAGTTGGGCTGCCTTTTATCCTGGCCCCACAGTGCCTCAGGGCCCACAGTTTGTGCTGTGTAGGTGACGATATTCCTGCATGATCCCAAATGAATGGAAAGATCTCTGGGAATGGAATGGCATGAGTTGGATTTTCCCTCTACAATGACTTTGCGTTTCCTGGCTTACCTCATTCCCAATCCCTCAGGGACACTTCTTCTGAGCGCTGGTATGCAAGATTCCATGATTCCTGGGGCCAAGGATGTGTCCGTGTGGGTAAGAGACAAGAACTAGGTGCAGAAAGGATCACAAGGAAGGAGGTGTTGGCTGCCTGAGGCATTCTTTGGGATATTTCATGTTCCTTCTGACTGGAAGTGCCTCATCTTCTCCCAGGCCTCCAGTCTTTGGCTCATCAGCCAACTGCTCTCCTTCATGCCTTGCCTTTGAGGTAAAACCTCTTTGCCTTCCTCCTCGTCCTTCACAGTGCATGAGACTCCTGTAGCAGTGCTGCCTGAGCTTCTGTCCTGCTTGGTGTTGCCAGAATCTGCTCTGGCCGGGAGCTCCCCAGCATCTCCTCAGTCCCATCCCTTCCTCAGGCCTCTGCCCCATGTGCTCCCCCACAGACATGTGTGTGGCAGTGTGGCTGTGGCCCCAGTGTGTGACAGTGTCTGCACATGCCTGTGCTTGTGCCCTGCTGGGAACAGCCCCTGAGAGCCTCTGGCCTGCACGGGGATGGTTGTGCACAGGGCAGGGCCCTTGTGTGCAGCGCCCTGGCCGTGTGCCTGTGCCCGTGTGCTGGGCTCTGTGCTCTGGGCTCATCTCTGAGCACACCTGGCCAGGCTGGCAGTGTGTCAGTGCCCTGGCTGTGTGTGCACAGCTGGGCCTGAGCTGAGCTCTCAGCCCAGCCATTGCACGGCCTGTAGGGCCTTCCCTGCCCAGCAGTGCCAGCCACTGACACACACTCAGCCCCCAGTTGCTTCTCTGCAGGAGCCTGGACAGGGCCACAGCACCCACATCTCTCAAGGACAATCCCAAACCCAGGCCATGCCTGTGATGCCACCTCCAGGCAGCCTTGGGGCCCTCAGCTGTTGCCCAGGTTCCTTGTTCCCGACTCATGGAGAAGGGTTGATATGACAGGGTTCGGGTGACTCTGTTGGGATGGGGGAGGCCCCTGACCACAGAGGCCTTTGCCTCATTGTCCAGGAGCTGTGGGAAAATGATGCTGTCATGGAGAATGAGGGATGTGGAGAGAAACTGTTATCCGTGTCTGGGAGGTGAATGCTGGAATATGGGCGAGTTTTTGCTCTCTCAAATCCAGAAGAGGAAACAGTGGCAGCCTTCAACATGGTGCGAGGATACTTTTGGTTTTGCTTCCACTGTCGTGCTCACTTGATCCTGTGAAAGCATTCAGCTCTGCCTGTGAACTTAGAAGCTGAGCAAAAGACTAATGTGAGGGAGGTGTTTGAAGAGAGGAGGTTGTGGAATATCCCCAGGCACTGCTGTTTCCCATTCTCTGTCACCATTTGACATCATTATCTCCTGATGATCACTATTTTGGGGAAGCCAGGGGTTTGTTTGGGAGCAACAATAGAAAGCCACAAAGCAAAGGCCACCACGGAGCATCCACCCTCGGCTTCCTCCAGCTTTAGCCGTGAGCTGAATGGAAGAGTTCCCAAACACGGAAGGAGAAAGTAGAGGGCCAGGTTTGGATGCAAAAGAACTTTATTGAGTCTAAGGAAGAGAAGGAGGCAGCTCAAAGAGGACACCAGGAGTAGACGCAGGGGGACAGTGGGGGTGTCCATTTGCCTGGCCTGCAGAGGGATGGAGGGAGGCAAACAGGCCCCACTAGGCTGGCGTGGGGTGTTGCTGACAGAAAAGGCAGGGAAGGGAAGAGAGTGGAAAGAAACAGGAGTAAATGAAGGGCACAAATCCATTGTTCCAAAGATCCATCTTCAGTGCAGCTCCATGTTCTGAGGTTGTGGAGGTTCTTGCCTGAGGATGTTTGCAGCAGCTTTAGCAGGGGCGACAACAACTGCTGCCATAGCAGTTGGTGATGCAGGAGATGTCAAAGCCCCCAGAGCTGATGGGCACTCCGCCACAGCTGAGGATGTTGCCAACAGCAGCAGAGGTGGAGGATCCCACGGCGGTGTTCTGGGGGAAGGAGCTGAGGATGGGGCCAGGCAGGGTCACCAGCACAGGGGAGGGTTCAATGACAACGTGGGAGCTCTGGCACTGCCTGACACAGCACTCATTGCAGCTGCTGGCCAGCGGGCAGGGGCCACCGGGTTGGCAGCAAGGGTCACAGGGCCTGCAGCAGGACATGGCTGGGGCTCACAGGTGCACCTGGCACAGAGGGCAGGGAGAAGCACAAAGTGAGGACACGTGAGAAGCAGCACAGCACCCAAACACCCTGCAGCCAAGGCACCTCCTGGCCCCCATTGCATTGCCCAGCCCAAAGCCCAGGAGCCACCTCAGCCAAGTCCCAGCCTCGCTCTGCCTGCACAAGACCTTCTCTCCCCTGCCCTCTCCCAGCACAAGCAGCTCCCAGCCATGGGCTCTTGTAGCCCCTCTCAGCTGAGACCTCCAGGCAGGCAAGAGCTGCTCTTGAAGCAGCAGCAGCAGCTGCAGGAGGAGAAGAGGCTTCCAACTCACCTGATTCCTGAAGAGGAGAAGGAGGTGAGAGAAGTGGCTGAGAGAGCAGAGACTTGGGCTGCCTTTTATAGCAGTCCTGCCCTGCCTCAGGCCCACAGGCACCTTAGTGGAAGCCATAATTTTGTGACCAGCTCATGTCAAATGTGCACCATCCCAGTTAATGGTAGGGGCTGTGTCCTGATTTCCTGCACTGCAGCCTCTATTTCCTGGCTTCTGCCCTGTGCATTCCTATCTAAAGAATCCTTCTAGTGCCAGCAATGAGAGATCCAAGAACTGCCAGGATATAAAAACGTCAGAGGAGGCAGAATGCTTGGATCATGGTCTGGTGGAATTCCAGGCAGGACCCTGACCTGAACCTGTGTCATTCCTGTGGGTTTCTTTGTGGCAAAGCTCTCAGGGCATCACTCTCATTCTTCCTCTATCCCTGCCCATCTCTCCCGATTCCCTTTGTTACATCCCATGCTTTTTCACGTGTAGCCTATTTTCCTGGCCCATTTTGGGAATGGATCGGGGACAGAAGGTGTTCTTTGTGGTCTTGTTTCCTCTCTATTGCATCTCCCTTTGGTCAGCACTCCATGGCTGCTTCTGCAGCTCATTCCTGCTCTTGCCCTGGGCTGGACTCTGAGCTGTGCTCGGTGGCCCTTGGCTGGATGGATGGTGCCCAGCAAGCTGCTCTGTCAATCCCCTTTCTCAGGCAGAAAGACAAGAGAAAACCAAACTGATGTCTACTTGAAGTTTGAGAGAAGGCAGTTTTCCAAAGCTAAAATGAAAGTTTATGCATGCGCAAGTACACTGGGAAAGAAAATCAATTTATGGCCTCCTTCCCTCAGGAAGTGATGGCTGGCAATTTCCCAGGAAGCAGGGCTTCTTCCTGCGTCATGGTTGCTCCTGATGGCACACTTTGTACCTAAGGCTGCAGGAATGGGCTCTGTGAGAAGAGTCCAGTGGCTCCAGCCAGCTGTGACTGAGTCAGCTCCAGCTGTGTCCAAAGGGCACTCAGCGCTGCCCAGCACTGAGCACATTTGTCCCGCTGCTGATGCCTCTGAGAAAGCAGATTTCCTTAAAAATGGTTTGGGCTGGAAGGCAACTTCAAGACCATTTCTTTCCCATCCTCCTTTCCTCAGCATTTGGGCACTCACTAAACCAGTTGTGTTTAAACCACACACTTGCTCCAAGTTGTGTCCAGACTGGTGTTGCACCCATGCAGGGCTGAGGAATCTAAAGCCTTCCTGGACATGTTGTTTCTATGCCTCACCGAACTCACAGAGAGAGGATGTCTTTGCCGGTTTGAAGGCAAGAGTAACAAATTGCACTGCAGGAGTTGCAACACTGTGCTTCCTCCACCCTTTTTCCAGTAAGCAAACTGGCGGAGTTGTCAGATAAAGAAGGAGGAATCAGAGGCCAAGGTTTGAATGCAAAAGGAACTTTATTGAGTGAAAAGAAGTGGAGCAGAAGGCTCAGAGAGGGCCCCCAAGGGCAGCCACGAATATGCAGCAGGGATGTCTGATGTCATGGGCTGCCAAGGGAAGGAAGCCAGCCGGACCCACTAGGCAGGCATTGAGTAGTGGTGACAGGAAAGGAAGGGAAGAGAAAAAAGAGAAGAGGAGAAGACGGAAGCAATTGTCTGATGGCCTAAACCCAATGTGTTAAGTTCTGCCGTCATTCCATCACCATGATCCAAGCTCTTGGAGGTTCTTGCCTGAGGATGTTGGCGGCACCATCTTTAGCAGGGACGACAGCATCTGCTGCCACCATAGCAGTTGGTGATGCAGGAGTTGTCAAAGCCCCCAGAGCTGATGGGCACTCCCTCAGAGCTGAGGATGCTGCCAACAGCAGCAGAGGTGGAGGATCCCACGGCGGTGTTCTGGGGGGAGGAGCTGAGGATGGGCCCAGGCAGGGTCACCAGCACAGCAGGCGGCTGAATGACAACGTGGGAGCTCTGGCACTGCCTGACACAGCACTCATTGCAGCTGCTGGCCAGCGGGCAGGGGCCACAGGGCTGGCAGCAAGGCTCACAGGGCCGGCACTGCTGGCACTTCTCAGAGCAGGACATGTCTGGAGCCTGGCGCTGCACCTGGCACAGAGGGCAGGGAGGAAGCAGAGCACACGCACACCTCAGACACAGCCCGCAAGGCACCCCCAGCAGCACAAGGCCCCTGCTGCCTGCACAGCTCCAGCCTGGCCAGCCCCAACCTGGGCATCCTTTGCCTCAGCCCAGCACGCTCCTGCCCAGCTCAGCCAGGCCCAGCTCTGCTCCTGCCTAACCTGGAGGAAAATCAGCACCTCAGCCCAGCCTCAGCCTCTGCACAGAACACACGCTCTCCCCTCTGCCCACACCAGCACCATTGCAGAACAGCCCCAGAAGGACAAGGAGCAGCAACAAGGGCCAGAAAGGTCAATGCTGCCATGCACAGGGTGCAGGAGAAAGGGGCTTCCAACTCACCTGGTTCCCAAGGAGCAGGAGGTGACAGGAGAGGTGGAGAGAGCCCCCAGTTGGGCTGCCTTTTATCCTGGCCCCACAGTGCCTCAGGGCCCACAGTTTGTGCTGTGTAGGTGACGATATTCCTGCATGATCCCAAATGAATGGAAAGATCTCTGGGAATGGAATGGCATGAGTTGGATTTTCCCTCTACAATGACTTTGCGTTTCCTGGCTTACCTCATTCCCAATCCCTCAGGGACACTTCTTCTGAGCGCTGGTATGCAAGATTCCATGATTCCTGGGGCCAAGGATGTGTCCGTGTGGGTAAGAGACAAGAACTAGGTGCAGAAAGGATCACAAGGAAGGAGGTGTTGGCTGCCTGAGGCATTCTTTGGGATATTTCATGTTCCTTCTGACTGGAAGTGCCTCATCTTCTCCCAGGCCTCCAGTCTTTGGCTCATCAGCCAACAGCTCTCCTTCATGCCTTGCCTTTGAGGTAAAACCTCTTTGCCTTCCTCCTCGTCCTTCACAGTGCATGAGACTCCTGTAGCAGTGCTGCCTGAGCTTCTGTCCTGCTTGGTGTTGCCAGAATCTGCTCTGGCCGGGAGCTCCCCAGCATCTCCTCAGTCCCATCCCTTCCTCAGGCCTCTGCCCCATGTGCTCCCCCACAGACATGTGTGTGGCAGTGTGGCTGTGGCCCCAGTGTGTGCCAGTGTCTGCACATGCCTGTGCTTGTGCCCTGCTGGGAACAGCCCCTGAGAGCCTCTGGCCTGCACGGGGATGGTTGTGCACAGGGCAGGGCCCTTGTGTGCAGCGCCCTGGCCGTGTGCCTGTGCCCGTGTGCTGGGCTCTGTGCTCTGGGCTCATCTCTGAGCACACCTGGCCAGGCTGGCAGTGTGTCAGTGCCCTGGCTGTGTGTGCACAGCTGGGCCTGAGCTGAGCTCTCAGCCCAGCCATTGCACGGCCTGTAGGGCCTTCCCTGCCCAGCAGTGCCAGCCACTGACACACACTCAGCCCCCAGTTGCTTCTCTGCAGGAGCCTGGACAGGGCCACAGCACCCACATCTCTCAAGGACAATCCCAAACCCAGGCCATGCCTGTGATGCCACCTCCAGGCAGCCTTGGGGCCCTCAGCTGTTGCCCAGGTTCCTTGTTCCCGACTCATGGAGAAGGGTTGATATGACAGGGTTCGGGTGACTCTGTGGGGATGGGGGAGGCCCCTGACCACAGAGGCCTTTGCCTCATTGTCCAGGAGCTGTGGGAAAATGATGCTGTCATGGAGAATGAGGGATGTGGAGAGAAACTGTTATCCGTGTCTGGGAGGTGAATGCTGGAATATGGGCGAGTTTTTGCTCTCTCAAATCCAGAAGAGGAAACAGTGGCAGCCTTCAACATGGTGCGAGGATACTTTTGGTTTTGCTTCCACTGTCGTGCTCACTTGATCCTGTGAAAGCATTCAGCTCTGCCTGTGAACTTAGA
The DNA here is from genome assembly GCF_012460135.2 of Molothrus ater. Lineage (NCBI taxonomy): Eukaryota > Metazoa > Chordata > Aves > Passeriformes > Icteridae > Molothrus > Molothrus ater. The sequence goes on along the minus strand of NC_050504.2, from coordinate 2,179,768 downwards.
AGCTGAGCAAAAGACTAATGTGAGGGAGGTGTTTGAAGAGAGGAGGTTGTGGAATATCCCCAGGCACTGCTGTTTCCCATTCTCTGTCACCATTTGACATCATTATCTCCTGATGATCACTATTTTGGGGAAGCCAGGGGTTTGTTTGGGAGCAACAATAGAAAGCCACAAAGCAAAGGCCACCACGGAGCATCCACCCTCGGCTTCCTCCAGCTTTAGCCGTGAGCTGAATGGAAGAGTTCCCAAACACGGAAGGAGAAAGTAGAGGGCCAGGTTTGGATGCAAAAGAACTTTATTGAGTCTAAGGAAGAGAAGGAGGCAGCTCAAAGAGGACACCAGGAGTAGACGCAGGGGGACAGTGGGGGTGTCCATTTGCCTGGCCTGCAGAGGGATGGAGGGAGGCAAACAGGCCCCACTAGGCTGGCGTGGGGTGTTGCTGACAGAAAAGGCAGGGAAGGGAAGAGAGTGGAAAGAAACAGGAGTAAATGAAGGGCACAAATCCATTGTTCCAAAGATCCATCTTCAGTGCAGCTCCATGTTCTGAGGTTGTGGAGGTTCTTGCCTGAGGATGTTTGCAGCAGCTTTAGCAGGGGCGACAACAACTGCTGCCATAGCAGTTGGTGATGCAGGAGATGTCAAAGCCCCCAGAGCTGATGGGCACTCCGCCACAGCTGAGGATGTTGCCAACAGCAGCAGAGGTGGAGGATCCCACGGCGGTGTTCTGGGGGAAGGAGCTGAGGATGGGGCCAGGCAGGGTCACCAGCACAGGGGAGGGTTCAATGACAACGTGGGAGCTCTGGCACTGCCTGACACAGCACTCATTGCAGCTGCTGGCCAGCGGGCAGGGGCCACCGGGTTGGCAGCAAGGGTCACAGGGCCTGCAGCAGGACATGGCTGGGGCTCACAGGTGCACCTGGCACAGAGGGCAGGGAGAAGCACAAAGTGAGGACACGTGAGAAGCAGCACAGCACCCAAACACCCTGCAGCCAAGGAACCTCCTGGCCCCCATTGCAGTGCCCAGCTCAAAGCCCAGGAGCCACCTCAGACAAGTCCCAGCCTCGCTCTCTGCCTGCACAAGACCTTCTCTCCCCTGCCCTCTCCCAGCACAAGCAGCTCCCAGCCATGGGCTCTTGTAGCCCCTCTCAGCTGAGACCTCCAGGCAGGCAAGAGCTGCTCTTGAAGCAGCAGCAGCAGCTGCAGGAGGAGAAGAGGCTTCCAACTCACCTGATTCCTGAAGAGGAGAAGGAGGTGAGAGAAGTGGCTGAGAGAGCAGAGACTTGGGCTGCCTTTTATAGCAGTCCTGCCCTGCCTCAGGCCCACAGGCACCTTAGTGGAAGCCATAATTTTGTGACCAGCTCATGTCAAATGTGCACCATCCCAGTTAATGGTAGGGGCTGTGTCCTGATTTCCTGCACTGCAGCCTCTATTTCCTGGCTTCTGCCCTGTGCATTCCTATCTAAAGAATCCTTCTAGTGCCAGCAATGAGAGATCCAAGAACTGCCAGGATATAAAAACGTCAGAGGAGGCAGAATGCTTGGATCATGGTCTGGTGGAATTCCAGGCAGGACCCTGACCTGAACCTGTGTCATTCCTGTGGGTTTCTTTGTGGCAAAGCTCTCAGGGCATCACTCTCATTCTTCCTCTATCCCTGCCCATCTCTCCCGATTCCCTTTGTTACATCCCATGCTTTTTCACGTGTAGCCTATTTTCCTGGCCCATTTTGGGAATGGATCGGGGACAGAAGGTGTTCTTTGTGGTCTTGTTTCCTCTCTATTGCATCTCCCTTTGGTCAGCACTCCATGGCTGCTTCTGCAGCTCATTCCTGCTCTTGCCCTGGGCTGGACTCTGAGCTGTGCTCGGTGGCCCTTGGCTGGATGGATGGTGCCCAGCAAGCTGCTCTGTCAATCCCCTTTCTCAGGCAGAAAGACAAGAGAAAACCAAACTGATGTCTACTTGAAGTTTGAGAGAAGGCAGTTTTCCAAAGCTAAAATGAAAGTTTATGCATGCGCAAGTACACTGGGAAAGAAAATCAATTTATGGCCTCCTTCCCTCAGGAAGTGATGGCTGGCAATTTCCCAGGAAGCAGGGCTTCTTCCTGCGTCATGGTTGCTCCTGATGGCACACTTTGTACCTAAGGCTGCAGGAATGGGCTCTGTGAGAAGAGTCCAGTGGCTCCAGCCAGCTGTGACTGAGTCAGCTCCAGCTGTGTCCAAAGGGCACTCAGCGCTGCCCAGCACTGAGCACATTTGTCCCGCTGCTGATGCCTCTGAGAAAGCAGATTTCCTTAAAAATGGTTTGGGCTGGAAGGCAACTTCAAGACCATTTCTTTCCCATCCTCCTTTCCTCAGCATTTGGGCACTCACTAAACCAGTTGTGTTTAAACCACACACTTGCTCCAAGTTGTGTCCAGACTGGTGTTGCACCCATGCAGGGCTGAGGAATCTAAAGCCTTCCTGGACATGTTGTTTCTATGCCTCACCGAACTCACAGAGAGAGGATGTCTTTGCCGGTTTGAAGGCAAGAGTAACAAATTGCACTGCAGGAGTTGCAACACTGTGCTTCCTCCACCCTTTTTCCAGTAAGCAAACTGGCGGAGTTGTCAGATAAAGAAGGAGGAATCAGAGGCCAAGGTTTGAATGCAAAAGGAACTTTATTGAGTGAAAAGAAGTGGAGCAGAAGGCTCAGAGAGGGCCCCCAAGGGCAGCCACGAATATGCAGCAGGGATGTCTGATGTCATGGGCTGCCAAGGGAAGGAAGCCAGCCGGACCCACTAGGCAGGCATTGAGTAGTGGTGACAGGAAAGGAAGGGAAGAGAAAAAAGAGAAGAGGAGAAGACGGAAGCAATTGTCTGATGGCCTAAACCCAATGTGTTAAGTTCTGCCGTCATTCCATCACCATGATCCAAGCTCTTGGAGGTTCTTGCCTGAGGATGTTGGCGGCACCATCTTTAGCAGGGACGACAGCATCTGCTGCCACCATAGCAGTTGGTGATGCAGGAGTTGTCAAAGCCCCCAGAGCTGATGGGCACTCCCTCAGAGCTGAGGATGCTGCCAACAGCAGCAGAGGTGGAGGATCCCACGGCGGTGTTCTGGGGGGAGGAGCTGAGGATGGGCCCAGGCAGGGTCACCAGCACAGCAGGCGGCTGAATGACAACGTGGGAGCTCTGGCACTGCCTGACACAGCACTCATTGCAGCTGCTGGCCAGCGGGCAGGGGCCACAGGGCTGGCAGCAAGGCTCACAGGGCCGGCACTGCTGGCACTTCTCAGAGCAGGACATGTCTGGAGCCTGGCGCTGCACCTGGCACAGAGGGCAGGGAGGAAGCAGAGCACACGCACACCTCAGACACAGCCCGCAAGGCACCCCCAGCAGCACAAGGCCCCTGCTGCCTGCACAGCTCCAGCCTGGCCAGCCCCAACCTGGGCATCCTTTGCCTCAGCCCAGCACGCTCCTGCCCAGCTCAGCCAGGCCCAGCTCTGCTCCTGCCTAACCTGGAGGAAAATCAGCACCTCAGCCCAGCCTCAGCCTCTGCACAGAACACACGCTCTCCCCTCTGCCCACACCAGCACCATTGCAGAACAGCCCCAGAAGGACAAGGAGCAGCAACAAGGGCCAGAAAGGTCAATGCTGCCATGCACAGGGTGCAGGAGAAAGGGGCTTCCAACTCACCTGGTTCCCAAGGAGCAGGAGGTGACAGGAGAGGTGGAGAGAGCCCCCAGTTGGGCTGCCTTTTATCCTGGCCCCACAGTGCCTCAGGGCCCACAGTTTGTGCTGTGTAGGTGACGATATTCCTGCATGATCCCAAATGAATGGAAAGATCTCTGGGAATGGAATGGCATGAGTTGGATTTTCCCTCTACAATGACTTTGCGTTTCCTGGCTTACCTCATTCCCAATCCCTCAGGGACACTTCTTCTGAGCGCTGGTATGCAAGATTCCATGATTCCTGGGGCCAAGGATGTGTCCGTGTGGGTAAGAGACAAGAACTAGGTGCAGAAAGGATCACAAGGAAGGAGGTGTTGGCTGCCTGAGGCATTCTTTGGGATATTTCATGTTCCTTCTGACTGGAAGTGCCTCATCTTCTCCCAGGCCTCCAGTCTTTGGCTCATCAGCCAACAGCTCTCCTTCATGCCTTGCCTTTGAGGTAAAACCTCTTTGCCTTCCTCCTCGTCCTTCACAGTGCATGAGACTCCTGTAGCAGTGCTGCCTGAGCTTCTGTCCTGCTTGGTGTTGCCAGAATCTGCTCTGGCCGGGAGCTCCCCAGCATCTCCTCAGTCCCATCCCTTCCTCAGGCCTCTGCCCCATGTGCTCCCCCACAGACATGTGTGTGGCAGTGTGGCTGTGGCCCCAGTGTGTGCCAGTGTCTGCACATGCCTGTGCTTGTGCCCTGCTGGGAACAGCCCCTGAGAGCCTCTGGCCTGCACGGGGATGGTTGTGCACAGGGCAGGGCCCTTGTGTGCAGCGCCCTGGCCGTGTGCCTGTGCCCGTGTGCTGGGCTCTGTGCTCTGGGCTCATCTCTGAGCACACCTGGCCAGGCTGGCAGTGTGTCAGTGCCCTGGCTGTGTGTGCACAGCTGGGCCTGAGCTGAGCTCTCAGCCCAGCCATTGCACGGCCTGTAGGGCCTTCCCTGCCCAGCAGTGCCAGCCACTGACACACACTCAGCCCCCAGTTGCTTCTCTGCAGGAGCCTGGACAGGGCCACAGCACCCACATCTCTCAAGGACAATCCCAAACCCAGGCCATGCCTGTGATGCCACCTCCAGGCAGCCTTGGGGCCCTCAGCTGTTGCCCAGGTTCCTTGTTCCCGACTCATGGAGAAGGGTTGATATGACAGGGTTCGGGTGACTCTGTGGGGATGGGGGAGGCCCCTGACCACAGAGGCCTTTGCCTCATTGTCCAGGAGCTGTGGGAAAATGATGCTGTCATGGAGAATGAGGGATGTGGAGAGAAACTGTTATCCGTGTCTGGGAGGTGAATGCTGGAATATGGGCGAGTTTTTGCTCTCTCAAATCCAGAAGAGGAAACAGTGGCAGCCTTCAACATGGTGCGAGGATACTTTTGGTTTTGCTTCCACTGTCGTGCTCACTTGATCCTGTGAAAGCATTCAGCTCTGCCTGTGAACTTAGAAGCTGAGCAAAAGACTAATGTGAGGGAGGTGTTTGAAGAGAGGAGGTTGTGGAATATCCCCAGGCACTGCTGTTTCCCATTCTCTGTCACCATTTGACATCATTATCTCCTGATGATCACTATTTTGGGGAAGCCAGGGGTTTGTTTGGGAGCAACAATAGAAAGCCACAAAGCAAAGGCCACCACGGAGCATCCACCCTCGGCTTCCTCCAGCTTTAGCCGTGAGCTGAATGGAAGAGTTCCCAAACACGGAAGGAGAAAGTAGAGGGCCAGGTTTGGATGCAAAAGAACTTTATTGAGTCTAAGGAAGAGAAGGAGGCAGCTCAAAGAGGACACCAGGAGTAGACGCAGGGGGACAGTGGGGGTGTCCATTTGCCTGGCCTGCAGAGGGATGGAGGGAGGCAAACAGGCCCCACTAGGCTGGCGTGGGGTGTTGCTGACAGAAAAGGCAGGGAAGGGAAGAGAGTGGAAAGAAACAGGAGTAAATGAAGGGCACAAATCCATTGTTCCAAAGATCCATCTTCAGTGCAGCTCCATGTTCTGAGGTTGTGGAGGTTCTTGCCTGAGGATGTTTGCAGCAGCTTTAGCAGGGGCGACAACAACTGCTGCCATAGCAGTTGGTGATGCAGGAGATGTCAAAGCCCCCAGAGCTGATGGGCACTCCGCCACAGCTGAGGATGTTGCCAACAGCAGCAGAGGTGGAGGATCCCACGGCGGTGTTCTGGGGGAAGGAGCTGAGGATGGGGCCAGGCAGGGTCACCAGCACAGGGGAGGGTTCAATGACAACGTGGGAGCTCTGGCACTGCCTGACACAGCACTCATTGCAGCTGCTGGCCAGCGGGCAGGGGCCACCGGGTTGGCAGCAAGGGTCACAGGGCCTGCAGCAGGACATGGCTGGGGCTCACAGGTGCACCTGGCACAGAGGGCAGGGAGAAGCACAAAGTGAGGACACGTGAGAAGCAGCACAGCACCCAAACACCCTGCAGCCAAGGAACCTCCTGGCCCCCATTGCAGTGCCCAGCTCAAAGCCCAGGAGCCACCTCAGACAAGTCCCAGCCTCGCTCTCTGCCTGCACAAGACCTTCTCTCCCCTGCCCTCTCCCAGCACAAGCAGCTCCCAGCCATGGGCTCTTGTAGCCCCTCTCAGCTGAGACCTCCAGGCAGGCAAGAGCTGCTCTTGAAGCAGCAGCAGCAGCTGCAGGAGGAGAAGAGGCTTCCAACTCACCTGATTCCTGAAGAGGAGAAGGAGGTGAGAGAAGTGGCTGAGAGAGCAGAGACTTGGGCTGCCTTTTATAGCAGTCCTGCCCTGCCTCAGGCCCACAGGCACCTTAGTGGAAGCCATAATTTTGTGACCAGCTCATGTCAAATGTGCACCATCCCAGTTAATGGTAGGGGCTGTGTCCTGATTTCCTGCACTGCAGCCTCTATTTCCTGGCTTCTGCCCTGTGCATTCCTATCTAAAGAATCCTTCTAGTGCCAGCAATGAGAGATCCAAGAACTGCCAGGATATAAAAACGTCAGAGGAGGCAGAATGCTTGGATCATGGTCTGGTGGAATTCCAGGCAGGACCCTGACCTGAACCTGTGTCATTCCTGTGGGTTTCTTTGTGGCAAAGCTCTCAGGGCATCACTCTCATTCTTCCTCTATCCCTGCCCATCTCTCCCGATTCCCTTTGTTACATCCCATGCTTTTTCACGTGTAGCCTATTTTCCTGGCCCATTTTGGGAATGGATCGGGGACAGAAGGTGTTCTTTGTGGTCTTGTTTCCTCTCTATTGCATCTCCCTTTGGTCAGCACTCCATGGCTGCTTCTGCAGCTCATTCCTGCTCTTGCCCTGGGCTGGACTCTGAGCTGTGCTCGGTGGCCCTTGGCTGGATGGATGGTGCCCAGCAAGCTGCTCTGTCAATCCCCTTTCTCAGGCAGAAAGACAAGAGAAAACCAAACTGATGTCTACTTGAAGTTTGAGAGAAGGCAGTTTTCCAAAGCTAAAATGAAAGTTTATGCATGCGCAAGTACACTGGGAAAGAAAATCAATTTATGGCCTCCTTCCCTCAGGAAGTGATGGCTGGCAATTTCCCAGGAAGCAGGGCTTCTTCCTGCGTCATGGTTGCTCCTGATGGCACACTTTGTACCTAAGGCTGCAGGAATGGGCTCTGTGAGAAGAGTCCAGTGGCTCCAGCCAGCTGTGACTGAGTCAGCTCCAGCTGTGTCCAAAGGGCACTCAGCGCTGCCCAGCACTGAGCACATTTGTCCCGCTGCTGATGCCTCTGAGAAAGCAGATTTCCTTAAAAATGGTTTGGGCTGGAAGGCAACTTCAAGACCATTTCTTTCCCATCCTCCTTTCCTCAGCATTTGGGCACTCACTAAACCAGTTGTGTTTAAACCACACACTTGCTCCAAGTTGTGTCCAGACTGGTGTTGCACCCATGCAGGGCTGAGGAATCTAAAGCCTTCCTGGACATGTTGTTTCTATGCCTCACCGAACTCACAGAGAGAGGATGTCTTTGCCGGTTTGAAGGCAAGAGTAACAAATTGCACTGCAGGAGTTGCAACACTGTGCTTCCTCCACCCTTTTTCCAGTAAGCAAACTGGCGGAGTTGTCAGATAAAGAAGGAGGAATCAGAGGCCAAGGTTTGAATGCAAAAGGAACTTTATTGAGTGAAAAGAAGTGGAGCAGAAGGCTCAGAGAGGGCCCCCAAGGGCAGCCACGAATATGCAGCAGGGATGTCTGATGTCATGGGCTGCCAAGGGAAGGAAGCCAGCCGGACCCACTAGGCAGGCATTGAGTAGTGGTGACAGGAAAGGAAGGGAAGAGAAAAAAGAGAAGAGGAGAAGACGGAAGCAATTGTCTGATGGCCTAAACCCAATGTGTTAAGTTCTGCCGTCATTCCATCACCATGATCCAAGCTCTTGGAGGTTCTTGCCTGAGGATGTTGGCGGCACCATCTTTAGCAGGGACGACAGCATCTGCTGCCACCATAGCAGTTGGTGATGCAGGAGTTGTCAAAGCCCCCAGAGCTGATGGGCACTCCCTCAGAGCTGAGGATGCTGCCAACAGCAGCAGAGGTGGAGGATCCCACGGCGGTGTTCTGGGGGGAGGAGCTGAGGATGGGCCCAGGCAGGGTCACCAGCACAGCAGGCGGCTGAATGACAACGTGGGAGCTCTGGCACTGCCTGACACAGCACTCATTGCAGCTGCTGGCCAGCGGGCAGGGGCCACCGGGCTGGCAGCAAGGCTCACAGGGCCGGCACTGCTGGCACTTCTCAGAGCAGGACATGTCTGGAGCCTGGCGCTGCACCTGGCACAGAGGGCAGGGAGGAAGCAGAGCACACGCACACCTCAGACACAGCCCGCAAGGCACCCCCAGCAGCACAAGGCCCCTGCTGCCTGCACAGCTCCAGCCTGGCCAGCCCCAACCTGGGCATCCTTTGCCTCAGCCCAGCACGCTCCTGCCCAGCTCAGCCAGGCCCAGCTCTGCTCCTGCCTAACCTGGAGGAAAATCAGCACCTCAGCCCAGCCTCAGCCTCTGCACAGAACACACGCTCTCCCCTCTGCCCACACCAGCACCATTGCAGAACAGCCCCAGAAGGACAAGGAGCAGCAACAAGGGCCAGAAAGGTCAATGCTGCCATGCACAGGGTGCAGGAGAAAGGGGCTTCCAACTCACCTGGTTCCCAAGGAGCAGGAGGTGACAGGAGAGGTGGAGAGAGCCCCCAGTTGGGCTGCCTTTTATCCTGGCCCCACAGTGCCTCAGGGCCCACAGTTTGTGCTGTGTAGGTGACGATATTCCTGCATGATCCCAAATGAATGGAAAGATCTCTGGGAATGGAATGGCATGAGTTGGATTTTCCCTCTACAATGACTTTGCGTTTCCTGGCTTACCTCATTCCCAATCCCTCAGGGACACTTCTTCTGAGCGCTGGTATGCAAGATTCCATGATTCCTGGGGCCAAGGATGTGTCCGTGTGGGTAAGAGACAAGAACTAGGTGCAGAAAGGATCACAAGGAAGGAGGTGTTGGCTGCCTGAGGCATTCTTTGGGATATTTCATGTTCCTTCTGACTGGAAGTGCCTCATCTTCTCCCAGGCCTCCAGTCTTTGGCTCATCAGCCAACAGCTCTCCTTCATGCCTTGCCTTTGAGGTAAAACCTCTTTGCCTTCCTCCTCGTCCTTCACAGTGCATGAGACTCCTGTAGCAGTGCTGCCTGAGCTTCTGTCCTGCTTGGTGTTGCCAGAATCTGCTCTGGCCGGGAGCTCCCCAGCATCTCCTCAGTCCCATCCCTTCCTCAGGCCTCTGCCCCATGTGCTCCCCCACAGACATGTGTGTGGCAGTGTGGCTGTGGCCCCAGTGTGTGCCAGTGTCTGCACATGCCTGTGCTTGTGCCCTGCTGGGAACAGCCCCTGAGAGCCTCTGGCCTGCACGGGGATGGTTGTGCACAGGGCAGGGCCCTTGTGTGCAGCGCCCTGGCCGTGTGCCTGTGCCCGTGTGCTGGGCTCTGTGCTCTGGGCTCATCTCTGAGCACACCTGGCCAGGCTGGCAGTGTGTCAGTGCCCTGGCTGTGTGTGCACAGCTGGGCCTGAGCTGAGCTCTCAGCCCAGCCATTGCACGGCCTGTAGGGCCTTCCCTGCCCAGCAGTGCCAGCCACTGACACACACTCAGCCCCCAGTTGCTTCTCTGCAGGAGCCTGGACAGGGCCACAGCACCCACATCTCTCAAGGACAATCCCAAACCCAGGCCATGCCTGTGATGCCACCTCCAGGCAGCCTTGGGGCCCTCAGCTGTTGCCCAGGTTCCTTGTTCCCGACTCATGGAGAAGGGTTGATATGACAGGGTTCGGGTGACTCTGTGGGGATGGGGGAGGCCCCTGACCACAGAGGCCTTTGCCTCATTGTCCAGGAGCTGTGGGAAAATGATGCTGTCATGGAGAATGAGGGATGTGGAGAGAAACTGTTATCCGTGTCTGGGAGGTGAATGCTGGAATATGGGCGAGTTTTTGCTCTCTCAAATCCAGAAGAGGAAACAGTGGCAGCCTTCAACATGGTGCGAGGATACTTTTGGTTTTGCTTCCACTGTCGTGCTCACTTGATCCTGTGAAAGCATTCAGCTCTGCCTGTGAACTTAGAAGCTGAGCAAAAGACTAATGTGAGGGAGGTGTTTGAAGAGAGGAGGTTGTGGAATATCCCCAGGCACTGCTGTTTCCCATTCTCTGTCACCATTTGACATCATTATCTCCTGATGATCACTATTTTGGGGAAGCCAGGGGTTTGTTTGGGAGCAACAATAGAAAGCCACAAAGCAAAGGCCACCACGGAGCATCCACCCTCGGCTTCCTCCAGCTTTAGCCGTGAGCTGAATGGAAGAGTTCCCAAACACGGAAGGAGAAAGTAGAGGGCCAGGTTTGGATGCAAAAGAACTTTATTGAGTCTAAGGAAGAGAAGGAGGCAGCTCAAAGAGGACACCAGGAGTAGACGCAGGGGGACAGTGGGGGTGTCCATTTGCCTGGCCTGCAGAGGGATGGAGGGAGGCAAACAGGCCCCACTAGGCTGGCGTGGGGTGTTGCTGACAGAAAAGGCAGGGAAGGGAAGAGAGTGGAAAGAAACAGGAGTAAATGAAGGGCACAAATCCATTGTTCCAAAGATCCATCTTCAGTGCAGCTCCATGTTCTGAGGTTGTGGAGGTTCTTGCCTGAGGATGTTTGCAGCAGCTTTAGCAGGGGCGACAACAACTGCTGCCATAGCAGTTGGTGATGCAGGAGATGTCAAAGCCCCCAGAGCTGATGGGCACTCCGCCACAGCTGAGGATGTTGCCAACAGCAGCAGAGGTGGAGGATCCCACGGCGGTGTTCTGGGGGAAGGAGCTGAGGATGGGCCCAGGCAGGGTCACCAGCACAGGGGAGGGTTCAATGACAACGTGGGAGCTCTGGCACTGCCTGACACAGCACTCATTGCAGCTGCTGGCCAGCGGGCAGGGGCCACCGGGCTGGCAGCAAGGGTCACAGGGCCTGCAGCAGGACATGGCTGGGGCTCACAGGTGCACCTGGCACAGAGGGCAGGGAGAAGCACAAAGTGAGGACACGTGAGAAGCAGCACAGCACCCAAAGACCCTGCAGCCCAGGCACCTCCTGGCCCCCATTGCATTGCCCAGCTCAAAGCCCAGGAGCCACCTCAGCCAAGTCCCAGCCTCTCTTTCTGTCTGCACAAGACCTTCTCTCCCCTGCCCTCTCCCAGCACAAGCAGCTCCCAGCCATGGGCTCTTGTAGCCCCTCTCAGCTGAGACCTCCAGCCAGGCAAGAGCTGCTCTTGAAGGAGCAGCAGCAGCAGGAGGAGGAGAAGAGGCTTCCAACTCACCTGATTCCTGAAGAGGAGAAGGAGGTGAGAGAAGTGGCTGAGAGAGCAGAGACTTGGGCTGCCTTTTATAGCAGTCCTGCCCTGCCTCAGGCCCACAGGCACCTTAGTGGAAGCCATAATTTTGTGACCAGCTCATGTCAAATGTGCACCATCCCAGTTAATGGTAGGGTCTGTGTCCTGATTTCCTGCACTGCAGCCTCTATTTCCTGGCTTCTGCCCTGTGCGTTCCTATCTAAAGAATCCTTCTAGTGCCAGCAATGAGAGATCCAAGAACTGCCAGGATATAAACACGTCAGAGGAGGCAGAATGCTTGGATCATGGTCTGGTGGAATTCCAGGCAGGCACCTGACCTGAACCTGTGTCATTCCTGTGGGTTTCTTTGTGGCAAAGCTCTCAGGGCATCACTCTCATTCTTCCTCTATCCCTGCCCATCTCTCCCGATTCCCTTTGTTACATCCCATGCTTTTTCACGTGTAGCCTATTTTCCTGGCCCATTTTGGGAATGGATAGGGGACAGAAGGTGTTCTTTGTGGTCTTGTTTCCTCTCTATTGCATCTCCCTTTGGTCAGCACTCCATGGCTGCTTCTGCAGCTCATTCCTGCTCTTGCCCTGGGCTGGACTCTGAGCTGTGCTCAGTGGCCCTTGGCTGGATGGATGGTGCCCAGCAAGCTGCTCTGTCAATCCCCTTTCTCAGGCAGAAAGACAAGAGAAAACCAAACTGATGTCTACTTGAAGTTTGAGAGAAGGCAGTTTTCCAAAGCTAAAATGAAAGTTTATGCATGCGCAAGTACACTGGGAAAGAAAATCAATTTATGGCCTCCTTCCCTCAGGAAGTGATGGCTGGCAATTTCCCAGGAAGCAGGGCTTCTTCCTGCGTCATGGTTGCTCCTGATGGCACACTTTGTACCTAAGGCTGCAGGAATGGGCTCTGTGAGAAGAGTCCAGTGGCTCCAGCCAGCTGTGACTGAGTCAGCTCCAGCTGTGTCCAAAGGGCACTCAGCGCTGCCCAGCACTGAGCACATTTGTCCCGCTGCTGATGCCTCTGAGAAAGCAGATTTCCTTAAAAATGGTTTGGGCTGGAAGGCAACTTCAAGACCATTTCTTTCCCATCCTCCTTTCCTCAGCATTTGGGCACTCACTAAACCAGTTGTGTTTAAACCACACACTTGCTCCAAGTTGTGTCCAGACTGGTGTTGCACCCATGCAGGGCTGAGGAATCTAAAGCCTTCCTGGACATGTTGTTTCTATGCCTCACCCATCTCACAGAGAGAGGATATCTTTGCCAGTTTCAAGGTAAAGGTAACAAATAAAATTGCACTGCAGGAGTTGCAACACTGTGCTTCCTCCACCCTTTTTCCAGTAAGCAAACTGGCGGAGTTGTCAGATAAAGAAGGAGGAATCAGAGGCCAAGGTTTGAATGCAAAAGGAACTTTATTGAGTCAAAAGAAGTGGAGCAGAAGGCTCAGAGAGGGCCCCCAAGGGCAGCCACGAATATGCAGCAGGGATGTCTGATGTCATGGGCTGCCAAGGGAAGGAAGCCAGCCGGACCCACTAGGCAGGCATTGAGTAGTGGTGACAGGAAAGGAAGGGAAGAGAAAAAAGAGAAGAGGAGAAGACGGAAGCAATTGTCTGATGGCCTAAACCCAATGTGTTAAGTTCTGCCATCATTCCATCACCATGATCCAAGCTCTTGGAGGTTCTTGCCTGAGGATGTTGGCGGCACCATCTTTAGCAGGGACGACAGCACCTGCTGCCACCATAGCAGTTGGTGATGCAGGAGATGTCAAAGCCCCCAGAGCTGATGGGCACTCCCTCAGAGCTGAGGATGCTGCCAACAGCAGCAGAGGTGGAGGATCCCACGGCGGTGTTCTGGGGGGAGGAGCTGAGGATGGGCCCAGGCAGGGTCACCAGCACAGCAGGCGGCTGAATGACAACGTGGGAGCTCTGGCACTGCCTGACACAGCACTCATTGCAGCTGCTGGCCAGCGGGCAGGGGCCACCGGGCTGGCAGCAAGGCTCACAGGGCCGGCACTGCTGGCACTTCTCAGAGCAGGACATGTCTGGAGCCTGGCGCTGCACCTGGCACAGAGGGCAGGGAGGAAGCAGAGCACACGCACACCTCAGACACAGCCCGCAAGGCACCCCCAGCAGCACAAGGCCCCTGCTGCCTGCACAGCTCCAGCCTGGCCAGCCCCAACCTGGGCATCCTTTGCCTCAGCCCAGCACGCTCCTGCCCAGCTCAGCCAGGCCCAGCTCTGCTCCTGCCTAACCTGGAGGAAAATCAGCACCTCAGCCCAGCCTCAGCCTCTGCACAGAACACACGCTCTCCCCTCTGCCCACACCAGCACCATTGCAGAACAGCCCCAGAAGGACAAGGAGCAGCAACAAGGGCCAGAAAGGTCAATGCTGCCATGCACAGGGTGCAGGAGAAAGGGGCTTCCAACTCACCTGGTTCCCAAGGAGCAGGAGGTGACAGGAGAGGTGGAGAGAGCCCCCAGTTGGGCTGCCTTTTATCCTGGCCCCACAGTGCCTCAGGGCCCACAGTTTGTGCTGTGTAGGTGACGATATTCCTGCATGATCCCAAATGAATGGAAAGATCTCTAGGAATAGTATGGCATGAGTTGGATTTTCCCCTGACTTTGCATTTCCTGGCTTACCTCATTCCCACTCCCTCTCCGATATTTCTTCTGTATGCTGGTATGAGAGATTCAAGATTTCCTGGGGGCAAGGATGTTTCAGACTGGGCAATAGACATGCACTAAGTGCAGAAGAGATCCCGGGGATGGAGGTGATACCAACATGGGGCACTCTTTTGGAATTTTTATGTTTCTGATGCCTGCAGGGGCACCTCCTTTCCCAGGCCTTCAGTCTTTGGCTCATCACTCTAGGCCTCCCTTGATTATGATCCTTTTTCTTCTCTTAAAATCTCTTTGGATTCTTTCTCTGACTGCACAGTCTCTGAGGCACCTGTTGCACTACTGCCTGAACCACAGTGTGTGTGTGTGTGTCTGCACATCCTTGTGATTCTGCACTTGTGTGAACACACCCCTGCCTGCTGCAATCCTACATTGGGAGTGTTCTGCATAGGGGAGAGCACTTGTCTGCAACCATACACTAGGGAATTCCATTTAAGCATTGCTGCACTGTGAGTGATGTCTAGAGACAACAATATCCTGGATTAGAACAAGAAAAGTAGAAGTGTTGGCCAGTGCTTCCTACTCCAAGTTTTGACTGCAGTCCAGAGCCTCAGGGGCCACCAAGGTGGTGCTGGAGCTGGGCTTGGGACACTGGGCTTTCATGGAGGCTCTGGGAGTCCTGGGGATTAATGACTACACATCAGTGATTGGCAGCCCAATTTCAGACCTTGCTCCTTTGTCTGTATTAGCAGGAGGTTTGGGGCTTAGAGCAGGAGGAAGCTGAATGCCAGGATCTTGATTCTTTGAGTCCCTGCTGAAGGGAAGATGGGGTAAACACATTCAATCAAGGGAGCCTGGAGACAACTCTCTTCATTGCTGGTACTCAGTAGAGCGGGGTTTGGCCTCTATGGAACAGGGGTTTGAGCTTTCCATGGCGACATCTTCTTATTCAGAGCACCTGTCCTCCTGGAGGAACTGAAGGGCCATGCCTGGTCTCTGCTCCATGGGGAGAGTCAATTGGTGTCTGTATGGGATGGGAAGGAAGGCCATTCCCAGCACCTTTCTCTACTTCTTTAGAAAGGGGTCAGAGTCTTTTGCCTAAAGAAGCATCTTTCATGCTGTCTGTAAAGGTGAGCCAGCCTTGTCTCAGGAATGTGTCAATCCCCAAACTGACAGATCTCCATCCATTCTCATGTCAGGCTGTAGAGATGCCTGGCTCAGTAGGTGTCCCACCATAGCTTTTGCTCTTTGGCAGATCTCACCCAGCGTTCTCTCCTTTTCCAAATCACCTCTGATTAAATGTCTCCATTATGGAGGGAATTGGATTTGTTTGGCTTACCACTACTGTCTACCACTATCTGTAAGAGTTAGCGAAGACTATAGCAATCTCTGCCACAACCTGGAAGGAGGTAGTGTGGAAATTGGTGTTGGCTTCTTCCACCAAGGAATTAAAGTTCTTGACTGTCCCTGTGCCACCCAGAACATCTATGCTACATCTCAGAGCAAGACAGTATCTGTACTCTGATCACTCCCATTCCATCTGCACATTTGTTGTAAGGTTTGGGCACCCACTTCACCAGTCTGAGTGGTAGCATTGGGCCTAGAGAGGATGAGACTGTGTCCCATCCCAGGGGACAAGTCTAGGACATAAGGACTGATGTGTATGTCTCAAACACGAAGAGTTGGATGCCCCTGGGGCCAGCCAAGGCTTGTGGGTGTGTTGAGTTTGTTCATGTTCCCCACAGCAGCCCTGGCAGGGCTGTGCTGTGCACTGGGTGTTACAAAGGCGCTGGTAACACTCCAGTCCTTTGGCTCCTGCTGAGCCCTGCTCAAACAGCACCAGCACTGTCTCTCCAACATTCCCTTCCCCATCAGGAGCTGGGGGGTGGCAAGATCCTGGGAGTGGACAAAACTCAGACACTTGACCCAAACTGAGTAAAAGGGATATTCTGTGCCATATGACATGAGCTCAGACACAAGAGCTAAGGAAAGGAGACACAAGGGTGGGCAATTGTAATTTGCAATGTTTACCTTCAAGTCACACCACTACATGTGCTCAAGCCCTGCTTCCTGGGAAGGGGCCAGATAGAACTTTCTGATTGGAAGTAGAGCATAAAAAGTGGGGTTTTCTTCCAGTTTACTACTGCATGCACAATCTTTTGAGCATGTTTTGGCAAACATTCAAATCTTAATATTCAAGATGATTTCCTACTTATTTTCCCATCTCTGTTCACCTCAGAATGGAGAATCATAGAGTGGCTGCAGGACACTTGCTGTCCAGCCAAGGTCAACCCAGCACAGCTGGTAATAACACTCAAGGATTGTTGGTAAGAACATGTGGTGAGAAAGACCAGCATGTGGCTGGAGAAGAGACCCTAGGGAGGCAGGGCAGCACTTTTCTGGGAGAAGTGTCCTTACTATGGCTACTGGAAAGGAACAAAATACAGCACAAGAAAAGAGCAGGAATGAGGTGGAGAAACGAGCAAGGATTGTTGACCAATTAGGCTGACCTAGTAGAGAGGAATCAAAATGCAACACGTGCCTGCATGGAATGCCATCAGACCATGATCCAAGCATTCTGCCCACGCTGACGTGTTTATACCCCAGAAATTCTTGTGCCTCCCATCCCGGCCCTAACAGAAAACTTCAGATAGGAACGCACATGGCAGAAGCCAGGAAATGAAAAGGCAGAAATGCAGGAAATCAGGATACAGCCCCTACCATTAACTGGACGGTGCACATTTGACATGAGCTGGTCACAAAATTATGGCTTCCACTAAGGTGCCTGTGGGCCTGAGGCAGGGCAGGACTGCTATAAAAGACAGCCCAAGTCTCTGCCCTCCCATCCACTTCTCTCACCTCCTTCTCCTCTTCAGGAATCAGGTGAGTGGGAAGCCTCTTCTCCTCCTCCTGCTGCTTCAAGAGCAGCTCTTGCCTGGCTGGAGGTCTCAGCTGAGAGGGGCTGTCTTAGCACAGGGCTGGGAGCTGCTTGTGCTGGGAGAGGAAAGGGGAGAGAGAGGCTGGGACTTGGCTGAGGTGGCTCCTGGGCTTTGAGCTGGGCACTGCAATGTGGGCCAGGAGGTGCCTTGGCTGCAGGGTGTTTGGGGGGTGCAGTGCTGCTTCTCACGTGTCCTCACTTTGTGCTTCTCCCTGCCCTCTGTGCCAGGTGCACCTGTGAGCCCCAGCCATGTCCTGCTGCAAGCCCTGTGACCCTTGCTGCCAGCCCTGTGGGCCCTGCCCGCTGGCCAGCAGCTGCAATGAGTGCTGTGTCAGGCAGTGCCAGAGCTCCCACGTTGTCATTCAGCCGCCTGCTGTGCTGGTGACCCTGCCTGGGCCCATCCTCAGCTCCTCTCCACAGAACACCGCCGTGGGATCCTCCACCTCTGCTGCTGTTGGCAGCATCCTCAGCTCTCAGGGAGTGCCCATCAGCTCTGGGGGCTTTGACATCTCCTGCATCACCAACTGCTATGGCAGCAGTTGTTGTCGTCCCTGCTAAAGCTGCTGGTGACATCCTTAAGGAAGAACCTCCAAGACCTCAGAACATGGTGCTGGAATGAAGATGGATGTTTTGGAATGTTAAATTTATGCTTTAGCTTACTGTAGCCTTCTGCAACTCTGTTCCCTTTCTTTTGCATCCCTTTCCTGTCACCACCATGCGATGTGTGCTTAGTGGGACCTGTTGGCTTCTCTCCCTCCCTATCTCTGGAGGCCAGGCAGATGGACACCCCCACTGCACCTTAGTGGCTGCTCCAGATGCCTTCCGTGAGCCTCCTCCTTTTCTTCTTTAGTCTTAATAAAATTGTTTTGCATCCAAGCCTTGGCCTCTGATTTTCTTTTCTCTTCCGAGCTCAGGAGAAAATGTTGAGAAGTAGAGGGTGGGACTCCCTACAGTGGATTTGACTTTTTGCCCTTTACGTGGTAGCTATCAAACACATCTATGGCTCCTCAACTGAAATGACTCTCAGGGTGAAGATGGCAGGGAATGGAAACCAGGGGGGCCTGGGGAAAGCCCATGACCTTTTTTCTTCAAACTGTCCTCACACATAATATTTGTCCCAGGTTCTGTCCAGACAGGCAGGACCGAGGGGTTTCACAATTAGCATTCCATCAGCCACACAAAAGAGCTGATTGGGAACAGGTTTTCTTTGGGGTCCTTTGCTGGTTCATCCAGGAACCACCAATCTTCCTCCAATGTCACACAATGCAACCAAGGGGGGATTTTTTTACCATGCCCCTTTTAGATTGTCTACTACTTATCTCCAAATAGGTTCTGGTTTGATACTGCCCAAATGCCAGCCACCAAAATTCATTGGCTCACCCTCTTCTGCTATAGTTGGGCAGAGGAGAGGGGAAAAAAATTAACAAAGGGCTGATGAGTTAGGTAAGCACTGGGAGGAAATCACTCCAAGGACAAAAGAGGTTCAAATTTCAAGTTTTAAAATAAATTTATTATTAACCGAGTCAGAGGAGGGTAATGAGAAGTAAGTCTTTAATCCACCTTTTTTTCACTCCCAGCCTCTCCCTCTTATTCACTGATAGTGAATGGAGGCAGGGCATTTGGGTTTTGGTCAGTTCCTAACTCAAGATCTTCTGTTTGCTCAGGGACAGGAGTCTTTTCTCTGCTATGCCATGGGGTCCCTCCCACGGGCAAACAGTCTTCCCCAAACTGCTGTGGCACAGGTCACTCATCCATGGGGTGCAGTTTTCTAAGGATAGGCTGTTCTAGTTTGGAAGCAAGGGCTCTCTCCCTCTCTCTCTGGAAGCAGGAGCCCTCTTGCTGTATTTGGGTCTCCCACTGGATCACAGCTTTCTCCGGCATCCACCCACTCCAGTGTGAGCCCTTTTCCCATGAGTTCCAGTGGATCTCTGCATCCACCGTGGACTTCATGGATTACAGGGGGACAGTTTGTTTCACCATGGTGCTTGCCATGGCTTGCAGAAGAATCTTGGCACCAATGCTTGAAGCATTTCCTCTCCCTCTTTTTTCCACTGACCTTGGTGCCACCATGTTGCTTTCCCTTACATGTCCTCAATTCCTTCTCTTCTCTTCTCTTCTCTTCTCTTCTCTTCTCTTCTCTTCTCTTCTCTTCTCTTCTCTTCTCTTCTCTTCTCTTCTCTTCTCTTCTCTTCTCTTCTCTTCTCTTCTCTTCTCTTCTCTTCTCTTCTCTTCTCTTCTCTTCTCTAGAAGAACTGCTGCTTTTAGGTACTATTGCCAAAAAGTTCCAGCAATTCAAAGATTCCTAGAGGAGTGCTGAGAAGTCAATTCATCTACGATCTGCATGGGCAAGTTCCTCACCATGTTTTTGCCACCAGCCATGCAGCCCTGCCAACATGCTCTGAGTGCACCAGGCATTCTGTTAAAGAGATATTTTTATCATATGCACTGATTACATATCCGTTAGCTGGCCCAACACACTTGACTTATTTTACATAGTTGCCATCCTTATCACACGTCCTTCTATACTTCTTGGGAGTCTGTCCTGAAGCCTGATGTCCTTCTTAGGTAGCTGGTGCTCCACTGCCACATTTTAGTCAGGCCAATATTGTTCTTTAGCAGAACTTCTGCTTTGTCAATCTTGCAGAACTGAGCTGCCCCCCTACATGCCATTTGCAGGACTTCTGTTTGCCTAATTTACATCCTTAAGGTATTTCCCCAAGACTGGGCTGTTCGTGGATACTCTTCTTATCAGAATGAAATGCTGTTCTTTATGACGGTCCTTTTCAACTTCCCTACCTCCACCTCCCAGACATGGCTAAACTCTTTTCCTCAAATGCCTCATTCTCTTTAAGAGAAACATTTTCCCAGAGCTCCTGGCGGAGGACAAAGGCCAGTGTGGCCACAGCACTCCTCCCAATCTGAGGAGACACCAGAAGCCTGTCACCTCAAAATTTCTTCATGATTCAGGAGCAATGACCGTGGGCAACAGCTGAGGGCCCCAAGGCTGCCTGGAGGTGGCAACACAGGCATGGCCTGGGTTTGGGATTGTCCTTGAGAGATATGGGTGCTGTGGCCCTGTCCAGGCTCCTGCAGAGAAGCAACTGGGGGCTGAGTGTGTGTCAGTGGCTGGCACTGCTGGGCAGGGAAGGCCCTACAGGCCGTGCAATGGCTGGGCTGAGAGCTCAGCTCAGGCCCAGCTGTGCACACACAGCCAGGGCACTGACACACTGCCAGCCTGGCCAGGTGTGCTCAGAGATGAGCCCAGAGCACAGAGCCCAGCACACAGGCACAGGCACACGGCCAGGGCGCTGCACACAAGGGCCCTGCCCTGTGCACAACCATCCCCGTGCAGGCCAGAGGCTCTCAGGGGCTGTTCCCAGCAGGGCACAAGCACAGGCATGTGCAGACACTGGCACACACTGGGGCCACAGCCACACTGCCACACACATGTCTGTGGGGGAGCACATGGGGCAGAGGCCTGAGGAAGGGATGGGACTGAGGAGATGCTGGGGAGCTCCCAGCCAGAGCAGATTCTGGCAACACCAAGCAGGACAGAAGCTCAGGCAGCACTGCTACAGGAGTCTCATGCACTGTGTAGGATGAGGAGGAAGGCAAAGAGGTTTTACCTCAAATGTAAGGCATGAAGGAGAGCAGTTGGCTGATGAGCCAAAGACTGGACGGCCTGGGAGAAGATGAGGCACTTCCAGTCAGCAGGAACATGAAATATCCCAAAGAATGCCTCAGGCAGCCATCACCTCCTTCCTTGTGATCCTTTCTTCACCTAGTTCATGTCTCTTACCCACACGGACACATCCTTGGCCCCAGGAATCATGGAATCTTGCATACCAGCACTCAGATGAAGTGTCCCTGAGGGATTGGGAATGAGGTAAGCCAGGAAATGCAAAGTCATTGTAGAGGGAAAATCCAACTCATGCCATTCCATTCCCAGAGATCTTTCCATTCATTTGGGATCATGCAGGAATATCGTCACCTACACAGCACAAACTGTGGGCCCTGAGGCACTGTGGGGCCAGGATAAAAGGCAGCCCAACTGGGGGCTCTCTCCACCTCTCCTGTCACCTCCTGCTCCTTGGGAACCAGGTGAGTTGGAAGCCCCTTTCTCCTGCACCCTGTGCATGGCAGCATTGACCTTTGTGGCCCTTGTTGCTGCTCCTTGTCCTTCTGGGGCTATTCTGCAATGGTGCTTGTGGGGGCAGAGGGGAGAGCGTGTGTTCTGTGCAGAGGCTGAGGCTGGGCTGAGGTGCTGATTTTCCTCCAGGTTAGGCAGGAGCAGAGCTGGGCCTGGCTGAGCTGGGCAGGAGCGTGCTGGGCTGAGGCAAAGGATGCCCAGGTTGGGGCTGGCCAGGCTGGAGCTGTGCAGGCAGCAGGGGCCTTGTGCTGCTGGGGGTGCCTTGCGGGCTGTGTCTGAGGTGTGCGTGTGCTCTGCTTCCTCCCTGCCCTCTGTGCCAGGTGCAGCGCCAGGCTCCAGACATGTCCTGCTCTGAGAAGTGCCAGCAGTGCCGGCCCTGTGAGCCTTGCTGCCAGCCCGGTGGCCCCTGCCCGCTGGCCAGCAGCTGCAATGAGTGCTGTGTCAGGCAGTGCCAGAGCTCCCACGTTGTCATTCAGCCGCCTGCTGTGCTGGTGACCCTGCCTGGGCCCATCCTCAGCTCCTCCCCCCAGAACACCGCCGTGGGATCCTCCACCTCTGCTGCTGTTGGCAGCATCCTCAGCTCTGAGGGAGTGCCCATCAGCTCTGGGGGCTTTGACATCTCCTGCATCACCAACTGCTATGGTGGCAGCAGATGCTGTCGTCCCTGCTAAAGATGGTGCCGCCAGCGTCCTCAGGCAAGAACCTCCAAGAGCTCGGATCATGGAAATGGACTGAGAAAGGAATTCTGGAATATTGCCCTTAAGGCTTTGGACTATTTTCTCCTTTTCTTCTCCTTTTTTTTTTTCCCTCTTCCTTTCCTTTCCTGTCACCACCACTCAATGCCAGCCAGTGGGACCTGCTGGCTTCCTTCCCTTGGCAGCCCAGGACATCAGACATCCCCACTTTATCATAGTGTCTTCCCTCAGGTGCTTTCTTTGAGCCTTCTCCTTCTCTACTTTTGATTCAATAAAGTTCCTTTTTTGCATTCAAACCTCGGCCTCTGATTTCTCCTTCTTTCTGTGACAACTCTTCCAGTTTGCTCACTTGGAAATGGGTGGAGGAAGCACAGCTTTGCAATCCCTGCAGTGCCATTTAGTTTGTTCCTTTTCCCTTGGAGCTGACAAAGATGTCCCTCTATGTGAGGCTGTTGAGGCATTGTAATAAACTGCCCAGGAAGGGTTTTAGATTCCTCAACCCTGGAAGTGTGCCCGACCAGGATGGACACAGCTTGGAGCAAGCTGGTTTAGTGGGTGCCCACCTGTTGAGGAAGGGAAGAGTGGAAAGAAAAGGTCTTGAAGTTGCCTTCCAGACGAAACCATTTCCAATGAAATCTGCTTTCTCAGAGGCATCAGCAGTGGGACAAATGTGCTCAGTGCTGGGCAGCGCTGAGTGCCCTTTGGACACAGCTGGAGCTGACTCAGTCAAAGCTGGCTGGAGCCACTGGACTCTTCTCACAGAGCCCATTCCTGCAGCCTTAGGTACAAAGTGTGCCATCAGGAGCAACCATGACACAGGAAGAAGCCCTGCTTCCTGGGAAATTGCCAGCCATCACTTCCTGAGGGAAGGAGGCCATAAATTGATTTTCTTTCCCAGTGTACTTGTGCTTGCATAAACTTTCATTTTAGCTTTGGAAAACTGCCTTCTCTCAAACTTAGTGTTGGTGTCAGTTTGGTTTTCTCTTGTCTTTCTGCCTGAGAAAGGGGATTGACAGAGCAGCTTGCTGGGCACCATCCATCCAGCCAAGGGCCACTGAGCACAGCTCAGAGTCCAGGCCAGGGCAAGAGCAGGAATGAGCTGCAGAAGCAGCCATGGAGTGCTGACCAAAGGGAGATGCAATAGAGAGGAAACAAGACCACAAAGAACACCTTCTGTCCCCTATCCATTCCCAAAATGGGCCAGGAAAATAGGCTACACGTGAAAAAGCATGGGATGTCACAAAGGGATGCAGGAGAGATGGGCAGGGATAGAGGAAGAATGAGAGTGATGCCCTGAGAGCTTTGCCACAAAGAAATCCACAGGAATGACACAGGTTCAGGTCATGAGCCTGCATGGAATGCCACCAGACCATGATCCAAGCATTCTGCCTCCTCTGACGTGTTCATATCCTGGAAGTTCTGGGATCTCTCATTGCTGGCACTAGAAGGATTCTTTAGATAGGAACGCACAGGGCAGAAGCCAGGAAATAGAGGCTGCAGTGCAGGAAATCAGGACACAGCCCCTACCATTAGCTGGGATGGTGCACATTTGACATGAGCTGGTCACAAAATTATGGCTTCCACTAAGGTGCCTGTGGGCCTGAGGCAGGGCAGGACTGCTATAAAAGGCAGCCCAAGTCTCTGCTCTCTCAGCCACTTCTCTCACCTCCTTCTCCTCTTCAGGAATCAGGTGAGTGGGAAGCCTCTTCTCCTCCTCCGGCTGCTGCTTCAAGAGCAGCTCTTGCCTGCCTGGAGGTCTCAGTTGAGAGGGGCTCCAATAGCCCATGGCTGGGATCTGCTTCTGCTAAAAGAGGGCAGGGGAGAGAAGATCTTGTGCAGACAGAAAGAGAGGCTGGGACTTGTCTGAGGTGGCTCCTGGGCTTTGAGCTGGGCACTGCAATGTGGGCCAGGAGGTGCCTTGGCTGCAGGTTGTTTGGGTGCTGTGCTGCTTCTCACGTGTCCTCACTTTGTGCTTCTCCCTGCCCTCTGTGCCAGGTGCACCTGTGAGCCCCAGCCATGTCCTGCTGCAAGCCCTGTGACCCTTGCTGCCAGCCCTGTGGCCCCTGCCCGCTGGCCAGCAGCTGCAATGAGTGCTGTGTCAGGCAGTGCCAGAGCTCCCACGTTGTCATTGAACCCTCCCCTGTGCTGGTGACCCTGCCTGGCCCCATCCTCAGCTCCTTCCCCCAGAACACCGCCGTGGGATCCTCCACCTCTGCTGCTGTTGGCAACATCCTCAGCTGTGGCGGAGTGCCCATCAGCTCTGGGGGCTTTGACATCTCCTGCATCACCAACTGCTATGGCAGCAGTTGTTGTCGCCCCTGCTAAAGCTGCTGCAAACATCCTCAGGCAAGAACCTCCACAACCTCAGAACATGGAGCTGCACTGAAGATGGATCTTTGGAACAATGGATTTGTGCCCTTCATTTACTCCTGTTTCTTTCCACTCTCTTCCCTTCCCTGCCTTTCCTGTCTGTGCCACCCAATGCCAGCCTAGTGGGGCCTGTTTGCCTCCCTCCATCCCTCTGCAGGCCAGGCAAATGGACACCCCCACTGTCCCCCTGCGTCTACTCCTGGTGTCCTCTTTGAGCTGCCTCCTTCTCTTCCTTAGACTCAATAAAGTTCTTTTGCATCCAAACCTGGCCCTCTACTTTCTCCTTCCGTGTTTGGGAACTCTTCCATTCAGCTCACGGCTAAAGCTGGAGGAAGCCGAGGGTGGATGCTCCGTGGTGGCCTTTGCTTTGTGGCTTTCTATTGTAGCTCCCAAACAAACCCCTGGCTTCCCCAAAATAGTGATCATCAGGAGATGATGATGTCAAATGGTGACAGAGAATGGGAAACAGCAGTGCCTGGGGATATTCCACAACCTCCTCTCTTCAAACACCTCCCTCACATTAGTCTTTTGCTCAGCTTCTAAGTTCACAGGCAGAGCTGAATGCTTTCACAGGATCATGTGAGCACGACAGTGGAACCAAAACCAAAAGTATCCTCGCACCATGTTGAAGGCTGCCACTGTTTCCTCTTCTGGATTTGAGAGAGCAAAAACTCGCCCATATTCCAGCATTCACCTCCCAGACACGGATAACAGTTTCTCTCCACATCCCTCATTCTCAGTGACAGCATCATTTTCCCACAGCTCCTGGACAATGAGGCAAAGGCCTCTGTGGTCAGGGGCCTCCCCCATCCCCACAGAGTCACCCGAACCCTGTCATATCAACCCTTCTCCATGAGTCGGGAACAAGGAACCTGGGCAACAGCTGAGGGCCCCAAGGCTGCCTGGAGGTGGCAACACAGGCATGGCCTAGGTTTGGGATTGTCCTTGAGAGATGTGGGTGCTGTGGCCCTGTCCAGGCTCCTGCAGAGAAGCAACTGGGGGCTGAGTGTGTGTCAGTGGCTGGCACTGCTGGGCAGGGAAGGCCCTACAGGCCGTGCAATGGCTGGGCTGAGAGCTCAGCTCAGGCCCAGCTGTGCACACACAGCCAGGGCACTGACACACTGCCAGCCTGGCCAGGTGTGCTCAGAGATGAGCCCAGAGCACAGAGCCCAGCACACAGGCACAGGCACACGGCCAGGGCGCTGCACACAAGGGCCCTGCCCTGTGCACAACCATCCCCGTGCAGGCCAGAGGCTCTCAGGGGCTGTTCCCAGCAGGGCACAAGCACAGGCATGTGCAGACACTGGCACACACTGGGGCCACAGCCACACTGCCACACACATGTCTGTGGGGGAGCACATGGGGCAGAGGCCTGAGGAAGGGATGGGACTGAGGAGATGCTGGGGAGCTCCCAGCCAGAGCAGATTCTGGCAACACCAAGCAGGACAGAAGCTCAGGCAGCACTGCTACAGGAGTCTCATGCACTGTGTAGGATGAGGAGGAAGGCAAAGAGGTTTTACCTCAAATGCAAGGCATGAAGGAGAGCAGTTGGCTGATGAGCCAAAGACTGGAGGCCTGGGAGAAGATGAGGCACTTCCAGTCAGCAGGAACATGAAATATCCCAAAGAATGCCTCAGGCAGCCAACACCTCCTTCCTTGTGATCCTTTCTGCACCTAGTTCATGTCTCTTACCCACACGGACACATCCTTGGCCCCAGGAATCATGGAATCTTGCATACCAGCACTCAGATGAAGTGTCCCTGAGGGATTGGGAATGAGGTAAGCCAGGAAATGCAAAGTCATTGTAGAGGGAAAATCCAACTCATGCCATTCCATTCCAGAGATCTTTCCATTCATTTGGGATCATGCAGGAATATCGTCACCTACACAGCACAAACTGTGGGCCCTGAGGCACTGTGGGGCCAGGATAAAAGGCAGCCCAACTGGGGGCTCTCTCCACCTCTCCTGTCACCTCCTGCTCCTTGGGAACCAGGTGAGTTGGAAGCCCCTTTCTCCTGCACCCTGTGCATGGCAGCATTGACCTTTCTGGCCCTTGTTGCTGCTCCTTGTCCTTCTGGGGCTATTCTGCAATGGTGCTTGTGGGGGCAGAGGGGAGAGCGTGTGTTCTGTGCAGAGGCTGAGGCTGGGCTGAGGTGCTGATTTTCCTCCAGGTTAGGCAGGAGCAGAGCTGGGCCTGGCTGAGCTGGGCAGGAGCGTGCTGGGCTGAGGCAAAGGATGCCCAGGTTGGGGCTGGCCAGGCTGGAGCTGTGCAGGCAGCAGGGGCCTTGTGGTGCTGGGGGTGCCTTGCGGGCTGTGTCTGAGGTGTGCGTGTGCTCTGCTTCCTCCCTGGCCTCTGTGCCAGGTGCAGCGCCAGGCTCCAGACATGTCCTGCTCTGAGAAGTGCCAGCAGTGCCGGCCCTGTGAGCCTTGCTGCCAGCCCGGTGGCCCCTGCCCGCTGGCCAGCAGCTGCAATGAGTGCTGTGTCAGGCAGTGCCAGAGCTCCCACGTTGTCATTCAGCCGCCTGCTGTGCTGGTGACCCTGCCTGGGCCCATCCTCAGCTCCTCCCCCCAGAACACCGCCGTGGGATCCTCCACCTCTGCTGCTGTTGGCAGCATCCTCAGCTCTGAGGGAGTGCCCATCAGCTCTGGGGGCTTTGACATCTCCTGCATCACCAACTGCTATGGTGGCAGCAGGTGCTGTCGTCCCTGCTAAAGATGGTGCCGCCAATGTCCTCAGGCAAGAACCTCCAAGAGCTCGGATCATGGAAATGGACTGAGAAAGGAATTCTGGAATATTGCCCTTAAGGCTTTGGACTATTGTCTCCTTTTCTTCTCCTTTTTTTTTTTCCCTCTTCCTTTCCTTTCCTGTCACCACCACTCAATGCCAGCCAGTGGGACCTGCTGGCTTCCTTCCCTTGGCAGCCCAGGACATCAGACATCCCCACTTTATCATAGTGTCTTCCCTCAGGTGCTTTCTTTGAGCCTTCTCCTTCTCTACTTTTGATTCAATAAAGTTCCTTTTTTGCATTCAAACCTCGGCCTCTGATTTCTCCTTCTTTCTGTGACAACTCTTCCAGTTTGCTCACTTGGAAATGGGTGGAGGAAGCACAGCTTTGCAATCCCTGCAGTGCCATTTAGTTTGTTCCTTTTCCCTTGGAGCTGACAAAGATGTCCCTCTATGTGAGGCTGTTGAGGCATTGTAATAAACTGCCCAGGAAGGGTTTTAGATTCCTCAACCCTGGAAGTGTGCCCGACCAGGATGGACACAGCTTGGAGCAAGCTGGTTTAGTGGGTGCCCACCTGTTGAGGAAGGGAAGAGTGGAAAGAAAAGGTCTTGAAGTTGCCTTCCAGACGAAACCATTTCCAATGAAATCTGCTTTCTCAGAGGCATCAGCAGTGGGACAAATGTGCTCAGTGCTGGGCAGCGCTGAGTGCCCTTTGGACACAGCTGGAGCTGACTCAGTCAAAGCTGGCTGGAGCCACTGGACTCTTCTCACAGAGCCCATTCCTGCAGCCTTAGGTACAAAGTGTGCCATCAGGAGCAACCATGACACAGGAAGAAGCCCTGCTTCCTGGGAAATTACCAGCCATCACTTCCTGAGGGAAGGAGGCCATAAATTGATTTTCTTTCCCAGTGTACTTGTGCTTGCATAAACTTTCATTTTAGCTTTGGAAAACTGCCTTCTCTCAAACTTAGTGTTGGTGTCAGTTTGGTTTTCTCTTGTCTTTCTGCCTGAGAAAGGGGATTGACAGAGCAGCTTGCTGGGCACCATCCATCCAGCCAAGGGCCACTGAGCACAGCTCAGAGTCCAGGCCAGGGCAAGAGCAGGAATGAGCTGCAGAAGCAGCCATGGAGTGCTGACCAAAGGGAGACGTAATAGAGAGGAAACAAGACCACAAAGAACACCTTCTGTCCCCTATCCATTCCCAAAATGGGCCAGGAAAACAGGCTGCACGTGAAAACGCATGCGATGTCACAAAGGGATGCAGGAGAGATGGGCAGGGATAGAGGAAGAATGAGAGTGATGCCCTGAGAGCTTTGCCACAAAGAAACCCACAGGAATGACACAGGTTCAGGTCATGTGCCTGCATGGAATGCCACCAGACCATGATCCAAGCATTCTGACTCCTCTGACATGTTCATATCCTGGAAGTTCTTGGATCTCTCATTGCTGGCACTAGAAGGATTCTTTAGATAGGAATGCAAAGGGCAGAAGCCAGGAAATAGAGGCTGCAGTACAGGAAATCAGGACACAGCCCCTACCATTAACTGGGATGGTGCACATTTGACATGAGCTGGTCACAAAATTATGGCTTCCACTAAGGTGCCTGTGGGCCTGAGGCAGGGCAGGACTGCTATAAAAGGCAGCCCAAGTCTCTGCCCTCCCATCCACTTCTCTCACCTCCTTCTCCTCTTCAGGAATCAGGTGAGTGGGAAGCCTCTTCTCCTCCTGCAGCTGCTGCTGCTTCTAGAGCAGCTCTTGCCTGGCTGGAGGTCTCAGCTGAGAGGGGCTGTCTTAGCACAGGGCTGGGAGCTGCATGTGCTGGGAGAGGGCAGGGGAGAGAAGGTCTTGTGCAGACAGAGAGAGGCTGGGACTTGTCTGAGGTGGCTCCTGGGCTTTGAGCTGGGCACTGCAATGTGGGCCAGGAGGTGCCTTGGCTGCAGGGTGTTTGGGTGGTGCAGTGCTGCTTCTCATGTGTCCTCACTTTGTGCTTCTCCCTGCCCTCTGTGCCAGGTGCACCTGTGAGCCCCAGCCATGTCCTGCTGCAAGCCCTGTGACCCTTGCTGCCAGCCCTGTGGGCCCTGCCCGCTGGCCAGCAGCTGCAATGAGTGCTGTGTCAGGCAGTGCCAGAGCTCCCACGTTGTCATTCAGCCGCCTGCTGTGCTGGTGACCCTGCCTGGGCCCATCCTCAGCTCCTCTCCACAGAACACCGCCGTGGGATCCTCCACCTCTGCTGCTGTTGGCAGCATCCTCAGCTCTCAGGGAGTGCCCATCAGCTCTGGGGGCTTTGACATCTCCTGCATCACCAACTGCTATGGCAGCAGTTGTTGTCGTCCCTGCTAAAGCTGCTGGTGACATCCTTAAGAAAGAACCTCCAAGACCTCAGAACCTGGTGCTGGAATGAAGATGGATGTTTTGGAATGTTAAATTTATGCTTTAGCTTACTGTAGCCTTCTGCAACTCTGTTCCCTTTCTTTTGCATGCCTTTCCTGTCACCACCATGCGATGTGTGCTTAGTGGGACCTGTTGGCTTCTCTCCCTCCCTATCTCTGGAGGCCAGGCAAATGGACACCCCCACTGCACCTTAGTGGCTGCTCCAGATGCCTTCCGTGAGCCTCCTCCTTTTCTTCTTTAGTCTTAATAAAATTGTTTTGCATCCAAGCCTTGGCCTCTGATTTTCTTTTCTCTTCCGAGCTCAGGAGAAAATGTTGAGAAGTAGAGGGTGGGACTCCCTACAGTGGATTTGACTTTTTGCCCTTTACGTGGTAGCTATCAAACACATCCATGGCTCCTCAACTGAAATGACTCTCAGGGCGAAGATGGCAGGGAATGGAAACCAGGGGGGCCGGGGGAAAGCCCATGACCTTTTTTCTTCAAACTGTCCTCACACATAATATTTGTCCCAGGTTCTGTCCAGACAGGCAGGACCGAGGGGTTTCACAATTAGCATTCCATCAACCACACAAAAGAGCTGTTTGGGAACAGGTTTTCTTTGGGGTCCTTTGCTGGTTCATCCAGGAACCACCAATCTTCCTCCAATGTCGCACAATGCAGCCAAGGGGGGATTTTTTTACCATGCCCCTTTTAGATTGTCTACTACTTATCTCCAAATAGGTTCTGGTTTGATACTGCCCAAATGCCAGCCACCAAAATTCATTGGCTCACCCTCTTCTGCTATAGTTGGGCAGAGGAGAGGGGAAAAAAATTAACAAAGGGCTGATGAGTTAGGTAAGCACTGGGAGGAAATCACTCCAAGGACAAAAGAGGTTCAAATTTCAAGTTTTAAAATAAATTTATTATTAACCGAGTCAGAGGAGGGTAATGAGAAGTAAGTCTTTAAACCACCTTTTTTTTCACTCCCAGCCTCTCCCTCTTATTCACTGATAGTGAATGGAGGCAGGGCATTTGGGTTTTGGTCAGTTCCTAACTCAAGATCTTCTGTTTGCTCAGGGACAGGAGTCTTTTCTCTGCTATGCCATGGGGTCCCTCCCACGGGCAAACAGTCTTCCCCAAACTGCTGTGGCACGGGTCACTCATCCATGGGGTGCAGTTTTCTAAGGATAGGCTGTTCTAGTTTGGAAGCAAGGGCTCTCTCCCTCTCTCTCTGGAAGCAGGAGCCCTCTTGCTGTATTTGGGTCTCCCACTGGATCACAGCTTTCTCCGGCATCCACCCGCTCCAGTGTGAGCCCTTTTCCTATGAGTTCCAGTGGATCTCTGCATCCACCGTGGACTTCATGGATTACAGGGGGACAGTTTGTTTCACCATGGTGCTTGCCATGGCTTGCAGAAGAATCTTGGCACCAATGCTTGAAGCATTTCCTCTCCCTCTTTTTTCCACTGACCTTGGTGCCACCATGTTGCTTTCCCTTACATGTCCTCACTTCCTCCTCTTCTCTCACTAGTAGAACTGCTGCTTTTAGGTACCATTGCCAAAAAGTTCCAGCAATTCAAAGATTCCTAGAGGAGTGCTGAGAAGTCAATTCATCTACGATCTGCATGGGCAAGTTCCTCACCATGTTTTTGCCACCAGCCATGCAGCCCTGCCAACATGCTCTGAGTGCACCAGGCATTCTGTTAAAGAGATATTTTTATCAGATGCACTGATTACATATCCGTTAGCTGGCCCAACACACTTGACTTATTTTACATAGTTGCCATCCTTTTCACATGTCCTTCTATACTTCTTGGGAGTCTGTCCTGAAGCCTGATGTCCTTCTTAGGTAGCTGGTGCTCCACTGCCACATTTTAGTCAGGCCAATATTGTTCTTTAGCAGAACTTCTGCTTTGTCAATCTTGCAGAACTGAGCTGCCCCCCTACATGCCATTTGCAGGACTTCTGTTTGCCTAATTTACATCCTTAAGGTATTTCCTCAAGACTGGGCTGTTCGTGGATACTCTTCTTATCAGAATGAAATGCTGTTCTTTATGACGGTCCTTTTCAACTTCCCTACCTCCACCTCCCAGACATGGCTAAACTCTTTTCCTCAAATGCCTCATTCTCTTTAAGAGAAACATTTTCCCAGAGCTCCTGGCGGAGGACAAAGGCCAGTGTGGCCACAGCACTCCTCCCAATCTGAGGAGACACCAGAAGCGTGTCACCTCAAAATTTCTTCATGATTCAGGAGCAATGACCGTGGGCAACAGCTGAGGGCCCCAAGGCTGCCTGGAGGTGGCAACACAGGCATGGCCTGGGTTTGGGATTGTCCTTGAGAGATGTGGGTGCCGTGGCCCTGTCCAGGCTCCTGCAGAGAAGCAACTGGGGGCTGAGTGTGTGTCAGTGGCTGGCACTGCTGGGCAGGGAAGGCCCTACAGGCCGTGCAATGGCTGGGCTGAGAGCTCAGCTCAGGCCCAGCTGTGCACACACAGCCAGGGCACTGACACACTGCTAGCCTGGCCAGGTGTGCTCAGAGATGAGCCCAGAGCACAGAGCCCAGCACACGGGCACAGGCACACGGCCAGGGTGCTGCACACAAGGGCCCAGCCCTGTGCACAACCATCCCCGTGCAGGCCAGAGGCTCTCAGGGGCTGTTCCCAGCAGGGCACAAGCACAGGCATGTGCAGACACTGGCACACACTGGGGCCACAGCCACACTGCCACACACATGTCTGTGGGGGAGCACATGGGGCAGAGGCCTGAGGAAGGGATGGGACTGAGGAGATGCTGGGGAGCTCCCAGCCAGAGCAGATTCTGGCAACACCAAGCAGGACAGAAGCTCAGGCAGCACTGCTACAGGAGTCTCATGCACTGTGTAGGATGAGGAGGAAGGCAAAGAGGTTTTACCTCAAATGTAAGGCATGAAGGAGAGCAGTTGGCTGATGAGCCAAAGACTGGACGGCCTGGGAGAAGATGAGGCACTTCCAGTCAGAAGGAACATGAAATATCCCAAAGAATGCCTCAGGCAGCCATCACCTCCTTCCTTGTGATCCTTTCTTCACCTAGTTCATGTCTCTTACCCACACGGACACATCCTTGGCCCCAGGAATCATGGAATCTTGCATACCAGCTCTCAGATGAAGTGTCCCTGAGGGATTGGGAATGAGGTAAGCCAGGAAATGCAAAGTCATTGTAGAGGGAAAATCCAACTCATGCCATTCCATTCCCAGAGATCTTTCCATTCATTTGGGATCATGCAGGAATATCGTCACCTACACAGCACAAACTGTGGGCCCTGAGGCACTGTGGGGCCAGGATAAAAGGCAGCCCAACTGGGGGCTCTCTCCACCTCTCCTGTCACCTCCTGCTCCTTGGGAACCAGGTGAGTTGGAAGCCCCTTTCTCCTGCACGCTGTGCATGGCAGCATTGACCTTTCTGGCCCTTGTTGCTGCTCCTTGTCCTTCTGGGGCTGTTCTGCAATGGTGCTGGTGTGGGCAGAGGGGAGAGCGTGTGTTCTGTGCAGAGGCTGAGGCTGGGCTGAGGTGCTGATTTTCCTCCAGGTTAGGCAGGAGCAGAGCTGGGCCTGGCTGAGCTGGGCAGGAGCGTGCTGGGCTGAGGCAAAGGATGCCCAGGTTGGGGCTGGCCAGGCTGGAGCTGTGCAGGCAGCAGGGGCCTTGTGCTGCTGGGGGTGCCTTGCGGGCTGTGTCTGAGGTGTGCGTGTGCTCTGCTTCCTCCCTGCCCTCTGTGCCAGGTGCAGCGCCAGGCTCCAGACATGTCCTGCTCTGAGAAGTGCCAGCAGTGCCGGCCCTGTGAGCCTTGCTGCCAGCCCGGTGGCCCCTGCCCGCTGGCCAGCAGCTGCAATGAGTGCTGTGTCAGGCAGTGCCAGAGCTCCCACGTTGTCATTCAGCCGCCTGCTGTGCTGGTGACCCTGCCTGGGCCCATCCTCAGCTCCTCCCCCCAGAACACCGCCGTGGGATCCTCCACCTCTGCTGCTGTGGGCAGCATCCTCAGCTCTGAGGGAGTGCCCATCAGCTCTGGGGGCTTTGATATCTCCTGCATCGCCAACTGCTATGGTGGCAGCAGATGCTGTCGTCCCTGCTAAAGATGGTGCCGCCAATGTCCTCAGGCAAGAACCTCCAAGAGCTCGGATCATGGAAATGGACTGAGAAAGGAATTCTGGAATATTGCCCTTAAGGCTTTGGACTATTGTCTCCTTTTCTTCTCCTTTTTTTTTTTCCCTCTTCCTTTCCTTTCCTGTCACCACCACTCAATGCCAGCCAGTGGGACCTGCTGGCTTCCTTCCCTTGGCAGCCCAGGACATCAGACATCCCCACTTTATCATAGTGTCTTCCCTCAGCTGCTTTCTTTGAGCCTTCTCCTTCTCTACTTTTCACTCAATAAAGTTCCTTTTTTGCATTCAAACCTTGGCCTCTGATTTCTCCTTCTTTCTGTGACAACTCTTCCATTTTGCTCACTTGGAAATGGGTGGAGGAAGCACAGCTTTGCAATCCCTGCAGTGCCATTTAGTTTGTTCCTTTTCCCTTGGAGCTGACAAAGATGTCCCTCTATGCGAGGCTGTTGAGGCATTGTAATAAACTGCCCAGGAAGGGTTTTAGATTCCTCAGCCCTGGAAGTGTGCCCGACCAGGATGGACACAGCTTGGAGCAAGCTGGTTTAGTGGGTGCCCACCTGTTGAGGAAGGGAAGAGTGGAAAGAAAAGGTCTTGAAGTTGCCTTCCAGACGAAACCATTTCCAATGAAATCTGCTTTCTCAGAGGCATCAGCAGTGGGACAAATGTGCTCAGTGCTGGGCAGCGCTGAGTGCCCTTTGGACACAGCTGGAGCTGACTCAGTCAAAGCTGGCTGGAGCCACTGGACTCTTCTCACAGAGCCCATTCCTGCAGCCTTAGGTACAAAGTGTGCCATAAGGAGCAACCATGACACAGGAAGAAGCCCTGCTTCCTGGGAAATTGCCAGCCATCACTTCCTGAGGGAAGGAGGCCATAAATTGATTTTCTTTCCCAGTGTACTTGTGCTTGCATAATCTTTCATTTTAGCTTTGGAAAACTGCCTTCTCTCAAACTTAGTGTTGGTGTCAGTTTGGTTTTCGCTTGTCTTTCTGCCTGAGAAAGGGGATTGACAGAGCAGCTTGCTGGGCACCATCCATCCAGCCAAGGGCCACTGAGCACAGCTCAGAGTCCAGCCCAGGGCAAGAGCAGGAATGAGCTGCAGAAGCAGCCATGGAGTGCTGACCAAAGGGAGATGCAATAGAGAGGAAACAAGACCACAAAGAACACCTTCTGTCCCCTATCCATTCCCAAAATGGGCCAGGAAAATAGGCTACACGTGAAAACTCATGGGATGTCACAAAGGGATGCAGGAGAGATGGGCAGGGATAGAGGAAGAATGAGAGTGATGCCCTGAGAGCTTTGCCACAAAGAAATCCACAGGAATGACACAGGTTCAGGTCATGAGCCTGCATGGAATGCCACCAGACCATGATCCAAGCATTCTGCCTCCTCTGACGTGTTCATATCCTGGAAGTTCTGGGATCTCTCATTGCTGGCACTAGAAGGATTCTTTAGATAGGAACGCAAAGGGCAGAAGCCAGGAAATAGAGGCTGCAGTGCAGGAAATCAGGACACAGCCCCTACCATTAACTGGGATGGTGCACATTTGACATGAGCTGGTCACAAAATTATGGCTTCCACTAAGGTGCCTGTGGGCCTGAGGCAGGGCAGGACTGCTATAAAAGGCAGCCCAAGTCGCTGCTCTCTCAGCCACTTCTCTCACCTCCTTCTCCTCTTCAGGAATCAGGTGAGTGGGAAGCCTCTTCTCCTCCTCCGGCTGCTGCTTCAAGAGCAGCTCATGCCTGCCTGGAGGTCTCAGTTGAGAGGGGCTACAAGAGCCCATGGCTGGGATCTGCTTCTGCTAAAAGAGGGCAGGGGAGAGAAGATCTTGTGCAGACAGAAAGAGAGGCTGGGACTTGTCTGAGGTGGCTCCTGGGCTTTGAGCTGGGCAATGCAATGGGGGCCAGGAGGTGCCTTGGCTGCAGGTTGTCTGGGTGCAGTGCTGCTTCTCACGTGTCCTCACTTTCTGCTTCTCCCTGCCCTCTGTGCCAGGTGCACCTGTGAGCCCCAGCCATGTCCTGCTGCAGGCCCTGTGACCCTTGCTGCCAGCCCGGTGGCCCCTGCCCGCTGGCCAGCAGCTGCAATGAGTGCTGTGTCAGGCAGTGCCAGAGCTCCCACGTTGTCATTGAACCCTCCCCTGTGCTGGTGACCCTGCCTGGCCCCATCCTCAGCTCCTTCCCCCAGAACACCGCCGTGGGATCCTCCACCTCTGCTGCTGTTGGCAACATCCTCAGCTGTGGCGGAGTGCCCATCAGCTCTGGGGGCTTTGACATCTCCTGCATCACCAACTGCTATGGCAGCAGTTGTTGTCGCCCCTGCTAAAGCTGCTGCAAACATCCTCAGGCAAGAACCTCCACAACCTCAGAACATGGAGCTGCACTGAAGATGGATCTTTGGAACAATGGATTTGTGCCCTTCATTTACTCCTGTTTCTTTCCACTCTCTTCCCTTCCCTGCCTTTCCTGTCTGCACCACCCAATGCCAGCCTAGTGGGGCCTGTTCGCCTCCCTCCATCCCTCTGCAGGCCAGGCAAATGGACACCCCCACTGTCCCCCTGCGTCTACTCCTGGTGTCCTCTTTGAGCTGCCTCCTTCTCTTCCTTAGACTCAATAAAGTTCTTTTGCATCCAAACCTGGCCCTCTACTTTCTCCTTCCGTGTTTGGGAACTCTTCCATTCAGCTCACGGCTAAAGCTGGAGGAAGCCGAGGGTGGATGCTCCGTGGTGGCCTTTGCTTTGTGGCTTTCTATTGTAGCTCCCAAACAAACCCCTGGCTTCCCCAAAATAGTGATCATCAGGAGATGATGATGTCAAATGGTGACAGAGAATGGGAAACAGCAGTGCCTGGGGATATTCCACAACCTCCTCTCTTCAAACACCTCCCTCACATTAGTCTTTTGCTCAGCTTCTAAGTTCACAGGCAGAGCTGAATGCTTTCACAGGATCATGTGAGCACGACAGTGGAACCAAAACCAAAAGTATCCTCGCACCATGTTGAAGACTGCCACTGTTTCCTCTTCTGGATTTGAGAGAGCAAAAACTCGCCCATATTCCAGCATTCACCTCCCAGACACGGATAACAGTTTCTCTCCACATCCCTCATTCTCAGTGACAGCATCATTTTCCCACAGCTCCTGGACAATGAGGCAAAGGCCTCTGTGGTCAGGGGCCTCCCCCATCCCCACAGAGTCACCCGAACCCTGTCATATCAACCCTTCTCCATGATTCAGGAGCAAGGACCCTGGGCAACAGCTGAGGGCCCCAAGGCTGCCTGGAGGTGGCATCACAGGCATGGCCTGGGTTTGGGATTGTCCTTGAGAGATGTGGATGCCTTGGCCCTGTCCAGGCTCCTGCAGAGAAGGAACTGGGGGCTGAGTGTGTGTCAGTGGCTGGCACTGCTGGGCAGGGAAGGCCCTACAGGCCATGCAATGGCTGGGCTGAGAGCTCAGCTCAGGCCCAGCTGTGCACACACAGCCAGGGCACTGACACACTGCCAGCCTGGCCAGGTGTGCTCAGAGATGAGCCCAGAGCACAGAGCCCAGCACACGGGCACAGGCACACGGCCAGGGCGCTGCACACAAGGGCCCTGCCCTGTGCACAACCATCCCCGTGCAGGCCAGAGGCTCTCAGGGGCTGTTCCCAGCAGGGCACAAGCACAGGCATGTGCAGACACTGGCACACACTGGGGCCACACTGCCACACACATGTCTGTGGGGGAGCACATGGGGCAGAGGCCTGAGGAAGGGATGGGACTGAGGAGATGCTGGGGAGCTCCCAGCCAGAGCAGATTCTGGCAACACCAAGCAGGACAGAAGCTCAGGCAGCACTGCTACAGGAGTCTCATGCACTGTGAAGGATGAGGAGGAAGGCAAAGAGGTTTTACCTCAAAGGCAAGGCATGAAGGAGAGCAGTTGGCTGATGAGCCAAAGACTGGAGGCCTGGGAGAAGATGAGGCACTTCCAGTCAGAAGGAACATGAAATATCCCAAAGAATGCCTCAGGCAGCCATCACCTCCTTCCTTGTGATCCTTTCTTCACCTAGTTCATGTCTCTTACCCACACGGACACATCCTTGGCCCCAGGAATCATGGAATCTTGCATACCAGCACTCAGAAGAAGTGTCCCTGAGGGATTGGGAATGAGGTAAGCCAGGAAATGCAAAGTCATTGTAGAGGGAAAATCCAACTCATGCCATTCCATTCCCAGAGATCTTTCCATTCATTTGGGATCATGCAGGAATATCGTCACCTACACAGCACAAACTGTGGGCCCTGAGGCACTGTGGGGCCAGGATAAAAGGCAGCCCAACTGGGGGCTCTCTCCACCTCTCCTGTCACCTCCTGCTCCTTGGGAACCAGGTGAGTTGGAAGCCCCTTTCTCCTGCACCCTGTGCATGGCAGCATTGACCTTTCTGGCCCTTGTTGCTGCTCCTTGTCCTTCTGGGGCTGTTCTGCAATGGTGCTGGTGGGGGCAGAGGGGAGAGCGTGTGTTCTGTGCAGAGGCTGAGGCTGGGCTGAGGTGCTGATTTTCCTCCAGGTTAGGCAGGAGCAGAGCTGGGCCTGGCTGAGCTGGGCAGGAGCGTGCTGGGCTGAGGCAAAGGATGCCCAGGTTGGGGCTGGCCAGGCTGGAGCTGTGCAGGCAGCAGGGGCCTTGTGCTGCTGGGGGTGCCTTGCGGGCTGTGTCTGAGGTGTGCGTGTGCTCTGCTTCCTCCCTGCCCTCTGTGCCAGGTGCAGCGCCAGGCTCCAGACATGTCCTGCTCTGAGAAGTGCCAGCAGTGCCGGCCCTGTGAGCCTTGCTGCCAGCCCGGTGGGCCCTGCCCGCTGGCCAGCAGCTGCAATGAGTGCTGTGTCAGGCAGTGCCAGAGCTCCCACGTTGTCATTCAGCCGCCTGCTGTGCTGGTGACCCTGCCTGGGCCCATCCTCAGCTCCTCTCCACAGAACACCGCCGTGGGATCCTCCACCTCTGCTGCTGTTGGCAGCATCCTCAGCTCTCAGGGAGTGCCCATCAGCTCTGGGGGCTTTGACATCTCCTGCATCACCAACTGCTATGGCAGCAGTTGTTGTCGTCCCTGCTAAAGCTGCTGGTGACATCCTTAAGAAAGAACCTCCAAGACCTCAGAACCTGGTGCTGGAATGAAGATGGATGTTTTGGAATGTTAAATTTATGCTTTAGCTTACTGTAGCCTTCTGCAACTCTGTTCCCTTTCTTTTGCATGCCTTTCCTGTCACCACCATGCGATGTGTGCTTAGTGGGACCTGTTGGCTTCTCTCCCTCCCTATCTCTGGAGGCCAGGCAAATGGACACCCCCACTGCACCTTAGTGGCTGCTCCAGATGCCTTCCGTGAGCCTCCTCCTTTTCTTCTTTAGTCTTAATAAAATTGTTTTGCATCCAAGCCTTGGCCTCTGATTTTCTTTTCTCTTCCGAGCTCAGGAGAAAATGTTGAGAAGTAGAGGGTGGGACTCCCTACAGTGGATTTGACTTTTTGCCCTTTACGTGGTAGCTATCAAACACATCCATGGCTCCTCAACTGAAATGACTCTCAGGGCGAAGATGGCAGGGAATGGAAACCAGGGGGGCCGGGGGAAAGCCCATGACCTTTTTTCTTCAAACTGTCCTCACACATAATATTTGTCCCAGGTTCTGTCCAGACAGGCAGGACCGAGGGGTTTCACAATTAGCATTCCATCAACCACACAAAAGAGCTGTTTGGGAACAGGTTTTCTTTGGGGTCCTTTGCTGGTTCATCCAGGAACCACCAATCTTCCTCCAATGTCGCACAATGCAACCAAGGGGGGATTTTTTTACCATGCCCCTTTTAGATTGTCTACTACTTATCTCCAAATAGGTTCTGGTTTGATACTGCCCAAATGCCAGCCACCAAAATTCATTGGCTCACCCTCTTCTGCTATAGTTGGGCAGAGGAGAGGGGAAAAAAATTAACAAAGGGCTGATGAGTTAGGTAAGCACTGGGAGGAAATCACTCCAAGGACAAAAGAGGTTCAAATTTCAAGTTTTAAAATAAATTTATTATTAACCGAGTCAGAGGAGGGTAATGAGAAGTAAGTCTTTAAACCACCTTTTTTTCACTCCCAGCCTCTCCCTCTTATTCACTGATAGTGAATGGAGGCAGGGCATTTGGGTTTTGGTCAGTTCCTAACTCAAGATCTTCTGTTTGCTCAGGGACAGGAGTCTTTTCTCTGCTATGCCATGGGGTCCCTCCCACGGGCAAACAGTCTTCCCCAAACTGCTGTGGCACGGGTCACTCATCCATGGGGTGCAGTTTTCTAAGGATAGGCTGTTCTAGTTTGGAAGCAAGGGCTCTCTCCCTCTCTCTCTGGAAGCAGGAGCCCTCTTGCTGTATTTGGGTCTCCCACTGGATCACAGCTTTCTCCGGCATCCACCCGCTCCAGTGTGAGCCCTTTTCCTATGAGTTCCAGTGGATCTCTGCATCCACCGTGGACTTCATGGATTACAGGGGGACAGTTTGTTTCACCATGGTGCTTGCCATGGCTTGCAGAAGAATCTTGGCACCAATGCTTGAAGCATTTCCTCTCCCTCTTTTTTCCACTGACCTTGGTGCCACCATGTTGCTTTCCCTTACATGTCCTCACTTCCTCCTCTTCTCTCACTAGTAGAACTGCTGCTTTTAGGTACCATTGCCAAAAAGTTCCAGCAATTCAAAGATTCCTAGAGGAGTGCTGAGAAGTCAATTCATCTACGATCTGCATGGGCAAGTTCCTCACCATGTTTTTGCCACCAGCCATGCAGCCCTGCCAACATGCTCTGAGTGCACCAGGCATTCTGTTAAAGAGATATTTTTATCATATGCACTGATTACATATCCGTTAGCTGGCCCAACACACTTGACTTATTTTACATAGTTGCCATCCTTTTCACATGTCCTTCTATACTTCTTGGGAGTCTGTCCTGAAGCCTGATGTCCTTCTTAGGTAGCTGGTGCTCCACTGCCACATTTTAGTCAGGCCAATATTGTTCTTTAGCAGAACTTCTGCTTTGTCAATCTTGCAGAACTGAGCTGCCCCCCTACATGCCATTTGCAGGACTTCTGTTTGCCTAATTTACATCCTTAAGGTATTTCCTCAAGACTGGGCTGTTCGTGGATACTCTTCTTATCAGAATGAAATGCTGTTCTTTATGACGGTCCTTTTCAACTTCCCTACCTCCACCTCCCAGACATGGCTAAACTCTTTTCCTCAAATGCCTCATTCTCTTTAAGAGAAACATTTTCCCAGAGCTCCTGGCGGAGGACAAAGGCCAGTGTGGCCACAGCACTCCTCCCAATCTGAGGAGACACCAGAAGCGTGTCACCTCAAAATTTCTTCATGATTCAGGAGCAATGACCGTGGGCAACAGCTGAGGGCCCCAAGGCTGCCTGGAGGTGGCAACACAGGCATGGCCTGGGTTTGGGATTGTCCTTGAGAGATGTGGGTGCCGTGGCCCTGTCCAGGCTCCTGCAGAGAAGCAACTGGGGGCTGAGTGTGTGTCAGTGGCTGGCACTGCTGGGCAGGGAAGGCCCTACAGGCCGTGCAATGGCTGGGCTGAGAGCTCAGCTCAGGC
Organism: Molothrus ater; assembly: GCF_012460135.2. Taxonomy (NCBI): domain Eukaryota; kingdom Metazoa; phylum Chordata; class Aves; order Passeriformes; family Icteridae; genus Molothrus; species Molothrus ater. The sequence goes on along the minus strand of NC_050504.2, from coordinate 2,138,707 downwards.
CCAGCTGTGCACACACAGCCAGGGCACTGACACACTGCTAGCCTGGCCAGGTGTGCTCAGAGATGAGCCCAGAGCACAGAGCCCAGCACACGGGCACAGGCACACGGCCAGGGCGCTGCACACAAGGGCCCAGCCCTGTGCACAACCATCCCCGTGCAGGCCAGAGGCTCTCAGGGGCTGTTCCCAGCAGGGCACAAGCACAGGCATGTGCAGACACTGGCACACACTGGGGCCACAGCCACACTGCCACACACATGTCTGTGGGGGAGCACATGGGGCAGAGGCCTGAGGAAGGGATGGGACTGAGGAGATGCTGGGGAGCTCCCAGCCAGAGCAGATTCTGGCAACACCAAGCAGGACAGAAGCTCAGGCAGCACTGCTACAGGAGTCTCATGCACTGTGTAGGATGAGGAGGAAGGCATAGAGGTTTTACCTCAGATGCAAGGCATGAAGGAGAGCAGTTGGCTGATGAGCCAAAGACTGGACGGCCTGGGAGAAGATGAGGCACTTCCAGTCAGAAGGAACATGAAATATCCCAAAGAATGCCTCAGGCAGCCATCACCTCCTTCCTTGTGATCCTTTCTTCACCTAGTTCATGTCTCTTACCCACACGGACACATCCTTGGCCCCAGGAATCATGGAATCTTGCATACCAGCTCTCAGATGAAGTGTCCCTGAGGGATTGGGAATGAGGTAAGCCAGGAAATGCAAAGTCATTGTAGAGGGAAAATCCAACTCATGCCATTCCATTCCCAGAGATCTTTCCATTCATTTGGGATCATGCAGGAATATCGTCACCTACACAGCACAAACTGTGGGCCCTGAGGCACTGTGGGGCCAGGATAAAAGGCAGCCCAACTGGGGGCTCTCTCCACCTCTCCTGTCACCTCCTGCTCCTTGGGAACCAGGTGAGTTGGAAGCCCCTTTCTCCTGCACCCTGTGCATGGCAGCATTGACCTTTCTGGCCCTTGTTGCTGCTCCTTGTCCTTCTGGGGCTGTTCTGCAATGGTGCTGGTGTGGGCAGAGGGGAGAGCGTGTGTTCTGTGCAGAGGCTGAGGCTGGGCTGAGGTGCTGATTTTCCTCCAGGTTAGGCAGGAGCAGAGCTGGGCCTGGCTGAGCTGGGCAGGAGCGTGCTGGGCTGAGGCAAAGGATGCCCAGGTTGGGGCTGGCCAGGCTGGAGCTGTGCAGGCAGCAGGGGCCTTGTGCTGCTGGGGGTGCCTTGCGGGCTGTGTCTGAGGTGTGCGTGTGCTCTGCTTCCTCCCTGCCCTCTGTGCCAGGTGCAGCGCCAGGCTCCAGACATGTCCTGCTCTGAGAAGTGCCAGCAGTGCCGGCCCTGTGAGCCTTGCTGCCAGCCCGGTGGCCCCTGCCCGCTGGCCAGCAGCTGCAATGAGTGCTGTGTCAGGCAGTGCCAGAGCTCCCACGTTGTCATTCAGCCGCCTGCTGTGCTGGTGACCCTGCCTGGGCCCATCCTCAGCTCCTCCCCCCAGAACACCGCCGTGGGATCCTCCACCTCTGCTGCTGTGGGCAGCATCCTCAGCTCTGAGGGAGTGCCCATCAGCTCTGGGGGCTTTGATATCTCCTGCATCGCCAACTGCTATGGTGGCAGCAGATGCTGTCGTCCCTGCTAAAGATGGTGCCGCCAATGTCCTCATGCAAGAACCTCCAAGAGCTCGGATCATGGAAATGGAATGAGAAAGGAATTCTGGAATATTGCCCTTAAGGCTTTGGACTATTTTCTCCTTCTTCTTGTCCTCCTTTTTTTCTTCTCTTTCCTTCCTTTTCTGTCACCACCACTCAATGCCAGCCAGTGGGACCTGCTGGCTTCCTTCCCTTGGCAGCCCAGGACATCAGACATCCCCACTTTATCATAGTGTCTTCCCTCAGGTGCTTTCTTTGAGCCTTCTCCTTCTCTACTTTTCACTCAATAAAGTTCCTTTTTTGCATTCAAACCTCGGCCTCTGATTTCTCCTTCCTTCTTTGACAATTCTTCCAGGTTGCTCACTTGGAAATGGGTGGAGGAAGCACAGCTTTGCAATCCCTGCAGGGCCATTAAGTTTGTTCCTTTTCCCTTGGAGCTGACAAAGATGTCCCTCTATGTGAGGCTGTTGAGGCATTGTAATAAACTGCCCAGGAAGGGGTTTGATTCCACAACCCTGGAAGCGTGCCCGACCAGGATGGACACAGCTTGGAGCAAGCTGGTTTAGTGGGTGCCCACCTGTTGAGGAAGGGAAGAGTGGAAAGAAATGGTCTTGAAGTTGCCTTCCAGACGAAACCATTTCCAATGAAATCTGCTTTCTCAGAGGCATCAGCAGTGGGACAAATGTGCGCAGTGCTGGGCAGCGCAGAGTGCCCTTTGGACACAGCTGGAGCTGACTCAGTCACAGCTGGCTGGAGCCACTGGACTCTTCTCACAGAGCCCATTCCTGCAGCCTTAGGTACAAAGTGTGCCATCAGGAGCAACCATGACACAGGAAGAAGCCCTGCTTCCTGGGAAATTACCAGCCATCACTTCCTGAGGGAAGGAGGCCATTCCCTGATTTTCTTTCCCAGTGTACTTGCGCATGCATAATCTTTCATTTTAGCTTTGGAAAACTGCCTTCTCTCAAACTTAGTGTTGGTGTCAGTTTGGTTTTCTCTTGTCTTTCTGCCTGAGAAAGGGGATTGACAGAGCAGCTTGCTGGGCACTATCCATCCAAACAAGGGCTACTGAGCACAGATCAGAGTCCAGCCCAGGGCAAGAGCAGGGCAAGAGCAGGAATGAGGTGCAGAAGCAGCCATGGAGTGCTGACCAAAGGGCGATGTAATAGAGAGGAAACAAGACCACAAAGAACACCTTCTGTCCCCTATCCATTCCCAAAATGGGCCAGGAAAACAGGCCTCACGTGAAAACGCATGCGATGTCACAAAGGGATGCGGGAGAGATGGGCAGGGATAGAGGAAGAATGAGAGTGATGCCCTGAGAGCTTTGCCACAAAGAAACCCACAGGAATGACACAGGTTCAGGTCATGTGCCTGCATGGAATGCCACCAGACCATGATCCAAGCATTCTGCCTCCTCTGACATGTTCATATCCTGGCAGTTCTTGGATCTCTCATTGCTGGCACTAGAAGGATTCTTTAGATAGGAATGCAAAGGGCAGAAGCCAGGAAATAGAGGCTGCAGTGCAGGAAATCAGGACACAGCCCCTACCATTAACTGGGATGGTGCACATTTGACATGAGCTGGTCACAAAATTACGGCTTCCACTAAGGTGCCTGTGGGCCTGAGGCAGGGCAGGACTGCTATAAAAGGCAGCCCAAGTCTCTGCTCTCTCAGCCACTTCTCTCACCTCCTTCTCCTCTTCAGGAATCAGGTGAGTGGGAAGCCTCTTCTCCTCCTGCAGCTGCTGCTGCTTCAAGAGCAGCTCTTGCCTGGCTGGAGGCCTCAGCTGAGAGGGGCTACAAGAGCCCATGGCTGGGAGCTGCTTGTGCTGGGAGAGGGCAGGGGAGAGAAGGTCTTGTGCAGACAGAGAGAGAGGCTGGGACTTGGCTGAGGTGCCTCCTGGGCTTTGAGCTGGGCACTGCAATGTGGGCCAGGAGGTGCCTTGGCTGCAGGTTGTTTGGGTGCTGTGCTGCTTCTCACGTGTCCTCACTTTGTGCTTCTCCCTGCCCTCTGTGCCAGGTGCACCTGTGAGCCCCAGCCATGTCCTGCTGCAAGCCCTGTGACCCTTGCTGCCGGCCCTGTGGCCCCTGCCCGCTGGCCAGCAGCTGCAATGAGTGCTGTGTCAGGCAGTGCCAGAGCTCCCACGTTGTCATTCAGCCGCCTGCTGTGCTGGTGACCCTGCCTGGGCCCATCCTCAGCTCCTCTCCCCAGAACACCGCCGTGGGATCCTCCACCTCTGCTGCTGTTGGCAGCATCCTCAGCTCTCAGGGAGTGCCCATCAGCTCTGGGGGCTTTGACATCTCCTGCATCACCAACTGCTATGGCAGCAGTTGTTGTCGTCCCTGCTAAATCTGCTGGTGACATCCTTAAGGAAGAACCTCCAAGACCTCAGAACATGGTGCTGGAATGAAGATGGATGTTTTGGAATGTTAAATTTATGCTTTAACTTATTGTAGCCTTCTGCAACTCTGTTCCCTTTCTTTTGCATGCCTTTCCTGTCACCACCATGCGATGTGTGCTTAGTGGGACCTGTTGGCTTCTCTCCCTCCCTATCTCTGGAGGCCAGGCAAATGGACACCCCCACTGCACCTTAGTGGCTGCTCCAGATGCCTTCCGTGAGCCTCCTCCTTTTCTTCTTTAGTCTTAATAAAATTGTTTTGCATCCAAGCCTTGGCCTCTGATTTTCTTTTCTCTTCCGAGCTCAGGAGAAAATGTTGAGAAGTAGAGGGTGGGACTCCCTACAGTGGATTTGACTTTTCGCCCTTTACGTGGTAGCTATCAAACACATCCATGGCTCCTCAATTGAAATGACTCTCAGGGCGAACATGGCAGGGAATGGAAACCAGGGGGGCCTGGGGAAAGCCCATGACCTTTTTTCTTCAAACTGTCCTCACACATAATATTTGTCCCAGGTTCTGTCCAGACAGGCAGGACCGAGGGGTTTCACAATTAGCATTCCATCAGCCACACAAAAGAGCTGTTTGGGAACAGGTTTTCTTTGGGGTCCTTTGCTGGTTCATCCAGGAACCACCAATCTTCCTCCAATGTCGCACAATGCAACCAAGGGGGGATTTTTTTACCATGCCCCTTTTAGATTGTCTACTACTTATCTCCAAATAGGTTCTGGTTTGATACTGCCCAAATGCCAGCCACCAAAATTCATTGGCTCACCCTCTTCTGCTATAGTTGGGCAGAGGAGAGGGGAAAAAAATTAACAAAGGGCTGATGAGTTAGGTAAGCACTGGGAGGAAATCACTCCAAGGACAAAAGAGGTTCAAATTTCAAGTTTTAAAATAAATTTATTATTAACTGAGTCAGAGGAGGGTAATGAGAAGTAAGTCTTTAAACCACCTTTTTTTTCACTCCCAGCCTCTCCCTCTTATTCACTGATAGTGAATGGAGGCAGGGCATTTGGGTTTTGGTCAGTTCCTAACTCAAGATCTTCTGTTTGCTCAGGGACAGGAGTCTTTTCTCTGCTATGCCATGGGGTCCCTCCCACGGGCAAACAGTCTTCCCCAAACTGCTGTGGCACAGGTCACTCATCCATGGGGTGCAGTTTTCTAAGGATAGGCTGTTCTAGTTTGGAAGCAAGGGCTCTCTCCCTCTCTCTCTGGAAGCAGGAGCCCTCTTGCTGTATTTGGGTCTCCCACTGGATCACAGCTTTCTCCGGCATCCACCCGCTCCAGTGTGAGCCCTTTTCCCATGAGTTCCAGTGGATCTCTGCATCCACCGTGGACTTCATGGATTACAGGGGGACAGATTGTTTCACCATGGTGCTTGCCATGGCTTGCAGAAGAATCTTGGCACCAATGATTGAAGCATTTCCTCTCCCTCTTTTTTCCACTGACCTTGGTGCCACCATGTTGCTTTCCCTTACATGTCCTCACTTCCTCCTCTTCTCTCACTACTGGAACTGCTGCTTTTAGGTACCATTGCCAAAAAGTTCCAGCAATTCAAAGATTCCTAGAGGAGTGCTGAGAAGTCAATTCATCTACGATCTGCATGGGCAAGTTCCTCACCATGTTTTTGCCACCAGCCATGCAGCCCTGCCAACATGCTCTGAGTGCACCAGGCATTCTGTTAAAGAGATATTTTTATCAGATGCACTGATTACATATCCGTTAGCTGGCCCAACACACTTGACTTATTTTACATAGTTGCCATCCTCATCACACGTCCTTCTATACTTCTTGGGAGTCTGTCCGGAAGCCTGATGTCCTTCTTAGGTAGTTGGTGCTCCACTGCCACATTTTAGTCAGGCCAATATTGTTCTTTAGCAGAACTTCTGCTTTGTCAATCTTGCAGAACTGAGCTGCCCCCCTACATGCCATTTGCAGGACTTCTGTTTGCCTAATTTACATCCTTAAGGTATTTCCCCAAGACTGGGCTGTTCGTGGATACTCTTCTTATCAGAATGAAATGCTGTTCTTTATGACGGTCCTTTTCAACTTCCCTACCTCCACCCCCCAGACATGGCTAAACTCTTTTCCTCAAATGCCTCATTCTCTTTAAGAGAAACATTTTCCCAGAGCTCCTGGCGGAGGACAAAGGCCAGTGTGGCCACAGCACTCCTCCCAATCTGAGGAGACACCAGAAGCGTGTCACCTCAAAATTTCTTCATGATTCAGGAGCAAAGACCGTGGGCAACAGCTGAGGGCCCCAAGGCTGCCTGGAGGTGGCAACACAGGCATGGCCTGGGTTTGGGATTGTCCTTGAGAGATGTGGGTGCTGTTGCCCTGTCCAGGCTCCTGCACAGAAGCAACTGGGGGCTGAGTGTGTGTCAGTGGCTGGCACTGCTGGGCAGGGAAGGCCCTACAGGCCGTGCAATGGCTGGGCTGAGAGCTCAGCTCAGGCCCAGCTGTGCACACACAGCCAGGGCACTGACACACTGCCAGACTGGCCAGGTGTGCTCAGAGATGAGCCCAGAGCACAGAGCCCAGCACACGGGCACAGGCACACGGCCAGGGGGTGCACACAAGGGCCCTGCCCTGTGCACAACCATCCCCGTGCAGGCCAGAGGCTCTCAGGGGCTGTTCCCAGCAGGGCGCAAGCACAGGCATGTGCAGACACTGGCACACACTGGGGCCACACTGCCACACACATGTCTGTGGGGGAGCACATGGGGCAGAGGCCTGAGGAAGGGATGGGACTGAGGAGATGCTGGGGAGCTCCCGGCCAGAGCAGATTCTGGCAACACCAAGCAGGACAGAAGCTCAGGCAGCACTGCTACAGGAGTCTCATGCACTGTGAAGGACGAGGAGGAAGGCAAAGAGGTTTTACCTCAAAGGCAAGGCATGAAGGAGAGCAGTTGGCTGATGAGCCAAAGACTGGAGGCCTGGGAGAAGATGAGGCACTTCCAGTCAGAAGGAACATGAAATATCCCAAAGAATGCCTCAGGCAGCCATCACCTCCTTCCTTGTGATCCTTTCTGCACCTAGTTCATGTCTCTTACCCACACGGACACATCCTTGGCCCCAGGAATCATGGAATCTTGCATACCAGCACTCAGATGAAGTGTCCCTGAGGGATTGGGAATGAGGTAAGCCAGGAAATGCAAAGTCATTGTAGAGGGAAAATCCAACTCATGCCATTCCATTCCCAGAGATCTTTCCATTCATTTGGGATCATGCAGGAATATCGTCACCTACACAGCACAAACTGTGGGCCCTGAGGCACTGTGGGGCCAGGATAAAAGGCAGCCCAACTGGGGGCTCTCTCCACCTCTCCTGTCACCTCCTGCTCCTTGGGAACCAGGTGAGTTGGAAGCCCCTTTCTCCTGCACCCTGTGCATGGCAGCATTGACCTTTCTGGCCCTTGTTGCTGCTCCTTGTCCTTCTGGGGCTGTTCTGCAATGGTGCTGGTGGGGGCAGAGGGGAGAGCGTGTGTTCTGTGCAGAGGCTGAGGCTGGGCTGAGGTGCTGGTTTTCCTCCAGGTTAGGCAGGAGCAGAGCTGGGCCTGGCTGAGCTGGGCAGGAGCGTGCTGGGCTGAGGCAAAGGATGCCCAGGTTGGGGCTGGCCAGGCTGGAGCTGTGCAGGCCGCAGGGGCCTTGTGCTGCTGGGGGTGCCTTGCGGGCTGTGTCTGAGGTGTGCGTGTGCTCTGCTTCCTCCCTGCCCTCTGTGCCAGGTGCAGCGCCAGGCTCCAGACATGTCCTGCTCTGAGAAGTGCCAGCAGTGCCGACCCTGTGAGCCTTGCTGCCAGCCCGGTGGCCCCTGCCCGCTGGCCAGCAGCTGCAATGAGTGCTGTGTCAGGCAGTGCCAGAGCTCCCACGTTGTCATTCAGCCGCCTGCTGTGCTGGTGACCCTGCCTGGGCCCATCCTCAGCTCCTCCCCCCAGAACACCGCCGTGGGATCCTCCACCTCTGCTGCTGTTGGCAGCATCCTCAGCTCTCAGGGAGTGCCCATCAGCTCTGGGGGCTTTGACATCTCCTGCATCGCCAACTGCTATGGTGGCAGCAGATGCTGTGGTCCCTGCTAAAGATGGTGCCGCCAATGACCTCAGGCAAGAACCTCCAAGAGCTCGGATCATGGAAATGGAATGAGAAAGGAATTCTGGAATATTGCCCTTAAGGCTTTGGACTATTTTCTCCTTCTTCTTGTCCTCCTTTTTTTCTTCTCTTTCCTTCCTTTCCTGTCACCACCACTCAATGCCAGCCAGTGGGACCTGTTGGCCTCCTTCTATTGGCAGCCCAGGACATCAGACATCCCCACTTTATCATAGTGTCTTCCCTCAGGTGCTTTCTTTGAGCCTTCTCCTTCTCTACTTTTCACTCAATAAAGTTCCTTTTTTGCATTCAAACCTCGGCCTCTGATTTCTCCTTCCTTCTTTGACAATTCTTCCAGTTTGCTCACTTGGAAATGGGTGGAGGAAGCACAGCTTTGCAATCCCTGCAGGGCCATTAAGTTTGTTCCTTTTCCCTTGGAGCTGACAAAGATGTCCCTCTATGTGAGGCTGTTGAGGCATTGTAATAAACTGCCCAGGAAGGGGTTTGATTCCACAACCCTGGAAGCGTGCCCGACCAGGATGGACACAGCTTGGAGCAAGCTGGTTTAGTGGGTGCCCACCTGTTGAGGAAGGGAAGAGTGGAAAGAAATGGTCTTGAAGTTGCCTTCCAGCCCAAACCATTTCCAATGAAATCTGCTTTCTCAGAGGCATCAGCAGTGGGACAAATGTGCGCAGTGCTGGGCAGCGCTGAGTCCCCTTTGGACACAGCTGGAGCTGACTCAGTCACAGCTGGCTGGAGCCACTGGACTCTTCTCACAGAGCCCATTCCTGCAGCCTTAGGTACAAAGTGTGCCATCAGGAGCAACCATGACACAGGAAGAAGCCCTGCTTCCTGGGAAATTACCAGCCATCACTTCCTGAGGGAAGGAGGCCATAAATTGATTTTCTTTCCCAGTGTACTTGCGCATGCATAATCTTTCATTTTAGCTTTGGAAAACTGCCTTCTCTCAAACTTAGTGTTGGTGTCAGTTTGGTTTTCACTTGTCTTTCTGCCTGAGAAAGGGTATTGACAGTGCAGCTTGCTGGGCACTATCCATCCAACCAAGGGCTACTGAGCACAGATCAGAGTCCAGCCCAGGGCAAGAGCAGGGCAAGAGCAGGAATGAGGTGCAGAAGCAGCCATGGAGTGCTGACCAAAGGGAGATGCAATAGAGAGGAAACAAGACCACAAAGAACACCTTCTGTCCCCTATCCATTCCCAAAATGGGCCAGGAAAACAGGCCTCACGTGAAAATGCATGCGATGTCACAAAGGGAATCGGGAGAGATGGGCAGGGATAGAGGAAGAATGAGAGTGATGCCCTGAGAGCTTTGCCACAAAGAAACCCACAGGAATGACACAGGTTCAGGTCATGAGCCTGCATGGAATGCCACCAGACCATGCTGCTGCCTCCTCTGACATGTTCATATCCTGGAAGTTCTTGGATCTCTCATTGCTGGCACTAGAAGGATTCTTTAGATAGGAACGCAAAGGGCAGAAGCCAGGAAATAGAGGCTGCAGTACAGGAAATCAGGACATAGCCCCTACCATTAACTGGGATGGTGCACATTTGACATGAGCTGGTCACAAAATTATGGCTTCCACTAAGGTGCCTGTGGGCCTGAGGCAGGGCAGGACTGCTATAAAAGGCAGCCCAAGTCGCTGCTCTCTCAGCCACTTCTCTCACCTCCTTCTCCTCTTCAGGAATCAGGTGAGTGGGAAGCCTCTTCTCCTCCTGCAGCTGCTGCTGCTTCAAGAGCAGCTCTTGCCTGGCTGGAGGTCTCAGCTGAGAGGGGCTACAAGAGCCCATGGCTGGGAGCTGCTTCTGCTGGGAGAGGGCAGGGGAGAGAAGGTCTTGTGCAGACAGAGAGAGAGGCTGGGACTTGTCTGAGGTGGCTCCTGGGCTTTGGGCTGGGCAATGCAATCTGGGCCAGGAGGTGCCTGGGCTGCAGGGTGTTTGGGTGCTGTGCTGCTTCTCACGTGTCCTCACTTTGTGCTTCTCCCTGCCCTCTGTGCCAGGTGCACCTGTGAGCCCCAGCCATGTCCTGCTGCAGGCCCTGTGACCCTTGCTGCCAGCCCTGTGGCCCCTGCCCGCTGGCCAGCAGCTGCAATGAGTGCTGTGTCAGGCAGTGCCAGAGCTCCCACGTTGTCATTGAACCCTCCCCTGTGCTGGTGACCCTGCCTGGGCCCATCCTCAGCTCCTTCCCCCAGAACACCGCCGTGGGATCCTCCACCTCTGCTGCTGTTGGCAGCATCCTCAGCTGTGGCGGAGTGCCCATCAGCTCTGGGGGCTTTGACATCTCCTGCATCACCAACTGCTATGGCAGCAGTTGTTGTCGCCCCTGCTAAAGCTGCTGCAAACATCCTCAGGCAAGAACCTCCACAACCTCAGAACATGGAGCTGCCCTGAAGATGGATCTTTGGAACAATGGATTTGTGCCCTTCACTTACTCCTGTTTCCTTCCACTCTCTTCCCTTCCTTTTCTGTCAGCACCACCCAATGCCAGCCTAGTGGGGCCTGTTTGCCTCCCTCCATCCCTCTGCAGGTCAGGCAAATGGACACCCCCACTGTGCCCCCATGTCTGCTCCTCTTGTCCTCTTTCAGCTACCTCCTTCTCTTCCTTTGACTCAATAAAGTTCTTTTGCATCCAAAGCTGGCTCTCAACTCTCTCCTTCCTTGTGTGGAAATTCTTCCTTTCAGCTCTGAGCAAAAGCTGGAGGAAGCCGAGGGTGGATACTCCCCGGTGGAGTCACTTTACTTTGTGCCTTTGCCTTTCCTTTTGGAGTTCCCAAACACATCCCTGGCTTCCCCAAAAGAGTGGTCATCAGGAGAAGATGTTGCCAAATGGTCACAGGAGTAGGAATGGGAAATAGCAATGCCTGAGGATATTCCACAACCTCCTCTCTTCAAACACCTCCCTCACATTTGCCTTCTGCCCTGCTTGTATCCTGACTGGAAGGGCTGTGTGTTGCCACATGATCAACTCTGTATGGGGACAGAACCAAAACCAAAACCATCCTCCCACCATGCTGGAGTCTGCCAGTGTTTCCCCTTCTGGATATGGGAGAGGAGAAACTCCCTCATCTTTCTGGCCTCAACTTCCCAGACATGTTCAAATGTTTTTCTCCACTTGACTCATTCTTTTTTGACAGCATCATTTTCCCACAGCTCCTGCCTCAGGACACAGGCCACTGTGGCCAGAGGACTCCCCCATCTCCACAGAGACAAAAGAACCCTGTCACCTCAAAGCCTTCACATGAGGCAGGAACAATGAACACTGAGGCAGGAAACATCTGAGGGCTGCAAGGCCCTGGAGGTGGCCCTGGAGGTGGCTTGGCCTAGTGTCCTAGGTTGACTATATGATGTTTTCATCCTCAGTTGTCTTGTTCTGTTTATGGTGAATAAGTTTTGCACCTTTAAGACTTTTTCTGGGAGTGAAGGAGGGAGAGAAGAAGCATGCAGTTTGTTTTCAGACACTGCACTCACTCCTCCACATTCCTGCTCCTGGACTGAGCTGTCCGCGGACGGACAGACAGCAGGACAGAGCTCTCCTTTGTTTTAGTTAGTGTTAGCTAGCTGAGGCAAAGAAGTTCCCTGGACGGTGGTTTATTCCTTCTTCTCTTTTCTTTGGACCTGTTCAAACCTGCTCTGGACTGAACACCCAGCAGAGCACCAGCAGCTCCACCTGTGGCCCACTGGGCTGGGCCTGGCCTGCGACGTTTCCAGCACCGGAAGGACTGAAAAGAGCCTGAGTGAGCTGAACTGCAGCCCGGGGAGGGGACTTTCTGAGTTTCTCATCTCTTTTGTAGCAACAAGGGGCTTTATTTTTTAATATTGTTTAGGTTTTATTGTTTAATAAACACTTTTTTCACTTTTCTCTAAGGAGGGATTTTCGCCCGAACCAGCTGGGGGAGGAACCAAACAAATCTGCTTTTTTAGAGGAAACCCTTTGGGAATTGTCTCCCAAATTTACCCTGAACCAAGACACTGGGATGGGATTATCCTTGAGAGATGTGGATGCCTTGGCCCTGTCCAGGCTCCTGCAGAGAAGGAACTGGGGGCTGAGTGTGTGTCAGTGGCTGGCACTGCTGGGCAGGGAAGGCCCTACAGGCCGTGCAATGGCTGGGCTGAGAGCTCAGCTCAGGCCCAGCTTGCACATACAGCCAGGGCACTGACACACTGCCAGCCTGGCCAGGTGTGCTCAGAGATGAGCCCAGAGCACAGAGCCCAGCACACGGGCACAGGCACACGGCCAGGGCACTGCACACAAGGGCCCTGCCCTGTGCACAACCATCCCCGTGCAGGCCAGAGGCTCTCAGGGGCTGTTCCCAGCAGGGCACAAGCACAGGCATGTGCAGACACTGGCACACACTGGGGCCACACTGCCACACACATGTCTGTGGGGGAGCACATGGGGCAGAGGCCTGAGGAAGGGATGGGACTGAGGAGATGCTGGGGAGCTCCCAGCCAGAGCAGATTCTGGCAACACCAAGCAGGACAGAAGCTCAGGCAGCACGGCTACAGGTTGCTCTAGGATTTTGCAAGATGATGAGGGGAGCAAAAAGTTTCATTAAGTAGAGAAATCATGTGATGGGGTGATTGGTTCATGAGCAAAAGAAATGCAGGCTGAGAGCAGAGGAGGCCCCTCCAGGCAGCAGGGATTACATAAATCTGGCAGCATTACAAAACTTCAGCAGAGTGCCCCAGGCTGGCATCACCTCCAATCCTTTGGATCCATTGTGTGCTTAGTTTATGTCTTATGACTACACTGACACATATTTGCCCCAGGAAACATGGAATCTCACATAACAGCACTAAGAAGAAATATTCGTGAGGTTCTGGGCTGCAATCAAGCATTGCTGATTCCCACTCACCCCCTTTCACCCCCCATTTCTGTCAAGTTTGGGAGACATCTTCCTCTCCTGGTAGTTTTAGTGGAGTACTGAGGGATGTGTTTGTGAGCTCCATGAGAAAAGGCACAAAGTAAAATCCACTCTAGGGAATCCCAAGCTCCGCTTGCTCCACCTTTTGCCCTGAGCTCACAAGAGAAGTTGACACAGATGAGAAGAGAATCAGAGGCCAAGTCTTGGATGCAAAACAACTTTATTGATTCTAAGAAAGAAAAAGGAGGTGGTTCCAGAGAGCACCAGGAGTATCCATTAAGATGCAGTGGGGGTGTCCATCTGCCTGGCCTCCAGAGATAGGGAGGGAGAGAAGTCGACAGGTCCTACTAGGCTGGCATTGAACGCAATTGACTAGAAAGGAACGCAAGAGAGAGAAGAGAGGAGAAATAGGAAACAAAAGTCAGAGGCCCTACATACAGTCCCAAAGTTCTGTCTTCATTTCAGCTCCACGTTCTTGGAGGTTCTTCCCTAAGGATGTCACCAGCAGCTTTAGCAGGGACGACAACAACTGCTGCCATAGCAGTTGGTGATGCAGGAGATGTCAAAGCCCCCAGAGCTGATGGGCACTCCCTGAGAGCTGAGGATGCTGCCAACAGCAGCAGAGGTGGAGGATCCCACGGCGGTGTTCTGGGGAGAGGAGCTGAGGATGGGCCCAGGCAGGGTCACCAGCACAGCAGGTGGCTGGATGACAACGTGGGAGCTCTGGCACTGCCTGACACAGCACTCATTGCAGCTGCTGGCCAGCGGGCAGGGCCCACAGGGCTGGCAGCAAGGGTCACAGGGCTTGCAGCAGGACATGGCTGGGGCTCACAGGTGCACCTGGCACAGAGGGCAGGGAGAAGCACAAAGTGAGGACACGTGAGAAGCAGCACAGCACCCAAACACCCTGCAGCCAAGGCACCTCCTGGCCCACATTGCAGTGCCCAGCTCAAAGCCCAGGAGGCACCTCAGCCAAGTCCCAGCCTCTCTCTCTGTCTGCACAAGACCTTCTCTCCCCTGCCCTCTCCCAGCACAAGCAGCTCCCAGCCATGGGCTCTTGTAGCCCCTCTCAGCTGAGGCCTCCAGCCAGGCAAGAGCTGCTCTTGAAGCAGCAGCAGCAGCTGCAGGAGGAGAAGAGGCTTTCCACTCACCTGATTCCTGAGGAGGAGGAGGTGAGAGAAGTGGATGAGAGAGCAGAGACTTGGGCTGCCTTTTATAGCAGTCCTGCCCTGCCTCAGGCCCACAGGCAACTTAGTGGAAGCCATAATTTTGTGACCAGCTCATGTCAAATGCAAACTATCCCAGTTAATGGTAGGGGCTATGTCCTGGTTTCCTGCATTTCTGCCTTTTCATTTCCTGGCTTCTGCCATGTGCATTCCCATTTCCTATCTGAAGAGTCATGTTAGTCTTGGGCCAGCATGAGAGGTCCAAGAGTCCTTGGGCCAGGATGAGAGGCCCAAGAATTTCCGGGATGTAAACAGTTCAGCACAGTCAGAATGCTTGGATCATGGTCTGGTGACATTCCACACAGGCACATGATGTTCCCCTGTGTCATCCCTGTAGCTTTCTTTGTAACAAAATTTTCAGTGCATCAACCTTTCTTTTCTTGTAGACATGCACAAGGGCAGCCATGTGAGATAAGAGGAAACATCCTTTTCTCCTTCTGTACCATCTCTCAATGGCTTTGTTTCCCTTGCGTGAGCTTCTGCTTGCTGGGCTTTTTCTTCTTGCCATATTTACCGTATCTCAGGGAAATTCTGCTGGTCTCATTGACCTCACTCTATTTCTGTACACTCTCTGGGGCTCCTTTGGGAAGACAAAACCATTTCTGTAGCCAGGTTCCTTCACAGGTGCTTGAGTTCTCTTCTCTCAGAATTGTCCCCAACACCTCAACAGAGTTCTCACTTTTTGATGGTTTTATTTTACGAACGTTCAGATTCCAAGGTCCAAGGAGGTGCCTTCCTAAGTGCATATGTGTCAGTCTGTGCATGTGTGCATCATGAGGATGTAGAAATGTGCCCCCAGTTGATGCATGAACAAATTATCCTTTGTCTCCTTAAAAAGGAAAAAAGCCTAGAAGTTTCTCTCCTCAATTTGGTAAAAAAGACAGCTCATAAGACCTTGAAGATCTCACCTCAAACCTAAGGATACCCAATTGGACAGAAGCCAAAAAGTCCCACCTAAACAGTTCACTAGAAAAAGAAGAAAACAAAAGTACTCACTTTTGTAGGGTGTTTTTACCAGGAGCAAGAACCTCCTACCCCTAACTCAGTTTTTCCCTGTAAAGACCTTTTTTTATTTCGTCTTTTATTAAAACTTTTCTATTTCCAGCACTACCTCAAAAGCCATCCTACTAATTTTATGCCATCAAAGTAGCTAAGCTATCTGAAGTGTGTTATATTGTGTGTTATATTTCTCTAAGAACTCATAAGACCTGGCTCGAGGAGAAAATATAACATGAGGGCACATGAAGGTTCTCATTGTCAGTCCCCCTGTGGCATGTCCTTTAGTCCCACAGAGGCACTGGCTGCCCTGGAGAGGCAGAGCCAATGTACAGCTGAACAGTGCTGCTTTGACCTTGCAGAGAAGTGTCTGGAGAACTGAAATGCAAATTCTGCCTCCTCCACATTCCACTTCTTGCTTTATGTTCATGGAGAAAACTCAGAAATTCTGCCAGCCTCTGCAGGCCTTCATCCCAAATGGATCCCCCTCTGCTGGAGTGTTGCTGGTGAGTGGATGTCATATCCCACTCGTAAGGGGAAGGGAACAGCCAGGATTTGTACATGCTGGTGGTTGAGAGGAAAGAACAAAGTCAGAGAGTCCACAGAAGATTTCATATTTTATTAATAAATTGCACACTTGGCATTGAAATGGAATAGGAACAGAAATAGGAACAGGAAAAGGAATAGAAAGAGGAATAGGAATAGGAATAGGAATAGGAATAGAAAGAGGAATAGGAATAGGAATAGGAATAGGAATAGGAATAGGAATAGGAATAGGAATAGGAATAGGAATAGGAATAGGGAAGGGCAAGGCCAAGGCAAAGGCCAGGCCAAGGTGGACAGGGAAGAGAAAATAAGATGGGAAACAACTTGAGGATTGAGGCAGTTGGCTAAAGCAAAAGTGTCCATAACGACCTTCTGTTGAAATTTTTATTCTTCTGATTGTGCTTCACACTGGTAGGACACTCTCCCTTAAGTAAAAGTGGTAAGGTTTAGTAGCTGGGGCAGAAAACTGTTGGAATGGGCTCTGGGACAAGAGTCCAGTGTCTCCCACCACATGTGCCTGAGCCAGCTCCAGTTGTGTCCAAAAGGGGCTCAGCACTACCCAACACTGAGCACATTTATCACACTGATAATGCCTTTGTTAAAGCAGATTTCACTAGAAATGGTTTGAGTTGGGAGAAAAGGGCTAAAAACAGAAGAATAAGGAGGATGAATGTAGGTTTGCTGAAATGACTTTGCAGCTGAGGATGCCAAAGCCTGGAGGATATCAACGTGGGAAAAACCATAAAGGATGCCTTGTGCTGTTTTATTCTATGTTTGGAGAAGCAGAATGTCTATGTAGACACAGTGCCGGTGTTTGGAGAGACTTGGAGGCCCTCTCATGGACATGCTTGAGCTCCCTGTTTTGAGAGAGAAAAATCAAAACTCAGAGATCACAAAAAGCACAGGGAGATCACAGCATTGGTGTAAAGAGGAGTCCTGCCAGCAAGGACTGATCTGAAGCAGGACAATGTTCCCAAATGTACATCCCTGCCTGAGTGCTGATCGGACCTCCTCTGCAGAGTGAGGTAAAGCGATAAATTTACTCTTTGCCTTTCCACCATGGTTTGTGGCTGTTCTATCTGCTCAACTGTGTTGACTGAAACACTTGGAATAGAAGGGAACTTAAACATTTCTTTGTTTGCAACACTCCACCCAGCCGACAAAACGTGGGCAAGAATAGCCCCCACCAAGCCAAGTGGCTCAAAGTCCTGAGCAACCATGCCTTGAAGATGTCCAAGAATGAGAAATCTACAATTTCTCTGGGCAACTTGTTCCAGTGCCTGATCACCTTCACTGTCAGGGTATCTTTGTCAGCTTCAGGGGAAAGGGTACAAGGAAAACCCATAGCAGTGAGTCAAGCTCTCTGCTTTACCACTTTACTTCTGAGGGAACTGGAAGAGTTCCCACACATAGAAGGAGAAAGAAGAGGCCAAGGTTTGAATGCAAAAAACTTTATTGAGTATAAAGAAAAAAATGGGTATGACAGAGACAGCACCAGGAGCAGCTACTAATATGAAGTGGGGGGCTCCAGAGGCCTGGCCAGCAGATAGAGGGGGAGAAGGGAGGGGGCAACTAAGATGACATTGGCTTGTGTCAACATAAAAGAAAGGGAAGAAAGAAGAGATAGCAGAAGAAGGAACTAATAGCTAAAAAGTCTAAATTCAAAGCTCCAAAATATTGTCTTCATTCCAGCTCCATATTCCGAGCTCGTTGAGGTTCTTGCCTGAGGACGCTGGCGGCACCATCTTTAGCAGGGACGACAGCATCTGCTGCCACCATAGCAGTTGGTGATGCAGGAGATGTCAAAGCCCCCAGAGCTGATGGGCACTCCCTCAGAGCTGAGGATGCTGCCAACAGCAGCAGAGGTGGAGGATCCCACGGCGGTGTTCTGGGGGGAGGAGCTGAGGATGGGCCCAGGCAGGGTCACCAGCACAGCAGGCGGCTGAATGACAACGTGGGAGCTCTGGCACTGCCTGACACAGCACTCATTGCAGCTGCTGGCCAGCGGGCAGGGGCCACTGGGCTGGCAGCAAGGCTCACAGGGCCGGCACTGCTGGCACTTCTCAGAGCAGGACATGTCTGGAGCCTGGCGCTGCACCTGGCACAGAGGGCAGGGAGGAAGCAGAGCACACGCACACCTCAGACACAGCCCGCAAGGCACCCCCAGCAGCACAAGGCCCCTGCTGCCTGCACAGCTCCAGCCTGGCCAGCCCCAACCTGGGCATCCTTTGCCTCAGCCCAGCACGCTCCTGCCCAGCTCAGCCAGGCCCAGCTCTGCTCCTGCCTAACCTGGAGGAAAACCAGCACCTCAGCCCAGCCTCAGCCTCTGCACAGAACACACGCTCTCCCCTCTGCCCCCACCAGCACCATTGCAGAACAGCCCCAGAAGGACAAGGAGCAGCAACAAGGGCCAGAAAGGTCAATGCTGCCATGCACAGGGTGCAGGAGAAAGGGGCTTCCAACTCACCTGGTTCCCAAGGAGCAGGAGGTGACAGGAGTGGTGGAGAGAGCCCCCAGTTGGGCTGCCTTTTATCCTGGCCCCACAGTGCCTCAGGGGCCATGCAGCAGTCTATGCTGCATAAGTGACAATTTTCTTTCATGATCTCGATGAACGGAAACATGCCCCAGGAGGTTATGGCATGAGTCGCTGCTTCCCTCTACCATGACTTTGCATTTCCTGGCCTATATCATTCCCATTCCCTCACGGACACTTCTTCTGAGTCATGGTATGTGAGATTCCATGATTCCTGGGGGCAAGGATGTGTCAGTAAGGACAGAAGACATGAACTATGTGCAGAAGGAATCCCAAGGAGGCAGGTGATACCAGCCTGGGGCACTCTGCTGGGGTTTTGTAATGCTGTCAGATTTTTGTAATCCTTGCTGACTGGATGGGTCCCATCTGCCCCAGCACTCCAGTCTCTGTCTCTGCATCCAATGCCTCGCCTGACTACGGGGCCCTGCACCCTCATTGAAACGTCTTTGCTGTCCTCATCATCCTGCACAATCCTTGAGACCCTTGTAGCACTGCTGCCTGAGCTTCTGCCCTGCTTGGTGTTTCCAGAATCTGTGGCCACACTGGCCTTTGTCCTGACCCAGCAGCTCTGGAAAATGTTTCTGTCAAAGAGAATGATGCATGTGGGGAAACGAGTTTAACCATGTCTGGGTGGTGTAAGTAGGGAGGTTGAAAAGGACCGTCAAAAAGAATAGCATTTCATTCTGATAAGAACAGTATCCGTGAACAGAGAAATACCTTAAGGATGTAACTTAGGCAAACAGAAGTCCTGCAAATGGCATGTAGGGGGGCAGTCTGAAGTCTGACAAAGCAGAAGTTCTGCTAAACAACAATATTGGCCTCACTAAAATGTGGCAGTGGAGCACCAGCTACCTAAGAAGGACATCAGGCTTCAGGACAGACTCCCAAGAGTATAGAAGGACGTGTGATAAGGATGGCAACTATGTAAAATAAGTCAAGTGTGTTGGGCTAGCTAACGGATATGTAATCAGTGCATATGATAAAAAAATATGTCTTTAACTGAATGCCTGGTGCACTCAGAGCATGTTGGCAGGGCTGCATGGCTGGTGGCAAAAACATGGTGAGGAACTTGCCCATGCAGATCGTAGATGAATCGACTTCTCAGCACTCCTCTAGGAATCTTTGAATTGCTGGAACTTTTTGGCAATGGTACCTAAAAGCAGCAGTTCTATTAGTGAGAGAAGAGGAGGAAGTGAGGACATGCAAGGGAAAGCAACATGGTGGCACCAAGGTCAGTGGAAAAAAGAGGGAGAGGAAATGCTTCAAGCATTGGTGCCAAGATTCTTCTGCAAGCCATGGCAAGGACCATGGTGAAACAAACTGTCCCCCTGTAGTCCATGAAGTCCACGGTGGATGCAGAGATCCACTGGAACTCATGGGAAAAGGGCTCACACTGGAGCGGGTGGATGCCGGAGAAAGCTGTGATCCAGTGGGAGACCCAAATACAGCAAGAGGGCTCCTGCTTCCAGAGAGAGAGGGAGAGAGCCCTTGCTTCCAAACTAGAACAGCCTATCCTTAGAAAACTGCACCCCATGGATGAGTGACCTGTGCCACAGCAGTTTGGGGAAGACTGTTTGCCCGTGGGAGGGACCCCATGGCATAGCAGAGAAAAGACTCCTGTCCCTGAGCAAACAGAAGATCTTGAGTTAGGAACTGACCAAAACCCAAATGCCCTGCCTCCATTCACTATCAGTGAATAAGAGGGAGAGGCTGGGAGTGAAAAAAAAGGTGGTTTAAAGACTTAATTCTCATTACCTTCCTCTGACTCGGTTAATAATAAATTTATTTTAAAACTTGAAATTTGAACCTCTTTTGTCCTTGGAGTGATTTCCTCCCAGTGCTTACCTAACTCATCAGCCCTTTGTTAATTTTTTTCCCCTCTCCTCTGCCCAACTATAGCAGAAGAGGGTGAGCCAATGAATTTTGGTGGCTGGCATTTGGGCAGTATCAAACCAGAACCTATTTGGAGATAAGTAGGAGACAATCTAAAAGGGGCATGGTAAAAAAATCCCCCCTTGGTTGCATTCTGTGACATTGGAGGAAGATTGGTGGTTCCTGGATGAATCAGCAAAGGACCCCAGAGAAAACCTGGTCCCAATCAGCTCTTTTGTGTGGCTGATGGAATGCTAATTGTGAAACCCCTCGGTCCTGCCTGTCTGGACAGAACCTGGGATGAACATTAAATGTGAGAACAGTTGGAAGAGAAGAGGTCATGGGCTTTCCCCAGGCCCCCTGGTTTCCATTCCCTGCCATCTTCACCCTGAGAGTCATTTCAGTTGAGGAGCCATGGATGTGTTTGATAGCTACCACGTAAAGGGCAAAAAGTCAAATCCACTGTAGGGAGTCCCACCCTCTACTTCTCAACATTTTCTCCTGAGCTCCCTGGAAGAACATGCCACAGATGAAAAGAAAATCAGAGGCCAAGGCTTGGATGCAAAACAATTTTATTAAGACTAAAAAAGAAAAGGAGGAGGCTCACGGAAGGCATCTGGAGCAGCCACTAAGGTGCAGTGGGGGTGTCCATCTGCCTGGCCTCCAGAGATAGGGAGGGAGAGAAGCCAACAGGTCCCACTAAGCTGACGTTGCATGGTGGTGACAGGAAAGGCATGCAAAAGAAAGGGAAGAGAGTTGTAGAAGGCTACAATAAGTTAAAGCATAAATTTAACATTCCAAAACATCCATCTTCATTCCAGCACCATGTTCTGAGGTCTTGGAGGTTCTTCCCTAAGGATGTCACCAGCAGCTTTAGCAGGGACGACAACAACTGCTGCCATAGCAGTTGGTGATGCAGGAGATGTCAAAGCCCCCAGAGCTGATGGGCACTCCCTGAGAGCTGAGGATGCTGCCAACAGCAGCAGAGGTGGAGGATCCCACGGCGGTGTTCTGTGGAGAGGAGCTGAGGATGGGCCCAGGCAGGGTCACCAGCACAGCAGGAGGCTGAATGACAACGTGGGAGCTCTGGCACTGCCTGACACAGCACTCATTGCAGCTGCTGGCCAGCGGGCAGGGGCCACCGGGCTGGCAGCAAGGCTCACAGGGCTTGCAGCAGGACATGTCTGGAGCCTGGCGCTGCACCTGGCACAGAGGGCAGGGAGAAGCACAAAGTGAGGACACGTGAGAAGCAGCACTGCAACCAAACAACCTGCAGCCAAGGAACCTCCTGGCCCACATTGCAGTGCCCAGCTCAAAGCCCAGGAGCCACCTCAGACAAGTCCCACCCTCTCTCTGTCTGCACAAGACCTTCTCTGCCCTGCCCTCTCCCAGCACAAGCAGCTCCCAGCCCTGGGCTCTTGTAGCCCCTCTCAGCTGAGACCTCCAGCCAGGCAAGAGCTGCTCTTGAAGCAGCAGCAGCAGCAGCAGGAGAAGAGGCTTCCCACTCACCTGATTCCTGAAGAGGAGAAGGAGGTGAGAGAAGGGGATGGGAGGGCAGAGACTTGGGCTGCCTTTTATAGCAGTCCTGCCCTGCCTCAGGCCCACAGGCACCTTAGTGGAAGCCATAATTTTGTGACCAGCTCATGTCAAATGTGCACCGTCCAGTTAATGGTAGGGGCTGTATCCTGATTTCCTGCATTTCTGCCTTTTCATTTCCTGGCTTCTGCCGTGTGCGTTCCTATCTGAAGTTTTCTGTTAGGGCTGGGATGGGAGGCACAAGAATTTCTGGGGTATAAACACATCAGAGTGGACAGAATGCTTGGATCATGGTCTGATGGCATTCCATGCAGGCACGTGTTGCGTTTTGATTCCTCTCTACTAGGTCAGCCTAATTGGTCAACAATCCTTGCTCGTTTCTCCACCTCATTCCTGCTCTTTTCTTGTGCTGTATTTTGTTCCTTTCCAGTAGCCATAGTAAGGACACTTCTCCCAGAAAAGTGCTGCCCTGCCTCCCTAGGGTCTCTTCTCCAGCCACATGCTGGTCTTTCTCACCACATGTTCTTACCAACAATCCTTGAGTGTTATTACCAGCTGTGCTGGGTTGACCTTGGCTGGACAGCAAGTGTCCTGCAGCCACTCTATGATTCTCCATTCTGAGGTGAACAGAGATGGGAAAATAAGTAGGAAATCATCTTGAATATTAAGATTTGAATGTTTGCCAAAACATGCTCAAAAGATTGTGCATGCAGTAGTAAACTGGAAGAAAACCCCACTTTTTATGCTCTACTTCCAATCAGAAAGTTCTATCTGGTCCCTTCCCAGGAAGCAGGGCTTGAGCACATGTAGTGGTGTGACTTGAAGGTAAACATTGCAAATTACAATTGCCCACCCTTGTGTCTCCTTTCCTTAGCTCTTGTGTCTGAGCTCATGTCATATGGCACAGAATATCCCTTTTACTCAGTTTGGGTCAAGTGTCTGAGTTTTGTCCACTCCCAGGATCTTGCCACCCCCCAGCTCCTGATGGGGAAGGGAATGTTGGAGAGACAGTGCTGGTGCTGTTTGAGCAGGGCTCAGCAGGAGCCAAAGGACTGGAGTGTTACCAGCGCCTTTGTAACACCCAGTGCACAGCACAGCCCTGCCAGGGCTGCTGTGGGGAACATGAACAAACTCAACACACCCACAAGCCTTGGCTGGCCCCAGGGGCATCCAACTCTTCGTGTTTGAGACATACACATCAGTCCTTATGTCCTAGACTTGTCCCCTGGGATGGGACACAGTCTCATCCTCTCTAGGCCCAATGCTACCACTCAGACTGGTGAAGTGGGTGCCAAAACCTTACAACAAATGTGCAGATGGAATGGGAGCGATCAGAGTACAGATACTGTCTTGCTCTGAGATGTAGCATAGATGTTCTGGGTGGCACAGGGACAGTCAAAGAGCTGTGAACTCTCTTTAGTGTTCAAGCACCAGGATGTCCATATCTCCCAAAAATAGTGTTCCCAGCTATTTCCAGGATAGCAGTGATGTTATTCAGGACCAAAAGGCCAAAAACACAGCTTCTCTTTTAGGGGGAGGTCAGGAAAATTCCCTCTTTGCTGCAAAACCATTTATATAATTTTTCTTTAGGTTATGGAAAGTTACATTCATCCCTGTCTTAAGCCTGGACCACTGTGCGGCTGTTAAAAATTTTATTCATCCAATTGTTTTTCACACTGTAATGGATCTTCTCTCTTGTGCTGAAGTGGCAAAGTTTGGCAGCTGGGGAAGAAGGCTGCAGGAATGGGCTCTGGGACAACATTCCAGTAGTTCCTGCCACGTCTGACAGTCAGCTCCAACTGTGTCAAAAAAATCCCCCATAAATGATATCTTCTGCTGTTTTATCCTCACTTTGAAAAAGCAGAATCTGTATAGAAACCACGCTGGTGTTTAGAAAGACATGGAGGCCCTCTCACAGACATACTTGACCACTGATCAAAGGGGAGCCTTGCCAGGAAGGACTGAGCCTGCAGGGGACAATGTTCCCACTTGTGCATCTCTGCCCAAGCATTGTTTCGACCTCCTCCATGGAGTGTGGTATGGAAATACATTTACTCTTTGCCTTTCCACCATGGTTTTTGGGTGTTCGTTCTGCACAACTGTGTCAACTCAAGGGAACCTCAATAACATTTAATTTCATTTTCAAATCCACAGCAAACCCACAAAAGAGGCATTGACTGCATTCAACAAACCAAGTGGCTCAAAGTCCTGAGCAAGCATGCATTGAACATTTCCAGGAATGAGAAACCTGCAATTTCTCCAGGCAACTTGTTCCAATGCCTCATCACCCTCACTGTCCACAGATGTCTTTGTCAGCTCAAAGGGAAAAGGCACAAGGAAAATCCATAAGAGTGAGTCCCACTCTCTGCTTTTCCACTGTACTCCTTAGGACACTGGAAGAGTTGTCATAAAATGAAGGAGAAATCAGAGGCCGAGGTTTGAATGCAAAAAACTTTATTGAGACTAAAGAAGAAAAGCAGGTATGTAGGGGACAGAACCAGGAGCAACCGCAAAGATGCAATGGGGGTGTCCAGAGACCTGGCCAGCGGATAGAGGGAGGAAGGGAGGGGGGGAAGACAGTTCCACTAGGCTGGCATTGGATGGTGGTGAAAGGAAGGGAACGGAAAGGAAGGGAGGAGAGAGGAGAAGATGGAATTAATAGCAAAAAAGTCTAAATTCAAAGTTCCAAAATTCTGTCTTCATTCCAGCACCATGTTCTGAGGTCTTGGAGGTTGTTGGCCGAGGACGTTGGGAGCACCATCTTTAGCAGGGGCGACAACAACTGCTGCCATAGCAGTTGGTGATGCAGGAGATGTCAAAGCCCCCAGAGCTGATGGGCACTCCGCTAGAGCTGAGGATGCTGCCAACAGCAGCAGAGGTGGAGGATCCCACGGCGGTGTTCTGTGGAGAGGAGCTGAGGATGGGCCCAGGCAGGGTCACCAGCACAGCAGGCGGCTGAATGACAACGTGGGAGCTCTGGCACTGCCTGACACAGCACTCATTGCAGCTGCTGGCCAGCGGGCAGGGGCCACAGGACTGGCCACAGGGGTTGCAGGGCGGGCAGCAGGACATGGCTCGGGCTCACAGGTGCACCTGGCACAGAGGGCAGGGAGAAGCACAAAGTGAGGACACGTGAGAAGCAGCACTGCACCCAAACACCCTGCAGCCCAGGCACCTCCTGGCCCCCATTGCAGTGCCCAGCTCAAAGCCCAGGAGCCACCTCAGACAAGTCCCAGCCTCTCTCTGTCTGCACAAGATCTTCTCTCCCCTGCCCTCTTCCAGCACAAGCAGCTCCCAGCCCTGGGCTCTTGTAGCCCCTCTCAGCTGAGACCTCCAGCCAGGCAAGAGCTGCTCTTGAAGGAGCAGCAGCAGCAGGAGGAGGAGAAGAGGCTTCCCACTCACCTGATTCCTGAAGAGGAGAAGGAGGTGAGAGAAGTGGATGAGAGAGCAGAGACTTGGGCTGCCTTTTATAGCCATCCTGCCCTGCCTCAGGCCCACAGGCATCTTTGTGGAAGTCATAATTTTCTGACCAGCTCATGTCAAATGTGCACCATCTAATGGTAGGGGGCTGTGTTCCGATTTCCTGCATTGATGCCTTTTCATTTCCTGTCTAATTCCATCTGAATTCCTATCTGAAGACTTCTGTAAGTGCTGGGATGAGAGGCCCAAATATTTCCAGGATACAGACATGTCAGCTCAGGAAGAAGGCTCAGATGGTGGTATTCCATGTGGTCAGTTGATGTGAACCTGTGCCAAAAACTCTGTGTGGGTTTTTGTACTAGAATTGTCAGGAATGTACATTGCTCTCATTCCTGCATGCTCAGGACTGACATGTGAGGGTACATTAAGCATCCTTTTCTGTTTTTCTCCCTGATTCTGACAGTCAGTCATTGCTGCACTGACTCCATTGCTGCACAAACATTGCTCACAGGAAAATTCAGCTGGTCTCATTTGCCTCATCCTCTTACTGTGCAGTCTCTGTTGGTCACCTGTGAACACCAGCAGTGTGTCTGTGACCCGGTCTTTCCGAGTCCTCTCCCCCAGAGTTGCTCCCAACATGTCCTCAGCAGAGTTCTGAGTGGCTGGTATTTTTATGGCCTTTTATGAATATATAGAGTTTTGCTTAGCTCCATGCAGCCGTGCATGAGCACACATGAGTCAGTCAGTGTGTGGTGTGTGTGTGTCTGCATTTGTATGTGTGTGACCTTCATCGTGAGGGCACATGAAGATTCCCTCAGTCAGCCCTGCCCTTGGTGTGTCCTTCAGCACCACAGAGTAGCCAGGTATAATTGCCAGAAGAAGCCAATCTACAACTGAATGGTGCTTGCAGAGAAGTACCCACAGAACTGAAATGCAGCCTCTTCCTCCTTCATCCTCCGCCTCTTTCATCCTCCATTTCTTGCTATATGTTCAGGCAAAAAGGCCAAGAATGTCTTCCCACCTCTGCAGATTTTCATTCCTTAATTGAAAATTAAGGGATAAAAGGGACAATATCCAGCACTAGGGTGCCTGGCAAGCTGCCAGAAGCACACTGTTAGCTTAAAACAATTTTCATATATACTTTTTCATTTAATTAGTTACATACATATTCATGATGATTATACATATTCAACCATTCCTGTGAGTTCTTTTACATTTTCTGGGAACTGTTTAGCTTTGTTCGACTCTTGATCTGTCATGCAATAGTGTAGATTTGATTTCTGGGAGTCATGTATATCATTTCTCCCCAAAGTATATGCCATTTTCTCACAATATGTATGCCATATCCTCACGATGACAAACAGGAAATTATTGATCACCACAGGGTCATTGGCAGGAGTCTTTTCACATCCCTTCTTTCAATGTTATCGATGTGGTTCCTTTTATGTTATCTAATCATACAGACAGTTTTAGCTATTTCCATAAACTTATCTGAGTTTTCTCACTATTGTCAGCTAATTACAAAGATAAAAACGTTCTGCAAGAGTTAATATTACAGTCTCTATTTTAATATTTTGCAAAAGCCAAAACTATAATATATTTATAACATTAATATTTATAAACTACACATGGCCAGAGCATTGGCCACAATGACAAATTATACTATATCCAAAACCAGTAAAAAGTGATTGCAGATTGTACTACATCAAAATTGTTGTGATTAATAATAATCTTCAAAAACTAATACGTAACAGCAAAAGCCAACAACTCTCCAGTTATTTATAACACACCTAATTCTCCAAGGCTACATTATTCCATTAAATTGGTAAGAGCAAAATGCTGTTCTCTTCTGCTGTTCTTATAAGGCATTCAAACATTTGGTCTTGATTTCAGGGCCTCATGGCCTCAGGGAGTAGCGGGGAAGTCCAGCATTAGCTGGCATCACCCTACAGGGAAACCACCCACTGTCTCTCCTCTTGAAGGGTTTTCATTAAAAGCAAGCTTCCTGGCAAAGTGGTTTGGCCTTTGGC
This sequence comes from Molothrus ater, assembly GCF_012460135.2. Classification (NCBI taxonomy): domain Eukaryota; kingdom Metazoa; phylum Chordata; class Aves; order Passeriformes; family Icteridae; genus Molothrus; species Molothrus ater. The sequence continues at coordinate 2,111,542 of NC_050504.2, read as the reverse complement.
AGATGCAGCCTTTCACCTGCAGAAGCTGCAGCTCCCTGCTCTGACTCCTGCCAAGTTCAGCTGTTTGCTATCAGTGTTCCCAGGCAACCTACAGCTTTCCTTTCCCCAGAGGCTTACATTCCTGGAAAGGCCACTGCCCACATCTGAACTCAGTCTCTAAGCCAATTCCTTCACTGTTTTTGACCTTGAGCATTTTAGAACCCTGATTATCACCCTCTCCTTAATGAAGGCAAGGTGCCACCCCAAGTGTGCTCAACTTGATTGGCAGATGCGGATCCCAAATTCTGCATCACCTCAGCCCTGCATGTCTGGACAGCAGCTGGGTCCTGCCAGTGCTGAAGGACTCTATGAGGTACCAGTCTCATCTGCCTTTGACCACATGTGCTGCTCATGGGCCTAGACTGGGTAATGCAGGGGAGGAGAAGGAAGAGATGAGGCTGTGGGCTGGTCCCAGACATTGCTGTTTCCCTTCCCCATTCCTGCCACCCTTTGGAGCTGTCTTTTCCCTGTTTGACATTGGCTGTGGAGTAGCCAGGGGTTTTTTTTCATCAACTCCAATGGAAAAGGCAGAAAGGAAAATCCACTACAGGGAGTCCAACGCTCTGCCCATCCACCTTTTACCCTGAGCAGACTGGAACAGTTTCCATAGGAAAAAAAGAAGATTTGGAGGCCACGGCTTGGATGCAAAACAACTTTATTGAGCGTGAAGTGGGAAAGGAGGTGGCTCACAGAGGCCAAGAGGAGCAGCCACTAAGATGCAGTGGAGCTCATGCAGAGTGTGCACCTGCCTGCCCTGCCAAGGACAGCAGGGCAACATGTCCCCACTAGACTGCTCTGGGGAGACACAGACAGCAAACAGAGGAGAAAGAAAAGTAGAAGGGAATAATGGCTTGAAGAGGTAAATACAATGTCCCAAAGCTCTATCTTCAGCCCAGAACTAGGTTCTGAGGTCTTGGAGGTTCTTGCCCAAGGATGTTGCCAGTAGATTTAGCAGGGACGACACCTGCTGCCGTAGCAGTTGGTGATGCAGGAGATGTCAAAGCCCCCAGAGCTGATGGGCACTCCCTGAGAGCTGAGGATGCTGCCAACAGCAGCAGAGGTGGAGGATCCCACAGCGGTGTTCTGGGGGAAGGAGCTGAGGATGGGGCCAGGCAGGGTCACCAGCACAGGGGAGGGTTCAATGACAACGTGGGAGCTCTGGCACTGCCTGACACAGCACTCATTGCAGCTGCTGGCCAGCGGGCAGGGGCCACAGGGCTGGCAGCAAGGGTCACAGGGCTTGCAGCAGGACATGGCTGGGGCTCACAGGTGCACCTAGAATGGAAGACAAGGAGAGGGACAAAGTGAGGACACATGAGAAGCAGCACTGCAACCAAACACGCTGAAAGCATGATAACTCCTGGCCCCCATTGCATTGCCCAGCTCAAAGCCCAGGAGCCACCTCAGACAAGTCCCAGCCTCTCTCTGTCTGCACAAGACCTTCTCTCCCCTGCCCTCTCCCAGCACAAGCAGCTCCCAGCCCTGGGCTCTTGTAGCCCCTCTCAACTGAGACCTCCAGCCAGGCAAGAGCTGCTCTTGAAGCAGCAGCAGCAGGAGGAGGAGGAGAAGAGGCTTTCCACTCACCTGATTCCTGAAGAGGAGAAGGAGGTGAGAGAAGTGGATGAGAGAGCAGAGACTTGGGCTGCCTTTTATAGCAGTCCTGCCCTGCCTCAGGCCCAGAGGCAACTTAGTGGAAGTCATAATTTTCTGGCCAGCTCATTTCAAATATGCACCATCCCAGCTAATGGTAGAGGCTGTGTCCTGATTTCCTGCACTGCATCCTTTTCATTTCCTGGCACATGCCATATTCTTTCCCCCTTGAGGGCTTTTGTAAGTGCCAGGAGGATGAGCCCAAGGATTTCCGGGAGGTAAACACATCCACACCTGTTGAATGCTCAGATCAAGGGCTGTTGGCATTCCATGCATTCAGCTGATAGGAACCTGTGTCATTCTTGTGGGTTTGTTTGTGTCAAAGTTGGCAGGAAATGGGTACCACTTTAGTGCTTCTTGCCCAAGGACTTCCATGTGCGGGGACATGTTGTGTCAACAGAGACCCCAGGTGCTGACTTCCTCCTGTCCTCATATGAACACACATAATTTTGAGTTGTTCCAGGCAGACCACTGAACTGAAGTCCCTGAATGGATCTTCTTATGCTGGAGTGTTTCTGGTGACTGGGATGGGACACAGGTACCTCTCTCCAGACCTATGCTGGATGCACTTGTACAGCTCATCTCCCTGGTGCTGAGTGAGGAAGTGGTTGCATCTCACAGCAAATGGGTGTTGAACAGAATGGACTGGGACCTGGGTTGTGCTCTGCTGTGAGATGTAGAACAGACTCTCTTGTGTGGTACAGGGGAAGTCAAACATCTTTGAGTCAAACTCCTTTCATGTTCAAGGACCAGGACTTCCATAAAATTGCATGTCTAGCAACTGTGACTGGAAGGGTAGGAAGGTGTGATTTTTTTTTTAGGCTAACTCCCAAAATCCTGCTTCTTTTTCATGATCAGTTCTGTTGAAGTCAATCTTTCCCCAGAAAATAACTTGTGTTCTGACTGCAACACCTCATTCTCTATCCTGCTGTGCTGCTTAAACATGAAGGAAATAGAAGAGAACCAGGGATGAAGAAGAGCAGTTGCATCACTGTAAAAGAGTTGGAGATGGAGTGAAGTTATTTTAGTGGTTTTTTGCACAGTCTTGCTTTGTTTTGTTTGTAAAGTGTACTATCAATGTTCCCCAAATCAAGCCTTGTTTTTTTCTCTTGGTGACTGATAAGAAATCCCTCTGTCTTTATCTCAACCCACAACATTTTCTCCTTACTTTTTTTCTGAGAGGGAAATACCTCTTTCTCTCAGATGAGTCAGATACTGCTCTTCCAGCACGGCCTTGCAGTGCCCTGTGCAGCTCCAGATGTTCATTGCACACATTTTCAGAGCTGAGGCATCTTGCAGACAGCACATTCACAACTCTCATCACACAGAGCACCTCTGGGAGAGGAAAGGTTATTCACATGGGCTGGCAAGGTGGCACGGACAAGCCACCACCAGTTCCTGCCATGGTCCTGGAAAGAGAGCACCAGTCAGAACAACCCTTGCTCTCTCACTGCAATTGCAATCCCATCATGGGACAGTTCCATGGCAGAAGCTCTTTCCTCCACCATTTACTTTTTCTTCAGGCAATAATCCCAGCCCCTCACAGCAAGAAGATCTTTTTCCCATCTCTGGCTGCATGGGGAAAATTGGGATGCCAGGGGAGATCTGAGGCCCCTTCCTGCAGAGCTCAGCCTTGCACCAAAGTGTGCGGGGTCCTCCTGCCTGGATGCCAACACAGGAGAATTCTACTTTGTGTCTATCCCTCTCTCCGACCTCTCCTGAAGCGTGGAGCTCATAGGGAACACCCTTTAGTGCTCAAACCTCAGAAATCTGGGACCACAAAAGACAGTTGAGATCTTCTGAAAAGCCTGTCTGGAAAACATACAGAGTGGACTGGCCAGAAGAGAGAGTCAGTGAAGGATAGATGGTTGGGAAAAGGCAAAAATAGAGTTGAGATGGGAAACATTTGTTTAAGACACTGACAATGAAAAATTAAAACAGGATATTGAGAAACAGCAGAAAAGAAAAAAAAGCAACCCCTTCTCCCCCAAAACAGCCCTTGAATTAAGTTCAGTGTCCTTGCCCATGGCAGGGGGGGTTTGGACTAGGTGATCTCTAAGGTCCCTCCCCACCCTTAACATTCTATGATTCTTTGATTGCATGATTCAGTTCATCCACACCATTTTCTTAAAGGTTCAACTTCCATCCTTCATTAATGAATCTTCTATTTGCTCCAGCCCTCCATGGCACTGTGGGCTGTGGAATGGAGGAGTTTTGGTCAGTGCACAACTGTTCTTTTCTGCCTCCGCACATTTTTGTCTGTTCCAGGATGAGCTCTCCCTATAGGCTGCAGTCCTTCAAGGTTGGCATGGATGCCAATACAGAACTCTACTTTGCAACTACAGCTTTGCCATATTTTTGTATGAACAAACCCATGGAAATTACACAACTTTACAAGTGCCTGCATGGAATGCCACCAGCCCAGGACTTGGGCATTCTGCCTGTTGTTATGATCCCTGAATTCTTGGGCCTCTCATCTCAGCACTTACAAAAGAATTCACATAGGAAAGCACGTGGCATGTGCCAGGAAATGAAAATGAGGCATTGTAGGAAAGCAGGACACATCCACCACCATTAACTGGGATGGTTCATATTTGACATGACCTGGTCAGAAAATTATGACTTCCACAAAGATGCCTGTGGGCCTGAGGCAGGGCAGGACTGCTATAAAAGGCAGCCCAAGTCTCTGCTCTCTCAGCCACTTCTCTCACCTCCTTCTCCTCTTCAGGAATCAGGTGAGTGGGAAGCCTCTTCTCCTCCTGCAGCTGCTGCTGCTTCAAGAGCAGCTCTTGCCTGGCTGGAGGTCTCAGCTGAGAGGGGCTACAAGAGCCCTGGGCTGGGAGCTGCTTGTGCTGGGAGAGGGCAGGGAGAGAAGGTCTTGTGCAGACAGAGAGAGGCTGGGACTTGTCTGAGGTGGCTCCTGGGCTTTGAGCTGGGCACTGCAATGTGGGCCAGGAGTTATCACGTTTTCAGGGTTTTTGGGTGCAGTGCTGCTTCTCACGTGTCCTCACTTTGTCCCTCTCCTTGTCTTCCATTCTAGGTGCACCTGTGAGCCCCAGCCATGTCCTGCTGCAAGCCCTGTGACCCTTGCTGCCAGCCCTGTGGGCCCTGCCCGCTGGCCAGCAGCTGCAATGAGTGCTGTGTCCAGCAGTGCCAGAGCTCCCACGTGGCCATCCAGCCGCCTGCTGTGCTGGTGACCCTGCCTGGGCCCATCCTCAGCTCCTTCCCCCAGAACACCGCCGTGGGATCCTCCACCTCTGCTGCTGTTGGCAGCATCCTCAGCTCTCAGGGAGTGCCCATCAGCTCTGGGGGCTTTGACATCTCCTGCATCACCAACTGCTATGGTGGCAGCAGGTGCTGTCGTCCCTGCTAAATCTACTGGCAACATCCTTGGGCAAGAACCTCCAAGACCTCAGAACCTAGTTCTGGGCTGAAGATAGAGCTTTGGGACATTGTATTTACCTCTTCAAGCCATTATTCCCTTCTACTTTTCTTTCTCCTCTGTTTGCTGTCTGTGTCTCCCCAGACCAGTCATATCGGGACATGTTGCCCTGCAGGGTGGGCAGATGCCCACTCTGCAGAAACTCCACTACTCCTTAGTGGCTGCTCCTGGTGCTCTCTGTGAGCCACCTCCTTCTCTTCTTTCAACTCAATAAAGTTGGTTTGCATCCAAGATTTGTCCTCTAAGTTCTCTTTCTTTCCATGGCAACTCTTCCAGTCTGCTCAGGGTAAAGGTGGAGAAGTAGAGGGTGGGAGTCCCCAGCAGTTGATTTTCCTTTCTGCCCTTTAATCTTGGAGCTGAGGAAAACGTACCTGGGTACTGCACAGTCAATGGCCATCAGGAACAGCCATTGGCTCCAAAGGGTAGCAGCAGTGGGTTGGTGTGTGAATTGATACATCCAAGTCAAGAAACCACAGCTGAAATGCAAAGAGTAGATTTATTTCATTATCTCATTAACTCAAGGGTCCTAAGGCACTGCCAGGCTGCAGAGACACATAAGAGAGGAACAGCGGCACCATTAGGGTCAGTCCAATCCTGCATCAGAAAGCTGACGTTACTTTATTAGAGAGCTGGATGCATGGGGATGTCTCCTCTAAGTATGCCCACTAACCTAACAGACCAGGTTGTATTCCAAAAACCAATACATATTCATCCTTTTTTTTGAATAATGTGCATATTTTAATTATGTCCATGGACTTGTTTGGATATGATTCCAAATCTTCTGATGAATCTTTTCTTTTTGAGAGTATCCCAAATATGTGGTCAGGTCATAATCTACTTCTCTCATCATTCTTCACTCTGACACACAATCCTTGTTCTCATGTTGGGGTTTAGGATTTTTCCTTTTGCTTCTATCTCTCACAGAATTTTCTCCCATCTATTGCCAAGAAACCATAAATACTGATACTTGAGAGAGACAAAAGGAATTGCCACAGGAAGGGTGCAGCTGGCTACTCTCTCAGCTGGGGAGTTTCTCTTGGAGGGGCAGAGATACGGTGAGATTTTGTCTTGGTCAAAGGGAGCTGGGTGCAGCTCCTAACTCTCGTACTCTCCTGGCATTGAGAGGAAAGCAGGCTATGATTGCTGTGTGGGGAGTTCACCAGAACGGTGAGGCTCCATGTCCTGCTGGCTTCTCCTACCATGTCTGAAGCTTTGCTTGTGGGGGTGGCCATTGCACTGGGACCTCCATCTCACTAGAGGGAGACCCTTTTCACCATCTGCTCATGTGCCTCAGGTAAAACTTGATCCTGGGCCCTTTTCTGGGCCCTTTCCCCCTCCAGGAAAGCCTCTCCTGGCTGTGTTTAGGAGCTGGGCTGCTGCTGCTGCTAAGTTTCTGCTGTGTCTCACTTGCTTCCCTGCTTGAGCCCGCCCTGCCGTTCCAGCCTCCATTCCGAGGTTCCTGCTGCAGCCCATTTCCCCATCCAGCCCCATTCCAAGGTTCCTGCTGCAGCCCATTTCCCCATCCAGCCCATCCACCATTATTACCATGTGAGGGAGCCGAGCTCGCGCCACAGCGCCCCCTGCTGGCGCGGGGGAATCACCGCACCCGCCCTGCCCGGCCGGGAGCCAGCAGCGCCCCTGCTGGCTGTGCCCGGAACTGCACCGAAGGGGAAAGCGCCTGCGGCCGAGAGAGGCCGGGCCTGGGTGTCTGGTTCTGTTTGGTGCTGTTGTTTGTTTGAGTTGTTATACATGTATTTATCAGTAAATGTTATATTTGCCCAATTTTCTCATCATCAAAAAAACCAAACAATATTAAAGGTAGCAGCGATTTTAATTGAATAGCTTAGAAAATGTATAAAATCGGATACACTTGAAATATTTACCATATAATTTGGTTAAAAAAAATAGGGGATAATTTGGTTCCAATAATAGCCCATAAGCAAAAGATAACCGTGCAGGGTACAGAGTGCAGGGTTCTGGTCCCTTGCCATCTCACGTACAAGCTTGCCAAGTGAAAATTCCCCCTCATATGCCATGTGTCAATGCCATCTCCTCCCATTTTCGATTCATCACACTTCTACCTCCGCCCTCATCACCACCTTTACTGCGCATGCTCCACCACTCATTTTGGTGGTCGCACCACTTTTTGGGGGTCGTCCCTGATGAAGGCTCTCCTCTTCCTTGATGTCCTTCAACTCACGCTTGGGTTACACATGCACACCAAGCTATTACAATGTAAGCCAAAACTAACATAATATTATATTTAAGCATAAAAGCAATAAATCTCTTATAACTGGCATTTTTCCTGGGAGCCAACCAGATTTTCCTTTCTTTCTATTAATTTTTAGTAACTGTTATCTCTTGCTTTTTCCTGCCTTGAACATCTGCAGGAAAAGGTGGTGGGGGGGGGGGGGATGGAACTCGTCCTCTCCCTTTCTTTCTTGGCATTACACTTTTTAACTGTTTTATTATTTCCAAATATTAATTACTGTATCCTTATTGATTACTGTTTCAATTTTGTCAGCACGAATCATACCTATTTACCCCAGTAAATGACTGTTATTCCTTTTCCTACATCTTTGTCTGAAATCCCCTTACTTTCAAAGTTAACATAAGTCGGAGGGAAGGGTGTCATTCACAAATGTTACGCATTGCTTTTCTCTGCACAGCCTGATTGTGGCAGACACTGATCCCAGCTTGTGAATCACCTCAAGCCCTGCATGTCTGGACAGCAGCTGGGCCCTACCAGTACTGAAGGATTGTACAGATATCATAAGGGTGTCATGTCTTTGATCACATGTGCTGCTCATGGACTGTCACTCGTGCACCAGGGTCGGGGCAGGAACAGGCGAGAGGCAGGATGATAGAAAAGGCAAAGAAGGCTTTGTTCAAAAGAACCACACGGTTTTTATAGAGTGGTACAATAGATTCTGTTCTATTGGCTAACTAACAGAAACATCTTTCTCACGCACTGTCCTTGAGAGGAACAGAAAAATAAAGCAGAAAAACACCACCTTCCAATTGTTTATAGTCAACAAGTTATCACATCTTTCCAGCTCCCTAAAACTTCTCATAAGCCGCTGTGAAAAATGCTTGCCGTTTCTGTGTCACATGGCATCCACAATGGACCAGGTAATGGAGAGGAGGAGAAGGAAGGGATGAGGTTGTGGGCTGTTATCCCCAAAGTGAAGATTGTTTCTCATGTTCACTGCTGCCACTCTTTGCATCCAGGATCTCCCTGATGGCCATTGGCTGCAGAGTAGCCAGAGATGTCTTCATCACCTGCAAGGGAAAAGACACAAAGTAAAATCTGCTACAGGGAAATCTCACTTAGGGCTTCTCCACCTTTTCTTCTGAGCAGACTGGAAGTGTTGCCACAAAACAAAAAGGATGAAAAAGAGTCCCAGTTAGGGATGCACAAATAATTTGGTGAGTCTAAGGAAGAAAAGGAGGTGGCTCACAGAAAGAACCAGGAGCAGCTGCTAAGATGCAGTGGAGCTCCTGCGGGGTGTCCATCTGCCTCTCATGCTGAGGGAGAGAGGGCAACACATCCCATCTAGAGTGGCCTGGAGAGACACAGACAGCAGGTGGAAAGAAGGAGATGAGTGGAAGAAGGAAAAAACATGCCAAACTTCTGTCATGTCCCCTCACGCTGCAGTTCTTGGGCATGTGACCAAGAAAAACAAGACCAGAGCCCCTTTCCTGACAATTTTGCCACAAATTAACTACTCAGAAATTACACAAGAGAACATCACCTGCCTACAAAGGATGCTGCTGGCACTTGATCAGAGATTTCTGCCTGTGCTGACGTCTTTCTGCCCCGGAAATCCTTGGGTTTGTCCTGTCGGCACTTACAGAAGTGGCCTTTCATATAGGAAAGCAAGCGAAATTACCAGGAAATGAAAAGGCAGCAGTGCAGGAAACCAGGACACAGCCCCTACCATTAACTGGGATGGTGCATATTTGGCATGTACTGGTCAGAAAATTATGACTTCCACAAAGGAGCCTGTTGGCCTGAGGCAGGGCAGGACTGCTATAAAAGGCAGCCCAAGTCTCTGCCCTCCCATCCACTTCTCTCACCTCCTTCTCCTCTTCAGGAATCAGGTGAGTGGGAAGCCTCTTCTCCTCCCGCAGCTGCTGCTGCTGCTTCAAGAGCAGCTCTTGCCTGGCTGGAGGTCTCAGCTGAGAGGGGCTACAAGAGCCCAGGGCTGGGAGCTGCTTGTGCTGGGAGAGGGCAGGGGAGAGAAGGTCTTGTGCAGACAGAGAGAGGCTGGGACTTGTCTGAGGTGGCTCCTGGGCTTTGAGCTGGGCACTGCAATGTGGGCCAGGAGTTATCATGCTTTCAGCGTGTTTGGTTGCAGTGCTGCTTCTCACGTGTCCTCACTTTGTCCCTCTCCTTGTCTTCCATTCTAGGTGCACCTGTGAGCCCCAGCCATGTCCTGCTGCAGGCCCTGTGAGCCTTGCTGCCAGCCCTGTGGCCCCTGCCCGCTGGCCAGCAGCTGCAATGAGTGCTGTGTCAGGCAGTGCCAGAGCTCCCACGTTGTCATTGAACCCTCCCCTGTGCTGGTGACCCTGCCTGGCCCCATCCTCAGCTCCTTCCCCCAGAACACCGCCGTGGGATCCTCCACCTCTGCTGCTGTTGGCAACATCCTCAGCTCTGGCGGAGTGCCCATCAGCTCTGGGGGCTTTGACATCTCCTGCATCACCAACTGCTATGGTGGCAGCAGGTGCCGTCCCTGCTAAATCTACTGGCAAGAACATCCAAGACCTCTGAACCTTGCTCTGGGCCAAAGATAGAGGTTCTGGACATTGTAGTTGGAATGTTGGACCATCGCTTCCTTGTTCTACTCTCCTTTTCTGTCCCTCACACCCCAAGGCTTGGGACATTCCCAGTGTGGACCTGCCGTCCTTCCTCCCTTTGCAGAGCAGTGCAAAGAACACCACATGGGAGCTCCATCTTAGTGGCTGCTCCTGGTGCTCTCTGTGAGCCATCTCCTTTTCTTCTTTCAACTTATTAAAACTGTGTTGCATTCAAGCCTTGGTCTCTGAGTTGTCTGTTTTTCTGGGGCAACTCCTCCAGTCTACTCAGGAAAAAGATGGAGAATGCAATGTTTGGGGCTTGCTGCAGTGGATTTTATTTTGTGCCCTTTTCCTTTGGAGCTGATGAAGAACATCCCTGGCTGCTTGGCAGCCAAAGCCATCATGGAGACTTTGGCTCCATAGGAGTGGGAATGGGAAACAACAATACCTGGGGACAGCCCACAACTGATCTCTTCCTATCCTTCCTTCATTGCCTGGCCTAGGGCCTGTGGCCAGCACTCCTGGGAACAAGGAGATGAGATCCAAACCTCATACAGTCCCTCAGCACTCGGCAGGGCCCAGCTGCTGCCCAGACATGCAGAGCTAAGGGGATTGGTAAGGACTGGTAACACACTCAATCTGTGCAGTGGAGTCTCCATCAATGTGAATCCAACACCTCCAAAAGGATCTAATGTTTTGTTCCAGGTGTCCGTGGTCCCTGTCCAAATGACTTGTGGCTTCACTACTAATGCCAACATTTACGAATGTTTTCAGGTCTACTTGAAAATTTATGGTTAATCCTTGGCCTTTAGCTCCAGGCAATGGTCCAAATACCATCCCCTGGGTATTCATGTCCTCTTGGGTGCAGAAAATGAACTCCTGAAGGCTCTGCTGGGCCCAAATACCAGCTCGGGTTCACAGGTCTCTGTGATGTATGAAACCTTCCTCCCGTGCTCCTCCTGCCTGGATCTCCAGGCAGAGACAGAGGCTTTGTCCATCTGATGGGATATTGGCACACCTTGCTCTGTCCCAAAACCAAGGCTTCACCTGCTCCTATGAGACCTGCTGCCCAAGCACTGGTCTCAGTTGCCAGAACCAAACCATCTCCAGTTCCATTTCGCTCTGTGTGTGACCACCCACAGGCAACCCTTCCACATGGCTCCATTACCAAATCCTTCTGCCCTCTGAAATAATCCTTATAGCCAAACTGGGGAGATACAAGCTGGAGAAGTGGAGTTTAAGGTGGCTGAAAATTCCACCAGATGTCCGGGATCAGAGGATTCTCGCCATAGCTAAATACTGCATCTCCCACACAGGCACCTTGATCCACTAAATTTGCATCACCAGCATATCTTGATTTTACCAGAAACAAAGGACAAAGGCTCAGACAAAAGAATACAGAAAGAAATGCCACTGTCTTGAGAGTTGATTAAAATCCTCCTGTTCACCATCTCCTGTGCCAGTAAAAACAAATAAGGCAACAAAACTAGAAAAGCTCCCTAATTAACCACAAGGGAAGGATTTACCTTCCAGTTCTTAATGAGTGGTGAGAAACATTCCACACTTCATTAGGGCCAGGGCCATGTGATGCCTTTAGGGGGATCACAGGTTTTAAAACCATTGCAGGCAACCCAGGCAGCAAGAGCTCTGAGTCTGATGCTACTGTACAAAAATTGTTCCTCTGGGATCTCTAGATGGACCCATCCATGCCAAGGGGATTCATTTCTATGTAATATTTACTCAGGATTGCAGTGAACAGCACAGATTCAATACTCATATAACACCTAAGGGATGGATGAATAAAGAAGTAGGTAAAGGATGTTGTTGACTTCTTATGAGATTTAAAGATTATTTGCATGACTTTGTCAAATACTTCCCATCCTTGCTCAGTACCCCTCATTCATCACAAACATTTCCCTGGCAATCAAAACCAAATCTCCACCTGCAACACAAAGCCTGCAATCAGGTTTTCACACACAGGATGAGTTCTTTTCTACTCAGTTTTTTCCAGCTTGGGCCCTCACACCCTTACTTCATCCTGGAGCTCTGTAGTCACTCTAGAAACACTTTTGGACATTATCCCTGGAGCCCACATCAAAGAGCAGCAAATGGTGTTGCTCCAAAGGCAGGGCAAGCTCAGCAGCCTTCTTCTGCAACAAGAAACCTCTCGAGACATCAGGTCAGGCTAGGAGACTGCTGCTTAAGATTCCTAAGAGAGGGAGAGTCCTGAAGATGTCACAGATATTTTCTCCTTCAAGGAGGAAAAATTGTTTGAGCACAGGTCCCTCTGGCAAATTCCCAAATGTGTCTTTTTGTCCTCACCAGTGTGCAGGTGACAGCACCTGCTCTGAAGTTAAAGTCCACAGGGGAGCAGAAGCCTTTTTTCTATTGTCAAAACTCAGTTTCCAGCCTTCCTCTCCCTGACCTAGTTGGTCCTGGTCCCCATCTGCCCTGCCGTGCTTGCTGTGTGCAGCTGAAGCTCTTGGCTCCATGGGACAGGCACTGGAAACAGGTCCACTCAGGGCTTCCATGCACAAGCTGGGCAGGATTTCTTGGCATTTCTCCTAATGCTCTTTGATGCTTTTTAACATGGAGAATGCAAGAGGCAGCCCAGCCTGCAGGGCCAGGCTGTGGGGATGGCCATCACATCCTGTTGTGATGAGTGCCAGAAATGTACAAACTCATTTGAGCTCATCTGCAGAGCACTGCATGCAAATTTGTCCATGCCATGCATTCAAAGGAATTTATCATCCACCTAAGTGCATCCATCAAGCAAAAATGCCCTTATGTGACCACTGTGGGTTCAACAGGCACAACCCTGGCTGGGCTGGAGCACACCAAGGCACCTCATGGACCAAAGATGGATTGGCTGAGGATCTCCAGTCATGGCCTGAAGAGTGGAGGAAGCCAAACAACCTGGGAAATCTCTTCCAAGGCTGGTGAATGAAGGAAAAATATTGAAGTTCAGCAGTGTAGTTCAGCTGCCTGGAAGAGAAAGACCAGTTGCAATCAGGTGCTGGGAGGGAGAGAGGGAAAAGGACATGATGTGTCCTCACAAATGGGATCCATTTGGTGTCTAGACAAAGATTGCAGGGCTGAGAGGAGCTTGGCCTTTGGTCAGTGTGATTGAAAACACCATCCCAGGACTATCCCAGGCCACTGGTCCTGGTCTGTAGAGAACTTTTCCAGCAATTGGTGTGAGTGTTCTGCCCACAATTACATGCTCCTGTCCCAGAAATTTTAGGAAATCTCATTTTAACCTCAAAACAAACATCCAGGAGGGAAATATCCTAGTGTAAACAAGGAAGTGAAAGGCACCAGGAACCTGGAACACAGCCTGTATCATCTGGGATGCCTTACATTTCAGAAGAGCATGTCAAAAATTTTTTCTGTCTGCTTGGGCAACCTCCCGAGCCTGGGGCAGCATAAAAGCCAATGCAGGTCCTTGGTCTCTCATCCACTTCACTCTCCTTTTTCTCCTTAAAAACAATGCGAGTCTGCAGGACCTTTTCCTTCTGTTACTCCCAGAGGATGAAGCCATTACTCAGTGGACTGTTATTCTTTTTCCCATCTCTTTGCCTGAAAGCCCCATAATTTCAAAGCTACAATAATTTGGAGGGAAGGGGCTCACATTTTCCATTCCAAGGGAGGTTCCCACCTTCCTTGGCAGACATCTTTCAAACCAGGATATTTTTTACTCCCCTTACCTCCATTCTGCAACAGATGAGATGGAACTCCTGTTTTCTTCCACCAGGATGTGGATTTGTGTGAATGGATCCAATGCTCTGGGCTCAACAGAATGTTCATGGGCTGTTATTTGCAGAGTGCTTGGGACCTGAAGGCAAGGATTATATTTGCCATCTTACATAAATGGGTCTTATATAAGAGCCCTGTGTGCCATCCCACGGCTGGGCATGTCTGTGTGTTCTGTTAGAGGTGCTGGCCCAGTTTGGTTTGTTTGGAATCTTTGCTACATCACTCTTGCAGTTTAGCCAACTGCATCACAGTGCAAGGTTTATCTGTCATTGTTAGAGTGGGCTCTACCTCATAAATTAATTCAGTTTTTACAAATTGGCAGAGTTTAGGGTGAGGCTTTACTGCATCAAACTTTTCTGACAATGAACAGAGGATGGGGAGGTCATATTAAATGTAGTCTGCCTCCCAGTCTACCTCATTAGCAGGGCTGGAAAATTCCTCCTCATTCTCCAGCTCCCCACTGAGACAGGGAGTTTGCAAATTTAATTCTCTTTCTCTTTGGAGGAAGTCATACAGCTGGTCCTTCAAGTTTTCAGCCAATCTCTTTTTAGCATTCAATTCCCTTTCAGCCTTCTCTCCAAGGTGTTTGACTTCTAATGTGCAAAGCTTTAGTTAAGTAAAACAAAGACTAAATGCCTTGGATTTCATTGCTTGGAAGCGTACTTTTCTCACCAAAATGGCAGTGTGTTTTTCCTTTTCTATTCCATGTCCCACATTTTCTTGACTATATTGTGCCTCTGTAAATATTCTGTTTTGTCTGTTTCTCAAAATTTGCCATCCTGCCAACCCAAATTGTCACTGGTGGAGAGGGAGCTTCAGACAGAGTTTTTTAGAGAAGTTCTGCTGAGTTGAGAGGTGCAGAGAGGACACCCTGGCTTTCTAAATTCCTCCTCAAAGAGGAGTCTGGGTTAGACTGCATCCAATCTTAGCCCTAGACTGTGAGTGGTTTAAATCACTTTGTCCCACAGGATTAATAATGGAAAATTTTAGATACATATATGTACATATATATATATACATATATATATATATATATATATATAATTTGTTTATAAAATATATATAATAAATTACTATGACAAATTATTAGACGAAATATATTAATCAGAATTATTTACTACACAGTATAAAACCTAAAACTATTAGTACTGTGCAGAATAGGATACTGCACTATATCAAAGCAATTATATTAAAGCAATTACATTAAAGCCAGCAAAAATAAAGAACTGTTGAAATAGATATTGGTGCAACTCAGCATACCAATGCTCATGGGCAGATCTCTTTTACTTGATATAAAGGAGCAGTCTTGAAGTCATTTCCACTCCAAGGCAGGAAAGTTCATACACACATCCAAACAAGAAAATGTTAGAATAACCTATTGTCTAAAATTGGACTGGAAATCTATAGTGGAGAGGGATTGACTCTCAGTCACGTGTCTATCATTGCAGCAATGTAAGGATGTTGATTGGGGTTTGGTGAGCCAGACAGAGAGTCTCCAAGTTACTTGACCACCTTACAGGGCAGAATATCCTGCTATAGTGTCTCACCCTTCCATCACTCCAGGAAGACCAAGGGCTCTCATCTGTGCCTGCTAAACACCTCCAGAGCAAGACCTTTCTGTCTGGCAGCTGGAGACAACACAGGGAGAGAGAAGGACCACACAGAGGCACAGGCTGGGATGCAGCAAAACTTTAATGAGTTGGAAGAGGGAAGGGAAGCCCCCTGAGTGGGCACCATAGTGCAGGGAGCACCAGAGGGATGAAGGAGACTCTGTCCCTTGGCCACGGTGCAGTTCACACCTTGGATGAGGCTTAGTGAGTGATCACAGAGAAGAAAAAGAGAGAAAGAAGAGCGGGAGAAACAGGAAATTTAGTCAAGGTTTCAGAAAGCCCAGACATCCCCACCTTCAGTGCAGGTGGAGTCATGGATGTTCAGTGCCTCTGAAAGCAATGGTCAGGATCTCCACACTCAGTCCATTTCCATCTTCTGCGTTCTGGGGGTTCTTCTGTGGGGCAGTCAGCAGCAGCTTCAGCAGACCCTGTTCCAGTGGCGCCTGGTAATGCAGGAAAGGTCAAAGCCCCCAGAGCTGATGGGCACTCCCTCAGAGCTGAGGATGCTGCCAACAGCAGCAGAGCTGGAGGATCCCACAGTGGTGTTCTGGGGGAAGGAGCTGAGGATGGGCCCAGGCAGGGTCACCACAACAGGGGAGGGTTCGATGATGATGGTGGAGTCCTGGCACTGCCTGACACAGGGCTCATTGCAGCTGCTGCCCAGCGGGGTGGGGCCACAGGGCTGGCACCAAGGGGTGCAGGGCTGGTAGCAGGACATGGCTCGGAGTCACAGATGCACCTGAGAGAGAAGAAAGAGACAAGATGGGGATGGTTGAGGAGCCACCTCTCCACCCACCACAAGGGAGCCAAGACACAGCCTGGCCTAGGAGATGCAGCCTGTGCAGGGAGGACCACACGATTCTTTGCCTACTCCCCACCACTGAGCAAGGACAGACAGGCCCACAAAAGCACTTTCTTAGTCAAGAGAACAAGAGTTCCCCCAGCCCAGACACAGCCCCTTTCCACACCAAAACCTCTCTCCACCTCCCCTCCCCAAACAGGCAGCCTCAGCCCAGTATAGGACAGAGCCTCCAACTCACTTGCTTCCAAAGGAGAAGAAGAGCAGTGGAGTGGATGAGAGAGTGAAAAGCTGCGATGCCTTTTATACTGGTCCTGCACTGCCCCAGGCCCAGAGGAAGTCTCTCTGGAAACAATAATTTTCTGAGAAGCTCATTTCAAGTGCAAAACACTCCAATTACTGATATGAGCTGTGTTTTGTTTTCCTGCATGGCTGCATTTCCATTGCCTTCTTTGGCCACACACGTTTCTCCCTGAAGGCTCCATTTTAGGGCTGATCATGGAAGCCCATGGACCTGTGGGACAGCAGCTCATTGGTGCCAGCAGAAGATGAGTCTTGAGTGCCAGAGGCACCGCCTGCAGTCTGGGGACATTGGCTTGGGGCACTCCCATGGGCAGGAAGGGCCCTGAAGCTCCAAGCCCTGGAATGATTGCTCAGATGCTGAAGGGTTAGTGAACGTGTTGATGGGCCACATCCCTTCCTCCCACCCTCCAAAATCTCTGGTTGACACTGGCCATTGCCTTAGCAGTTTGGTCATCAGCACTGCTCTCTTGTCTCTCTTCCTCTAAATGTTGCTCTTAGGAGTCCTTGGTGCACTTGTTGTGCCTCATCCACCCTATGGAATCTCTCTGACAGTCCCCTACAAACACAAACAACCTCATCATGTCCTCATACACTCCATGGAATCTCTCTGATAGTTCCCTACAAACACAAACAACCTCATCATGTCCTCTCCCAGGATGGTCCAGCCCTGCCCACCCGAGAGGTTTCTCTGAGTCTCCTTTGCCACACAAGCCCAAAGCTGCTCAGGTGGAGGCTCTTTGGTCAGTGGTGTTTTCACCACACCAAGGCCTCTTCTGGTTCTCACACTGCCCCACCAGTTAGTGGGGCACAAGAACTAGGGAGGGGACAGCTGGGACAGCAAAGGCAATGGCCAGTGTCAACCAGAGATTTTGGAGGGTGGGAGGAAGGGATGTGGCCCATCAACACGTTCACTAACCCTTCAGCATCTGAGCAATCATTCCAGGGCTTGGAGCTTCAGGGCCCTTCCTGCCCATGGGAGTGCCCCAAGCCAATGTCCCCAGACTGCAGGCGGTGCCTCTGGCACTCAAGACTCATCTTCTGCTGGCACCAATGAGCTGCTGTCCCACAGGTCCATGGGCTTCCATGATCAGCCCTAAAATGGAGCCTTCAGGGAGAAACGTGTGTGGCCAAAGAAGGCAATGGAAACGCAGCCATGCAGGAAAACAAAACACAGCTCATATCAGTAATTGGAGTGTTTTGCACTTGAAATGAGCTTCTCAGAAAATTATTGTTTCCAGAGAGACTTCCTCTGGGCCTGGGGCAGTGCAGGACCAGTATAAAAGGCATCGCAGCTTTTCACTCTCTCATCCACTCCACTGCTCTTCTTCTCCTTTGGAAGCAAGTGAGTTGGAGGCTCTGTCCTATACTGGGCTGAGGCTGCCTGTTTGGGGAGGGGAGGTGGAGAGAGGTTTTGGTGTGGAAAGGGGCTGTGTCTGGGCTGGGGGAAATCTTGTTCTCTTGACTAAGAAAGTGCTTTTGTGGGCCTGTCTGTCCTTGCTCAGTGGTGGGGAGTAGGCAAAGAATCGTGTGGTCCTCTGAGACAGAGTAGAAATTCTCCAGAGTAGAAATCCATTTTGATTTAGGTGAAATGTACATCTTTGAGTCTGTGGTTAGAAAACATAGCTATGTAGCCTGACTGCAAAGCCTAGGCTTAGAGAAACTGCTTCAGTGAAGGACAGAGATAAGGGGGAAAGGAGGAAGAGGGTGGGGGGGGGGAGACAGAGGCTGATAAAGAGAGACAGAGAGACTGCTGTGAGAGCAGGCCAACCTGACCTAGGAATTCTTTCTGATAAAGAAGAACTAGTGGCAAATGTCACAGAAATTCGTAAAAATGAATATGTATGAACCTATTGTGAAATTGTATTCGCATGTATTTGAGAGGGGGATAAAAAGGGACCGGGAGTTCCCAGAGGTAGCATGTCTTTTAAGGAGAGTAATCTCCACATGGTCAGCACTGTAATAAACATACCAGCTTTACAACTTTCACAAAGTTGTGGAATTTTGGGTTATCTCCACAAAACACCTCCCTGCACAGGCTGCATCTCCTAGGCCAGGCTGTGTCTTGGCTCCCTTGTGGTGGGTGGAGAGGTGGCTCCTCAATCATCCCCGTCTTGTCTCTTTCTTCTCTCCCAGGTGCACGTGTGACTCCGAGCCATGTCCTGCTACCAGCCCTGCACCCCTTGCTACTGGCCCTGCAGCCCCTGTTTCCAGCCCTGCAGCCCCTGTTTCCAGCCCTGTGGCCCCACCCCGCTGGGCAGCAGCTGCCATGAGCCCTGTGTCAGGCAGTGCCAGGACTCCACCGTCTTCATCCAGCCCTCGCCCGTGGTGGTGACCCTGCCTGGGCCCATCCTCAGCTCCTTCCCCCAGAACACCACTGTGGGATCCTCCAGCTCTGCTGCTGTTGGCAGCATCCTCAGCTCTCAGGGAGTGCCCATCAGCTCCAGGGGACTTGACCTCTCCTGCATCACCAGGCGCCACTGGAACAGGGTCTGCTGAAGCTCCCCCACAGAAGGACCCCCCGGAACCCAGAAGATGGAAATGGACTGAATATGGTCATTTAGAGGCACTCAGCATCCATGGCATTTGGGAAGAGCTGTGCCTGGCCTCTCAAACCATGGCCTTTTGTCTAACTTGCCTGTTTCCCTCCTGTTCTTTTTTTGTCTTTGCCCTCATGTCCTCCTCTGGGCTGTGATCACTGGCTAAGCCCCATCCAAGCTGTGACAGCACCAAGGGACTCGTGGCCAAGTCTTCCACATCCCCCTGGTGCTCCCTGCACTATGGTGCCCACTCAGAGGGCTTGCTTTTCTTCTTAATTAAAGTTTTGCTGCATCCCAGCCTGTGCCTCTGTGTGGTCCTTGTCTCTCCCTAGCTGCCAGAGAGAAAGGTGGGCGTGGGTCTTCTGTTTCTCAGCAGGAGATTTAGTTTGGAAATCAGGAAAAGAGTCTTTCCCTAGAGAGTGGTCAGATATTGAACAGGCTCCCCAGGGAATGGTCACAGTCCCAAGGCTGCCAGAGCTCAAGGAACATTTGGACAATGCTCTGGGGCACAGGGTGGGATTGCTGTGGTGTCTGTGCAGGGCCAGGATTTGGACTCAGTGATCCTTGTGGGTGCCTTCCAGCTCAGGGTATGTCACTGTGATATTTTCTAAAAAATCCCTTTGCCAGGATTTCTTCTCCTGGGAAGATGAGAAGCCTCAGCTTCTCCATGTTTTGCTCCTCTGGAATGTGGTCTGGAGATTGTTTATCCAAACATGTGAATTGTTTTTAATTACTGGCCAGTCACAGCCAGCTGTGTTGGACTCTCCTCATCAGTCACGGGGTTTTATTATTCATTCTTGTTTAGCCTTCTGATGTCTCCTTTCTCTTTCTTTAGGATAGTTTTAGTAGATAATTTCTTTTAATATAATATAATATCATAGAATAATAAATCAGCCTAGAAACATGGAGTCAAATTCTCACCTCTCATCTCGTCCTGGGGACCTCACAACGCCACAAGGGTATTCAGTGATTCAATGAAGGCTGAGCTCTGGGTGAAGCTGCTATTTCACCTCCACAGCCAGACACGTCCAGTCAATGAACCTTGTTCTGACAGCAGCCACTCTTCAGAGGATGGACAAAGGGGTGAAAAGATTCTGTAGTGGAAATTTTATCTCTCCATGTCCCAAGACCACACATCCTTGTAGATTATACTTGCCTACATTGACCTGGTCTCACTGCTCTGTTCCAAGGGCTGAAAGAAACTGTTAAAGACTCCACTAAGTCCAACAATTCAGTGACAAAAACTTTTTTGTCTTTGCAGAGATTTTTATCCCACAAAAAAAAAAAAGGAGGGATTGCTGCCAGGTGGAGTGTTTAAGCATAAGTAAAGGGATTCTGGCATGCAGTTTTTGTGTGTTGTGACAAAGAAATGGAAATTTCATGGCATAGAAAGGATTGGCAGATATGGACCAAGTTATCCTGGTGCACTAGAGAAAGAGTGGTGCTCCATATGAACTTTCCATCCATAAAGATTAAAGCCGGCCCTGGATGCCATTAGCAATAAAATCCCTTTGGCATCTGCAATGTCATCATCCTGCAAGTTTTGCAAGATTTAGAAAGCAGAAATTAATCCAGTGTCTGACTAAGCAAACTTGATGCAAGCCTGTGTTACCAGTCACTTCAGAGCCATCCCCAAACACCCCCCAGAACAAAGACTGAGCAACATCTCTTTCCCTGGTTGTCTTGGGAGAGCATCTGCAGGAAAAATGACACAGAGGCAATGGCTCAAATGCAGCATAACTTTAATGAGTCAAGAGAGGGAAATTAGGTCATTTCAAGCGATGGTCATGGTGAAGTGAGCACAAGGGACAGATAAGAGATTGTGCCCCATGGCTGTGGCTGAGAACCCTCTAGAAGTCCATCTGCCTGCCCTACAGAGGGAGCAGGGCCAGCAGGTGCTCCCCTGGCTAGATATGGGGGGCTCACAGCCCTGGGGAGCACAAGGGAACAAGGACACAGGAGGGAGGCAAAAGAGGGGAACAGGGCAGAGGCAGGGCTGGGCTGTGCTTGCCAAGAGTCCTTCTGCAAGGGCTGCTGGGCTTGCTCAGCCCCTCAGGAAGCAACAAGCTGACGCTCCATCCCCAGTGAAGAACCATCCTGCTGAGTCCTTAGGTTCGCACCCTGGAATCATCACCAGCACCTTTAGCAGGGGAAGCATCTCCTGCCACAGAGGCCACTGCCCAGGCCAGAGAGGCCAAAGCCCCCAGAGCTGATGGGCACTCCCTGAGAGCTGAGGATGCTGCCAACAGCAGCAGAGGTGGAGGATCCCACGGCGGTGTTCTGGGGGAAGGAGCTGAGGATGGGCCCAGGCAGGGTCACCACCACGGGCGAGGGCTGGATGGCCACAGTGGAGTCCTGGCACTGCCTGACACAGGGCTCATTGCAGCTGCTGCCCAGCGGGGTGGGGCCACAGGGCTGGCAGGGCTGGCACCGGGTGTAGCAGGACATGGCTGTGGGCTGCAGGTGCACCTGAGAGAGAGGGAAGGGTGGTAGAAAAGCACAAGTGAGTAGAAGCCTGTAACACCATCACAAGGGAGAGAAGACAGCTCACACAAAGAGCTGGAAGGACCATAGGGAGGCCCACAAGCTTCTCCTTCTCTGTGGGGGTCCCAGTCATCCATTTTTCTGAGTCTGGACTGAACTCACTTGGGACAGTAGTTCATGTTCAGACTCAAGAGTTTATTATTTCTTATCAGTAAAACAGTCTCACTGCTGTGATTTGGGCAGCTTTTCATTAGAAGGCACAAAATGGCCAACAATCTCTTGTTACAAGGTCTTTTAAGACTAAACTATCCAATTAAGAACTGACACCTGTGGATGCCATGGGACAGAGAGAGAGAAATGGCGAGCGTTTCTCACAGCGGCTTGTGAGAAGTTTTAGGGAGCTGGAAAGATGTGATAACTTGTTGACTATAAACAATTGGAAGGTGGTGTTTTTCTACTTTATTTTTCTGTTCCTCTCAAGGACAGTGCGTGAGAAAGATGTTTCTGTTAGTTAGCCAATAGAACAGAATCTATCATACCACTCTATAAAAACCATGCGGTTCTTTCAAATAAAACCTTCTTTGCCTTTTCTACCATCCTGCCTCTCGCCTGTTCCTGCCCCAATCCTGGTGCAAGAGTGACAGACATTTAGATTATTTTCCCTTTTAACCCAATAACTGACCCCAAAGAGCCCCCAGTGTGGACTCTTCTGCCCAATTACAAAATGCCACCCAAACCCATGAAGAAGAAGGAAGAAGAAGCATGAAGAAAAACCCAGGACGACACCCTGTGCCCTCCATCTTGCTTCCATCCACAACATACTAAAAATCCCAAAACCTCAATTTCTCACCAAGTGATACACCTACACTGCTCTCTATAATCTATTTCACACTTTTGTGGATTCCAGTCTATCTTGAAGTTTAGTTTTCTCCATGAATGAGGGTCAAAGTCAGTGCTCCCCTGGGGACCAGGGCACCCCAGAGCAGGCAGAGAAATATTGCCTGGGTGCCTTGGGTTTCTACAGTTCTCCAAAGCCCAAAATAGACCTGCAAAACACAACCAAGCTCTGGGAGATCCCTTTCCAGCCCACACCACAGGAGACACCTAACTGAGCTCCAGGCTCTCTCCATGTCACCCCTTTTGCGTGTTTCCCTGTCCCATAGAAAGCAAGGGAATGGTATAGAAAGCAAGGACCCCAGAATCAGGTATAGGACAAAGAGACAGCTTTGTGCTGAAAAACCCCATGGAAGCACAATGGTGAGAATGAATAAAAGAAGAATAAAGAGCTTCAGACTTACCTTGTTCCCAAGGAGACTGGAGAGGAGTGGATGAGACAGTGGGGAGATGGAACAGCTTTTATACTGCTCCTGTGCTGCCCCAGGCCCCCAGTCACTGCATGAGGACAGTAATTTTCCAACAGACTCATCTTCAAAGCAAAACATCCCACCTAATGCCCCAGGTTGTGTTTTGTTTTCCATCACCATTGCCAGTGCATTTCCTCGTTTCTGACGTGCCCATTATGCTATGTAGGCTCCTTTCAAGTTCCAGGATGACAGCTCCAATGATTTCCCAAGATGGATCATGCCCCTGTCACCAGAAGATGTACCCTCAGGTGCAGGAGGGGTCTGTGCAGATGTAGGACATGGAACTGGGGAATCTGGTGATGTTCCTTTCAAACCCCATTACAGAAAGGTTTGACTCTCCCCCTGCCAGTGCAGGAGTCTGTCCTGGGTACCCAAAGGCTCCTGTGACTAATGACATGACTTATACTTCTCCCTCTATCCTTTACAGATTTACTTGGAAGAGTCATCCCCTCTCATGGCAGTTTCTGGGGGTCTCAAATCACTGCCTTCAGTCACCATGAAGAAAGCAAATGTCATCCTTCCTAAGGACCATGATTACAGTTCTGGTAGAGTCTCCCCTCACTACATGAGGGGTGTGTTGGGGCTTGGCACAGCACCTTGTTTGTCCCATTCTCCTCACAGTGCCTTGAGCTTTGGCAGCATGCCTTAAACCCTGAGCAGCACGAGAGACTTTTGCAAAACATGTTGACTGTTCTGTGAGCCCCTGAAGCAGTGGGAGTGTTGGCAAGAAGCTCATGCTGTCAGCAATGGCTGTCGTGGCTGCCTGAAGCTCTGTACTTGGGTTCAGCCCAGTGCCTGCACCACCTTTCCTGGGTTATGGATGGATCTGCCCTTGCTGGAGGGCAGTCGTGTCCCTGCAAGGGACATGGGTCTGCAGACATCACACCCTCCTGCCTTGGCCTCACACCAAAAGGCTGACACACAGCCAACCCAAAATTAGAGCGTGACTTGCCACTGGTAGGGAGAGTCTCTCCCTGGAAATTTGCCTACTGAAGGCATTCCCTTGCCCTCTGGGATGCATCCCAGCTGCCTCCATGCCTGCAGGGCAGGGAAGTGCATCACTCCTTGATGTGGTTTGAGAGCAGGTTTTGTAGCCAGGGCTTTTCTGAGCACATCCCCTCCCTCAGTGTTCTGAGGTGCATGGCACTGCAGGGGTTGTCACTGACAGCTCCCATTTATTAGGGAGCTGGACAAGTTCCGGCTTCCCCAAGGGCTGCTGGGTTGCTCTCCAAGCAAGTCTTTTTGGGCATGGTAAACAAGGTGTGCTGAAGCACAGATGCCAAGAGAATTCTCAATGCACAGGAGGAATAGTTGCCTCCTCAAGCCAGGTCTCATAACCTCTTGGAGGTCTATTACTCACCCAGGATAGCTCAGCTACCTTTGGAGACATAAAATCAGCAGCGTGGCTTCTGTTGCAGTGTTGGAAACAAAAAGGTTTTAATAAAAGGCAAAATAACAAACTCCTTACAGAGAAAAACTGATCCATGTGCAAGAGGTTCTTGCTCCTGGTAAAACACCTCACAAAAGCCATAAGTTTCTTTGTGCTCTTCTTTTTCTAGTAAATTGCTTAGGTGGGACTTTTTGGCTCCTGTCCAATTGGCTATCCTTAAGTTTGAGGTGAAGTCCCCTAGGCCTATAAAATGTCTTTTTACCCAATTGAGAAGAGAAACTTCCGGGCTTCTTTCCTTTTTAAGGGACTAAAAGATAGTTTTGTCACTCCATCAACAGTGGGCACATTCCTACACATGGAACCATTGATGAGTCCCAACCAGTGAGGATATTTTTTTCTGCAACCCCTCCTATCCCTCCACAGAGCATTCAGGAGAGCTCCTCAACACAGCATGGTCTCTTTGGCCAGGAGGACGAGGCTTGTGCATCCACTGCACCCTCCAAGCCTCTCCCCAAGGCATCTCTCACAAGAGAAAAGAGAGCTGAGGCTCTAGGACTGTAGCATAGTTCAGTTTCCAGCCCATACTGCTGGAAGAGGTTTTTCATTTCCAAGTGCAGATCTTGCTGTTTGTTCTTCTTGAATGCCAGAGGGCCCCTGTGGCCCAGTTCTCCAGACAGTCAATAACTCACTTTACAGGAGCCATGACCCAGAATGCATTAGCAGGCTTTCGCTGGTTGACCCTTGTCAAACAGTCTTTTTGTTGACACCCATTCACTGCTGGGAAGGCTCTCCCACCTTCTCAGAACTCTTTTAGGGGATGCAGCAGCCTGGGAGATCTTGTAGGTGAAGACTGAGAGAGGCATTGTCTCCTCTTTCTCTACACTTCCATCATCTGAAAGACACCCCCTTCCCGAGCAGCCCAGGATATTGTCAGATGCCATTTCCTCAAGGGCCCAGGGCTGTCCCATGGTGCCCTCCAGAACCCCTGTCCTCTGCTGTGAAGCTCTTTGGCATCCAATCATCTCCAGCCTGTAGAGGGAAGGAGATTTTTCTTCCCCCAGTAGGACCTTGTGCAGGTAAACCTTTCCTGCTGGTGACTTTCCAAGGAGCCCAATCTCTTGACAGCAATTCCTGCCATTAAAACCAAGGCCAAGAATCCCTTGAGTACCTCCACCTTTCCTGTAACCCTCGTCCTCAATGAAGCTGCTCCAGTCAGCCTTTGCAGTTCTCATCTACCTGGAAGAATTTCTTGTGCCCATCATGTATTTTGCCTGGTTCAAACCCAGCCAGGCCTTGGTTGTCCCTAGTCCTGCATCCTCAGACAAACTGGCAAACATTCTCTCCAGAAAAAAAGCTCAATAATAGGAAGACAGATGAAAACTCTTGCTACAAGGGGAGCTGTATACCATTGCAATTCACTCCAAGCCAACATCCCCTGTGTTCATGGGACCCCACCAAACTTCAAACACATCTTCTGACTTCACTGACACAGCATCACCAAGGATATCCTTGGGTGCCTCATCTCAGCACATGAAAGCAGAGCAGGAATGTTGAAAATGAGGAAATTAAATGGCAGCACAGGTTGACAGAAACCAAAACACAACCTGCGCCACTAGGTAGAACATTTTGGTTTTGAGGTGAGTCTGTTGGAAAATTACTGTTGTCATGCAATGTCTGTGGGGCTGGGGCAGTGCAGGAGCAGTATAAAAGCAGGTCCTTCTCCTCACTCTCTCATCCACTCCTCTCGCCTCCATCTCCTTCAGTACAAGGTGAGTCTGAAGCTTTTTCTCCTTTTCTCCTCTTTCTCTTCCTATTCCTCCAATGCACCTCAGCTCATACCTGCCCCAGTCCTACATGGGGTTGTGAACTGCTGTCACGGGAGAGGGAAGGGGAGGAAGTTCTGTCATCATCAGAGGCTGAAACTTGGTTGTGTCTCATGGCAATGGGCTAGGAAGGAACCTCTTTGGGCTTGGTTGCTGTCCAGGGGGTTCTTTTGGGCAGAAAGGAATGGGATACCTGTGGAGCTCACTGCAAAGTTCCCAGCTCTTTTCTCCAACTTGTGACTTATCTCACTCTTAGTGGAGTGCAAGACTGCTCTTCATCCACAGTTTCTGTTCTGCCTCTCATTTCTCTGTCTCAGGTGCACCTGCAGCCCACAGCCATGTCCTGCTACACCCGGTGCCAGCCCTGCCAGCCCTGTGGCCCCACCCCGCTGGGCAGCAGCTGCAATGAGCCCTGTGTCAGGCAGTGCCAGGACTCCACTGTGGCCATCCAGCCCTCGCCCGTGGTGGTGACCCTGCCTGGGCCCATCCTCAGCTCCTTCCCCCAGAACACCGCCGTGGGATCCTCCACCTCTGCTGCTGTTGGCAGCATCCTCAGCTCTCAGGGAGTGCCCATCAGCTCTGGGGGCTTTGGCCTCTCTGGCCTGGGCAGTGGCCTCTGTGGCAGGAGATGCTTCCCCTGCTAAAGGTGCTGGTGATGATTCCAGGGTGTGAACCTAAGGACTCAGCAGGATGGTTCTTCACTGGGGATGGAGCGTCAGCTTGTTGCTTCCTGAGGGGCTGAGCAAGCCCAGCAGCCCTTGCAGAAGGACTCTTGGCAAGCACAGCCCAGCCCTGCCTCTGCCCTGTTCCCCTCTTTTGTCTCCCTCCTGTGTCCTTGTTCCCTTGTGCTCCCTGGGGCTGTGAGCCCCACACATCCAGCCCTGGGAGCACCTGCTGGCCCTGCTCCTCTCTGGATCAGGCAGATGGACATCTTCTGAGATCTCCACCACTGTTATTTGGTGAAGACTCCTGTCTGCCTCTGTTGCTCCTTTAACTCATAATTATGTAGTTTTCATCTTTTGACTCATTAAAGTTCTACTGCATTTGAGCCATTGCCTTTTGTCATCATTTCCCCTGCACATGCCCTCACAAAATGACATGGGGCGTTATTGGGTATGCTTGTATGGGGACCATTATCACAGGATAGCTTTGACTATGCTCAGAGGGTGACCCTCTGTTTTTCAAATTTCTCTATCTATCTAGGGCTGGATGGAATGATTCAATACAGTTCATTGGCTAGAGCTCCATCAGAGATGCTGTCCTGGGAAAAGGGGAGATTTCCTCAACCCTTAATGTTTAATTTGTCTGTCAGTGCCCCAGAAAAGCTGAGACCCTTGTGCCAGCCAACTCTTGGGACTTCTGCTGATCACAGTGACCCTGAGATGTGTCACAAAGTCTCTTTTCCCAGCCTGGCAGTCAAAGAAGGAGTCAGAACTCTTCAGTTCTCATTCTCAAGGTTGTTTATTATTTCTTATCTATAAAATTCTTTCTCTGGCCTGCCGAGGTCCGTTCAGCAGGTCAGACAGAGGCACACTGGTGTTATCTTTTTATACTAAAAACTACGTGTACATTATTTACGATCACTTTCCAATACCTATCACCTATGTTAGACAGTGAGCTTCTACTCTAAACCAATCCAAAAGTGCCACCATCACAGCAGAAGATGGAGGCCAAGAAGAAGAAGAAGGAGAAAGGCTGGACACGCCCAGATTCCCCATCTTGCCTCCTGAGCCCCCATTCTAAAAACCCTAAAAAATCTATTTTTCACCCCATGACAAACTAACCATTATTCTACTTAGACTTTAGTGGCTTGCAGATCCTCATATAAGGTTGGTAATTTTTTCCATGGGTCACAATCAAAGTCACAGGTGTCTTGGGCTCTGTGCCAAGGTCTCTCAGCCCCCTGGCAGGGGTTTGGGCAATCCAGGAGAGCCAGAGGGATGTCCTGAATTCCAACAGCCACTGAGCCAGTGTCCAGTTAGGGGGGGCCCTGCACTGAGCTGGATCAGAGGGCAGCTCTACTGACTCACTCAGGGAAACACCATCAGCCTCAGGGAGAGCCCTCAGCAGATCTTCCCACTTTTTGACCCCTAAGTGGATTTTCCACTGTATTCAAGTATGTTCCCTGCTGCCAGAGACTGCAAACACCACTGAAGGACTGACACTGACAGTTAATGGAAGAATACTCTGAATACCACAAAATCATGACAGGTTATGGTTCGAGGATTGCCAGTGTGCCAGGGAAGAAGAATCAAGTGGGAAAATCCTCCCACTGGTTCAGCTGAATTGATGAAAGAGCTGTGCCATGCCACAGAACATGCTCAGCCAAAAACTGTAGGCAAGTCTCTCCAAAGTAGAGAGCATGGTGCAAGGTGGTGGCTGATTGCATTTGTACAGCTCGTGGGTTTTTTCTCCCCTTCACTCAGTTCACCAGTGCCATGGTCCCATTCACCTCCTTGTCCACAATTTTTTTCCACTACTGGGACAATTACCATAGGTGTTGTTTGGGTCCCTACCTCAGCCCTGGTGTTCTCATGTGTGATTTGGGTGTCTGCCTCCACTGCTGCGTTCTTAAATGTAGTTCAGATGCATGGTGACATTCTCAGAAGTGATTTGGACCCCTGTCCTCTGATAGTACTGGTCAAGCTCCAGAGTTGTGTTAAAAGCTGTCACCAGCCACCTCAGGATAAATTTCACTGTTGCCACAGCAAAAAATTCTCTCTTTTTACACCACCCTGACACCTTGAACACCACATTAAGTCAATAGAGTTAATTAGTATTTTTCAACACCTCACACTAAGATGAAAAAGGACTTTGTGAGCCCGCACAACAAAACAACCTGCATCACTCATGGATGAGAATGGAGAGGTTTAATTGCTCATCCCCTGCACAGTCTCATCTTTCCTGGCCCTCAGGTGCCCATCAAAATATTCAATCACTCCCTCTCCTCAAAGAGTATGGTGGGAGAAGATAAAATTAATATACTGTGTATGGAGATAAAGGTAGTTTAATGAAGAAAAGCAAGGAAACACTGCAAAAACACAGGAAAAAAATAGTTTTATTATCATCTTCCATCAGCTGTCAATGTCCAGCCTCTCATGGGAAGCAGGGACTAGTACACTTAGCAGTTTCTTCCTTGACAAACAATCCATTAATAAATGCTCCCCTGCCAGCCCCTTCCTTTCTCTCAGCATTTTTTGCTGACCATGATGTCTCATGGTATCAAAAATCCCTTTGGTCAGCATGGGTCAGGCAGCCTGGCTATGTCCTCTCCCAGCCTCTTGACCACATCCACCTCCATGACCTTATGCAGAGGAGGGTGGAGAGACAGGGTTGATGCTGGGCAAGAACTGCCCAGAAAAACCCAAAATATTTCGGTTATCAGCACCATTCTAGCTCCAACTGCAAAGAATTCATAGCAGGGTTAATTTGGTGAAATTGAACTCCATCTTGTGTAAAACCTACACAATGCTATTATCTGTAGCCATGATATTTTCTGAAAAATCCTTTCCTGAGGATTTTTTCTCCTGAGAAGCTGAGAGGCCACAGGAACAAAATGTAAACATTGATTATCTGCTGCTGTGGAATGCAACAGGTGCATCTGGGATTGGGCTCATGTGGTTGTTTCTAATTAATGGCCAATCACAGTCAGCTGGCTCGGACTCTCTGTCAGAGACACAAGCCTTTGTTATTCATTCTTTCTTTTTCTATTCTTAGCCAGCCTTCTGATGAAATCCTTTCTTCTATTCTTTTAGTATAGTTTTAATATAATTTATGTCATAAAATAATAAATCAAGCCTCCTGTAACATGGAGTCAGATCCTTGTCTCTTCCCTCATCCTAAGACCCTGTGAACACAGTCACAATTATCCATCACTGCATATTCATCCCAAGCAAACCCCCACAAAAACAGCTCTTAAAAACATATTTTCCCCTGGGCATATTGAGAAAGAACCTGCAGAGGAAAGAATGACACAGACACATGGGCTGGGATGCAGCAGAAATTTAATGAGACAAAACACAGAAACAAGCTTGGTCCCTCTGGAGGTCCCAGTGCAGAGAGCATGAGGGACAGAAGGGAATCTGTGCCCCAGCAGGTTCCACCTGCCTGATCCAGAGAGGGAGCAGGGCCAGCAGGTGCTCCCCAGGATGGCTGAGTGGGACTCACAGCCCCAGGGAGCACAAGGGAACAAGGACACAGGAGGGAAAGGAGAGAGTGGCAGGGGACAGAGGCAGGGCTGGGCTGTGCTTGCCAAGAGTCCTTCTGCAAGGGCTGCTGGGCTTGCTCAGCCCCTCAGGAAGCAACAAGCTGACGCTCCATCCCCAGTGAAGAACCATCCTGCTGAGTCCTTAGGTTCACACCCTGGAATCATCACCAGCACCTTTAGCAGGGGAAGCATCTCCTGCCACAGAGGCCACTGCCCAGGCCAGAGAGGCCAAAGCCCCCAGAGCTGATGGGCACTCCCTGAGAGCTGAGGATGCTGCCAACAGCAGCAGAGGTGGAGGATCCCACGGCGGTGTTCTGGGGGAAGGAGCTGAGGATGGGCCCAGGCAGGGTCACCACCACGGGCGAGGGCTGGATGAAGACGGTGGAGTCCTGGCACTGCCTGACACAGGGCTCATTGCAGCTGCTGCCCAGCGGGGTGGGGCCACAGGGCTGGCACCGGGTGTAGCAGGACATGGCTGTGGGCTGCAGATGCACCTGAGAGAGAGAGAAGAGAGGAGCAGAGCATGAGAGGTGTTTGAAGTGCAGCCTCACCACACCATGGCTCCATCCAAGCTGGAGATGCAGGGATGCCCACGGGTTTTTCCTCACATTTCACAGAATTCACAGAATCAGCAGGTTGGAAGAGACCTTCAAGATCATCGAATCCAACCCAGCCCCAACACCTCAACTAAACCCTGGCACCCAGTCCAACATCGAGGCTTTGTTAAACACATCCAGGGATGGTGACTCCACCACCTCCCCAGGCAGACTATTCCAGAACTTTATCACCCTTTGTGATAAAGGGTTTTCACTTTTGTGTGAAAAACTTTTCCTATTATCCAACCTATATTTCCCTTGATGAACCTTGAGACTGTGACCTCTCATTCTGTCAGTGCTGCCTGCAGAAAGAGCCCAACCCCACCTGAGTAGAGCTACCTTTCAGGAAATTTTAGAGAGTGATAAGGTTTAGCCCACAGGTCCCTGCCAAGAGCAACCAATCTCAGAATGTTCCTGCCCAGACTATCACTCACTTCAGCAAAGCCCCAGCCTCCCTCCATGCGACCCTCTCTCACATTCCACCTCTCACAGAGCAGCCCCATGATGCAGCAAAGGACCAAGTGACAGGTATGCACTGGAAAACAGGAGGAGGAGGAGGAAGGAGAGGAGAAAAGTGACCCAACTCACTTGATCCCAAGTGGACTGAGGCAAGAGGAGTGGATGAGAGAGTTAGGATGAGCTCTCTCTTATATTGCCCCTGCACTGCCCCAGGCCCACAGTCACTGCACAAAGGTAGTAATTTTCCTACAGACTCACCTCCAAAGCAAAATATCTTCCCTAACACCACAGGCTGTGCTTTTATTTCCATCAACACTGCCATTTGTTTGCCTCATTCCTGACGTGATCATTAGGCATCCAAGGATTCCTTTCAAGTATTGAGATGAAAGACTGAAGGATTTCCCAGGCAGGGATAGATCAGCACAGGCAGAAGATGTGCTGGAGGTGTCTCTGGAAGGAAGGGATCATGGGACCAGGGAAAAATGGTGATTTCCACCTTCTTTGGCAGACAGTAAGGTCCTGCTGAGGGCAAGGTGTGAGTGTGGCTGTTTGGAGTTCTGGGCTTGGCTGCAGCCCAGTATTGGAGATGTTTTCTCTTAGCACAGCAGGAGCTGCCCTTGCTGGAGGGGAACTCATCCTGGCCTGGAACAAAACCTGTAGACATCAAACCCTCCTGCCTTGGCCTTTCACCAAAAGGCTGACACACAGCCAACACAAAATTAGAGCATGACTCGCCACAGGTGGAGAGAGTCCCTCCCTGGAAATTTGCCTACTGAAGGCATTCTCTTGCCCTCCGGGATGCATCCCAGCTGCCTCCATGCCTGCAGGGCAGGGAAGTGCAGCACTCATTGATGTGGCCTGGTTTTGTACCTCTTGAGCACATCCCTTATGCTCAGAGCTCCGCTTGGCTTCCTGTGATTTTCCTGGACCTTTCTTAATCCTTGCCCACAGGATGCCTAAGCTGCTGCCAGCTTTTCTAACTTCTTTTACTCTTGAAAGGTGCCTCCATCCTGCCAGATGCCTGACTGGGTGTAAATCAAAGGCAACTCTGATAAAGGGGAGAGAAAATGATGCATCTGACTCCATTGATATCAGAAGACTAATTAATTACTTTATTATACTATACTATATACATTTCATCTAAACTGAATCTGCCAAGCACTCACTCTGCACACACTGCACAGAATCTTGTGACTGTCAGTGACAGTCCTGACACACACACACACACACACCCGGCCCAGACAGGCCAAGGAAACAAATCACCATCACTGTGGGTAAAAAAACTCCACATTGCATTCTACTTTTAAACAAACACAGGCACAGCAAGTGATAAGAATTGTGTTTTCCCTTTCTCTGAGGTTCAGAGAATGTGAATCTCAGAAACCCTTGGAAGAATTGTGCCTTGCTTTTCTCTGTGAAGAGAAATGTGGCAGTAGGGCTGTCCCTGCAGAGGCAGCTGCCACCAGGGGCAAGGCACTGCCCTGGGCCAGCATCCCCTGCCTGCAGGGACCCTCCGGCCTGGGGGCACCTCCTGTGCCTGCAGGGACACCTCTGATCCCGGGGGTGCTCAGGCCTGGCCAGGCACACGTGGAAGGAGCTGCAGCACAGAGCAAGCATGTCAGAAATGAGGAAATGAAATGGCAGCCTGGATGGAAATCAAACCACAGCGTGTGGCGTTAGGGCGGATATTTTGCTTTGGAGGTGAATGTGTTGGAAAATTACTGTCCTAGTGCAGTGCCTGGGGGAATGGGGCAGTGCAGGAGCTGTATAAAAGGGGGACCTTCTCCTTGCTCTCTCATTCACTCCTCTCACCTCCATCTCCTTGGGATCAAGGTGAGTCTGAAGCCCTTGCTTTTCTTCCTCCTTTGGGCTTTCTGATCACATTCTGTGCTTTAAATCCATGTGGGTTGTTGAGAACTCCTTACTATGGGAGAGGGAAGGGGCAGAAGTTGTTCATGGAAAGAGGTTGGGTTTTGACTGAACTGTCACTTGAGCTGTGGAGGAGCCCAGGCTTGGTCATCCTTAGGGGGATTCCTTAGAACTGAGGAGGAAGTGAGGCTGCTGGGCGTCTCTAAACAGCATCGCGCAGTTTTGCGCTTCTGGCTTTTCTCCAGATGATGGACGAACAGAGTCCTCTCACTCAGCCCTTGCTCTGCTTCCCCCTTCTTTATCTCCCAGGTGCACCTGCAGCCCCAAGCCATGTCCTGCTACACCCGGTGCCAGCCCTGTGGCCCCACCCCGCTGGGCAGCAGCTGCAATGAGCCCTGTGTCAGGCAGTGCCAGGACTCCACCGTCTTCATCCAGCCCTCGCCCGTGGTGGTGACCCTGCCTGGGCCCATCCTCAGCTCCTTCCCCCAGAACACCGCCGTGGGATCCTCCACCTCTGCTGCTGTTGGCAGCATCCTCAGCTCTCAGGGAGTGCCCATCAGCTCTGGGGGCTTTGGCCTCTCTGGCCTGGGCAGTGGCCTCTGTGGCCTCCCCTGCTGAAACTGCTGGAAGCTGGAAGCTTCCTTCCCTGGGGAAGGAATCCAGGGACTGCCAGGATGGAACCAGCCCAGGGATAGAGCATCAGTGCTCTATCTACCACTCAGAGTGACTTCTTTCTCACCTTTTGACTCATTAAAGCTCTGCTGCATCTCAGCCTGTGCCTCTGTGTCATCCTTTCCCCTGCACATGCTCACCCAACATGTCCAGCAAGAGAGGTGTTGCTGTGTGGTTCTGGGAGGGTGTTGTTGGAAGTGGTCCTGTCATGGTTGTCAAAATCACATTCATTGTGTTAACACAGGATTGATTACTCATATTTAGTGTCACCTTTCTAATTTACTCTGCCTGTCTCTATCTACAAGAATTACCCCACACAGTTCAATGACCACCAGTACTCCAAAAATACTTTTAGTTCTCCCAACAAATCTTTCAAGTTTTCTCCTGTTGTCAGCAAGCCTGTGTCCTCAGCCTCTCATCCACAAGTAAATGTCCCACTTCTCTCACCACCCTGGTCAATCTTCATGTATTTCACTTCTCCTGCTGGAGATCTTTTTGAGTTACAGTGCAGTAGGCAGCACAGCATGCTTGATGCCATCTGTGGAGTGCTGAGCAGAGTGGGATCTTTGCTCCCATTAATGTCCTGTTCACAGTTGTGCTCCAATAGCCCAGGATGTTGATAATAATCCTTGGTGTCCAGGAACACTCCTAGAAGTTCCACCTGTTTTGATGGTGTTACCACAAAAGCACCTCATCCTTTTCAGAGACTGAACTGTGGGGATTCACAGACATGAACTGATGCCAGCAGAGCAAAGCCAGCTAATTACACAAGCTCACCACTATTTGTAGGTCACTTCATTCGTACAAAATCTTCCACTCAGACCCCTTTGTCCCAGTCCCTTTAGAAACACAATCTTCTGGATTATCATTCTCACACTAGTAATGTCCTTGTTACCTCTTTCACCAGCAAAGTCCTTGTTAATCTTCCCTCATCAGAGTGGTCAGTGTCAGAGGGTCAGAGTGACCAGACACGATGTCTTTCCTTCTGTTCTTGCCTTGAGTTTATCTCTCCCTCAGTTTTCACTGTACCAGGGCCAAAAGGTTGGTGGCACTGCCCAGCTCAGCTTCTGTAGCTGTCTGATCTTCCACACTGAGCCATGTGTCAGGGTTGGCTGCTACAAAGACAACTTCATGTGGAAGGGGCTGACAGCTGGTCTGTTAGCCAGAGAGAGTTACTTAGCTGAAGAAGAGGAGCTGGTAACAGTCACCTCTGGCCCTGAAAGGAGTTCTAGCAAGGTCATTGACATGGAAATCAAGGAGAAGAAAAGATAAACAGGGCGGCCTTGCAGATGGATATTGGTGGAAAACAGTGGTGGAGACCTCCCTGCACCAATGAACATTCTGTTGATTTATTGGAGCCAATGAATAGGTATAAACTTTGTGAGAAGGTATAAAAGACAGGAAGCTGTTAAAATAAATAGTGAGAAGCCTTCTGAAGTGCATGGTGTTCTCCTGTGTGTTGTGACCATCTCAACAGCAACAACTTTAAATCTGGACTCTCTGAGGGTGTGTGTCACAGTGCCCACCTGCATCCTGCAGCAGTTCAGCCATTCCCCTCCCTCAGCTGCTCCTGCACAGCCCTTGGAGACTCTCAGCCCACACCTGATGCCTCTCCCTGCCTCCCTGTCCCCAAAAACTCTCCCAGGAAAGTTGCATTCTGGAAATCCACAATATCAGAACAGCCTGGGAGAAGAAAGGACTGAGAGCAGACCTTTAAGGAAGGCATGGGGACACTGGAGATTGAAAAGTGGACATGAATCAGCAATGTGTGTTTGCAGATCAGAAATTCCATCAGGTTCAGGGCTGCACAAACAGAAACACGGCCAGCAGGTAAAAGGAGGAGATTCTACTTTTTATCTGCTCTTCTTAAACCCTACCTGGAACTCTGAATCCAATCCTGAGTCCTTAATTCAAAGTAGGCATGGACCTGTTAGAGCAGCTCCAGACAAGAGCTGCAAAAATGATCACAACAGATGCATTGCCCCTACCATGGAGAAAGGCTGAGGGACTTGAGTCTTTCAGGCAGGAGAAGAGCAGGCTCTGGGGACACCCTTTGATATGTAAAGGGGATGAATGAAGAAGTTGGAGAGAGATGTTTACTCAAGGCCTGTAGTTATTGGACAAAAAGCAAGAGTTTTAAATTGAAATAGGATAAATACAGAAGGGACATAAGGTAGAATTTAACTGTGATGAGTGTAATAAGAGACTGGGAAATGTTGCCTAGAAAATGATGGGGTGTCCCATCTTGGGAAGGGTTCAAGGTCAGGTTTGCTCCAACCTTATGTGACGCAGTGAAGGATGTTTGTGTCATGGCAAAAGAGTTGGACTACATAAACCTTAATGGTCTCTTCCACCCAGACCCATTCTGTGCTCCCATGATAACAGGGGTCTGTGAGAAGGCAGCCAAATGCCCTCTGTCCCTCTCTTTCAGAAACCTTTCAGATCCATGGGATCTGCTGGAGTCTGATGGGAATCCAGTAGCTCTGTCTCGGCAGTAACACATTCAGTGCCGAGTATTTGTGTCACGGTGTTGAGCTGAGAAAGGAAAAGAAGCGCAAACAAAGAGGATGTTTACCACCGGAAAAGGTAGAGAAATTCTATCCTCATCCAAAGAGGCAGAGAAACTCAGCACCCAGAGGGTCCCTCAGTGCACACTGAGCACTCCCAATGCCAGTCTGTGTTGACAGCCAGTGCAAAACCAGCCCCAACAACACCCCCCAAAAACACCCCTGGGGCAACATCTATGCCTTGGGCAAAGGATGACACAGAGGCACAGGCTGGGATGATGCAGAATTTAATGAGTCAAAAGAGGGAGGAGAGGGGGATCCAGGCGGAGGCCACAGTGCAGGGAGCAGCTTCAGCAGGGGAGGCTCCTCACGCCACAGAGGCCACTGCCCAGGCCAGAGAGGCCAAAGCCCCCAGAGCTGATGGGCACTCCCTGAGAGCTGAGGATGCTGCCAACAGCAGCAGAGCTGGAGGATCCCACGGCGGTGTTCTGGGGGAAGGAGCTGAGGATGGGCCCAGGCAGGGTCACCACCACGGGCGAGGGCTGGATGAAGACCGTGGAGTCCTGGCACTGCCTGACACAGGGCTCATTGCAGCTGCTGCCCAGCGGGGTGGGGCCACAGGGCTGGCACCGGGTGTAGCAGGACATGGCTGTGGGCTGCAGATGCACCTGAGAGAGAGGGAAGGGAAAATCAAGGCATGAGGGATGTTTCAAATGGAATGTGTCACCCCCCTGTATGAGGGAGTCCCTTTTCCTCATCCATAAAGACTTCACCAGGATCCCAGAGGCATCTCCTTTCCCTCAGAAGAGCACAACAGGAATTGCAGGCCCAGGGAGGACCCCACATAGCCCACTGCTCCAGTGACATCTCTGCAAAGTCTGAACCTTTTCCTCTCCCCATTTTCTTCATCCTTTCCTCTCCCAGAGTAAGCATTCTTGGAGCCCCAGAATATGACAGAGAGGTATTTGCAGAGACACCCCATAAGAGCTAGAAAAGGAGGACAAGAAGAAAGTCTTCAAAACTCACCTTGTTCCCAACAAGATGGAGCTGAAGGAGTGGATGAGAGAGTGAGGAGAAGATGCTGCTTTTATACTGCTCCTGCACCGCCCCAGGCCCTCTGTCACTGCACAAGGACAGTAATTTTCCTACAGCCCTGCCTCCCAAGGAAAATATCTTCCCTGATGCCACAGGTTGTGCTTTTGTTTCCATCAGCTCTGCCATTATAATTTCCTCATTTCTTACGTGACTAATTGGCCTCCAAGGATTATTTCAAGCACTGAGATGAAAGACCCAAGGTTTCTCTGGGCAGTGACACATCAGGACGTGCAGAAGATGAGTTGCACATGCTGGAGGGGTCTGTGCAGACAGTTGACACCTATTTAGGAAATATGCTCTGGTTGTTTTCTACCCTCTTTGCAGGCAGCTGAACATCCCCTCCCTGTCTTCTCCTCTTGTGTCAGTTTGTTTGGCAAGGCTGTCCCCTCTCATGCCTGCATTGTGGGGTTACCAATGTGTGCCACCAGCAGTTGTGAGGGAAAATAACTTTGCTCTCCTGAACACCAGGATTCCTTGAGATGCCTCATGGAGCTGGGTCCCTTTTCACTCTCATAGAGGTGTGTGGAGGTTCAGAAAATACCTTGCTCTTCCCATTTTCCCCAGATCACCCTACACTTTGGCCCCATACTAGCCAAGGATGCTTTTCCAAACCAAGCTAATTGTCCTGAGAGCCCCCTGAGCTGTGGGAGTGATGGTAACAAGTTCATGCTGAGGGCAATTTCTGTTTGAGCTGCCTGGAGCTCTGTACAAGGAACAGCCCAGTGACTGAAGATGGTTTGGCTGAGGTGTGGATGGAGCTGCCCTTGCTGGAGGGGAATTCAGCAGTGTTGGCTCATGGGCTGCCCACAGCACATCACAAGGCCAACCCAAAATTACACTGTGACTCCCCACAGGTAGAGAGAGTCTCCCCCTGGAAATTTGCCTACTCAAGGCATTCCCTTGCCCTCCTGCGATGCTCCCCAGCTGCCTCCATGTCTGCAGGGCAGGGAAGTGCAGCCCTGCTTGATGTGGTTTGAGAGCTGGGCCCTTCTGAGCACATCCCCTCCCTGAGCATCCCCAGGCATGCGGTACCACAGGGTCCTTCCAGCTCTCACTCACTCGGGAGCTGGGCATGATTCAACTTCTCTGAAAGGTGAAACATGCCCAGGTGCTGATTTGTGCTCCAGGCTGAGGCAGCCTTTGGGTCAGGGGAAACGAAGCATGAAGAAGCACTAATGGCAGAAGTCATGTCATGTAAAGCCAAGGGATGTGTCCCAGATGGTGGGGAGATGCTTTCCACAAACCTTTAGCTCTGTAAAACATTCAGGAGAGCCTCCCCACCACAGCCTGAGAGAAGCCTCAGGCCATGAAGATGAGGCCAGTGCCTCCCTTCTACCCTCTGCTTGTATGGGTTGGCTTTTCTCAGGCTATCCTTGACTTGGAGCTCACTCACTGCAATTACAAACAGAACTTCACTGTCTCAAGCCAACATCTGCCTGCCCAGGACCCCTCCTGTACCTCTGCACTCACTGGCATGACTCTTCATGGGGTATCTTCAAGTTGTGGCACATGAAAGGATCATGCAAGGCAGAGCAGGAATGTCAGCAATGAGGAAATGAAATGGCAGCGTTGACAGAAACAAAAGCACAACCTGTGGCATTAGGGAGGATATTTTGCTATGGTGATGAGTCTGTAGGAAAATTCCTGCCTTAGTGAAGTGACTGTGGGCCAGGGGCAGTGCAGGAGCAGTATAAAAGCAGCACCTTCTCCTCACTCTCACATCCAGTCCTCTTGTCTCCATCTCCATCTTATTGAGAACAAGGTAAGGTTGAAGATTTTTCTCCTCTCACTCCTTCTATTCTCCCTCCTGTTTTCTGGATGCACCTGCCCCTTTGTTCTATGCCAGGTCACAGACCCGCTTATGGTGGGAGAGGGACAGGAACAGAAAGTGTGCACAGGGAGGGTTTGGGACACAGCTGAAGTGAGTGATGGGATAGGTGGGATTACCCTGGGCTTGGTTGCTCTTGGCTTGGAACTTCTTTGGCTAAATGGAAGAAGAAGCCGGTGGGCATCAATACAACACCTCCAGCTCTTGTTCCCATCTTGGCTTGAGAGTGTAGCTGCATAGTGTGGTGATGGGTTGCTCTTCAAAAACCCCTCATGACTTTTTTTTTCCCTCTCTCTCAGGTGCATCTGCAGCCCCAAGCCATGTCCTGCTACACCCGGTGCCAGCCCTGTGGCCCCACCCCGCTGGGCAGCAGCTGCAATGAGCCCTGTGTCAGGCAGTGCCAGGACTCCACCGTCTTCATCCAGCCCTCGCCCGTGGTGGTGACCCTGCCTGGGCCCATCCTCAGCTCCTTCCCCCAGAACACCGCCGTGGGATCCTCCACCTCTGCTGCTGTTGGCAGCATCCTCAGCTCTCAGGGAGTGCCCATCAGCTCTGGGGGCTTTGGCCTCTCTGGCCTGGGCAGTGGCCTCTGTGGCCTCCCCTGCTGAAACTGCTCCACCTGGGAGTCTCCACCTGGATCCCCCTCTCCTTCCTCTTTTGACCCATTAAAGCTCTGCTGCATCCCAGCCTGTGCCTCTGTGTCATCCTTTGCCCTGCAGACACTCTCCCAAGGCAGAGATGTTGCCCCAGGGATGTTTTTGGGGAGTGTTGTTGGGGCTGGTTTTGCACTGGCTGTCAACACAGGCTGGCATTGGGAGTGCTCAGTGTGCACTGAGGGACCCTCTGGGTTCTGAGTTTCCTTGTCTCAATGGATCTGAAAAGAATGGTAAAATCCCAGGATGGGTTGGCTTGGAAAGGACCTCAAAGCTCATCCAGTTCCATCCCCTCTCATGGGCAGGGACAACTTACACGATCCCAGATTGCTGCAAGCCCCATCTCAGCCTGGCCTTGAACGCCTCCAGGGATCCAGGGGCAGCCACAGCTTCTCTGGGCACCCTGTGCCAGGTCCTGTCCACCATTGTTATAAAGAATTGCTTCTTGATATACAGTCTAAATTTACTTTCTGTTAGTGCGAAGCCATTCCCCTTGTCCTGTCACTACACATATTCTTGTAAATTGTCTCTCTCCATCTTGACTGTGGATTCCCTTCAGGTACTGCAAGACCACAATTACATCAGCCGAAATCTTTTCCTGAGTGCTCAGTGTGCACTGAGTGACCCTCTGGGTTTTGAGTTTCTCTGCCTCTTTCCATCAGAATGGAATTTCTGGAAAGGGTTCAGTGGCTACCTTGTACTTCACACACTTTCTCATTGTCTCTCAGTCAGCTCAGCGCTGCATTGGAGGTACCAAGCAGTGAATGTGTTGCTGCAAGGACACAGCTTCCAGCTTCCCATCAGGTGCCAGGCAAACCCTTCCTATCAGTACTGTGCCACTGTACCAGTCACTCAAAGTTCCACTAAAACTCACCCTGAACACTTCCCATGATGGGACATGCCATTTTCCATTTCCCACCGCATCATTAACTTCTTCCTTATGTCCCACCTACATCTACCCTATTTCAGTTTAAAAGTGTTGCTCCTTGCCCAGTCACTGCAGGCCTTGATATAATATCTCTCTCCAGCTTCCTTTTCTCTCCCCTTTACATATTGAAATGCTGCAATAAGGTCTCCCCAGAGCCTGCCTGAAAAAACTCAAGTCCCTCAGCCTTTCTCCATGGCAGGGACAATGCATCTGTGTGATCATTTCTGCAGCCCTTGTCTGGAGCTGCTCTAACAGGTCCATGCCTATTTTGAATTGAGGACTCCAGACTGGATTCAGGGTTCCAGGAAGGGTCTAACAAGAGCTGACCTGCTGGCTGTGTTTCTGTTTGTGCAGACCAAGACATGACTGAAGTTCTGCATGTCAAGAACACATTGCTGGCCCATGTCCAATTTTTCTACCTCCATGATTTCTGGTTCCTTCTCTGCAGGGCTGGTCTCAACCATTTCTCTTCCAGTGCTGGCCTTGTTGAAGTTCCTGAGTTTCACATGGGACCATTCTCAAATCTGCCAAGATCCCTCTGAATTGAAACACTTTCCTCAAGCCTCAGCTTGGTGACATTCACTTGTTGAGTGTCCACTCAGTCCCACTATCTATGTTATTGCTGACCATGTTAACAAATATTGGTCCCTGTACTGATCCCTGATGGACACCACTCATCACTGGTTTCCACTTGGACATTGAGCCCATGAGTATAAATCCTTGGATGCTCCCAGAATTCTCTTGAAAATGTCTCTCTGTGACTTGCAGATGAGGAAGGAAGCCATGACTCCCCAACTGATCCTCTGACCATCAGATCCAGCTTTGCCCAAACCTCCCTCCTGGCCTTGGAGCCCATTCTGCAGAAGGACAAATGACCTCAGCTGACAAAAGGGCTGTTCCTGGTCATGTAGAATCATAGAATCACTTAGGTATGAAAAGACCTTTAAGATTAAGGGGTCCAACCATTAACCCAGCTCTTCCAAGCCCAACACTAAACCATGTCCCCAAGTGTCACAACTAAGTATCGTTTAAATCCCTCCAGGGATGGTGATTCCACCACAGCACTGGGCACATATAATACCATGCTTAGCAATAAATCTATGGACAGTCTTCCCAGAGTAGCCATTCTTTGGACACTGCTTAGGCATTGATCTGCTGCAGCCACATGATTGCCTTGGAACCACTTGGTTTTCTCTTTTTTCTCCCATTGCTGCACAGAATGTCCTGCTCTTGACACCAGGGTGTGTCACGCTCTTGCTTTTCCAATTTCCCCCCTTCCCACTGGCTCAGCAGATGATGAGGACACTGCTCAGTGCTTAGTGCTGCTCATAACACCACAAGGACCCACCTGCAGTGCTTGTCCTCTTTGCCCTGCTCCTTCCTTGTCTCTGCCCAGGGCTTCCTAGGAAAGTTTTTGGAGAGATGGTGGCAGGAAAAGACAGTGGGAAGGAAGAGAGACAGCAGGTGTGGGCTGAGTGACTCAAAGGGCTGTCCAGAAGCAGCTGAGGGAGGGCTGGACTGCTGCAGGACACAGGAAATCGTCCTTGGAGTAGACAGGGCCAGAGAAGAGGATTGGTTCATTCTACCAGCTCCAAGCATAGCAAGAAGGATAGAAAGCAGCAATACCATAATAAAGCCGATTTAACTCTCCTGTCTTAAAAGGCATCCAAACACCTCCTAAATCTGTCACACAGAACCATCCCTGAGCAACACCTCATCCTTGGGAATCTTGGGAGAATGACAACAGGGAAAAGATGACACAGAGGCATGGGCTGGGATGCAAAAGAAATTTAATGAGTCAAAAGATGAGAACAAGGTCACACTGAGTGGAGGCCTCAGTGCAGAGAGCAGCAGGGGCAGCTCAGAATCTCAATCACATGGCTGTGGCAGAGATCCCAGCAAGTTCCACCTGCCTGATGCACAGAGGGAGCAGGGCCAGCGGGTGCTCCCCAGGATGGCTGTGTGGGACACACAGCCCAGGGAGCACAAGAAGCCACTCTGAGTGGTAGACAGAGCACTGATGCTCAATCCCTGGGCTTGTACCACCTGGGAGTCCCTGGATTCCTTCCCCAGGGAAGGAAGCTTCCAGTTTCCAGCAGCTTTAGCAGGGGAGGCTCCTCACGCCGCAGAGGCCACTGCCCAGGCCAGAGAGGCCAAAGCCCCCAGAGCTGATGGGCACTCCCTGAGAGCTGAGGATGCTGCCAACAGCAGCAGAGGTGGAGGATCCCACGGCGGTGTTCTGGGGGAAGGAGCTGAGGATGGGCCCAGGCAGGGTCACCACCACGGGCGAGGGCTGGATGAAGACGGTGGAGTCCTGGCACTGCCTGACACAGGGCTCATTGCAGCTGCTGCCCAGCGGGGTGGGGCCACAGGGCTGGCAGGGCTGGCACCGGGTGTAGCAGGACATGGCTGTGGGCTGCAGATGCACCTGAGAGAGAAGAGAGGAGCGGACCGTGAGGGGAGTTTTAAGAGCAGCCTCACCACACCAGGAGGGAGATCCTTTCTCTCAGCCCCTATGAGCACCACCATGAAGGCCAAAGCCAGGGACAACCCCTCCCAACCCACAGCTCAGGGGACACCTCAGTCTATATCCAGACTTTCTCCACAACACATCTCCCCTCTCCCAAGCAGCCTCAAGACACAGCAGGGAATAAGGACAGACATATCTGATCAGAAATCCCAGAGAATTACAAGGGGGAAGAGAAAAGGAAGGAGAAAGACCACAAGGAGAACCCAGAGGAAGACAAGAAAGGGCTCAAAACTCACCTTGTTCCCAACAAGATGGAGCTGAAGGAGTGGATGGGGGAGTGAGGAGAAGGTGCTGCTTTTATACTGCTCCTGCACCGCCCCAGGCCCATAGGCACTGCACAGGGCAGTAATTTTCCTACTCACTCATCTCCAAAGCAGACTGTCCTCCCAAATGCCCCAGGTTGTGCTTTGGTTTCTGTCAACGCTGCCATTTCATTTCTCCATTGCTGACATGGCCATTAGGCCACAGAGGATCTTTTGAAGTGTTGGCATGAGAGGCCTGAGGCTTTCCCGAGCACCATCACGTCAGTACAGGCAGAAGATGTGCCCCCACGTGCTCCAGAGGGCTGTGGCTGTGGGCAAATATGTGGGGAGTGTTTTTACAAACTCCTGTGTGGAAACATGGTCGTTCCTTCCCACCAAACAATCCCCTCCTGAGCACCTGAAGTCTTCCCTCAGTGTGGGCGTGCTGCATCCCTGTCCCTTCTGCTGCCTCCCTGCTCAGGCCACAGCTCACTGGGCATTGCCTCTCTGGGCAGGTTTGGTGCATTGCTGGTTTCAAATGGCTTTGCCCAAGGAAATCTTCTCCTTCAGGGAAGACATCTCCTGGTTGATTTGGCACAGTTGTCTCCTCTCATTGCCATCTCCGGGGGACCCCAGCCTGTGCTGTCCACAGGCTTGTGGAAGGAGGTTGTTGTCCTCCCTAATCCTGTGATTCCTGAAGAAGTTCTTTAGGGTTGGGCCTCACCGTCCTCTCTGTCAGAGGCGTCTGTTGGCAATTTCCTGCATGTTTTGTACCATAATCTGCAGGACACACAAGCACAGGACACTTTTTCAAAACACATTGTCAATGCTGCAAGAATCCCCGACCTGTGAGGGAGCTGCTAAGCATCCCTTTTTCACTGAGCATTGCCTCTCTGGGAGGTTTGGTGCTGGTTTCA
Source organism: Molothrus ater (assembly GCF_012460135.2). NCBI lineage: Eukaryota > Metazoa > Chordata > Aves > Passeriformes > Icteridae > Molothrus > Molothrus ater. The sequence continues at coordinate 2,067,042 of NC_050504.2, read as the reverse complement.
AATGGCTTTGCCCAAGGAAATCTTCTCCTTCAGGGAAGACTTCTCCTGGTTTATTTGGCAGAATTGTCTCTTCTCACTGCCATCTCTGGGGCACCCCAACCTGTGCTGTCAGCAGGCTTGTGGAAGGAGAGCACTGTCCTATCAAAAACCTCTTGATCACCCAACAAATCCTGTGGGCTCAGGTGCCTCAGCTCTCACCACCTCAGGGATATATTGGCTCTTGGGACATCACTCTCTTTCTCCCCTCTCCTCACCCCATGATGCATTTTGGCTGCACCCTGACCTGGGGGACGCACAAAATCCTCCCCACTTTTTCAAAACTCACTGTCAGTGCTGAGAACACCCCAGTGCTGCCAAGCTGGTCAGGCTGAGGGCAATGGCCTTTGGTGTGATGGTGTTCTCTGGGGTTTTTGAATGAGGGAAGAGACGGAGATCTGACTCCATGTTACAGAAGGCTTGATTTATTATTTTATATATTACATTAAAACTATACTAGAAGAATAGAAGAAAAGGTTTCATCAGAAGGCTAGCTAAGCTAAGAATAGAAAAGGAATGATAACAAAGGTTTGTGTCTCGGACAGAGGGTCTGAGCCAGCTGGGCTGTGATTGGTCATTAATTACAAACAACCACATGAGCCCAATCCCAGATGCACCTGTTGCATTCCACAGCAGCAGATAACCATTGGTTACATTTTGTTCCTCAGGCCTCTCAGCTTCTCAGGAGGGAAAAATCCTAAGGAAAGGATTTTTCATAAGAAGATGTCTGTGACACTTTGGGGTTGCCTGCTGGGGTGTGGGGACAGGCCTGTGCATGAAGATGGCTGTCCTGGAAAAGAAGTGGAGTTGCCCAAAGGATTGAGGCCTGGCAGGATCCTGAGGCCTGGCAGGACCCTGCAGTGCCACATGCCTGGGGATGCTCAGGGAGGGGATGTGCTCAGAAAAGCCCTGGCTACAAAACCTGCTCTGAAAATACACCATGGACTGATGCACTGCCCTGCCCTGCAGACATGGAGGCAGCTGGGATGCATCCCAGAGGGCAAGGGAATGCCTTCAGTAGGCAAATTTCCAGGGGGAGACTCTCCCTACCAGTGGCAAGTCATGCTCTAATTTTGGGTTGGCTGTGTGTCAGCCTTTTGGTGTGAGGCCAAGGCAGGAGGGTGTGATGTCTGCAGGGCTGTCCAAGGCAGGGCTGAGTCCCCCTCCAGCAGGGGCAGCTCCATCCTAGCCCAGGGAAAAGGGATGCTTGGCAGCTCCCTCACAGGTCAGAGATTCTTGCAGGATTGACAATGTGTATTGAAAAGGTGGCCTGTGCTTGTGTGTCCTGCAGATTTTGGTACAAAATCATGCAGGAAATTGTGTTGTGGGGTGAGGAGAGAGGGAAGAACATGGTGATATCTTGGGAGCCAACAGACGCCTCTGACAGAGAGGACAGTGAGGCCCAACCCTAAAGAACTTCTTCAGGAATCACAGGATTAGGGAGGACAACAACCTCCTTCCACAAGCCTGTGGACAGCACAGGCTGGGGTCCCCCAGAGATGACTGTGACAGGAGACAACTGTGCCAAATCAACCAGGAGATGTCTTCCCTGAAGGAGATTTCCTTGGGCAAAGCCATTTGAAACCAGCAATGCACCAAACCTGCCCAGAGAGGCAATGCCCAGTGAGCTGTGGCCTGAGCAGGGAGGCAGCAGAAGGGACAGGGATGCAGCACGCCCACACTGAGGGAAGACTTCAGGTGCTCAGGAGGGGATTGTTTGGTGGGAAGGAACGACCATGTTTCCACACAGGAGTTTGTAAAAACACTCCCCACATACTTGCCCACAGCCACAGCCCTCTGGAGCACGTGGGGGCACATCTGCCTGTACTGACGTGATGGTGCTCGGGAAAGCCTCAGGCCTCTCATGCCAACACTTCAAAAGATCCTCTGTGGCCTAATGGCCATGTCAGCAATGGGGAAATGAAATGGCAGCGTTGACAGAAACCAGAGCACAACCTGGGGCATTTGGGAGGACAGTCTGCTTTGGAGATGAGTGAGTAGGAAAATTATTGCCCTGTGCAGTGCCTGTGGGCCTGGGGCGGTGCAGGAGCAGTATAAAAGCAGCATCTTCTCCTCACTCTCCCATCCACTCCTTCAGCTCCATCTTGTTGGGAACAAGGTGAGTTTTGAGCCCTTTCTTGTCTTCCTCTGGGTTCTCCTTGTGCTCTTTCTCCTTCCTTTTCTCTTCCCCCTTGTAATTCTCTGGGATTTCTGATCAGATATGTCTGTCCTTGTTCCCTGCTGTGTCTTGAGGCTGCTTGGGAGAGGGGAGATGTGTTGTGGAGAAAGTCTGGATATAGACTGAGGTGTCTCCTGAGCTGTGGGTTGGGAGGGGTTGTCCCTGGCTTTGGCCTTCATGGTGGTGCTCATAGGGGCTGAGAGAAAGGATCTCCCTCCTGGTGTGGTGAGGCTGCTCTTAAAACTCCCCTCACGGTCTGCTCCTCTCTTCTCTCTCAGGTGCATCTGCAGCCCACAGCCATGTCCTGCTACACCCGGTGCCAGCCCTGTGGCCCCACCCCGCTGGGCAGCAGCTGCAATGAGCCCTGTGTCAGGCAGTGCCAGGACTCCACCGTCTTCATCCAGCCCTTGCCCGTGGTGGTGACCCTGCCTGGGCCCATCCTCAGCTCCTTCCCCCAGAACACCGCCGTGGGATCCTCCACCTCTGCTGCTGTTGGCAGCATCCTCAGCTCTCAGGGAGTGCCCATCAGCTCGGGGGGCTTTGGCCTCTCTGGCCTGGGCAGTGGCCTCTGTGGCGTGAGGAGCCTCCCCTGCTAAAGCTGCTGGAAAGTGGAAGCTTCCTTCCCTGGGGAAGGAATCCAGGGACTCCCAGGTGGTACAAGCCCAGGGATTGAGCATCAGTGCTCTGTCTACCACTCAGAGTGACTTCTTGTGCTCCCTGGGCTGTGTGTCCCACACAGCCATCCTGGGGAGCACCCGCTGGCCCTGCTCCCTCTGTGCATCAGGCAGGTGGAACCTGCTGGGATCTCTGCCACAGCCATGTGATTGAGATTCTGAGCTGCCCCTGCTGCTCTCTGCACTGAGGCCTCCACTCAGCGTGACCTTGTTCTCATCTTTTGACTCATTAAATTTCTTTTGCATCCCAGCCCATGCCTCTGTGTCATCTTTTCCCTGTTGTCATTCTCCCAAGATTCCCAAGGATGAGGTGTTGCTCAGGGATGGTTCTGTGTGACAGATTTAGGAGGTGTTTGGATGCCTTTTAAGACAGGAGAGTTAAATCGGCTTTATTATGGTATTGCTGCTTTCTATCCTTCTTTCTATGCTTGGAGCTGGTAGAATGAACCAATCCTCTTCTCTGGCCCTGTCTACTCCAAGGATGATTTCCTGTGTCCTGCAGCAGTCCAGCCCTCCCTCAGCTGCTTCTGGACAGCCCTTTGAGTCACTCAGCCCACACCTGCTGTCTCTCTTCCTTCCCACTGTCTTTTCCTGCCACCATCTCTCCAAAAACTTTCCTAGGAAGCCCTGGGCAGAGACAAGGAAGGAGCAGGGCAAAGAGGACAAGCACTGCAGGTGGGTCCTTGTGGTGTTATGAGCAGCACTAAGCACTGAGCAGTGTCCTCATCATCTGCTGACCCAGTGGGAAGGGGGGAAATTGGAAAAGCAAGAGCGTGACACACCCTGGTGTCAAGAGCAGGACATTCTGTGCAGCAATGGGAGAAAAAAGAGAAAACCAAGTGGTTCCAAGGCAATCATGTGGCTGCAGCAGATCAATGCCTAAGCAGTGTCCAAAGAATGGCTACTCTGGGAAGACTGTCCATAGATTTATTGCTAAGCATGGTATTATATGTGCCCAGTGCTGTGGTGGAATCACCATCCCTGGAGGGATTTAAACGATATTTAGTTGTGACACTTGGGGACATGGTTTAGTGTTGGGCTTGGAAGAGCTGGGTTAATGGTTGGACCCCTTAATCTTAAAGGTCTTTTCATACCTAAGTGATTCTATGATTCTACATGACCAGGAACAGCCCTTTTGTCAGCTGAGGTCATTTGTCCTTCTGCAGAATGGGCTCCAAGGCCAGGAGGGAGGTTTGGGCAAAGCTGGATCTGATGGTCAGAGGATCAGTTGGGGAGTCATGGCTTCCTTCCTCATCTGCAAGTCACAGAGAGACATTTTCAAGAGAATTCTGGGAGCATCCAAGGATTTATACTCATGGGCTCAATGTCCAAGTGGAAACCAGTGATGAGTGGTGTCCATCAGGGATCAGTACAGGGACCAATATTTGTTAACATGGTCATCAATAACATAGATAGTGGGACTGAGTGGACACTCAACAAGTGAATGTCACCAAGCTGAAGCTTGAGGAAAGTGTTTCAATTCAGAGGGATCTTGGCAGATTTGAGAATGGTCCCATGTGAAACTCAGGAACTTCAACAAGGCCAGCACTGGAAGAGAAATGGTTGAGACCAGCCCTGCAGAGAAGGAACCAGAAATCACGGAGGTAGAAAAATTGGACATGGGCCAGCAATGTGTTCTTGACATGCAGAAATTCAGTCATGTCTTGGTCTGCACAAACAGAAACACAGCCAGCAGGTCAGCTCTTGTTAGACCCTTCCTGGAACCCTGAATCCAGTCTGGAGTCCTCAATTCAAAATAGGCATGGACCTGTTAGAGCAGCTCCAGACAAGGGCTGCAGAAATGATCACACAGATGCATTGTCCCTGCCATGGAGAAAGGCTGAGGGACTTGAGTTTTTTCAGGCAGGCTCTGGGGACACCTTATTGCAGCATTTCAATATGTAAAGGGGAGAGAAAAGGAAGCTGGAGAGAGATATTATATCAAGGCCTGCAGTGACTGGGCAAGGAGCAACACTTTTAAACTGAAATAGGGTAGATGTAGGTGGGACATAAGGAAGAAGTTAATGATGCGGTGGGAAATGGAAAATGGCATGTCCCATCATGGGAAGTGTTCAGGGTGAGTTTTAGTGGAACTTTGAGTGACTGGTACAGTGGCACAGTACTGATAGGAAGGGTTTGCCTGGCACCTGATGGGAAGCTGGAAGCTGTGTCCTTGCAGCAACACATTCACTGCTTGGTACCTCCAATGCAGCGCTGAGCTGACTGAGAGACAATGAGAAAGTGTGTGAAGTACAAGGTAGCCACTGAACTCTTTCCAGAAATTCCATTCTGATGCAAAGAGGCAGAGAAACTCAAAACCCAGAGGGTCACTCAGTGCACACTGAGCACTCAGGAAAAGATTTCGGCTGATGTAATTGTGGTCTTGCAGTACCTGAAGGGAATCCACAGTCAAGATGGAGAGAGACTATTTACAAGAATATGTGTAGTGACAGGACAAGGGGAATGGCTTCACACTAACAGAAAGTAAATTTAGACTGTATATCAAGAAGCAATCCTTTATAACAAGGGTGGGGAGGACCTGGCACAGGGTGCCCAGAGAAGCTGTGGCTGCCCCTGGATCCCTGGATGTGTTCAAGGCCAGGCTGAGATGGGGCTTGCAGCAATCTGGGATCGTGTAAGTTGTCCCTGCCCATGAGAGGGGATGGAACTGGATGAGCTTTGAGGTCCTTTCCAAGCCAACCCATCCTGGGATTTTACCATTCTTTTCAGATCCATTGAGACAAGGAAATTCAGAACCCAGAGGGTCCCTCAGTGCACACTGAGCACTCCCAATGCCAGCCTGTGTTGACAGCCAGTGCAAAACCAGCCCCAACAACACCCCCCAAAAACACCCCTGGGGCAACATCTCTGCCTTGGGAGAGTGTCTGCAGGGCAAAGGATGACACAGAGGCACAGGCTGGGATGCAGCAGAGCTTTAATGGGTCAAAAGAGGGAGGAGAGGGGGATCCAGGTGGAGACTCCCAGGTGGAGCAGATTCAGCAGGGGAGGCCACAGAGGCCACTGCCCAGGCCAGAGAGGCCAAAGCCCCCCGAGCTGATGGGCACTCCCTGAGAGCTGAGGATGCTGCCAACAGCAGCAGAGCTGGAGGATCCCACGGCGGTGTTCTGGGGGAAGGAGCTGAGGATGGGCCCAGGCAGGGTCACCACCACGGGCGAGGGCTGGATGAAGACGGTGGAGTCCTGGCACTGCCTGACACAGGGCTCATTGCAGCTGCTGCCCAGCGGGGTGGGGCCACAGGGCTGGCACCGGGTGTAGCAGGACATGGCTGTGGGCTGCAGATGCACCTGGGAGAGACGGAAGGGAAAAGTCATGAGGGGTTTTTGAAGAGCAACTCATCACCCCACCATGCAGCTACACTCTCAAGCCAAGATGGGAACAAGAGCTGGAGCTGTTGTATTGATGCCCACCGGCTTCTTCTTCCATTTAGCCAAAGAAGTTCCCTGCCAAGAGCAACCAAGCCCAGGGTAATCCCACCTATCCCATCCCTCACTTCAGCTGTGTCCCAAGTTCTCCCTGTGCACACTTTCTGTTCCTGTCCCTCTCCCACCATAAGCAGCCCTGTGACCTGGCATAGAACAAAGGAGCAGGTACATCCAGAAAACAGGAGGGAGAATAGAAGCAGTGAGAGGAGAAAAATCTTCAACCTTACCTTGTTCTCAATAAGATGGAGACAGAGACAAGAGGATTGGATGTGAGAGTGAGGAGAAGGTGCTGCTTTTATACTGCTCCTGCACTGCCCCTGGCCCACAGTCACTTCACTAAGGCAGGAATTTTCCTACAGACTCATCACCATAGCAAAATATCCTCCCTAATGCCACAGGTTGTGCTTTTGTTTCTGTCAACGCTGCCATTTCATTTCCTCATTGCTGACATTCCTGCTCTGCCTTGCATGATCCTTTCATGTGCCACAACTTGAAGATACCCCATGAAGAGTCATGCCAGTGAGTGCAGAGGTACCAGAATGGTCCTGGGCAGGCAGATGTTGGCTTGGGACAGTGAAGTTCTGTTTGTAATTGCAGTGAGTGAGCTCCAAGTCAAGGATAGCCTGAGAAAAGCCAACCCATACAAGCAGAGGGTAGAAGGGAGGCACTGGCCTCATCTTCATGGCCTGAGGCTTCTCTCAGGCTGTGGTGGGGAGGCTCTCCTGAATGTTTTACAGAGCTAAAGGTTTGTGGAAAGCATCTCCCCACCATCTGGGACACATCCCTTGGCTTTACATGACATGACTTCTGCCATTAGTGCTTCTTCATGCTTCGTTTCCCCTGACCCAAAGGCTGCCTCAGCCTGGAGCACAAATCAGCACCTGGGCATGTTTCACCTTTCAGAGAAGTTGAATCATGCCCAGCTCCCGAGTGAGTGAGAGCTGGAAGGACCCTGTGGTACCGCATGCCTGGGGATGCTCAGGGAGGGGATGTGCTCAGAAGGGCCCAGCTCTCAAACCACATCAAGCAGGGCTGCACTTCCCTGCCCTGCAGACATGGAGGCAGCTGGGGAGCATCGCAGGAGGGCAAGGGAATGCCTTGAGTAGGCAAATTTCCAGGGGGAGACTCTCTCTACCTGTGGGGAGTCACAGTGTAATTTTGGGTTGGCCTTGTGATGTGCTGTGGGCAGCCCATGAGCCAACACTGCTGAATTCCCCTCCAGCAAGGGCAGCTCCATCCACACCTCAGCCAAACCATCTTCAGTCACTGGGCTGTTCCTTGTACAGAGCTCCAGGCAGCTCAAACAGAAATTGCCCTCAGCATGAACTTGTTACCATCACTCCCACAGCTCAGGGGGCTCTCAGGACAATTTGCTTGGTTTGGAAAAGCATCCTTGGCTAGTATGGGGCCAAAGTGTAGGGTGATCTGGGGAAAATGGGAAGAGCAAGGTATTTTCTGAACCTCCACACGCCTCTATGAGAGTGAAAAGGGACCCAGCTCCATGAGGCATCTCAAGGAATCCTGGTGTTCAGGAGAGCAAAGTTATTTTCCCTCACAACTGCTGGTGGCACACATTGGTAACCCCACAATGCAGGCATGAGAGGGGACAGCCTTGCCAAACAAACTGACACAAGAGGAGAAGACAGGGAGGGGATGTTCAGCTGCCTGCAAAGAGGGTAGAAAACAACCAGAGCATATTTCCTAAATAGGTGTCAACTGTCTGCACAGACCCCTCCAGCATGTGCAACTCATCTTCTGCACGTCCTGATGTGTCACTGCCCAGAAAAACCTTGGGTCTTTCATCTCAGTGCTTGAAATAATCCTTGGAGGCCTATTAGTCACGTAAGAAATGAGGAAATTAAAATGGCAGAGCTGATGGAAACAAAAGCACAACCTGTGGCATCAGGGAAGATATTTTCCTTGGGAGGCAGGTCTGTAGGAAAATTACTGTCCTTGTGCAGTGACAGAGGGCCTGGGGCGGTGCAGGAGCAGTATAAAAGCAGCATCTTCTCCTCACTCTCTCATCCACTCCTTCAGCTCCATCTTGTTGGGAACAAGGTGAGATTTGAAGACTTTCTTCTTGTCCTCCTTTTCTAGCTCTTATGGGGTGTCTCTGCAAATACCTCTCTGTCATATTCTGGGGCTCCAAGAATGCTTACTCTGGGAGAGGAAAGGATGAAGAAAATGGGGAGAGGAAAAGGTTCAGGCTTTGCAGAGACGTCTCTGGAGCAGTGGGCTATGTGGGGTCCTCCCTGGGCCTGCAATTCCTGTTGTGCTCTTCTGAGGGAAAGGAGATGCCTCTGGGATCCTGGTGAAGTCTTTATGGATGAGGAAAAGGGACTCCCTCATACAGGGGGGTGACACATTCCATTTGAAACATCCCTCATGCCTTGATTTTCCTTCCCTCTCTCTCAGGTGCACCTGCAGCCCCAAGCCATGTCCTGCTACACCCGGTGCCAGCCCTGTGGCCCCACCCCGCTGGGCAGCAGCTGCAATGAGCCCTGTGTCAGGCAGTGCCAGGACTCCACCGTCTTCATCCAGCCCTCGCCCGTGGTGGTGACCCTGCCTGGGCCCATCCTCAGCTCCTTCCCCCAGAACACCGCCGTGGGATCCTCCAGCTCTGCTGCTGTTGGCAGCATCCTCAGCTCTCAGGGAGTGCCCATCAGCTCTGGGGGCTTTGGCCTCTCTGGCCTGGGCAGTGGCCTCTGTGGCCTCCCCTGCTGAAACTGCTCCACCTGGGAGTCTCCACCTGGATCCCCCTCTCCTCCCTCTTTTGACCCATTAAAGCTCTGCTGCATCCCAGCCTGTGCCTCTGTGTCATCCTTTGCCCTGCAGACACTCTCCCAAGGCAGAGATGTTGCCCCAGGGATGTTTTTGGGGGGTGTTGTTGGGGCTGGTTTTGCACTGGCTGTCAACACAGGCTGGCATTGGGAGTGCTCAGTGTGCACTGAGGGACCCTCTGGGTTCTGAGTTTCCTTGTCTCAATGGATCTGAAAAGAATGGTAAAATCCCAGGATGGGTTGGCTTGGAAAGGACCTCAAAGCTCATCCAGTTCCATCCCCTCTCATGGGCAGGGACAACTTACACTATCCCAGATTGCTGCAAGCCCCATCTCAGCCTGGCCTTGAACGCCTCCAGGGATCCAGGGGCAGCCACAGCTTCTCTGGGCACCCTGTGCCAGGGCCTCCCCACCCTTGTTATAAAGGATTGCTTCTTGATATACAGTCTAAATTTACTCTCTGTCAGTGTGAAGCCATTCCCCTTCTCCTGTCACTACATATTCTTGTAAATTGTCTCTCTCCATCTTGACTGTAAATTCCCTTCAGGTACTGCAAGACCACAATTACATCACCCCAAAGCTTTTTCTCTCCAGGCTGAGCAACCCCAATTCTCCCAGCCCTTCCTCACAGCAGAGCTGCTCCATCCCTCTGACAATCTCAGATTCCTCTGGACTCGCTCCAACAGCTCCACGTCCTTCCTGTGCTGGGACCCCTGAGTTGGAGGCAGCTCTGCAGGTGGGGTCTCACCTGTTCATGGCAGAATCCCCTCCCTTGTCCTGCTGTCCAAGCTGGTTTGGATGCAGCCCAGGACACAGTTGGCTCTCTGGGCTGCCAGAGCACAGTTCTGATTTGTGGCAGGCCTATCATCCCATAGGCACCCCAAAGTTCTTCTTGGATAGAATAGAATAGAATAGAATAGAATAGAATAGAATAGAATAGAATAGAATAGAATAGAATAGAATAGAATAACCCTAGAACTTAATAAAATTATCCTGCATAGTCCAGGGACAACCATGCACCTCTGTCCTCTTTAAGCTGAATGTTTGACACGTGTACTCAGCAGTGAATGAGTTACACACAAGACAAAGGACCAGTTTCCCATCAGGCTCCAGGAGGTCCCATCCTAACCACAGGATTCCCAAAAGGAGGGACACAGTGCAGTGGGCTGCCTTCTCACAGACTGTGTTCCCATGGAATCACAGATTGGGTTTGGTTGTGTTGCCCAGAAAATCAGATTTGTGACCCACTCCACAACAACTCAATAGTCACACACAGCACAGACATTGATTATTTATGTTAGAGATGCACAAGCCTGGGCGCTTGGTGGAATTCCTCAAATCAAGCATACCCACCAGACTTTTCATGCCATTATTTGTACTCAGAAATTCAGAGTTAGAAGCTTTCCAAGTACAGCTCTCTATTGGGATTGGGTGCTGAGTTCCATACAAGAGACACAACCCCAGCTCAGGAGAAGGCTCTTCACCTGGCCAGAGGGTCTTTTTGACCTGTAGGTGTGACTTTCAGTATTGCAATGAACAGAATTCAGCTATAGGATACATGGACCTTGAATATTCTGTCAGGTTAGCAATGTATGCATAGGCACACATCAACATCTTCATTTACTACATCCTTAAAAACTTCTTTTTCCATGGATGTCCCAGAGTAAGAGATGCTAACTGCAATCTGCTCCACTGGCACACAACATCTTGATTTGTTACTGTTGTGGTTTAGGGATGGTATTCTCCAATTTAGTAGTCTTGCTAAAAAAAAATCCACACCAACACTGGCTTCCCCTTCCCTTCCAGCTGGAAGCACAAAAGTCAAAGATCAAAGGTTGAGATAAGAACAATTTACTGGAAACAGCCATGAGACAAGAAAACAAACAGTAACAGCTACAATATTAATACCAAAAGCTATGAGACTAAGAAATTATTTTCAGGAAAGTGAAACAATTTCAGGTGGTTTCACCCTTCTTCAGGGTTTTTCCCACTGGGAGGAACAGCCTTCTTCCTGGAAGCAAGAGAATAAATATGGAAAGGACATGAGCTGGAATGATAACATGGAGGTCTTGCCCATGCCCCCTCCTGCTCACCTGGGCCAAACCAGGACAATTACATCTTTAAGGTTTTTATTCCCTGATGTCCCTGACTAGGGGAGGCAGCTGCTGCCTGTTCTGCTGGTTAGGGCTCCTTTTTTACTGAATTAGGCTGGAAAGTACAGTAAGATCTTTGTTGTGGCTTGACCATGGTATTCTCCATTTAATGTTTCAAATAAAGCCATGTGCTGCTCTCACCCCTTCCACTCCTTCTGTGGAGGGCTGTGGAGGAGAATTGTAGGCACAAAAACCAAATATCACAGGCTTAGATAAGTACAATTTACTGGAAGCAGCAATTAGATGTCAGTAGAGAAAATTAGAAAATGGAGTTTCCTATTGCATCATTAAGAATATTTAAAGTGAGCCTGTGTTAACACCCTGTGAACAACCATCCCCCACAATCCCTTCCCACAACCAGCACCGAGCAACACCTCTCATTTTGGGCATGTTGGGAGAGGATCTGCAGGGGAATAAATGAGAGGGAAACATGGACTGCGATGCAAAAGAACTTTATTGAGTCAAACCAGGAAAATTAGGTCAATCCAAGGTGAGGGGCCAATGCAGAGAGCACCAGGGGCAAACAACAGTCTGTTGTGTTTTGCAAGCAGGTGCCCACAAAGGAGTGCAGAGCCAGCAGTGCTCCCCAGGATGGCTGAGTGGGACTCACAGCCCCGGGGAGCACAAGGGAACAAGGACACAGGAGGGAAAGGAGAGAGTGGCAGGGGACAGAGGCAGGCCTGGGCTGTGCTTGCCAAGAGCCCAGGCTGGCCCTGTCCCTCTGCAAGGGCTGCAGGGCTTGCTCAGCCCCTCAGGAAGCACCAAGGCCATGCTGCGTGCCCAGGGCGGTTCCATCCTGGAGTGCCTGGGTTCCTTCCCCAGCAGCTTCAGCAGGGGAGGCCACAGAGGCCACTGCCCAGGCCAGAGAGGCCAAAGCCCCCAGAGCTGATGGGCACTCCCTGAGAGCTGAGGATGCTGCCAACAGCAGCAGAGGTGGAGGATCCCACGGCGGTGTTCTGGGGGAAGGAGCTGAGGATGGGCCCAGGCAGGGTCACCACCACGGGCGAGGGCTGGATGAAGACGGTGGAGTCCTGGCACTGCCTGACACAGGGCTCATTGCAGCTGCTGCCCAGCGGGGTGGGGCCACAGGGCTGGCACCGGGTGTAGCAGGACATGGCTGTGGGCTGCAGGTGCACCTGGGAGATAAAGAAGGGGGAAGCAGAGTTGACTGCACTATGTCAGTGCAGTCTGTTGGCACACCATGATGGAGAATAGCAAAGAGATGGAGAAGACAGCAGGAGGATGCTTAGAGAGACCCAACCCCTTCACTGTCTGCTCAGGCTCCCAAGAATCTCCTTAAGAGTGACCATGTGCAGGGACTTCCACACCTAGGCCAGAACTCACGAGAAATCACAGACAAAACCCAGCCTCTCCCCATGCACAACAGCTCAGGAAACAGCTCATCCAAAACCCAACCTCTTTCCATGAACAACTTCTGCCCCTTCCCTCTCCCATAACAAGCAGCTCTCAGCAACCCACATGGATTTAAAGCACAGAATGTGATCAGAAAGCCCAAAGGAGGAAGAAAAGCAAGGGCTTCAGACTCACCTTGATCCCAAGGAGATGGAGGTGAGAGGAGTGAATGAGAGAGCAAGGAGAAGGTCCCCCTTTTATACAGCTCCTGCACTGCCCCATTCCCCCAGGCACTGCACTAGGACAGTAATTTTCCAACACATTCACCTCCAAAGCAAAATATCCGCCCTAACGCCACACGCTGTGGTTTGATTTCCATCCAGGCTGCCATTTCATTTCCTCATTTCTGACATGCTTGCTCTGTGCTGCAGCTCCTTCCACGTGTGCCTGGCCAGGCCTGAGCACCCCCGGGATCAGAGGTGTCCCTGCAGGCACAGGAGGTGCCCCCAGGCCGGAGGGTCCCTGCAGGCAGGGGATGCTGGCTCAGGGCAGTGCCTTGCCCCTGGTGGCAGCTGCCTCTGCAGGGACAGCCCTACTGCCACATTTCTCTTCACAGAGAAAAGCAAGGCACAATTCTTCCAAGGGTTACAGGAAAGGGGAAGGTTCTTCAAGGCTTCTGGGTCTTGGACTTCATTTTAGTGTCCCAAGAAAAAACCTCCTGATATTGCTCAGAAAGTGGGGTAGGGAAAACCTCCCCTCCTGAGGAGGAGGATCAGCTGTGGGTGCATTTAAACAGAGTGGAGCAATGTAAGTGTGTGAGCTGGTGATGGGCACAGGAGTGTTGGTGTCAAAGAAAGCACCTCCAAGCCCCCTTTGGGAGGTGCCAGCAGTCAGGGAACGCTTCAAGTCAGGGTTAGGTCAGGGATTATTTGAGTACCAATGTACAGACCCTGGACTTCAAACATGCCAACTCTTCCACTCACATCTGGCAGGTCAGATGTGCCTTCACAGGCACCTGTGGAGAGATCAGACAAGCTGGCAGCATCTTATGGGGCACCTCGTGGATCAAAAAGACATGAAAAGTCAAGGCAAAACACAGGAAAACAGGAGGAGATGCTGATGGAAGGAGAGAATGGACACAAGGACTCATCTTCCTGGTGAAAAGACACCGGGCTGTGGAGGGGAGCTCTCCTGGAGGCTCAGGAGCTGAAAGAAGGGGTTTCAGAAAACACTGCCCCACTGCTGTGGGGTCAAAGCTTTTGACATCCTGAGGTCCAAAGCTCTGTAGCTTCTGCAGGGAATTGGGACTTTCTAATGCTCCAAATGCCTCCTCAGTATACAGAAAAACCCAGCTCCACTGGAAAGGGAAGGAAACCTCCTCCATTTCCCCACATGTGAGAGCTTTGGGGAAACTGCAGTGCCACATGCTTGGGGATGCTCAGGGAGGGGATGTGCTCAGAAAAGCCCTGGCTACAAAACCTGCTCTCAAAATACACCAATGACTGATGCACTGCCCTGCCCTGCAGACATGGAGGCAGCTGGGATGCATCCCAGAGGGCAAGGGAATGCCTTCAGTAGGCAAATTTCCAGGGGGAGACTCTCCCTACCAGTGGCAAGTCATGCTCTAATTTTGGGTTGGCTGTATGTCAGCCTTTTGGTGTGAGGCCAAGGCAGGAGGGTGTGATGTCTGCAGGGCTGTCCAAGGCAGGGCTGAGTCTCCCTCCAGCAAGGGTGTCACAGACATCTTTTATGAAAAATCCTTTCCTTAGGATTTTTTCTCCTGAGAAGCTGAGAGGCCTCAGGAACAAAAGGTAAACAATGGTTATCTGCTGCTGTGGAATGCAACAGGTGCAGCTGGGATTGGGCTCATGTGGTTGTTTCTAATTAATGGCCAATCACAGTCAGCTGGCTCAGACTCTCTGTCAGAGACACAAGCCTTTGTTATCATTCTTTGCTATTCTATTCTTAGCTAACCTTCTGATGAAATCCTTTCTTCTATTCTTTTAGTATAGTTTTAATATAGTATATATCATAAAATAATAAATCAGCCTTCTGAAACATGCAGTCAGATCCTCATCTCTCCCCTCATCCTAAGACCCCTGTGAACATGGTCACACAAGGGCAGCTCCATCCTGGCCCAGGGAAATGGGATGCTTGGCAGCTCCCTCACACATCACACGTGTTCTCAGTACTGACAGCATGTATTGGAAAAGTGGCCTGTGCTTGTTGTGTCATCCAGGTCAGGCTCCACATTGTGCAGCCAAAGGGCATCGTGGGTGAGGAGAGAGGGAGAACAAGGAATGGTCCAGACACCCAACACCTCCCTCACACATTGAGGAGCAACCCAATGGGTAAACCCAGTGATCTCTTTGAGACTCGATTCCTGCCAATGATCAGAGAATTAATGAATCACAGAATCAGAAGGATTGGTAAAGTGTGACGGTGTTCACAGGGGTCCGAGGATGAGGGAAGAGATGAGGATCCGACTCCATCTTTCAGGAGGCTTGAAAGACCTCCAAGATCATTGACTCCAGCCATTACTCATGTGTTCCTGCAAGAAAAATTGTTTGGCTTCTCATGCCTTAACATGAAAGGGATCTTCATGACCCAGTGGGGATGTCAGAAACGTGGAAATTAAATTATAGCATTGATGTAAACCAAAACACACCCTGTGGCATTAGGAAGGATATTTTGCTTTGGAGATGAGTCTGTAGGAAAATTGTTGCCCTGTGCACTTACTGTGAGCCTGGGGCAGTGCAGGAGCAGTATAAAAGGGGCTCATTCTCCTCACTCCCTCATCCACTCTTCCTCTCTCCATCTCCTTGAGAACAAGGTGAGTCTGAAGCTTTTTCTCATCCTTCTCCTCCTCTCGTGGGATTTCTCAGTCTATAAATGCTTTTTTTATCTTATATGGATTCTTGCCATGGGTGAGGGAAGGAGGCAGAAGGTGTAACATGGGGAAAGGCTGGGGCTTGTCTGAGGTGCTTCCAGAGCTATGGACCAGACAGGGATCTTCCTTGGGTAGCTCTTAGCAGGGCTCTTCTGAAGAAAGGAGAAGCCTGTGGGTCTCTCTATACAGCCCCTGGGCTTGTCTCCAGTTCATGCCTTTGGTCCCTCATGCTGGGGTGCCAGGCTGATCCTCACCCACTCCTTGTGCTCTGCTTTCCCCTTCTTTATCTCCCAGGTGCACCTGCAGCCCACAGCCATGTCCTGCTACACCCGGTGCCAGCCCTGTGGCCCCACCCCGCTGGGCAGCAGCTGCAATGAGCCCTGTGTCAGGCAGTGCCAGGACTCCACCGTCTTCATCCAGCCCTCGCCCGTGGTGGTGACCCTGCCTGGGCCCATCCTCAGCTCCTTCCCCCAGAACACCGCCGTGGGATCCTCCAGCTCTGCTGCTGTTGGCAGCATCCTCAGCTCTCAGGGAGTGCCCATCAGCTCTGGGGGCTTTGGCCTCTCTGGCCTGGGCAGTGGCCTCTGTGGCCTCCCCTGCTGAAGCTGCTGGGGAAGGAACCCAGGCACTCCAGGATGGAACCGCCCTGGGCACGCAGCATGGCCTTGGTGCTTCCTGAGGGGCTGAGCAAGCCCTGCAGCCCTTGCAGAGGGACAGGGCCAGCCTGGGCTCTTGGCAAGCACAGCCCAGGCCTGCCTCTGTCCCCTGCCACTCTCTCCTTTCCCTCCTGTGTCCTTGTTCCCTTGTGCTCCCCGGGGCTGTGAGTCCCACTCAGCCATCCTGGGGAGCACTGCTGGCTCTGCACTCCTTTGTGGGCACCTGCTTGCAAAACACAACAGACTGTTGTTTGCCCCTGGTGCTCTCTGCATTGGCCCCTCACCTTGGATTGACCTAATTTTCCTGGTTTGACTCAATAAAGTTCTTTTGCATCGCAGTCCATGTTTCCCTCTCATTTATTCCCCTGCTCAAAAGAGGAGCAAGACTAATCGACAAGAAGAGAGATTTAATCTGTGAAATAGAGAGCAGCCAGCAAACTGTGTAAATCACATCCAGGTGTTAGAAAGACAACTTGCTCCTGGAATGGCCTTGTTAAGGTTTAGGCTGGACAGGCTTCATTGATCTCAGAGCTAGGGAGAGGTTAACAAAGCTTGTGAAGGAGGGCAAAACACTGTACAGGACACCAGGAATGTAGAATTTACAGCTTTCAAGGACATCTGACAGAACTCCCAAGATAAGGAAGAAACTAACAAAGCCAACTCAAGAACAGTGTTGAAATCAGTTCCAAGTGGGTAAAAGATAATTCCAGCAGGGGCAGGTCACAGCCACCAACACACAGACCACTGACCCAAGAAACCCCCTGACCTAGAAGAAGAGAAAGACTGAGCATGGGGACTAAATAACATGAGAAATTAGAGAGTCATTAGCCAACAGAAGAGGGAATACTAATTAATAAAAGAGCTATGTTACGTGTAGCCAATGAACACTAATTCCTTTGTTGGCTAAAATGTATAAATAGTAAAAACTTTTCATATTCAGCATGCTTGATTTGTGGAATTTCTCTGAGTACCCAGGCTTGTGCAATTCTGACATAAATAATCAATATTTCCCTAGAGTGTGTAATTATTGGCTTGTTACACGCCAGGTAATCAATGCAATTTTTGTGGGCAACATTATCAGTGTTTTTCCCATACTAAAGTCAAAGCACAGCACTGTGCCAGCTACTGTGCAATCACAGGCTGAATCAACTCCATTCCAGCCAAAATAATTTGTCTTATGTGGTGTGGTGATTGGCTTTGGCAGATGAGGAATGGATATTATGTCTCTTAAAAGAAGCTTTATAAATGTTTAAAGTTCTTTTGATGTGTGACTTTTTGTCCTCCCTTTATTCCTCTCTTCTCCCCTCTGTGTTGTTGCCACCAGACAATCCTGTGTTATAGATACATATTATAATATTCGCTTTTTACAAATATTAAAATGGATTTTTTACGTATGGTGTTAAAGTTACTTTGTTATAAAGATAGTTTTTATTTCTGTTGTTGATGAAGCTTAGACACAGTAGTGAAATAGCTGATATCAGTGTGCTTGTGTTAAAATGCCTGCTTGGATGGGGTAACACTCAATGAACACAGGATGAGGACACCTGTACAGATCTGCCAACCATCAGCACTCACTGTCTGAAGACAGAGTGGACCAAGGCCCAAAAACTGGAGGTGATGAAAAAAAAGGACTAAAACCAGCACCCAAAAATACACATGATCTGAAAAGGTGAATCCAAGGAGCAGCCAAGCTAAACAATAATTGGAACATATAAAGTAGTTTGGGGGAAAAGTTTACTCTGCATGATTGTTTATTAATATGGCACAGGCTGATGTAATTAAAAGGTGTTTAAGGGGTATCTCCAAAGATAACAGGGTGCTCTTAGCTGAATGCCAAGCACCCAGCCATTTTTAACCCTTTGCTTTATTTGTCTCCTACTGTCTTTTTATTAAACTTTTAAAATTTTCACAGGAGAGTGAAGGTGTTTTTCACACCTGGGACATGTACAGGGAGGGTAGCACATGCCCCTTGCACCAGGCAGCTGGGAATGGGGCAAGCCTGTCACTGGGGGGACTTGGCATTGATATAAAATTTCAATTTTATATCTTTTATTGTAAAGAAAGAATCAAGCAACACTGGGTGGCCAGGGAATCACTGCTCTACTCACAGCACACACCACTTTCAAGTTCAGCAAAGTATATATACTGGTTTTAAGCCTACAAAGCATTTTCCAATGTGAAAAATGCTAATCACCTGTTTTTAAAATTTTAAAAGTTTAATAGTAATAAAATGGTTATAAAAATAGTAATACCATTAGAGTAATAATAATTTGGACAAATTGAATTAGGACAATATGAGACAATAAATACAAAGAGTTACAGACAGTCCGGGTACCTTTTCTGGGCAGCACGAGCCCGAAAAAGGACCCCCGTTAACAAAGGATTAACCCTTAAAAGCAACAGCCTGTTGCATATTCATACACTTCATACACGATGCATAAATTCCATTCAAACACAGGATTCTGTCTGGTCATCGTCAGCTTCTTCCTCTGAATCCTGACAGCGCCTTCGAGGTGGGAAGAAGTTTGCATCTTCTGATAAAAGGGCAATAAATTCTTTTTCTCTGAAAGATTCAGGTGTCCTGTGGCTGCTATATCGCTGCGAGTCCTTTCTTTAAAAAAAGTATCCTACATAGCATCGTTTCTATTTTAACAATTTTTATAACCTAAAACTATATTTAAAACAGTACTTAAAAGAGAATTAATACAGTATCACTTTCTAACACAACACATATAATATTCATTTTAATATTTGCAAAAAACCAATCATAAAATACATGCATTTTTCACACCAATGTGCTTGGTTAGTACAAATCAGCAAATACCAATAAGCTGGTGTTATAAATAATCAACAAGAAAGCCAAATTAATAATGATAGCAAAAGATTTTATTTTTGTGACCGAAAACACGGTCCTCGATAGCCACAATCAAAGAGACAGTGTCGAGTTCGGGATTGGCGCTGGGTGAACCTCGATCCGACCTCTATGGCATCGAATCCCCTCTGTGCACAAATGCCATCTCCAGCAGGGCTCTTTTATACAGTTTTTTCTGCCTGAGGCAGAGATGCCCCCATTTCTTTTGTCACTCCGCATATGCATGAAGTCTCTTTTCTCTATGCAGGGCTGGACAACTCTTTCTGGGAGGTGGCAAGTGTTGATGTGAGTTATGGAACTCTGTATTCAGATGTATGTTCCTGACATTACTTCGGTTATCTTGATTGAAGATATTTATCAAGTGTTGATCGCTCTTGGGTGTTCCCAGGATAGTCTGAGAAAGGCCAATCTCCGCACTGGCCACGTCCTTTTGCTTTCTAATTAGGCTTTCTTTCCTTGCTGCCATCTGGAGTTTCACAATTTCGATGTGGCAATCTCTCTCCTGAGTGTCAGTGGTCTTAGGCTTTTGGATTTTTGTTACGACTTTATTTTACACATATTTCATATAAGCACGAACTACCTCACACCACATATTACAATAACCAGCGCCTAAGGCTGCAGCAGTCCCAGCTAAAAACATCAGGGTTGAGTCTAAGCCTAGACTCATCATAAGCCTAGACTCGTTCTATCTAAATGGGCTCATTTCTGTGCCGAGCATTCCCCAACATTGATTTCTGTGCTGAACATTCCCCAACATTGATTTCTGTGCCGAGCATTCCCCAACATTGATTTCTGTGCCGAACATTCCCCAACACCTCGGGGCGGTTCCAGGGTCCCGGCCCGGGTTGGGGCCCAGCGGCGGCTCCAGGCCCGGCCGCCCTCGATGGCGCCGCGCGCGCGGCGTTGCCCCGGCAACCGCGGCTGGGCGGGACAGGCGAGAGCGGCCCCACAGCCGAACCCCACAACCGACCCCGAGGCGGACTCGGATCCACAACCGACTCCAAGTCGTGTTCGGACCCACAGCCAGCCCCACAACCAACCCCGAGGTGGACTCGGATCCACAACCACCCCCACAGCCAACCCCGAGGTGAACTCGGACCCACAGCCGGCCCCACACCCACCCCCGTAGCCAGCCTTGAGGCGGGCTCAAACCCAAAGCCGACTCCGCACCCGCCCCCGCAGCCGGCCCGGAGACAGCCTCGGACCCAGAGGCGACTCCACACTCCGCCCCCACAACCAAGCCCGAGGCAGACTCGGCCCCCACAGCCGACTCCACGCTTCGCCCCAGAGCGGATCCAGCCCCAGAGCGGACCCCAGCCGGCCCCGCCATGGAGCTCGAGGAGGACTTCGGTGAGGCTCGAGGCTTGGCTGGGGAGGGACGGGGAAAGCGCCCGTCGGTCGGTGCGGGCATGGCCGGGACAACACCGGCGTCACTGGGGTCTGTTCCCCCTGGGGCCGGGTTTGTCCCCCACCCCGGGCCATGTCTGTCCCCTCTCGGCCCGAGTCCGTCCCCATGCCCTGTGCCCGAGCCGGGCGGGCTCTCTCCCGGTGATTCCAGCTCGGGTCGCCCCACCAGGTGCAGCTGGTGCGGGTGCAGAATTTGACTGAATAAAGCGACTTTGTTTTGTCTGGTTCGAGCGTGGCTTGCCCCGGTGTCTCCCGGCTCAGCCGCTCCAGGCGGTTTTGGGATCCGTTTCAATGCAGGCGCAAGGATCTCCCAGCACGTGGCATTGCTGTGGTGCTGCCTTTGGTGGTTTCAGCCGTGTATAAATTACGGCTGCTTGGCTGCCTCAGCTGCTCCTGTGCTGCCGAGGGCTCTGCTCTTCCTCTGCTGCTCCTCTCTGCCCCCTTTCCCTTCACTGGCAACGCATTTGGTCTTGTGGGGCGCCAGTTCAGAGAGAGAAGTTATTGGAAAAATCTCTAACAAGTAGTGTTTAGCCTTGTGAATTCCTTAAACAGACAGTGCTTAATCCTGTATTTCCATATATCGGTGATTAACATGCACTAGTGGGTATCTTAGCTGTGAGAATAAAGACTGCGTGCCTGATAAAGGGTGTAACTTGGCCAGACCCCATAGCTGGAATGCGTTCAAGGAGAAGAAACCCTCCTCAGAAGGGAGCAGGGGATGTTTGCAGGAGCATCCCCCACGTAGCCAGTGCTGAAAAAAAATGAATGCTCCTTTCTCATACTGAAATAACAGAGTGCTTAATTTTTCACGTTTTCGGTGACAAAGCCACTTGTGATTGCTCTTCCAGGGGCAGCTGGGCCAATGCAAAGCCAGGTGCTGTAATTCCCCCGAGTGGGCTCTTGAGGTGAGAGGTGCTCAGAGGCAGCAGCACTGCACAGCCCAGGTGGAGACAAGGATCCTGTCTGTCCCTTCTTTTTCCAAGTTCCTCTTAGCCTGAATTCTGCTCGTTGGGACTTCTGGAACAGCATTTTAACAGCTGCCAGGCTGGGGCCTGATGGAGCCACGTGTGTGAGAGAGAAGAGCAGAGGCAGTGCCCAGAGCTGGGTTAGCTCCTGCATAATGAAATCCTAAATGTGCTGAAAGCTCCTGCAGCAAGAGTGGCAGAGCAGAAAGGATGGGAGCAGCCCAGGCTGCTTGGTGTGTACCCCACAGGCAGTACTGGGGCCTTGTGTCTCCTCCTGGCTGCCCCTCTTCCTCACTGGGAATATGCATATTTATTAATATTTATATTTTAATTTATTTTACAGACAATTATGTATGCATGCATTCACGCTGCTTCATATTCAACGTTTGTTCCTCAGTGTTTTTGCTGCTTTAGTAAGGCCTCAACTCCTAAATAATTACATGATTAAAAGCTTCAGAGTCACATGGACCGTGTTAGGCACACTGTTACCTCCAGAATGTAACTCAGTTCCTTCACATTCTGCTTCCAGCAAAACAAGCTGTTGATGGAAAAAAGATTTGGTTTAGCTGCTGGAGGTGCTGGTGGATGTGCCATGATCCCACTGATCCTCCTCCAGGAGAGCTGGGAAGTGCTGCTGGTTTTTCCTTGGAGTAAGAGTGGTTGCCTCCCTATTAAGGTAACCTAAAGAGTTATTACACTCACTGGTGCTGACTCTCCTCTGTTTTAACTAATGTCCCACTTATGAGAGCTTCAAGTTTAATTAATTTGGTTATGCAAAGCAGGTGCCTGCCTTAATGAATGGTTTCAAACTAAGAGCAACTGGTTGAACTCCCTCAGACCACAGCCCTGATGTGATGCTGTGGGGTTTTCCCCAGTGTGTGAGTGATTCTCATCTTCCTAACCAGATGCTCTTCCCTGTTCTCTGTTCCACCAGATATGCTGGATCCAGAGAGGTTAATCCAGTGCCCTTTGGTTAAACACCATTGGATCAGAGCACGGAGGTTTCCCTATCACCTGGTGAAGTGTAAGGAGGTGAGTTGGACAGGCAGTGACTGAGTGACTCTGTGCTTCCCTGGGTTCCTGCCTTTCCTGACAGTAGCCCTGTTTAACTTTTATTTCATAGAACTTGAGGATTTGATTAGTGACAGCTTCAGGCACACAGGAATTCACCTGGGACCGTGTTCACAGGGGTCTGAGGATGAGGGGAGAGATGAGGATCTGACTCCATGTTTCAGAAGGCTGATTTATTATTTTATGATATATATTCTATTAGAACTATACTAAAAGAATAGAAGAAAGGATTTCATCAGAAGGCTGGCTAAGAATAGAAAAAGAAGGAATGATAACAAAGGTTTGTGTCTCAGACAGAGAGTCCGAGCCAGCTGACTGTGATTGGCCATTAATTAGAAACAACCACATGAGCCAAATCCCAGGTGCACCTGGTGCATTCCACAGCAGCAGATAACCATTGGTTACATTTTGTTCCTGAAGCTTCTCATCTTCCCAGGAGGAAAAATCCTAAGGAAAGGATTTTTCATAAAAGATGTCTGTGACATTCACCCATTCACAGTCTGGCTCTGTTGGAAGGAGACAGAGATCCTTCATGGTTAGGTCAGGGAGGAGACTCTGGTCTCTTCCAGCAGCTCACAGGGAGGCCATATTCTTTTTTCCACTTTCAGGATGAGGTGGGACAATGATCATCAAGCAGATAAAGCCAGTGTCTAAGTAACTAGCAGAAGAGCTTGGGGATTGTCACTGGTCCCTCTGAAGATGCCACAGTGTGTTATTTGCAGTGGCAGGGGTGGAGATTGTCCCTCTTGCTTGGGACAAGTTTGTTGAGTTTCCTTTGCATCCCTTATGCATAAAATCCAATTAACACTTCCACCCAGCTCAGTGCTCTGTACAGAACACAGCCCTGACCCAAATGGGGACACTGCAAGCAGAACAAGTTGGATTTCTTGGCTGAAACTGTTTAAGAATCATGGAATCACAGGATGGTTTGGGTTGCAAGGGACCTGAAAGCCACCCCTGCCATGGCAGGGACTGCCCCAGGCTGCTCCAAGCCCCGTCCCACCTGGCCTTTGGCACTGCCAGGGATCCAGGGGCAGCCCCAGCTGCTCTGGGCACCCTTTGCCAGGGCCTGATCACCCTCCCAGGGAGGAATTCCTTCCCAATATCCCACCTAACCCTGCCCCCTGGCAGAGGGCAGCCCCTCACTCGTGCCAGGTGACAGCAGGGATGGACACCTATGGACATGGCAGCCCTGGCTGTACCAGGCAGGGAGTGCCAGGGGCCCTGGGTGTGCTGAGGGCAGGGATCAGCAGTGGTGCAGCCTTGGGTGTGGGTCTAATCCCTGCCCAGCAGAGCCAGGCAAGCACTGGTCCAGTGCCAGAGCTGGGGTTTTCCCAGTGAGGCTCTGTCCCTTGAAGGAGATCATTTACTGTAGTGACAGCTGAGCTCTGCCACTAGAACTGGTGCCTGCCATCATGGAAATGCAGGTGGAGTGCTGCCAGCTCCCTGGTTCTTCTGAAAGGCTCACAGCATTTCTCTGCCTGTGTGCCCAGTTAGTTAAAATACACCTGAAGGGTTTGGATTTGCCTGATGTCCCTCCCTTACTGGTTTTAAAATGGTTTCATTTGTGCTTTAAGCCATGCAGTCAGTATCACCTGCACTGCAGGGAACTGTAGGGAGTTTGCTGAAGGTCTGTTCCATTTCAGTCAGGATGGCTCAGTTTCTGGGAATGGAAGAAAATTCTTTTTCATTTCCCCTTTTGTATTTAGTGAGTGTCTAACCAATACATTGCAATTTCTTGTTCATTTTTGTATTTTTCAAAGCAACACCACGAACATCCCAGTCTTTTTTTCCTATGTATCAACAAGAGGTAAGTGAATTTGACAGATGTGGCACATAATTTTGGTTTTCCCTTGTCCAGAGCAACCCTGAAATTGCAAAGAAATTGGCCACATGTCCCTTCAACGCTCGTCACCTGGTTCCTCAGGCTGACCTCAGCAACCACATCATGAAGTGCAATGACAAAGCCTTTGTGGAGCAAGATGTGGGTAAGAGACCCCCTGTGCACCCTGGGGACTGAGGTGTCCTCATGGAATAACCCAAAAGTGGGAGGCAAATGGTTGTCTGTAGTTTTATGTGACACAGCAGCTTTGGGGAAACTTGATCTTATTTGCTTGGCTTTATGGGGCAGTTTCTTGGGGATATGGCAGCTGCTCTGGGTAGGCTTTGCATGTATTTTGTTACCAGGCTTGTTGAATGGGAAGGTTTTACCCAAAACCATGCAGGAAATGTCTCTGGAAGGAGGAGTGGGATGCATTAATGCCACAAGGATGGGCTGCTCCTCTTGCAGAGCTGATCTCCCTTTGACTCTTGCACACCACAGGGCACAGTTTTCTGTCTTCTGAAGAGATGCACAGGCAGTGATGCCTGCATCCATGTCAGCAGGTTTCCTCTTCACTCCAGAATTCCTGCTCAGAGTTCCAGGGAGCAGAGTCTTCTCTTTTTCATTAAAAAAAAAAAAAACAATTTTGAAGTTGCTGCATTTCAGCTGTCCCCAATCTATTTGCTTTGGATGGGGCTTGCTCTAAAGCCCAGAGGTGTTTTACAGGTTTAGCCAAAGTGTTTAATGGATTTAAGGGTCACTGTGTTTTCTCTCTTCCTGAAGTGTGCCGGTCCTCTGAGTCCTCACAGGAGCAGCTGAATAATGGGAGCACATGGCAGGCACCTCCAAGTGCTGAAGACTGGGAAACAGGTGAGGAACTTGCCCCTCTGCTGCCTCTCCCTGGACAGTGTGAGCCCAGGAGTGCTCAGGGCTGCCTTGTAGGACACTTTGCTTCTGCTCCTTCCTATGAACATGGATCTCTGCACCCAGCAGGGTTGGCTTGCTATAGGGAGCAATCCAAAATGCCTTCCAGAAGAGATTTCCAAGCATCCCTTGCTCCCATAAGAGCTTTTGTGCCTTATGTGTGGTGATAGCAATGGAAACGTGTTCCTCAGTGAAGCAGACACATTCCTCATAGGTCAACTTTGCCTCCCTCTTGAACATGTGAAAATATGACTGAGATATTCCTGATCACCCAATCCCTGAATGGTTTGGCTTGGATGGCACCTTAAAGCTGATCTCATTCCATGGCCTGGGACACCTTCCACTGTCCCAGGCTGCTCCAAGTCCCATCCAGCCTGGCCTTTGGCACTTCCAGGGATCCAGGGGCAGCCCCAGCTGCTCTGGCACCCTATGCCAGGGCCTGCCCACCCTCCCAGGGAACAATTGCTGCTCAAAATCCCATCCAGCCCTGCCCTCTGGCAGTGGGAAGCCATTTAAGGCACTGATCTGATGGTGGTTTCTGGGGTTTCTTAGTTCTGAGCCACAACATCTGCTCTCTTTCACAGACTTGCTGGAGGGATCTGAGTCTACTTTTGTGTGGGGTGTGATCAACTCTGCCATGAACAGGTAGGGAATGCAAGTCTGATTCTTACATCAGTTTTGTTGATACAAATATTGCAGCTGTCTCCCAGCCTCACCTTGATGGAGCTGCCTTTGCTGCTGTAGAGCCCTGGGAGGAAATGCTGCTGGTTCAGTGTGTCCTCCTTCCTCACATGGCCTGGATCAGAGCAGGAAACCCTCAGGAGCACTGATACTGCTCCTGCATGCCTGTGGCAGGCTGCTCTTCCTGCCCATGGCCTGTGTTCAGGGACTGATGGATGGCTGGGCAATGTGCAGGGAGAAAGGTTGTCCCTTTGAGTCCTTGGGAGATCCCTTGTGAGCTCCTTCCTCCTGGGGCCTGGTAGCTGTGCTGGAGTTGGGCTCTGTGTCAGTAGAATCCTCCCCTTGTGGCCTTTCCAAAGGGTGGCCAGAGTTTGGGGCAGGGGGAACAAGGAGCTCAGGAACAGGAAGGGGCTGCCCTGGCTGGCAAAGTGCTTTAAGGTTTATTTAATAGGTTTATTTAACAGGTTCATTTACAGTCCAGCAATAATCCTGCCCCAGCAGCTCTGAGTTCTGTGGGAGCTCTTCCACAGGGGCTGACAGCAGCACTGCCTGGTTCCACCTGAGAGACTCCTTACAAAACCTTTGAGTGTTCAGAGCTCTCCAGCTCTCCTCAGCACCACCAGCAGGGTGGCACAGAGTAATGGTTGCCTCCTCATGCCAGGTCTCACCAGCTCTTGGAGATCTATTTCACACCCAAGATAGCTCAGCTACCTTAGAAAACATAAAATCAGCAGGATGGCTTCTGTGGTAGTGTTGGAAACAAAAAGGTTTTAATAAAAGGCAAAATAACAAAACTCTTTGCAGAGAAAAACTGATCCAGGTGCAAGAGGTTCTTGCTGCTGCTAAAACACCTCACAAAAGCAATTTAGTTCCTTGGTTCTCTTCTTTTTCTAGTGAATTACTTAGGTGGGACTTCTTGGCTCCTGTCAATTGGCTCTCCTTCAGTTGGAGGTGAAGTCCCCCAGGTCCTATGAGGTGTCTTTTTCACCTAATTGAAGAGAGAAACTTCTGGGCTTTTTTCCTTTTAAGGGGACAAAGGATAGTTTTGTCACTCCATCAAGAGGAAACACATTCCTGTAGCACAGCACCATCCCCCAGGGCCTTGCTGCAGTAAAATGCATGAATGTGAGCCAGAAGTAACCAAATTCACTCAATTCCAGCCCCATCAGTGACCAGAACAACTCATTGCCCTCCCGGATGCGGCCCCCCGAGACCCTCCCATACAGTGTGTCTGCAGGCCTGTGAGTACTGAGCTCCTGAAACCTCTGTGGCAGCACTTGGTGGAGGGGAACAGAGCAGCTGCTGAGGGAATTGCTGCTCAGATCATCCTCTGTGTCCTTCTTTGAGGCATCCTCTCTGTTTCCTTGCTCCATTCCTGTGGCCCAGGTTAGGCAGAGCTGTTTCCTGGCCACGTTGGCTCTGCCTCTCCAAACACAGCATCCCCATTATCCCCTTTCACCCCCACCCTGCCCTGACTTAAACTAAATTGTTCCTTTGCTTTGTGCTCTGGTTACTGTCAGGCCCAGCTAAGTCAGAGCTGAGGTGAAACTGGGTCCTTAAACCAGCACCAGTGGGGGGAAAAAGTACCAAATTCCATCTGGGGGAGGGAGAGAAGGAGCTCTAATGCTGAAATCAAAGATTTTAATTTGCCTTTAGCAGCAAAGCAACAGCTTTGAGGAATGATTGTCCTGGTTCCCACTGGGAGCAACTAAACCTGGTGCTCTCAGGGCACTGCAGGCACAGCTCCTGCACAGCCAGGGACTGCAATTCCACAGTGTTGGGCTGAGTCTGGCAAACCAAACTGAAATGTCCCTTTTAGACAAGCCTTGTTGCCAAGGGAGCAAGTGCTGCCTCTGCAGAGGCCACTGTCCCTTGGGGGAGTGGGGGAAGTTGTTGTATCTTTGTCCATCTGATGCAAAAAATTGAATTTTGTCCTTTCCAGAATTCGGAGTATTAGTTCCTCCCCTTGGAGTGTAGTTTTGCCCCAGCAGTGAGTGTCTCCCTGGTTTGGACAGAAGAGCTCCTGCAGAAGACAGACATGCTCTGGACCTGATGGCAGGACTCTCTACACCTGGCTTTTGTTGCCTGATATATTTCTTGTAATATTTGAATATGTGGAACTGTCCTTGGTTAGCAGATGTTTCCCCCAATTTGTTTTAAAAGTTACCCTCACCTTTATTTGGTGAATTTTGTTACTGTTTTTGAAAAAAATAGACTGATAAATGTACACAGAAACCTTCCTAGCCCAAGCCTGGGTCATGGTGGCTCCTGTGAACAGGAAAAACATCACAATTGCCAAGTCTCTGTTTTTTGTAACAAGAAAACTTAAAAGTATTTTACTGTGCATGCACATCTTGTTTTTATTTTGTTGGGGTCTGAGTTTGTCCACTCAGAGTATGACAAGCATTCAGGTTGGGTTTTAAACTGTGTTGTCGTTTGCAGAGACTGCTTTGAGAGCATCCTGACCTTGACTTTTGCACCTTCACACCTTCAGCTTTGCCTTTGTCCCCTTGGGCCTTACCTTTGTCTCTTGTGTGTGAGGGACTTCCCCAGGCAGACCTTAACAGAGAATCCTCTGCAAAGTCCTTGCATTACACACAACTCCAAACAGGGGAAGTTTCAGGAGGACACTGAGGTGCTTTTTCCAGTTTCCATTCGAGTTCTGCAGTTTTCTAATGCTTGAAACGTGTTTGAGAGCTCTCAGGTACCTGTTCTGTATTGGGGGAGAAAGGGAGTAGGAATGGTTTAAATCAGTAAAAATGCATGTTTGGGACTGAAAATGTTCAGATCAAGCAGTCTATTTCTAAACATGCAAAGTACAATATGGGATCTGAATATACAACCATAAAGAATTAAGAACCAGACATGATGTTTGTCTAGAAAGAGATTAATGCCTTCATAAAGACTGGATTTCCACCATCTGTATACTACCACTAAAAAATAATACACATTGACTTGAATGTGCAAAATTAATATTCTTGTAAGTTCTGTCAACTTATGTCAAGGTTCTTGTTAGCAATTTAGAATAAAAATGTTTTAAATTTCCTGCAGCTGCTTTTCTTTGGAGTCAGTAAGTGCTGACATGGGAAGCTCTTGGTGAGACCAATCCCAGCTCCACCTGTTGCATTCCACAGCAGCAGATAACCATTGGTTACATTTCATTTCTGAGGCCTCTCAGCTTCTCAGGAGAAAATAATCCAAGCAAAAGGATTTTTCATAAAACAGGTCTGTGACAGTGCCCTCTCCTTGGCCATTCTGTGCTGACCTCTATCCTTACCATGTCCTGTTCCATCTGTGCCTTGGCTTTCCTGACCCCATCCCCACACACCCAATGCAGACATCCCATAATGACCCAACGCAGCAGCTCCTTTTTGCTGTGTCCAGCACAGCCAAGGGCTCTGGCAATATTCCTGCCCTGTATTTGCAGCTCCAGGGTAATTTCCAGTCCTGCTGGGCTTTAATTCCTGCTGCCCCTTTCCAGACATGCATAGGACTCTGATCCCTCTGCTCCCCTTCCTTTCTCTTGGCCCTTCCCCTCCCCAAGCCAAGGCACAAAGATTTCCAAGAGGGGTGGAACAGGAGCCCAACAATGCTGGGGGGGAAGAGGGAATCTCCATGCCAGGATTTTCTGGGACTGGGGAATCTCCATGCCAGAATTCCCTGGGATTGGGGAATCTCCATGCCAGGATTCCCTGGGACTGGGGAATCTCCATGCCAGGATTCCCTGGGACTGGGGAATCTCCATGCCAGGATTCTCCTGGACTGGGGAATCTCCATGCCAGGATTCCCTGGGACTGGGGAATCTCCATGCCAGGATTCTCCTGGACTGGGGAATCTCCATGCCAGGATTCCCTGGGACTGGGGAATCTCCATGCCAGGATTCCCTGGGACTGGAACATCTCCATGCCAGGATTCTCTGGGATTGGGACATCTCCATGCCAGGATTCCCTGGGACTGGAACATCTCCATGCCAGGATTCCCTGGGACTGGAACATCTCCATGCCAGGATTCCCTGGGACTGGGGAATCTCCATGCCAGGATTCTCCTGGACTGGGGAATCTCCATGCCAGGATTCCCTGGGACTGGGACATCTCCATGCCAGGATTCTCTGGGACTGGGTTATCTCCATGCCAGGGAGCCCCATACCAGAATTCCCTGGGACTGGGGAATCTCCATGCCAGGATTCCTTGGGACTGGGACATCTCCATGCCAGGAATTTCCATGCCAGGATTCCCCTGGGGTACAGAGCTCATCACCCACGGACCTTGTGGAGAGAAAGTGAGGCAGGAGCAGGGAGCTGACAGAGCTTTTCCCTTTACCCACAACACCTTCACCTTTTATGGCCTGGGAAGAGATATTTTCCTCCTCCAGCTGAGAATTCCAGCCCTGGGCAGTGTCACCATGGGCTTCTAAAGGAGGTTGATTTTTAACACATCCCCTTGAGCTCAGACATTCCAGGGTTAACCTGGGGAAGAGTGAACAGGGAGAGGCAGACACAGAGCAGGCTTTGGGCCAAGTACAAACATCCTCTGGTACTTACCTACACTATCTTCCTTCTAAATTAATTCTGTCCCACCCAATCATCATCTCTTATCACTCATTATCTCCCCCTCTATTCTGCACATACCTTACCCCCATTTCACTGGTTTTAAGTGCTCAAATACTGGTTTTAAGTGCTCAAATACTGAGTTGTTTAGTTTGTTTAAAAACATGTCCCTCTCGGATTTAACCCCAGCCAGCAACTAAACATCACAGCTCACTGCCCCCCACACCGGGAGATGGGGGAATTGGGGGGAAAGGAGTAAAACTCACAGGTTGAGCTAAGAACAGTTTAATAATAATAAAAAATAATGAGAGAGGGGGAGATATAAAACCCAAGACAGACAAGTGCTGGCCAGTACAGTTGTACAGCACCCTCTGACCCCTCCCAGCCCATCATTCCCAGTTTATACACTCAGAATGACTTTCTGTGGTGTGGAATATCCCTCTGGCCAGTTCAGGTCACCTGTCCTGGCCCTGCCCCCTGCCAGCTTCTCGAGCCTCTGCTCACTGGCAGAGCCTGGGAAACTGAAAAATCCTTAATTTAAACACAAACCATTGCTGTGTTATCAACATTACTCCCATACTAAATCCCAAACACAGCCCTGGGAGCAGCTGCTGGGGAGGAAATTAACTCAATCCCAGGTGAAACTAGGGAGTAAAACCTTCCCTGGATTTATTCCACATGCCCAGTCCCACTCTCACACACTCCTGGAGCTCCAGCCCCATTTCCAGGCTGCTCAGGGAATCAAAGCCCCTCAGGGGCCCACCCTGGCCAGGACCCAGTGCAGCCCCATCCCAGCACTGCCACCTCTCCATCAAGCTCACACAGACAGCACTGACAACTTTCTGCATTTTTTGTTGGTATTTTCTGATATAATAAGTGTTTTGTAGCTGTGGGGATTGGAATTACTTCAAACAGACCTGAAGAGCAAGAGGAAGACAATCCAACCCCTTGATCTCACATTTTAAATCCACAATCTCTTTATCAACAGCCACATTTTGCTCTCCAAGCTCTTCCTTCACTTCTCCTTATTAGAACCCACTCACCTGCATCACTGGCAGGTAGAGAGGACATCACCCACCCATTTCCAGCTCCCTTTCACCACCAGCTCTGGGGCTGTCCCACCTGGAACATCCCACATCCAGTCTGACCAGTGAGGCCCAGTGTGAAAAATGTGTATTTTATGATTGGCTTTTGGCAAATATTCAAATGAATATTATATGTGTTGTGTTAGAAAGTGATGCTGTATTAATTCTCTTAAGTACTGTGTTAAATATAGTTTTAGGTTATTAAAAAAATGTTAAAATAGAAACAATGCTATGTAAGATACTTTTTTTAAAGAAGGGACTCACAGTGAGATAGCAGCCACAGGACACCTGAATCTTTCAGAGAAAAAGAATTTATTGCTCCATTATCAGGAGAAATGAACTTCTTGTTAGGATTCAGAGGAAGAAGTTGACACTGACCAGACAGAATCCTGTATTTGAATGGAATTTATGCATCATGCATGAGGTGTATGAATATACAACAGGTTATTGCTTTTAAGGGTTAATCCTTTGTTAACGTGGGTCTTTTTTTGGTGCTGCCCAGAGAAAGGTACCTGAACTGTCCACAACTCTTTCTATTGTCTCACATTGTCCTAATTCAAATTGTCCAAATTATTATTACTCTAATTGAATTACTATTTTTATAACCATTTTTTTACTATTAAACTCTAAAATTTTAAAAACGAGTGATTGGCGTTTTTCACACCCAGCACAGGCTCC
Organism: Molothrus ater; assembly: GCF_012460135.2. Lineage (NCBI taxonomy): Eukaryota > Metazoa > Chordata > Aves > Passeriformes > Icteridae > Molothrus > Molothrus ater. The sequence continues at coordinate 2,034,828 of NC_050504.2, read as the reverse complement.
TGCTCCTTCCACCCCCAGTGCAGTGGGGCCATTTCCTACTGTGACCCAAAGGGGAGCCCCCCACAGCAGCCCCATGCCCCCCTCTCCTACCCACAGTGAACCAGGAGCTGGTCCTGCTTGTTTATTGTGGCCCCAACATGTTGGCTAAGGTAAAAAATAAAAATTTATTTTGGTTGAAAAAAATCTTTATTCACAGAACATCACATGAATCACATCCCACCCTCATTCCTTTATGTATAAAATACTGGTAAAATAAAAAGTTTTATTCCAGAGGCAAGTGAATTCCCATAGAGTCCCCTCCTGAGACCAGCTCACCCCAGAGCTGGACCTTGTGCCACAGTTTGGAAGCAGAAGTGAGTGAGGTGTTGGCTGAGGAAGGAAACACCACCAAGCTGCAGCAGCAAAGCTCCAGGGCTCCAGCTCCAGCTCATTTCCTTTGGCAGGGACCACAATCCCAGCAGGCTCCAGCTCATTCCCACTGCAGCCAAAGGGGAGATGTGGGGCTTGAAGGAACCACCCATGTCCCACTGCCATGGAGGCTTTTGGGTTTCACACAATCACCTGAGATGCCCCTGGAAATCTTTTAGGATTTACAGGCACCTCAAATGTTTCTGATGTCCCATGTCCCCAGATCCAGCTCTCCAGGTGGCTCCTTCAAGCCCCAAGTGTCACCTTTGGATGTCATGGGTAGCAAGGACACTTGGCTCACCAAGGGGAAATCAGCCTGTGCAGGGACAAGGGGAGTCCAGAAGGCAAAATAAATCAACAGGAAAATATCGATGAAAATGGCAAGCTAGGCTCAGAAACAGAAGAAAAATCCAGTTCCAAGTATCTTATGGCTCCTACCACAGCCCAAAAGGAAGGAGATTGGCCAGAGTCCACCTTGGTGTAAGACAAACCCTGCTACACCAGGTCACAGCTCCAGAAAGCTCAAACAGTGACAGCCTTAAACCCCACCACTGTCAAATCCAGTGGAACTGCATCAGTTCATCAGAACTGAGATTTGCCAGGGAGCCCTTGCAAGTGCTCAGCTGCCCTCTCAAGGGCTGAATCCATCAGATTTCATATCCAAAATAAATTTCAGGCAAATTTGGATTTATGATTTCTGTTACACAACCAGGCAGATGCTCCATCACTGCAGATTCCCTCTTTCCCTTTTAATTCCTTACTTCCTTGGGCCCAAATGAAAACCAGCTCCATGCTTGCTTTACTGCAGTATTTCCTTGGAAAACCTGGACAAATGGGGAACTCCAAGAGCAGGAAACACTTGGAGAATAGCAGAAAAGTATCAAACACATGGAGAAGCCCATGAACAGGGGCCACTGGTCACTCCAGCTCTGGTCACCAGCATGGCCCTGTCCCATATTCCCTAAAATTCCTTCTACCATTTTTTCAGTTATTAAAACCCTTTCTCCCAGTGTGCAACAGGCCACATAATGAAAGCAAAGCTCAGGGCAGTCAGCAGAATGTAGAACTTGTGATTAGTTACTAATCCAGAGAACCACAACCATTCCAGACAGGAAACAGGGGAGGAATTGCCAGCATGAGGCCTCATCATGTGGATATGACCCCTCTGTGCCACTGTCAGACACCAGGGAATGCTCCAGACTTGCCACACGTGGGGATGGGAATGGATCTGCAGGTGATTGAAATGGTGATGCCCAAAATGCCAGGATGGCCCCTCCTGGGCATCAGACACCCCCAGGCTGCAGGGGAAGCAGTGCCAGGCTCAAACAAGGATCCCACAGCTCCAATGTTTCACTGGCACAGGAAATGATCCCAAGGGGACCAATGTGAGCCAGCACCACCCCCAGGAGGTGACACAGCTGAGTGTCCTTCACAGGAACTCCACAGGTGCAAAGGTAGCACAGGAATGTCCTTCCCAAGGGTGGGGACATCTCCATGCCAAGGCACAGACCTGAGGAAACTCTCCTGACCAAGCTGATGTTCAGTGCCAGGGCCTGCTGTGCTGATCCCACCATTCCTCTGGTGTGAAGAACCTGCTCCAGCTCTGTGACCAATCCCACACCTCCAGGGAGTACAAGGGGACTCATCTGCTCCGTCCACTCACAAGTTCCAGCTCCAGAGCCCCAACCCCAACCAGCACCTCAGGAAATGAACACAGCTCCCCAAAGCTCTGTGCTGCAGCATCAGCAATGTCCTTTTGGAGGCTGGATTTGGAGGAGGCCCAGGGAAATGCCACAGGCCTGATGTGCATTCCAGTGGAAGCAGGAGGGAGCAGGAGGGGCACTCAGCACCCTCTAGGAAGCAGCAGGGCAGAGAGAGGCACCAGAACATCCCTCAGAGGAGCAGAGCAGCATTTCAGCCTAAACCAGAGAGATGTGTGCTGTAATACTGTGTGTGAAGTTAACTGAGGTCATAACCGTGTTCTAAGACTCTTCCCCACACATCCTCCTCCTCCTCCAGGCAGATGGGAGCCCTTCACTTCCCAGCTCTTTCTGCACACTCAGTCCCACAGGCTGAACTCAGGCCCATGAACGCTGTGAAATTCTCTGTGCCATTCTTGCAATGCAAAATGCAGAGGGTCAGGTCAGTGCTGGTCAGCACAGGAAAGGCCTGCAGCATCCTAGGCCGTGCCTCTGCATCCTCCCATCCCTGTGTGCCCGAAGGGACACTCCTGCCTTGCTAGAGCTGGGCACAATATTCACTTCTGCTTCCTATTAACCTGCAGGCTTGAGGGGAGAGCAGTAAAGGCCAGGGGTTGTTTTCACAGGGCCATTCCCAAGCACAGGGTCCCATTTCCTGACACATCCATTTCCCAACGTGCCTTCCACGTGATGCTGTCCCAGCGAGATTTGTAAACTCTCAAGTCCACGGGAAGGGCTCATCCAAAGCAGCACCCAGAGGAAATTCAGTTCTGGAGGCAGTCCTCTTGCAGGAGGCCAGCAGCTCATGTCAGGTACTGCACAACAAGGAACATGATGAGGCAGGTGACAGCCATGCCCCCCAGCATGAGGAACTTGTCCTGGAAGGCGCGCTTCTCGATCAGCCGCATCACCGTGTTGGACAGCCCCAGCATGTTGGCAACGTCCAGGATCTTCTTGTGGGTGCCCTGAGGACAACAAAACAGCAAACACACAATCACCCTCATGCTCTGAGACTTCTTATGCCACAGTGCAAGAGTGTTTCATCATGGGGGGTGAGTGATGGGTGTCACAGACATGTTTTATGAAAAATCCTTTCCGTAGGATTTTTTCTCCTGAGAAGCTGAGAGGCCTCAGGAACAAAATGTAACCAATGGTTATCTGCTGCTGTGGAATGCAACAGGTGCAGCTGGGATTGGGCTCACGTGGTTGTTGTGGGAATCTACAAAATTAGAGGGTTTTGGGAAAGCTGCAAGATGCAGGCCTCAGATACAGCAGAACTGTGAGTAGAGCTAAAGCAACAGCCATGAGATAGATCAGCAGAAAAAGTATTTGAACTGTAGAAAAGCAAGGGTAAATAGAGTAATGGTCTGTGTATTAATGACTGTGAAAATAGCTCTTTAAGCTACAGAAAGTTTATCTAGCAAGATATTAGGAAGGTTAAAGCTTCATAATGGAGCTCTGTGCGTTGTGTTTTGAGGCTTACAAGCAGGTATTGTATTCGAAATAAGCAAGCACTGTTTTAACTAAAGCCACGTGTGCTTATGGTGATTGGATAGAACTACTGTCAATGTGCTTTTGCTTTGTGTGATTGCTCAAGAAGTTTATAAAGTGAGCTGTAACATTAAGTTTTTTGGTCTGCTGCCTGGAGTGTGAGCTGCTGGCATCTTCCCATTGTCATACCCATGGAATGAGACTGATGCTGGAAATAAACCAGCTCGAGGTGCATCCCACAGCAGCCCCATCTCATTCATGTCTGTAAATACCCAGGCAGTTCAGGCCCTTCCCTGAAGTCGGGTTGTGTCTCTGCCAGTCCCATTTTCTCCAGTTCCCACAGCTCCTATTGACCCCCTGCACACTGCCCTCAGGCTCAGCACCTCCCTGTCTCTGCAGAATCCTTTCACAGTGCTTCAGAACAAAACCAAACCTTGCTGGGAAAACAGAAACCAAATATGAAGCTTTAAAATGAAAGCAAACAACAGAAAGGAAAAAATCTTCAATTCTTGCAGTCAGGGAACAGTGGAATTGTACAACTGGATCAGTTAGAGGGACAATCTAGGAATATTCATTCCATACCTGTCTGTTTATACCCAATATACACAAAGTTACAGGGAATAAGTGCAAAGGAGGGAGCTGAGGGTGGGGAAGGGTCTGGCAGGGCCACAGGAGGAGCAGCTGAGGTCACTTGTTCAGCTGGAGCAGAGTGAGGGCAGAGCTCAGTGGGGCTGCAGCTCCCATCTCTGCTCTGGGACAGGGACAGGAGCCAGGGAATGGCTGGAGCTGGGCATGGAGAGGGCTGGGTTGGATATCAGGAAAATCATCTTCCTGCAGTGGGTGCTGGGCACTGCCCAGGCTCCCCAGGCAATGGTCACTCCTGGAGGCTGCCAGAGCTCCAGGAGCATTTGGACAACACTCCCAGGGATGCTGGGGTGTCTGCAGGGCCAGGAGTTGGACTGGATGATCCTTGGGAGGCCCTTCCACCATGGGATGTTCCATGATTCCACATTAACCCATTTCTCTTTGCAAGCTGTCTCTACACCTGCTGCTTCTGCCAGATGTTCTCAGGCAACAAAGTCTGTGTCAGTGTAAGAAAAGCTGAGTTAAGGGGAAAAGGAACATGAACAGACATTTCCTCACCTGCAAGGGAGAAGCAACATCCCCCTGAACAGGAATGTGATGGCCCTGAAAGCACAGCCTGTGTGTGCCAGCAGCCATGGACAGACACACAGCAACTCCCTGCCCAGAGCAAAGGCTGGAGGAGAGCCAGGAGGCCCAGGGAGAGCCAGCAGGGACCAGGCACTCACTGCCAGCCAGCAGAAGCAGCCACACAGGACCGGTGCTGCCACAAGAAACAGCATTTCCCATCCCTGAGGGCACCAGGTCCTGCCAGGGCTCCTCTGTGGCTCAGGAACCCTCCAGAATCCATGGGCTTCATCCAGTCCCTCATGAGAGATCACCTTGGATCAGTGATTTCCCAGCTTGGAGAATCAACTCCAATTCCCTGTGTGCAGCACAGGGACACTCATGATGGATGCTTCCAGGCCAATGTGATCAGCCACCAAAGCAACCCAGTGCTGCACACAGTGGCCAAATGTCTACAATCCTCTCAGGGATGCAGGGACTTCAAGGAAGGTGCTCTTTCCAAAAAGCATTCACAACCCAAATCTTCTCCAGGCACTACTAATGAGTCCTTCCAGCCTTCTCCTCATGAGCTGGCAGCAGAACCTCTCCCTCTCCCCACCACTCCTGTGGCCAGACTGCTCAGCAACACCAAAAAAACCTTGTGGAAAACATCAGTGAGTGGTTCAGTGTTCATTGCAGAGGAATGAACACTGAACCACTCACTAAGTTTTCTTCAAGGTTTTTCTAGTAATGAACTTTGTCTTAAAACAAATCTATACTCACCAGGTCAGTGAACAAGTGACCTGAACCAGAAGCTAAAACTCATCTTGGAAAGAATTCAGCTTCAAACTCTGCTTTAATGTCTCTGTGTAACATCTGTGGGGTCAGGGCCTGGTCACCAGAGCAGGGAGCAGAGGAGGAGCTGCAGCCCTGGTTTGGAGCTGTGCTGGTCCGTGCAGGGTTCAGGGAACAGCAGAGAGCCTGGAACCCAGCTCAGCTCCCCGAGTGCAGGCCAGGCTTGCACTGCCTGCCACACCGTGGAGCTGCAGGTGGGACAGACCTGACCAAACCTGGGATTTATGGCATTAAAAATACCTAAATCTGGCAAGTGCATCCCAAAACAGAGCACAAAACTGAGAACAGCAGTTAGCCCCATCTGAAGATGAGTACAACAGGCATTTCCCTACATTTTTCATAAGTCCAGTTTCTCCCCACACACTTCTTATTAAAAAGTTTTTTGTATCCTTGAGCTTTTCACTCAGAATTGAACTCATCACTTTGAACAGTCTGTAAAATAAAAGGCAAATATTTGCTATGAAGAGACTTGCAGAAATGCAGCTGTTTTCAGCAGGGAAGGAGGGATTGCTGAGGTGCATTATCTTTATTATTAATCTTGATCACAGGTGCTCTACAGCAGCTTTGTGGCTGCTCTGAGTGATGCTAATCTGAACCAACATCTCCCTGCCAGCCACTTACTGCCCCTCCTGAACCTGAAGGAACAAACAACAATCAACCAAAGAAAAATAAACATTCAGCACTCCAGATGCTGCCCTGCAGGTGAAGGCCAGCCAGCCCCAAGAGATCTTAAAGGTATTCCTAACAGGATGGTAAAATGTAAAGATTTCAAATTGTTTAAACGAAATTTGGGCCTTTCCAGCATCCTCAGCTCGGAGCAATGTACTGAAACAACACATATATTGATTTTACTTAGCCTGATCAGCTTGAAGACAGAAAAATGTGGGGTCTTTGTGGTAAAAAATGCTGCCCCCACCTTTAATGTGACTCTCTGGTCCCTCAGCCCCGCCAGGATGTTGGTCCCACTGCCAATAAGCTCATCCATGCCTCGGTGGGCACTCTGCAGGGATTCATTAAACTGCAAGGTTTCGTCGATCGGGATGGTGGTGTCAGAGTCCTGTGGGGAAAGCAGGGACTCAGTTACCTGCTCACTCAGAAAAACACAAAATGCACCAGCAGACAGCCAGAACCCAACAGGACTGCCAGGATTGTGCTTAGATTTAATTTTTTTTTATAATGATTTTAAATCCAACATTGATGTTTGAGTGAAAAGAGTCATTTAGAGAAGAGGAAGGCAAAAGGCAAAGCTGAGCAGCTGCTCAACTGTAATGAGGTGTCAAGGATGAAAAGAGCAAAAGCAGAGAATTTCTGTAATCTCAGTAGGAAAGGGCACTGCAGGAGAGAACATCAAAGCTAACAGAAGGTGTTAAACACCAGGAAGGTGCTTACTCATTGATCACTGCAAGTGAAAGATTTGTGGAAGATTTCACACCACATTTCTGAGCAACAAAAAATGAAAACAAAATGTTTGGAGATGACATTCTAAAGAAATTTCTGGCAGTGAGGGCAAACAGACATGGGTCTGGTTCCCTGAGCTCTGGCTCACTCATCACCCAGGGCTCTATTTAAAAAAAATATTAAAAATTAGTATTTTTCATGTTTTTTCCAGTAAAGATGCATTCACTCAACTAGGAACTGGGAATCTTGAAATGTTAATAACAGGGTAAAACTCTAATCTGCACAGGAGGGCAGGGATGGGATCACCCCTGTCTGCCAAAGGCCTCCAGGTCTCTGTTTCTGACACCATTCCATCCTGAGGGGCAAGGAAATGCCTCACACCCCCACAGGGCTTAGAGCAGGAACTGGGGACTGGAAGGGACAAGCTGGGAACAGAGATCACCTGCTCCAGGGGCTCAGAACAAGAACCAAAGGCAGAATTCCCAGTCATGTGAACTGTCTAAGCAGAAGCACTTGGATTTTCATGGGAATGGCTCTTATTGCAGATATTTAACAACCTTCTAACCAGCAGATTTCATTTCTGTACAAGGTTTTTTTGTCCACTATAAGGCAGCAATAAAAATAGAGGAGTAGATTTGTGACCCCCACAAGGAAAGGGGATGGCACCAGAGCTCTGTTTTGCTGCTTGGGATTTTCTCCAGGTACAAGGAAAGGCTTTAAAAATAAATACCAATTTTAACTCTTGAATTAAGCAAACTTCTACATCTGTGTTCCAAAAGCTGTTCTGGATTTTCCAGTGATTTACTCACAAACTCAGCTGACATCTCTGATAGAACAGGGGAGTGTATGAATAGGAACTGTGGAAAAATGTAACCAAGAGAGGCTGATAACTGATAAATAAATCATCATTTGCCTATTAAAGGATCATTTGAAAGCCATATTTTTGTAGCAAGCTTAAAAGAAATACAAAGTAATTGTGTATTTTTTTCATCTACCATGCCTTTCAACATCTGAAGGAGAAAATAACCCATCTGCTCTATATTTTGCATCTGTAAGCCTGTTGTTCCTGAACAGCAAATTTTCCTGTAGGAAAACTTGTCCCTACTTGCAGGGAAACACCACAATGTTTAATAACAGCAAATTGTAGTCATTCCTTCAAGCCTTGTTTACAGTTTTGAAATAGCCAGCAGAATACCAGACATTAACTTTGTGGCAGGCTTTGAGAAATGCATCAAACTGCCCAAATCTCAATTTATTAGGATTGCTCACATTCTTTCTTTCTTGTCCTGACAATGAATAACAAAATGTTAGGTGAGATGCCTTTAATGAAGAAAGGAAATAAAGAGGGAAATCAAACAAAAATGTAAAAATAGTATTAAAAAAAAAAAAAACAAATCAAAACAAAACCTTAACAAAAACAAATAAACAAAATTTTAAAAAACCAATAAAACCCAAGATTAACTTTTCAGTTGCAGAAAAGTGAAACCTGAAAGCAAGCCTACATTATTGAGAACAAAATTCCCCCAGAAACTTGCACTGGGGGGACTTCCCAATGGAGGAACTAACAAGAACAGCTGGACACCATTGATGTTATTACCAACTTTTGACTCATTTCTAGGCAAAAAGCAAGGGCCTTGTCCCAGCTGTGTGATTTGTGTTTGGCTACACTGAAGTTTGCTGACACCTGCTGCCAGCAGGGTGTGTAACAGCCAGGCTTTTCACAGCTCTCAGGATCTGGGAAACATCTGACACAAATGCAAGTGCAATGTACACTTTGGTACCTACCTCACTGACCCTTTTACAACTGCAGGTGGATTGAACTGGATAAAACAGGAGCAGCAGCTTCTGGAGCCTTTTCCTGTTAAGAGCCCAGCTTTTCTACAATTGCTATGGTGGATTGCACTGGATAAAACGGGAGCAGCAGTTTCTGGAGCCTTTTCCTGTTAAGAGCCCAGCTTTTCCTCACAAGAGCTCCCCACATATTTTGATTCCTCTCCACCTTTACTCACACTCCCAGCAGCTCCCAACAATCCTGTTTACAATCTCCCTGCCTACCCCTGCTGGAGGGAGGCTTTTCACAGATCTCAGGATCTGGCAGACATCTGACACCAATCCAAGTGAAATGTACAGTTTAGTACCTACCTCACTGACCTTTTACAACTGGTATGTAAATCCAGGTAGATTGCACTGGATAAAAGAGGAGCAGCAGCTTCTGGAGCCTCTCCCTGTTAAGAGCCCAGCTTTTCTACAATTGCTATGGTGGATTGCACTGGATAAAACAGGAGCAGCAGTTTCTGGAGTCTTTTCCTGTTAAGAGCCCAGCTTTTCTACAACTGCAGATGGATTGCACTGGATAAAACGGGAGCAGCAGTTTCTGGAGCCTTTTCCTGTTAAGAGCCCAGCTTTTCCTCACAAGAGCTCCCCACATATTTTGATTCCTCTCCACCTTTACTCACACTCCCAGCAGCTCCCAACAATCCTGTTTACAATCTCCCTGCCTCCCCCTGCTGGATTTGAGCTGCTGGAGCACAGAGAGCCCCAGCAGGGATATTTACGTTGGTGGTGAAGGTGCGGGCCAGCAGCTCCTCCCGCTGCCTCTCCTGCTGCTCCCGCAGGTACCGGCGGTGCTGGAAGTTCCTCAGGGCTGTCTGCAGGTGCTGCACGTCGTATTTCAGCTGGTCCACTCGCCTGCAAAGGAGCAGCAGCACAAAAACACTCTGCTTTGTGGGAATCTATAAAATCAGAGGGGTTTGGGAAAGCTGCAGAAGGCAGGCCCCAGAGACAGCAGAATTGTAATTAGAGCTAAGCAGTAGCCATGAGATAGGTCAGCAGAAAAATTCTGTAAGAAGTAGAAAAGTAAGGACAAATAGAACAATGGTGTGTGTATTAATCCTTGGCTAGAATAACTCCCTAAACTTGCACTGCCTGCCACACCATGGAGCTGCAGGTGTGACAGAATCCTGACCAAATCTGGGATTTATGGCATTAAAAATGCCTAAATCTGACAAATACATCCCAAAACAAAGCAGTGTCACAAAACTCACAGAAAGTTTATCTAGCAAGATATAAGGAAGTTTTAAGGTTAATGATGGAGCTCTGTGCATTGTGTTTTAAGGCTTACAAGCAGGTATTGTATTTAAAATAAGCAAGCATTGTTCTAACCACAGGTATGTGTGCTTATAGTGGTTGGATAGAACTACTGTCAATGTGCTTTTGCTTTGTGTGATCAGTCAAAAAAGTTTTGAAGTGAGCTGTAACATTAAGTTCTTTGTTTGCTGTCTGGGATGTGAGCTGCTGGCATCTTCCCATTGTCATACCCATGGAATGAGACTGATGCTGGAAAATCAAACAGCTCAAGGCACATTCCCAGCAGTCCCCTCCTGCTCTGTGATCTGTACACAGCCCCCAGCTGGCAATATGCTTTTCTGGTGGTTTTTGTACCAGCAAAGGAGCATTGGAAATTAACAGCAATGAATAACAAGGAATGATGGGTTCTACTTCTCTACAAGATGCAGGACATCCAATGCTAGGCTGAAATTCCACACCTACATCCACCCTGTCTCATTTTTCTGCTATCTAGGTGATTACTTCACAGGTGATTATTCATTTTAATCAATTATTTAGGCTCCAGGCTAATGACAGAATGTGAAACAGAACTCCTGAGCTGTCTTGGACATCCTATCCCATGGATTGTCTCTTCAGGTGTTATAATCTCTCATTTAACACAGATTTGGGAGGATGGTAGGATTTGTACAGGTTCTATTTTATGACCCTCCCCCTTCACATAAAAGATGATGCTTTCCAGTTTCCTTAATTAGCATCATGTTCTAAACTTTGAAGTTCTATTCCAGTTTCTTTAATTAGCATCATGTTCTGAAGTTTGAGGTTTTATTAAAAGGAGCTCCAAAGTCAGTGGGTAATACAGGAGGCACCTCAGACATCTCCACTGGGCTGAAACAAATCATGTCCAGAAGTCCACTGGCCCTGATTAAATGATTGATAAAATTTAATGTTTGATCACCAGACTATCCTCGTCTAGTGGAAGGTGTCCCTGCCCATGGCAGGGGTTGGAAATTATCTTTAAGGCCCCTTCCAACCCAAACCATTCCAGGATTCTACAAAGAAATCCATGACTATTTCAGATACTGGCTTCTTTCTTTAATACAGGTGACATGAAACCCACCCCTACTATCTACAAGGGCATTTCTGGACTGATTAATAACTGAGTCACAGAATTAATTAAGAACAGCAAATCCTGATGTATGTGGTCCAACCTCCTGCTCAAACCATTGCTCACTTTAGAAACCTCTTTATTTCAGTCACCAACAGCTTGGGAAATGGCTCAGAGAAAATGACAGCAAATGAAGGAATTTGACTCTCTACCTCCAAAATGCCATTAAAAGCAAGGGACAGAGAGCATCCAAGAGAACAGAGAACATCATCTGAGAACAGAGCCATGAATCCAGCTGCATCACCAGTCTGGACCTGATGATCTCTGAGGCCTTTTCCAGCTTTAATGATTCTCATGATCCTGGGCTTAAATGTAAAAAAGTGATTTTGCCTCTGTGCTTCAATTTTTCTACTGTAGAGCACAGAGATCAGTTATGCAAAGTATAAAGATTTCACACAAATCAAAAGCAAACAGCTTCAGTAAATTTAATTAAAATAATTACAAAGACTACCCTGCACAATCACAGCAAAGCAGTGAACTCACAGTTTGGCACTCTGCCTCTTGTTGGGAGGTTCTTTGCTGGACAGGATTTCCAGACGTTCCAAGTTGCTGAATATGTTGTCTATTCTTGCCTGAATCTCATTTTCTACCACTACAAGGAAATAGAAACAGGATTTGACTTGAATTAGGCAACTGCTCAAAAGCATTCAAAGCACTATGTAAAAACTGATAGATTCAAATCTTTACTGGATGGAAATAATCAGGTAACTGAGAACTATAAATCCAATGAAATGTCACTTCTTTAGCTCAGTAATTTGACACTCTCACCTTTCCCTCCTCCTCTGAGAAGGCAGCCAGGAAAGCCCCTGCTTGTTCCAGACATCTGAGCCTCTTTCCCCATCAGAATTAGGATTTCAAGCCCACACATTCCCCCTGCAGCCCCTTCCTGCTCCCTCAGCAGGATTTGCTGTCACAAGAGCACGGAGAAGCATCATCAACCACGGGCCAACTCCTCCACACACCAGGAGTGCCCAGAAAAGCCCTCTGAGCAGCACCCAGAGAAGCAAAGAGCACAACCAACCTCATCTCTGCCCCTGGATCCACTCAGCCAGGGAGTGACTGACTCACATCCTGAGACAAGTCAATGAAATTGTGCTAATCCAGCTCCCCCCATCATTTACTGCAGCTGAATTCAACACAGGAGAGCTGACAAACACTTACAGCAACTTTGGTCAGACCAAAATCCACCACTGCACATTTTTTTCTGAGCAGGAAGGGACAATTTGTGCTCAAAGTTGGAAAAGGCAAACTGCAAGTTTGATTTCCTGGCCCCTATTCCTGCTCTTCAACCATGGATAATCCTGTTCTCCATAAATTCTGATATTACACTGGGAAATTTATAGAGAGAGAAATAGATACATATATTTATTCATTTATTAACTCTGTAAATTGGTGAACTGACTGTAAACTATGTAAACTACATAATCCTATCTCTTGAAATGGTCTCAAGTAATAGAAGCAAAATGGCAAATTATTCTAATTTTCAGGACTTTCAAAATCACCCCCAGTGAACAGCAGTCTGGGAAATATGGCATTGCAGAAGGAGTAATACAACCACCACAAAAACCACAGCCAGAATTAGTCATTCTATTTTTTTGGAATAATATAATATAATATAATATAATATAATATAATATAATATAATATAATATAATATAATATAATATAATATAATATAATATAATATAATATAATATAATATAATATAATATAATATAATATAATATAATATAATATAATATAATATAATATAATATAATACATTATATCACATTATATCACATTATATCACATCACATTATATTACATTATTATATGATCTATAATATAAAATAATGATGATGATGATGATGATGATGATGATGATGATGATAATAATAATAATAATAATAATAATAATAATAATAATAATAATAACTCTATTAGTAATTGCTATTTTTTGATATCAAAATTATCACAGCCCTTCCTAGAGCCCAGTCACGTTTCACAGATGTGTTTAAGGTAAGAAAAGTCAGTGAACATGTGCAGAAATGCATGCAGCCAGTGCAGTGTCCTTTCAGCTCAGAAGTTCCTGATAAAACCCATCATTAGTGACTCATGCAGGAATTAAGGGTTCAAACACAGGTCCAAAATACATGTGCCAGTTGTGCACTGGGGTAAAAAGTCCTGCCACACATATCAGAGCATCTCATTATTACAGTCATTTATGAGCACAGGGTTATAGTCCAGATTTACTGGACCCAGTGGTTCTGCCCAGTTCCCACAAGCAGGTGGAATCACAGGTTCTGACTCTGATGGAGCAGGAATGTCAGGAGCATCCTGCACACAAAATCAGTGCATTTTTCCCAAAACTGCACTGGGCATCTTTAGGGGAAAGCTGCCAGTTGGTGGATGCTGAGGGAATAACACCACAGCAGGGCAGGCTCAGTCACACCTCAGCTTTCTGACAAAGCAGCCCAGAGATGCTCCCAGTCTGCAGCTCTGTCCACACCAAGGTGTTCATTAGCTCCAGGTGCTCAAAAACCTCCAGGAGGGCATCACTGTGGGGGTTTATTCTGTTTATTCTGAAGGCTGCACAGACACCCTGACCATGAGCTCCAAAATCTAACAGCACCTAAAATCTGGCATTCTACCATGAGATTCAAGAAGCAGCCACAGCAAGCCCTCTCTGTCAGTTAAAGGATGATAACAGGAAGATGAAGCAAATTCTTGTCCTGTCTTTTCTGCTCTGTCCTCATACAAAATATCATCTTATTGAGGTTAAACAGCAACACGATTTCAATGATTTCTGAACTGGTGATGTCTCAGCAGCTGATCACCGTGGCTCAGGAGCTAAATCTGTTCCAGTAATGATTGTAAATTTAACAAGAAGCACACAAGGTTAAAGATGCAAACTCAATCAACCCCACTCATCACTTACAGTGCACTGACTCCTTGTCTGAAGTCTCCAGGTGCCCCATGTAAGACTGGACCTCATGGACCTGCCTGTCAGGACGTAAAGAGAAAATGAACAGAAAAGTCAGCCAACAGACACAAAATCATTTCTCAGCACCTCACTTTTCAGTTTTTTTGACTGAAATGCACCTTTTAGAAGAGCACAGGAATCAGCAACACAGTGTCAGAGCAGACAGCCCAGCCCTGACCACCAACCCAGGTCCTCAGCAGGAAGCAAGTTGTGCTCTCACCTCATATGCACCTACAAAGTAACTTTATTTAAAAACAGAAATCAAGGTGAAGGTTATGAAAAACACAGATCAGCTTTTCTACAAGAAACAGCTGTTCAGCTTGGTCTGGAGATGACAGTGGGAATGATTTTCGTGGTCTCACAACCTGTGAATTCACAGGCATCAACTGAAATTAAAAGCTTGTAATTATAAGAAAAAGATATTGTGGCTGGACAAGCAGTGGCATAGAAATATAAAATAAAAAAAATATTAATGGTTGTTAAATTCTTCTGGAACTAGATGGGCTTTAAGGTCTCTTCCAACCTGAACCACTCCATGATCACAAAATGAGGCAGTACAGAAATGGGAACAGGAAAACACCAGTGCCCATATCCATAACAGCTGCTGTGACATTCCTGCATTTGCAGATCTCCAGCAGGATGTCCTGCTCTCCCTGCAGGGTCACTCTGGATCGTTATTCAGAGAAATGAGGATTCAACACAAGATTCAAGTCTCTCACCACCCACCCTCCCTTAACAGAGCCCCACAAAATGCAAATTACCACGGAAATTTGGAATATTGGCTTAACTGTGTCCTTTGGCCCCTTTCCCCTGAGTTACTCCACATGGATTACCAACAGAACCACGAGATTTTTTGCCTTATTTTGCAATTCCCACACCACTCCTCCCTCTGCAGACATTATCTGTGAAATATGGGGTTTATCCTCAAGCAGCCCCACGCCTCCAGAGGTGCTTTAAACTGCGGCAGTCCCTCAAGCCCTGCTGCAAAATTCCTTATAAAAGAGCGTGCTTTCGTGCTTTAAATAAACCGGCAGCAATGAGCGGCGATCCCCGCTCCCGGTGCCCCGGGCCGGCCGAGCCCACGGGGCTGACGTGGCACACGCGGTTCTGCCCCCTCCGGGATGCGGTTTTTTAATGGGGAAACGCTTTTTAAGGGTGCTGAGATCTGTGGGGTGTCGGCCCCGGGATCCCGCACACCCGGCCCGGCCCCTCACACACTCGGTTTGTGGGTCTGTCCCCGATCCTCCGGACAAGCGCTGGTCTGACGGGACGGACATCACACACCTCAACCCCTCAGACACTCCTCAATCCCTCAGACCCCTCTCAATCCCTCAGACACTCCTCAATCCCTCAGACCCCTCTCAATCCCTCAGACACTCCTCAATCCCTCAGACCCCTCTCAATCCCTCAGACACTCCTCAATCCCTCAGACCCCTCTCAACCCCTCAGACCCCTCTCAATCCCTCAGACCCCTCTCAACCCCTCAGACACTCCTCAATCCCTCAGACCACTCTCAATCCCTCAGACCCCTCTCAACCCCTCAGACACTCCTCAATCCCTCAGACCACTCTCAATCCCTCAGACCCCTCTCAACCCCTCAGACACTCCTCAATCCCTCAGACCCCTCTCAATCCCTCAGACCCCTCTCAACCCCTCAGACACTCCTCAATCCCTCTCGCACCCCTCGGTCCCTCACACAGCCCCCGAGCCCTCACACACCCCTCATTCCCTCACATCCCTCTCAATCTGTCACACAGCCCGCAATCCCTCACACACCACTCAATCCCTCACAAACCCCTCAGCCCCTCACACCCCTCATTCCCTCACATCCCTCTCAATCCCTCACACCCCTCAATCCCTCACAAACCCCTCAGTCCCTCATGCACCCCTCAATCCCTCACACACCCCTCAATCCCTCACACACCCTTCATTCCCTCATGCACCCCTCGATCCCTCACGCACCCCCCAGTCCCTCACGCACTTGTTGGTTTGCCGGTACAGCCCTCACACATCCCTCAGTCCTTCACACACCCCTCACACACCCATTGGTTTGCCGGTACAGCCCCTCACACAGCCCCCAGTCCCTCACACACTGTCGGGTTGCTGGCATAGCCCTCACACATCCCTCAACCCCTCATATCCTCCTCAGTATATCCTGCACTTGCTGGTTTGCCGGTACAGCCCCTCACACACCCTCTTCAATCCCTCACACACCCCCCGAGCCCTCCTCACACCGCCTTCAGCCCCTCACGCACTTGTTGGTGAGGGTACAGCCCTCACGCACCCCTCAATCCCTCACACACATCCCTCAGTCCCTCACGCACTTGTTAATCTGCTGGGACAGCCCCTCACACACCCCCCCCCGAGCCCTCACGCACTTGTTGATTTGATAGCACAGCCCCTCACAACCCCCTCAATCCCTCACATCCCCCCAGTCCCTCACGCACTTGTTGGTTTGCTGGTACAGCCCCTCCATCCCGCACCGGCTCCGCTCCGCACACGTCACCTCCCGCCACTTCCGGCCCCGCCGCCTCCCGCTGCTTCCGCTTCCGCTTCCGCCTTCCCCCGGGCCGCGCTCCCGCCCCTGCAGCGCCCCGCGGGGCCGCCAGGGGGCGCTGCAGGACCGGCGTGAAGAGCGAGGGGCGGGAACGGGAGGGACCGGGAGGGGCCGGGAGGGGCGTGAGGGACCGGGAGGGACCGGGAGGGGCCGGGAGGGACCGGGAGGGGCGTGAGGGACCGGGAGGGGCCGGGAGGGACCGGGAGGGGCCGGGCGGGGCGTGAGGGACCGGGAGGGACCGGGAGGGACCGGGCGGGGCCGTGAGGGGGCGTGAGGGACGGGGAAGGGCCGGGCGGGGCATAGGTACATGTACAGGTACAGGTACAGGTACATGTACAGGTACAGGTACAGGTAGAAACACTGATTGATTAAAAAGCTCAAATTAGGACCATAACTCTGTCTTGTCACTGTGGTTTAATGGAATATAGCTCTTGTCAACAAATGTAATTTCACGCTAATAAAAGCTTGATTGAGAAAAATTGGGAAAGGCTTGTATTCTGTAAAGCGTTCAAGTCCATACACTAGATCAATAATTGAAAAGTCTGTAGCCTCTGTCCTCATGGTCCGGACAAGCACTCAGCTCTCTCCTTCACTATTTTTTCCTTCTATTAAATGTTGTCATTTTATACTTGTTCCTCAGGCTTTGAATGCCCCCTGATGCTGAGCCCTTTTCTGGGTTTGTGCCGCCTGTCCCACCTGTGATGTGAAGGGAAACCTGCTTTATCAACAATAATAATGTCTTAAACTGGGTCCATCCAGATAAAACGTTCGAATACTATTGAATAAAATACACTGATTTAAATCCTAAACTTCCTTCAGCACCCTCAGCCTTGTACTGCACTCGACTTAGGCAAAACCAAAATAACTGTACAGCAAAAATTCAAACTACTGAAAGATGACAAACGTTGGAGGGAAAGTGAGAAAATATTTTCAGAGGTGGGGAAGCTGAAGGCAGACACCTCCTGATGTGAGACTGGGCAAATTGGGAAACCTGGGGGCTGGAACAGCCTCCAAAGTGTTGGGTTGTTTCTGTTGTTGCTCATTTGCAGTTCAGGGTGAGCACCTGAAGAATGCAGCCTTGTCACAGGAGAACACATCCCTGAGCACCACACAGCTCGAAAAGAGGGAAACAACAACACATCTTTAATTAATGAGAGATTCTGTCCCTGTGGGTCCATCTCTTGTGTCTCAGATGATGCATCAAGCTCAGTCTGCCCTGCCCTGCCGTGCAGCCAGCCAGCCTCTGGCAAGAGATTATCCCCTGGATGTCAAACAGCAGCTCGAGCCCCAGAAATCACATCAGCCCAAGGATAAACAGCATATCAACAAAACCATTAACTGCAGCAGCAACAAACACATTCATTCTCCTCCTCTGCTCCCCCTTCCCTGAGCCATTAGACCCCATTTTCAAACACTTCTGGAAATAGGTTGAATGGAAATAGACTCTGGGATTCCCTCCTGGCCAAGGCTGGGAGAGGTATCACAGGAGCCCTGATGAAATGGCAAGCACTGAAATACAAGAACAGATTTCTGTTCTTTTGTCAAGAAATTGATTTTTGCCAGAAACAACATGCTGCAACCCAGCGTCTGTTCTTGTTAGACTTCAAGTCCTTCCAGGAGGAGTTCTTCAGCAAATTGGCTCATTTAGACACAACAGCCAGGAGCATGGAGAGGAAAAAAAGGGTTTTGTTCAAGGCAAGCCTCTGTATTGTAAACAGGATAAAAGGGGATGGAGAGAGTCACTTATCACTGTCTCTCATGTCCCCAGGTCATTCCTGTGTAGAATCTGCTGGAGAAAAAGGATTTCATATTGCCTGCTCTCCCAGAACCCCAGCTGGGGGATTTTCTCTGTCACACAATCTGCAGACCCCGTGTGCATTCAGCAGCAATTTCAAACCTCATTGCTGTTCCCATTGCTGTTCCCATTGCTATTCCCATTGCTGTTCCCATTGCTCCCCTCTGCCTGTGGAGCCTGGCAGCACCCAAGGGAGAGCTGGATCCTCACAGGGCCTCCTCTGCTCTGCCTGCACCAGCTCATGTCCCCCTCACAGCCATGGCACTTGGGCTTCTCCCCAAAAACACGGATGCTCTGTTTAACACCAAACCCAAATAATGCATCTCTCCCTGTTTGTCTGAGCGTGATCCCATCACAGGCACAGAAACTCTCTGCCCCCCTCCCTCTTTTCTTGCTTTGGGACACTCTTGGCATGCTTTGCTGATACAAATAACTGTGACTTTCAAAACAAAGGAGTGCCGAAGCCCAGGGCATTGTTTGGACGAGTGCTTGATGGAGACTGCTGGGAGTCCAGCTGCAGGCCATGGGCTGCATGTCCCAGCTCTGACAGGCTCCTGGACACAAGGCAGACCTCACAGCACGGCCTCTCAGCGCTTCCAGCCTGGGGAAGGGGGCAAAACGAGAAGGGGAGACATGACAAGAATGTTGGAGACTCATCTATCAAATTTCTCAGGCTCTTGGGTGATGTGCTGGACCCAGGTCTCCCCGGGCAAGGAGCTGTTTAAAGACACATTGCACCTTCCTGCTCATCTTCCCAAATTAAGAACATTTCACAGTCAGTTTTGAGACTGATCTGTGGCCACAAGAGTCACAAATGCCCAGACCATCATTCCCTTCTGCATAAATATCCCAGGGAAAGGGAAATGGAAAGGATGGGGAAGGCCAGGCCAAGGGAAGAAGGAGTCAAGGACCATCTCTGCTATTTCACTCCTTCCCTCCCTTCTGTAATGAGGCAGGGAAATATGGCATGAATAGGAATAGAAGTAGGAGTAGGAATAGGAATAGGAATGGGACTAGGAATAAAAATATAAAAATAAAAATAAAAATAAAAATTAAAAAAATTAAAATTAAAATTAAAATTAAATGAAATTAAAATTAGAATAAAGATTAAAATAAAGTAAAAATAAAAATAAAAATAAAAATAAAAATTAAAATTAAAATTAAAATTAAAATAAAAAATAAAAATAAACCCAGTGGTGAGGAACACTGCAGCATGCCCCAGCCTGAGGGATTTTTGACACACAAATGGCTCGGAGGTTTGGAGAATATCCTGGGCAAGTGTATTTTCCTCATGCTTTCATCTTTTCCCTGGTGGCAGCCACACAGGGCTGCTGGAGGTGAAATACTGACCTTGATGGATTTTTGGTGCAGGCTCTGTTAGTAGCCCCATGCCTCCACTGCACTATAAATGTTATATTATCATAATAATGATTAAATACAACCCTGTTCTCCATGTAGGACTGAATTTCTCGTGCCTTTTCCCTGCTGATCCTGCCTGTTTGACCTTATCAATGAAATTCAGGAAACAGGAGCAAGGACCCTCCTCCAACAGAGCCAAGGAGGCAGAAGGGGCAAGAAATTACATTGCCTTCCCCAGACAGTGCACAAATGAAATTCCAATAATTCTGCCACTACTCCTTCCTTTTGCCCAGCATCAGGAACCTGTTAGGAGCCTCAGCTGCCTTCACCTGAAATGCCATCCCCCCTGAATTCCAAATCCCACAGAAATCTCTGAGTTTTGGCCTTAAAAGCTCTGGCTTTGAAAATCTTTTGAATTTATTTACGGGCAACCCTGTTTAATAATAATATATAATAAATTTATTATGGCAGATTCTGTCTGGACACTCTTAACCCTGGACTGGATGTGCATAATGTAACACTGACATAGGAAAATCTTAAAATCTGTGAGCAATACCATTATCCTGATTTTTCCAGGGGTCAGTTCCCTGACAGTCAGTCTCTCTGAAATGTGTCAGGTTAAGAATTCCATTGAAATTAGACAACCTCATCAGCTGCTTTGGGAAATTTTAGGGGCAGATCTTTTATGTTCTCTTGCCCACTGAATAAGCAGCCATTTCCTGGGTCTAATTTTGGCAAACCAATCCGGATAACTGCAGCTCATTAGCTTAATAGGTCAGTGCTGAACTGTTTCCCAAGTCAAATCTGGATGTCAATCTGCTTCATACTCACATTTTGTCAATATGGGGGACCTTAAAATGAAAAAAAAAAAAAAAAAATGGGGAAAATGGTTTTTATCTGCGTTTCATCCACGGGGTAATCCAGGCATGCGGAGTGGCCGTGCTGGGTCCCTCTCCCTGTGTCCCCCAGCTGGCTGGGAGGCTGCAGGGGCTGTGCTCTGTTTGTTGTTAAAGCAGCCTGACACAAAGAGGCCCCAGGAGCTGCAAGCACCCACAGGATGGATGTCTGCTCCTGTCAATCCAGCCCGAGTCCCCCAAGAGGGAAAACGGGATTGTCTGCAGCACTGGGGGGGGGAAGAGTTCTCTCAAGCCTGTCATAGAGGAATTTTCCTAAAACCTTCCCCAGTAGTCTGAACAAAACCTTCCCGAGGCTCTTGTGTTAATGGAGACCAGGAGAAAGTGTGGGGGCATAAAAGATGGAATTCACCATTCAGTCCTGCCTGTGCCAGAGTCACAGAATCGTGGAATCCCAGGATGGTTTGGGTGGGAAGGAACCTTAGAACCCATCCAGTGCCACCCCCTGCCATGACAGGGACACCTTCCACTGTCCCAGGCTGCTCCAAGCCCCATCCAGCCTGGCCTTGGACACTGCCAGGGGCAGCCAGAGCTGCTCTGGGTATCTACTGTGGGCCCATAGCAGCAAGCCTGGTGCTGCTCAGTGTATTTTTTATATTCCAGGCATTTCCCAGGGCCCAGGTGAATCAGGTGCTCTGTGAGAGAGGTCCCAGGAGTTTCTGATAGCCCAGGAAGCTCTGGACTGCAGTGACACTCAGGAATGCACAGACAGCTGGAGACAGGGATCCCTTTGGAGTGGATCTCTTTACCAAGCTTGCCCAACACACCCCACTGAAGAGAAGATCCCTCTCTAGCACTGACTCTCCTGATGCTCTTACAAACCTTTTCCTCAGGAATTTAATTTTGCCATCTTCTCACAAAATGATTTTAACACCTGTGGGTGGCACGAATTGTATTTCCTTGGGGCTGGAAAACACCTGCCAAGGGATGGAGAGGCAGACTGTGTCTCATGAGCTTTTATATTCGCTAAGATTGAGGCTGAGGCTGGCAGTGGTTTGGCTCAGCCTGGGCTGAGCTGCCCCTGGGACATGTGGTCACTCCTTGGTGCGGTGGCATTTCCCCACCTGCAGGGACAGGGATGGTGCCACAGGGGGCTGGGAGTCTGCCTGTGTTGCAGATCTTATCTCCAGTGATTAGCTGGCCCTGCACTGCTCCTGCTATCCTGAGCCATCTGTCAATTTGCTGCTTCTATTTCACATTCAGAGAAGGGCTTGTTTTCCCTACAGCTTATCTGCTTTTTCTGACCAGACTAAATGGTGTAATCACCAAAAAAAATCTACCTCCAGCAGCCAGTCTTGCACCTCTTACCTCACATTTTTGACTCCTCCCAGGTCCACTTGCATCTCCCACTCCAGTTACCGATTCTACTGGCAGCAAGGATTTATCTGCCCCACTGAAAGACAGGCGGGTTTAACACCAAATGAAATCTGCAAAGTTACATCTACCACTCTTCCCTGTTTAAATGAAATTAATTTAATTTATAGCTCCTTCAAGTTTCCCAACACTGTCGTAAGCATGATGGTGCAGCAAGTGGGGACATGAGAGGTGGAACAAGATTTATTGGTCTCTCCAAATGTTTTGGATTATCCCATAATCACTTTAGTCCCTGATAAACCAATGTGTCCTGAGCCTACTCTTGTCAATCTGAATTTTCCAAGATAAAGTTTTAACCCCCTGCTGGACAGCCTGATGAATTATGAAAAATCTGTAATATTATAAAATGATATGCTATAATTGTATTACTGTAGGATATTATAAATGTGTGTTGGTAACAGGCACTCCCAGGCTATCCCTACCTGTCCAGTCACAGATTTTTCTGCATCACTTCCCTGCAGCCTCCAAACCAAGTAAGTTCTTTGTTCACAGCAAGTGGTGCAAAATCAGCCCCTCTTCACTGATGGCAAAAGACTTGGGTGCATTTCCACCTGCCAATACCCTTTTCCCAGTGTCCACAGCACAAGCTATGGGAAAACCACTCTTGCTTCCCCCAGTCACTTTACTTTTCTGCTACAGCTATTTTAAAACCCTGAAATTTTGAGTGTTTCAGATGCCACAGCCTTCATTTGCATGACTGTGAGCTAAAATGAGAACTAGCACATGTATTTTTTGGGGGGAATTTTTATACTCAAAATAAAAATATCATTTGCATTGCAGGTTAATTGTGTCAGGTGAGGTGATGCCTCAAGCCTTATGAGATAAATGCCATTATCTGAGCTGCCAGGCTGAACACAGGGATGCTCACAAAATCTTTAAATCTCCAACCCTCTGTCTGAAGGGAGACAGAGGAACAGCAGAAAGAGATGAGCCACTCTTATGTAATTACCAAGCCCATCACCCTCAGCAAGGAGAGCTGGGTTTGTGAAACCACAACAATGATGGCCCCGGGTGCTCCAGCTCAGCCTTGTGAGGATTTGCAATGTAAATCCCTGTCCCTGCTCCTGCCAGAGCTGCCTCCCTGGGATCCACATCATCATCATCGTCAGCAGCAGCAGCAGCAGCAGCAGCAGCAGCAGCAGCAGCAGCAGCAGGGCCATTCCTGCATTCTGGGGTCCCCCACTGCCCATGGATGAGGCACAGGGAGCAGGGGCCTGTTGTAAATCAAAGGTGACTCCAACCAAGGGGAAAGAATGATGTATCTGACTCTATGGATATCAGAATATATTAATATAATATAATATAATATAATATAATATAATATAATATAATATAATATATTTATATAATATATATTTATATATTATATATAAATATATTATATATAGAATATATTATAATATATAAAAATATATCCAATATATAAAAATATATCCAATATATAAAAATATATAATATAATATTATACATATTTATATATTATATGATATATAAACATATTATATGATATATAAACATATTATATGATATATAAACATATTATATTATATTATATTATATTATATTATATTATATTATATTATATTATATTATATTATATTATATTATATTATATTATATATCTAAAACTGAACCTGCCAAGCACTCAACTCTGCACACACTGCACAGAATCTCATGGCTGTCAGTGACAGTCCTGACACACACACACACACCTGGCCCTGTTAGGCCAAGGAAACAAAACATCTTCACTTTGGGTGAACGATTTCTATGTTGCATTTTACTTTGGCACAACACAGGCACAGCAAGTGATAAGAATTGTGTTTTTCCTTTCTCTGAGGTTCAGAGAGTGTGAATCTCAGAAACCCTTGGGAAGAATTGTGCCTTGCTTTTCTTTGTGAAATGTGGCAACAGGAGCCCACCATGGCAGCACAGCTGGCTTGGCACCAGGAGGCCACATCTGCCTGCAGAACCATTCATGCCTCAAGCTGGTGATGAGGGTGGCCAGGAACAGCACACCTTCCCTTCTCCATTCCCATCTTGGGGAGTGGGGATGTGTCACCCTGTTTTTTTTAAGTTTTTCTAAGCCTTCTAATGTTTATATTCTTGTAAGAAACTTTCTCACACACTTTCTGTAAATAACTTATTGTTTTGCATTCTTTTATAGAGAAGGAGAAATCTGATGGACTGTTGGTTTGTCCAGTGTCATTGGAGAGGTGGCACTGTCATCCTCCAATCCACTGTCACTTTTGGAAATCTATAAAGTCAAAAATTAAAACCACTCTTTTTTGCCTTAGAAAATGGCGTGTCTGTGTAGTTTTATTTTGTGTCCTATAACAACAGGGATGTGTGTGATTGTTCACAGGGGTTTTCAGACTGGGGAACAGATGAGGATCTGACTCCATGTTTCAGAAGGCTTGATTGATTATTTTATGATATATATTACATTAAAACTATACTAAAAGAATAGAAGAAAGGATTTCATCAGAAGGCTGGCTACGAATAGAAAAAGAAGGAATGATAGCAAAGGCTTGTGTCTCAGACAGAGTCCAAGCCAGCTGACTGTGATTGGCCATTAATTAGAAACAACCACATGAGCCCAATCCCAGATGCACCTGTTGCATTCCACAGCAGCAGATAACCATTGGTTACATTTTGTTCCTGAGGCCTCTCAGCTTCTCAGGAGGAAAAATCCTAAGGAAAGGGTTTTCCATAAAAGATGTCTGTGACAGGGATGCTCTTGTCACCACGCAGCCCCGGGGTTGCTGGAGGTGGAGCTGGTCAGCAGGGTCCTGACCTGGGTGACACAGCCACCTTGTCCCCAGTGTCAGCCTGCGAGTGCCTCAGAGGTTTGGCCACTCAGAGGGACAAACAGAGCAAGCACAAGGACAGGGAGAAGCTTTTGAGAGGGGAAGCTGGGACCAGCAGCTCTGTGAGCAACTGGAGACCAGTGGTGGGCTTGGGGCTGAGGGGCTCATTGAAGGTCTCCATCTCTTCTTCAGCTGCTGTCACCTCCTGAATGCTCCCAGGGAAAGGCAGAATCACAGAATCACTGAATTATTTGGGTTGGAAGGGACCTTTAAACTCATCTACTTCCAATCCTCTCCAATGGGCAGGGACAGCTTTAGAAAAAATCCAGATTGGTCCAAGCCCCATCCAACCTGGCCTTGAACAGATTCAGAGGGGCATCCACAACTTCTCTGGGCTTAGTTTTGGACTGCTGGTTAAGGCCTGCCTGTACTGGGTGGGAAGAACTCAGCAAAATGAGGGAGATGGGATTTCACAAGGTGCCCAGAGCACAGGAACATCTCTGCAGTGTCCATTCCTGCTGTGCTCCTGCCAGCAGCGTCCATGAATGGTCCTGTGCAGCCCCACCTCCCCTCTTCTCATCATCACACTGCCCACAGCCATCCCGCAGACAGCAAACTTCTATCCGTTTCTTTGTTGGGAGGTTTTGAGGCAGAAAGAGGAGATTCTAGATGCCCAAAAGTAGATTTGAGGAAAGACTTGAGCAC
This sequence comes from Molothrus ater, assembly GCF_012460135.2. Lineage (NCBI taxonomy): Eukaryota > Metazoa > Chordata > Aves > Passeriformes > Icteridae > Molothrus > Molothrus ater. The sequence continues at coordinate 2,009,141 of NC_050504.2, read as the reverse complement.
AACTCTCCTGGCCCTGCTGCTCTGACCACTGCTCCCCACTGGTGTCTCCTCCTCTCACCACTGAGGTGCTGAGCGTTCCTGCAGCCCAGACTGGGATGTTTTGCCCAGTTGCAGACTGGGGAGAGCAGCACTGCAGCTCCTCCCAGGGAGCCGAAGGAGCGGCACTGCCTCGGGGCACTCGGTAAATGAATTTAAAAAAAAAAACAGTCAGGACTGATTAGGGAGCTCAGGTTTTGGCTCGGACTCTCTAGAGCCTCCAAGGCATTGCAGAGGCTCAGAACCTCATTACTTCTATATAGTGGATTCAGTAATTAGCTCAGGTCAAAAGTTTACAGCTTGGAGGCTGCTGCTAGGGAGGGAATGGTTCCTCCTGGACATTAGAAGCCAAACTGCAGAAAGCAGGAATTGGCATCAAGGCAAAACAATCAAGGTCTTTGGGATGGGATTGTGCTGCTGTACAGGCTGACTGGACAGTGATGTGCCCTCAGAATGAGAGGGACTGCACTGCAGAAGCTGACAGTATCCTTGTGAAGCTGGGAATTGCCTCCCTGGGTGTGTCCTGGGTTAGCTGAGCCAAAATCCTGCCATGGCCAGAGCAGGGTTTTCCAAGCAGGCTGCAGAAAGCTGCTGCAGGCTCAGCCCTGCCCTGTTCCCTGCACACAGCCCAGCTGAAGGGACCTCAAGCAAGAACTCATCCCAGTGGGACAGGGCTGGCATCAGTTTAAGTAGCCAATCATTGCTTAAATGTTTCTATGTTCCTGATTTCAAATCTTGCCCAAAGCAGCAATTCCACATCTTTGATTCATCTGGCATCCAAAAGCCTTCCAGTGACTGACAATTTTTTATTTTCCAATTTCATCTAATGTCCCCCCACTAATATGTTATGAGACAGGAAAGCCCAGCACCATTTGCTGTTCAATCATTTTGGTTCTGTTTTAAATGATTCACCTGACTCACAGACAATTCATTTTCCTTGTCATGATCAGACCTCTGGGTCTCATCCCACTCTTAGTGGCTTCTGCACCTCTGCTACATCCCATGGGATGCCAAATGCAAATTGCCAGCAACCAGAGCTGGGCTCTGCCATGGAACTGGGGGATTTTCCATCCCAGCCTTTCCCAGGACTCCCAAATCCTGCCCACCTGGATATCACAGGACACCCTGCCTGCTCTCCCCTCTCCTGACTGTGCCAGAGAGAAAGTGGGACAGGGAGGAGGGAAGGGAGGGGCTGAAGGATTAAACAAGACAGACCAGAAAGCTTTGCATTTTTCCCCTAATACTCAGCTATTTAATGACTAGTTTGATGATAAGCATGAAATTAAATAGACAAAGAAAATTCTCTCATGTCTAAGAAGTCAGCAGATAATTAGGCTTTGATGGGGACATTCTGAGGCAGTTTCTGCTTATTTTGTGAGGCTGATTTAATGCAGGGGCTGTCTCAGTTGTCCCTGCAGTCAAGCTCTGCTGATCTCTCCTGGCCAGAGCTCTGAGAGATGCTCAGGCTGGCTGATGCCTCCTTACACAGCTGATTCCCTGGAAGAGCCTTCCTGAACAGAAAAAGCTTTATTTCATTTTCCATTTCCCATGTTCATCCTATTTTAAACTCCATACAGCTCACTTCACCCAGAGCAAAGTTACAGAAAGCTCTACAAGGAATTTGGAATTCAGGTTTGTCTTCTCTCCTTGGAAGGGTAATAGCAGCAGCAGGCCTTCAAGCAACTTTAAACCCAAATTCATTCTTTCTGTACCTATTCACAATTGGAAGGCCTTCATTTCAAGCCCAAAAGTTTTGAAATCCAAAAAAGTTTCAGACCCAAATCCACCAGCTCTGAGAGACTGAGGACCTAAATGAGAAAAGCATCAGGTAGTGGGAATGCACAGCACCCTGGTTCCTCCAGAGGCAGCCAGAATATGAGCACTCCTGAGTGTCAGGAATAAAAACATCCCTTTTCTCCCATGGAAACACTCCTAAGGATATATTATGCTTTTTTTTTTTCAGGAAAATGCTGGTTTGTTCATCCTATTTTAAACTCCATAGAGCTCACTTCACTCAGAGCAATAGGAACAAAAAGCTGTTACAAGGAACTTGGAATTCAAATTTGTCTTCTTTCCTTTAAACCCAAATTCATTCTTTCTGTACCTATTCACAGGTGGAATTCCTTCATTTCAAGCCCAAAAATTTTGAAATCCAGAAAATAATCAGCTCAAAGTTTCAGACCCAAATCCACCAGCTCTGAGAAACTGAGGACCTAAATGAGAAAACCTGGTTCAGGTTTCTTAAAACCTAAAGGGCACCCTGGTTCCTCCAGAAACAGCCAGAATCTGAGCACTCCTAAATGTCAGGGAAAAAAAAAAATCCCTTTTGTCCCATGGAAACACTCCTAAGGTTGTATTATGCTTTATTTTCAGGAAAATGCTGGTTTGTTCATCCTATTTTAAACTCCATACAGCTCACTTCACCCAGAGCAATAGGAACAGAAAGCTCTACAAGGAATTTGGAATTCAGATTTGTCTTCTCTCCTTGTGAGGGTAAAAGCAGCAGAAGTGTGAGGAGCAGTCTTTCAGCAACTTTAAACCCAAATTCATTCTTTCTGTACCTATTCACAACTGGAAGCCCTTCACTTCAAGTCCAAAAATTTTGAAATCAAGAAAATAATCAGCTGAGATTATTTAATAGTGATCAGACCCAAATCTACCCGAATTTTCAGACCCAAATCCACCAGCTCTGAGAGACTGAGGACCTAAATAAGAAAACCTGGTTCAGGTTTCTTAAAACCTAAAGAGCACCCTGGTTGCTGCAGAGGCAGCCAGAATCTGAGCACTCCTAAGTGTCAGGGGGAAAAAAATCCCTTTTCTCCCATGTAACACTCCTAAGGATGTATTATGCTTTATTTTCAGGAAAATGCTGGTTTGTTATGGCAACACTTCAAGCCAAAATCACAAACACAAGCTGTCTCCAAAGTAGGAGCCATGAAATCAGAGGTGACCAGGGCTGCCAGCAAAGTGAGGCTCATCAGGCATCTCCCTGGGTTTTGAGAAAAAGTTTTTATCATTGCAGTTAAAATGTTGGGACTGGATCCAACTCAGTGCTAAATTCTTAATTCTGGCTGTCCACAAGGTTTCTTTGTCTTTACAGGTTAGAGATTAGCACGTATTTTAATTAAACCATGTTTCTGTTTTGACTGAAATACAACAATAATCACAATAACATTAATAGCAACAAATTGTTGTTATTATTTTTATTGTTATTAGAGATTAGCATGTAATTGAATTAAACCATGTTTCTGTTTTGACTGAAATACAACAATATTAATAACATTAATAGCAACAAATTGTTGTCATTATTTTTATTATCATTATACCTCTCTTCAGGCCTAAAGTGAAGCCTCTGCTTTGTTGCCATATCCAATCCCATACAGTGAAAAGCTTTAATGGAGCCATAAGCCTAATCTTAAACATTTAACTCTGATACTGAGTCAGATCTTGAGCTCCTTGTTCAGTCTTGAGTGTGGCAAAGCTCTCCCTGAGCTCTCTGCAGCTTTGTCAGATCCTTTAGGATCTTTCTCCTAAGTATTTTCCTTTTCCCTCCTTGCTGCCAGACATAAAGCACCATCCCGATGTGCTTACCATCCACCAAGTGAAATTTAAATGACAAATCTGATAGACCCCGCTGAAAAATCAAACTGACACTCCATGATTTCTGCTTTGATCACAATATATGATGGGAAAAATTCCAAATCTTTAAAAACCTGCCCCACAAAGGCAAAAAAAAAAAAAAGCCATTAAAACCTATTTCCTACTAAGCCCTGATCTCAAATACATTTTGCTGTTTATTTTTGGAGGGAGAAGACCAGCAAACTTGACAGTGCCCACAAGGAATGTCCAGCTGCCAGCAAGAGCTGCTGAGGCTGCTGGAGGAGTGATGGGAGGCAGGGTTCCACTCCTGGAATGCAGGAGAGCCCTGAGCATGGCCTGCAGCTATGCAGAAACCCAAAGCTCAAACATCCCATGGAAAGGTTAGCTTTTAATGGATGCTAAATGTTTGGGGAGACCTTTGACCAGTGCTAATACTGCAGCTGACTGGGCAGGAGTGGGGAGTGAATGACCTGCATTAGGCTGGGCTGCTCATTTAGTGAACAAAAACTGTCAAACCTCTGCTTAACCCCCCTCCCCAAGCCCTCCTGCCCTCAGGTGCTCCCTGGACAGGTATGGACGGGGTGAGAGCTGCCTTTGGGTCACCCTTGCTCTGTACAACCAGCCCAGAGCACCATTCTGAGGTTGGAGATGGTGCAGGGATACCTTCAGATGCTTCCAGAAATTCCTTTTTACTTTAATTTTCCTTTTTTAATTTAATTTATTTTTCCTTTTAATTTTCCAAGCATCCAAATTTGTTTCATCCCTGGACGTTGTCCTCTGCTCTGGCAAAGATAAGAAAGCAGCAAGTGTGGAGGATTTGGTTCCTGACCTGTGTCTTTCTGAGGAAGGCATCAATGGGGACATTTTTCTTGCTGTGTCTTAGAATACAGCACTGGGCTCAAATTCCTCTGAGAATCTCACACTTTAGGGTGTATTGTATTTGGGTATGGACGGGGTGAGAGCTGGATTTGGGTCACCCTTGCTCTGTACAACCAGCCCAGAGCACCATGCTGAGGTTGGAGATGGTGCAGGGATACCTTCAGATGCTTCCAGAAATTCCTTTTAATGTTAATTTCCCTTTTTAAATTTAATTATTTTTCCTTTTAATTTTCCAAGCATCCAAATTTGTTTCATCCCTGGACATTTTCATCTGCTCTGGCAAAGATAAGAAAGCAGCAAGTGTGGAGGATTTGGTTCCTAAGGAAGGCATCAATGGGGACATTTTTCTTGCTGTGTCTTAGAATACAGCATGGGCTCAAATTCTTCTGAGAATCTCACACTTTAGGGTGTATTGTATTTGGGTTTTCCCAAGATGAAGGAAGGAAGGATGAATCCCAGCCTGGCACAGCAGCAAAGCACACAAAGATCTGGACAGTGCATGCAGAATGATAAAACAGGACAACACATCTGGCTGGGAACAACTAAAGAGGCTTTTGCATCATCATTCCCAACAGTGGCATTGACAGTCTGGGAAAATGTGGGCAGGAAAAGCAGAAAAATCAGCTGAACCTGGAGCAGGCTGGCTGAGATGCAATCCTGCTGCCAAGGGCTGGTGCTGATGGAGGAAGCCAGAGTGAAAATGAGCTGGCAGGCACTCCCTGCAAACAGGACAAGCTGCCTGCTGCAGGCTGTGTGGAGCTGAGAGCAGGAGGAAGCTCTTGTCAGTGCTCAGTGCCCCTGGAACACTGGCTCCAGCTGTGAGCTGCTGTAGGAATGTGCTTCTTGTTGAGGGAGTGACAAAACCATTTTTTCTTTCTTTAAAACTTAGAAGTTTCTCTTTTTGATTAAGTGAAAAAACTTCATAGCACTCAGGGGACTTCACTTTAGGATAGCTAATTGGATAAGACCTAAAAAGTCTTATTTGAGCAATTTACTAGAAAAAGAAGAGAACAATGAAACTAATCACTTTTGTGAGATGTTTTACCAGGAGCAAGAACCTCTTGCACCTGAATCAGTTTTTCTCTGTAAAGAATTTATATTGACTTTTATTAAAACCTTTTTGTTTCCAACACTGCCACAAGAGCCATCCTGCTGATTTTATGCCTTCTGAAGTAGCTGAGATATCTTGGGTGTGAAATAGATCTCCAAAAGCTTATAAGACCTAACTCAAAGAAACTCCTATTTCAAGCTGCCAGTTCAGAAACAAAGGGGAGAAACTGCAGAGGGACCAGGCAAAACAACCCAGATGGTCAAACCTAGGGTATGTGATTTGCCAGGAGAGGCAGAGGGAGAGGATGATGAGGCAGAGAGGTGGAGGGAAGGCATCAGCTCTTCTGCTGGGCAAAAGGAGACTGAGAATGCCTTAGAGCAGCCTGTGACCTTTTGAAGTGCCAACACACCAGGATGGCAGAGCCAAACTCTTGTCACTGATGCCAGACAGCACAGGAAGGGTCAACAAACACAAACTGGAGCTTAGGAGGTTCAGGTTGGGCATTAGGAAATATTCACTGCCCTTGGGCCCATTGCCAAGGGAGTTTATCCCCCAGAATTTGCAGGGTCCAGCTGCACAAAGCCCTGATTTTCCTGATCTGGTCCTGGCCTCATCCTGCTCCAGGGAGGGCTGGGCTGGAGATTTCCAAGGGTCTCTTTCCACCAGCACTGTTTTGTTCCTGTGGCTCAGTTTCTCTGGGGGTTGCTTTCCCATGGATGTGCACTGTTCCCCAGGCTGCCACTCTCTCATGCAGGTGATTGTTTAACACTCTTGCAAGGTTTCCCACACACTCTCCATGCAAGATCTCCCACCTGTCACATTAGACCTCAAAGAAGCTACTAGAACAATGGGGGATCACCAAGCCAGGTAAGGCCATGGGAAGGTCCATGACAAGGACAAGGAAAGTCCAGAACAAGGAGAAGGAGGGTCCATGACAAGGACAAAGGTCAGGGACAAGGACAAGGACAAGACAGTCCATGACAAGGACAAGGAAGGTCCATGACAAGGACAAGGAAAGTCCATGACAAGGAAGGTCCATGACAAGAAAAGAAAGGTCCATGACAAGGACAAGGACAAGGAGGGTCTATGACAAGGATAAAGAAGGTCCACGACAAGAACAAGGAGGGTCCATGACAAGGAAAAAGAATGTCCATGACAAGGACAAGGACAAAGAAGGTCCATGAAAAGGACAAGGACAAGGAAGGTCCATGAAAAGGACAAGGACAAGGACAAGGACAAGGACAAGGACAAGGACAAGGACAAGGAAGATCTAGGACAAGGACAGGGAAGGTCCATGACAAGGACAAGGAGGGTCCATGACAAGGACAAAGAAGGTCCATGACAAGGAAGGTCCATGACAAGAAAAGAAAGGTCCATGACAAGGACAAGGACAGGAAAGGTCCATGACAAGGACAAGGAAAGAAGGTTCATGACAAGGACAGGGAAGGTCCACGACAAGGACAAGGAGGGTCCATGACAAGGTCAGGGAAGGTCCATGACAAGGAGGAGGGTCCGTGACAAGGACAAGGAGGGTCCATGACAAGATGTCGAATATCCAGGTGGAAGGAAACACAGACAGCTGTGATCTCCACCTGGGGGAGGGTGATGATGGGTGGAGGCAGCCACTTGAAGGTTCCATGGGTGGGAGGAGAGCACCAAAGGCTGATGGAAAGGCCCCCAGACAGGCTGAGCAAGGTCCAACAAAACTCTGCCTCTGTCTGCGTGCTGATGGCACATCTGACATGAAGCAGGCTGGCACAAAGTTAACCAATCAGCCCCGTTTGAGCAAACCTGAGCTGGCACAAGAAGTTTATTCCAGCTCAGCTCCCTGAGTGGGGAGTCTGGATCACTGAGAGCCCTGCAGTCAGAATTAGCTATCACTGAACTGCAGTTGTAAATCACAACCTCCCATGGATGCCTTCCTTTCAGAAAAAACAAGCATCAAAGGATTCTCTCAGGAGCTTCCCCTCCTACTCCTTCTATCTCATTTTTCAATTTGAGGGAAATCATTGTATGGTAATTTCACCTCCCTCCTCTCAGTTCCTTCCATTAGGCTGATGCCTTTGGACATTGCTCCAGTGGCAGTGAATATGCAAATGCCACTTTGTTTGTCTTGCCTTGGGACAATGAAGGCTTTGAAATGTAGATGTGGGAGCTTCAATTTGTCTTGCTAAGAACCTACTTTCTCTTTAACTCTTATGTTTTTATACAATTCAATTGAAGGACTCTTTCACTCTCACTCCCAGCTAAGCCATTCACCCTCATTTAGACACAGTGCAATATATTTCATCTGGTCTCTGGTTTTGTTTGCTGAACTGCATCACAAATTAGGTGTTTTTAAAAGCTGTTTCATTCAATCCTGGGCAGCATGACAGCTGTCTGGTTTTTCCCAGAATTACACAAAGTGTAATATATATACATATAATTATATAATAGAATATAATAAAATAGTATAATATAGTACACATTATATTTATTTATATATATTTATTTATATAGTATATATTATATATAATATAGTATATATTATATATAATATGGTATATATTATATATAATCTACTATAATATAGTAGATATTATATATATTACATATTATATATTTATTATATATCATATTTATATACTATATCTATTTAAATTTTCTATATTTATTGTTTATATTTATAGATTATATATTTATATGTGAATATATATATTTAATATCGTATATTATATGTATTTAATAATATTATATTATTAAATATATTTATATATCTATATCAGTATATATTTATATTTATATATTTACATTTCTATATATTTATACTATATAATATAGTATATATTCTATTTATTTATAGTATATATAATACATACTATATTATATGTAAATATATAATATAGTATATATTATCTATTTATACACCCTGTGCATCTCTCAGCTGTATTTAGTTGTACATTACAGTTAAATACAGCTGAGAGATGCACAGGGTGTACAGAGCCCTCCTGGTTTAGACATGAGGACATGAGATTGTCAAATCTCAATCAAGCCCAAGATCCTTTTAGCTCAGTGCTGTGTCCCTGGCTCTGCCCAGGTGAAATCCCTAAGAGAGGTGACAGGAGACAGTTCATTAGAGAATGAAGCCAGTCAAAGGTGTAGCAGGAGGTATTTGTGTTGTGCTTTAACCCAAACGGCAAATAAACCCCCCAGAGCCTCTCACTCACCCCACACACACCCCCAGCAGGGAGGAGAATGGAAAAAATAAAAAACTCATGGGTTGAGATAAGAACAGATTAATAATTGAAACAAAATAAATGCAATCAATAATAATAATAATAATGATAATAATAGTAATGAAAAAGGGACAAAGGAATAAAACCCAACAAAAGCCAGCAGTGCACAGCACAATTACTTATCACCCACTACCCACAGCAATCATCAGCTCCTGGGCAGCTCCCCCAGTTTATATCCTGGAAATGATGCTCTGAGGTGTGAAATATCCCTTTGGCCATTCAGGTCACCTGTCCCAGCTCTGCTCCTTCCCAGTTTCTCCAGCACCTGCTTGCTGGCAGAGCCTGGGAAAGAGAAAATACTTGGATTTGAGGTAAGCACTGCTCAGGAACAGCTAAAACATTGCTGTGTAATCAATATTATAGAAGTTACAGCTGGTGACTGAGCAGGGTGAGCCCAGAGTCCAAAGTGGCCCCTGTGGAAGAGCTGGGTGCAGATGGGATGGAGGAATCTCTCCACACCTTCATTGTGAGCCCTCTCAGGGGGTCCCAGCAGAGCCAGGGGAGCTTCAGGGCTGTCCTGAACACAACTCTGCCCTTTCTGCAGCTCCTTCTCCTCTCTGGTGAATGGACACCTGCTGCAGGGGCATTTCTGCTGCTAATTCCCAATGACCTGCTGAGAAATGCCAAGACAATTTGGGGTTTCACTCTTGGCTTTGAACCCCCTTCCTGATTCCTGTCCCAACCTGGCTCATGGTTTCAGTGCTGGCCCCACGGCCTGTGACCCCAGAGGGGCAGAATTCAGCCTCACTTCTTTGCCCTACCATTGCCTGTTGCCTGATCTATCACCCCCATGTCCTGCTTTGTGGGCAGCTCCTCAAAAATGCTGGAGTTGGGATTGTGAGTGACTGAAAACCCCAAATCACACATTGCACAGTTCAGTTACCACTCCTTGAGGCCCTCAGAAGTTTACAAAATGACCCACGAGCAGATTTCCAGCACAAGTCAGGACTGGGGGAAACAAAAACTGCAACAGGAAGCAGAAAAAATCTGACAAGTAAAAACGGCTTTAGATTAACATACAATAGCAGATTCTTTCCAAAGATAATTTAGGGAAAGTTTTCATGAGGTTGTTATCTTTTAATTTCTTGATACATTTGTTCACCGTTGCTCCAAGTTCTCCAGGATTTAAGGATGCTTGAAAAACATTCCTGAAAAGAAAAGGAAATGCTCTGTATCTCACAGTGAAATTACAAAACCTCTTAAATATACTTTCAAGAATAGAAACAGCCTTGTTAAAAGAATGAACTGCCAGTGCACTGAAGGGTGAAATGCAATAGGAAACTGACTTGATAAAAGGATAATTCCAGTAAATGAATAACACTTCCCTTGTATCACACAAAATACATAATGCTCAGCTGATAAAAATAGCAACGGCTGCAAATGTTCTGAGCAGCTTTTCTGGCAAACTCGAGTGGGAGCCTGTTGAGAGGAAGCTTTACAATCAGTCCAGATGAGGAGCAAGTGCCTTGATGCAAAGCAGTCCTAGATGATCAGCAGAGCTATAAATTGTTTGAATTAATGTCATTCTTGCTGTTGAAGACATTCATTCATTAATGTCTTAATGAAGGGGAGGGTGCAGGTGAGTGTCCAGGGCCTGACACTGTGGATGGGATTCAGATCCTTTCTGGAGCTGGGAAGTCAAGGATCAGCCAGTGATCCAGTAAAACCTGGGCTCTGCTCATGCTCAGAGAAGGGAAAAGGCTCAGAGCAACTCACATGGCAATTCTTAGGGAGTGTTTGTCCTTGTGGGCCTGATTCTGCCACCAGCCAGAAACAGAGCCCAGAGCTCAGGTGGGGCCACTGGATGAGCTGAGGAAGCTCTGACAAAGAGCCCTGACCATGTCACAGAGCCACAGAACCAGAGAATGTCCTGGGCTGGACAGGACCCACAGGGATCACCCAGTGCAGCTCCTGCCCTGCCCAGACACCCCAAAAATCCCACCCTGGGCATCCCTGGGAGTGGTGTCCAAACCCTCCTGGAGCTCTGGTCAAGGCCAGGACCATTCCCTGGGGAGCCTGGGCTGTGCCCAGCACCCTCTAGGGGAAGAACCTTTCCCTGGTATCCAACCTAAACCTCCCCTGGCACAGCTTCATGTCAGGACCCCTTAGGAAGGATCCCTGACTAAATGGCAAGTCTTGAAATGGATTATCCTTGAAGTTCTTGCCAACAGGAATGGGGAGTGCCACCTTCACTTCATGACTGTAACCTGATTCCAGGTGAATCTTGTGCTCTGCTCTTCCCTTTCTAATTGCCCAAAAATGGCTGTGAACTTGAGGCTCAGTGGAAAGCTGTGGATGGGGTGTGCAGCACATCAGTGAGCCAGCACTGCTGCCCCAACCCTCACAGCTCCAGACAGGGCCCAAAGTGCCAGAAACACCATTCCCCTGCTGCCTTCCCCTCAGGTTCTGAAGGCTCAGACAGTGGTGACAATTTGTGGGCACCCAAAGCCAGCTATGAACGTGGTCCCTTGGTCACAGGAGTCAGAGCAGACCTGTTAATGCTGGACATGAACACAGGTGGCCCTGCAGAGGAGGAAGGTGTGGGAGCTGCCTGCCTGAATCACCACTGAGACTGACTCCAGTGTGTTCAGAAACATGGGATTAACCCATCCCACTAAGCACACCCCAAATGGAAAGTGTTTTCCTGATCCTGTGAAAATATTTGTATTCCAGTGAGGACCAAGTTGTATTCCAGTGAGGATGCACATACTGATTTTAGAGGCTGGAGACTTTAGGAATGAGCATGGCAAGCAAGGGGAACATTCAATCCTCCCACCTTGGAAGAGGTGTCCAGGTCCTACAGTAAATGTCCATGGCCTGGAGCTGGCAGGTGTCAGGCACTGATGGGACAGTGGCCAACACTGTGCCACGCTGTGTGGGCACTGAGGCTGAAGTGAGGAAGATGAAAGCTCTGTCCTACCAGAAACGTCTCTTTCAGCACAGCCAACCTCTGCAAAACTCTTCTTCGAGCTGCTCCCTTGGTGGCAGAAGCAGCTGGAGCCCTTCTGAGGTCAGATAGTGGAATTTTAGCTGGAGGCATTTTTTGTCTCAACAGAGATGCCGCCGGTTTGTTCGGCTGAGAGATCTAAAGTGGAGGCCGCTGCAGCAGAAATCCACTTGCTTGGGCCAACCTCTGCCCACCCACCCACCCTGGAATGACTCCAACACACTCCCCTGGACCCCCCAGCTCTTGTTTAATCTTTAATGCACCTCCAGTCGCCCTGGGCTGGACAGCACAGCGAGATAGCAGTGATGATTAGCTGCTGACCCCTGGGCTGAGCTGGGCACTGGGAAATGCTGCTGACCCTGCGTCGATCCCGCCGTGTCCTGCGGGCAGGAGGAATCATTAGTGCTCCCATGGAGGGGCCTGCAGAGCCTCTCACTCTGCTGGCTGCAGGCACAGCAGACCTGTCCTACCTGTTCTTGCTGCCCTGGCTCTCACTTGGGCTGGTCTGAGGTGTCTGGTGGAGTCAGGGATGGGGGAGGGATGCAGCAGCGTGCCCTGTATGAGCCCCCCATCCTGCTCTCCCTGTGCCACCCAAAGGGAACCAGAACAGCTGTCCTGCAAGAAACAACACCTCAGAGATCCCTGAAGACACCTGCACCGCCCAACTCCTGCCATCTGCACCCAGCTTTGGTGCTGGGATGGAAATACACACAGGGAGGGAAAAGGATCAGGAGCATGGCCCCACCAAAGAGGAACAGGAGAGCCATGGCCTCACCAAAGAGGAACTTCTCCAAAACTGAAGAAACCCAAGATGTGGGGTCGAGCATCATTATATGTGACAAAAGGTGGGGTTGACAATGACATCCTGCTCTCCCTGTGCCACCCAAAGGGAGCCAGCACAGCAGCACCTGCAAGAAACAACACCTCAGAGATCCCTGCACTGCCCAGCCCCTGCCATCTGCACCCAGCTTTGGTGCAGGGATAGAAATACACACAGGGAGGGAAAAGGATCAGGAGCATGGCCTCACCAAAGAGGAACTTCTCCAAAAGTGGAGAAAGCCAAGATGTGGGGTCGAGCATCATTATATGTGACAAAAGGTGGGGTTGACAATGACATCCTGCTCTCCCTGTGCCACCCAGCCCATGCCAAATGGAACCAGCACAACTGTCCTGCAAGAAACAACACCTCAGAGATCCTGCACTTGCCCAACTCCTGCCATCTGCACCCAGCTTTGGTGCAGGGATGGAAATACAGGGAGGGAAAGGATCAGGAGAAGCACGGCCCCATCAAAGAGGAACTTCTCCAAAAGTGGAGAAAGCCAAGATGTGGGGTCAAGTATCATTAAATATGACAAAAGGTGGTGTTGATAATGACAGTGAGGGAACTCAGATCAGACAAGGCAGCAAAAAATAGCAAAAGGAACAGATGTTGTGGCAAACGTGAAATAAGGGAACTTCTCTCTTACTATTGAACAGAACTAGTGAACATTTGGGACAAGAGAAGAGGTTGGGAACCCAACTGTAGAAGAAGAAAGTAGAAAGAAAATGAAGAGATGAGGGAGCTTAAAGATAACTGTGATCATGTCCCATGGGCTGGACACCAGCAGGGCAAAAGCTTTTCCTTATTTTAAATTCATCCTTAGATAATTGAAAAGAATAGTTTTATACTAATAAGCAATTATTATTTATAATATTAAATAACTTTTATTTTAAAATTACATCCTAAATAAGCTAAAGACAAATTTCCCTAAGGGAAATGATTTCTCTAAGAGCAAGCAATGAGTTCACAGCATTACTGAGAATGTGTTTTGTGCAGGTTCTATCCAGGGTACTGCTCTGGGTGGGGATCACACCTCAGTTATGATATAAGGATGGCATAACATGGCAGGAAGAAACTCCCCAACTGAAAATATCATTCCAAACATCAGGGGAAGGAGCCTGGAGGAACAAGGACTTTGTTGTGAGAGATTTACTGAAATCGTGCGTGGCAGCACCAACATCAGTGACACCCAAATCAGTTAATTGGCTGCTGAGACAGAAATAAATGCATACCTGGAAATGGTCCTGGGACAGAAATGAATACCTGGAAATGGTCCTGCCCACATCAACCTCAGGCACACAGGCCTGGCATGGCAGGGGGACATTTCCAGCAGGTGTCAGACCCAGGAGAGGACACATCCAACAAGGTGAGAGCACATCCCAGGGCAAGACTGAGCCTCTGAGGATATGCAGGGCACAGCCTCTGATTCACTCAATAATCTAGGGTTATTTTATAATATAATATAATATAGTATATTATTATAATATATATAATAATCTCCCCACTCAGTCCTGGTCAGATCAATGCCACATCTATGTTGTCACCCACAGGAAAGCCAGAAGTGTAAATCCCATGAGATAAGTGTGGCATGGGTGCTCCTCCAGGTATGTGGTTTACAATTGCTTCTGCTCCGAGTTGAGACAAGTTTGGGGTTTTTTATCCTTCAGAAATCAGTTTCTGAGCTGCAGGAGTTGCAGTGGCAGCTGATATTGTGAGTCAGGGCAGAAGCAAGTGTGTTCCTCCAGCAGAAGTCACTCAGGGTTTCTGTGCCCATCACTGGAAATTTCTTCCTGTCACAAAGACAGTGAGAGGCATTTCCATAAAGCAACTTTAGCAGGACATTCAGTTCTGTTTTAGGTGTTGGGTGGGGGTTCTTTTCTCTAACTGGAATGACAGAAATTGCCTAGATAACTGTAGAAACTCTTTCACTGTTATCTCTGCTCAAGCCACAGGCTTGTCTTATCTCTCCCCCAATACCACACTATGAGCTCCCTGGACTTCTCACCCCTTCCCTATATTTTTCCTTCTCAATATGTCCTGAGGAATCCAATCAAGGCTCCTGCAGGAATTTGCAGCAGCACATTCCTTTTCCATCATCATCTGCACTTTTGAGAAAAGCTCTTCTCTTATATATATCTCTCCTGACAGAATATGAAACCACAAGTATTTTCAGCTGAGACAAAGAAGGCAGAGAGGGCTGTAATCCAACCTGACAGCAAGGTTATTAATTGGGGAAGGAGAGGTTGAGCAGAGATTGCTCAGAGAGATCTAAGAAATGGCAGAAATGTGGGGAGGGGGCTCTCAGGTGGTTCTGGGCACTGTGGATGGGCTGCAGAGCCTCTCACCCACAGGACACCCAGCAGTCCCCAAAGGCAAAGGTGGGAGCAGAGATAGGAGACCACACAGGGCTGGAGTGCACCCAGTGCCAGCATCTGCTTTCCTTCAGAGCCCGCCCTGCCTTTGATCCAGGGGAAAAGGGGGGCAGGAACCCTTTGCATGATGTCTTGGAGGGATTTTGAGCAGCACAGGGCCCTTTTCCTGACAGGTGCTCAGTGCTCTCTGGGGGCAGGTTTAGGATCTGGGGGCAGATTCAGGATGTAGGTGTAGGTTCAGGATCTGGGTGCAGATTTAGGATCTGGTGAAGGTTTAAGATCTGGGGCAGGTTTAGGATCTGGGGGCAGGTTTAGGATTTGGATGCAGGTTTAAGATCTGGGGCAGGTTTAGGATCTGGGGGCAGGTTTAGGATTTGGATGCAGGTTTAGGATCTGAGGTAAGGTTTAGGATCTGGGGGCAGGTTTTGCCATCATTGACTGGGTCAGGATCTCCATATCTGGAGAAGCACCCATGCCACATTTATCTCATGGGTTTTACACTTTCTGACTTTCCTGTGCAAGATAACATAGATGTGGCATTTACTTTTTAAAATCTCATTTCCTGATTATTTAAAATATCATTTCCCAGTATCTCAGACATATTTTCATGTGAAGTGTTGTCTTTCCATCTGGATCTGTGCTCCCTGTAAAGGAGGGATATTTGTTTTAACTCCTTTTGGGCTTGCTTTGCTAACCTGAGACAACAATTGTTCCACTTCTCAGCCTCAGATTTTGATACTGGAATAGGCTGAACACCTGTAAAACAACAATTGTTCCACTTCTCAGCCTCAGATTTTGATTTTGTCACAGGTGATGGAGAAATAAGAGAGCTGCATTCAAGGCTGGGGACCTGGTGAAGAAGATATTGAAGGGTCTGCAGGGTGCTGGCATGGCATGGATGGTCCTCAACCATGATATTTAAATAATTTGGTTGTGATGTAATCCAAAGCTTTCTTTAAAACTTGCTTCTGGTTTTTAATTACACAAGATTATTTGGGTCTTCTGCAACTTTTGCTGATAATAATTTACACCAGTCCCATCACCCATAGGAACAAACCCTGCCATGAATGTCCCTATTAGAGAATAATTCCCTTGCAATTCCTTATCAGTCACATTTATATTGAGTCATAATGGGCAATCTTTATTTTGGATTTTTAAAACAGAATATGTGCTGTCACTTCACCAAATGAATGACAGAAAGTATCCTTCATACCTAGAAAAAAGCAGCATATCACTCTGAATTGATCAAAGAGGGAGATAAATGGCAGACCTGGAAGAAAGAGATTTCCAGGATCTGTTTATTCTAACAGGGAATGGACAATGTGAGGCAGCAGTTTGCAGCTGAGGCTACACAGATTTATATTCTATCTCCTGTCAGCTTTTCCATCATCTCCTGGGCATCAGTGAAACCAGCCCATGATTCCACAGGACCTCTTCCCCTCCTCCCCACTTCTCCAGTAACCCAAGGTTTGTTAAACATCATTGCTAATGACCCCAGGCTTCCCAGACATCTCCTTTTAACTTCACAGCAGCAAATTACTTGGCCAAAAACACAGGAGACCTGACAGGCCAAGGAACCCGAACACCATCACTGTGGGTAAACAATCTCCACGTTGCATCCTGCTTTTGCACAAAAACAGGCACAGCAAATAATAAGAATTGTTTTTCCTTTCTCTGAGGTTCAGAGAATGTGAAACTCAGAAATATTCTTGGGGAGAATCGTGCCTTGCTTTTCTCTGTGAGGAGAAATGTGGGGCTCCACACTGGGCCCTGACAGGCCAAGCAAACAAAACACCATCACTGTGGGTAAACAATCTCCATATTGCATCCTAATTTTGCACAAACAGAGGCACAGCAAATTATAGGAATCGTTTTTCCTTTCTCTGAGGTTCAGAGAATGTGAAACCCAGAAATATTCTTGGGGAGAATCGTGCCTTGCTTTTCTCTGTGAGGAGAAATGTGGGGCTCCACACTGGGCCCTGACAGGCCAAGGAACCCTGAACACCATCACTGTGGGTAAACAATCTCCATATTGCATCCTACTTTGGCACAACACAGGCATAGCAAATAATAGGAATTGTTTTTCCTTTCTGTGAGGTTCAGAGAATGGGGAGGTTTCCTTTCTGTGAGGTTCGGAAATATTCTTGGGGAGAATTCTGCTTGCTTTTCTCTGTGAAGAGAAATGTGGGGCTCCACATTGGGCCACGACAGGCCAAGGAACCTGAACACCATCACTGTGGGTAAACAATCTCCATATTGCATCCTGCTTTTGCACAAACACAGGCACAGCAAATTATAGGAATCATTTTTCCTTTCTCTGAAGTTCAGAGAATGTGAAACCCAGAAATATTCTTGGGGAGAATTGTGCCTTGCTTTTCTCTGTGAAGAGAAATGTGACAACAGGTGACATTGGAGTTTCGCCTCAGAGGACACAAGGGTGGCCCACCCTGCTCATCCCCAAACCTCTGCTTGGGGGGTGTTGTGTTATCTCTGTAAAAGCAGCCCAGTGGGACATGTCACTGTCTGTCTCACAGAAATCTCATTTTTGACCTTGGGCTACGAGCCCCAGACTGAAGCTCCTGTTCAAACCTGACCCAGCTCCCTCCAGAGCCGAAACGTGAGCCCTGGTGCTGGCAGCTCTGGCTCCTGACATGTGTCACCCCCTCCTGCAGCCCCCCCATCCTTCCTGGGGCCGGGAGGGAGCAGAGCCCCCCGTGCTCCCAACACCTGCACGGGCTGAGGCTCCCAAAGCCCCTGGGCACTCGTGGGGAGCAGCTCGGCTCAGGGGCGGGAAATGCGCTTTAGGAGACTTTTTTTTAAAGAAAAAAACCCTAAAATGTGCTGGTTTCAGGTGACCTCAGGGTGTTTTTAGATAGCAGGGAGGGGATCCTTCTCCCCCTCTCCCAACTCAGTAACACAGAAGTCACAGCCTGGATCAGTACAAGTTACTGATCTTTATTTCCCTGTATTCCATGGTGCTGGGATTGTCCAAGATCAGTACAAGTTACTGATTTTTATTTCCCTGTATTCCATGGTGCTGGAATTGTCCAAGATCAGTACAAGTTACTGATCTTTATTTCCCTGTATTCCACGGTGCTGGAATTGTCCAAGATCAGTACAAGTTACTGATCTTTATTTCCCTGTATTCCATGGTGCTGGGATTGTCCAAAATCAGTACAAGTTACTGATCTTTATTTCCCTGTATTCCATGGGGCTGGAATTGTCCAAGATCAGTACAAGTTACTGATCTTTATTTCCCTGTATTCCATGGGGCTGGGATTGTCCAAGATCTGTACAAGTTACTGATTTTTATTTCCCTCTATTCCATGGTGCTGGAATTGTCCAAGATCAGTACAAGTTACTGATCTTTATTTCCCTGTATTCCATGGTGCTGGAATTGTCCAAGATCAGTACAAGTTACTGATTTTTATTTCCCTGTATTCCACAGTGCTGGAATTGTCCAGGGAAACAGGCAGGTCTGTCCTGACCTCTCCTTTCCCAACCATGTTTCCCACCTTATCTGCACTCATGTCCTGGCTCCTGCCCTCCCTGGGGATCTGTTGTCTCCTCAGCTGGGTGATGCTGCAGTTCCTTAGCCAAGAGGAGCTTGCTGTTCTTGTTCTTTCCCTCTGTTTCCTCCCCTCCATCTCTAGACCTGCAGAATTCAGGGAGTGGATGAAACACCAGAACTGAAAGAGTGGAAAACCAAAACAAGCTTGATTTTGGACAGCAGCTGAATTCTCAATAGGGGACAAGTACCTGTTTCCATCTCCCAGCTCTAGCACCAAGTGACTCTGATGGGAACAGGAGTGACTTTGTGAATATTGACACCAACCCTGCTGACAGCTCTTCCCAACCCCCAAAAAACTGGAGAGAAGGGTGTGAACCATAGCTGTGGCCACACCAGGAGCTGGGAGACCCCCAGCAATCCTCTTTTTCCTTTTTCCAGCTGCCTGTGAGTGAGATCTGGCTGCAGCCCTGCCTGCCCTGCTCACCCCAGCCATGCCCCCGTGCTCCCAAGGTATTTTTGTGCTGGAGTTTGCCTGGGGCAGTGCAATGCCATGAATAACTTCCCTGCTAAAAGCAAGAGGGGATGGAGAAATGGAAGAGGCAGGTGGGTTTTTGGCAAGAGCAGCACAGAGGGAAAGATAAAGAATTTGGGTTGAGGGTGGGGGAGGGAACAGAAACTGCATAAAAAACAAGGGGAGGTAAAGGACATTGGAGGAAAGCCAAATGAGAGCAGGCTGCAGGCAAGAAGGTGGAATTGAGGCAACACCAGGGCATGGATTTGTGTGTCTACAACAGGATCAGATCCATGGCAGGGCCAGAGTAACTGAATTAATGGGCAAGAGCTGAATCCAAGACCTTATGGAGACATCTCAGCAGCGCAGGGTTGTCTTACCCAATTCTTCAACCTGCCCATCCATGGAGTTGTGTCTCCAGACCCACCAGGGTCAGATGGAGACAGAAAAACTCTGCAGAGGAAACACCTGGAGCAGCTGGGGGGATGTGGGGTGGGATGGGGGAGGCACAGCAGAGCTGTTCAGCAGTTTTCCACAGGCATCCACAAATTCTCTGCATAAGCACAGGTCTGTGGAGGTGCAAAGCAGTGGAAATGTGAGAAATCTCATTCCCCATCACATGGCACTGCACCTGGTGCTGCAGCAAATGGCTTCTGGCTCAGCACATGGATCCAACAGCCAAAAATCCACTCCCAGCTGCTTGCAGGGCTGTAGGAAAGCAGTTGGAGCAAAGGTGACAAAATCTAAGGGCTGTGTTGTACATTCAGCTAAAAGCTGAATCCCTCTAGGTAGAATATCTGCAAGGGCTCTGCCAGGGCAGCAGCTGAGCACTTCTAATGTGCCATTTTTGGGACCTTTCCCATGGAGTCTTGGGAGTTATTTCTGCATCCAAAATGTTTCACCGACTGATATTGGCAACATCATCAAGATCTGGTGGATCTGAGGCATCAGGTTCTACAGGCCTGATATCCACTAACCAAGACAAAAAGGATAAGAATCTCCAAAATCCTCCGGAAAACATTTGTAAACCTGGATTAAAAAAGAGCAGAGAAATGTAATTTCACTGGGAAAATACCTTACTAGGAAATGAAGATTGTCAGGAAGTGCAGAAAACTTGGGATGTGAACAAAAGGCATACAAAGATTTCAGCAATTGATATTTTGATGGGTAGTTTCTGTCTCATGTGGCTTCCAAGGTGTTTTACCTACAGCCATTAATATTTCAAATTGCTGGGTCACAGGGGATGCTGTCATTGACATCTTTTCTGAAAAATTCCTTTGCCAGGATTTTTCCTCCTGAGAAGCTGGGAAGCTTCAGCTTCTCCACATTTTGCTACTTTAGAATGTGATTTGGAGAATTGTGAATTGCATTTAATTAATGGCCAATCACAGCCAGCTGGGTCGGACTCTCTGTCATGAGATTTTATTATTCATTCCTTTCTGGCCTTCTGATGAAATCCTTTCTCTCTATTTCTTTAGTATAGTTTTAGTATATAATTTTCATTATATTATATTATATTATATTATATTATATTATATTATATTATATTATATTATATTATATTATATTACATTACATTACATTACATTACATTATATTACATTATATTAGCCTTCTGAAACATGGAGTCTATTCTCATCTCTTCCCTCATCCTGGGGACCCTCAAACACCAGCACAGGATGCTGACAGGAATGTGTTGTTTGGCTGGGAGCTGGCAGAGCTGATCCCTCCAAACTTTCATCCCAGGTTTCCATCAAAGGCTGGAAACCAGAGCCAGGCCAGGCCCAGCAAAGCTGCCAGAAGGTTTCATGCACTTCAAAAATGAGGCCTGGCAGAAACTTTTACCCAAAGCCTTTCAGACAAGTGCAGAAGGAAGGCATTAGCAAACACAGCACAAGTTGCAGAGGCCACTGTCCCAGGCATGGCTGTGGGATTTAAAACTTGTATAAGCTGGGAAAAAGTAGAGTGGAGTTCATTTGTCCTAAACCTTTAGTACACCTCCTGCCTGGGAGGTGCCTCCTTCTTCTGGGCTCACTCAGATTTGCAGCTTGAGACACCCAAGGTTAGGCTGGAAGCCACAGAAATGGTCAGGTTTAGAAAAGAGGAGCCTGAGCACACACAGATTTAGGGTCAGGGATGTGTCCTGGGGCCTGGCTTAGCCACAGCACAACCCAGGGCACAGAAAAGGTTCAGCACAGGGAGCAGAGGGTGGGCACAGGGATCCCAGCCAGATTTCACCCCCACAGGTCACAGCAAGCAGCCCCAGCTGATGTTTCAGCAGCCAGGCTGAGAATGGGGACAGTGGTGAGGGACACACAGCTCACACTTTGCTGCTGTGTTGGATTTACACAATAATTTAGGTAGAATTGTGGAGGAGAGGGAAGAATTGCTTGACTGAGAGCCCCTGGAGATGACATCAAACAGGATTGTGATTTTTGCTGTTTAATAAATATTTCCATTCTATTTATTAAATGTTTCCATTTAATCCATGGAGCTGCTTGCCCCAAAGCAATGGTACTTTGGTCTTTCTTGATGCTGCTGAGAGAAGGAACCTGGCTGGGAAGACACTGATGTGTCAATAAAAGACATTTCCAGCATTTCTTATATTTAAGGTCTGATTTGCAAACTACCTTGTGTTTTCTCATAGAATCACAGAAATTATTTGGTGGGAAGGGACCTCAAAAATCTTTCTGTGTCCAGGGTGCTGCTGCTCTGCTGTGACTTCAGAGAGCTCCCTGGAGTCCCCAGTGCCCGCGGAGGAGGTGGCAGGAATGGCTGGGAGCTGCCACAGTGTCTGCCCCAGCCCAGCACATCTCCCAGAACACAGGACCCAGCCCCAAAGGTCCTGATTCCCTGCACCCAGCAAGGCCAGGGATTTTCAGCGTGGGATTTTCCTGCCCAAATGAGCAGGGATCCCTCTGGCCTGCTTTGCCAGGAGCTCTTTCCCATGACACTTTAATCCCACTGGGACAGTAGCAAGCAGCACCAGGAGGTTTCACTGCACCCACCCAGGGCTCACACAACCCCTTCCACTCAACAACACGAAGAAAACAAATTCATCACATCACCATTCTGCCAGGAACAGATGAGCTCCCCTGGACTGGCACTGGAGAGCCCCTGGGCTGGCACTGGCACTGTAGCATGAGACCAGTCCATTATCTTCAGTCCCTGGGACGGCACTGGAGTGCCCTGGGATGGCACTGACACTGGAGAGAGCCCTGGTGTGGCACTGACACTGGAAATCCACTGGGCTGGCACTGGAGAGCCCCTGGTGTGGCACTGGCACTGGAGAGCCCCTGGGCTGGCACTAGAGAGCCCCTGGGCTGGCACTGTCACTGCAGCATGTGGTGCAGTCCCTCTTCCCTCCCTGCAAAGACTGAGCTGGGGTTCCCCAGCTCCCCTGGGAGAACCTGCAGAGCACAGAGCACCTTGCAGTTGTGTCCTTGAGGCTCAATAAGCTGCTCCAGTTCCATCAGCCCAGTTCCCAGGCTGCACAAGCTGTCACACCCACACATGTGGCACAGCCAAAGGAGTCTTGTTGGTTTTGCTGCTCCAGGAAAGGTGCCACTGACGTGTCCTGGATGAGGTTTGGCTCCTCAAGGCAAAACCACCTGAGCTCAGCCCACCTGGGCAGCCCTCACAGCTGGGTTGGGCATTCCCAGTTATCTCCTGCACAGGATGTGTGAAAAGGAGAACTACAGGAATAACATCACAGTGACTGTGGAGGAATGGGGTGAATCAAAGGGATTTCTCAGGGGTGCCCCCTGAAAGGCAGAAATGAGCATTCTTAAAAAAACAACTGGTATTTATTGACTGACAAGAACACAGCAAAGCAGACACTTGTGCAACACATTATAATTAAAATGAATATATAAAAATTAACACAGGGTACAAGCAGGACTGAAATGCAACTTAAACCCCATAGCACCACTTTCTTTCTAGAGGAAAATACAAGAAATATAAATAACACCCATACTTCTTGTCACACAAGCTATACATCTTGAGGTAGACAAAATTTTTCTTTCCCTTAAAGCACAGACTTTTTTTTTTTCCAAGTGACGTCTTTATTATTTGGCTGAAATTGGCCTCCAGGTCTGACAGGAGGTGCAGAGTGACACTTGCAGGAGAGCCTGTGGGATGGATGAATGGATGGATGGATGGATGGATGGATGGATGGATGGATGGATCATGGATGGATGGATGATGGATGGATGATGGATGGATGGATGGATGATGGATGGATGGATGATGGATGGATGGATGGATGGATGGATGGATGGATGATGGATGGATGGATGGATGGATCATGGATGGATCATGGATGGATGGATGGATGGATGGATGGATGGATGGATGGATCATGGATGGATGGATGGATGGATGGATGGATCATGGATGGATGATGGATGGATGGATGGATGGATGGATGGATGGATGGATGGATGGATCATGGATGGATGATGGATGGATGGATGATGGATGGATGGATGATGGATGGATGGATGGATGGATGGATGGATGGATGGATGGATCATGGATGGATCATGGATGGATGGATGGATGGATGGATGGATGGATGGATCATGGATGGATGGATGGATGGATGGATGGATGGATGGATGGATGGATGGATCATGGATGGATGGATGGATGGATGGATGGATGGATGGATCATGGATGGATGGATGGATGGATGGATGGATGGATGGATGGATGGATCATGGATGGATCATGGATGGATGGATGATGGATGGATGGATGGATGGATGGATGGATGGATGGATGGATGGATCATGGATGGATGGATGGATGGTGGATTTCTATTTCCCCCATAAAACCGACATGCTGGATCCATGACTACCAAGCCCAGAAGTGCAACACACCAGGAGAGGTAATAAAAGCTGGACCAGAAAGTCCACAGTAGGACAGGGACAGGGACAGGGACTAACCTGTGTGAGCAGTGTAGTCCCTGTGTGTGCAGTGAGGACCCTGGTTTGGAGCTATGGATGTTCCCAGGTTATTTGGATTTTAAGTGCAGAGGAAAAGATTCAATCCAAACCAAAACACTCCCAGCAAAGCCTGTGCAGCTCAGACTTTTACCATCAGTAGTCAATGAGGTGCATTTGCACTTGGAAAAGGGTTTTTTTTATAGGCAGGGTATGAGGTTTCAGCTTTGCTGCTGAGAAGATTTCTTTGTCAAGACTTAATGCAATCCCCTTGTCATTCCAGTCATTTACACATACAACCAAATCCACAGGATCTGCAGTACATTGTAAGGTGTGTGGCACAACTGAAAAGTCCAAATGGACTTCCAGATCTTCACAGCCCAGATCTCCAGGAGGTGGCAGAAGAGCTTTGCTCAAGATGATGCTTGGTCTTGGTTCAGAGCAAAATTCAATTCAAGCCTAAGAATATTGAGGGCCAAACAGACCCAAGTTTTACTCCCTGCTCCTGCTGCTGTCAGTTGAATTAAATCACATTTGGAATATCAACCCAACAAAACAGCCTAGACAACTGAATGAAATAAAAACCTCAAAGCCACCACAATATCTGTCCCAAGCAAACTTTGTCCCTCCCTTACCCATGGCACCATCTCTAAAAAAACTCAGTGCTGAAGGACACCAAAAGGATTGACATCAATGTTGCCTCAAACTAAAACTATGCTCAAGCCTTTTCCTAATCCTCAAATTGGGCATTTGTAATTATTTATTTATTTCCCATCAGTGTTCACCATTTGGTTTCCAGCCCTTGAGGCTGGGCTGCCTGGCAGGGGCTGGACATGAGGATTTGCAGCAGGGCCAGGAGGGGCTGAAGGGGGGTCTGAGTTAACCAGAGCAAAGCTGGGGGACATCAGATGTCCTTGACCAGACCTGGCTTAACAGTGAACAACCCAAATTTACTCCAGTCCAGTGCCAAACCTCCACACCCCACTGAGCCCAAACCCACCCCGGGGTACCAGAGAATGAATCATCTCTTCCTCAGATCTTCTCCAGCAGCTCTAAGCCACACAGGACAAAGAATTTCCAAAAATCCCCTTTGGTACATGAAGAAACTTAATTTTCCCTGAAATTTGGTTTTGTCCAGTTCTTATTCAGCAATTCCTGTGCAGCTTTGATAAGAGCAAGAGGACAGAGTGGTGCCTCCTCCACTTGCTTCCCAAGGAATGGGATCCAGCTTTTTCCACTGAGTCCCTGTTTAAATGGGAATGATCCATGTAATGGCATGGGATCCCAAAGGCCCCTCCAAAATTGGGGTATTCCCTCCCTCTCTGGTGCTGGACAAGGCTGGAGGTCAGTGGGGCAGAGGGTTTGGGATCAATAGTTCAGCCAGAGCAAGTTCCCTGCTCACTTCACCCACGATGCCAATTTTAGCTTATTTGGAAGCTTTTTCATTGAGTCCTCAAAATTGAGACTCGTGGGAAGATTTCAACTCCAAAAGGATTAAAAGCAACATATAAATAATAGTTCTGATCTTGGGTATTTAGGAGGTAAAAAAAAGTAAGGCTAATTAAGCCTATTTGCAGTATTATGTCTGTCATAAACTCTTTAATTCAGTTCGAGTCAACTTGAGCCAGAAAAGGGATAAAAAGGAATAAGCCCTTTAAAAGACCTGTAGCTGATGAGAGGGAAGTGGCCTCCAAACAGCCAGTTAATGGCTTGATCTGCTCTGAGACTGCTCTGTGCTAACACTGGAGGGAGCAGAAGTCAAAAACAGCTGTAAAAACCAAAAGGGCAACAAAGTCAAGGTAAAGAGAGTGTGAGCACACGCTCCTCTCTGCGGGGAATTGCTCAGAGCAGCTGTAATGAGGGGCTGAGCTGCCCTGCCCCAGCAGATCCACACAGGCAGATCCCTCACCTCTGAGGAGAGCTCCATCCTATTGGAATTCAGCCCAATTCCACCTATGGATGAGCCCATCTTGCTACCCAAACCAGCATCTTCACCCCTTACACTGCCAGTGAATTTGGATTTGAGTTTTAGGATTCCCATGCTCTTTGCAGCACCAGCCCATCTCCACTCTGGCTGGTTTGTACCCAGAGTAAATACTGCATGTTTGTTACCTCAGGGACAATCCAGAGCTGCTGCAGGATCAACCAGGAAAACCCTGGCGCAGGAAAATGCACTGTCAGAGAGCTGAACACCCAGAGAGGCTGTGCTACAGCCTCCATTTACCTGGTGGCCAGGTCAGGGGGTTCCTCTCTGCCATTCCCAAAACTGCTCCCTAAATCAGCCAAAGGAACTGAGCAGGCTGGGTCTGGTGTGTTCAGCTAAAAATCAAAGGGAAAAACAAGGTTTAAAGTCAGGGGCTCATGACTCTGTAACAGCCTGCGCTCTTTTCCCTGGGTCACCTTCCCTCACCCTGCAGAGGCTGGGCATACCCAGGGGTTGGACACACCCAACTTCTCAGGGCAGGGATTGTCACCCATGATTTGCACATTTTTCAGATGCCCCAGTTCCCGTGGTTCCTAATTCCCTTTCAGAGGCTTTACCTGTCACTGGCTCAGGGCAGGAAAGTGGGATGTGACACACCTCAGGCACCAGGCAGAGTGTGCTGCACGTAGGACAAAAAGGGGATTGATTGATTGATTGATTCATTGGGGAGGAGGAGGAGGAAGAGAGATGCATAACTGGCACCATCAC
Organism: Molothrus ater; assembly: GCF_012460135.2. NCBI lineage: Eukaryota > Metazoa > Chordata > Aves > Passeriformes > Icteridae > Molothrus > Molothrus ater. The sequence continues at coordinate 1,982,501 of NC_050504.2, read as the reverse complement.
CCTGGATCACCATCAATAAATACCCCCTGGAAGGCCAAGTGCTGCAGAGGGGCGACTTCACAGCCCTCAGCTGAGTGCCTATGGCTCAAACACTGTCACTGCAGCAGTTCCAGGTGACCTGGAACAGCAAGGTTAAAACCTGGTTAAAATGCACCTGGAGTCCAAACTACAGACTTGGGAGGTGATGGACAAGAGCTCCCTTTTGAACTGGTATTTCTGAGGCACATTTCTTGAGCCAAAATGAGATTATTCAGCAGTGTGTGGGTGAGGTGGCAGCAGAAAGGGTTCAGCCAGCTCCCACTGGCAATCCCCACTGCCAGAGTCCTTCTGCCCTGGTGCAGGAGCACAGCTGGCCCTGCCACACCTGGGCCAGTCTCTGGTTGTTGCCCTTAATTCTCTTTTCTGCAGGATGCAGGGCACGAAGCCCTCAGTGTCCCAACATCACCACCCCAGTGCATCTCCAGGAGTGCACCTGAGCGGTGCAGAAGGAGGATCTTCCCACACAGGTGAGTACAAGTTTGAATTTGAGGGACATCTGTGACTGCATCAGGGTTTCTGCTGTCCTCACATCCCCTCTGCTCTCTGTCCCTCCTTCCTGACCCCATACCCGACAAAAAACCTCTGGATTTCCCTGCTCATGCAGGGGCTCTCTCCGGGCTGGAGCATCTCAACCCAAGGCTGGACCATCTCAATGCTGAGGTTGGAGCATGTCACACCGAGGTTGAAGCATCTCAACTCTGAGGTTGGAGCATCTCAACGCTGAGGTTGGAGCATGTCACACCAAGTTTGGAGCATGTCACACCAAGGTTGGAGCATCTCAACACTGAGGTTGGAGCATCTCAACACTGAGGTTGGAGCATCTCAACGCCGAGGCTGGAGCATCTCAATGCTGAGGTTGGAGCATCTCAACATCAAGGCTGGAGCATCTCAACGCCAAGGCTGGAGAATCTCAACCTGAGGTTGGAGCATCCCAACGCCAAGGTTGGAGTAGCACAGCACTCATTTGGTGCTCACCTTTGCCCTGACCCCACAGCAGAGAGCCATGTCCCTGTCCCCCTGCTGCTCCCCTGGACTCGCCTCGCCCCTCGGGGCTGTCCCTACTGCTTGCAGCTGTAGACCACCTCCTCCTGCATGCACTGCTGGCACTCCACGTAGCAGCACCACTGCACCTGGCAGTGGCACGAGAAGGTGACCAGGCGGCTCTGGGTGTTGTAGCCCCGGCCGCAGCACATGCTGTCGCAGTTGCCCTCGCGGGAGCAGGTCCTGCCCGCGGTGCCCAGGGAGTATTTGCTGGGCCTGCAGAAGCTGGGCGAGTCCTCCACGTAGACCAGGTCGGTGGGGCGCGGCAGGGCGGGCTGCTTGCCTGAGTGGCCGTGTCTGTGTGGTCCTGCCAGCTCCGAGTGTCCCACGGCGTCGTTGGTGGTGCTGAAGACCTTGACGGCATCGTCGTAGCGCAGCTTCAGGAGCCGCCCGATCTCGTGGAAAGGTGAGAGCTGCTTCCAGCACGTCCGCACCGCGCACGAGCCCGACACGCCGTGGCACTTGCAGGTGGTTTTGAGGCCGTTCTTCACCGCCTGGTGAGGAAGAAGAGTGGTGGTTATTACCTGCCAGGGCCTAGTTCTGGTAGAGGCAGCAGCTCAGGTCACAGACAGCTGCAAGCACTGCAGTTTTATTGGCATTTTTTCTAGGCTACGGAGGAAAAAATGTTAATAATAGTTTTAAAAATGTAAAACTAAAAAAAAAAACAAACAAACAAAAAAAAACCCAACAACCCAAAAACCCAAAACAACCTCCACCAAAGCAAACAAAAAACCAAAACTAAAATAAAAACCAAAACAAAACAAAAACCCCCCAAAACAAACAAACAAACAAAAAACCAACCAAACAAACAAACAAACCAAAAAAAACAGCACAAAAAAAAACCCAAAACAAAAAAAACACACCACAGCAGAGGAAAAGCTACAGAATTGATAGGTGAGCCAGACAGTGGTAGCCTGAGGACAACCAGCTGAACACCAAGTTCTTATTAATTCTACTTGGCGCAGTAGGAGTAGTCAATCATAAAACCGAGTATCTCCAACATGGTGTGTTCCTTTAGGTGTATTCAAGTGAAGACAGTGCTCTAATTAAACAATCAATTTGACACAGTAAATGGATGACAATGATGTGTCAGTAGCCTGTAACCTACAGGTCAAAATGCTCAATCTGATGATCTCCCTGACCCAAACCTGTGACAGGACTTGTTCCATAGCAAGTCACCAGCAGACTCATAATTGATCTCAAGAGTTTCAGTCTTTAATCTGCTTTGCACGTGCTACCAGCTCTAAGCTCCAGCTGTGAACCCCCTGTGGCCCTGGCATAACCCCTGGAGTCATCCAGCTGTGGAGTTTCACAGCTGTCACCGTGCTGTAACTCCCTTCACCCACCCTGGGACCACTAGAGGACACAGGATGTTCCTCTGCCACTCAACATGCATCTCCTCACCCAAGAGCCCAGGAGACTTCCCAGGGACTCTCAGCACCACAAGGCCCAGGACACACAGGTGAACAGGTCTGTTTCATGAGCAGGGCAGTGAAAATCCTTCTCACACACAGGATGGATTGGAAGACTTCCACTGAAAAGTCCCAAACTTCATGCCAAGCCCGCCGAGGCGCAGCTCCTACCTTGATGCCCACATTGGTGTTGTGGATGTCCACCTTGGCCCGCAGGTCTTTGCCGATCCTCTTCTGGCCCAGGAACTTTTTCAGGAACTTGGTGCTGTACTTGAGGTTGTCCCCGCAGACGCCCCACTGCCAGGCCTTGCGGTTCTCCAGGCCCGGGGAGTCGTCGCAGGTGCAGCGCTCCATGCGCCCCGCGCTGCAGGCCCGCGCCAGCGAGTGCGTCAGCGCCGCCGAGGACACGGCGTACAGGAAGGCCGTCTCCTTAAAACCTGCCGGGGACAAGGGTTGCTGGTTGTGGTAAATAGGTATGATTCGTGCTGACAAAACTGACAACGGTAATCAATATCGATGCAGTAATTAATATTTGGAAATTATAAAACAGTTAAAAGGTGTAATGCTGTAGCAGACTCTGTGGAGCTTAGGAGAGCTCCATGGAGGATTGAGACTTAACAGCAGGAACTGCTGAGTCATGATGAGACAGCAAAATAAGCTCCTGTCTTCTACCCCTCGCCCCAATGCTTATCTCTGTAACCTCATAGGTCGCTTTTCCCTAACCCTTACCATTGGACAGGTTTGGGTCCCCCTATACCCTATAAAAAGGGGCTGGTTTAGCCCATTCGGCAGAAGAAGAGCTGTCGCTGGAACCCTTCGCAGACTCCCCAATAAACCATCGCTGTGGAACCACCAGGACCTCTCCTTCTCCTCTCTTGCCTCTGCTTCTGCCTCAGCCAAAGGCGCCCTAGCAAGGCAGCAAAGAGCTGAAATCCTGAGAGAGCTGAGAATCACTAAAGAGCTGAAATCACTGAGCTTGCTCAGGGCAGCCTGCGGCAGCTGCGAGCTGAGTGGGTATCCGGGCACTCTGTCTCCCACAGGGACTGAGTTATCCGGACTGTCCTGCATCGCTCGGTGATAAGGCCAAGATCAGGGCTTTATCATATAATGCTAAGAAAGAAAGGGAGAGGAGGGGTTCCACTCCCCCCCTGCCTTTTCCTGCAGATGTTCAAGGCAGGAAAAAGCAAGAGATAACAGTTACTAAAAATTAACAGAAAGAAGGGAAAATCTGGTTGGGTCCCAGGAAAATGCCAGTTATAAGAGATTTATTGCTTTGATGCTTAAATAAAATATTATGTTAGTCTTGGCTTCCATTGTACTGGCTTGGTGTGCATGTGTAACCCAAGGGTGAGTTGAAGGACATTGAAGAAGAGGAGAGGCCTTCATCAAAAACGACCCCCAAAGACTTGTGCGACCACCAAACTGAGTGGTGGAGCATGCGTGGTAAAGGTGGTGATGAGGGCGGAGGTGGAAGGGGGATGAATCGAAAATGGGAGGAGATGGCATTGACACAGGGCATAAAAGGGGGGAATCTTCACTTGGCAAGCTCGTACGTGAGGTGGCAGGGGACCAGAGCCCTGCACTCCATACCCCACGGTTATCTTTTGCTTATGTGCTATTGTTGGAACCAAATCATCCTTATTTTAATCAAATTATATTGTCAATATTTCAAGTGTATCCAATTTTATATATTTTCTAAACTATTCAATTAAAATTGCTGCTACCTCTAATATATGTTTGGGGTTTTTTTAATGATGGGATAATTGGGCAAACATAACACTGGTGATGTCACGGTTTGCCTCAGATACCCCGGGTTTCTCCCTGATAATTCCCTGCCAGGTGTGTCAGGCATCTCTTCTTCCCCCTCCCCTGCCCTCTGCTGAGCACTGTCAATTTTGGCATTCCAGAAAGGCATGGAGTGACTGGGCAGAATCAAAAGATGCCTCCTACCCCTGTGGGGACATTGGGACATCCAGGTGACTGTAAAGGTGTGTTCTGAGGCTGTTCTCCTCCCCAGAGCAGGATTCCCAGCTTGGCTACAATCCCTGAGGTCATGGTGTGACTATGACATTTTAACCAGGAAGCAAAGTACAGTGGCTGAATGAAAATTTCATGTAGAGACATGAGATCAGACAGGAATAGGAATATTGATCCCACGAGTTTCACAGAAGTTTCAGAAACTCTGATTGACAAAAACCTGACCCAAATGCCAAAATATTTTTATTTATTTATATTTACCTCCTCTCTTTTTCAGCCCTGGGGAAAATCTTAATATTTTCTCTAGAGTTCATTTGCAGGAAAAAAAAAAAAATTAATGGGAAATTTTTTAGCAAGTCTAAAATTTAGGAATTAGTGCAAGAAAGAGAGAGACAGGTGACTGATCAATAGCTCTGAGTGCACGAATGGATAAGATCAGCCAAAATAGAAAAAATTTGGTTTATGGAAGATAGAACACTTATACATTGCATGGAAGAAAACATAGTGAAGCCAACAAATATTCCACATGGGAAAATTCCAAATTCCCTTCCACATCAGAAGGGAAATCTGTTTTCCCCAGTAATGGAAGAGAGAGAGAGACAACCACAGAGACTTGACCTAGACTTGCACTGAGCCCTGCCTGGAGCAAAGGTTGGAAGCCACCTCTAGAATTCACCAAGTCCAACCTCAAATCTCTCCATCATTCTGTTCCCTCAGAGAATTCCCATCCTGCTGTAATAGTGGATCAGAACACTGAGTGCTGAAATCTGAGTGATGTCCACTGTAATCATGAGCAATAGAGTAGGACAAAGAGTTCTCCTGGTGATTGCCAGCAAAAAGAATGAAAAATGTGGCTAATCATGAACGTAATGGAGAGGCTTCATTAGCAGCTTCAATAGACTTCAGAGGAGCTCTTTGGAATTGCAGAATTTTAGATAAAGATCTACCAACAGCATGGATATATGGGGAGAATTGGGGAAATCTGGAGGAGACAAGGAGATCAACCAACAATCTGCTTCCTGCCTCAACATTTTGGTTGCCATAACCCCTGGGGCAATAATTTGCAATTAATCTTGCTGGTTGATGATCCTCTACAAAATTTCTCAGGGTACTCTAAAGATCATGAAAGAATGTCACCAAATCCACCAAAAGTTTTGTCAAAGCTGGAATGGGATGTGGTCAATGCAGGCTGTGGATGGCAGCACGATGCTCACACATTTTCAAAGAGTGCCTGACCCTCTCCAAAGGAGCTAAGAGAGGATAACTGATACCTGAGATCCTAAATCTGCCAAATCATTCCAAATGCTTACCAGATTCCCAACACCCTCTCTGACACGCTGATCCCAGAGGTGAGGAGAGCATTCCAGAGGCCCTTTCCCATGCCATGAGGAGCCAGCAGGCCCCACAGCCCCTGCTAAATCTGACTCTGTGGATCACCACACTGCTCCTGCTATTTCAGATGCTTTGGTTTCCCCATGTTTTCCTGGCCAGTTTTCAGCCCACTGGAAATCAGAGGCCATTGCTGTGGTCAGGCCACTGCAGACAGCAGCAACTGCAGATACCCAGCAGACTTTGAAACGTCTCCTTTCTCCTTCAAACAAAGCTTCAACATCACCAGGCTGCCAAATACTTGTCTGAAAAGTCTAAGATGGCTCCTTCCACTCTGTCATGAGGAGCCAATCACCATTTAATTGTTAATTCACAAAACTAATGAGGGAAGTAAAAGCTGTCCTTCAGCAGAGCAGCTGCTGGAGCTGGATTTTCAGGAGGACACCCCACAAATGGCAGCAATCAGCTCCAAGGAGCACAATTTGGGATCTGAACAGAGGCTGCTCCTGCTATCTCTCCTCCCACAGTGACAACAGAGCTCCTGTCACCATAGACAGTGGGGCCTGGAGCCAATTCTGGGCTCTCAGAGCTTGGGTTGGGGATGGGTCACTGCCCTGACCCCACTGAGGCAGGGACAGAATGGAACCTGAAACTCTCAGTGAAGGGGCAACATCTGGGTGCAGATGTCTCTGCTGGGCAGTTTGGCTGCAAGCATCCAGCACAGAGATGGATTTCAGGAGGCTGCAGCAAAGCAGCTCCTTCTGGTAGGACCTTCCATGTGTCCAAGCCTTGCCCTGAGCTCTCCAGAAGGATTTCTTAGCTCTGCAGCCTATAAATACAGAAGGACTTTTGCTGCAATGCATTGTTGTGTGCTGTGGTGTGCTCCAGACCACAGGGAAAATTTGTAATGGGAGGAGTTTTGCTGTGGGATGACTCTGACAAAGGAAAGATGCTCAGGTCCAGAGTTTTCAATGCTGTAATGAAGGAGTTTGAGTGTTTCAGAGCAGGTGGAGGAGGCATCTCTCTTAAAACAACAGCAAAACTAAAAAAAGATACAGAAATATAGAAAGATTTAGGATGGAAGGACTTTTGAGGCCTTCAGAACAACCTCCTGCTCAAAGCAGGGCTGGCTCCAATGCCAGATGCTCAGGGCTTTTTTGCTCAGAAGAATTTTTTTTTCTCCAAATCTCCCATCATGGAAATTCTGTGTCTGTGAGTCACCACTCCTCTGCTGTACCACCCCTGGATTCCTCATGACAACAGGGAAACCACTGCTGGAAGGTCAGAGTCCAACCAGCAGGAGGCAAAGGAGTGGATTAAGGGATGGAAGGATTGCAGAGCACTCATTTCTCAGCAAGGATTTTGTGAGTGGCTGGCTCTGACCTCTGTGCTAAAGGTATTTATTTCCCCAGATCACTGAGTTGTTTGAGAAAAAATCCTGCTTCACCTGACTTCCAGCAGCCCTTAATGGCACACCCAGGACACCAGAAGGGCATCACTGCTTTCCATGTTTTTATAAAAACACCAACTGCCCCCGTGTAACAAGGTGGCTTGAAATCATTTCGCTCTTTCCGTGGATCTTTAAAGGAGTGGAGAAGGAATGCAGGAGGATTTTGCACGGATCACTGAGGAGTAAGAGGTGTCATAAGTGCCACAGAAAGGTTGCAGACAATGCAAAAGGAGTTTTCCAGTTGTACCCAGAGAACTATCAAGAGCAACAAATGGTGCAGACTGGTAAAATAAATCTGGCATTTCAAGAGCCATAAAACCCTCGGCTTATTTTCTGTTTGTTTGGGTTTTGGCATCTCTGGAAGCAGGAAAAGCACTGATGATCCACATCAGTCACAGAAGTTTGTCAGTTGGGATTGCAAATTGAATGTGGCTTCTCGCCTGGCCCATCTCACTGGGAAGGACCTTTTCCACTCTCTTGCACTCTTAGGACCATTTAGGACTGCTAAAAATCTGTATTTTTCTTCATGGTTTCTCTAGGACCATGGAGGTATCAAATGATTTAAACATTTTTAAAATGCCTCAGCACTACCTGGGTGACAGGGGAGAGTTGCATGATCAACAATCTCCAAGAAAGCTCCAACAAATGTCACAAACAGATCAAAAGTGGCAGCTGAAAGCCATGTTCATGTTCTTTATGAAAGAAACAAGCCCCTTTGCAAGCTAAAGGAAAAATGAGAGCTAATAATTGCTCCCAGCTAAGTGTCCTGTCACACAGGGGCTGCACACAGCATACCTGGCTGTATTAAATCATCATTTGATCCTTAAGATTGTGTAATAAAAGTTTTCAAACACTTATCCCCATCTGCCAAAACAGGTTTGAAATTACAGGTGATATTTTATTTTGTCAGTCAGGAGCCCATGGAAATGTTAAGGCATGCCACTGCCATATAATTAAGTGTTTTCCAGCTATTTGAAGATGAGGATTATTCAATTGTCATTTTCAAGTTCTTTGAGGTTGATGAAGGTGCAGATGTGAGAAAGACACTCAAAATTATCATGAACAGCTCCTTCCACTGCTTGCTAAAAAATTCTTGCAATGAAGAAAATCTGATCTTGTCTGTGCTGACTTAATAAAATATTAAGTTGATATTTAATGTAATAAAAATTGATATTTTTAAAAGGAAACATTAAAAAGTTTCGATCCCAATGTTAATTAAAATTAGCATTGATTTTCATCAAAATTAATATTGGCTTCTTCAGGTCCTTTTTAAAAACATTAAGTGCTCAAAGGACTGAAACTCAATAAATCTGAAGGCTGAAGCTTAGTAAGTGCTAATAGAAGTTATTGAAGGGCTGAAGGTCTGTAACAGTCAGGCTCTGGTTGGATCAGGACAGGTCTGGCAAACTCTATATGCATTCTCTGGGAATTTTTATAAAGAGATAATTTCAGTGTCCATCTTCATTGTATTTTTCTCAAGCATTGGAAGGATTTATTATGTTCCCTTCTACCTCACATCCAGACCTTACAGGACAATTCCTTCATCTAAAGTATTTTGGGAAACAAAAACCCAGCGGGTCTTCTGTCCACTTTGCCCAAATTTCTCCATATTTATGTGAAAGAGTCTTAGGAGAGATTTGTCAACATGCACTGAGATGCCTGCATGCAGATAAAGAGCTTTTTCAAACAGTAAACAGGTTTAAATTTTGTATTTGAGAATAACAGAGGTTTACATACATGAATATCCAAGGCAATAAAGGGATTTTTTTCTTTAACTGACCCTGTGGTAGAAGAGGTTTTACAGCAACTTCTGTGAGCCAGAGAGGAGTTTGAGAAGAGGATCCACGATTACCTGTGAAAGAATTTCCTACCAAGGTTGTTGACCAAGAAAGAAAGAAGGAGAAATAAGAGAAACCTGCAACTGCCCATTCCAATGAGCACTTTGTCTGAATAAAGTGAGTAAAGTGTAAACTTGAGTTTTCTAAGAATATATAAAAAGCATGCATGCCATAATAAAAACAATTTGGAGCCTTCTGAAAATGGAGTGTGGCTTTGTGTTGTCTCCATCTCTACCACGACCTCGTGTCAGATTTACTTTGGGACACCCTGGGGGCTGCAGCCAGAGTTTCCCTGGACACCAACAGTGGAAGAGGTTTTACAACAACTTCTGTGAGCCAGAGAGCAGTTTGATGAGAGGATCCATGTTTATCCCTGAAAGAATTTCCCACCAAGGTCCTTGACAGAGAAACCAAGAAAGAAAGAAGGAAAAATAAGAAAATTCAATTCCCTATTCCAATGAGGACGTTGTTTGTCTGAGTAAAGTGAGTAAAGTGTAAACTTTTGAGCTTTGTAAGAATGTATAAAAAGCATGCAGTTTGCAAAACCAGTTTGAACAGTTATGAGCTTTCTAAGAATGGAGTGTGGCTTTGTGTTGTCTCCATCTCTACCACGACATCATGTCAGATTTAATTTGGGACGCCTCAGGGGCTGCAGCCAGAGTTTCCCTGCACACCAATGGTGGAAGAGGTTTTACAGTGATTTCTGTGAGCCAGAGAGAAGTTTGAGAAAAGGATCCATGTTTACCCCTGAAAGAATTTCCTACCAAGCTTGCCGACATAGAAACCAAGAAAGAAATAAAGATAAATAGGAGAAACCTCAACTCCCTATTCCAATCAGCCATTTGTTTGAGTAAAGTGAGTAAAGTGTAAATTTATGAGCTTTGTAAGAATGCATAAAAAGCATGCAGTTTGCAAAAACAGTTTGAAGCCTTCTGAAAATGGAGCGTGTGGCTTTGTGTTGTCTCCATCTCTACCACGACATCATGTGAGATGTAATTTGGGACACTCCAGAGTTTCCCTGGACACCGACAGTGGAAGAGGTTTTACAACAACTTCTGTGAGCCAGAGAGGAGTTGGATGAGAGGACCCATGTTTATCCCTGAAAGAATTTCCTACCATGGTCCTTGACAGAGAAAGCAAGAAAGAAAGAAGGAGAAATAAGAGAAACCTGCAACTACCTATTCCAATAAGCAATTTGTTTGTCTCTGGTGACCAATGGGTAAAGTATAAACTTTTGAGCTTTGTAAGAATGTATAAAAAGCATGCAGTTTGCAAAACCAGTTTGAACAGTTATGAGCTTTCTAAGAATGGAGTGTGGCTTTGTGTTGTCTCCATCTCTACCACGACCTCACGTGAGATTTAATCTGGGACACCCTGGGTGCTGCAGCCAGAGTTTCCCTGGACACCAATGGTGGAAGAGGTTTTACAGCAACTTCTGTGAGCCAGAGGATCCATGTAGAAAGAATTTTCTAGCAAGGTCGTTGACCAAGAAAGAAAGAAGGAGAAATAAGAGAAACTTCAACTGCCTATTCCAATGAGGACACTGTTTGAGTAAAGTGAGTAAAGTGAAAATGGAGTGTGTTGCTTTGTGTTGTCTCCTTCTCAACCACGGACAGATTTCATTTGGGACACCCCGGGTGCTGCAGCCAGAGTTTCCCTGCACACCAACTACCTTGTACCTCTCTTGAGCAGGCTGGGCCGTCCCTCCAGGCTGCAGTTCCAGCGCTCGCTGCGGAACTGGAACTGGCACTCGAGGACGCCCAGGCGGATGGCGTCGCGCAGCGTCTCCGCCAGCCCCGGCTCCCTCCGGCACAGCCGCCTCTGCTTGCGGGACAGCTGGAGCAGCTCACACTGCTTCACGTGGCCCTGGCCTGGGCCAGAGCCCCCCGGGGCACCCAGGGATGGGAACTGGGTCAGGGCTTCCTTCCCGGTCAGGCTGGAGGGAAAGAAGCGGGAGAGGAGGTGAGTTAGGGAGGCCATCGCTGGGAGTGATGCCCTAGAACAGAGACTGGGCAGAGCTAAAGAATAAAGTAGGGATTTATTAAAAGGCCTCAATGGGTCCTGGACAGAGCTAAAGAATAAAGCAGGGATTTATTAAAATGCCTCAATAAATCCACCTTGGGAAGCACAGGAGCCCAGCCAGGGCTACACCGAAGATGAACCAAAATGGTCACAGGGTTAGGGAGGACATCGCTGGGAGAGATGCCCTGAGAAGGCTGGGCTAGAACAGAGACTGGACAGAGATCAAGAATAAAGCAGGGATTCATTAGGAGGCCTCAATAAATCCACCCTGGGCAGCACAAGAGCCCAGCCAGGGCTACACCCCAGGTGAACCCAAATGGTCACAAAATGCCCCACTGGTCATGGGGTCTCTCACTTTTATAAGCTCTGCTCTATTCACATATTGGAGTTAATTGTCCAATTAGAGCTCCAGCCTATTACTGTTACTGTCATATTTTATGAAAAATCCCTTTGCCAGGTTTTTTCTCCTGAGAAGCTGAGAAACTTCAAAAAAGAATTAATATTTATATTAATTATATATTATATTATATTATATTATATTATATTATATTATATTATATTATATTATATTATATTATATTATATTAATTATCTGATTGCTTAAAATGCAGTCTAGAGGTTGCTTACCAAGAGGTGCATCTTTGATTGGTTCCATGTGAATTGTTTTTAATTAATGGCCTATCACAGCCAGCTGTGTCAGACTCTCTGAGTCTGTCATGGGTTTTTATTATTCATTCTTGTCTCGCCTTCTGATGTCTCCTTTCTCTTTCTTTTGTATAGTTTTAGAATATAATGTAATAAATCAATATGATATGATATGATATGATATGATATAATATAACATAACATAACATAACATAATAACATAACATAACATAACATAATATAATATAATATAATATAATATAATATAATATAATATAATATAATATAATATAATATAATATAATATAATATAATATAATATAATATAATATATCAACCTTCTAAAAACTTGGGAGTCAATTCTCTTCTCTCACCTCATCCTAAAACCCACAACAAGACCACAGCAATTAATAACCACAAAGTCCCATCTTTGTTTTTCTCTCTTCAGCCCACGTTGTTTGTGCGCTTGGGCCTGAGATTTGGATCATTTGTCCTTGGTCCCCAGCTGGAGCAGGAATTGTTTTGTCTCCCTGCTCTGTGATCAGAGCTCACCATCCCCTCACGTGAACCCAGACCCACCCACTAAAGCAGCACAGAACCTGAAAAATACAAGAACTAAAACCTGAGGCATCAGGATCACTCAGGGTGACGTTGGGCAGGAGCTCTGAGCCACCCTGAGGTGCCCCTGCCCATGGCACTGGACTGGACTAGGTGGTCTTTAAAGGTCCAACCCACACCAGTTTGGGATTCTGTGATGATTCTAAGATCACCATCATGGAAAAGGTGAAGAAGGGAAGGATATTCAGGAGCTGCAGGCTGGGGCATTTTACCAGCTCAGAAGATTAATCAATACAGATTGAGTAGATCTGGTATCCCATTCCTATCACACACCAGGGCAAAGTCCCAGACTGACGCCATGGGGAGGAGGAGAAACCCATGTGGGCTGTCACCAGCAGCCCCATGGGAAGGAGTCACTGCCTACACAGAGCAAGGACAGATGAAATTGCCTGCTTGGACATCTACAGCTGACAGATTTCCAAAAAACTTGTGTAAGAGAGGCTGGATACCTTCCACAATTCCCACCAGGAGAGGAAGGGATAGCAGGAGAGCACAGGGCTGTGGAAGGAGGACTGGCCTCCAAGTGAGTAAAGATTACTCTGATCTCTAAAATAGAAGAATCAGGGGGAATTGTGATCATTTATTAATTTTTAGACTTAAAAGAAATGAGGCTGTGTTTCAACTTGCAGCCCTTCTCAGTGCAGGGCACAAGGGATGCTGAAGTATTCCATGTATTCATACAAAGTCCTAAAGGGACCAGTAAACACAAAGACACTTTGGCACAGGAAATTCAGGATGTGCACACTGCCAGAAGCTGGAAAACATTCAGAGGGAGCATCTCAGTCAGCCACCCTGCTTCTGTTCATGCCTTTGTCCTCACATTTTCCTTCACATTGGTGAATGTGGTGAAGCCACCTCAACTTTTGGCCTGAATTTTACAGTTCTGAGCAGGGATTACCCCAAGGATGTCCCCACCAGTGGGATTTGGGAGAAGGTGGCATTGCCATTCTCCAGGCTGTGAAGGATGTTGGGTGCTGATACTTGTAAAAGAAAGGCACCATAAAAACCTTTGGAGAATTTGATTCCATTTCCAGAGCAACCTCAATAGTGCACAGCAAATACAGCCTGGGACCACACACAGAGAGATACTGAGTCTAATTCATCATTTTCACCATTCAAAGCAAAAGCTTCATTGGAAAACTGCTTCCTAAAACTGCATCCAGCAACACTTCAAATTCTGAAAGAGGTAATGGAGCATCCTACACAGATAGTTGGTTGCACAGACAAACGTACTTATTTTTATTTTTATTCTATATTTTTATTTTTATTTTTTACTTTTATTTTTATTATTTTTATTTAGCAGTAGTAGTATTTATTATTGGTGGTGGTGGTTTTTTATTATTATTGTTGTTGTTGTTGAATTTCTGAAGCTGCAACACTTAGAGTAACTTGGTTTTTCTCTAAAAAAGGAGGTCAGAAATAACCAGATTGATAGAAAACACAGCAGATGAAATAAGCAGTAAATTGGTAAATCCAAGTGGCTAAAGCTACCCAGAACACACTTGTCTGTGACAGCCTCCCTTGTGCAAACTCTCACACTTGTCCCCTGAGGCAGGGCAATGTCAGCAGGAAATAATTATATGAATTATATCAATAATTGCATCGCTGTGTTGGAGGCTCCCAGGATCAGGAGTCTCACAGTCAGAGCACAGACACAGCTCCCAAAATTCATCTCTCACCCAAATTTCAGCTTAGACAAGCAGCACAGGGATTCAAGGAGGTGCCCAAGGCCATGCAGGTGGCAGGGGCACAGCTGGGAGCAGAAACCACTCTCAGAGCCAGGACAGCCCCAAAAATTGCCCAGAAATTGCTTTGCAGGCTCCCACCACAACTGTATTTCATCAGGGCAGAGCAAACACAGGATCTGATGGAGATCAGAGCATGCAAACATTTGTACAAGATTAAATATAAAATATGCAGATATTTGCAGTCAGGCAAACTGCACGGGTTTGGATGATTTAGAGTTTATTATCTACAGATCATACAGCAAAGAAAGTGAACTCTTTGAATTAATGCACACCTGCTTGCAATCTGAAAGAACAATAAGGATCTCCAACTTTATTTCTCTCTCCTTTTCTGTCTAAGCCCTTTGCTAAATTCATCTATTTCCTTTAATCTCCTTCCAGCCACATTCCAGCTTCTTAAGAGACTTTTAATGAGAGCCTGTTCCTGTGCAATGCCCAATGTCCTCTGGATCTGAAAGGTCTTAAAAACCAGTAAAAATATGCCTTTCCTACCTCTCCCAAGTAAGGAGAGAATCAAAGCAGCCCACAACAGGACTCCATATCTGATTTCAGGGGCCTTTCATGTTCCACAGGAATATCTGCACCCCAGAGAGCTGCAAGAAGATTTCAGGAAGGGCTGAGAGAATGTGGGGCAGGACAGATGGAACCAAGGACTGTGCAGGGCACAGAGGTGCCCAGCTCTGTCCAAAAACAGAGTTTTCATCCTTTCAGAAACAGCACAGTTTAATGCTCCCCATCTTCCCCTGGAGAAAGGATGGGTTGTGAGTGTTGCACTGTTGTGACAAATCAGGATGGTTCCTCTGCTTTGCACCCCTACTGCCTGCAAAGGAGGTGGAAGAAATCCCCAGAGCATCCAAACCATAAATCTCCATAATCAATATTGAGATTTAACAGCTGATATCAAAGCTCTTTCCTTTCCTCCCTCAGAGTTGTCATCCCAGCCCCTCAGGTGTCTCTATACCTGTTATCCTCCAGGTTTGCTATCAAGTTTCTGCTCCTCACAATGAGAAAAGGCTGGAATTAAAACCCTCAGGTGATTTCACATGATGCTGTGCATCAGAATCCTTTGAGATGGATTGTTTGCTGCAAGCCCTCCCTGGGAGCAGTAACAGATGATGTGTCCAGGCCCAGACTCATTTTTAAAAAAGATTTCTCCTGAAATTCCACAGAGAACAGGATATAAAATTCCTGCAATCAGAAGAGCTGCCAGTTTGGGAGGAGAGCAGTGACCAGGGCAGGGCTCTCCACCCTCAACTGCTCTGGGCATCCTTGGTTTGACTCCTTCCATGAAGGAAAACGAAATATTTCCATGTGGATCCCAATTCCAGGCCGGTTCCTGTTGAGGTGTTTGTTGCCAATCCCGCAATTTCTGGAACTCAGGCTGGGCCCTCCCAGGGGTTCCCCTGTT
Source organism: Molothrus ater (assembly GCF_012460135.2). Lineage (NCBI taxonomy): Eukaryota > Metazoa > Chordata > Aves > Passeriformes > Icteridae > Molothrus > Molothrus ater. The sequence goes on along the minus strand of NC_050504.2, from coordinate 1,966,977 downwards.
GGGGAGACCCTCCTGGGGTGGTTTTGTGTCAGGAAAGAGAGACCCACTGGATTTTTTCAGTCTTCAGGTTCTTGTTTATTATTATCTTATCTAAAGTTTTGCACACTGTCCATACCAAGCTCAGTGCACTGGAAAAGCACCACAAAAATGGCCAACAATCTCTTGTTCCAAGGCCTTTTAAAGCTAAACTATCCAATTAAGAACTGACACCTAGATTATTTTCCCTTTTAACCCAATAACTGATCCCAATGCAGACTTTTCTGCCCAATTACAAAATGCCACCCAAACCCATGGAGAAGGAAGAAGAGCCATGAAGAAGAAACCCAGGACGACACCCTGTGCCCTCCATCTTGCTTCCATCCACAGCACACTAAAAATCCCAAAACCTCAATTTCTCACCAAGTGATGCACCCACACTGCTCTCTATAATCTATTCCACACTTTTGTGGATTCCAGTCTATCTTTTTTACCCTCTAACAGCCCCAAAAAATCCTTCCAGCAAGAAATGAGCAAAAACTGTGCCACTGGCATAACCAGCCCTAAATCCAGAGGGCAGGGGTGGGGCTGAGCCAGGAGGAGCTGTGGGTCCACCCAGCCCATCCTGTGGGATCCCAGGCACCACTGCAGCCCCCACAGGGATTTCAGGGTGAGTTCTAAAGAAATCTGCCCATGGAGCAGTGGCCCATGGGTGAGACATGTCCCAGCCTGCTTCCCTGGAGAAGGCTTTGATCAGTTTTGGTGCTTCCACCTTCCCACCAAACCTCCTGCCTGGGCTGGGTCTGCTCTGGATTCTGCCCTGGGAGAAGCTCTTTGCCCTCCAGCACATCCCCAATGCCTTTTCACCTTGTGAAACGTGAACAAGGAGGAAAGAGGAGGATTTTAGAGCTTTTAATGAGGTCTGGAGACATTCCCAGCACCTGAGGAGCTGAACATCCTGAGAGGAAAAGCACAGAAAGGAGGGCATGCTTTACAGGAGGGTGGGGGAGGATTGAAGCAAAGGCGGAAGCAAAACCAGCTCAAAGGGAGTGAGGAGGTGAGGACAGTGAACACTCCTGGATTCCTGCATCCAGAGAGCCCAACACAACCCCAGCAACAGCCAGGCCACGTTTCACACACAGCTTTTCTCTCCCTCTCCTCAAAGCAGGGTTGAATTTCCCCCCTGTGACCCAGCACCAGGAGTTCAGGACCTGCTCAAGCACAGACCCCAGTGAGCCAAAGCTGCAGGCACTGGGAATGGGCTCAGAGCTCTGCCCACAGCTGCTGTCATTTAAAAAAACATCCCCCTTTGTCCTAAAAACATAACACAAAAATTGCTTCCCACTGCCAGAGGGCAGGGCTGGATGGGATATTGGGGTGGAATTGTTCCCTGGCAGGGTGGGCAGGCCCTGGCACAGGGTGCCCAGAGCAGCTGGGGCTGCCCCTGATCCCTGGCAGTGTCCAAGGCCAGGCTGGACGGGGCTTGGAGCAGCCTGGGACAGTGGGAGGTGTCCCTGCCATGGCAGGGGTGGCACTTTAAGGTCTCTTCTAACCCAGCCCATTCTGGGTTTCTCTGGATTTCTCCATTGTAACGCTGTGTTCACTCTGGCAAAACTTTGTTTTCTGTATTTAAAGGTGAGCTCCATCTTTGGAACATTTTTGCTGCACCATCCCACACACTTCATGCTTTACCTTTGCTCTGATGGAATCAAACTTGGCATTTCCTTCACCCTTTGAACCAGCAGTGCTTCACCTTTGCCACATCCCCAGCAGAACGGGCTCAGCTCCTGTCTCTGCACGTTGCCACCCAAAAGCCTCCCTCATTTGTCCTTAAATCTTTGCAGGTTTTCTCCATTAAGTGTTTGGAAAGCCAATATTTGACCCATGTGCCTCAGTCTCTCCTTTTTGGCTGAACTCAGAAGCAGATCATTGACCCAGGGTCCCCTCCAGATCAGTAAAAATTTAGGTGTGAGATTGGTTTTCTCCCAAACCAAGCCACATCAAACATTCCCTTCTAAAATATTCAAGTTCCTCTCGAGTCTATCAGCTCAATTTTCTATCTGAAAGCACCCATGTATCACACTGCTCATCACCACCAAACTCACTGAGTTCTTAGTTTTGGGTTTCTTCTTTTAATTTTCAGATGAAGAAGTGAGAATACACAGGATACACCTGTGCCAGACCCCTCAAGGGGAAAAATCCACGTTGAAAATTGACCCTACAGCCTCAGATCCTGAGCTGTGCATGGCCAAGAGGCAGCACACACAGATTTCATGTGCTTGTACCAAATAAAAATTTTAAAAGCACATTTAAAATAAAATAAAAAATAATAAAAAAATTAAATTAAAAAAATTTAAAAGCACATTTAAAACCAAATAAAGCACACAATTCTGCGTGCTTGTACACACAGAAAGCTGCTTGTACCAAATAAATTATTGACACAGAGCAAAGGATCACCCAGGCTGCTTTAACAGAGTCCAGCTTGAGCAGTGGTCAGTGACAGCTCTGTGCTGTTATCTGCACAAATTCATTCACTTCCCTGTGCCTGGAAAGACAAACTCTCCCTGCAGCCCAACTGTGGGTTCTGATTGTGAATTAAAACATCTGTATTGTCTCACATAGCCTTCACATGAGACTGAAAATGGAATAAAAATTTTTAAAGTTTTAAAAAGTTTTAAAAATTTAAATTTTTCAAAGTTTTTTAAATTTTTCCTCTCAGTTGTCCCATCTCTGGGTCAGAAAAGGGATTAATGCAACACCCACCCCCTCAGGGAGTGAGTGAGTGCTGACACTGAGGGAGAAAGGGGAGCCCCCTCCAGCAGATGCTTCCATGTGAATTAGGCTGAATGATGCAATTAATACATTTAAAATCCAGATTATTTTATGCAGCAGGAATGAAATGCCAGTCGTGTCCCAGGTGAGAAGTGCCAAGCCAGCAGACACTTCCCAGCATGTGGAGCAGGACCCTCCACGTGTGCAAGGCAGCGCAGAGCAGCCCTGAGTGCTGCAACCACTGAATCACAAATTCTCCTGTCTGTTCTGCCCTCACTGATGTGTGCCCCTACACCAGAGTCTGGAAACCCTGCCTGAGGAGCAGCTCACACAGAAAACAGGACAAAACCTCCCAGAAAACTCTGCATGGGGAATTCTGCCTGTTACAAACCCATCTCTGCCTTTATCCCAAGTCAATTAAAATGTGTGGGGAGGACACAAACCCAGAGACTCCTGTGCCCCCTGTGCCCCTGTATCCTCTGTGTCCCCTGTGTCCTTGTGCACCCTGTGTCCCTCTGTGCCCCTGTCCCCCTGTGTGTCCCCCGTGTCCCTGTATCCCCCATGTCCCTGTATCCCCTGTGCCCCCCGTGTCCCTGATGTCCCTGTGCCCCCTGTGTCCCCGCACGGTCCGGCGGTGCCAGCGCTGCCCGGGGGATGCTCCGGGGGCGCTGCAGGTGCGCGGCTCTACCGGGATCCTCCGGCAGGGACGGGGACGTGCCCGGGAACCGGGGCAGCCCCGCGGAGCCGCCGCGAGCCCTCCGCAGAGCATCCGCGGGAACGGCGCTGCCACAGCCCGAGCTGGCCATGGACACCCTGAGCTGGCCATGGACACCCTGAGCTGTTCCTGAACACCCTGAGCTGGCCATGGACACCCTGAGCTGGCCATGGACACCTTGAGCTGGCCATGGACACCCTGAGCTGCCTGAACACCCCGAGCTGGCCATGGACACCCTGAGCTGGCCATGGACACCCTGAGCTCTTCCTGAACACCCCGAGCTGGCCATGGACACCCCGAGCTGGCCATGGACACCCTGAGCTGGCCATGGTCACCCTGAGCTGTTCCTGAACACCCCGAGCTGGCCATGGTCACCCCGAGCTGCCCCAGGACATCCCGAGCTGGCCATGGACACCCCAGACCTGTCCCTGGACACCCCGAGCTGCCCCAGCTCAACCTGAACTGTCCCAGGTGATCCCGAGCTGCTCCAGGGCACTGCGAGCTGCCCCAGCTCACCCCAACCTGCCCATGAACTCCCCGAGCTGCTCCAGCTCACCCCAATCTGCCCCAGGACACCCCGAGCTGCAACATGAACACCCCAAGCTGGCCATGGACACCATGAACTGTCCCAAAGGACACCCTGACCTGCCCCGGGACACCCCGAGCTGCCCATGATCACTCTGAGCTGCTCCAGCTCACCCCGAACTGTTTCAGGTCACCCCGAGCTGGCCATGGACACCCCGAACTTCCCCAGGTCACCCCGAACTGTCCCTGAACACCCCAAGCTGGCCATGGACACCCCGAGCTGGCCCAAGACATCCCGAACAACCCCATGGACACCCCGACCTGCCCCAGGATACCACGAGCTGTCTGTCCCATGGACACCGCGACCTGTCCCACGGACACCTCGAGCTGCCCCGGCTCACCCCGAGCTGCCCCATGAACACCCTGAGCTGCTCCAGGTCACCCCAAACTGTCCCAGCTCACCTCGAACTACCCCATGGTGACCCCGATCTGCCCACGGACACCCCGAGCTGCCCCACGGACGCTCCGTCCCCCTCCCCGCGTTCCCCCGGTCCCCGCGGGCGGTGCTGACCCGAAGTAGGCGGCGGCGGGCGGCGGCGGCAGGAGGAGGAGGAGGAGGAGGATGCGGCAGGGCTTGGCGGAGCGCATGGTGCGGCGGTGCCGGTCCCAGCTCGCTGCCGGTCCCAGCTCGCTGCGGGCCGCCCGGCGCCGCGGCTCTTTAAGCGGGAGGCGGGGTTGGCCCCGTCCCGTCCCGTCCCGTCCCGTCCCACCGCCGCCGGGAACCCCCGGGGCTCCCTGGGGACCCGCCGCCTCTCCGGCGCTTGGGACGCCGCGCTGGGTCCGTCCATCCCCGCGGGATCCCTCCATTCCCCTGGGATCCCTTCATTCCCCTGGGATCCCTCCATTCCCGCCGGGTCCCTCCATCCCCACGCAATTCCTCAAATCTGGCGGGATCCCTCCATTCCCCCATGATCCCTCCATCCCCGCCGGATCCCTCCATCTCCATGAGATCCATCCATTCCCTCGGGATCCCTCCATCCCCTCCGGGTCCCTCCATCCCGCCAGGTTCTCTCCTTTCCCCTGGGTTCTCTCCATTCTCCCGGGATCCTTCCATCCCCCAGGATCCCTTTATCCTTGTTGGGTCCCTTCATCCCCGCCGGGTCCCTCCATCCCCTCGGGATCCCTTTATCCTCACTGGGTCTCTCCATCCCCATGGGATCCCTCCATGCCCCCATGATCCCTCCATCCCCACGACATCCATCCATTGCCCGGGATCCCTCCATCCCCATGGCATCCCTCCATCTCCCCAGAGTCCTTCCATCCCAGTGGGATCCCTCCATTCCCATGAGATCCATCCATTCCCCTGGGATCCCTGCATCCCCTCCGGGTCCCTCCATTCCCCCATGATCCCTCCATCCCCACGACATCCATCCATTGCCCGGGATCCCTCCATCCCCATGGGATCCATCCATTCCCCTGGGATCCCTGCATCCCCTCCAGGTCCCTCCATTCCCCCATGATCCCTCCATCCCCTCTGGGTCCCACAATCCCCGCCAGGTCCCTCCATCCCTCTGGGACCCCTCCATTCCCCCGGGATCAGCTCCAGGCTCCGGCATGCCCGCAGTGCCCCACGGAAGGACAGCCGTGGGTGTGGCAGGGGAACTTCCCCTTTCCAAGGCTCAGCGCTGCCTTTGGGGATTTGTTAGGGCAGGGAAGAGGTGAAGAGGCACCTGCTGTGCCCGGGCACCCAGTAGCCCCCAGCACATCCCTCCTGTGCTCCATCTCACTGCTCTGCTGCTCATGGAGGTCGATCCCAACACGTCCCAGCTCCCACAGACACGTGTGACCAAACCTGCATTGCACAGGTGACATCTCCTAGAAATGCTGGGGCCAAGGAGACCCTTTGGAGGGCTCCAGAGAAACCTCCCATGGCAAGACAGGCAGCTGTCAAATCTAGACAAGGATGGCTGTGGCTTTGTCCAGCCATGTCCTGTAGACCCCCAAGGATCCCCACACCTCTTGGGGCATTCATCCTACAGATGCACAACCCTATAGGGAAAGGGAGTTTGACCCAGCCTGATCCCTCAGGGGAAGGGTTTAACACCCAGCCTGATCCCTCAGGGGAAGGGTTTAACACCCAGCCTGATTCCCCCTGGGGAAGGGTTTAACACCCAGCCTGATCCCTCAGGGGAAGAATTTAACACCCAGCCTGATCCCTCCAGGGGAAGGGAGTTTACAATCCAGCCCAATTCCTCCAGGGGAAGGGTTTAACACCCAGCTTGATTCCCCCAGAGGAAGGGTTCAACATCCAGCCAATCCCTCCAGGGGAAGGGAGTTTAACATCCAGCCCAATTCCTCCAGGGAAAGGGGACTTAACACCCAGCCTGATTCCCCCAAGGGAAGGGGGTTTAACATCCAGACTGATCTCTTCAGGGGAAGGGGGTTTAACGCCCTCCAAGGGAAGGGTTTAACACCCAGCCAATCCCCTCAGGGGAAGGGGATTTAACACCCTCCAGGAGAAGGCTTTAACACCCAGCCTGATCTGCCCAGGGGAAGGGAGTTTAACACCCAGCCTGATCTGCCCAGGGGAAGGGAGTTTAACACCCAGCCAATCCCTCCAGGAGAAGGCTTTAACACCCAGCCAATCCCCCCAGGAGAAAGGGGTTTAACACTCAGCCTGATCCACCCAAGTGCAATGTCACAAACCTTCACAGAAGAGCTCAGAAGCAGATTTCCAGACCTCCAAAAGTGGCCATTGGGATAAAGGTGGAATGCCTACCCTTGGAAACACTCCCCCAAAATGCCAGCACTGTGGAGCTGCAGGTGTGGAAGGGTCTGGACAGGCACTTGAAACCAGCCAGGCAATGGGTGAGTGTAGGAAATGGATTTGTATTGTAATAAAGAAATAGTTGGCTTTTAATTGTGATGGCGTGAATTATAACATCTGTATTGTCCCACCCTCCCCATGAGACTGAAAATGGAATAAAAGTTTTTAAATGCTTCTCAGTTACCCCATCTCTAGATCAGAAAAATCCAACAGATGAGGAGGGCTCTGTGCCAAGCTGGAGGTGCCCTGGTGCCCATCCCAGCCTCCTCCTGACCCTGGTACCTGGGAGGTGCCTGGCACCAGCCTCTGTGTGAGAGGCTGACAAACCCAGCACATCCTGGAGCAAAGAATCCCATCAGGATCCTCAGGATGTGGAGGGACAGGACCTGTTCTCTGCTCCTGGGACAGTGCTGCTCTCCAGTCTGCACCATCCTTTTTATTTCCCTTCTGGCCCACCTTTGAAACAACAGTTCAAAAACAATGCATCCTTCACTGAAATTAAAAGTGATTAAAGAAAATTAAAGACATGTTGCAAGATTTGATCAGCCTTGTCCAGCATTTATGAGCATCCTTAAAATAGGAGATCTGAGCAGACATCACCTATCTGAACAAGTTTGTTTCAAGTTAAAGGTTGTTTATTAAATATTATTTATGCACTGTTAAACTTCAGAGGGAGAAATATTAAACCTATTCTATAAATAACCTAGAAATATTATATTTTTCATATAATATTTCTAGGTTATTTATATAATAGGTTTAATATTAATTTTGGTGCCTATATTAAAAATATAATATAGGCACCAAAACTGGCTGAGCATCCTGGAGCCCTGTCCCTGCCTGGCTGGGCAAAGAGGAGCTGTCAAGGAGTGACAAATATAAATTTGTGATTTTAGGTGATTTTAGGAGAGAGCTTGAGGCGAGCAGGGACAACATCAGCAGTCACCATCACACACCAGTCCTGCTACAGGAGGAAGAGGAAGCTCTGCCCTCCTCCCCTGCTCTGTCCTGAGCTGGGCTGTGTCCCCTGGCCCTGGTGGCACAGGGGGTTGAGCAGTAGCAGATACCATGAAAAATGGCGTGAAGAAGGGCAGTTTCAGAGTTCCCCAACACCCAGGACTGTCCCAGGGCCCTCCTGACTGCCCATGAACTGCTCAACTGCAGCCTCATCTCAGCCTTGTTGCCCAAATATTCAAGGAGCAGCAAAGTTCCATTTCTGTGCCCCTCTGAAAAGCTTTTCTCCTCCCTGCTCTTGGCAGGGCTCATCAGGTGAGACACAGAGATTTGCTGATTTTGTCCCTCCTGCTCAGGGATATTTGCATATAAAACACTTTTTTGATTATATTTTTCAAAGAATCAAGAATGGTTTGGGTTGGAAGGAACCTTAGAGCCCACCTCACTCACTCCCTGCCATGACAGGGACACCTCCCACCAGCCCAGGTTGCTCCAAGCCCTCTCCAGCCTGGCCTTGGACACTTCCAGGGATGAGACATCCACATTTTCCAGCCAATTTTATAGGAATGGCTGGGAGAGGGAGTTGCTTTTGATAACCCTCTCATTTTTGACTCCTTGCTACCACAACCTTAGGAGGTGGATACAAGACCCCAGAGAGGAGGAGGTGACAGGGAGGTGCCACCAGCATCCAGCCCTCCCCTCTAATTCAGACACAGTTTCCTTTTGGCTTCTGTGCAGCACAGAGCTGGCAGCTCCCATCCCCAAGAGCTGAGCAATATTTCACATTTCTGTCATGCTGGTTGAAGTTTGTCCATCCCAAGGGACAGGTCGGATCTTCTGCAGGAATTCATTATCTCCTTCCCACCCCTGCAGCTCCTGCCAGCAGCACTGCCTGGGCACAGCCTTTCAAAGGACCTTTACAGCAATAAAAACCAAAATTCAGGAGCAAGGCCTGAGGGATTCCCTGATATCCCAACACCCTCAGAGTCTGGGGTGCAGCATGGCACTGCCACCCCAAATGTGGGCCAACAAAAAATCCACAAACTCCCCTGGAGGGAACCCCTCAGGCACCAACCTCTTTGCTAGGGTGAGAAACAAGCTGGTTGTTGCATGCAGATGAGATTTATCCCATTGGTCCTTCCCCTTTGCTCCACCCCTCTGCCCTCACCCCATTGGCCCGGGTGTTTTGCCCTGCCCCTTGAGATCCCTGTATAAACCCCTGCTTGGCTCAGTGGCTCTTTGTTCCTGGACTCTTTCAAGGAAGAAGCTCAGTAAAGGCTCCCCTTGGAACCCTTCACAAAGATCCCAGATTCCAGAAGAGCTGGAATCAGTGGGATTGGGCACAGACATGCCTGTGCCCCCCAGGTGTCTTTTTCTAGAAGTTTCTTTGGGAAGGTCACGGTGCTCTGATACCCAAAGACTCCTCCTGAGGCACCTTTGGCCAGCTCATGGTCCTCTTGCTTGTGCTGAGCTCAGCCCTGTCCCAGCAGTGTGGGGACAGACCTGGACTGTGACTCCAGGCCCTGAGTGTGCCCAGGCTGGCAGAGATCCTTCCCACGGCTGCCAGGAATTACAACCAGCCCCAGTAAAATGGCATTCATCCTTTGAGAGAGCCCAGCTGAGGAGCCCCAGCCCCTCTCCAGCCATCCCATCCCTCAGGACCTTTGGGTCCCTTCACCACAGCTCCCAGCACCTGCCCTGCATCTTCACTGGCAGTGAGGAGAACACAAAGGCAGATATTCCCTCTATTTTTTACCTGTTTTGGTCCTGTTCTCCTTGCTGACCACCCAGGAGGTTTGAGATGATCTGTTTATAGAAGGCTGTGCTTAATTAAGCCCTTGTTGTTAATTGGGCACTCATTGTCCATAAGGAGGGGATGAATTAGCCCAGATGTCAACGTTCCCACCCCAGACACGAGACAGATCCCTCCTCCTGCCCCACTGTGCTGCATCACCCTGTGGTGCTGAGGAGGGAATCAACCCCCAGCTCCTTGCAGGGAATGTTCTGGAGCTCTGCAGCTTCGCCAGAACTCAATGACCCCGTAACCTGGATTGGTTGGGGTTTTCCTCTTCTCGTCCCAGGAGGAATTGCCAGGAGCAGCAGCTATTGCCTGTGGACAGCCTGATTTCATGGTGCTTTAATGGAGATCAGATCAGGCCCCCTGCCAGCTCCCACCTCAGCCAGGGGAGCAGGGGAAAGGGTGGAGAGCCACAGCAGCAGGATCAGAGCAAGATCAGAGATCTGGAGAAGGAGCTCCAGGGTTGGGATCCCTCAGTTTGGATGAGAGACAGCAAATGCAGGAACAGAACTTGACCAGACCTCTCTGATACGGAGTGGACAGGAACTTATAATTATTGTGACACTGAGTTAAGCCATTAAAAGGCATTTAAAATAGCTTATTTAAAATAAAATAAGCCCTCCCCCTCACTGGATGCTGTCCCTCACATAGCCAGGACATTGTCACCAGGAGCTCTGGGACTGCAGGTGACACCAAGAGAAGCCAAATGTTCACATGCAGTTTGAGGAGAAATCTTGTAGATTTATGGAAGGAAAAACCCCCACTGTTACTAAAGCCATCAACACCACCTTGGGCTGGGGAAGTCCCTAAGCTGCAAATTCCTGCTGTCTGGGGAATTTTTCAGGAGAAGTCTCGTTACGTGCACATTCTGTTCCTGTGATTTTCCCAAGGAATCTGCTTTTGCACAGTGTTGCTGCTGGGCAGGAGCCAAATTTCAAAATCCAAACAGAAAATTGGGGAAATTGTGAAACAGATCAAAAGAAAAATCAAATTACAAAGGTGGCGGAAAATGAAAGCGGGGGGACATGTCATGGATCAGAAAAATGCAACCCTGGGGAAGATGAAAGGCAGAAGGGAACATGATGAGACTCCTTGGGAAAAGCCCAGTGCTCCCTGACTGCATGACCTCGTGGGGATTTCCTGATGTAGCTTTGTCTGGAGATGGAGCAGGTCAGGGTTGGAGCCACAGTTCCCAGAGGGGTGGGAAGTGCCCCATGCTCCTCTTTGTCCCATGGAGAGCAGCTCAGCCAGGGCAGGAGACACTGCTACCACAGCAGGGTCCAACCTGCACTCAGTCAGAAATGGAAATCCTGCATTTCCAACTCCTTTTGGCAGGATATTCTGGTCTCAGGACATTCTGAGGTGAGCCATGGTGGTGTCACTTGTCCTGATGAAAGGGGACAATGGCCTGTGTAGGGCCACAGGAAGGGTGGTGAGGCTGCAGCCTGGCAGTGAGGCATGAGCAGGTCCCTGCCCACAGCATGGGGCTGGAACTTGATGATCTTCAAGGCCCCCTTCAACCCAAACCATTCTCTGATCCTCTGCTGAGGACCCAAAATGAGGAGGAAGCAGAGCTGCATCTCTCAGTTGTGATCAGACAAGGGTTTAAACTAAAAGAGTACATTCAGATTAGATATAAAGAAAAAAATAAGGTTGGAGAGGCCCTGGCACTGGTTGGCCAGAGAAGCTGTGGCTGCCCCTGGATCCCTGGAAGTGTCCAAGGCCAGGTCACACAAGTGTTGGAGCAGCCTGGTTTTGTTGGAGATGACCCTGCCCAATGCAATAGATGGTCTTTAAAGGTTCCTCCTTTAAAGGATTCATCTTTAAAGGAGGATCACCTCCTTTAAAGGATGAAAAAAGATGGTCTTTAAAGGTTCCTCCCTACCCAAACCACCCTGTGATTGCTCAGGACAGGACTGAGGAGCAGGGCCAGGATAGTCCTTGCACACCCTGGGGAAAACAGAACAGAGAGGAGCTCCTCCATCCTGGTCAGTGTTTCTGAGGTCTCAGGAAAAGGCCAGCAGCCCAGAGAGGCTTTCATGGAGGTGTCCTGGCTGGATGGAGAAGGATTGTTGATCCCAATTAATAATCATTCCACGAGGAGCTGTTGGGGTGCAAGAAGGGAATCAATGAAAAACTGAGCCTGGTGCTGCCTAAAGAGGAATAATTCTCCCTGTCCTTTCTTCATCCCCTCTGCTCCCAGCTGCAGCCCTGAGCACTGTTTGACACCATTCTGCATAATTCTGCACCATCAGTGACCTGAACCAGTCCATGGAGAGCTCTGTGGGCCCCAGCTGGTTCCAGGGGATGTTTGGGTGGACATCCAGCTTTTAGCAGAGAGGATGCCCTCACCTGAGCTGAGCTGGGCTGGGCTGGGTTGAGCTGAGCTCACCTGAGCTGAGCTGGGCTGGGCTGGGTTGAGCTGAGCTCACCCCAAGTGGCTCTGTTAGCATTCAGGAACACATAAGCACAAAATGATTCTATGCAGGTGCTTTTATTGAGAGCTCTGGGTGTCAGGGGTACAGACCCAAATCTGACCCGACATGGGTTCGAGATGAACATGTTTTATATTCTATCATTATATAACTACATCTTAATTATCAATATTTAATTAATATTGTATTAATATTTATAAATTATTAAACTTACATTGTTCTATTGATATTACAATATCACAATACAATGTTCTATTACATTGTTCTATGCATTGATTTCATCCAAGCATGGGTTTCTTGTGATCCTCCTCAAACTCCTAACATAGTTTCTCATGATTCTTTGAACAAAAATTATATTTAATCACATCTAACAATTATATCATTTATCATATACTGACTACACAGGTGCAGTTTCACATGACTTGGCAAATACAGGATCATGTGAAAAATACATTTACATTTTTACATGTATTTTTTTACAAAAATACAAATACATTTCCCAGGGCCTACTAAGCCTAATTTTCTTTCTAACACCCCGAATTTTCTGTGATTTTAAAATCTTTTACTATCAGCTCCAGCTGGATCCTTTCCCCCACGAGCCCAGCCAGGCCTGCAGCTCCAGGTGCTGCCCCGGGACGAGCTGGTGGCTTTGCAGAGAAAGAACAAATTGTAATTCCCAAAGCACTGAACACACTCCTCATCCATCAGGTGCACATTGGTGGATGAGTCAGGCTGAGGGGAGCAAAAATCCAGGGAGTGCAGCCAAGCAGGGCCTGCCTTGCCCTTTACCCATCCTCAACCAGTTCCAAGAACGGGACCAAGTCCTGCATCATTTTTTAACTCATGTCACTTAACAAATGCTTTTGGGAGCTGTGTTTTGAGTCCTCTGGGTTTGCTGCCAACCACAGTTTCCTGGCCACAGCGTGTGGGCCAGTGGCTACGTGCTCTGGGCTTCCTTCCTTCCAGCCACTGCTCTGTGGAACGGCCACGGAGGGCACAAACAGGAGCAGGGAAGTGATTAAGAGGAAACAAAGTGGATGTGGATGCCAGACTGGAGGGTTCTGAGAGCAGGAATGAACTACAAACAGCCTCAGATCGATCATCTGCTATTGCTTCAGCAAATAAATGGAGCTGGGGTAGGCTCAGAGGCGAAGCACGGCGCTGGGAGGAATAGAAAAGGACAGAACAGGAATAAATTGGGGCTGAGAGGGAAGGCAGGGCGTGCTGATGTAATGCACACCCAGAAAAGAAGAGGTTAAGGGCTGAATAAATTAATATTTAAGCTACAGATTAGTAAGGAACCGAGGAAAGGAATTATTATGAACCTTCCTCATGAATCAGGCAAAGTGGGCTCGCTCTGTCTGGGGATTTTCTTTCCTTCCTTCTGCAGATGGAAAAACATCACAGCCCGAATTTACCACTCCGAAACCTCCCCCTCGCAGGGATGCGTCGAATTTGAACTCTAAATTTGCAACCTAAACGTGTTAAACTGGACCGAACTGACAGAAAACGTGAGTCCTGATTTGAGTGAGGGTAAAGCCGAGCTTGCTGCCCCTCTCCCATCCCCGGCGCTGCCAGCAGATGGTACTGCGGCCCCGAGGATGGCCGGCTGCTCCGCCGGGATGCTCCAGAGCTGGCCAAAGGTGTTTGCTGCTCTTCCCGGCCCTCCCGACTCACCCCACCGCCCCTTTCCGAGTGTTGGGTTCGGTAATTGTATGAGCAGGGAACCCCCGACGAGGGGAGGGAATGATGCATCTGACTCCATCTTATCAGAAGGCTAATTAATTACTTTATTATACTACATTATTCTATACTGTATTACTATGCCATATTACACTATTACTATATTACACTCTATTATATATATATTACACTATATTACACTATATTACACTATATTATTACTATATTATACTATATTACACAACATTCCCTCCACTCAACAAGGAGAGAGGAATGATGCATCTGACTCCATCTTATCAGAAGTCAAATTAATTACTCTATTATACTATATTATTCTATAATATATTACTATACTATACTACACTATAACTATATTACACTATATCATTACTAAATTACACTATATTTACTATATTACACTATATTCCACTATTACTATATTACACTATATTATTACTGTATTATACTATATTACACTATATTATTACTATATTCCACTATATTATACCAAATTACACTATATTATACTATATTACAATATATTATTACTATATTACACTATATTCTCTCCCCCCAACTAGGGGAGGGAATGATGCATCTGACTCCATCTTATCAGAAGGCAAATTAATTACTTTATTATACTATATTATCCTATACTATATTACTATACTATATTACACTACTACTATATTACACTATATTATACTATATTACAATATATTATTACTATATTACACAATATTCTCTGCCCCCGACTAGGGGAGGGAATGATGCATCTGACTCCATCTTATCAGGAGCCTAATTAATTACTTTATTATACCTATTATTCTATATTATATTACACTATTACTATATTACACTATATTATACTATATTACACTATATTACATTATATTATTATTATATTACACTATATTATACTATATTACACTATATTATTACTATTACTGTGTCGAGGCTGTGAGCAGTCACAAGATTTTATTATCATTTTTCCTTGCTAGCTTTCTGATGTCTCCTTTCTCTTTCTTTAGTATAGTTTTAGTATAGCGTTTTCTTTTAATACAATATATATCATAAAATAATCAATCAGCCTTCTGAAACATGGAGTCAAGATTCTCATCTCCTCCCTCGTCCTGGGGACCCTCGAACACCACCACACCTGTGCAGTGACAACAATGGCTTCTTCCTTATTACAAGGTGGTTTTTAAATTTTATAGCCCTAACAAAGCGTGATCATAAGCCATTAGTTACATCAGAACAGCTGATTGTATTCATTGGATAAAGCAATAGCTTATTGTATTTTATTGGTACAAAGCAATTAATGTCAAGAATTAATTGGCATGAGTTTACAGCAAATTATTAAGGCACGTATGCTGCTCACTAAGGCAAGTATCTTCTAACTGCAAATATCCTTTATGTGTCTATTTTGTTTCCATGCTAACAGCCTTGCTTTCTTCCTTGCTATGGATAAATTCATATTTTATCAATTTTTTCTTTTGCTAACTCAGTCCTTTGGCCTGCAGACCATCCACAGGCTTGTCCTTCAGCTGTGGCTCTTCCAGACTGATTGTCCTCCTGCATCCTCAGAGCTGGGACACCCCAGTTCCCCAGGAGCCCCCAGCCTTGGGGAAACTGTTTTTGGGGACAGCCCCTGTGCCTGTGCTCTGCTGGACAGCCCAGCCTTGTCTGTGGTGGGGCCAGGGGACAATCAGTGACCCAGGGCTCCAAGCCACACCACAAATGGACACAGAGCAGCTCTGGCTGCTCCTGGATCCCTGGAATGTCCAAGGCCAGGTTGGACAGGGCCACCTGGGATCACGGCAGGTGTCCCATGGCATGGGATGCTCTGCAGGGTCCCTTCCCACCCAAAGCTCTGTGACTCTGTGGTGTCACAGCCCACTGGGTGGCACTTGTGTCCCACTGTCCCCAGCTCTCCTGGAAAGGTCCCCATCCAGCCAAGCTCTTTCCCCAGGACAGGGAGCTCAGGTGGGACAAATCTGCTCTGCAGCTCAGCAGGAGGAACTGCACCACCCTCTCTGCATTTTAGAGAGTCTTCCTGCCAAATTAAGATAATCTTGGAGAAACTCAAGTGATTGAGGGTCAGCAAAAGGGTGAGCAGGACACAAGATGTGCCATTTCTGAATCCCAAACTCACACTGATCACAGACAGAGGGATGCTGCTCCAACACACAGAAACTCTCCCTCCTGAACACATTTTCCACCAAAAATGTGATAATGAAACAAAGGGAGCAGTAGAATAAATGTGGTACTGAGGTAAATAGAGATTTTCCCCCTAATAAAGGTTATTTTTACAGCTGGGATTCACCCCTTAGTTCCACAAACAGGACACCAGGGTAGCTGAGGGGGTAACCCCGGGGGGAACATGTGGCTGTGGTGACACAGGGACAGAAAAGCCAGAGCAGTGACCAAGGAGAGCCTGAGGAGCCCTCACCTGAGGAACCCTCACCTGAGGAACCCTCACCTGAGGAGCCCTCACCTGAGGAGCTCCCACCACTCTCTCTGCATTGGGAACACTGTGGGATGGGCACAGAGAGGACCACACTGATGGGGGATGCTCCATTTGGCTTTTTTGCCCTGTTATGGAGCAGAATGGATTTACAGGCATCAAAAGTGAAGCTCTGGTACCTTTTCAGCTCCATGAAATTCCAGCTTCTCCTGCAGCAAGTCCTCCAAGGGTGGCACACTTGTCAAGCCCTGGGATGGAAAGGATGATGCTGAGACACTGAGGGGTGCAAGTTCCTTTTATTTTTGTCTGAAGAGAGCAGGAAAAGCCCTGCAGAAGTGCTAAGCATAGAGCCTGAACATTATCAGCTGCTCTGCAAAGCAGGAGCACGGCAGGAGCTGGGGAGGAAGGGGCTGGGAGCAGGGTGGGATGCGGGGTGGTGTGTCCAGGGAGTGCAGTGGGAGAGGAGATCCAGCTGCCAATCTGCCAAAGGCAGCACAAACCTGCCTGCAAACATCTGTCCAGCTGAGTGCCAATTGATGCAGCTGCTCTTCAGTTAAAGATATTAACCTGCCTTCATTAAAGGTCAGTTCTTCCTGAGCAGGGAGGTTCTCCACTGGGGTGGGGTGGCTGATGGGGTCTAAGGTTGAAAGATTTAGCTGGGTGTGTGTTCTGTTGCCATCTGCTAGAGGTGGGGCAGTTCTGTTTATTGGGCAGTTTTATTTATTTCTTCCACAGCCAACCCTCCCTCCAGGAGATCTGTTTGTTCATGGGCCATTAATTATTAATTATCTTCTGTCCATGGCCACTGAGTGTCCCTGCATGGCTGATCCAATTCCATCATCCCATGGGGAGATGCTCCGCCCAGGGGAGGAGCCAAGCATTCCTACCTGGATACAATCTGAGATTTCAAGCATTCCTACCTGGATACAATCTGAGGTTTGGAACATTCCTACCTGGATCCAATCTGAGCTTTGGGACAGCCCAGCAGCCTTTGCCCAGGGCATTGCCAGAGGAGCAACTTCTGCTGCCCTGCATGGCCAGAGGGAGCCCAGGCCCATCTGCAGCAGCCCTGGAGCTGCAGAGGAAAATTCCCCCCTTGTGCAGGATCCCTGCTCCAGCAGAGCCACAGCTGGCACTGCAGGAGGGCTGAGCCCCCATGGGATGGGGCTGTGCCACCCCCTGACCCACAGGGGACAGGGCATGGTCTGACTCTGGCAGTGTATTTTTTCTTTTTTTGGACAATTGCATTTTTATTTTAAATTTTCCTAGTAAAGAACTGTTATTCTTATTCCTATATCTTTGCCCAAGAGCCCCTTAATTTAATAATTATAATTTGGAGGGAAGGGTTTTACATTTTCCATTTCAAGGGAGGCTCCAGCCTTCCTTAGCAGACACCTGGCTTTCCAAACCAAGTCAGGTTTTGGCTGTTGGGGAGCTGGGGCTGGTGTGAGGACAGACAGTGTGAGCTGCTGGCCAGCCCTGAGCACAGAAACATTCCCCAGGAGCAGAGCAGGCAGGGGAGGAGGGCTGTGCTGGGGGAATAATGGGCTGCAAGAGGCAGAGATCTGCCCCCCAAGGCAAAGGATGCACAACTTGTCCTAGATTCCCCCCTCCTTTTTTTTTTTTTTTTTTTTTTATTTTCTAAGATCTGAATGTATAATTGCAGGAGGGCTTTTTTTTTACAATTACAAGAGAGAAAATGAGCCGAAGGCTCGTAACTGCAGAGGCCGGTCCCTGTGAGCAAAGGGCCACATGTCCCCTTTTATGGCCAGCCATAATTCCCTCCTTGGCTCAAAGGAGGCTGTGAAAAGAGCAGGACTGGTTCAAACTTCCTTGGGGTCTCCGTGGCAACCAGCCCTGCAGGAGCCTTTTCTTCCTTTCCCCTCTTTCCTCTTTTGTTGTTGTTGTTGTTGTGTCATTAAAACTTCCTGGATTGAATCCCCACCAGGCTGGGCAGCATCCAGAGCTCCTGCAGCCCCCAGACAGCTGCCCTGCACCAGCAAAGCTCAGCCCAGCCCAGCAAAGCCCAGCCCAAATTCAGCCCCAGCCCAAAATCAGCCCCAGCTCAGTAAAGCCCAGTCCAAGCTCAGGCCTAGCTCAGTAAAGCCCAGCCCAGCAAAGCCCAGCCCCAACTCAGCCTCAGCTCAGTAATGCCCAGCCCAGCAAAACCCAGTCCAAACTCAGCCCCAGCCCAGCAAAGCCCAGCCCAAATTCAACCCCAACCCAGCAAACCCTAGTCTGAACTCAGCCTCAACTCAGTAAAGCCCCAGCCCGGCAAAGCTGAGCCCAAACTCTGCCCAAGCCCTGCAAAGCCCAGCCCAGCTTCACACCAGGATATTTTCCCTGTCCCATTTCCTTCCTGCCCGGTGTTTTGGCTCCTTGCATTTGAGCCCATCCCCAGAGTGCTCAGACAGAAATGGGGACTCTGCTCCCTCCAGGCTGGGCCTCTGGGAGGGGCAGGGGGCAGCCCAGCCCTGGCACCTCCATTCAGCCCTGGCATCTCCATTGTGGGGCAGCCCAGCCCTGGCACTTCAATTCTGGGCCAGCCCAGCCCTGGCACCTCTGTTCTGGGGCAGCCCAGTCCTGGCACCTCCATTCAGCCCTGGCATCTCCATTGTGGGCCAGCCCAGCCCTGGCACCTCCATTCAGCCCTGGCATCTCCATTGTGGGCCAGTCCAGCCCTGGCACCTCCATTCAGCCCTGGCATCTCCATTGTGGGCCAGCCCAGCCCTGGCACTTCAATTCTGGGCCAGCCCAACCCTGCCCCCCCTGTTCTGCAGAGCCCCTCCTGCACCAGGGGCTGAAGGGGCTCTTGGGGACCTGCAGAGCCCCTGCCCTGGCACAGCAGTGCCAGACCCAGCACTCACTGCACCCTGTGAGAGCAGGGCACAGCCCACATGTGCCCTGTGCCACCCATCCCTCCCTGGCACAGGAGTGCAGGGGTTTGGAGCCAGGGAAAAGCA
Organism: Molothrus ater; assembly: GCF_012460135.2. Lineage (NCBI taxonomy): Eukaryota > Metazoa > Chordata > Aves > Passeriformes > Icteridae > Molothrus > Molothrus ater. Next base: position 1,947,865 of record NC_050504.2, on the reverse strand, counting down.
AACCCCATGGATCAGAGCTCCTCCTGTGCTGTGCTGCCCATGCTGGCTGTGCCACCTCCCCAGGGGCACGGCCAGGGCTGGGTGGGGGCAGATCTGGGCTCTGGGGAGTGAGGCTCCATCTCTGCTCCCTGGGACAGGGACAGGACCCAGGGAATGGCTGGAGCTGTGCCAGGGGGTTTAGGATGGAGATCAGGGAAAGGTTCTTGCCCCAGAGGTGCTGGCATTGCCCAGGGAATGGTTCCAGAGCTCCAGGAGGGTTTGGACAGCGCTGCCAGGGATGCCCAGGGTGAGATTGCTGGGGTGTCTTGTCGCCCTGATTTTTTAAGATTTTCTAAATCTTCTGATATTTACATTCTTGTAACAAACTTTCTCACACACTTTCTGTAAATAACTTATTGTTTTGCATTCTTTTATAGAAGAAGAGAAATTTGATGGACTGTTGGTTTGTCCAGTGTCATTGGAGAGGGGACACTTTCACCCTCCAATCCACTGCCACTTTTGGAAATCTATAAATGTTGGAGTCAGAAATTAAACTTCCATCATTTTTTCACCTCGAGAGCAGCAGTGTGTGCACTCATGTTGTTTTGTGTCCTACAGTAACAGAGTCAAGGAGCTGCCCTGGATGATCCTTGGGGGTCTCTTCCAGCTCAGGACATTCTTTGAGTCTCATTCCAGGTGGGAATATTTCCTGTGGGCACAGAAGCTCAGTGAGGAGGAGCTCTGCAACCCTCACAGTGCTCCAGGGCACTCCCAGCCAGCCACAAGGAAATCCATGAATCTCCTTTTCCTCCACTCACCCACATCACAAGGGCTCCACAATTTCCAGCTACAACATCGTGGAAAAAAAAAAAAATCACAGCCTGCAGCAAAAAATAGCTGCTCTCATTCTTTTACCAAATTCCAGGATACTGCTGGGCTGGAGTGCTGGGCAAGGAGAGAAGGAAGGGCAGGAATGACTCTGCTGCTGTGCTCCCCATCCCTCCCCCTTCCCTGGGATGCATTCCTGCAGATGTCAAGGTAGACAGAGCTGCCTCCAACAAGCCCAGGACCTGGGGCATAGTTCCTTCATGTGCTCAGCTCGTCCAATTAATCAGATTTACTGCAGCCCTGAGAGGCAGCTCAGCCTCTCCCATGGATCCAGGCTGCCCCAAACACCAGGTGAAAATTTCCCTTCACTTCCAGCTTCAGAGGGACACCACAAAGTGACCCTTACGGAGCTTTTTGTGCAGTGGAGCTGCTCCAGGAGACCCCAGAGCTGTCACATCTCTGGCACATCCTCACCCAGCCCTGCCCACCCCAAACCCCTCACACGCACCTTGGCAGCTGGGGCTCTGCTCATCCCACTCATTTCTCCCCTGGATCCCCAGCTACTGCTTCAAACTGGTGCAAAAATCAAATTACTGTGCAAAAAAAAACCCTTCTGAGACCTTTTCCTTCTGAGACCTTTTCTTTCTGAGACCTTTCCTTGGACTGTCCTAAGTGGCTCACATGAAGACTGAACAGAGCCCTAAATGGCATCTGGAAATGATTTTCCCACTAAAAGCCGATGGGAAAAGTGTCCTGGAGGACCAGACTTGATTTCCCTTTACTCCAGGAGAGAGTGGGGATGATTTGGAGCAGGGGCAGAAAAGCAGGAGGTGAACAGAGAACATTTTAAAGCTGCAACCCAAGCTCTGTCAGCCCAGAGCAGTGACCCCACATGATGCCAACACTATTCCAGTCAAACATAATAAAGTCCTTGTGTTTCCTGAAGTTTGAGATGGTTTCATTGCTCACTCTCTGTGCTCCACGTTGCCATAGCCACTAAAACCCAAGTGTTAGGCCTTCATTAGGGGGTTTTTTGGGGGTTTTTTTGGTTTTTTTTTAACATCTCCTTGGCAAAATAGAGCAAATATCTGAAATGTAATGGAGTTTGAAGGAATTGAAGTGGATGACATGAAAAAAAAGGTGTTTTTATTGACAGTCTGTAGCTGCTGAAGTGTCCTCAGAGCACTCAGCACTTCCACTTCCCTCATTTCCTATGATCCACAGGGGATATTTGTGACTAGAAAGAACAACTGAACCCTGGGCAGCTCCATTTCTTCTTTTTCTGCCCAAAAGAAATGAAATCTGGGCTTCCAGTTCTGCTCCTCTGCTCAGAATTTATCCAGCCTGAGGTTCCTGGGTGTTCCAGTTCAGGCTGCACAGAGGGGGAGGCAGCTCCTTCCTGGAGCAATGAATGGGATCCACACAGAAAATGTGATTTTTCCTCAGGTTTACAAGAAATCCAGGGGTAGATGAAGAACCTGGGCCAGCAAAATCATGTGAGGAGCTCTTTGGGAAAGCTGAGAACACAACATGAGTTTCTTGATTTGGATCTGAGAACAGGTTCTACAGCAGGTTACACTGCTGATGTTTTAAAATGCAACCTCTCCTTTGTAATAAAAATATATATATTGGTTTTTTTTAAAAAATCCAAATTTTAACAAAAATATATCTTTTGTTTTTCTTTTTTAAAGGGGAATAAAAAAAACAAAACAAGATTAAAAAAGACAAAAAAAAGAAAAAAAACTGCAACAAAACAAAAAACTCAAAAAAATAAAAAACCACCCAAAATAAAAAATTAAAAATAAATAAAAAACCCACCCCCCCAAAAAAAAAAAACAAAAAAAGAAACAAAAACAAACAAACAAAACAAAAACCAAAACAAACAAACAAACAAAAAAACCAAAACGGAAATCCCAGGGCTTTGGCCACAAGACTGGGCTATTAGAGGAAATTGTCTGAAAAGAGTTTCTACCATCACTAGCAGACAAAAATTATCCCAAGTGGAGGAATTCTACTTAGAATAGTTTGTGAATAAATGGAGTGAGGTAAAGGATATTTGCAGGGAGGATATTTCCCAAGAAAAACGAGAACAGGGAAGTTCAAAGGGAATGTTCTTGTTACCTGTCACAGGTTAGCAGCAAACAGAGCCCTCAGGATTTCAGGAGTTGAAGATGGAAGGAGCCAGACAGTTCTTCAGGCTTTGAGGAAGGATTTCCTCACCTTTTCTATAATTATTAACTTTAGGCCTGATGAGCATCAGAGTACTAATGTCCTATTTCACCTCCACTTCAGACTCTAACAACAAAATTTAGGTCTTCAAATCATCAAACCCAGCTTGTTTTAGGACCTGCTAACCCTTAAAAGACCATTGCCCAAGAGATCCACCTCCAGCTCTGCTCCTGGCCTTGCCCAGACCTGAAATTCAACCTCAGCACCCACCTGTGCCACCCTTCATTGTCACCTGGGGTGGCCCTGCAGGTCCAGCCCTCTGACCCCTCTCACTGCACCACAGGCTTTTACATCCCCTGCCATCCCCAAAACTCTGAGCCAGGGCTCTGAAGCCCCTCTGAGAGCTCATCCATCCCTGTCAGGTCTGGGTTGTTCCCTCCACATCACCCTGACCCTCCACCAGGAGGGCTCTGAGCTCCTGGAGCTCCTCAGGGGTTCCTCAGGTTGAAATCCACGCTGAGCACAAATCCAGGAGTCTCCATGGTCCCATCACCTTCCCCAGGCACCCGGTGTCTTCCTGCTGGTGGGTTCAGATGGAGAAAGGAGGAAAAGCTAAAAGAAGGCAAAGTTGCACAGTTAGAGCCCAAGGGGAAGGAGAGGCACGTTTCCAATGGGATCACAATGCTCCTTTGCTGGAATAAACCAAAGATCCCCTCCAGCAGTGCCACAATGTCCCCACGACACACAAGGACCTCTGTGCTGACATTGTGAAGGCAGCAGGGCTTTTCTTGAGCAGCCAAACCTCTGACTTCCTCAATTCCTTTCATTTCTGGGCATATTGAAACTGGGCTCTGAGAGTCAATATTGCCAAACTAGACAGAGTGATGTGATTGAAAAGACCCTCAGTTAATAAAACTGTCACTCAGCAGCACAAGGAGGTATCTATGAGGGAAATTTTGAAATTGTACTCTTTTGGGGAACTGTCATTTGCTCTTAGAAATTACATTTAAAATTAATGTTTGCTGTAGAACTTATAAATATTTGTTCAGGCTAGCATGAAATATGCCCAGGATAATTTTAGCATGTACGCATCAGATTTTCATTTCACATCAGAGGAGACTCAAAGTGAGTCTGTTCCCTTCACTGCCAATGGAGTCTTCATCCCTGGGAGACAGGTCCTCCTCCTCCTCCCTGGGGAGCCCTGTCTGCTGCCTCAAGGCTTGGGGAATCAAGGCTGACACAGCTGAGAGCTGGCATCATTTTTCTGCTCGTTTCACTGGGAGAAACTGGGAGAAACCGGGAGAAACTGGGAGCCAAGAGTCTCCTGGAGTTAGATCAGGGACAGGCAGGACCTTCTGCTCCCAGGATCTCCAACCCAAAGCAATTAAAACACAGCCCAAACACAATCTCATCCCCAAAGGTGGGGCAACACAAACTCCTTATGGTGCTGGGACAGATGTTCCGAGAGCAGTGGAATGGAGAAGTGGAAGGATTGGGGGGGATGAGCATCTCTAGGAACCTCCTCAGAGCCATTCCCATGAATTCAGTGTGCTTGGGATCAGCTCTTCACTGTGCATCTTTGAGGACCTGCCCATGGCCACATCAGTGTGTGGGAGCTTTGTGTCTCTGCTCTTGCTGGAGCACACTGAGATCCCTGTCCCACCACAGCAGCAAATAAACCTCTGAATCTGGGGCTGGGGTCACTTTCCCTCCTGGTTCCTGCAGAGGAAGCACTTGGTAGCTCATTATTTGGTTTATAAATTGCAGCACCCAGAAATGGATCAGGAGCATTTTGTTTTCCCCAATGTTTGGTGGACAGGAACATCTCAGCCACCACAGAATCACTGATGTTGGAAAAAACCTTAAAAATCATCAAGTTCAACCATCAACCCAGCACTGCCAGGTCCACCCAGACCTTGACCATGGTCCTCAACCAGAAACAACTCCTCAATTCTGATTTCCCCAACTGGATTTCTACAAAAAAAACAACCAAAAAACAACAATTTCTGAGGTTCTTCTCCTCTCCCATGGGCTCAGCCACCTGCAGTATCACCTGAGACATCTCACTCCAGTCTCTCACTTGCTGCCTCTCTAGCAGTGACACTTCAATGACAAAAGTTCTGTCCCTTGGTACTTTTAATCCTTATTCTGATTGTGCAGCTCCAAAGCATCCACCAGCACAAACCTGGGCAGCATTTCCAGTTCTGCTTTTGCCAGAGCAGCTCACAGACACTCCAGTGCATTTCACACAGCCCAGGGCTTTGTTTAGGCAGTAAGGGAAGAGTGCCTGGGACCATTCCCTGGCCCTGGGATGAGGCAGACAGGGACACCTTCATCCAGCCTAAAAAACTCCCTTAAGCTCCAGAACAGGTGGGTGATACCTTAAAGGTCTATTTGGAATATTTCCTGTCCCACACTAACCCCAAAATGTGACTAAAATCTCTTTAGGGCTGGGTAAGTTGGCTGGGCCAGCTCCACACCAGCTCCATCTTCATGGTTAAAAACATGGGCAGTAAATGTCAAGATGTGGGGAAGATTTCCAGCTGGTGTTAAATTTACAGCTGAAATCCACGTGTCCCAAATGTCATTGGACAATTGCTGCTTTCTTAGAACCAGTTCAATAAAACCCATCTGGGTTCCAGGAAGATTTGCCAGGGCAGGCTACACCCAAAAGAACAAGAATATTTGGGATTCAAAACCCCCTAAAAGAACAAGAATATTTCATATCTATGGTGGGTCACAGTCAGCTGGAAAGGCCATTGGAGCAAGCCTGGGGAAATTTGGGCTCCCAGTCCCTGCAGCAGGTGCAGGGAGTGATGGAGAGGGAAAATGTGAGCAGCTGCTGTGTCCTCCCTTGTGTGCCATGGCCAGGACAGCACCCACCCCTTCTGAGAACAGCACTGCCCCAACTCAGCACCCAAACACCAAAATCAGGCAGAACTGGCAACCCAGAATGGCAGGAGCAAGAGGCAGGTGTGTCACAGGATCATGGAATGGTTTTGGTTGGAAGGAACCTTCAAGATCATCTCATTCCACCCCTGCCTTGGCAGGGACACCTTCCACTATCCCAGGTTGCTCCAACCTGGCCTTGGGCACTGCCAGGGATCCAGGGGCAGCCACAGCTTCCCTGTGCCAGTGTGTGATTAAACACAACGAGGAATTTGTTTGTGCCCAGAGCCTTAAGATCCAGAGGAGGTCTAGAGCTCTCAAAACCATGAGATGCCTTGAGGTGCCCAAGACAGGACCTTGAATCTCCATTACTGCCATGGCTCTGAAATAAACTGATTTGTTGGCTGCTCCTAAAGCACCTGATCTTGAGCTGGTTCAAACCAGGGCAGCAACAGAGCTGTGGTTGCTGAGATGCTTTAGGAGAAAGAGCAACTTGTTTGGCTTCTCCCATTTCTTTGTCCCATTCTGTCGAGTCATCTCCTCTGGCTGCACAATAGCTCCTGTTCAAACAGGCTCCCTACCCAATAACAAGGATTTTTAAGTAAAATCTTTGTTGGGTCTATTTGCAAATCATGAAACTGATTAGGTTGTTTTTTTTTTTTGTTACATGTGTGGGGTTTTGATAATATTTTCATCTTCCTGCATCCAGAGATGCACTTCACAAGCAATCCATCCGTGGGACACGTCCCCTTCTGCTGCCTGCTCCCCTCTCACCATGACATGGCATTTTTTTTCTCAATAGAAATCCAGGCTGCCCCTGCTCCCCCCTACATCCATCACCCCCACACACTGAAAACCTGGGCATTGCAGGTTTCATTTCAACTTTCTCACCAGTGTTGCCCACATTGCCACAAGCAGAGGGGTTTTCTGCCCCTCTGTGCCCCCATCCCTGTCCATCTGAAGAACAAGTTCTGTCTCACTCCCTCTGTGAGATTAAGCCACCCCTCACCACAGCCACCCTTCATCCTTACCTTGCCGAGTCCTGGAATTCAGGGGCAGCACATCCTGGGCTCCAAGAGAAAAAATTGAAAAAAAAATTGAAAAAAAACATTTAAAAATTGAAAATCCTCACCCCAAATCGCAGTGCCCCAGTGGAGTGAGGTGCACAGAGGGTTTGTCCGTGGCAGCCAGGCTCGGAACAAAGTTGTGGGGTGGAGGGGGAGGAGAGGGTGATTGACAGCCCTGGGCTGAGCCTCATCCCTCACCTTGGGCCATGCGGTCTGATTGGCCGCCTGCTGACATCCCCGAGCCCTGCACTTTTTAATAGACGCTTTTGGATGATCTACGGGGGGAAAGGCTTGGAGAGGTGTGTTTCTGACAAGCCAGAAAAAGTCACCCGAGCCACGAGGGACTTGGCTTCACTCTTTTTACCCCCCCCCTTTTTTTTTTTTTTTTTTTTTTTTTTTCCTGGGAGGAGGGGGATTCTTCATTTTGGCACTTCATGTTTTTCTGAAAACTTCGCGGCGATTTTTTCCCCCTTGCACCAGCCTGGACTGATGGATTACCACCTGCTTGGACTAATTCTGTCTTTTCTCTTCAATGGCACAAAGGTCTTAGCCGGTTACCCAATTTGGTGGTAAGATTCCTTCCTCCCCTCGCCCTTCCTCTCCCTATGATTGATTAATGAATTCATTAATTATTAGCCATGGGAGCTGTGTGTTCCTTCCTTTTCACCCCTCGCCCTGCGGAGCTGCATGCTGGAGTTGAAGCGTAATTTCTTCAGATTTGACCTGTAATTAATGAAATCTGCGAAAAGTTTGGGGGTTATTTTGAAAGGGCCATGCCTGGGTTTCCCTTTGCACAAATGGAGGCTTCCCTACCAGTCTTTAATTTCTCCATTTTCGGCACTGTGGCGATGGGCTCTTGGTTCAGATGTGAAAGGATGCGGTTTTATTTCCTTGTGCAATGGGAATTTTGTCTCTCCCATCACTCTGCCCCAGGGATTTTCTTCCTTTCCATGAAACTGCGATTAATCCTTTAAAAAAAAAATTTAATTCCATTTTCTGTTTGGTTGCTGCGGTTTTTTGGACTTCTTTCCCTTCTTTTGTTGTATTCTGTCATGTGAATTTAGTCCGGCAAATAACGCAAATGGCACCTGAGAAAACATTCATTAGTAAAATTGCTCAAAGGTGGATTTTGTTCATTTTAATTATGGAAATGCCGCTAATTTCCTTGCACCAACGAGAAAAATAGATTTTAACAGAATTGGTTGTATCTTGTAATGAGGCTGATAAGTAACCTGAGTTACTTATTTTAAAAATAAATCAAATTCTCTATAAATGAATACAGTAACAAAATGTAATTGGAAGCCCTTTAGAACAAGAAATATAGAATTAAATATTCCAGGTCATTTAAAATCCAGCAGCCAGCGAGTTGCATAACAGAATGTTTCAGTTTATTTCTGTCTTTATGTAGGATTTCTTGCTGGAATATCTCTTGTTAAGTTTCTGTATGTGCCAGGTAGGGGCTGTGAGCCTGATGATCCATAGGGAAAAGAGGGAGATGGTGGAATTTGGTGCTACTGAGATTCTTGGGTTATTTTCGCCTTTCCAGAAAAGTCTCTCTTCTTTATTACTGAATTAGATCCTTTCAGTGCCAACATGGAGATGGCAAGAAGTAGGTGGGAGTGAACTTGGGAATGGACTGCCATGTCTGGGAATATTTAGAATTCAGGACGGAAAATACGAATTGTTTAATTTTTTTTTTAAATAATCCATTTATTAACGTGGACTTTGGGATGAGAATTTGTCTTTCCAGAGGAGAAAGACTGAGAGCACAATGAGAAGTCCCCGCTCAGGAAGCGTTTCAAAGCTCCGCAGGTTCATGAAATGGCTAAATCACAGCAGGTTTTCCTGGAGAATTAAATGATTTCCTCGCCCTGAGCGTGGCTGCCCAACTTCAGGCCCTCAGCCCTGGGCAGGGGAGGCTCCTGAAATACAGAGAGCAGCACTTTGATTCCTTCCATGCCTTTTCTGCCCCACCTGGGCACAGGGCATGCAGAGAACAGGTCAGGATGCCAGGGCTGGGGCTGAGCTGCCTGGGGCAGGGACATCTCACCATGGCATCAGCTCATCCCACCAGCCCCTGAGCTGCCTCAGGCTTTGATATAAATCAGGATTTGATGCCCAGATCAAGGAGGGTTTCAAGTCTCAGAGCGTTTCAAGTCTCTTTTCTTTTCTCCATGAAAAGGTCTCGTTTTCCCCCGTGAAGCAAAAATGTCCCCCGTGAGCAAAATGTCTCCTGTGCCTGTTTGCAGGAGCAAATGCTGCAGACAGGTGTCTGCCCCATCATCCCCTCCTCCCAAAGCCCTCTGGGCTCACCCCAAAGGAACAATACAGAGGATGTAGGGCATGGACAGCAGGGGCATGGCAAGCAGCATCCCTGGGAGAGGAGGGAGTCGAGCACACTCTGCACAGAATTTCATCCACAGATCCAGGTGGATTTTTGTGTATTTTTATGTATTTTTATAGATTCTGGCAAGACCAAAGTGCCAGAGAGTCTCTGTTGCTCTGGAGGGATGTGAGGAGGTGCCCCGTGTAGGGCTGAGGTTGCAAATGCTGTGGGGTTTTAGGGGCTTCTTGAAGGCTGAGGGAGCAGGAGGGCAGAAATACCTGGGCCAGGGTTCCCTGGTGCTCAGGCACAGACAATGCTCCCAGAGCACACCAATTCAAGGTTTCCTTTGGTCCCATGGAAGGCTTTCAGTATCTGCTCTGTGGAAATGAGGTTGATGTAGTGGACTCTAGCACGGTGATATCTATGCTCTTAAAAAACCATAATTTTCCAATTGTCTTCCTGACCCTCTGCTCCTGAGGCAGGCACAGAGGAGGCTTTGGGGGATGAGCCCCACTTGCAGGGTTCAGCACACCCCAAAACAGGGCAAGGAGAGCAAAGGTGGGGCTCAGCATCAGCCTGGTGCCCTGTGCTGTGTCCTGCAGGCTGCACTGGGGCTGCCCTGGGCTCCCTCACCCCCAGCTGAACCCATCTGTGCTAAACTCGAGACTTTCAGGAGGAGATTTCATGTGGCAGAGCCCCAGGGATGCTGACAGGCAGTGCCCTGTCCTGCTGGCACCACCTTCCTGGGGATTTTCCTGCTGGATTGGGAATATTTTGGCAGCAGCATCCAAACAGATCCTTTCTGCTGTGGGACAGAAAGGAGAAAAGGGTTTATTTATTCCTGTGGTGGGGAGGAAGTGTCTGTGTGTGCCCTAGGAGAAGGAGAGTGATGAGAATGGGGTCTGATCACCTTGTAAAGGGTTTGGGGGTGGCTGGAATATTCCTGCTGCTCCAGACAATGCCAGGAGCTGGCAGCAGTGACAGTGCAGGGGATAAAGGCAAAGGGACAGAGCTGCTCAGGGTTTGTGGGATGTGTTTTATGGAAGGGCCAGGGAAGGACGTGGTCCTTGACACTGTCCAGAGAAAGGAGAGCCCAAGTGCAGCCCTGGAGCTCTGCAGGGAGGTCCTGCCCCAGCTCCCTGTGCTGCAAACCCAGAGCCTGGGGTCCAGACCCACTGGTGGCAGCAGGATGGAGAAGCCAAGAGGGGGTTTCAGCCCAGCTGGGATGCTGGAAACGCCCTGACATTGCCCTGTCCCCGTCCAGGCAGCTCTGAGTGAGCTCCAGGGGTGGCTCGGGCTGTGGATGTAACCTCCAGTGAGGTATTTTGACACAGCTCCAACCCTTCTTCACATGCTGCCATCCCACCAGAGCCCTGAGAGGGGAACAAACGGGGCACAGATGGGAAAAGGTCACTGAAATGCTGCCTGTGAGTGCTGACAGGAGGAGCTGAGGCCAACAAAGCTCCCTCAGAGACGTGTCCAACCCTTGGGCTGTCTGCTTAGTGCTGCTGAAAGAGAAGGAGGAGATGTGGAGCTGTGGTGGGGCCATGCAGAGCAGGCTGCAGCTCCTCCTGGTGCGGGCAGTGAGGGGCAAAGCTGGGCTCAGACCTGGGGCTGCCCATGAAAACAGCCCTGAGTACCTGGCTGGCCACAAAGTGCTCAGGAGCTTGTGATTCTAAAGGGTTTTGTGGGCCTCAAGGGTTTTTCAGTGTTTTTGCCAGCCAGGTGCAGCTGGAGGGAATCCCTGCAGGGTGGGACGGGCAATCCATGCCATGGAAAGCAGAGTTGTGGAGCTGGGATTGAGGTGGATCCTGAGCAGCAGGACAGCCCCAAGCACTGCCAGAGCAGATCTCCAAGGATGCACAGCCTCAGGACCTGGCACAGGGCTCCAGGTGACATCTCCTGCTGGTTTTGTCCTGCCCAGTGCAGAATCCCAGCGTGGTTTGGGTTGGAAGCAGCCCTGGAGCTCGTTCTGTTTCACTCCTTCCAGTGGAGTCCTGAGCTCAGCAACAGCTTCAAAATGCTCCCAGAGCATGGCAGCACAGAGCAATAAGCACTGTCACACTGCTGGCCTTCAGGGGGTCTCATTCCCTCAGAAATTAACCCCTTGTGTCTCCAGGACAGGGCCAGGGCAAGCCTGGAGCCACCAGAGCCCAGGGAGAAGGGCTCTGCCTCACTCAAGAGCCTTCCTGCCCTTAAAACACAAATCTCTGTCCTGTAACTGGAGTCAGAAGTAAATTTAAAGTGGCCACAAAAGAGCTCTGAAGAAGCTGCTTAATTGCAACCAGTTCCTTATTTGACTCCTTCACTAAAAGCAGCGTTTGCCAAAGTGAAGCACTTGTAAAGGCACCCAAGGAGGAGCACTGGGAATTCAGGGGGGATTTTTGGCCACCCCACCCTCTCAGCTGGAGGTGCTGGGGTAGAGGAGGCCACAAAGCAGCGATTTCCCATGTCCTGCACTGCCCCATCAGCCTGATGGGGTCAGGGAGGAGCTCACACCCTGGGACAGAGGCAGGGGATGCCCTGAGAAGGCTGAGCCAAAAGATAAAGGATAAAGGACAGAGCTAAAGAATAAAGCAGGGATTTATCAGGAGACCTCAACGGATCCACCTTGGGCAGCACAGGGACCCAGCCAGGGCTACACCCCAGGTGAACCCAAAATGGTCACAAAATGAACCCCAGGTGAACCCAAAATGCCCACAAAATGAACCCCAGGTGAACCCAAAATGCCCACAAAATGGGTCACGGGGTGTTTTTTTTTTTTTTGTAAGTTTTTTAAGCTCTGCTCCATTTGCATATTGGAGTTCATTGCCCAATTACAGCTCCAGCCCATGCAGTCCCATCTTTGTTTTTCTCCAGCCCATGATGTTTGTGCTCTTGTGCCTGAGATTTGGATCATTTGTCCTTGGTCCCCAGCTGGAGCAGGAATTTTTTGTCTCCCTGCTCTGTGCACAGAATTTACCATCCCATGATATGAAGCTCAAACACACACATTAAGCAGCACAAAATCTAAAAAATATAAAAACCAAAACCTAAGGCATCAAGGGGATGGGGACATGAAGGAACAGAACTCACAGCTGGGCTCACCTCAAACACAGAGAGCTGAGGGGCACCTGGGGCTCCTGCACAGCTCAGGAGGATGCAGAGGAGCTGGAACGGGGCTGGAAAGGTGGCAAGGAAGGTCCTGGGCTGGTGCAGGTGACCAGGGGAGGTGAGAGCTGCTCAGGGCAGCTTGGAGGGCCCTCACAAACAGCACAGGGCTGATCTCCCCTCTCCAGTGCTGAACAATTGACAAAGGGCATCACCTGAGCCAGAGATGACACAAAAGGCAAAATGGCAAAGGCCTCATTTATTTCATCCTCTCTTCTTTTATAGCTTAGCTCACTACAGGTGGAACTGATTGGTCATTTAATCAACACATTTTTCTAATTAACAAGACACCCATTTACAAACAATCTTAGGAGAAAAACCAGCAAAACAGATTGTTAGAAAAACACCCCCCTGCATGTTGTTTTGTTGATATTTTGGCTGTCATTGTTTATCCCCAGCTCCCTAAAGCTGCCCAGGCCCACTCTGGGATAACTTCCCTGGCTTTCTCTCTCTCTGAGCAGGCTGTCACATCCACAGGACAATTGCCAGATAAAGGTTCACTCCTTGCTGCAGGGAGGTGAGGAGGGGCTGTCCTGGGGCATTTGTAGGGTCAGGCTGCACCGCCCTGGCTGGTCCCACTCTGAGCTCCAGGGATCCCCTCGGGTTCCTCTCCTGTGGCTCCCTTTGCTGAGGCCAGGGCCACCATGGGTGGTGTTTGAGCTTCTTCCTGACAGCCCCAGGTCACTCTGTTAGCATTCAGGAGGACATAATCACAGAATTATTAGGGGCTTTTATTGAGAGCTCTGGGTGTCAGGGGCACAGACACAAATCTGGCTCCACCATGGGTTTGGGATGAACTTGTTCTATATTCTATCATTATATAACTTACATACTAATTATTAAACTTACATTGTTCTATTGTGTACATTGATTCCATCCGAGCACAGATTTCTCATGATCCCCCTCAAACCCCTAAAGCCAATTTATTGGAACCCCTTCTTTTATACCCTGGTCTGATACAGGTGGACCTGACTGGTCATTTAATCAACTCATTTCTCATGTTTGGTTAATTAAGATGACACCATTGGAGGAAAACAACTTGTTATAAACACCACCTGCAGATAGTTCACAATTCTTTCTCTCTGCCTCCCTAAAAGTTCCCAGACCAATTCATGGAAAAGCTTATCTGGCTTTCTCTCTCTCTGACCAGACTGTCACCTCCACATTCCTGATTTTTGAATTTCACCCTCTAGCTGACACTCAGGGGGTGTTTGATTTTTCCTGTGTCACTGTCATATTTTCTGAAAAATCCCTTTGCCAGGATTTCTTCTCTTGGGAAGCTGAGAAGCCTCAGAGAAAAAGGAAAACAATAATTATCTCATTTGTTTCTCCTGTGTTTTGCTGCTTTGGAATGTGGTTGGAGATTGTTCATCCAGCATGTGAATTGTTTTTACTTAATGATCAATCACAGCCAGCTGTGTCAGACTCTGAGGAGTCAGTCACCAGTTTTTAATTATTATTTTGTTAGGCCTTCTGTAAGATCCTTTCTCAGTTCAATATAATATAATATAATAATATAATCATCATATCATCCCTGGGAATTAATAGTATTCCAGCTTTTTTAATATTAATTTTTTTAAATGCTAATATTTAATATTAATTACTGAAAATTAATAGTATTCCAGATTTTAAACATATTATTTTTAAATATTAACATTTAATATTCATTCCTGGGAAATATTATTTTTCGGGCTTTTAAAATATTATTTTTAAATATTAATATTTAATAGTGATTCCCAGGAATTAATGGTATTCCAGCTTTTAAAAAAATATTCTTTTAGAAATATTAATATTTAATATTAATTCCTGGGAATTAATATTATTCCAGCTTTTTTTTAATATTAATTCCAGCTTTTCCTGGGATAAGCTTTCCCTTGGGACAGAGGGATCTTGAGAGCCCCCAGCTCTCTCACTCCATGAACCTTCTCTTTCTGGGACCATACCCAGGACTTCTCAGAAATCCCAAATTAACCCCAAAACCTCCCTCCAGTCCCACATCCAGACACCAGAGCTGCTGCTGAGGCAACAAAACATCCCCAGCAGGGACTGGGAGCCTTGGCTGGAAGGGATTCCAGGCCTGGAAATGCCTGTTCATCACCAGGGCTGGAAGTGCTGTGTTATTTGTTTTTAGGTTGGAAATAAAAAAGTAAGTTTTGGGGATTTTTGGGGATTTTAACATGTGTTTTTTATAGAGGCATGTTTCATTTTTTAGTGGCAGTTTTGTAATTTTTTAAAAATATTTTTAGTGTGAAATTATTACATTTTATTTTTTGATTCTGTGAAACATATATGTTAAGAATTATTATAAAAAATATATTTTATATATAATTTTAATGTAGAATAGTAAAATGCCACCCCTGGAACATGAAAGGACCATGCTCTGAAAAGCAAATTTCCCCTGATAAAGGAGCCAAAATCTCTAATTCCTTTTCTGAAGATGGGTTTCCTGATTTGCTAATTTGCTAATTTGTCTTGTTCACAATTCACTGAACCTGTCTGCTTTTAATTAATCTTACAAATCTAATCAAGTCTAACTGGCACCTTTCCCAGTGCTCACAATTTTAAATGAGAACCATTCCCTGATGCTCTCCAGCCCCACCCTGGCTCAGGCTCCAGATCTTCTGCATCCTTTTCAAAAGGTGATAAAACCTTCAGGGTTTTTTATTCTCATCCCATTTCTATGTCACAGACTCACTCAAGATTCCTGCAGTTACTTTCTAGAAATTGTGGAGGTTTATAATTAAGAAATTTGCAGTGGTCCTTGAATAATGTCAAAGGAGTTTCTTGCAGCCAGGGGCACATTTGCAAGGCAGGTTTTACCTCCAGAGGTCTCTTAGATATTAGGGGGAGTTTCTTGTTGGGTTTTTAGGGTTTTTTTTTTATTGTTGCAAAATATTTCAATTGTGGTTTTAAATTCTGATTATTGCTCGGGCCTGATTAGGTTTGGTAACAACCAACTCCCCTTTAACAAACTTTAAAAAAACAACTTTAAAACTAAAAATTAAACTAAAAATTAAACTTTAAAACTTTAATAAGTTTTTAATGAAATTCACCTGTTGTCTATCTGACAGGGAGTTTATTCAGAACACCAAGCCATGGCTGTCTCTATATTTTTACTTTTCCTTGCAATTTACTCATTTTTACCCCTACAAACCTAAAATTAAGATCTCCAGACACCAAGTCCTCGTTTGTGGGTTTGATGAGGCACAGGCTGCTGCTGTTGGTGAAGTAAGGATGTAAAAAGAGTGGATATGAAAGAGACTCTTTGCCTCCAACAGTGGTGCAATGCTCAGGAGCACAGTTTTGGAGAAGAAAACCCAAAAGGAGACTCTTCCCTCATGTGCTGGGGCTGGGGCTGTGATTTTCACATCCTTTTGGGAGCAGTGACACCTTTGTGACATCCCATACCCCAATGCCAGGAGGGTTGGGAAGAGCCAGACAAGAGGGGGACAGCACCACCATGGACACTCCCAGAGGCTCTGGAGGTTGCCAAAATCAGCCTTTGGTGCCCAGAGGACACAGCTGAGCTGCTCAGAAGTGCTGTAAGCCCATGGAGTGCAGATGCTTCTCTGCAGGAGCTGCCTCTGTCCAGCCCAGTCCAGTGATCCTGGCTCAAGAAAATCCAATTCATTTCTGTCCTAACACTGTCCATGGTCCTTGTGTGTTGGATTTGTGGGGTGCCCTGGTGAAGGAAGGAATGATGAATGTGACTCCATGTCCTCAGAAGGATAATTTATTATTTTATGATACTATTATGTTAAAGGATGCTATATTAAACTGTACTAAAGAATATCTAAAAAGATAATAATGAGAATTTGTGACTTTTTCCAGAGTCTTAACACAGCTTGGCCCTGATTGGCCAAAGAGTGAAAACAACTCACAGCAGAATGCAATGGAACAATCACCTGTGGGTAAACAATCTCCAAACACATTCCACATGAGCAAAACACAGGAGAAGCAAATGAGATCAGAATTGTTTTCATTTTTCTCTGAGGTTTCTCAGCTTCCCAGGAGAAAAACCCTGTGCAAAGGGATTTTTCCAGAAAATGTGAATGCCACACTTGTAGGACAGGAGTCTTGATCTGTGGTGTAAATCCAGGCTGAGCTTTAGTTGTGGCTCCTCCTAGAGCTCCTGAGGCTGCTCCAGGGACAGGGTTTGGAGCAGGAAACATTTGGGTTCCACCTCAAGCCTTGAGACCTCGGCTCAAGGTGTGCCTTGGCTTCTCTGCTTGGCTGGAAACCACACGCAAAGTGGAAAATCAGAGTTTTGGTGGGGTTCTGCAGGCTGTGAATTCAAGGCTTGCTGGGGAAATGAAGAGCTGGGGGTAAAATCTCCCCTGAGTGCTGGGATGAATTACATTAGGGAAATGTTCTGTGGGAAGAGCTGCTCAAAGAACATTTGCCTTGAGGTTGGGTTTTCAGGTTCTTGAGGCAGATCAGGCTCCAGTAACTCCCCAGTTCCCTGGTCTTACACAAAATTTCACCCAAGAGAGGGTTCCCTTCCCTCACAGTCCTTGAGCACAACAATCCAGAGCCAACCTTCAGCTCAGGCCACCCTGAAGCCCTGAGAAGGCTGACCTGGAACAGAGACTGGACAGAGCTAAAGAATAAAGCAGGGATTCATTAGGAGGCCTCAATGGATCCACTTTGGGTAGCACAAGAGCCCAGCCAGGGCTGCACCCAAGATCAACCAAAATGGTCACAAAATGAACCCCAGGTGAACCCAAAATGGTCACAAAATGCCCCATTGGTCACTGAGAGTCTCTCACTTTGATCAGTTCTGCTCCATTTGCATCTTGCAGTTCATTGTCCAATTCCAGCTCTAGCCCATGCAGTCCCATCCTTGTTTTTCTCTCTCCAGCCCAAGCTGTTTGTGCTCTTGGGACTGAGCTTTGGATCATTTGTCCTTGGTCCCCAGCTGGAGCAGGAATTGTTTCATCTCCCTGCTCTGTGCACAGAGCTCACCATCCCCTAAGAGAAGCTCAGCCCCACACACTAAAGCAGCACAGAACCTGAAAAATAGAAAAGCCAAAACCTGAGGCATCAACCTCACATCCCATCGCTGCTGGGAGCTGAACTGAGCTGAGCCAAATTTTACCCTTGCCTTGAGGTTCCTGGGAAGGAGGCAGCAGCACCCACACTGAGCTGTGGAGCAGAGCCAGTGTGACACATGGTTCAGGCTTTCCTGCAATATCCACAGCAGTTTGTGTCTCACACCTTCCCAGAGCCCAGAGCCTTCCACTCCAAGTGCTTTGCTTTCCATGGAAGGAGAATAACACAGTAGTAAAGCAGCCTCATTTTTCACCACAAGAAACCACCAGGACTGGCTCTAAATCCGTTTTCTACAAGATTCAGTTTTGTTTTTCCCCACAAGAAAACACCTAATCCAGGACTGATTCTAGATCTGGTTTCCACAAGATTCAATTTGGTTTTTCATCTCAAGAAACCACCTAATCCCGGATTAATTCTAGACCTGGCTTCCACAAGATTCAATTTGTTTTTTCCATTCTGGATCTGACATAAGACACTTTAGGATCCACTTTCTCCAGCTGAGACAGAACTGGTACCACAGTGCCCAGGATGGGCAGCCCAGCTGACCTCTGCTGCCACTGACCATTGTCCCCTCTGTCCCCTCCCTGCCAGGTTCCTCCTTCCTGGGTAACCCCAGGCTGTTCATGGGAGCAGAACCAGCCTGGGCACTCCAGTCCTGGTCTCAGGGCTCAGGGAAGGACTCCCCAAAGAGAGGCAGCCCAGGGCTCCCCCTTGGATCCCACCCCAGGCTGTGGCACAGCTGAGTGGATGTGGCAATTCCCACCCACGGGGTGTTTTCCATCATGTTTGGATGTTGGGAAGCCGCTTCCCAGTGCCAAACTGTGACTCACCCTGGGTGATTTCAGCACAGTTGGCACCAAACACTTCTTGAGGCCACCCACCACCACCAAGGGACTTCCCAAACTGGCGTTTGCCTCCCCAAAGGGACTCCCCAAACTGGAGTTTGCCTCCCCAAAGGGACTCCCCAAACTGGAGGCATGGCTGGAGGGCTTGGCTGACCAGTGGGAGATGACCAGCACCCTCACTGGCCTCAGTGGAGAGCTGTTCCTTCCTTCCCTGGGTTTCTGATGCTTGTTCTGGTGCCAGTGTCCTGTCCCCTGTCCCTGGCAGGACACATTTCCCTCCCCAGTGCCAGCTTTGGGAAGGAGGCAGGAGAGGAAGGTGAGCAGTGCTGGGAATGGCTGGCAGTGGCAGCGAGGGGACAGCGGCCCTGGGAGGTGGCTTGGCCTCACTCACAGCCCTGCCAGGACCCAAACAAACCCCAGCGTCTCTCTTTGGAGGAAAGGTTTTACAGCACTGAATATCTCACTGTGTTTATTGCAGTCACAGCCTGGAAGCCTGCATTTGCATATGCAAATCATATGCATTTATGTAAATTCTGGGTCGAATAATATTATCACAGTCCCTGCAGAATAGATCCTCTGCCATGGCAAATCAGTGGATTGTGTTTTCCAGGCGAGAGTGGCACTGCTTTGAGCAGGCATTGCTGAACAGAACATTTCTCTCTGGTGGGGGGAACAATGCAGGACCCGCTCCTGGGCACACCCAGTCCCTTGGCAGCAACTTCATTCAGGTTCCTGAGGAGGAAAAGTGGCTCCAGCTCCAGCCCCATCCCTATCCCCATTCCCCATTCCCCATTCCCCATTCCCCATTCCCCATCCCATCCCCAGCGCCATCCCCACCTGTGACCGTGTTCGCAGGGGTCCCAGGCAGAGGGAAGAGATGAGGATCTGACTCCATGTTTCAGAAGGCTTGATTGATTATTTTATGATATATATTATATTAAAACTTTACTAAAAGAATAGAAGAAAGGATTTTATCAGAAGGCTAGCAAGCAATTAGAAGAATGGCATGATGACAAAATCCTGTGACTGACCAGACAGTCCGGACAGCTGGGCTGTGATTGGCCATTAATTAGAAACAACCACATGAGACCAATCCCAGATGCACCTGTTGCATTCCACAGCAGCAGATAACCATTGGTTACATTTTGTTCCTGAGGCCTCTCAGCTTCTCAGGAGAAAAAATCCTAGCAAAGGCATTTTTCAGAAAATATCATCCTCATCCCCATCCCATCCCCACCTCCCTTCTCCTGGCACACCACTGCCAGCCCGTGAGCAATGCCCAGACAAAGCTCTGGCAGCAGCTGCCAAAATCACCCCCAAACCCATGACAGAGCCCTGAGTCAGCCCAAGTGCAGCAGCTCCCCCAGAAGGGGCTCATCTCACTAAAGTGCAGTTGCTGCAGCAGCCCAAATCCACAGCCAGTGCAGAGGGGCGAGGCACTGCCCCGCTCACAGGGGCTGCTGCTGTCCCTGCTGCTGTCCCTGCTCTGTTCTTGCTGCTGTCCCTGCTGCCACTGCCATTTTCTCCAATTTATGGAGAAAAAAAATTTTGGCTGAGCAAATAGGTGACATTTTGGGGATGAGATCTCCTCCCATCAGAAAGTTAATGGCTTTTAGGGTGGGATTTTTCACAAGTGATGCTGGATGTTAGAACCCAAACTGGAAATGAGAGGCTTTTGTGGCCAGGCGTTAAGAAAGCAGGAGGTTGGGAAGTTTGAGATTTGGGATCATTCCTATCTCAGTATTCACTAAGGAGGACACAGGAGGGAAAGGGGAGAAAGGAGAGGTGGGGAGGAGGAGCTGCCCCAGTGTGGAAAATGGATTTGCAAAGAATTTTTAAAACTTGATAGAACGTTTATATAGTTCTGTATATTTGAATGTAAACACTGGGAGAGAAATGTCCAGAGTGGGTGATGCCTCAGGTTTTAGATTTTCTATTTTTCAGGTTCTGTGCTGCTTTAGTGGGTGGGTCTGGGCTTCACATCAGGGCATGGTGAGCTCTGTGCACAGAGCAGGGAGACAAAACAATTCCTGCTCCAGCTGGGGACCAAGGACAAATGATCCAAATCTCAGCCCAAGAGCACAAACACCGTGGGCTGGAGAGAGAAAAACAAGGATGGGACTGCATGGGCTGGAGCTGGAATTGGACACTCCAACATGCAAATGGAGCAGAACTTCTAAAAGTGAGAGACCCCGTGACCAGTGGGGCATTTTGGGACCATTTTGGTTCATCTTGGGTGCAGCCCTGGCTGGGCCCTTGTGCTGCCCAAGGTGGATCCATTGAGGCCTCCTAATAAATCCCTGCTTTATTCTTTAGCTCTGTCCAGTCCCTGTTCTAGGCCAGCCTTAACAAGGCATCAGTCAGGGCTAGAGCAAAACCCACAGGCTGGGAGAATTAGGGCTGTTTAGCCTGGTGAAGAGAAGGTTGCATGGAGATATAACAAGTTTTTTCCTAGAGAAGCACAAAATGAAGAGAAAGCAATTCTTCTCTCTACGTGCTACTCCTGCTATTTTTACACATGTAAAATGTGTTAAGAAAATTATTTATCTAAAATAATTTAGTTAATTGAACAGCAGTAAAAGTTATTTTATTTCCTTAACCAATTAAATCAAGGTTATATCCTATCTCAAACAATCACAAATTTTTCTTTAATATATAATATGATGTAATATGATGTGATATAATGTGATATATGATATGATATGATATAATATAATATAATATAATATAATATATCTCTTTAATATAATTATAATACAATATCTCTAATATAATTATTATAAATATAAATATAAATATAAATATAAATATAAATATAAATATATCTTTAATTTTAAAAATATTCAACTTTTTAGATCAATAAAATCAAATACCAGTCATTCCCTACATCAAAAACTCCCTAAATACAATAGGGAACCTCTGTCGTTCCTCCACCACGAGGGAGCCTGAGATCCCTGTGTGCCTTGCAGTTACTACAATTATTATTTGAAATTTGAGTTGCCTTGGACTCCTGGTGTGCACAGCTCCTGTGCTCTGGCCATGCCCTGCAGAGCTCAGGTGTTTTACCAAAGGCAGCTGGAGGACTTTAGCTTTAGTCAGAGAATATTGATATATTCCGGAATGTTGATAATACTGATCCCCCCTGTACAACAGCTCCTGTGCCATCCTCCTCTGCTAGCACAACACCCTCTGAGTGGGCTCTCCCTCCTCTTGGGCACAGGGGGCAGGAAAAATCCCCCTTGCAAAGCCAGGCAGGGCAGTGTGACCCCTGAGGGTGAGCAGTTCCCTTTTCCTGGCTCCAGCAGCTCTGTTCAGACAGGCACAGGTTGGATTTGGGGACGCTCAGTGTAAAGGAATCTGCAACAAGTGTTGGGCATTGGTTTTTTGCTTTGAGATTTGTGCCTTTGCACTCCCCTGGTCTGAATTCCCACTCAGCAGCCATTGTCCTGCCCTCTCCTGCTGGACACAAAGTCTTAATCTTCCCCTTCTTCCCACTGTAACTAAACAACCTCTCAGAAGTCTTTCCAATAGACTGATCAAACTGTCAGCATAAGCCACTGCCTCAGCTCGCTGCTGTTGCTCCTTTGTCCCCTGCCCGTGTTTAACATCCCATTTACAACAGGGAGGAGGCTTAAACCACCCCAGCCCTGCAGCAGAGCCTGGCTGAGAGCTTAAACCACCCCAGCCCTGCAGCAGAGCCTGGGTAAGAGCTTAAACCACCCCAGCCCTGCAGCAGAGCCTGGCTGAGAGCTTAAACCACCCCAGCCCTGCAACAGAGCCTGGCTGAGAGCTTAAACCACCCCAGCCCTGCAGCAGAGCCTGGCTGAGAGCTTAAACCATCCCAGCCCTGCAGTAGAGCCTGGGTGAGACAGCACAGCCCCAGCCACAGCTCCACAGAGCAAACAGAAGGACAGAACCACCCTGGACACATCTGGGAGGGAAGCTGTAGGCAAATCCAGAGCTGAGGAATCCAATTCCATCAGCACCACCGTGTCCTTCTGCCCCTGGATGTCTCTGCTGAGGGTGAGGGGGTGGCTGCACTCCCCTGGAGGTGCCACTGGGGCTCAGCCTGCAGCAGCTCCAGGGATGTGGCATGCCCTGCCTGCTCCCTGAGGTAACATTTGTGCCCAGGCTGTGGCTCACACCCCCAGACACCTCACCAGGCTCCTCTGCCAGCACCTCCTGGGCTTTGCTCCATGCCAGGGGGTCACGATGGCTTTTTTTGGCTGGCAGCTCAACTTAGAGCTGGTCACTCCTCCCTCAGCTCATCCTGCCCGGTGCTGGGGGAGAGGAGAGGTCCCTGCCCCCCCCAGACCACCAGGAGAGCATTCCTGATCCTCGGGCATCCCCCATTCCTCTTGTCCTTTCAACAGGAGTTTCTGACTCCCCATGTCCCAAACACAATTCCAGTTCCAAGAGTTGGACTCTGCAGCTCAGGTGTCCTCTGAGGGTTGGTTTGACATCTCTTCAGCCAAACTCAGCTGGTTTCCACCCAAAGGGCTTTGATGCAGCAAGGTCAGGATAACAATTCCCCCTCTCAGAATGGCTCAGACCTGCAGCTCCATCTCTGCTCCCTTTGAGGACACTCAGTGTAAGAGAATCTGCAACAAGTGTCTTGGTTTGAAATCCAGGTGTGTGCTGAGGAAGGCCGGAGCCTCCCTTGAAATGGAAAATGTAAACTCCTCTCTCTGAATTGTTATAATTTTGAAATTAAGGGGCTCTCAGGTAAAGGTATGGGAGTAGGAATAACAGTTCTGTATTAGGAAAATTTAAAATAAAAAATGCAATTGTACCAAAATAAATAAATAAATAAATAAAGGACGCTGCCAGGGTGAGAGCAGTCCCTGTCCCCTGTGTGTCAGGGGGTGGCACAGCCCCATCCCATGGGGGCTCAGCCCTCCTGCAGTGCCAGCTGTGGCTCTGCTGGAGCAGGGATCCTGCACAAGGGGGGAGTTTTCCTCTGCAGCTCCAGGGCTGCTGGAGATGGGCCTGGGCTCCCTCTGGCCATGCAGGGCAGCAGAAGCTGCTCCTCTGGGAATGCACTGGGCAAAGGCTGCTGTGCTGTCCCAAAGCTCAGATTGGATCCAGGTAGGAATGTTCCAAACCTCAGATTGTATCCAGGTAGGAATGCTTGAAATCTCAGATTGTACCCAGGTAGGAATGCTTGAAATCTCAGATTGTATCCAGGTAGGAATGCTTGGCTCCTCCCCTGGGCGGAGCATCTCCCCATGGGATGATGGAATTGGATCAGCCATGCAGGGACACTCAGTGGCCATGGACAGAAGATAATTAATAATTAATGGCCCATTAACAGAAGAGACCTCCTGGAGGGAGGATTGGCTGTGGAAGAGATAAAGAAAACTGAGAGTTAAACATTCAAATGCCACATCCCATTCCTGCCCTCACCCTGGCTGGGCCATCACCCTCTAATGCTCAGGCAGCTGAATCTCCTTTTTTAAAATGAGTTTTTAGTCTGTTTTGGTGACCCCCAAGGACTGCAGAGCTGGGTGGGGAGTCTGTGGTGACACAAGTGCCCCCTCTTTGTAAAATCTCCAACCTCCAGACACACTCAGAGGGGAATTCCTGAGTGAAAAGCTGCTATCCAGTCCCTCTCCTCATTGGAATTCGGTCAGGTTTGGTCTGTTCTCCACATTCAGTCAAGACCTGACATTTCCCCTCTCAGGTGTGAGCACCCATTGCATGCTTTGACTTGCAAAACTTTCCCTGCTGCTGCTGTTGATCTTCAGACAATCCCAAGAAATTGTGTGTTCCCCTGCCCACAAAGGGCTGCAGTCAGCACAGCACCAGAATTAAAATAGGTGAATATTACAGCAGGTGTGATGTTGGGTTTGCTGGGGTCCCCAGGACGAGGTGAGGTCCTGTTCCATGGCATTTCCAAGTTACCATTTCTTATCTCCAGGTTTGCACACAGATGCACACTGGGTGAGCCCTCTCCCAGGCTTGGAGAATTCCCTACAAATCCATTTCCCACAGCCCTGGGGATGGTTGGGGCAGGGTTGGGGCGATTAGCAGCACCAGGACAGGGCATGGCCAGGCATGGGGGGGTTCCCCAGCCCTGACACTGTCCCCTGTTGATGTAGGGTGACCCTAATGTAGGGAATAATGTGCTCTGACTCCATGATTTAGAAGGCTGAACAATTGCTTTATTAAGCATACTATATTACATATATAGTATATCTAATATATAATAAGTATATAATATATAAGTATATAATACATATAAATATTATAGTATAAGTATATAATATATAAGTATATAATACATATATATATTAAGTATACTATATTACACTAATACTATATAAATTACATGCTAAAGAGATACTATACTAAAGAATACTAAAGAAAAACCCATGACTGTCTGAGACAGTCAGGACACAGCTTTTTTGCCTCAGTTAACCAAGGAATCAAAACAACTTTCACTGGTGTCCAATTAACAAATCACTTTGGGTAAACAATCTCCATAACACATTCCACATGTGCCACAACAGGAGCAGTGAATAGAGATAAGAATTGCTTTCTCTTCTTCTGTGAGCTTCTCTGTAAGAGCTGAAATGAGAGATAGAGGACTCCAGGCAGCTCTCCAAAATGCAGTTTATTGTATCCAAAATGCAGTTTATTGTATCCAAAATGCAGTTTATTCCATCCAAGGCGTTCCAGCAGCCCAGGGTCGTGGGTGACAGAGCTGTGCCCACAGCTGTCAGCTCCAGCTGCAGGCAGGCCTGGAGACCCTTTGGCTTTGGTTACACTGCATTCTATACTTTCCTTTTGGTCACAATGCATTCTATACTTTTCTTTGCTGAGCATCTTCATACAGTAGAACCAATCTATACCTTAACTATTATCTATAGCCTATCATAACTACTGTAATTCCCATATTCATGGTACTGTTCTCCAATCACTCAAAGTTAGTACATCACAGTTTAAGCCAGAAGTTGTTTTTCAGTTTTCTTGCAGTGGAAAATTCTGAGACCTTTTTTCTACTTGCTTGTTTGCCTGTGCTGTCTTT
Organism: Molothrus ater; assembly: GCF_012460135.2. Classification (NCBI taxonomy): domain Eukaryota; kingdom Metazoa; phylum Chordata; class Aves; order Passeriformes; family Icteridae; genus Molothrus; species Molothrus ater. The sequence continues at coordinate 1,922,530 of NC_050504.2, read as the reverse complement.
TTGCTTGGTAAAAACATCTTCTTGTTTGAGGTGGGTTTATCCTTTGCTCTAAGTCATAAAAACCCCTTCTAACTAACACACTGTTAGGAAAATTAATCTACGAACACCAGAGGTTTCTGTCCAAAAAGGAGACAGAGAAGTCCTTTGACTTTATTCCAATAAAGGGAGAGGCCATGGGGCATTGCCCTGGCATCTCTCAAATTTTTGGAGGACGAAGCCTCTTTTTTATCCTAATTTCCCACATTCCCCTCTCTCTTTCCCCATTGGCTGAGGTACTTGAGAGGTAAAATTTCCTGATATGCCTGATACCAAAGATTTCCCTCTATTGCATAACCCTCCCTTTTAATTTTTAATTTTTAATTCTTAATTCTTATGGAATTTAGGTGTTTTTCTACCCTATTGTTTCTTTCATCTTTCAATGTCTAATTTAATTTATCACCAAACTAAAGTTTATTTGTAAAAGCAAATCTCTTTTTCCATTCATCAATCAGTGGAATCCTTCCCATTGTTTCTTTTATCTCCCAGTGCTAGTTTTATCTACCAGCAGCCCCACAGCTTGTTTGTAAAGACAAATCCACTATTCCTGTGAATACCCTTTGCCTCCTTGGTTAAGGCTTTGTCACAGACACATTTTATGGAAAATCCTTTCCTTAGGATTTTTCCTCCTGAGAAGCTGAGAGGCCTCAGGAACAAAATGTAACCAATGGTTATCTGCTGCTGTGGAATGCAACAGGTGCATCTGGGACTGGGCTCATGTGGTTGTTTCTAATTAATGGCCAATCACAGCCAGCTTGCTCAGACTCTCTGTCCCAGACACAAGCTTTTGTTATCATTCCCTCCTTTTCTATTCTTAGCCAGCCTTCTGATGAAATCCTTTCTTCTATTCTTTTAGTATAGTTTTAATATAATCTATATCATAAAATAATAAATCAGCCTTCTGAAACATGGAGTCAGATCCTCATCTCTTCCCTCATCCTCAGACCCCTGTGAACACGGTCACAGGGCTCAGCAATTCTTTTCTTCTGTACCAAAACTTGCTTTCATTTCTATTCCTTCTTCAGATTCTACATTCAAAAATCTTTCTGCCAAGCATCTGTGAGACTTTACTGTTTTCCACTAAGAGAAACCCTTAGGACCTTGTGCCTGCTGCTCTCAGTGATGAGAGCTGTCCCTGTGGGGACGGTGGGGATGGATGGAGATGAGAGATCTCTGCAGCCAGGTTGTGGAACTTGGGGTTTATTGCAAAGGGCCTGGGTGCAGGGCCCTGCTGGGAGCTGCCAGGCACAGCTCAGAGCAGGGCTGAGAGAAGAGAGGGGGAGAGAGGATGAGAGGGTGAGAGAGTAAAAGTGTAAAACAGCGAGGTTCCCGTTACAACACCATAAATCTTCTGTGTTGAATATTCTAATTCTCACTAACCAATCTAGTCCAAGATACAAATCCTACAGCATTTCCATACAGCCTATAAGAATCATTACATTACCACACTGTGTCACATTTTAAACCCTAAAAACTCCTCTTTGGGCCCCTTCTGCCAAGCTGGCAGGGTCTGCTCTGACCCTTGGGCCTGTCTGCAAGCAGAGCGTGTTGTTCCATCAAAAGGGGATCACCTTCAGCTGGCCACACCATTGTTTTCCAGTTGTTCAGTAACTGAGGGATCTCAAAGCTTGCTTTCATTTCAATCTCGCTTATAGTTTCCATATTCTCAAAATCTTTTGCCAGACAATCATATTTCTAAGGCTTTCCTGTTTCATCTTCCCCAACACCCAACACCTCTCACTGCTTTCCCCTAAGAGAAACCCTTAGGACCTGGTGCCTGCTGCTCTCAGTGACGAGAGCTGCTGTCCCTGTCCCTGCAGGTCCCTGGCCCTGGGCCAGCAGTACAGCTCCCTGGGCTCCCAGCCCATCCTCTGTGGCTCCATCCCCGGCCTGGTGCCCAAGCAGCTCCGCTTCTGCCGCAACTACATCGAGATCATGCCCAGCGTGGCCGAGGGGGTGAAGTTGGGCATCCAGGAGTGCCAGCACCAGTTCCGGGGCCGCCGCTGGAACTGCACCACCATCGACGACAGCCTGGCCATCTTCGGGCCTGTCCTGGACAAAGGTAACCCTGGGGGGGCAGCTGGGCTGGGGGCAGAGCTGGCACAGCTGCCCTGGGTTTGGGATACACCAGGATTGTGGATTGAGCTCCCCTGGGCTTTGGGGTGCACCAGGATTGTGCACTGAGCTCCCCTGGGCTTTGGGATGCTCCAGGATTGTGGATTGAACTCCCCTGGGCTTTGGGATACACCACGATTGTGTATTGAGCTCCTCTGGGCTTTGGGATGCTCCAGGATTGTGTATTGAGCTCTCCTGGGCTTTGGGGTGCACCAGGATTGTGGATTGAGCTCTCCTGGGCTTTGGGGTGCACCAGGATTGTGGATTGAGCTCCCCTGGGCTTTGGGATACACCAGGATTGTGGATTGAGCTCCCCTGGGCTTTGGGGTGCACCAGGATTGTGGATTGAGCTCCCCACAGCTCTCCTGGGCTTTGGGATGCTCCAGGATTGTGCATTGAGCTCCTCTGGGCTTTGGGATACACCAGGATTGTGTATTGAGCTCCCCTGGGCTTTGGGATGCTCCAGGATTGTCCTGCTGGACAGGGAGAGGGTCTGATGTGTCCTTGCAGTTTGGTAATAATTAGTATTAACTCTATGATTGCAGAAGGTTGATTAATTGTTTTATTTTACTATATTGTTAAGAAGCTTGTAACTCTTACAGACAGTCTGATACAGCTTTACCTTAATTGGTCAATCTCTTCAAACACCATTAAGTGTCCAATTAAGAAACTATCCTTTGGTAAACAATTTTCATAACAATTTTCACATTCTACATGTGCACAACAAAGGTGTGGCAAGTGGAGATAAGAATTGGTTTTTATTCTTTTCTCTGTGAGCTTTCTCACAGCTTCCCAGGAAAACCCTGGGACAGAGCTGTGTCCCTCTGTTCATTACCACACTGATGTGTCAGTTTTCAACCCTGATTTCTCCAATTTCTTTCTCTTCCAAGTTTTTGCTGTGTTCCCATCACAAGGAGGGAAAGGTTCCCATCCCAGGAGCTCAGAAGGATCAGGGAGGATAAAAAGGAAGGGAAGGTTTAGCCCCAAGCATTCTCACACGTTCTGGGGTCAGGGGCTCCACTCCCTGTCCATTTCCAAACTGGGTCCAGCAGACCTGTGGGAAAGGAGAGGGGCTGTGGTTGAGCTCTTTGGAATCAAGGCAGAGCCTCTGAAGCACAAAGTGCCCACCCCAGGAGATCCCTGGGCTCAGGTTTCCCCTCCATGGTTGAAATCCATGGTCCTGATCAGCCTTAGTTCAATAATTTTTTTTTTTCAATGGGATTTCAATGAATATTTTCCCAAATGAGCCCAAAAAGCAGGAAACAAGGAGAGGTTATAAATTCATTTTCCCTCTCCTCTCTCCAAACTCCTCTTCATCCCCTGCTCCTGAAATTCCACCTTTCTAAGCTGGCATGGATCAGGCACACTGGAGCATTGATGAGGCACCAGAAATTTGGGATTCACATTAACATCATGGGGCATTGATGAGGCACCAGAAATTTGGGGTTCCCAATAAATCATGGGGCATTGATGAGGCACCAGAAATTTGGGATTCCCAGTGAGATCATGGGGCATTGATGAGGCACCAGAAAATCTGGCATTCCAAGTGACATCCTGGGGCATTGATGAGGCACCAGAAATTTGGGATTCACATTAACATCATGGGGCATTGATAAGGCACCATAAATTTGGCATTCCCAATGACATCATGGGCCATTCCCAGTGAGATCATGGAGCATTACACTGGAAAAAGTGAGAAAGGGCCCCAAAACAGCCTGGAAGGAGAGGCTGGAGGGACAAATCATAGAACCCCAAAATTCCCTGAGTCTGAAGGGACCATCCAGTGCAGCTCCTGCCCTGCCCAGACACCCCAACAATCCCACCCTGGGCATCCCTGGCAGCACTGTCCAAACCCTCCTGCAGCTCTGGAATTCCCTGGGCAGCGCCAGCACCTCTGGGAGGGCAGAACTTCTCCCTGATGTCCATCCTGACCCTCCCCAGCACAGCTCCATGATGATCTCAGATGTCCCAGAGCCCAGATGAAAAAGGCATTCCCACAAAACGGAGCCAAGAGGTGAATTAAAAGCTCCCAGTGGATAAAAATCTCCATTTTCTCCCGTGGATTCTGTTCATTCTATGCCACATTCAGCACAAGGGACATCCACAGGTGATATCTTGGTTTCACAGCTTTGTAAACAAAACCAAAACCATTTCCCCCTCTTCTTCCTGGGTGTTGACACCTCTGGGTCCCTGCAGCCCAAAATCTCTTTAGTGCACAGAAATTATTGTTTGCAGTGGTGCTTTGGAAGTGGGAATTTTATGGTACAGACTTCAAGGAACTGGAGAAATTGGGGTGAGAGCAGGACTTTGAACTCTTTCCCATCATTCCCCTGCAGAATTCAGGAGTTCTGGTGAATCTTTCCTTCAAAGCCCCAAAATTCTGCAAAGAAACAGTTCATTAAATCCTTTTTTTTTTTCAAGTTTCAGCCTCCCAGTAAGGGTAGGTATCTTTTCAGATCCCAGAAATGTCAGCTGAGAATTTCAGTGAAAATCATTCCTTTGTGTTAATGTGGGATTCTTTGCAGGAGCCAGGATTGTCAAACCTTATTAGAGCACTAATAGGCACCATGAGATTCATTTCCCCTCTGTTGTGCCAGGGGGTATTTTGGGGTAACTGTTGTATTTACTACCAAATAACTTGTCAGCAGGGCTCAACACTCTCTGATTTGCTGCCTAATTAAAGCCTGTCCTAAATTTCAGCACTTAAAAAATCAGAAAGTTTTAATTTTCTTTAAAGAACGGTCACTAAAAAACTGTCATAAAAATTCTAAACAAGTTATGAAAGAACTGCTCGAGCATTGAGACACTGAAAATCTCTCAGCACCATTTCTGTCAGCAGGAAAGCACTTAAAGATCAGATTTGAGCCTTCCTCCCTGTAATGAGCAAAGTGAACTTTGAATTTATGGAGAATATTTTAAGATTCTTTTCGGCTGCAGGGACTCGAGCAAAGCCTCAAGTGTGGACTTGCCTCAGCATCTCCACACACCCCGAGCTGACAAGGTAAAATATCACCCAGAGCTCTGAAAATCTTCTGACAGATGGAGAAAAATGAGTGAGCACGTTGGATATATCCTTATTTTCCCACTCCAGACAGCCCTGCCAGGCTCCCAGGGTGGATTTATGCTGGTGTCTCGCTCACCTGTAAGTGGAGCAGTTAAAAATAAACAGCATCATCTGCAAAGGAGGACACGTCAAAGCCCAGCCCATCTGATGCTGGGGATTATTCACATTTTTTTGAACAGTGCTCGTGTCTTTCCTCTGCTGCCTTCAAAATTAATGAGCAGATTGAGGCTGGGATTGGTGTCACTGTGTGGCACTGAGGAACACAGGGAGCCTTTGAGATTCCCAGAGCGCAGCAGAGAAAACAGAACCTTTGGAGGTTTTGAGGGAGGAGAGAAGGGGATGTGGTTGGGCTCAAAGGTTGGTGGCAGAGCTGAGAGGGGCTGGCAGCTGTGAGAGGGCGGGAGCAGCTCTGGGGACGCTCCTGGGCCTTCAGAGGATCAGTCTGAGCTGGAAGGGACCTTTGAAAGAGCAGCTGGTGGCACTCAGCTTCTCCCTTGGATGGAACAGGAGTCACAGACAGGGCTGGGTTGTGTGACCGTGTTCACAGGGGTCCCAGGATGAGGGAAGAGATGAGAATGTTGACTCCATGTTTCAGAAAGCTGATTTATTATTTTATTATATATATTACATTAAAACTACACTAAAAGAATAGAAGAAAGGATTTCATCAGAAGGCTGGCTAAGAATAGAAAAGGAGGGAATGATAACAAAGGTTTGTGACTGACTGAGACAGTCTGGACAGCTGGGCTGTGATTGGCCATTAATTAGAAACAACCCCATGAGCCCAATCCCAGATGCACCTGTTGCATTCCACAGCAGCAGATAACCATTGGTTACATTTTGTTCCTGAGGCCTCTGGGCTTTTCAGGAGGAAAAACCCTAAGGAAAGGATTTTTTATGAAAAATACCATAGCTACAGGGTTGGGTTGGACAAAGCCATGGCAGGGACACCTCCCACTGTCCCTGGGGGCTCCAAACCCTGTCCAGCCTGGCCTTGGGCACTGCCAGGGATCCCGGGGCAGCCCCAGCTGCTCTGGGAAATCCATTCCAGGGATGGATTCCACAATTCCTCATTCCCAATATCCCATCCATCGCTGCCCTCTGGCACTGGGAGCCATTCCCTGTGTCCTGTCCCTCCATGCCCAGTCCCTCTCCAGCTCTCCTGGAGCCCCTTTAGGTGATCCTCAAACCAAGAGTTTTGGGCCCATAATCTGGATAATAATCAATAATTATGGATGATATTATATTATATTATATTATATTATATTATATTATATTATATTATATTATATTATATTATATTATATTATATTATATTATATTATATTATATTATATTATATTATATTATATTATATTATATTATATTATATTATATTATATTATATTATATTATATCATATCATATCATATCATATCATATCATATCATTCTGGATCCTGTGGCCACCACTGCCACATTCCCTTTTCCTGACCTCCAGCACACCCAAACCAATCCAAAACCCAAACCCAAACCTGGACAGTCCCTGTCCCAGCTCACACTCTGCATTTGGCCAACACAGGGTTGTGGTTTCACCTCACAACCACCTGGGGGAAATCCCCTGTCAGCTCCAGCTTGGATCATCTCCTGCTCCCTCAGGTAGATTGAGGCTATTTTGGAAAAGCTTCAAAGGTGCAGCTCTCACTATAGCAGCATCAAAAATCATTTCCAATAGAGCCTGAAAAGAAACTGAGGATAATTTCATTTTAAAGGAGCTGCAAACTTGTTAGCCATGGTGACTTCCAGTGAAGGAGGGCTCAGTGAGCAGACCCACGTGTCCAAATGTGTGTCCAAACCTTCCTGGCCTGCTCCTCCCTGGGGCATCCTCCAGGCTGTGAGCTCTGCTGCCCGTCTGGGGACACAGGGCTGCCCTCCCTGAATTCCCTGAATTCCCAAGGGATTCCTGCCGCCAGAGCCTCCCCTCCCATCCCTCCCAGTGTCACCCACGGCTCCAACCCCTCCTCCTGCAGGGCAAAGAACACCAAAAGCAGCTCAGGGAAACCCCAGGGGCTGAATCCATCTGGGAGCTGCTGAACAACACCTCTGGTGAGGCTCTGCCCTCACCCACCTGGATTTTTCCACATTTCCCACCCCACCACAAGGTTTTGGCTGCTGTAGCTGCCCAGACTTTGGTTTCCTGATGATTCTCCTGCAGGGAAGGACAGGCTGGGAGAGCTGGGGGTGCTCACCTGGAGAGGAGAAGCTCCAGGGAGAGCTCAGAGCCCCTTGCAGGCGCTAAAGGGGCTCCAGGAGAGCTGGAGAGGGACTGGGGACAAGGCATGGAGGGACAGGACCCAGGGAATGGCTACCAGTGCCAGAGGGCAGCGATGGATGGGATATTGGGAATTGGGAATTGTTCCCTGGCACAGGGTGCCCAGAGCAGCTGGGGCTGCCCCTGGATCCCTGGCAGTGCCCAAGGCCAGGCTGGACTTTGGAGCTTGGAGCAGCCTGGGACAGTGGGAGGTGTCCCTGCCATGGCAGGGGTGGCACTGGATGGGCTTCAAGGTCCCTCCCAGCCCAAACTGTTCTGTAGTTCTGTGATTCTACATTTTCTGTTTTCCATGTCTTATTTTCTAACCCAGGCCATTAAAAAAAAAAAAAAAAAACAAAAAAAAAAAACCAACCAAACCCAAAAAACCAACTCCTGAATGTGGGGTAAGGTCATGTTTTTACAAGCAGATTCCCCAGGATGATTTACACTGCAGGTGTGCAGTCTGGGATGAGGAGGGAAGAAAAACCTGCTTTGCCCTTCCCTCCTTTCCCTTTTCTTTGGAAAATGAGGTCAGCTCTCATCTAAAGCCAATGGCTCCTCCAGCCAAGCCCTGCCCAAACCAGGCCTGAGCCAGCAGAGCAGCCACACTTTGCTCTGGGGGGCAGCAATCACCATTTTCTGGGTATGAAATCCAGGATTTTGGTTAAATCTGGCCAAAAAATCTGGTTAAAAATCTGGTTAAAATCTGGTTAAGTAAGTGTGGCCTGAGAAGAGCAGGTTGAGAACATGAGAGAGGAGCAGCTCTGCAGACACCAAGGGCAGCGGAGGAAGAGGAAGAGGAAGAGGAAGAGGAAGAGGAAGAGGAAGAGGAAGAGGAAGAGGAAGAGGAAGAGGAAGAGGAGATGCTCCAGGCAGCAGATCTGAGATTCCCCTGCAGCCTGTGGTGCAGACCATAGAAGAAGGATGAAGAAGGATGGAGGAAGGTGAAGAAGGATGGAGGAAGGTGCAGAAGGATGGAGGAGGATGAAGAAGGATGGAGGAAGGTGCAGAAGGATGGAGGAAGGTACAGAAGGATGGAGGAAGGTGCAGAAGGATGGAGGAGGATGAAGAAGGATGGAGGAGGATGAAGAAGGATGGAGGAAGGTGCAGAAGGATGGAGGAAGGTGCAGAAGGATGGAGGAGGATGAAGAAGGATGGAGGAAGGTGCAGAAGGATGGAGGAGGATGAAGAAGGATGGAGGAGGATGAAGAAGGATGGAGGAAGGTGCAGAAGGATGGAGGAAGGTGCAGAAGGATGGAGGAGGATGAAGAAGGATGGAGGAAGGTGCAGAAGACGTTCCTGCAGCCCATGCAGGACCCCAGGGATGGTGCTCCCCACTCCCCGAGCTCCTGTCCCCTCTGCCCCGGGAGATGCTCAGGGCCAGGGCAGGTGCAGGGGAGGCAGCTGGGCCCGGGCTGCCCTCGGGGGTCCCGGTGAGCTCGGCTAAGCCCCTGCCACGAGCTGTGAAAAGGCAAAAGACCCGCACCACGATAACCCAGGGCTTTTCTCAGCCATGACACCCGCAGTCATTTGCATCTAAACAGGGGTGTGTGGGATCAGGGGGCCGGCTCGATATAAACTCAGCAGCTTAAAGGGAGGGGGGAGGGAAAGCAGAGAAGGGAGAGAGAGAAAAATAAGCTTATAGCGATGAGAAAGAGCTAAGCTTCCTCCCCTACTGTGAGGCAGGGCGAGCGATACCATCGCAGCGCCGCAGTCGTTTCAAATCGCTGCCGCATTCACACGCCCTTTAGCCATTCTGGGGGGCTGGGGAGCGCCTTCAAAAGGGATTTCCCAGCCGGGCTGGCGGGATTGGAGGGTGACGGCAGGACAGGGGAACATTGCCCCGTTGCTACGAGGTGCTCCTGGGGAATGCCAGTGCTCTGTGCCGTGGGTACGCTGGCCGGCGGAAACATTCCGCATTATGCGGGTAATACAGTGTGACACCGAGGGAACAATGGCAAATTGAGTGTCCCAGCAGGTAACGGGGCTGGCTGGGAGACAGTCGCAGTGGTGCACTGTCAAGGCGGCTCTAATCCTCCCTCGCCAGCCCCTCCCCTGGTTCTGGGAACGCTGCTCCCGCATTTCGTCTCTGGGAAATTCTCCCGGCTCCTCGCCCAGAGCCGGGCGAGAGTTTCAGGGCGAGCGGTTTGGGGGTGGCAGCTCGATCCCCCCCGCGCTGGCACCGAGCGGGGGACACGGGGACATGGGGACATGAGCGGCATGGGGGACACGGGGAGTACAGGGGGTATGGGGGGTACAGGGGACACGGGGGACACAGGGGACACAGGGGACACTGGGAGTATAGGGGGCACAGGGGACACGGGGGGCATGGGGGACATGGGGACATGGGGGACACGGGGGACACCGGGAGTATAGGGGGCACGGGGGGTACAAGGTGTACAGCGGGCATGGGGGGCATGGGGACATGGGGGACATGGGGGGTACAGGGGGTATGGGGGACACCGGGAGTATAGGGGGTACAGGGGACATGAGGGGCAAAGGGGACATAGAGGACACGGGGGACACTGGGGACACAGGGGGAATGGGGACACGGGAACATGGGGGGTAGAGGGGACAAGGGGGGCACAGAGGACACGGGGGTACAGGGGACACGAGGGGCATGGGGGACACGGTGGGCAGAGGGGGCATAGGGGACAGGGGGGACACAGGGGTACGAGGGGTACAGGGGACACGGGGGACACGTGAGACACCGGGGGTATGGGGGACACAGGGGACACTGTGGGAACAGGGGGTACAGGGGACACGGAGGACACAGGGCAGCTGCAGGAGCCGTGTCCATCGCGGCTCTGCCCGGCGGGCGCTGCCAGCCCAGCCCAGCTCGATCCCAGCTTAGCCCGGCCCAGCCCAGCCCAGCCCAGCCCGGCTCTGTCCCAGCTCGGTTCCAGCCCAGCCCAGCTCGGTCCCAGCTCGGTTCCAGCTCGGTTCCAGCCCGGTTCCAGCCCAGCCCAGCCCCGCAGTGCCCCTGCTGCCCGTGCCCATCCACAGCTCCCAGGGACAGCAGAGCCACATCGCTCCCGTGTCCTCCCCCTGTCCCCGGGCTGTCCTGGGCTGGCTCCTCTGATCTGATCTGATCTGCTCTGCTCTGGGCCACCCAAAGAGCCTTGGTCAGGCTGGAACACCTCACTGCCAGCAGGGACCTTCCAGCGGTGCTGGTGAGAGATCCCCCAGGAAAGCCTGGCTGGTATCCCGGGCTGGATCCCTGCTGGCACATCAAAGGAGGGAAGAGTTGGAGCAGAAAGGAGATGAAAGCCTCAGCAGGGTGGTGCCAGCACAGCCAGGACTGGGCAGCCCTGCTTGGATCTCCATTTGGGATTCCCACAGCTGGCAGCCACCCACAGCCACCTCCCCTGAGAGCCTGGCATCAGCCCAGCTTGGCAAAGGTGGCTTTGGGAGCCAGACCCAGCTCTGCAGAGAGGCTGGGCATGGGGGCCTGCTGTCCCCAGGCATGAGGGCGGGGATGCAGGGCACAGCTGAGAGATGGATCCTTCATGGCTCCTGCTCTGGAAGGAGGGCACTGGCTCCAAGGTGGTTTTCTCAGCAGAAATTTCTGATTCATCCTACATTTGCTGATGACACCAGACCCACAAGGCAGTCAGAGCCCAACAGCCCAGGCTCCACAGCCCCTGAGCTCCAGCCTCCAGCCCCTCCTGCGCCCTGGCACAAGGTTGGATTGACCCTAACACCTGCTCTGGATTTAGAGAAGTCTCTACATGAGAGAAGTCTCCATCTCTAGATATGCTGAAGCAGCCTGGTGTCACTGCCCAGGGAGCTGCACCTCTGCAGAGCTCCCAGGGGAAAGCTGAGATGCCAGCAGTGCTTGGGAGGGCCTGGGTCAGTGCAGCCACTGAGGCCAAGGTCAAACCTCTGTTCTCCCACAGTGTGTCCTGCATCATCCAAAACCTTTCCCCAGGTCAACGAGCGCCTCCATCTCTAACCCAGGCAAGGAGCCCTTCTCTGGGTTCCCAGGGCAGGAATTGCTCCAGTAACTCTCTCCTGAGGCCTCTCAAGCTGCTACTGATGCCTTGTTCACCCCTGAGCACCCATGGTGGATCAAATCCTGGACCCTGTATTTGGGAAATGCTGCAGGTGTGACCCCAGAGCTGGAGGCACACCCTGCCCCACCTCCTGCTGCCCAGGGGCCACGCTAGCACCTCCTGCTCCAGCAAACCTTCACTAACAAATTAACAAAGTAACTCCTTTTCAAATTAACAAAATAAACCTTTTCAGCGAGGTTTAGGTGCTGCTGGGGGAGGCTGGGAAGGAGAGCACTGTTGAATTTGCAGGGTCCCCAGGATGTAGGGGGAGAATGATGAATTTGACTCCATGTTCTTAGAAGGCTAATTTATTCATTATATTATATTATATTATATTACATTATATTATATTATATTATATTATATTATATTATATTATATTATATTATATTATATTATATTATATTATATTATATTATATTATATTATATTATATTATATTATATTATATTATATTATATTATGCTATACTAAAACTATACTAAAGAATAGAGAAAGGATACAGACAGAAAGTTTAACAAGAATGATAATGAAAAACTTGTGGCTGCTTCTAGAGTCCCTGTGACCGTGTTCACAGAGGTCTGAGGATGAGGGAAGAGATGAGGATCTGACTCCATGTTTCAGCAGGCTTGATTTATTATTTTTTTGATATATATTCTATTAAAACTACACTAAAAGAATAGAAGAAAGGATTTCATCAGAAGACTGGCTAAGAATAGAAAAAGAAGGAATGATAACAAAAGCTTGTGTCTGGGACAGAGTCCGAGCCAGCTGACTGTGATTGGCCATGAATTAGAAACAAGCACATGAGCCCAATCCCAGATGCACTTGTTGCATTCCACAGCAGCAGATAACCATTGGTTACATTTTGTTCCTGAGTCCTCTCAGCTTCTCAGGAGGAAAAATCCTAAGGAAAGGATTTTTCAAAACATACCATAGCTACAAGTCCCGACACAGCTGATGGCGATCGGTCATGAGGTTAGAACAATTCACACGTTGGATAAACAATCTCCAAACCAGCAAAACACAGGGGAAGCCAAGGTTTTTCAGCTTCCTAGGAGAAAATCTTGGGCAAGGGGGATTTTTGCCAGAAATCTGCCAGTGGCAGACCAGCAGTGCTCTGTGTCTTGCAGCCACGCGCGAATCCGCCTTCGTGCACGCCATCGCCTCGGCCGGGGTGGCCTTCGCCGTCACCCGCTCCTGCGCCGAGGGCACCTCCACCATCTGTGGCTGTGACTCCCACCACAAGGGACCCCCGGGGGACGGCTGGAAGTGGGGTGGGTGCAGCGAGGATGCCGACTTCGGGGTGCTGGTGTCCCGGGAGTTCGCGGACGCGCGGGAGAACCGGCCGGACGCGCGCTCCGCCATGAACCGGCACAACAACGAGGCTGGCCGGACGGTGAGTGACCACGGGGACAGGCTGGGTGACCACTGGGGACAGGCTGAATGGGGGAACAGGCTGAGTGACCACTGGGACAGGCTGAGTGGCCAGTCCTGCATGGACAGCCCAGTGCAGCTCCTCCTGATGCAGTGGGACCACAGGAATTCCCAGGCAGAGATTTTCTAGGATATCCTCCAGACCCTTCCCCATCCTTGTGGCCTCCTTTGGACGTTCTCCAGTGCCTTAATGCCTTTTTAATGTTGTGGGGCCCAAAACTGCCCCCAAAACTCAAGGTGAGGCTTCCCAGACCAAGCTTAGAGCAGACATTTAAGCCCAGGTGGCACAGGTGGGTGATGGAGAGCAAACCCTGTGACCGTGTTCACAGGGGTCTGAGGATGAGGGAAGAGATGAGGATCTGACTCCACGTTTCAGCAGGCTTGATTTATTATTTTATGATATATATTATATTAAAACTACACTAAAAGAATAGAAGAAAGGATTTCATCAGAAGGCTGGCTAAGAATAGAAAAAGAAAGAATGATAACAAAGGCTTGTGGCTCAGACAGAGAGTCTGAGCCAGCTGACTGTGACTGGCCATTAATTAGAAACAACCACATGAGCCCAATCCCAGATGCACCTGTTGCATTCCACAGCAGCAGATAACCATTGGTTACATTTTGTTCCTGAGGCCTCTCAGCTTCTCAGGAGGAAAAATCCTAAAGAAAGGATTTTTTATGAAAAATCCTAAGGAAAGGGTTTTTCATAAAAGATGTCCGTGACAAAACCCTGTGTTCCATCCTGCGGGTGTTTCTGCTGCTGACTCTGCTCTGCCCCACACAGACCATCCTGGACCACATGCACCTCAAGTGCAAGTGCCACGGGCTCTCGGGGAGCTGCGAGGTCAAGACCTGCTGGTGGGCCCAGCCCGATTTCCGAGCCATCGGGGACTACCTGAAGGACAAATACGACAGCGCCTCGGAGATGGTGGTGGAGAAGCACCGCGAGTCGCGGGGCTGGGTGGAAACCCTCAGGGCCAAGTACGCGCTGTTCAAGCCACCAACAGAGCGGGACCTGGTCTACTACGAGAACTCCCCCAATTTCTGTGAGCCCAACCCCGAGACGGGCTCCTTTGGGACGAGGGACAGGACGTGCAACGTCACCTCGCACGGCATCGACGGCTGCGACCTGCTGTGCTGCGGGCGCGGCCACAACACGCGGACTGAGAAGCGCAAGGAGAAATGTCACTGCATCTTCCACTGGTGCTGCTACGTCAGCTGCCAGGAGTGCACGCGGGTCTACGACGTCCACACCTGCAAGTAAAGCACAGGTGGGGCTCCACTGGTGGAGGTGGCTCCAGAGCAGGGCCCAGGGGTCACTCAGACCCACACATGGCCTCACACTGCTGGAGGATGGCACAAAACTCCTGGTGGCCCCAGCCAGGGCACTGAGAAGGCTCTGGGCACCTCACCCGGGTGAGGTGGGACTGCTGGTGCCTCGGGCAGGACAGGCTGCCTGGGGAGGGCAGGGACGGGACAGAACATGGAGAGCAGGGACAGGACAGGGAGAGCAGGGACAGGACATGGAGGGCAGGGACAGAACATGGAGGGCAGGGACAGGACAAGAGCAGGGACAAGACAGGGAGAGCAGGGACAGGACAAGGAGGGCAGGGACAAGACATGGAGAGCAGGGACAGGACAAGGAGGGCAGGGACAGGACAGGCAGCAGAGAGCAGGGACAGCTGGGTCCCAGTGAGGCACAGCCCCACGAGGCTGAGCTGCTGCCACAGCAGCCCCTGAGCTCCCAGCTCTGTCCTGCTCTGCAGGCCCAGCCCCTGCAGGCACCAGCACAGGGGCTCAGGTGGAAATGGATTGGGTTGGATTGGGTTGGGTTGGGAAAGCTCCCCCAGCTGCTGCTGTCCTGGTCTCAGCAGATGCAGAGGGGACAGGAAGGAGCCCCTGGCCCAGCCCAGCTCCCTCCTCCCTGCTCTGAAGTGATGCTGGAGAACCAAACCTGTCTGAGCACACCAACAGAGCCCAGGGGTCCCCCCTTTCCCCCTCCCCTGTGCCCTCTCTGTTCCCCCTGCCCCACATCTCCCATGGAGCACTTCAGGAAGGCAGAGCCCAGAGCTGAGCCTCTGGCACCTGGCCCAGGACAGGAGCAGGGCACAGGCACTGCTGCCACCTCCCCCAGGGGACAGCAATGTCCCAGCCACCTCCTCACCGTGCATCTGCCCAGGAGAGGATTTTAAGGATCAGGGCAGCACCCACTGACTGAGCATTCCCCAGCAGGACTTTACATCCCAGGGGGAGCTCAGGGATCTCTCTGGGGAGAGGTTCCCTGCCAGGTGAACATGAGAGACTCCAGGGAGAGAGGAAATCTCTGTCCCAGCCTCCTTGTCAGCCTTCCCTGGTCCCTCAGCACAAAGCCAGGCAGAGCCTTGCCCTGCCAGGGGATTTACTGAGCTGTCAGCAATCATCCAGAAAGTTCCATGAGCAGGGATTTGGGCTCCTCCCTCATCCCATGGAGCAGAACCAGTGTTTGTCCCCCCTTGCTCCCCAGGCCATCCCCTCTCTCTGGGTTCACCTTCTCCAGGAGGACTGACCTGTGAAATTAAAAAATAAATATTCCCCCTGTCCTGGGGGGCTCCAGGACCAAGAGCCAGGCTCAAACCCACCCCAGGCAGGGAACTCCAGGGAATGGTGGCCCCTGGGGCTGGGGCTGCTGCTCCAATCTCTCTTTTCCTGGGAATGAGCAGCCCCTGGAGCTGCACAGAGCAATAAAGGGGAGAGACAGAGCCTTTGGCTCTGGCAGAGCAGAACCCCAGGTCCCTCCCATGCAGAGCTCCAGGCCCCCTTCAGAGGAGCCTTTGCTCCCAAAAATTCAAATCCCAGAGAGCTCCAAAAGCCTCCCCCAGCCAGAGCCACGCCATCCCCTGATATGCATCTATTTAAAGTATATATTAAATCCCATGGAAAGACTCCCAGGACCCGACTTTAAACAAAATCCCTTCTTTGTTTGTTTTTTAATCAAGAAAAGGTATTTAATATTAAATAGAACATTTATTGCCTTGTAATTATTTTACTGTAGCCAGGTATTCTAGCACTGAATGGAAGATCTTTTTCCATCAATCTGCTGTATCCAAAGTTTTGTATAAAGTTGTAGAGGTCGATTTTTTTTTATTTTATATTCAGAAAATTTCTCTTTTTATAAGCATTATTTATTATACAATGTATATACTTGAGTTAACTAAGATTATATATTATATAAATATATATATTTGGAGAAAAATATATTTCAACTTCCTTTTTTTTTTTTGTGGTACATCATTAAAGAAAAGGTAAAAATTCAAAAATATGCACTTGCCAGCTTGTGTGGTTTGGCTCTGAGGGTCAGCCATGGAATCCCAGGGTGGTTTGGGTTGGAAGAGACTTAATCAGTGGATTAAGATCAAATTAATTAATGGATCGAGATCAAATTAATGAATGGATCAACTTAATCAATAGATCAAGATCAAATTAAGGAATGGATCAAGATCAAATTAAGCAATGGATCAAGATAAGATAAAATTAATGAATGGATCAAGATCAAATTAATGAATGGCTCAAGATCAACTTAATCAATGGATCAAGATCAAGTGAAGCAATGGATCAAGATCAAATTAATCAATAGATCAAGATCAAATTAAGGAATGGATCAAGATAAAATTAATCAATGGATCAAGATAAGATCAAATTAATCGATGGATCAAGATAAAATCAAATTAATCAATGGATCAAGATAAGATAAAATTAATCGATGGATCAAGACCAAATTAAGCAATGGATCAAGATCAAATTAAGCAATGGACCAAGATAAGATAAAATTAATCAATGGATCAAGATCAACTTAAGGAATGGATCAAGATCAAATTAATCAATGGATCAAGATCAAATTAATCAACAGATCAAGATCAAATGAAGCAATGGATCAAGATCAAATTAATCAATAGATCAAGATCAAATGCAGCAATGGATCCAAGCAGGCTCCAGACTTTGCACACTCCCCACATGTCACAGGCTGTCTCTGAATCCCCTTCCAACACTTTGGGCAGACCAAGGTCCACATTTTCTCATATAAAAACCTGTTCTCCTGTCCATGAATAGTTCTGTGGCTGTTTCTGCCACATCTCCCTCACATCAGCAATGCTTTAAGTGCACACAATTCTCCACTGCACTGGCCTCCAATGTACCTGTCTGAAGGGCAAAATAAATACAGAATCACTCACATTCTTGCCCTGATCCACAGATTATTCACACAATTACTCACAAGGCCATCCCACGGACCCACCTGCATGGCCAGGGTGTCTCTGCAGGTGCCACCACCCCTGGCATGTCCTACCTCACCAGAGAACCTGGCCCATGGAGGGTTCTGGACTCCACAGCTCTGGGGGGAAGCTCTCCCATGTGCCCACCTGCCCCAAACCTCCCTCCACCCCACACCCTGCCCCCAAACCCATCCCAGCACCTTCCAATCTGCCTCTGGTCAACAACTCCACTTCAGGGACACATTTCTGGAAAGTTCAAGATGAAACACAGTAAGGAAGGGGGTGAAGAGTCCAACCCTTACATTGACAGCAATATTGTGTATTTATTATAGATTTAAAGCCTCCCTGCCAGCAGGAGCCACACAGGTGGTGGGAAGTTGCTGCCCTTCCCTTGTGCCACCTGCAGGGAACACCTCAGATCTTGGAACAGAGCTTGGAGTGGCTCAGGTGGCCCACCCAGCAGCCCAGCCTGGTTTTCCAGCCTTCCCCAGGGGTGGGATACTTTCCATGAATAATGGAAATGAAAAATTTCCATGGATACCCCCACCCCACACACACAGAGCCTCCTCAGCCCTGCAGGGCCCACACAGCTCCAGAATGGGCTGGAGTAGAATCCTCTCACTTAATTTCTGTCAGAGTAAGAGGTAAGAGCTGCTCAGGCTGGGCTAAATTCAATCCATCCACACCCTGAGCCCCCCCTGGCTGCAGCAGCTCTGCTCCTCACAAACACCAGCAGCAGTCACAGATCATCACAAGGAGTTGTGCTTTTTATTGAATCCATTGAATGTGCAATTAAACCAGATATTTATTCATCAATATAGTTCTGGACACAGACACGATAATGTTTACATCATTTACTCTGAAATATAAGTTACTGTGTGCTGCTGTCACCTGGACTGGCAGAGGGAAGGGAGGAACAAATAAATTCACAAGATCCTACACAAAAATGAGAGGGAGCCACCACTGGGACTCACAAGAGCATCACAACACACCAGCACTGCCAGAGGAGCAGAGTGGAGTGCCTGGAACACTCCAACTGCTGTGAGCACGCTGAGGACAACAGGACCTGGAAGGACATGGGGACCCTCCTTCCCTGGGAACACCCCCTGCATACCCTGCTAGCCCTTACAGTGGGTCTGCTCGAGGTTAGGAAGCTACACTGACTAACATCTGCTAAATGGCTTTGATTTCATGCCCCACCACACTGAGGTATGTTCCAGGAACCTTCTGGAAGGAGTGGAGCCCAGGGGAGCAGCCTCAGCATCTCCCTGAGGCCACAGGAGCAGGGGAAGGAGCGTGGAGCAAAGGTTTGATACATTCCTTTATTTCAGTGCAAAAACATGGCAACACACATCTCCTGCACCTGCAGAGCTTGGCTTCCTCTCTGTCTCTAAGGAGGAATTTCAACCTTTGGTAACATGGCAGGAAAAAGGGATAAAATGAGGCTGGAGGATACCAAAGCTGCCAACTACAGAACTCAGGAAGAGCTGGAGGCTGGAACCAGCATTGCTAAAAGTGTTGTTGGATTAACAACAAGGTTTGATGCCTTAAATACTGGATTTGGAAATTTTCTACTACTCTGATCAACACTTCCCTGCCCTCTTGCAGTGCCCAATCCCACCAGGATATAAATGAAGAGGGTGCAGCATCCAGGCACTGCTGGAGCTCTGTCTGTGGGCTCAGAGCTCACTGAAGGCTGGGGTGGCACCACAAAAAGCCTTCACCTGACCAGGATCACACAGAGCAGTGCTTCAGCTTCCCTCCACCAGACTGGCAGGTTTATTAGAAGCCAGGATCTCTTTCCTACTGCAGGAATGCTGGACACAAGTGAGGGTCAGCCCCAAAGCTCCCAGGACATTCCCCCTGCTCACCCCAAAATACAGAGACAGAAGCACAGGGCTCCAGGAGACACTTCCACGTGACATCAGGGTATGAAAGACAAAGAATAAAGAATAAAGTATTGCACTACACATGCAGGTTCCACATGGGGCTCTGGGGATCAGGGGAGCGTTTCACTTTGTCCAGAAGAGTAAAGATCCCAGTGTTTGTTCTCCAGGTTGGTCACTTTTCCAGCTGTTGATCTTGCACTTGGTCCACCTTCAGTCTAGGGTAGGGACTCTTGCAAAAGAAGCCAAATCCATCAGGAAAGCATCATGCACATGTATAAAGCATCAAGCACACACTGGAACCCACTCACATGGAGCCAGGATAGATAGTTTGGTGTGAGTTTCCCCAGCACAGGTACTGCCCTACATGATTAGAAAGTCATTCTCTAGGAGATGCCACTGTCCCACTGGGCTCAACTACTCCCTGTGGCACCTATGGGGAAAGAGTAGGACATCCTTCTCTCAGACAGCAGACACAAGAAACCAAAATTCCAGATTTTTTAACTCAAGCAGAATCTCTTTTGATTTACTTAAATTAAAGAAAGGTAAAATTTGGCCCAATATCTCATAGATACTTTAAAAGTTAAGGATAAATTCAGAAAAGCAGAGGATTCAGGCATGCAGGTTCCCAAACTTTCAGGAGCTCCCCCCTCCCAAATTGCTCTAAGAACTGATCAGATACAGCTCTGACAATACAGAGGGGCCAACAAGGAGAGCAGATCCACCCCACTGCAGGCTCATTTCTGAGCAGAAAAGGAGAATTCAAGCACTGCTTTAAAATAAAAGTACTTACGTTCCTTCTTCTCTCAGAAGAGCCAAGAACTTCTTCACCCGATACTCAGGATCCATCTAAACACCAAACAGATCCCCATTAGTGCCAAAAAGGAAAGCACAGAATCAGGAATGTCCTGAGCTGGACAGGACCCACAAGGATCATCCAGTCCAACCCCTGGCCCTGCACAGACACCCCAAAAATCCCCCCAGGGCATCCCTGAGAGCTCCACAGACCAGTGAGGGGAAACCTTAGGAAAGTCATCACAAGCAGGAAATAACAAAGGTCCAGCCAGAGAGTTCTGCTAAAAACCCAGTGTGACCTGACAGAGTGAGACAAATCTCTTGTCATCCTTAGAAAATCTGTTCTAAAGCCACCAGCTGGAATTCAAACTTGCCAAGGCCAGTGTTCAGTTCCCAAATGGAAGATGCTGCCTCTCAGCCCTCTGAGTCCATAACTGAGTCCATAACCTGCACTGGCTCCTGGGGAGACACAGCATTTACCTGCACACACAGCTCCCTGTCCAAAAGAATACAGCTGGCAGCTGAAAACAATTGCAATTTGAAAACTTGAAAACTCAAACTTGATCAAATTGCTTATTAAAAATGCAGGCACAAACCCCAGAGGCTGATCTGCTCAGGAAGGAGCAGCAGGGTCAGGACTCCTGGACACAGCCTCTGGTGCTCTGGGAAACAGAAATGCTGCTGCCAAACTTGGGGGGAGATTCTCTGGAACAGAGCTCAGAGAGGTGACAAGAACATGGATGGTGCAGCATCCCCAGGACATCCAGGACCCTCCAGAAACAAAGGAACTGAAGGGAGGTTGTTAATCTCCAGTCCAGAGAAGAAGATCCTCCACCAATATGTGATGAGCCCCCTGAAAACCTGCCATGAACCCCAAACCCTCAGCACATCCAGGTGCAGTGTTTGGTTTAAAATAAAGCAAGCAATATTCTCTGGTGATCTTTCAAAGTTGCCAGTTATGAAAGTTAAGATACATTAAAGACAAGCAGCTTAGATTAAGTTTTATTTATGCTGATTAAGCTTTATTTATGCTAAACAGAAGTTACCAAATCAGGAATGCCTGGAGGTGCCAGAAGGGGCTTTTGGGAACATTTCCTGACTCATCCAGGCTCAGGAGGAGACCTTGGCTTTGGGAGTGCTGCCAGCAAGGTCCAAGAGCAACAACACAGGGAGAGGAAGCAGGAGGAACCATGGAGAGAACACCCAGCAGCAGCCAGGGCAGGGCGAAGCCAAGGTGGGACCCAAGAGCACTGGAGGTGGCCCTGTCCTGCAGCCAAGGGCACTGCAAACACCTGGGGATTCACATGGCAAACCCTGAGTGGACCCAGAGACCAAAGGCTTTGTTTGAACAAGAACAGAACCATTCCAGGATACTCAGTGTACACAAATGGCCAAAGGATGTGACACAAAACACAAGGAGCTGGACATTGAAGAGAGCAAAGAACTGCAATAACAGAGTTTGGGGGAAATTAGGCTGCCAGAAATTGTGGGGTTACACATCTCATAAACAAGGTGACAATTCACCCAGGGCACCAGAGCAGTCCAGGTATCCCAAGAAAGGATTTTGATATTGAGGGTCTGGTTCTCTGTGACTTAGTGTGAAACACACTGGCAGTGATGTGACCAGCTCAGGAATCCCTGCAGGGAGCTGAGGGTGGGGTCACTGCTTTACCAAAGCAAAACCCACCACTAGATTCAGAGGAAGACAAAATGTGCACATTTTTTACAAAGAATTCAGTCACCTGGCATCTAATCAGCTGAATTCTGAGAAATTTCATCCATCCCTTGGAATTCTTAAGTGATTTCAGATTGAAATCTCCTTCTGAAAAGCTGTGTACAGCTCAGTGAAAACAAGATGCAGTGCTGCATTTCCTACCCAGTGCAATTGTGCTTTCCTGACAGGGCCTGGCAGATCCCAGCTCTCTGTGGGTTCAGTGCTCAGATCCCAGCTCTGCTCCCTGAGAGCCTGCCCTGCTCTCCTGTATTTATAGCAGTTCAGCAGATGGAGTCATGGAAACACCTCAGACCTTTTGGAATAGAACTGCTTCATATTTAGCTGCCATATGCTGCTACCTCTGCTGTTACACAACCACCTGAAGCCAGTGCCAGAGCAGGACCCACCCTGCTGCCAGCCCTCCGTGGGCAGCAAAGGGACACCTTCAGTGGCCCTGGGGACAGTGGCAGCAGCACTTCATGTGTGATGCTCAGTGTGTTAGAAAGGGCGCATATTGTGGTGTTGTGAGGTCCCCAGGATGAGGTGAGAGATGAGAATTGACTCCAAGTTCTCAGAAGGCTGATATTATATTATATTATATTATATTATATTATATTATATTATATTATATTATATTATATTATATTATATTATATTATATTATATTATATTATATTATATTATATTATATTATATTATATTATATTATATTATATTATATTATATTATATTACATTATATTATATTACATTATATTATATCACATTATATCATATCACATTATATCAAATCACATTATATTATATCACATTATATTATATCACATTATATTACATTACATTATATTATATCACATTATATTATATTAATCATATCATATAATATCATGCTATATTATATTGTATTATATTTTAAAACTATACTAAAGAAAGGAGACATCAGAAGGCTGGAAAAGAATGAGAATAAAAACCTGTGACAGACTCAGAGAGTCTGACCCAGCTGGCTGTGATTGGCCATTAATTAAAAACAATTCACATGCTGGGTAAACAATTCTCCAAATCACATTCCAGAGGAGCAAAACACGGAGAAGCTGAGGCTTCCCAGCCTCCCAGGAGAAGGAGAAATCCTGGTGAAGGGATTTTTGATAAAATATCAGAGTGACAGGCACAGTCCCAGCTGTCTCCTCCCAGCCTGGCTGCTCCTGCACTCACCTACACAGCCATGGTCTGCTGAATTAACACCCAAGAGGAGCTTGGCTGCACAGCCTCAGCAGAGGGAGGACTCTGTGTCACAGGATCATGGAACATTCTCAGTGGGAAGGGACCACAGGGATCGTCCAGCCCAGCCCCTGGAACTGCACAGATACTCCAAAATCCCATCCCTGGGAGTGGTGTCCAAGCTCTCCTGGAGCTCTGGCAGCCTCAGGGATGGGACCATTCCCTGCCCAGCACCCTCTGGGGGAAGAACCTTTCCCTGATATCCAACCCAGCCCTCTCCATGCCCAGCTCCAGCCATTCCCTGGCTCCTGTCCCTGTCCCAGAGCAGAGATGGGAGCTGCAGCCCCACTGAGCTCTGCCCTCACTCGGCTCCAGCTGAACAAGTGACCTCAGCTGCTCCTCCTGTGGCCCTGCCAGACCCTTCCCCACCCTCAGCTCCCTCCTTTGGACAGTCCCTAATTCCTTTCTATCCCTATGACATTGTGGTGCCCAGAAGTGTCCCCCAGGAATGGGCACAGGGCTGGCTCAGCACTGCCACCTCACAACTGCCATGATTTACAGACCCTCCAACCCTGCAGCTTTGAAAAGAGCCAGCACTTCAGGAGAAAGCAGCACAAGAGCACATCCTGAGGCAGAAGAAGGGAGCCATTGTCAGGGCTCAGGGAGCAGGGCAGAGCCCAGCAGCCCCTGAAGGGCAGCACCCCTTAAATCCATTTCATACATGTGAGCAATGACTTACTGACTTGCCTCCAGGTATGGAATTAAAAGCCAAGGAAGAAGAGGAAAAAGTAATCTAGATAAATGACTTTATTCCCTGAGGTGACATGCAGTCAGAGCATATCCTCAGAGCTGAGCAAGTTTTAACAGAATTGTGAGGAGTGAACAGAGGGGTACACGACTCTGAGCTCTCAGCTACAAGTCTCTTCACTTCTGCCCTGCCTCTGAGAGGGAGATCTGAGAACAGCTCACTCAGCTGCACTAAATCCATTTGATGGGAGCAGAGGGGGGGCTGGGGGAGCACTGGGATGTCAGGGGAGGATTAGGGCTGCACCCTCAGCCCGTGTCAGCATGAGCAGGAGCTTGCTGGCTGGCTCCAGGCATGGGTGCTGCTGCGGGGGAGGGCTCAGAGCTGCATAGTTCTACCCTCTGCAATTATTTTCTTTAAAGTGCTGAAAGTGGTAAATAAAGAGAAGAGCAGCTGAAGAGCCTGACAGATTTATCTTCTTCAGGGAAAGAGCACATACACCTGTACAGGCACCTTCTTCTTTAAAAAAAAAAAAACAACCAAAAACCTGAGGTGATTGCTATCTGCAATCTTAACATGCTGGGTGAAGAAAAGAAATTCCATGAAAGGTGAGTTAATCCAACCCCTCCCATAGCCAGATGCTCTGTAAGTGCAGCTCTGAACAGCCCATGGGCACGAGGGGGGGATTTCAAGATCTCTGTGGACCGAGCTGTGGTGATTGCTTTGTTCTGAACATTTCCCCTCACTGCAACTCTTTTCCCAATGAAACCAATGCAAAGGCTGCCACCAACACCAGGGCTCTGCAGAGAAGGGAACCTCCAGGAGTGCTCTAGGAGCCCAGAGCCATTCCTACCTGTAAGGACATTTCTATCAGCATCAGCAGCTTCTTGATCCCAATCCACACCGGCTTCCCTTTGACGTTCTGGGCAATCGTGCTGCGCTCCTTGTCTTTGAAGTTACCCAGGAGCTGGGGGGGAAAATCAGTTTAAAAAATCAACAACAGGAGGCTGAGAGTAGCAATAATGGTACCTACCTTGGGACAAAGGCAATGGGAAGCTGGAAGCATTTACTAGCTGAGAGGGAAAATTTGTTGCAATGTATCTTAGTCAGGGCAAAACACAGAAAAAAAAATCTTTAATTCCCCCATGGTTTTTTCCATAATATCCCTTATCCAACAGTTAGTGCTGTGCCTTTATGCTGCACTCCAGGTCTTCTCCAGACCAGGGTCTACAAGGAAACAATGGTTCAGGCCACAGGGAGTTTCCACACCTGCTGCAGGAGTGTCTCTGTGCCTCGGGAGTGTCTCAGTGTCTCTGTGTCTCTCAGGCTTTGGTGACACCACCACTGGGACAAGTTTGCCAGTGGCACCAAAGATTTGCCTGTTCAGTTTATTTTAACAGCCTTCAGTACTCACTACAACTCCCACTAGGGCACAGAATAAAGGGGCACTGAAGGCAGGAATTTATAAAGAACTTGTAATTCCTCAGCACCAAACACCTTCAGTTGATGCTGTTCCAATCCACCAGAGCAGCCTCTGGGCACATTCAGTTTAAGTGCCCCAATTATACTCATTACCCACTTCCCTGCCCGTAGAACGCTTCAATCCAGACCACAAACCCTTCCCCAGACCTACTGTTCCCTAATTTTGCCTTCATTTCATTCATTAAAAAGCAAATTTAAAGCCTCAGAGCTGCTCTGTTATGACACGATGACAAGCGGGATGGCGTTACCAGACACAGCTACTGCAAAATCCCTCAAGTTTGGAGTCTTTTGTCATCCTTGAACTTTTGCTCACCTCTAAAGCCTCCATGAGCTGCTCCCCTGTGGCAATGTTGGGCACGTGGATGGTGGTGCTGAAGGCATTCAGCATCTCCATCTCCTGCAGGACGTCCTTGCGGCTTGTGGTGCCGATGATGAGGAGCTTGCGACCCTGGCCAGGCAAAGGAGCCACAGTCAGCAAAGGAAAACCTGGAGAGAACCAGCCTGGGGAAGGTTCAGCTCACTACAAATGATAAATGGCCATTTAAAAACCCACTTCAAACAAAATTAATTGGATTAAATGTGGCAGTAATTGAAGGGGCCAAGAGCAGCCACAGGAGACGGGATCAGCTCTCGGAGCAATGCCACCAACAGGGTCCAAGAATTGTGGTGCACAAAGCCCCACCACACTCACAGCTCCTTCTGAAACCAGCATTATAAATAGCTGGATCCTCATTAAATTTAAAAGCCTGAGCAAACTCCCACTCCCAAAAGCTGAATTACAAATGACTTCTCAGGGGAACAGCCAGTCTTTAGGGATCTGTGGGTACAGTGAATTCCCTGCTCCTGCACAGGCAGTTCCAGTGGGTTTCCAGCTCAGGCTGTTGAGCAGAGGCTGCTGTGAGTCCCTGAGTTCCCCCTGCAGCTGTCCAGGCCAGTCCCACTGTCCTGCAGGCTCCAATTCCCAATGCAGAGTGCACAGAGTCAGCCCAGGCACTAACAGGGTTTATGAATAACAGAGCAAATTGTGGAAAACATCAGCTGCAAATGCAAATCCACTGCTGTTTGTTCACCTTGCAGAGCCCTTCCCACTGCTATTTGAATTCCCCTGGGCAGGGTTTGGACACTGATCAATACTGGCTGATAGCAGGAGCTCCTGGGATTGTCAGGCAGGATCATCAGCCCTTTTCTGTCCCAGTGCACAGGGACCCCATGGGCTGGGAGGGCCTGGCTGGACAAGGACCCCCCTCAGAAAGTTTGGTGAGGCTCCAGGAGTGAAGGAAATGTCAGTGCCCACCTCAAGGGTGCTGCCCTGGGCACTGCCCTGGCTCCCCAAACAGCTTCACTGCCACACAGCTGAGGTACCAGGGCACAGAGGAAGCCAAGGACAGACTCCTGACCAGGACTGAGACCTCTAAAACACAGAACAACCCCTCCTGCAAGTGCTGGAACACCCAGACCCATCTGCTTCTCCTAAAAACTTGTTCATTACTGAATGAAACTCTCAAAATCCTGAACAGCTTGGGCAAGGGGCTGTGTTAATAACAGTTTCCCATGAAAGATGAGCATTTAAGAGGGGAAAAAACTGCTCAGCTGCACCCAGGCAGTGTCTGTTCCCCAAATATAGCTCCCAGCATGTGTACAGAGCCTGGCACACTGATCAGGCATCAATCAAGGGATAACTACCTCAGAGAGGCTGCCTGAGGGATGCTGCCCTCATACATTAATGAAATCTGTGCCTGACTACAATAAAAATGGAATTTAGCTTGGAGTTTCACCAGGGAAGGACACAGGCAGCACAGGAACGCCACAGTGAGGGAGTTTTACCTGCTGGCACTTCAGGTGTCCATGACTGATGTCACTGTCAGCCTTTCCTTGCCCAGATGACACATTCCTCCTCCCAGGACAGCTGCCCACCCTCTGGACTCACCCAAAAAAAACTCCCTAAAGGATCAGTTCAGTGCCAACCTGGGCAGTGGCACCCTGAGCCAGCTGGACCCAAAGGCAGCAGGGCAGGGGGAGGTGGCTGCACACACAGAAAGGGCTCTAAAGCCCTGTGACACTGAGGGAAGCACTGGCATTGCTCCCTGTGGGGATTCTGTGGGAACAGCAGCTCAGTCTCACTCTGTGTGTGACCCCTGGGACAGATTTAGAACAAGAAAAGAGCAAAACAGGATCATCATTCTGCCATGTGGATCCAGGAGCTCCTTCCTGTTCCAAATACAGCTTCAAATCCATCATTTCCTGGGAAGGGAAGGGCCTGGGGACACCTCAGAGCCCTTCCAGTGCCTAAAGGGGCTCCAGGAGAGCTGGGGAGGGACTGGGGACAAGGGGGAAAGGCTCCCACTGCCAGAGGGCAGGGCTGGATGGGATATTGGGATCAATTGTTCCCTGGCAGGGTGGGCAGGCCCTGGCACAGGTGCCCAGAGCAGCTGGGGCTGCCCCTGCATCCCTGGCAGTGCCCAAGGCCAGGCAGGGTTGGAGCAGCCTGGGACAGTGGGAGGTGTCCCTGGGGGTGGCACTGGATGGGCTTTAAGGTCCCTTCCAACCCAAACCATTCCATGTTTCTGTGATTCTGTTTAGTTGGAGAAATCAGAGAAAGGTCAGAAACAGGGAATAACTTCCCAAAATAGATCCTTGGTAAAAACAGAGAGGTTTATAAATTCATAGCTGGTGTAGAGGGGATGAGGGAGAGGCTGCTGCTCATCATTACAGAAACCAGGGAGCACAGGAAGGAATCTCAACCATCAAATAAACTGAACCCAAGGGTGTTTGCTCCCACCAACAGCTCAGCTGGACTCAAGCACGCACAGTGCTAAGAATGGAAAGGCTTAACAAGGTTGAAAAGCACCAGGATGAGATTCCAGAGGGCAGATCCATCAGCAATTTTTAGATAGCTCTGTTAAAATCTATTCCCAGGTCCCTGAACCACTGACGTGGATGGGAGCTCCTCAGAACAGATGGCCACTCCTCAAAAGTGCTTCAAATTTTTAACAGCTTCACCCAAAAGATCCTGATTTTTCCCTGTTTTTCCTCAACAGAAGCCATGCCTTCAACTCCCTGCTTTCAACCTGAGCCCTGGAAAGCAGCCACAGTGACCTGACAGGGCAGCAGTCCCTCGAGCTCCTCCAGCTTTCAGACAGCCCAACAAACAAGTGAGAACCCCCAGGGCAGCACTGCCTGCCCCAGGAGTTATGGAGGCAGCAGGAAAAGCCAGCAGAGTGAAAAAGCTGCCCTCACCCAGCTCCTGAGCACTGCTTTGCTGGGATTTGTTGCTGTTGCAGGATCCCAGGATGGCTCAGGCTGCAGGGTCATCCCAGAGCACACAGCACAGGGTTCATGTACTGATGATGCAGTCCCATTTTCAGAAAAATTCACTTTTTCCATCCTTCATTTCTACAGCAGCCATGGTGAAGGCAATGTGCCACGTGTTCAGCCCACAGAAAATCAGGATTCAAGCCAAACTCCCAAAAATCAGGCAGAACATGGCAGTCAATCACCAAGGAAGGAGGAGGAACAGCTTGAGAGCATTTGGTGTCAGATTCACAACCACAGCACTTCCAGCCCAGTTCTTCCATCACCAGAGATCACACACAGGCACAGCCTTAGACCTGCACTCATCCTGTCCATTTTTAGGCAAAATGCCCCAATTTGGAGCCCAAGGTCCCTCTGTGCTTCTAGAAGAAGATGAGCCCTCTGCTGCAGGGGTTTTACCTTACTGAAGGATGTTCTCATGCACACAACTGTGGGACTTGAAGAAGCCTCTGGAACCAACTAAATTTTCCAGGACAGATATCTCTAGCATTCCTAGCAGCCATTCCCAGCAGGCAGCACACCCCTGCCCAGGGGGATCCAGACCATGACACAGTTACAGACCCTCCTGTGAGCAGCCTCAACACTCAGTGCAGCCCCCAAGTACAGAATTTCAGTAAATCCAGCCAGCCCCAGGCCAGGGGAGCCTGAGCTCTGCTGGAACCAGGCCCTGGTGACACTGAGGTGCCTCTGTCACCCACCAGCTGCTCAGGATCCTTGGACAGCTTTATCCTTGTGTTTGGGGTCTTGGGAATTCCTCACATGCAAAGGGGGAAACACAATTCCCCAGGTTTGTGCACATAAAAGTAACATCACTGGTTACTGGAATTGCTTCCAGTTCAGTCAGACTGATGTGGGATCAGGAATGCATCTGGGATTGCATCAAACAAGGAAATTATTTCCCTGTAACCTTCAAAGCCTCCAGTATCCCAGTGAGAAAAGGGGCTGGGGAGCAGTGGAAGGGCAGCCCCAGGCGTGAATCTGACTTTGAAAATGGAGCTGGGGGCTCTGGGAGTGATGGAAGGGCAGCCCCAGGCATGAATCTGACTTTGAAAGTGGGGCTGGGGGCTCTGGAAAGGCAGCCCCAGCAGTGGGTGTCCCCTGGAGGGAAGGGGCTGGGGGCTCAGGGGGCAATAGAAAGGGCAGCCCCAGGAGAGGGTCTCCCTTCAAGAAGGGTTGGGGGCTCTGGGAGCAATGGAAGGACATCCCCAGGCATGAATCTGACTTTGAAAGTGGAGCTGGGGGCTCTGGGAGTGATGGAAGGGCAGCCCCAGGATTGGGTTCCCTTGGAGGGAAGGGGCTGAGGGCTCTGGGGGCAGTGGAAGGGCAGCCCCACAAGTGGGTCTCCTTTCAAGAAAAAGGGTTGGGGGTTCTGGGAGTAGTGGAAGGACATCCCCAGGCATGAATCTGACTTTGAAAGTGGGGCTGGGGGCTCTGGGAGTGATGGAAGGGCAGCCCCAAGGGCAGCTCCAGGAGTGGGTGTCCCCTGGAGGGAAAGGGCTGGGGGCTCAAGGGACAGTGGAAGGGCAGCCCCAGCAGTGGGTGTCCCTTGGAGGGAAGGGTCAGGGGGCAATAGAAAGGACAGCTCTAGGAGAGGGTCTCCCTTCAAGAAAAAGGGTTGGGGGCTCTGGGAGTGATGGAAGGACAGCCCCAAGGGCAGCCCCAGGAGTGGGTGTCCCCTGGAGGGAAGGGGATAGAGGCTCAAGGGGCAGCCCAAAGGGCAGGGGGTGTCCCCTGGAAGGAAGGGGCCCAAGGGCAGCCCCAAGGGCAGGGGTGTCCCCTGGAGGGAAGGGAACAGGGGCCCTGGAAGGGCAGCCCCAAGGGCAGGGGTGTCCCCTGGAAGGAAGGGGCCCAAGGGCAGCCCCAAGGGCAGGGGTGTCCCCTGGAGGGCTCCTTGCCCAGGCAGACATTCCCCGAGCCTGCCCAGCCCGCTGGGGCTCGCTGGGGATGCCGAGGTCCCTCCCTCCCTCCTGGCAGGCGATTGTTGGGAAGCAGCAGGGAGGCACATGTGAAACCTCGCTGGGGCTGGGCCCAGCCTCCAGGCCCCGTGTGACTCTGCATGTAGATGAAGCAGCCGGGGCTTTGGGAGCTGCTGCTGCTCAGTTCTCAGGGAAGGCTTTTTCTGCTGCTTGGCTCCCTGCTGAGACAGCCCTTTTCAGCCTTTCCATCCCCCAGTCCCTGCTCCTGCACAACACAGGCAAACTTGATTGAATTAAAGACCCAGGAGAACGTGGTTTATTTTCTTCTCTTCAAGGCATTTCAGAAAAGATTTTTAATTGGTTTAAAAAAAAGATGCTGAACAAAATGCAATGGTTTTCAGCCCTCTTGATGCAGCAGTAACAGATAGCACTATTTAACACTGCTGAGTGGAACCACAAGCAGGAGCTGTGACTGGCAATTTAAAGCAAGCTCAGAGTGGTTTCTAGTTTATTTAAAGTCTAAAGTGTTTACCCTCAAAAGAAAACCAGAACCTTCAAGTGTTTGCCCTTCCCACACCACGTTCCAATAATCCAGCCTGGGAGGAAGAGTGGAGCCTGGGAGGCAGCTTCAATTCAACAGAGACACGCACCTCGATGCATAATTAATAACATTTCATCCCAGAAATGCTTCTCTTCCACACAGAGCCTGCAGTGACTGCAGGGAGCTGCTTGCACATCAAGAATATCCCTGCAAGTGACGTTGACACCCCAGTGAATTCATAATCTGGGCCACAGCAGTGGTGACAGGACAAGGGGGAACAGCTTCAGATATTGGAAGGAAATTCTTCCATTCTCTGGAGTGGAACTCCCAGAGAAGCCCTGGATCCCTGGAAGGGCAGGGGGTGGAATGAGATGGGCTCTAAGGGCCCTCCCAACCCAAAGATTCTTTGAAATCAGCTCAGTATTTCGGGTGCCCCCTGTGAGTGAAGCCAAGGGTAACAGGTATTGTCTCCCCAGCATCCTGCCAAGGATTCCTCTCAGCACATCACTTTTACAAGGAATGATGCTAAACCATGATCCCAGTCCCACAGAAATCCAAGGTGCTTTGAGCCCGTGCAGGTCAGTGCCACTGATGCTGCTGATGCACTTGGAGCCTGTATCTGCACCTCAAATTCCAGCAACCCCTGGGATCAGCCATTCCCTCCAAAAAAACTGCTCCTCAAGGCATCCTGTAATCTCAGAGGGGACTTGGAAGGTGTTGATTAACCCTCAGGATTATTTCCAT
This sequence comes from Molothrus ater, assembly GCF_012460135.2. Classification (NCBI taxonomy): domain Eukaryota; kingdom Metazoa; phylum Chordata; class Aves; order Passeriformes; family Icteridae; genus Molothrus; species Molothrus ater. The sequence goes on along the minus strand of NC_050504.2, from coordinate 1,890,936 downwards.
CATGGGTTCCTTACTTGAGTTCAAAAGCCCCAAAGAGTCTCTGTGCCCAAATCCAACCTTTTTAACAGTAAAGTGTCACAGCAGAAAAGGCCTTTCCTGCCCAACTCTATTTCTTACACACAGCTTTGGGTTTTTAAATGCCCAAGATCCTCACATGCCCATGGCTATCCCAGAGAATTCACTACAAACACACCAGGAAGAGCCAGAACTGCCAGAGCAGGACAGCCCAAAGTCCTGATTCCCAAAAAGCCAACACTGGACACTTAAAAAAGAAAAAAGAACCCCACATGATCAATCAACCAGTGACATTTCCTCAGCAAACTCACTCTCTACCCTCCAACAATTTATGGCTTAAGTCACCATAATATTGGCTGTCAAGGCAGAGTCTCCCAGCCCCCAGGGCATTTCAAACCCTGCTGAGCACAAATCTCTGCAACAAGTGCAAACTTGGCAAATATCTGTGAGCTGCAGCCTGTGTCCTGCTCTTGGGAGCCTCAGGTGGCACCCAAAGGGCAGGGAAAGCTGAAAAAGCTGCCCTCACCCAGCTCCTGAGCACTGATTTCCTGGGATTTGTTGCTGTTGCAGGATCCCAGGATGGCTCAGGCTGCAGGGTCATCCCAGAGCACACAGCACAGGGTTCATGTACTGATGATGCAGTCCCATTTTCAGAAAAATTCACTTTTTCCATCCTTCGTTTCTACAGCAGCCATGGTGAAGGCAATGTGCCACGTGTTCAGCCCACAGAAAATCAGGATTCAAGCCAAACTCCCAAAAATCAGGCAGAACATGGCAGTCAATCACCAAGGAAGGAGGAGGAACAGCTTGAGAGCATTTGGTGTCAGATTCACAACCACAGCACTTCCAGCCCAGTTCTTCCATCACCAGAGATCACACACAGGCACAGCCTTAGACCTGCACTCATCCTGTCCATTTTTAGGCAAAATGCCCCAATTTGGAGCCCAGGATCCCTCTGTGCTGCCATGGGGACAGAACAGAAATGTATGTCCTGCCCTTCTGCCCCCTAGAACAGGGATGAGCCCAGAGCTGAGCCCTCTGCTGCAGGGTTTTACCTGACTGAAGGATGTCCTCCTGCAGCCCAGCAGCAGCACACATCCAGGATGCAATGGGCAAATGGACAATTCAATACTTTAAGTTCCTTTGAAATCAAGTTCTGTTTTCCCTACTGATTTTTGGGAACAGCCATGTCCTGGCACCGATTACAGGAGATGAGGGGACCAGGAATGGCTGTGCTGCTGCACACAGGCAGCTGCTCTGCTCCAAGCATGTGATAAAATTTGGATGCTGTCGTGTTACAGGCTTCACATGGCCTAGAAAGCTCGCTGGGAAAATCTTTGTTCTCCCAGGCTGACACTCACACAGGCCTGTGGCATTACAATTTAGTTCAAAGTCCTGGATTTGAAAGGTCTTTTCACCAAACTCTCTAATGAAAACAACACTCACACACTCCTGTGCCAGTATATTAAACATGACAAAAAACTGACTTCACCCAGACTGAGCTTCTCTGTTTTTTCCTGACACCAACTTTCAAGGTGTTCCTGTTAGGATGTTATTTATTTATTCATGCAGATCTCTCACACACAGAGCAGAAAGGCAGTGAAGGACAGGAAAATAGCAAACAAGAAAGGAGGCTCAGCCTGCCTGTCTCACCCAGCACGAGCTGCAGAACCCTCAGCACTTGTGATGCTCTTAAATCTCATGGAGCCACAAAGTGCAAACAGACAGGATCAGCACGAGAGACAAGATCTAAAGCTTCCCTCAATCACTGTAATTAACACCTGATCATTTCAAGTTAAGAACAAATTAAACCCCTGACAAGCACAATCACAGATTACACAGAAATTGATCTATAAATAGGGAGGGAGCACGTGGCTGAGCCAGGGCTGGGTCTGGCCTGAACTCAGCTCCTCAGAGGGCACAGCTGGCACAACTCAGCTTTACATGGTGAAGGTTAAACTGCTTTCCTTAGTCAGTGTTTTTAGGACTAACTGCAGAAGATACAGCCCCCAGTAATTAGATATTTCAAACCGAATCCCTTGTGGTTATCCTAGAAATGTCCAAGTGAATGAGGAGCAGCAGGCTGGGATGAAGGTGGCTGACTCAGACAAAGCATTAACAGCTTTGTTAGAGGCAGCCACAGAGCTCCCACTGCCCATTCCTGCAGGGACAGGAACAGGGACAGCACCCAATGTCCATCCCTGCAGGAACAGGGACAGGAATAGGGACAGCTCCCAGTGTCCATCCCTGCAGGAACAGGGACAGGGACAGCTCCCAATGTCCATTCCTGCAGGAACAGGGACAGGGACAGGGACAGCTCCCACTGCCCATTCCTGCAGGGACAGGGACAGGGACAGGGAAAGCTCCCACTGCCCATTCCTGCAGGGACAGGGACGGGGACAAGGATAGGGACAGCTCCCAGTGTCCATCCCTGCAGGAACAGGGACAGCTCCCACTGCCCATTCCTGCAGGGACAGGGACAGGGACAGGGACAGGGACAGCTCCCACTGCCCATTCCTGCAGGAACAGAAACAGGGACAGGGAAAGCTCCCACTGCCCATTCCTGCAGGGACAGGGACAGGGACAGCTCCCAATGTCCATTCCTGCAGGAACAGGGACAGGGACAGCTCCCACTGCCCATTCCTGCAGGAACAGGGACAGGGACAGCTCCCAGTGTCCATCCCTGCAGGGACAGGGACAGGGACAGGGACAGCTCCCACTGCCCATTCCTGCAGGGACAGGGACAGGAACAGGGACAGCTCCCACTGCCCATTCCTGCAGGGACAGGGACAGGGACAGCTCCCAGTGTCCATCCCTACAGGAACAGGGACAGCTCCCAGTGTCCATTCCTGCAGGAACAGGGACAGGGACAGCTCCCAGTGTCCATCCCTGCAGGAACAGGGACAGGGACAGGGACAGCTCCCAGTGTCCATCCCTGCAGGAACAGGGACAGCTCCCACTGCCCATCCCTGCAGGAACACGGACAGGGACAGGGACAGCTCCCAGTGTCCATCCCTGCAGGGACAGGGACAGGAACAGGGACAGCTCCCACTGCCCATCCCTGCAGGAACAGGGACAGGGACAGCTCCCACTGCCCATTCCTGCAGGAACAGGAACAGGGACAGGGACAGCTCCCACTGCTCATCCCTGCAGGAACAGGAACAGGGACAGCTCCCACTGCCCATCCCTGCAGGAACAGGGACAGGGACAGGGACAGCTCCCAGTGTCCATCCCTGCAGGAACAGGGACAGCTCCCACTGCCCATTCCTGCAGGAACAGGGACAGGGACAGCTCCCACTGCCCATTCCTGCAGGGACAGGGACAGGGACAGCTCCCACTGCCCATCCCTGCAGGAACAGGGACAGGGACAGCTCCCACTGCCCATCCCTGCCTTACCTGAGGAGGGGCTTTCTTCAGCAGCACCAGAAGGGCTTGCAAAACCAGGTTGGAAAATCGAGGTCCAATTGGGACATAATCTGAAAGGAAAAACTCATTTTAATATCCATGGAGCAGGTGCACACTTAATCCACTTCACTGTAACAAAACCAGTCCAATGCCCCTGAAGTAAATGGTTCCAGATAATTTCCAGTTTGCAATGTTTCAATATTGCAGATGCACCAATATTTCTGCAGCAGCCAGCACAGCTCTCCCTCCCCCTGACTCACCTAAAAGTCGCTCAATGTCATCCACAACAACACAGCTGAGCTGGGACTTGTAGGCATCATCAAAGATCTGAAAAACAGTGAAATATCTCAGGGCTAAACCTCAGCCACAGGACTGGGACAGCCACAGCTGGGCCTGCTGATGTGGGTTCAGCTGAACACAGCAGCACTGAGAGGAATAATCTGAGAATGAAACAGGTGGGTAATGAGAGATCAGGCTCCCTGCAGGCAATAAAACACTGCCATCTCCACAAATCTGGTTTATTTATTCATTTACTCCCCACTCTTGGCAACAAGCAGCTGCCCTGAGGCTCACTAGAAGCCAGGGAGAAACCAGCACCATTCCAGTGTTTTAGGAGCTGGGGCAACACTGATAATGTCACACACACACACCCACAGAGAACCTGCCCAGCTGTAGCACAGCTGTGAAGCTTTTCTCCTCAGGCCATTGGGCACTGTCAGAACAGCCCTGCAGGGAGCAGGGACTGACTCAGGGCTGGATCTCACCCCACTCACCCTTGCTGGAGCAGCACAGTGCCCTGCACAGCTCTGGGTGGGAGCAGGAGGCAGCACTGAGGGCAGCAGTGGTGCTGCAGCCCTGCCTCCAGCAAACCCTGATTCCAGTGAACCCAAAGGCTCCTTTTGGAATCCAAGTCCCAAACTGGATCTTCACTGCTTCTCCTAAGAACTTTCCTTCCCTTACAACCTCTACAAGCCTGCACCAATGTGATCAGAGTTCAGTTCACATTCAGTACCATTTCCAGGGCATGAAAATGTTCAAGTCATTCACATTCCCTGGGTGCCCAGGTTGTTAAACCTCATGTTTAAATAAAAATCCCACATCAGAACAGGTCCCAGTCCCACTCAGGCAGGATCTGCCCTCCCCAGGTGCAGCCCTAAGCCCTTCCTGGCTCCCCCTGCAGAGGCAGAGCTCCAGCCCTGCTCACCCCAGATCTGTTCTGCTGCAGTTTGCCAGGATCTCACACCAGAACTGAGAACTGAAACCTTCCCTGAGACACTCAGTGCCACAAAAACATTGTGACAGGAGTCTGGTGTGACAGGACAGGAGGGAATGGCTTCAAACTGCCAGAGGGCAGGGTTAGGTGGGATACTGGGATGGAATCCTTCCCTGGCAGGGTGGGCAGGCCCTGGCACAGGTGCCCAGAGCAGCTGGGGCTGCCCCTGGATCCCTGGCAGTGCCCAAGGCCAGGTTGGACATTGGGACACCCTGGGACAGTGGGAGGTGTCCCTGCCATGGCAGGGGTGGCACTGGATGGGCTTTAAGGTCCCACCCAACCCAATCCATTCTACAATTCTGTGATACATTCAATTTTATAAATAAATATATGCAGGATTTCCAGACCTAGAGAGAGCAGAAAACACCATGCCAAAGGTAATTCACCTTTCACTGCAGGAGAGAACCCAGAACTGGGCTGTCACCCAGCTCAGGCACAGGGGGTGACACACACATACCTTCTTCATGGCCTGGCACTTGGCTGTTTCAGAAAACCCAATCATCTTATCAGGAGAACAGATCTTGATAAAGGGGAAGTTGGATTCCTCTGCTATTTTTGCTGCTAAAGCAGTCTTCCCACTGTGGGGAGGGCCTGAAGCAAAGGACAAACAAGGAATAAACAAGGGAGAAAACGGCTCTGACAATGCTCAGTGTGAATGATACCAAGGGTATGTTTAGGATTCCATCCAGAGGCATCTGCAGTGTGAAATGAATGTTTTTCCTGCTTGCAGAAGGAACACATTAACTCCTGCTGCAACCCAATCCTCCACATGAAGGCAATTAATGGAACTACTTGAGCTTATGCAGAATGATTTACCATGACACAAAATAGGGCATTACACTTTCTGTAGGAGCAGCCATGGCACCAAAATGTGTTTAGGATAAATTTCGTGAGCTTATGCCCTCAGTATGATCTCTGCTGGCACTCTGGCAAACAAGCCAGCAGCAGGCACACCAGGGAAACACTGGCTAAGACAATTTGTTATTTGCCTGAATTCACACCAGGATAATTCAGAGACCAAAGACACACCTGAATCCATGCAGCCAACATGAATCAGTTGGGAGGGACAGAAGAAATTGCTGGGCACTAACACAAGGAATTAATCAGGGTTAACTCCAAAGCTACAGAAGTAATGCATCTTTTTGGACTTTAGGAAAAGAAAAAGGGAAGAGATAAATTACAAATTCTACTCCAATATAACAAATTCTCCTCCAAAACCTGTAACACAGATACTAGAACCAGTTTCCAATACCTGAATACTCTCCTTAGGCAGTAACTGGATAGTGGATACACAGTCTGGATAGAGGGAATCCACCTTTAACTGACAGAAACACCCAAATGGGGCTCTTTGAACTCAGCTAATTGCACTGATGAGCTCTCCAGTGACTCCAAAGAGAATTTAGACAACTGACTCAGCTAGAGACATCTCCACTGTAAAACAGCCAAATCCAGGTTACTCACTGGGTACATTTGGGTTATTCACTGGGTACATTTTGGTTCTTCCCTGGGTACATTTGGGTTATTCACTCGGCACATTTGGGTTATTTAGTGGGTACATTTGGGTTATTCACTGGGCACATTTGGGTTATTCCCTGGGCACATTTGGGTTATTTAGTGGTTACATTTGGGTTATTCACTGGGCACATTTGGGTTATTCCCTGGGCACATTTGGGTTATTCCCTGGGCACATTTGGGTTATTTAGTGGGTACATTTGGGTTATTCACTGGGCACATTTGGGTTATTCACTGGGTACATTTTGGTTATTCACTGGGCACATTTGGGTTATTCCCTGAGTACATTTGGGTTATTCACTGGGTACATTTTGGTTCTTCCCTGAGTACATTTGGGTTATTCACTGGGTACATTTTGGTTCTTCCCTGAGTACATTTGGGTTATTCACTGGGCACATTTGGGTTATTCACTGGGTACATTCCCTTCTCCCTTGTTCCAAGCACAGGCTCCCTTTGGCTGAGCAGTTCTAACACCCAATTTCACCCAAACTCAAACTCAAAGAGCCCAGTTGCATTTCTCCCCCAAGGTGTTTCCTGCAGGTGCAGGATGTCAGAGGTGAGCAGGAGCAGTCTCCAGAGGCAGGGCCAGGTGTTCCTGCCCCAGCTGTACCTTCCAGCAGCACGCTGACCAGGGGAGTGCGGTCGCTGTTCTTGGTCTGCTGCACCAGCAGCTCCCCATCATCCAACACCCTGGTCACTGGGTCCCCCCACTTGATGATGCCATTCATGATGTAGCTGGCATAGTCCTCCTGGTTGGTTCCAAATGCCTGTAGAAGAGAGGGAACACTTCTTTTACCAAAGAATTTTTCATCCCATCAGAGAAAGCATGAAATAATTAAACAAAAATGCCCAGGAGCAAGGCTCTGGGAGATGCTGAAGTGAGACAGTCACAGCCCCTGGTGACTCACAGCATTCCAGCTCAGAGGGCTGAACACAGGTGGAGACCAGGCATGTTCAGAATCATCTTTTCATAAGCCCTCACAAGCAGTTCTAGTCAGTGCAAGTTGCCAGTGGGATCTCACTCCACACTGTGTGGAGACAATTCTCAGAAGTGAGGCTTAAACCTCCTCCTACAGCCCAGGGTAAAGCTGTCATTCCAGCTCCAAGAACTTCACCCCAGGTGATGGTCAGGTCAGTCCCCATCCCTGCCTTCACCTGTGTGAATTCTCTCTCCCAGAAGACACCCAAAATTCCCTGGCATCCTGTGCACTGACATCCTTCCAAATGCCCCCTGCAGATCGCCACTGGTGACCTTTGTCTTTATGCCCCCAGGAACTGAAGTGGCCTAAAAGGGAAAGCTGTGACAAGGAGAAGAAAGCCCAGCTGTTCTTTATCTGTTCTGGTTCTCTTTAAGACTCTCTGGGCAGCAACAGAGAGCTCAGAGCTCCTCACCTCCACAACACAGGACATGCCAGCCCATGGGTGACCCCAAAGGAAGTGTCCCCCCCATCTGACTGCTCTGGTGGCTGTTCCTGCAGCCCCACAGTCCCCACTTACTGGTTTGATGTCGTTCTCCAAGGATGCAAAGAAGTCTCCTCTGGTCACTCGCAGGCTCTCTGCCTTCTCCATGTCCACCTCCACTTTGTTGCTGGCCTAGAGGGGCAATAAAGGCCACACTGAGGTCCAGCAGCACCACCCAGCTCCCCTCAGCCTCCCCCCACAGCCCCAGCACTGTGGGGTCAATAATAAAAATCCTTCTGTGGGGGTATTTGCTGGGTAGCCCTGGAGCCATATCCCAGCCCCTCAGGGCAGCTGTCCCACCCCACTGGGGCACCATGGTATTTTCTGAAAAATCCCTGCGCCTGGATTTTTCTCCTAAGATGATGAGAAGCCTCAGAAAAGAAATGCAAATAATAATTATCTGACTGCTTGGAATGTGGTTTGGAGGTTGCTTCCCAACAGGTGCCTTTTGATTGGTCTGATGTGAATTGTTTTTAATTAATGGCCAATCCCAGTCCAGCTGTGTCAGACTCTGGTCAGTCACAAGATTTTATTATTCATTCTTGTCTAGCCTTCTGATGTCTCCTTTCTCTTTCTTTAGTATAGTTTTAGTCTATCATTTTCATATCATATAATATAATTTCATATAATATAATTTCGTATAATTTCATATATAATATGATATGATAATAAATCAGCCTTCTGAGAACTTGGGAGTCAATTCTCATCTCTGCTCTCATCCTGGGGACCCTCACAAACACCACTGGGTGATGCTGAAGTGCAGAGGAGCTCTGTGACCCCCATTTCAGAGAAGCCACCCCAGCTCAAACAGGGCTGGAGCTCTGGCCCACTCTTGCTGTGCTGCAGAGCAGGAGCCAGTGAGGCTGTTCAAACTTCTAGAACTTACTGGGATTACACAGGTACCCTTTGGAGCTGGGAACTAAATAAATAAATTATATTTAATCCTCAGAGATGTGTCTCAGACATTCCCATCCAGCAGGGACCTGTAAGAACAGAGTGCACCAGAGCATGGGAAGGAAAAATAACAATAAAAATACTGACATGGGGCTTGTCTAGAGGAGCAGCAAATGCAGCCCCTAAACAGCAAGCACAGGAGCCCAGCCTGGGCAATCCTGCTGTGCCAGACACACCTGCAGCCAGAGCATGGCTGAAATCACAGTCCCTCCTCCCAAAAACACCCACCAAGCACAAACACACATGCCAAATAAACAGCTGAGGGGATCTTTAGTACAGGTGATCACTTTTCTACTTTGCAGAGGGAGATGAAGGGACCTGAAACACTCAATAAACTCCTGAAGTTGTGTGTGCTCTTAGAACCAGGGGGGCTCTTACCTCCCCAGCCTTTAATGAGCTCCTGTTTTAATTTTTCACACACACACTTTGAGAGAGAATCACAAGAGCTGAAATGATTCAGAAGACAATGCCCCTTCATTTTCCTTCATTTGTGCTCTTGCTTCTCACAGGTGCTTCTGAAAACTAGGTCAGGCCTGTGATGTATATTTTAAGTTTTCAGTACTTGCAGGAAAGAATAAAGTACTTAACTGCTTCATTTAGCCAAAAGCAATTTCAGAATAAAGAACATTACCCAAAATTACTATGTCAAAGTGTCTGAAAAGCAAAACAACACGTGGCCACTTGCATACATTACTGAGATGTGGATCACAAAGCACCCCAGAGGAGGGGACTGCTCTTTCACATTTGCACATTGCCATCTCCCCTTTTCCCACATGATTTCTGGGCACAACAGGGAATAGATCAAAACACCGACACTCCCCAAACTCACCCAAAACTCCAGCACTGAGAAAACATCAACTATAAGCAAAAGTAATTATTTAAGGAAAATGTTTTGCCTGCAAAGGGAAGAATCCAGAAGTGCTGGTTTGTTGGTTTTGGGGTTTTTTTTGAGACAGAGCACAAGAAAATGAGAAAGTGATGATGTTTGTGGTTTTCTGCTATATGAAACAGTAACTTGTCAAGTATTATGGTTATACAAGACTTATTAGCAGGAACAGTAATTTTTCCTTTAGATAGAGCACTCCCAGGAGACACAAATGTCTAAGCAGCAAATGATTTCTCACTTAAATGAAAGTGTGATTTGCTCTCCTCACATTTGAGGCTGAGCAGATTTTTACAGTCCCTGTCCTGTGGGATTGATGTCCAGGGCTTCTCCCTGCAGGAGCTGTCCCCAGTCCTGCCAGGGGAGCAGGGGCTGTGCCTCAGGCTCCTTCCTCACCACCTCATCATCTCATATTTCAACACCACTGAGTACTGAGCTTTGCATCTGCCTTCCCAGCCCTGACATTTCACGGGCTGAAGCTCATTCTGAGTTCCCTCCTGCAGCCAGAGGGACTGGGAGGGCAGGGAGGTGTTCCCTGAGAACTGAGGGACTTGGGAAGGCTGCATGAACCAGAGGATGTGGGGTGATCACCAGCCCAGCACTGATCTGCAGGGGAAGGCTTTGGACAAAGCCCTCTGAATGTGGCTTTGGAGCAGAGGGCTCCTTCCATGGCTGCAACACTTCACACAAAGCACTTCTCCTCTGCGCTTCTGGTTCTTGCATGAGGAAACAGTGAGGAGCCATCCCCATTCCCTGATCCCAGCACACTCTCCATGACCCCTCCCATGCTTTTTCAGGCTCAGGAATCCCAGTTTAACCATTTTTCCAAAGAAAACCCTCCTGCACCTCTGACCCCCTGCTGCCATTCCACACCCTGGTTCCAGCACAATCCAAGTACACCAGGGATTGGATCCATGATGAAATCACAGCCCCACTTTTGCTCTTTACCTCTCCTGGTAAATTCTAACCTTGCTATTTTGCTATTTTCACTGACAAGGACTGAGCTGGGATTTCCAGACCATTCCAGCTCCAAGAACTTGACCCCAGCTGATGGTGAGGTCAGTCCCCATCCCTTCACCTGTCTGAATTCTCTCTCCCAGAGGACACCCAAAATTCACTGACATCCTCCCAAATGCCCCCTGCACACCTCCACCTTTGTCTTTAAGCCCCCAAACCAGCTCTGAGGTTGTAACCTCCCCTTCCTTACAGAACATTTATCATCACATTGAGCTGCTCAGGCTCCAGCACAGCCTCCCTAGGCTGCTCTAATTCCCACCTCATCTCCTGGGCCCAATGCACAAACTGTACCCAAGACTTTCAGTTTTTGGCAAAACATCCTCAAAACCCATCCCTTCCACCCCAGCAAGCTGTGCAAGAGGCAACTGGAGGGCAGGAGAGAGAAGAGGGAATTCAGAATGAAAGAAAAGCACAGAGAAAAGGTGAATTTCATTCCCTAAAGCACACTGATAGGCACCTTTCCATTAAATATTCAATACTTCAAACAGAATTATTTTCCCTTTTTTTGCCCCAGTAGAAGACTGACCTTAATGTGTCTGTTCATGGCAGTGGACTGAGCAGCTCGAACCAAACCTTCCAGCTCAGCACCACTGAAGTTTTTGGTCTCCACTGCCAGCTCTGCAATGTCCACATCCTCAGCCAGCAGCTGGTGCTCCCTCATCCTCACTGTGTGGATGTGCAGGATCTGGAATCGGCCCTTCTCATCTGGCAGGCCTGGGATGGGGCAGAAAACACACCCAACCCCTGAGCACAGCACTGCAAACCCCTGGCCCTCCCCTCAGTGCTGTCACTGTCACATTTTCTGAAAAATCTCTTTGCCAGGATTTCTTCTCCTGGGAAGCTGAGAAGCCTCAGAGAAAAATGAAAACAATCATTATCTGATTTGCTTCTCCTGTGTTTTGCTGTTTGGAATGTGGTTTGGACATTGTTTAGCAACTGATCATTGTTTCATTGAATGATACTAAAAGTGGGCCAAGAGCTTGGTTTGCCATTTCCTCTGGCAACTGGAAAAGCAGCTGTCTGTCAGTAACTAGAAAGGGACCTTTTAACTGTGTACACCCAGTGCACAGTTGGTTGCATGTGAATTGTTTCATCTGAAAACAATTGTGGTTGCATGTGAATTGTTTTAATTTAATGACCAATCACAGCCAGCTGTGTCAAAGCTCTGGAGAGAGTCATGAGTTTTTCATTATTATCTTGTTAAGCCTTCTCTAAGTATCCTCTCTCTATTCTTTAGTATAGTTTAGTATAGTATTCTTTAATATAATATAATGTCATAAAATAATAAATTAGCCTTCTAAGAACATGGAGTCAGATTCATCATTTCCTTCCCTCATCTGGGGACCCTGAAAGTCCCACACAGTGTCCCCTCCCTCCAAGGCCCTTTCTCACCAGGAGCAGCTTCACTCACAACCTTCACTGACCAAATTCTGATCTCAAATGCAAAGTCAGTGATTTGTTCTCATGAATCTAAGATGATCTGGGCTTATTATTTTAATAAAGCCTCCATGATCAGATATTCCCTAATTTACCCTGCACTAGGTGTGCACAGTTACAAAGGTCCCTTTCTAGTTACTGACAGCTGCTTTTCCAGTTGCCAGATGAAATGGCAAACCAAGCTCTTGGCCCACTTTTAGCTCACCCAGTGCTCTTGCCTGTCCTTCCTGCAATTTCCACCCAGGAATGATCTGTACCATTGTTTACCTCCTTTCCTCCACACAAATATTCAGGGTCCTGCCTGCCCACTCTGCTGGGCAGACACTCAGATCAGGTTTATCAGTAAGGAAGTCCAAAGTGGTGCTTATTGGTCTGATTTAATTGATGTTCTGGAGGGAGCTGCAGGAATTCCAGCACCTGAGCCAGGCTGGGGATTGCTCACATTAGGATCTGTATTTGCTTTGCTGCTGTAGGTCCATGGAGCTGAGGAACTGGGCTCTGCAGTGTGCTTACCAATCTCCATCTTCACCTCCAGCCTCCCCGGCCTCAGCAGGGCCTCATCAATCAGGTCAGGTCTGTTGGTCATCCCTGGAGTTAAAGTTAAAACAAAACACTGTTATCTGAGCTGCCTGAGTGGGTTTGCAGGCCCTGGTACAGCCCATAGAGCTAGGGAGACACTCAAAGAGTCCCAAGAAAACAAACAGCAGGCATTCATCTTCTGAAATGCTGGGAAATGCTCAGGGAGAGTCAGGGCAACAGGGACCAAACCTGTTCCTGTGGCTCCATCTGCGTGTCCTTGGGCTCCTGCAGCAGGACAAGCACAGCAGGAGCAGCCCCACTCCCCCACAGGCTGATACATCCATTCTATCAGCCCTTGCAGGTTCCCCAAACTATGAAACCCTCCTTATCAAAAACCAAAGAAGGAAATTGCTGATAGCAGCAATATCTGCCAACCACAGCAGCACCTCCCTTTAAACCTGCTCCAACAGCAGCCATGGCACCTGAGCTGGCCAAAACCCCAGCCCCCAGGACAGAGCAAAGCAGCCCCACCTACCAATGACCAGGATGTTGTTGAGCTGCTCCACACCATCGATTTTGGAGAGCAGCTGGTTCACCACGGTGTCGTGCACACCGGTGCTGCCAGCCATGCTGCCCCTCTGCTTGCAGATGGCATCAATCTCATCAAAAATGATGATGTGCACCCCACTGTTGGCTCCAAGCTGTGGGAGAGAAGACAGGAGTGTCACCAGATTCCAAAATCAACACCAAGCTCAGCCATACAGACACTGTGTTGTGTTTGTGGGACCCTCATGGCAGGGAGGAATGATGAATGTGACTCCATGTTCTCAGCAAGCTAATTTATTATTTTATGACACTATATTATATTAAAGAATGCTATATTATACTAAAGAATACAGAAAGGATACTTACAGAAGGCTAAAAAGATAATAATGAAAACTTGTGACTCTTTCCAGAGTCCCAACACAGCTTGGCACTGATTGGGCAAAGAGTGAAAACAACTCACGGCAGAATGCAATGGAACAATCACCTGTGGGTAAACAATCTCCAAACACATTCCACATGAGCACAGCACAGGAGGAGCAAATGAGATAATTATTGTTTTCATTTTTCTCTGAGGCTTCTCAGCTTCCCAGGAGAAACATCCAGGGCAAAGGGATTTTCCAGAAAATGTGAATGTGACACTGAGAGTCCCTGTGTGCTCAGTATCTCACCTGTGTGTGTGTATCTCACCCCTCTCCAGGGGAACATCCTGCCCATCTCAAATCAGGGAACTCAGGGGGCTCTGCCCAAACTCAGGACCTTGCAGCTGCACAGGTGTTAAGGAAGAGCACAAGCCTGAGCAAGCCAAGCAAAGGCCAAAGCTCAAAGGGCCCCAGCACTCAGCTCCTGGGAAAGGGACAGGTACCAGGGCCAGGGAACAAGGCCTGTCTGTGGAGGGAGGGATGCACCAGGGGGAACACCCCAGGCTGGACTGAACTTGGTAAATAGCCAGCTTGCCAGAGCAGCTTTGTTGATTATGTTTTTAAGGAACCCAGTCAGCCCCAGCACTGCCATTTCCAGGTTCACTCAGGGGTGAGGCAGTTGCAGCTGCTAAGAGAACAGGATACTTTTTGTGACTGCATTATGAAGCCTTTTCCCTCCAAATTCCACCTCTAAAACATCTTTTGTGGCCAGGGCAGACCATGTTATCACTGGGTGTATGTGCTGGCCCTGGCAATCTGCCCCAGACACAGGCAGCACAATGCCAACCTTTTGGAGACCTTTTTAATCTCCCAGCTGTCGTCAGGCCCAGCCCCTGCAGCCAATATTGAGTGGATTTTAACAGGTGTGTTATTGCCAAGGGAAAGCAGCTCCCAGAGATGCTGCAGCCACCAGGAGATTGCTCACGTGGGTCTGTGTTACCACACAGAGCTGATTGACTGACTAATAAACCTTTTGCTGAAGAAATGAATTATTTCAAGTCACCACCAAAGTCTGAGTCTTGTGAGCTGAATAAAATTAAGGGATCATTTGCTAATGACTTCTAAAAAGTAATAAAAATATAATATAATATAATATAATATGTAACATAATATGTAATATAATATGTAATATAATACAGTATAGTATAATATAGTATCATAATATGAATGGTATAATATATAATATGATATTATATAATATGATATAGTATGATATAATAATGAATATCATATGAATATGAATATCATAAATATGAATAATCTAGTATTATATTATGTTATGTAATATTATATTATATTATATTATATTATATTATGTAATATAATATATAGTATGATATAGTATAGTATGATATAGTATAGTATGATATAGTATCATAATATAATATGGTATAATATATGATATGATATGATATAGAATGATATGATATTATGTAATATAATATATGATATAGTATGATATAGTATAATATGATATAGTATAGTATCATATCACATATCACATATCGTATATCACATATCATATATCGCATATCATATATCACATATCACATATCATATCATAATAAATCAGCCTTCTGAGAATATGGGGTCAGATTCATCTCTTCCCTCCTCCTGGGGACCCTCACAAAGACCACGCTGGTCTCATTCCCAGCACCCCCATGGCTGTGTGTCCTTACCCTCCTCTGCTCCTCCTCTGCATCAGCAAACAGCTTCCTGATGTTGGCCTCGGACTCCCCCACGTATTTGTTGAGGATCTCGGGCCCGTTGACCACCTTGGGCTCCCTGGCATTGAGCATCTTCCCGATCTGCCGCGCCATCAGTGTCTTCCCGCAGCCCGGGGGGCCGTAGAGCAGGATCCCCTTCACGTGCTTGCAGCCTGCAGGGACAGGGAAGGGATGATGGAGAAGGCTGAGCTAGAACAGAGACTAGGGGAGCTAAAGAATAAAGTAGGGTGGTGGGAAGGAGGAAAGTTTAACAAGAAAGTCTCATAGGTCTGCTTGGCAGAAAGATTGTTGAATGTAGAATATGAAGAAGGAATAGAGATGGAAGCAAGTTTTGATATAGAAGAAAAGAATTGCTGAGCCAGTTTTACTGGATAACCAGCTAAGAGTTAGTTAGAAGGGGTTTTATGGCTTAAAGCAAAGGATAAACCCACCCCAAACAAGAAGATGTTTTTACCAAGCACAAAGACAGCACAGGCAAACAAGCCTGCCCATGGTGCAAGTAGAAAAAAGGTCTCAGAATTTTCCACTGCAAGAAAACTGAAAAACAACTTCTGGCTTAAAACTGTGATGTACTGACTTTGAGTGATTGGAGAACAGTAACAGGAATATGGTAATTACAGTAGTTATGATAGGCTATGGATAATAGTTAAGGTATAGATTGGTTCTACTGTATGAAGATGCCCAGCAAAGAAAAGTAAATAATGCATTGTGACCAAAAGAAAAGCATAGAATGCAGTGTAACCAAAAGAAAAGTATAGAATGCATTGTGACCAAAAGAATAGAATGCATTGTAACCAAAAGAAAAGTATAGAATGCATTGTGACCAAAAGGAAAGTATAGAATGCATTGTGACAAAAGAAAAGTATAGAATGCATTGTAACCAAAAGAAAAGTATAGAATGCAGTGTGACCAAAAGGAAAGTACAGAATGCATTGTGACCAAAAGGAAAGTATAGAATGCAGTGTGACCAAAGCCAAAGGGTCTCCAGGCCTGCCTGCAGCTGGAGCTGACAGCTGTGGGCACAGCTCTGTCACCCACGACCCTGGACTGCTGGAACATCTTGGATGGAATAAACTGCATTTTGGATACAATAAACTGCATTTTGGATACAATAAACTGCATTTTGAAGAGCCACCTGGAGGCCTCAGGAGTGCTTGGGCAATGGTGGAGCTCAAAGGGTTTTTTCCATTTTTTAATGACTACATGAAAATCTGATTTTACTCCATTTTTGTGGATTGACTTCTTTAAGAATGTGACTCCCACAACAAGAGCCCTGCAGTGCTCAGGATGCACATTAAAATCAAAATCAACAAAAGGCAGCAAACTGATGGCCCCAAGCTCAGACTGAGGGGACCTGAGCTCAGTTCCTGCCAGGCTGAAGGAGCCTGAGCACATGGAGCTGTCTGCACCCCATAGGATGATTTCCCTCCTGGTGTCTGGCTTGTCTCAGCTCCACCCCATCCCACAGAGCCCTCAGGGCTGCTCACACCTCAGGGCAATTCTGCCTGTAAAGGACAAACACTTACCCCTTATTGTCATGGACATATTTTATGAAAAATCCTTTTGTCAGGATCTTTTTTCCTGAGAAGCTGAGAAGCTTCAGCTTCTCCATGTTTTGCTGCTTTGGAATATGATTTGGAGAATTGTTTACCCAGCATGTGAATTGTTTTTACTTGATGGGCAATGACAGCCACTTGTGTCGAGGCTGTGAGCAGTCACAAGATTTTATTATCATTCCTTTCCTTTCAAGCCTTCTGATGAAATCCTCCCTTCTGTTCTTTAGTATAGTTTTAATGTATCATTTTCTTTTAATATAATATCTATCATAAAATAATAAATCAGCCCTCTGAAACGTGGAGTCCAGATTCTCATCTCTTCCCATGTTGGGGTTGTCTGCAAATTCCACCCCTTATCACCTTCTCAACACTGCTGTGGTTTCACTTGCTCCTGAAGGTTATGGCAATAAAGAATTGATTTCAGTCTGAACAAGTGCTCAATATTATTTAATTCCTGTGAGCCCACAGGCTCTCTTCCCTCTCTCTCTGGTTCATTCACTGCAGTGAAGCTCCAGGACACTGCCATGAGGAGCAGCTGATCCTCCCAAACCCCAGAGAGCAGCAGTGCTGCACTGGCTAAGCTCAGCAATAAAGCTGAGAGGGAAAATAAATCCTGCTGGGCTTCTCTGCAGATAAAAAATTTACTACAGAAATCCAGAGCTGTGCTTAAGAACTGATGAGTCAGCACTGAGACATCTGTGAGTCAAAAGCATAAACAACATCAACTGGAGTGAAGACAAATCTCACAGGGCAGGGAGTGAGGCACAGATAAATTAAAAGCTCTTCCTGTCAAATCCCTGTCATGAGGGCATTGTTACCATGGGGGAACAGGATCTCCTCTGTAACCAAACTGCACCAGCCAGGCTGGTGCTGACAAAGTGATCTCTGCAGGGAAACCCCAGCACAGCAATGCTCCAGCAGCTCCTGGGATCCAGCACGAGGCCACCAAAGGGTTCCAGAGGCCACCAAAGGGTTCCAGAGGCCACCAAAGGGTTACAGAGGCCATCAAAGGGCTACAGAGGCCACCAAAGGGCTACAGAGGCCACCAAAGGGTTACAGAGGCCATCAAAGGGTTCCAGAGGCCACCAAAGGGCTACAGAGGCCACCAAAGGGTTCCAGAGGCCACCAAAGGGTTCCAGAGGCCATCAAAGGGTTAACAGAGGCCACCAAAGGGTTACAGAGGCCATCAAAGAGCTAGAGAGGCCATCAAAGGGCTACAGAGGCCACCAAAGAGCTACAGAGGCCACCGAAGGGTTACAGAGGCTACCAAAGGGTTCCAGAGGCCACCAAAGGGCTACAGAGGCCACCAAAGGGTTCCAGAGGCCATCAAAGGGCTACAGAGGCCACCAAAGAGCTACAGAGGCCACCAAAGGGCTACAGAGGCCACCAAAGGGTTACAGAGGCCACCAAAGGGCTACAGAGGCCACCAAAGGGTTACAGAGGCCAGCAAAGGGTTACAGGGGCCACCAAAGGGCTACAGAGGCCACCAAAGGGTTACAGAGGCCACCAAAGGGCTACAGAGGCAACTGAAGGGTTACAGAGGCCATCAAAGGGCTACAGAGGCCACCAAAGGGCTACAGAGGCCACCAAAGAGCTACAGAGGCCACCAAAGGGCTACAGAGGCCATCAAAGGGTTACAGAAGCCACCAAAGGGTTACAGAGGCCACCAAAGGGTTACAGAGGCCACCAAAGGGTTACAGAGGCCACTGAAGGGTTCCAGAGGCCACCAAAGGGTTACAGAGGTCACTAAAGAGCTACAGAGGCCACCAAAGGGTTCCAGAGGCCACCAAATGGCTACAGAGGCCACCAAAGGGTTCCAGAGGCCACCAAAGAGCTACAGAGGCCACCAAAGGGCTACAGAGGCCACCAAAGGGTTCCAGAGGCCACCAAAGGGCTGTGGCAGGTCAGGGCTCTGCTCCCAGCCCAGCCAGGCAGGTCCATGGCACTGCAGCGAGTGCCAGGGTGCCCACAACACCAACACCAACAGCCTGGGCCTGCTTGGTTCTTCTGGTTTTCTTCTAAGTCCTGTGAGAAGTGTCTGAGGCAGCTGGGGGGGCTCAGCCTGGGGCAAAGGAGGCTCAGGGGGCCCTTGTGGCTCTGCACAGCTCCTGCCAGGAGGGCACAGCCAGGGGGGTCAGGCCCCTCTCCCAGGAACAGGGACACAACAAGGAGGAATGGCCTGAAGCTGTAGCAGGGCAGGCTCAGCTGGGACATCAAGAGGAATTTCTCCATGGAAAGGGGGCTCAGGCCTTGGAAGGGGCTGCCCAGGGAGGGTTGGAGTGCCCATCCCTAGAGGTGTCCCAGGAATCCCTTGTCCAAGGAATGTGGCACTCTGTGCTCTGGGTTGGTGACAAGAAGGGATCAGGCACAGAATCTTCCAACACCACTCCATGGTCTTGGAAGCTTTTCCAATTTGAATGATTCTGGGATTCCTGCAGCTCCCAATCTCTCTCTTAGAAGAAATACAACTGAGTTATCCCCCAGAGCTTCTGTATTAAATATTAGACCCCGAATGTTTCGGGTGTGTCCTGCCTGGCTCCGTCTGGCCTCGCTGCTGGACCAGAGGCTGCAGCTGTGGGGTTCTTCACCCCAGAGATGCCTTTGGCCGGCTGGGTGCTGCAGCTGGGTGCTCAGAACAGGTCCAGGCAAAACAGGAACTCAGTTTACCTTTGGTGGAAAAGGTTCAGACAGCAGTGAAGAGAAAAGGAGCGGGTTCTGCCGTGGAGCTTAGATCCAGAATTTATTGTAGCATGGTAGACCTCTGAATGTGGTAACAGCTCCGGACAGACAGACAGACAGACAGAACCATGGTCTCGTGTCCTTTTAAGCCCCGGGGACAGGAGGAGGGGAGGGACAGGTGAGGCACCAACCAGGTGTGAGCAGGGGAAGGCTCAGGGGATGTGGAGCCAGGACAAAGCAATGAGCCCAGGCCTGGGGGGCATCTGCCAACCACACCACGCCTTGCTGGAAGGTGAAGAATAATGCACAGCTGCCAGGCAGGAGGGCACAGGGGAGGGGGAAAGGTTGGCACACCTGAGGGGTTGGGATAGGTGAGACAGGAAATGGCGACACACTGCAACACTTCTGTGCCACAGCCCAAAAAATGTGAATTTCCTGAAAAGTACAAACATTTCCCTCTGTGCATGAGCTGCCTTGGCCTCAGCACAGGGCTCAGGTGAACACCCCACACCCAAAATCTCATCTCCCACGGGGAGCCTGAACACAAAACACAAACTAGCTTGGACTAATCTGCTTAGAAACCTCCCAGAATGCTCTGAATGTTCACCTTCTGCCTGCTCAAGGGAAAAGGAAAGGAATCCTGGAGTTCTCTGAGTGGGAAGGCACCCCCAAGGATCATCCAGTCCCAGCCCTGCCCAGATACCCCAAAATCCCAGCCTGTGCACCCCTGGAGTGGTGTCCAAAGGCTCCTGGAGCTCTGGCAGCCTCGGGGCTGGGACCATTCCCTGGGGAGCCTGGGCAGTGCCCAGCAAGTCAAGATTAATTCAATAAAAGGAACATAAAATCCAGATCATCACCCTCCCCCTGTGGGTTGAGCTTTGGGTTTTCCTCTCCTAAAGGTAAAAAATCCATGACTCCACAGCAAAATCATCCCAAATATCCCCAATTTCCTCTGGAAAAACCCAAATGAGGGTGGAAATGGTTAAAAATTCAACTTTATTGAATTTTTAATTCAATAAAATTGAAGTCAGGTGACAGAACATTCCAGAGCCCAAAGCAATTAGTTCCTCTGCAAATAAAACTGCCACAAGCAGCTCCAGCAGACATTTCCCTTTACAGCCACGTTCACCTGGCTAAAATCAAAGTTTTAAGGACAAGCAGGACTTTATTAAAATAGACAGGTGATGACAAATCACAAATGTTACCTCTCAAATCACAGTGGGATCCTCTGCACCACACAGGAATTTTGATTAAGTTTATCTCCCCCTCTGCTGATTTCACCAACGTGGCCCAAATGTCAATACTATTATGAGAATCTTTCTAAACACAAATTACAGCTGTGCAGACATCTCCAACCAGTTCATCATTTGATGAGCTCCAAAAAAAGGTCATTGCTGTAACCTGAGCCTTAAATTCTGCCATTCAATGACAGTTAGAGGCTGAATAGGGACATTAACAGGAACTCAAATATGGGAAACAAAATATGAGGGAAAATTCATAAAAACTGCTAGGAATGGGAGAGTTACTGGTGCTACCAATGGAAGTCAAACTCTGTTTTGACCCAGAACATCACCTGCCCAAAGACAAGATAAAGTTTATTTGTTCAATTCTCCCTCTTCAATTTATTGGAGAGATCAGAAGAACTGATTTCGTATAAGAGGGATTTTCTACTTGGGAGTGTAATTCCCCTTTTAATTAAAATCAAAGCATTCTGGTGGGATTGGATCACTCAGATGCACCACCAGGAACCTGCATGGATGGCAAGGCCCCAGCACAGCAGGGAGATTTTTATCTCTGCACATTCATCTTGGGGCAGGTTACAGGAAGTTCAGGGTTCCCAGGCTTCACCTGCCACACAGGCAAAACTTCCCTACAAGCAGAGCTGGGTGGAATTTCCCTCTCCTCTCATGCTGTAAGCCCAGAGTGTCTGATAGCTGGGGCAGGGAAAGGGCCACAGCTGAACCAGAATTTTTATTTTCTCAATGGTCAGAGTTTTGATTTATCAAATCCTTGGCCACTGGGAAGAGAAGACAAAGTGAAGCTCCCATAGATCTCTGGAAAGGGATTCCCCACCACATCCCAGTGCCTTCACCTGCCACACAGGCAAAATATCCCTACAGGTAGAGCTGGGTGGAATTTCCCTCTCATGCTGTAAGCTCAGAGTGTCTGCTTTAAATTCAAAGCAGGGCAGGGAAAAGGCCACACCTGAACCAGAAATTTTATTTTCTCAATGGTCAGAGTTTTGATTTATCAAATCCTTGGCCACTGGGAAGAGAAGACAAAGTGAAGCTCCCATGGATCTCTGGAAAGGGATTCCTCACCACATCCCAGTGCCTTCACCTGCCACACAGGCAAAATATCCCTACAGGTAGAGCTGGGTGGAATTTCCCTCTCATGCTGTAAGCCCAGAGTGTCTGATAGCTGGGGCAGGAAAAGGCCACACCTGAACCAGAAATTTTATCTTCTCAGTGGTCAGAGTTTTGATTTATCAAATCCTTTGCCACTGGAAAAAGAAGACAAAGTGAAGCTCTCCATGGAGCTTTGGAAAGGGATTCCTCAGCACATCCCAGTGGCTCTGAGGAGCTCAGTGCACACATCTATCAGGAGGCAATAATGAGATTTATGACAAGAGCATTTATCCATTTCAGAGAGGATGTGCTAGAAATGAAAATAAATCAGCATCTCAGAGAGCCACTTCCAACAGAATGCCTCTGGCTACAAAACCAGCATCAGGACACTGAGGAAAAGGGATTTTGGTAAGAGTATAAACAAGAAAAGCCAAGCACTAAGGGAAATCAGCACAGTAGCAAAGAGTAAATGTCTCTAAAGAGAGCTGCAGAAAGATCCCAAATCCCAGAGGCAGGTTCAGTGGGAAGCTGAGCAGAGCCAGGATGTTCAGAGCTCCATCCCACCTGGATGACAGCAGCACAGATCCCACCAGCATTCCCTGATTCCAGGGAGAGCTGGGTCATTCCCACCTGCTCAGACAGCAACACTGGAGGTTGGGAATGCTGCTGAACAGTTCTTGCCTTGTGAACACACTCAGACAGCCCAGGGCACGGGGACACCCAGCTGGGGACAAACTGGGGCTGCCAGACCATGGTGATGCCACCAACCAACGCCCCTGCAGCCACCTGGAGCAGGAGCAAAGCCCTCCCAGAACCCACTGATGGCTCATACAGAAATTCCCTGCTGCAGGTTTGGTGGAAAGCCCCTGCCACAGCCCCATTTCCACATTCCTGTGTTAGAAGGGAATCATTTCCTTTGGGGACTGTGCAGAATTTGGAAGCCCCATCTCTCATACCCCTGCCAGGATTGAAGACCTTCAAGTCAGCTCACTCTGTGTCCAGAAGCTTCCCTGCCACCTACCCTGTTCCCTCCTCCAAAGTTTTCCAGTTGTACTCATCCACATGAACAAATTCCATCAGTAATTCTGATTAATTCAGCTCCTTCACTTTCTTCCCCATCCCTGGGGGATACCAAAGTCAATCCCTGGATCCAGGTGCCTCAGGAGAACTTCAGGTTAAATCCTGAGGAGAACTTCAGGTTAAATCCCATTAGGAGGAGAAGGACAGGAATGCACTGGTCCATTCTCCAACGTTTTCCAGTTGTATTGCATCCAGCAACCCAGCACACAAACAAATTCCATCAGAAATTCTGATTAATTCAGCTCCTTCACTTTCCTCCCCACCCCTGGGGGACACCAAAGTCAATCTCTGCTTTTTAGAAGCAGAGGCAAGTGACAGAGGTCAGGGACTTCCTCACTGCTCTCCCTAAAGGAATTCAGTGCCCTGGATCCAGGTGCCTCAGGGTGAGCAGAGCACTCCAGGTGAAACCCCTTTAGGAGGAGAAGAGCAGGAAAGCACTGGGGCCATCCTCAGCGAGGAGGAAGAGTTAACAACAGCAAATGCTGAGTTCAAGCTGTTAAATACTCATTTACAGCAGTGAAGAGTTGACATTTTCTGTGACAGCTGATATTAATAAAAGTGACAAATGGGTAGGAACAGGCAACAGAAGCAGAAAAAGAACAAGGGACACAAGAGCCCACAAGTGTTGGATATGGGCAGATCACTTGGACATGAACTTCACCCAAGGACACTCAGAGTGGGTGAAATCATCTCAAAGTCAGTGAGAACCTGAACAGGGTGGGTGAGAAAGCAGGGGGGAGATGGTGAATGTCATCCCTGGTGTTGTAAAGGGAAAAGGGAGAGAACTCTGGGGTTGGACTACATTGAGAGGTCCCTTTGAACCTCAGCTGTTTTCTGACTGTGTTGTACAGACCTAGCACTAACCTGGTGGCTGGAAAATTCTGAGATAATATCTTTTTAAGTGGGTAGAAGAGAAGAAGACTACAAGAACAAGCCAGAACAACTTTATTAGGCCAGTCTGAGACAACTGCCCTCCAGGAAAACATGGGGCTCCTCACACAGGGGGTTTGAGGAAACAAAGAAACAAAGAGAGGGACATTTAGACTTCCCTATAAATAAGATAAATAAGATATAAATACTATAAATAAATAGACACCCTCCTAGACATGCAGGGAAAGCACAGGCTGAATGAAGTTGGAGGTGGATGAAAAGTAGATTAAACCCCACAAACTTGAAAGCACAGTGAGAAATGATCCCTCCTGAATTTAGTGGCATGTGGTGCCTGGGAGATGGAACAGAACAGAATGCTCCAATTAAATCTGCAGGCTGCAAAGCCAAGAGCTACAAACACACAGACAGGCAGGATTAAACTCATCTGAAATCCATGTAACCTGATGCATGAGTGTCTAATTGGGGAGGAATAATGAATTACAGGATGCAAAACACAAAAAATCATCCCAGGGAAGGTTTTGCCCAGGCTCAGACAGCAAAGCACAGCCAGAACCTGCTGATCCAGAATGGATCCATGGTTTGGGTTGGGCACCACAGTCCTGAGCAGGGAAGGGAGCAGAAATAATGATGGTTGATGTAAAGGTTATAGAAATGGCTCAGAATCCCAGAGCTGCCGTGCAGAATGCTGGAGACAGAACCAGGCTGGATGCAAAGGCTGAGAGCAGCAGGGCCTGGCATTCCCAGCACCCCAGTTGAGGTTAAACATGCCTGACACTGATTTTTCATTAAAATTACCCTATTTTCAGAATAGCTGGGTGAGAACCTTTCCATCATTCTTCTTCTCTTACAGTATCTGAGTACTTTGAGAACATTATTGCATTAATTTTTAAGGCAGCTTAACAGACAGGCCTCCACTTCAGACAGAATCTGAGGAAGAAAATAATCTGAGAGTCTGCTCATTTCAATGTTCCCCTTGTGTTCTTGATCCCTCACTTCTCCATCATGAGCTGGACTTCAAAATTACAGAGCTCTGATCCCAAGAGGGCAGGTCAAGAGCACAGGTTAAGATGGTTCCCAGGAAACAGAAACCACCTTCAAAAAATCTGATTTCTTTTATTTATGATAGCAGGAGAGGATGGGGAATTTGGGCTCTATTTCAGTCTCTTAGAAGGAACATGTAACAGCAAACATTTCTCTACCTGTTATTAAACAACATGTCCATGCAGAATTTGCTCTTTGAGGCCTCTACAACAATTAAAGTGCCACAGGAGTCAGAGAAATCCCTTCCCTGCTGCAAGTCAAGACTCTGTTTCAAAGCCTGGGGACACCAGAGTGTTCTTAAATAAGGAAAAAAGGGTCAGCACAAGTGTTTTGGTTTCAATGCTGAGAAGGGACTTTAGAGGTTTGTTCCAAGTTACAGCTCCAGGCAGCAAATATCAAAAATGTTGTTCCAAGTGAATAAATATCTGTGGGAGTCAGGGGGAAAGGAAAAACAACAAGAAGAGAGAACAGTGGAATGAGCTGGGTTTAAAGCCTCAGCAGAAAACCAGCACCTACCATGGATGGGAAAAAACCCACATTTGTCAAATAAACAGAGGAGCTTCAGCTGCAGCAAGAGGATGCAGCAGAGAGCAGCCCAAGGCAGATTCCCCTCAGCACAGAGTGACACAGCCTCACCCTGAGCTGGCACAGAATCCTGGAAGGGCCTGGAAAAGAGGAGGATTCCCTGGCAACAGGGCTGGGAAGGGCTGTCCCTCAGGGAGAGCTGCCTGGTATCTGCCTCCACCAGTGCCCCAAGGCGTGAAGTTCCTTCCTCAGAAGTGTCATTCCTACAAAGGAGGAACCAAAATGTTTCCAGATATCTTCCTCAAACCTCATCCAGGTAAGGATTGAATTCCATTTGGCAGGCACAGCATTATCAGGAGTCAAGCACCAGTCAATCTTCCCTGGCAGGGTGGGCAGGCCCTGGCACAGGTGCCCAGAGCAGCTGGGGCTGCCCCTGCATCCCTGGCAGTGCCCAAGGCCAGGCTGGACAGGGCTTGGAGCAGCCTGGGACAGTGGGAGGTGTCCCTGCCATGGCAGGGGTGGCACTGGATGGGTTTAAGGTCCCTTTCCACCCAAACCATTGTGGGATTCTGTCACATCACACAGCCAGGGAGCTGATCTAGCTGAACACTGACTCTATCATCTGTCTTTATCAATAGTAATTTTTGCTGCCAGCTGTGTTAGCTCCCTACAGAACCATGCAAGCCCAAAGCCACCAGAGCAGGCCTGGGACATCCAGAGATGGCAAAAGGAAACTGCCCCTTCCAGGCCAGGGTCAGTGCCCAGCTGGGGCTGATCTAACATTCCTGCTCTTGGATAAACCAAGGCTTGTGCCAGCAGAGCAGTGATTCCCCCCTTGATGATATGGTTAACTAACATTGATTTATGTGCTCCCAACCCAGAACATTCCATGGAAGTTAGATAAACCACACACAAATTGCAAGTAATGCTGGAAGGGTCTATGGAGCCTCTGTGTAGTTCTGGACAGAAATATTTATTGCATTTGGCATGGAAGCTGCAGTCTGGGAGCACTGGGCAAAGAACACAACTGGGTGAGCACTGCAGCACCAGGCAAGCAAGCAAATTCCATCTTTTCCTTTCCCAATAAATTATTCACAAAGGTGAACAGCTGTCACACTGACATTTCACATCTGAAATATAGTTAAGAGCAAGTTATAACTAAGGCAAAGAAAATGAATGTCAGAAAGTTTTTGGTTTTTTTTTCAAATTTCAGATAAGCTCTTTAGCCCTGGGGTTAATCAGAGCTCAGGAGCTCTGCTCCCACTCCAACTTCTTCCCTGAAAAAAGTCTCTTTGTGCAGCCTGGGTGTAAACATACACAGCAAGAGTATTTGTACTAAATGTAATTTAATGGGGCACACCTTTAATTCATTGCCCAGGGTAATCCAAATACCAGTGGTCCTCCACAGAATATTTGTCTTCCTTTATTAAACAAGACCAATTATCTTTTACCTTTTACCTTCACATGTGGTCCCAGCCAAGGGCTCTGTACTGCAGCCACAGAATCAGAGAATTCCAGAATGGTTTGGGCTGGAAGGGACCTTAAATGTCACCCAGTGCCACCCCTGCCATGGCAGGGACACCTTCCCCTGTCCCAGGCTGCTCCAAGCCCTGTCCAGCCTGGCCTTGGGCACTGCCAGGGATCCAGGGGCAGCCCCAGCTGCTCTGGGCACCTGTGCCAGGCCTGCCCACCCTGCCAGGGAACAATTCCACCCCAATATCTAACCCAAATCTCCCCTCTGTTAGTTTAAAACCACTCCCATTCTTGTCCATGTCAAAAATCACTCTCCTCTGTTTTATAAACCCCCTTTAGGCACTGGAAGAGGCTCTAAGATATTCCTGGAGTCTTCTCTTCTCCAGGCTGAACAGCCCCAGCTCTCCCAGCCTGGCTCCATGGAAAGACTTTATGAATACACACAACAGCTGCTTCAAAAGGTAAAAATATTTCAAGTACAGGAGGCTGAGCTGGCCACCAGTGCCTCTGGGTAAAAGCTGCTCTTTCCACAGCCAGCACCATTTCTCTTCTCTCTTCTCTCTGCAGAGCAGTTAAATATTTAACAAATCTAAGCATTTTATGTTCTCAAGCAGAAGCAGAGAAAGTTTTATCTTGCCCACAGCCACAAAACCCAGGAGACCCAAGAGCATCCCCCAAAGGCCTCAGCTCTCCCATCAACAGGAATTAAAAGGCAAGAGAGAGAGAGAATCAGCCCTGGGGTTTCTCCACAGCTCCTCCATATGTGCCCAAACCCCCAAGACAAGACTGAAGGCACATCCCAGGGAAGTTTATTTTGCATCAGTTCCACAGGCACTGGAAGCTCCACACACCCCCACACAAACAGGATGTAGCTCCTGATGGAAATCTGGTTTGTAATCAAAATCGTGATTGCTTCATTTGTGGGGAGAGGGAAGGTGGATCAGAAACATAAACATACACAGCAATGATACAGCTATGGATTCCAAGTTCAAATAGGAGCCCACACAGATTATATTCCCAGAACAAGGAGCAGCCAGAACATCCCCAGCCACGTTCTGGGACAGAACCAGACACCTGCAGCTGCACACTGCTTACTAAAAATTAAACCCTGCACCATTTATCTGCCTGCCAGCAGATGTTTACCAAGATGTTTGCCTTTCCTTCCCTTGACCCAAAAAGAGAAGTTATATTTAGAATCTGTGCTTTTATTTCACAGACTCCAGGAGGTGCCATGGCCTGTCAGCACTTCAAACCAGACCAGCAGAGCTCACAGCCCATGCTGGGATTACTGGGCTCATGGTGCAGCTGCCAGGGGAACTGGGAGGTGAAAGAGATTATGGCAGGAGCATTAAAACCAAATTTCCTCTGAGCTGCATGGACAGATCATGGTCAGGCAGTCAGGAACAGGAGCAGTGTCACTGCTATGGATAAATGAATGAAGCATCCAAAGAGGGAGGGTTTCACAGAACCATGGGATGGTTGGGGTTGGAAGAGACCTAAAAATCCATCTCATTCCAACCCCCTGCCATGGGCAGGGACACCTTCCACCAGACCAGGCTGCTCAGAGCCCCAGTTTCAGTTCCACCAGATCAGAATCCAGTAAACCATGTGTCTCATTCCTTCAGACATTCCGTGTGCAGGGCTGAGTGTTGGTGGTGGGTTTGTCTCCCTTCCCCAGCCAAGCAACAAGAGTCCAAAATATGGGAGCAGCAGGGGAAGAAGAGGCTCTGCTGGATCCCTCAGAAACTGCTGTGCTACAGCAGCACAAGGGTGTCAGCTGTGTCCAGCCCTCACACATCAGGGACAGGCCTGCAGCCTATGCCCCAGCCACACTTTTCCAGGTTATCCTCAGTGTAATCTTTTCCAGGTTATCCTCAATATAACCTTTACCAGATTATCCTCAATGTAACCTTTTCCAGGTTATCCTCAATAAACCCTTTTCCAGGTTATCCTCAATATAACCTTTACCAGGTTATCCTCAATGTAACCTTTTCCAGGTTATCCTCAATATAACCTTTACCAGGTTATCCTCAATAAACCCCTTTCCAGGTTATCCTCAATAAACCCTTTTCCAGGTTGTACTCACCCATTTGCTCCACAATTTCAGGTGGGAAAACTCGAGAAGCAAAAGCTCTTCGGAAAATATCTGAGAATTCTTTATCCAGGCCTCCAATGCCCATTTTCTCAAAATTCCAGTCAGGGTTGATGATTGACTGCCTGTTCTCCTTGGTCTTTGATTTACCTGCAAAAGCCAAGAAATGGTTTCAAACACACAGCCCAGCACACACAGGAGCAGACAGCAGAACAGCTCTGCAGGTCAGACCCCATCCCACAAACTCTGCTCAGTTCCAAACACTGGCCAGGAGGACACACTGTGACAAGGACACAAGGACAGGACACCAGAGACCAGCTTGGTAAATGATCCCCAGCCTTCCCACTGCTCAGATCAGGGGTTTCTCCAGCCAGGTGTTGTTCCTATGTATTGAAGAATCCAAAGGAGATTTCTCTGCCACACATTCACCCTGGACCCACATAACCTCAGCACCCAGCCCATGTGGCTGCTGCCAGAACCAGTGTCCACCCTGTTCCAGGCCACCTGGGATGGTGCAGGTTTGTCCTGCATCCTCCTCAGTCCTGCCTTTCCCAGTCCCAGCTGTTCTTCCCTGTGCAGCAGCAGCTCCACACTGGAACCCTTGTTCCTCTCATCCTCCCACAGCCTCTGACAGGCAAATGGACCTGCAGGTGCTGCAGTTTGGTTGTACCTTCAGTACAGGGACAGAATGATGGATGCTCTGCTTTGTTCCTATCCCTCCAGAACAATATGTGATCATTGTTAGCAGCCACATTTAACAGCTCCTAATAACAGGAACACACTGCAAGATGGGTGCAGCATTCATTCCCTTGATCCTGCTGTCACATTGACATTCTATGGAAAAATCCTTTCACCCAGGATTTTTCTCCTGGGAAGCTGAGAAGCCTCAGAGAAAAAGGAAAACAATTCTTATCTCATTTGCTTCTCCTGTGTTTTGCTCATGTGGAATGTGTTTAAAAATGAAAACAATTCTTATCTCATTTGCTTCTCCGGTGTTGTGCTCACATGTGGAATGTGTTTGGAGATTTTCTACCCACAGGTGATTGTTCCATTGGTTTCTGGTGTGAATTGTTTTGACTCTTTGGCCAATTGGGGCCAAGCTGTGTCAGGACACTGGAAAGAGTCACAAGTTTTCATTATTATTTATTTAGCATTCTGTCTGTATCCTTTCTGTATTCTTTAGTGTAGTATAGTTTAGGATTCTTTGATATAATATAGTATCATAAAGTAATGACTGTTTCATTGTTAATGATTGAATCATTGTTTTGATTCAATGGCCAATCAGGGCCAAGCTGTGTTGGGACACTGGAGAGAGTCACAAGTTTTCATTATTATCTTTTCAGCATTCTGTAAGTATCCTTTCTCTATTCTTTAGTATAGTTTAGTATAGCATTCTTTGATGTAATATAGTATCATAAAGTGATAAATGAGCCATCTGAGAACATGGAGTCACATTCATCATTCCTCCCTGCAATTACAATAATCCTGCCTGGGATCTGGGCCCTCTACAGCCACCAGTTTTACCCAGGTCAGGAGAGCTCCTCCTCCCACACATCATTTACAGTTCTCTGTACTCAATCTCCCCTGCCATTTCCTGCCTCAGTCCCTGAGCTCAGAGCCAGCCTGGGCACCTCACTGCTCCAGCCTTTTCCAGCTTATTCAATAATTACAATGAGCAGCAAAGAGATTCCCACTGAACTCCACTGACATCAGCTATTTCCTCCTTCCCTTTCATCCCTCACTGACTCATGCAAGGACCTTCTCTCTCACAGATCTCTGTTTTGATTCTTTCTTAAGGAACTTTGACAAAGAACTTTGCTGGAGGAGCTTTGACAACCAGCCCATGTCAGCCCTGCTGCCAGAGCTCTCTGACTGCTGTAGGATCATGAGGCAGGACTGCCCTTAGAGCAGACAGGCTGGCCCTTCCCAGTGTATCACCCTTTTCCTCTCATTTACTGCTGTATTACAGTTTCTGTTGATTTTTTTCTGTACAGATCTCAGGTTCTAAGATCTGCACCTCTCCAAACCTTCTCCAGAATCCCTTGGGAAGGAACAGCACACTCACCACTCAGTCCCCAGACCCTGGAACAATTTCCAGCAGAGTCACACAGAACAATTCCCTTACACCTCAGAAGAACCAAGGCCAGTCCTGGCAGACCCTCCCAGCTCATTGTCTGCTCCACAACCTCTTCCAGAGGCACTGCAGACCCTGAGTCTGCCTGCAGCCCTTTAACCACCTCCTTTCCCTGCTGCTGCTCAGCCACTGGCAGCACAGAGCTCCCCACCCCTCTGCACAGGAGCTGGGCAGTACCCAGAGTGTTCAGGGAGCAGAAAACAGGCCCAGATGCTCCTGGAAGGATGCTGGCACACCCATGTAGTCCCACCTTAGGTTTAATCAAGCCTATAAACAAGCACTGACATTTTTATCAGTCAGATCAACCTTGCACATGGCTTTCAGCACCCTCAGCTACCAGGGAAACACAGAGATCTGACAACCCAGAGAAAAAGCAAAGAACTGCCAATTATCCTTAATTACTGCAGAAATTAAGGGATGTTTCCTCAGACTTGCATAGGGTTTAAGGGTTGGCTCTTAATGGTTTTCCCAATGGGGGCCATTCCCACTCTAGAACATCACAGAATCACAGAGATCACAGAGCCACAGGTGGCTTTGGGTTGGAAGGGACTTTAAACCCATCCAGTGCCACCCCCTGCCACAGGCAGGGACATTTTCCACTGTCCCAGGTGGCTCCAAGCCCCATCCAGCCTGGCTTTGGGCACTGCCAGGGATGCAGGGACACCCACAGCTGCTCTGTGCCAGGGCCTGCCCGCCCTCCCAGGGGACAATTCCTAATTCCCCATATCCAATCCTAGCAAACAACCAGTGTGCATTTTGCTGCTCTGTTCCACAAGCTCTTCTAAGAGCTATTTCAAGTTCAGCCAGATAATGAATGAGCAGCAAGAGTCCAGGAAGCACAGCAAACAGCAGCTCTGTGTGAGCTCAACCCAGACTCTTTAATCCTGGTCTCAACACATCTGGAATCAATATTTCAATTCCAAGGGCAGCAAAACAAACCAGGAACGTGCCTGTGGGTCAGATGCCAGGGACAGCACTTGGGACACAGAGCACCTACAGCCCTGCAGGGAGAGCCACAATTCCCCTGTGTTTATTATCCCAGTGCTGCACTCCAGCTTTTAGGTCAGAGCCCTCAGCCAGGGCTGTTCCTGCTCCCACAGAGCTTGGCCTACACTCCCCCCTTCTGGCTGCACCTCAGCACAGTAAAATTCTTGCAGATTGGATTGAAAGCTCTTCCAGTGGTTTCATAACACGATTTTATGCTAAACAGAACAAACAGAATTGCCTTTTTAAAAAATTACTACAATTCTTCTCTATTGAAATAGTGCAGGCCCTTTACAGAGCTCAGTGACACTCACTTCACTTTCATCTCCTCTCTCACAATTTAATTATTCAGAACTTTACAATTCCCCAGAGACCAACAGAGCACATTAAGCAGCTCTGCCTCAGATCAATGAGGAGATTAAATGAAGTACCAATTTGACAGAAGTAAATTGAGGCACAAGAAGCTCTTTTGTCTTGTCTGAAGACAATGAAACAGAATCCTGGGGAAGGGCCCCTATTCCCAATGCAGCAGCTCTCCCACACGTGCCAAGGGGGAGATGCCAGGGTATTTTATGGCTCTGAATATTAACCAGGTACAATCCCCTGCTGAAATAACCCTCAGTGAACAGGGTGAAACCTGAATGGCTGGGATCCCACAGTCACAGGTGGGAACTCACTGCCCTGCCCCTGCAAGTTCCATTTGGTGCTCCTAACAGCTGTACCCTCCTTAGGATGCTTAATTACAGCCATCAGCCTACAGAGCTGTGTTAGTGTCACATTCACATCTTCTGGAAAATCCTCTTTGCCCAGGAAGTTTCTCCTGGGAAGCTGAGAAGCCTCAGAGAAAAATGAAAACAATAATTATCTCATTTGCTTCTCCTGTGTTGTGCTCCTTTGGAATGTGTTTGGAGATTGTTTACCCACAGGTGATTTTTAAATTGGATTCTGGTGTGAATTGTTTTGACTCATTGGCCAATCGGGGCCAAGTTGTGTCAGGACTCTGGAAAGAGTCACAAATTTTCATTATTATCTTTTTAGCCTTCTGTCTGTATCCTTTCTGTATTCTTAAGTATAGTATAGTTTAGTTTAGTATCCTTTAATATAATATAGTATCACAAAATAATAAATGAGCCTTCTGAGAACATGGAGTCACATTCATCATCCCTTCCTGCCATGAGGGTCCCACAAATACAAAAATTTAGGGTTTCAGCACAGGCTGAGTGCTCAGACCAAACTCTGCTGAGGTGCAAGGTGTGGTTACACAACAGCCTCACACCCTCCACTGCCTGCACCGACTGTGGCACAGAAAGCAGCTGCAGGACACAAAGTCCTGGCCCCAAATGTGGCCCTTTGGGGCAGCATCAAACCTGCCACAAGCTCCTGCAGTGCTGGATGAGCTGAATTCTCCTCTCCTCAGTGGCTGCTCCCCTCAGAGGGTTTATTCCTGTACTCCCAGCCAAGCAGAGCTGTGCTCTGCAGCAAAAATAAAACTCATGGCTCCCTGAGCCCCCTCCCAGCTGCCTGCACCCGCCACTCCTGATCTGTGCAACAGCAGCAGCAAAAGGAGGAGTGGCCCTAGCTCGTGGATTCTGGGAGGAAGGAACAAAACAGGGAAGAAAAACAAGAAAAAATTAAACTAGAATAAGAATAGAAGTGTGTGTTTGGCCTTGAATCACAGGCAGGGAGGGATCTGCAGCTGAAGCCTGGAAAGAGTCACCCATCTCCTACCACTGGGAGAGCCCAAGGAAGAGCAGCAGCCCAACCCCTGCAGCAGTTTCTTTCCAAAGGAATGTGTGGAGGACACAGCAATTATTCCCCAATTTCTCTGATGGCCAAGTGTGATACTGTACACAGGGATTTGTTTGGTTGAGGTTTAGAAACTGCTCACACACCTGGGAACTGATTTAAATAAACTCCTGGAAGCAGTTCCACACAACCCCCAGTGCTGTCCTGCAGCTCCTTCCAAAGAGCAGGACTGTCAAATTTTGACCACACATTTTAAAAGCTCTTTATTTCCCAATCCCTTCTCCTTTAATTAAATTTAATGGGAGAGCTGTTGGCTTGTTACTGTCACTGAAAACATCATTCTCTGATGAAATAAATATTAAAATCTTAATTAAAATATTAAAATAAAATAAAATATTTCAAACAGCTGCTGTCTCTGGATCTACTAGTCCATTTGGCCTTGCTAATCTCAGCCTAGGAGTGAAGACAAACAACAGCCTGGAGGCAATGAAGTCTCCTGGGCCTGAACAGCAGCAGATCTCAAGCATTATTTCTCTGTGGGTGCAGGAACTCACCAATCAGATTGAGAGAGGAGTTCTCAGCTTTCTCAAAGGCAACTTGGCTGTTTCCAAGAACCAAACCAACCTCAATCTGCAAAAGGAAGGGAAAGAAGTAATTATATTAATTACCATTGAACTCAGCTTCAGAATGCTCCAGGTATCTCCAAGAACATCTCAGAAGGCAGGAAAAAGCAGCAAAAGCTCCACTGGCTGGGAAGAATGAAAAATACCAACTCCACCTCTAAAACAAACACCACTGAATGGGGAAGCTCACCAGGTACAACAACCTGGCTTTTCAAAGTCCTGGTTTAGTTCAAACCCAACTATTTTATTTCAGCAAGGAAAGGAGAAAATAAAATCCTGTCCTTTCTAGAGAAGGAAAAATCAAAACTGGACATATCTGGAAGACAAAAAAACTCAAGAGAGTTTCCATGAATTAGTACTTAAAGACCAAAATTCCTGTATCCTCCCCAGCTCTGCAGTTTAGTGGAGGCTGCATTGTTGCAGTGTGTCACCATTTCCTGTCTCACCTATCCCATCCCCCTCAGGTGTGCCAACCTTTCCCCCTCCCCTTTGCCCTCCTGCCTGGCAGCTGTGCATTATTCTTCACCTTCCAGCAAGGCGTGGTGTGGTTGGCAGATGCCCCCAGGCCTGGGCTCATTGCTTTGTCCTGGCTCCACATCCCCTGAGCCTTCCCCTGCTCACACCTGGTTGGTGCCTCACCTGTCCCTCCCCTCCACCTGTCCCCGGGGCTTAAAAGGACACGAGACCATGGTTCTGTCTGTCTGTCTGTCCAGAGCTGTTACCACATTCAGAGGTCTACCATGCTACAATAAACTCTGGATCTAAGCTCCACGGCAGAACCCGCTCCTTTTCTCTTCACTGCTGTCTGAACCTTTTCCACCAAAGGTAAACTGAGTTCCTATTTTGCCTGGACCTGTTCTGAGCACCCAGCTGCAGCACCCAGCCAGCCAAAGGCATCTCTGGGGTGAAAACACCACAGCTGCAGCCTCTGGTCCAGCAGTGAGGCCAGACGGAGCCAGGCAGGACACACCCGAAACATTCGGGGTCTAATATTTAATACTGCACTGAACTGCAAACAAGGCTCTTTGTCCCCTGACACACAGATGGGGCAGATTTGTGACTTCTCCAAAGGCAGGTCACCCAAACTGCCCTTGGTGGCATTATCTGGTAGGACTTGCAGTTCTGCAGTCCCCAAGGAATGCACAGGAGTTCCTGGGTGCCCACCTTCTGCTTTTTGCTTGTTCCAGACTCCCCTTTGAGAATGCTGGGGTCCATGGCTTCCATGTCCTTCACCAAGAGCCCAAACAGCTTGTCATTAAAGCTGAACACCAGCTGTGGAAAGGAAAAACAGATCTCATTAAAAAAAAAAAAAAGTTCAAAAGGATTTTGACAAGCCTAGTAAGATTTGAAGGGAGAGAGGCCTGAAGACTGAGTTAAGCACCCAGCAGCTCCCCTGGAAGGAATCCCTGTAAAACTCTCAGTCTGGAGTGCTGACCATGTGCTTTCCCTGCCCCAATATCAGAGTAACAGAACTAAAGTTGCAGAACACAAAGTCAGCTAGAGAAACTCAAAGAAAAATCCTCCTTCCAAGAAAATCATCTATTCCCTCCTCCCCTCTTCCCCAGCTCAGTGTTCTGGATCATCTGATGACATTTCCCCCTCACTTCAATAATTGGTGCTAGTCATGGAGAACAATTTAGCTCAAAACTTTCAGATCTTTGGCATTTCAGCTTGACAAGGACACTCCAGGAACAGTGCTAATGAGAGACAGAATGAATGTGATGAGAAGTAGGGTCCATCCTACAGAAAACCAGGCTGGGTCTGCAGCCTTGCCTCCCTTTCCTTGAGTTTGTATTTCCAACTGCCTTAAGATTCAGAGCCTGCAAGGTGTAAATGCTGTGAGAGACCAACCCTGACCTGTTTTGAGAGCAAGGCAAAGCAGAGGCAGTCACACAGGGCTGAAGTTCATCTGCTGCAGACCCCTGCAGGCTCAGTTACAGGGACATCAGCTTCCCAAGCTCCCCAAGGAAAATATTTCATCTCTGTTTTGCTGCTGAAGCCCCTAGAGCAGCAATAAATCATGGAATCCCAAAATAGTTCAGGCTGGAAAGGATCCTAAAGCTCATCCAGTGCCACCCCTGCCATGGCAGGGACCCCTTCCACCACACCAGGCTGCTCCAAGCCCTGTCCAGCCTGGCCTGGGACACTGCCAGAACAATAAAATACACTGCACTTGGGAGGTGCCCCTGAGAATGAATTAAACCTAGTGTTTGTCTTGATCTTATACAGAAGGAGGCAAAAGTGACTTCCCAAAATATTCCAGGAGTTGCCATGCTCACATCCAACCAGGCCACAAAACAGAGAGACCCAAACTCTCCCAAGCCCTGGGATTTTCCTCACAGATTTAGGATAGGGCAGATTCTAAACCCCTCTGCCCCTGCTCTCAGTGAAAGCCACAATGGTTTTACTGTTCATAAAGACATCCTTTGGCTGCCTTGGGAAGGCTGAACTAAACCAGAGACTGGACAGAGCTGAAGAATAAAGCAGGGATTTATTAGGAGGCCTCAATGGATCCACCTTGGGCAGCACAAGGGCCCAGCCAGGGCTGCACCCCAAAACCAAAAATGGTCACAAAATGCCCCACTGGCCATGGGGTCTCTCACTTTTATAAGTTTTGGTCCATTTTCATACTGCAGTTAATTGTCCAGACAGATTTAAATCATCAAGTCCCATCCTGCTTGTTTTTCTCTCTCCAGCCCACGTTGTTTGTGCTCTTGGGCTGAGATTTGGATCATTTGTCCTTGGTCCCAGCTGGAGCAGGAATTGTTTTGTCTCCCTGCTCTGTGCACAGAGCTCACCATGCCCTGATGTGAAGCCCAAACCCACCCACTAAAGCAGCACAGAACCTGAAAAATACAAAAAATTAAAACCTGAGGCATCACTTCACACAAAAAACAAATCCTGCCCCTCACCCAGCCTTTGCAGAGCTCTTGGCACCCTCAGCTGGTCCCTCAAAGCCCCAGAGCACAGCTCACCTGCTGGCCCACAGAGAAGGCCTGGCTGTTGAACTGCTGGATGAACTCTGCAGCCATCTTGTCTGTGTCATAGGGGTTGGAGTCAATGTTCTTCTTCTGCAGGAAATCAATCTCGATGGTCATGGTGCCAATGCACTGCTTGGTCTTGTCAAAAGTGTATAAGGAAACTGAAAAAACCCAAGAAACAGCATATGTAAGGTCCCCCCAGTGTATTAAACTGGGGGGACCTTAAATATGGCAATAAGTTTGGCAATAACCTTAAGTTTGGCAATACACACCCTTCCCTTGAGAATTTCACTTTTTAAAACTAAATATATTATTTCTGCTAAAGATCCTTATTTCTCTGAACCCATGTTGAACTAAAAGGTCAAAAATACAGTAAAATTTTCACTGAACAGCCCCATTTTTCACTGAAAACCCCTGCATTGCTCTAAAAACTCTTAATAAACTTTTAAAACAGCTCAAACACCACATGGACCTTGGGGGATGAGGACAATGAAAGCAAATCCAGATGTGCTATGGTTCCACATGGCTGCATCTCCACCCAAGGGTTTGGACACATCTCCAGGAAGCCCAAAAGCAGCCCTAAGGGTTGCCTTGCCCAAAAGCAGTGACAAGAGGCCATCACTGGGTTTCTGTGACAAGATTGCTGAGCTGTTCTCCAGATGAGGCAGCAGAAAGTGAATTACTGCACATTTAAATGCAGCAATGCAATCAGCCCAACACAAAGCCCACACCTGACACTGAGGAAACAGCCCCTACCCCAGAGGTGCCCTTGGGCCCATGCTGGCATTTCCAGGCTCCTTTCAGTGATGCAGAATGCCCTGAACAGAAAGGCAAGGGGCAGGGAAGGCACTGCAATGCCACTGCCACCCTGATCCCACAGGCACAGAACGTGGGAAACAAGAGACCTCTCAGGGTGGAAAGAGGAAGAAGAGGATGAAGAGGATGGAAAGGAAAGAGCAGCACAACCCACAGCTCCAGGGACTGCCCAGCATGGTGCCTCAAGGGCAGGACAAACAGACAGGCAGGCCCAGCAATGCAGAAAGATTCTCCAGAAGAGTGAGGAACATTAAAGGTTTGCTTTGAATCTGGAGAGCAAAGAGCAGCAAGGATGAAGTAGGAGGAGGGGAATGTGGGAAAGGCTTTTTCTCCATCTGGGATTTCCTGTCCAGCCCCTGGCAGCAGAATGGCTCCAGAACAAACCTGCAGATGCTGAGGCTGATGGCAACACACGCCCCAGGATTGTTCACATAAAGGGAACAAGGAGAGCCTGACTCTGCTGAAGGTGTGACCAGAACACACAGCACACACCCCAAACATCCTCCCTGGAAGGAGCTGCCACAGACAGACCTTCAGCAAACAGGGATAAAGACAGAAACACTACAGCTGATCTACTGCACTGAGTTCTTCCAAAAGCAGCAGGGTGATCCCTTCGGTCCTGCAAGCAAACACCAGGAGCACCTCTCACCTTACAGATCACCTCTGAGCACTTTCCTTTTCCTTGCTGAACCTCCTGGCTTTGTCAAATAAAAGTTTCTGGAATATCAGTCCCTGGATTTGGTCACATCACAGGCTTGAGGTGTCAGCAGCCCTTACAGCCAGGACTGAGTGCTGAGGGGATGCAGCAAACCCAGCAGAGCACAGCACCAGCTCCAAGAGCCTGGAATGTCCCAGAGAGAGGCTGGGAAGGCAGCAGAGAATGCAGCAGGAACCTCCTGGCTCTGGGAAGGCAGCAGGAACCTCCCTGAGGTGGGAAGGCACAGCCTGCCCTGGCTCCAGCTGAGCATCTCTGCTGCAAACACAGGAGCTGGTGCAGCTGGAGCGCACAGAAGGCAGGACAGACACATCCATCAGGGCACTGTGCCTTCCCACCTGGAAAATCACTCACCTGGAAAACCCTGACTGCATCATCAGGGGCTCAGCAGGACTCATCACTGCTCCACAGAGCTGTGGGCTGCATTTACACTGACATTTAAAGCACAGCTTCCACATTATCAGGGGAGCAGGACAAAGCAGGAGCCCTGGGAAATCACTGGCTTTGTGAACATTCTCCCTACCTGCAAAATGTTTTTACAAATCCCTTCCACCCAGCACGGAGTCAGATGACATTTAGTCACTGTGCACAGAATCACTGCATTATTTTTGTTAACACAGGCTCCCACGTAGCTGGGAGGTTTACAGCAAAGCCCAGGACAAGGACAGCCACAAACTGCTCTGAGAGCTGATCACACAGAGTATCAGTGCTTCTTTCCCCAAAAGACCTGAGGACTGAAAAGCATTGTAAGTGAGTTGGCACATCATCAGCCAAATAAGGGTGAGAAACAAATGAATTTATGACAAATTCATTTATGAATTAATTTTCCCCTGTTATAGGTTCTTCTTCAGTTAAAACAAGAGCAGAAGGCAAAAAAAAAAAAATCACAGATTAACAGAATCATCAAGGTTGGAAAAGGCCTCCAGGATCAACTATCAACCCAGCAGCAGCACCATGGTCACCCTTAAGTAATGTCCTCAAGTGCCACATCCACCAGTTCTCCAAACATTCCCAGGGATGGTGACCCCACCATTCTCCCTAAGAAACCCATTCTCCCTAAGAAATCCTCCCTAATATCCAACCTACACCTCCTCTGGCACAACCTGACACTGTTTCCTTCCATCCTGTCCCTTTTCTCCTGGGAGAAGAGACCAAACTCCTTGCAGGTCACTGTATGGAGCAGGAAGGCCTCCCCCAGGTCCAAATCCTGCTCTGTGGGACATCCAGAGAGGCAGAGGCACCCTCCAGCTGTCCCTACAAACACATCAGACTTCACATCTGAGCATTGATCCATGCTCATGGAGCTGCTGAGACCACAGGAGCTGGGAAAACAAACAGCCAGGAGGGAGCTGCCCCAGGGGCACCTCACACCCACAGTGTCTGAGGCTGAAATGAGGATGTGAATTCTATCACCATCTGTCACAGCTGGGGCAGGTATCTGCTGCTCATTGGGCAGTTTTCTTTGTCTCTTCCACAGCCAATCCTCCCTCCAGGAGATCTCTTTGTTCATGGGCCATTAATTATTAATTATCTTCTGTCCATGGCCACTGAGTGTCCCTGCAGGGCTGATCCAATTCCATCATCCCATGGGGAGATGCTGTGCCCAGGGGAGGAGCCAAGCATTCCTACCTGGATACAATCTGAGATTTCAAGCATTCCTACCTGGATCCAATCTGAGGTTTGGAACATTCCTACCTGGATCCAATCTGAGATTTCAAGCATTCCTACCTGGATACAATCTGAGGTTTGGAACATTCCTACCTGGATACAATCTGAGATTTCAAGCATTCCTACCTGGATACAATCTGAGGTTTGGAACATCCCTACCTGGATACAATCTGAGATTTCAAGCATTCCTACCTGGATACAATCTGAGGTTTGGAACATTCCTACCTGGATACAATCTGAGGTTTGGAACATTCCTACCTGGATCCAATGTGAGCCTGGCACAGCACAGCAGCCTTTGCCCAGGGCATTGCCAGAGGAGCAGCTTCTGCTGCCCTGCATTGCCAAAGGGAGCCCAGGCCCATCTGCAGCAGCCCTGGAGCTGCAGAGGAAAACTCCCCCCTTGTGCAGGATCCCTGCTCCAGCAGAGCCACAGCTGGCACTGCAGGAGGGCTGAGCCCCCATGGGATGGGGCTGTGCCCCCACCCTGACACACAGGGGACAGGGACTGCTCTCACTCTGGCACTGGTTTGGTTTGTATTTGTATTTTTAATTTTCCTAGTAAAGAACTGTTATTCCTATTCCCATATCTTTTCCTGAGAGCCCCTTAATTTCAAA
Organism: Molothrus ater; assembly: GCF_012460135.2. Lineage (NCBI taxonomy): Eukaryota > Metazoa > Chordata > Aves > Passeriformes > Icteridae > Molothrus > Molothrus ater. Next base: position 1,849,801 of record NC_050504.2, on the reverse strand, counting down.
TTTATAATAATTCAGAGAGAGGGGTTTGCATTTTCCATTTCAAGGGAGGCTCCTGCCTTCCTCAGCACACACCTGGCTTTCCAAACCAAGCCACACAGCCACAGCACTCCTCAGGCCCAGCCCTCCTCATCCTCACAGAAGATGCAGCCACCAGCTCTGCCCACAGTCCCAAAGGAGGGAATTCCCTGACCCCCTGTAGCTACTCCAGAGGCAAAGCCCCTTGGACAGCGTGCAGAGAGCAGGATCCCAGCAAGGCACAGGAGGAGCTGCCCTCTCCACAAGCACAGAGGTGACCCCTGATGGTCCAAAGAACAAATGTGGACCAAAGAACACAGAGATCCTCCTGTAACAACTCTGCCAGGAGTCTGCTCAGCATTCCAGCAGCTACAGACAGGGTCAACAGCTGCACCTGCAGCTGACAGTGATCCAAGCAGAGGGAATCTCCTCCAAACATTCACCAAGGCTTGCAAGGCTCAATGAAGACTTGAAATAGGAATAGAGATTCACCTGAGCCCTCACCTCGCTGCAGAATATTCTGGTCAGTTACTGGTGCAAACACCAGTGCTGCTCCCAAAGCTCAGCACTGCAGGGCACACTGCTGCTCCTGGAACTAAAATATCCCCATCCATTCCAGTGCTGGTGCCAAGAAATTCCCCAAGGACAAGAGCTGTCCCCTGTTAGTGGGAGTGTTCTCCAGAGACCAGAACAGGCTATCCAGGACATGTTCAATGTTCACATCTGCATGTGGACACTGACATTCCACACAGAGCCAGCAAGAGATAGCAGCAGGTATCTGGAGAAACTGCCAAAACAGCCTGCCCAGGTCTGGAGAACATTAAAAGCAGAAAAGCTGCAGAGAGGAGGAGCAGCTCCTTCACTAAGGAGGTCCTCACATCACCTGGAGAAGGACTGGAGCTCTGTGAGTTCCCAGTTCAGGATGGAAACAAGAATTCAGCTTTATGAACACATCCCAGTCACTGTGACTGACTCACCATCAATCTCCTGCCCGATGGAAAGGCCGGCCCATTTTCTCTGAAAAACAAGAGAAAAAGGTCAGAACATCTGTCCTGCAGAACAAACACCTGTCCTGCAGAACAAACAAACACCTGGCCTGCAGGACAAACAAACTCCTGTCCTGCAGGACAAACAAACACCTGTCCTGCAGAGCAAACAAACACCTGTCCTGCAGAACAAACAAACTCCTGTCCTGCAGAACAAACAAACTCCTGTCCTGCAGGACAAACAAACTCTCCTGTCCTGCAGGACACCTGGCCCTCAGAACAAACAAACACCTGTCCTGCAGGACACCTGGCCCTCAGAACAAACACCTGCCCTCTCAAAGGCAGCCTCCTCACCCAGAGGAGCAGGATCCCCCCAGAGAACCTTCAGCAGCAGAAAAAAGGAGCAGAATGGAATATCCCAAAGACCCCCAAATTACCAGGAAAGAAGTCAAAAACATTCAATAATCTCTCCAAATAATTCCTGTGACCTCAGAAGGTTGTTCTGTCCAACCCCCTTTCAGGTTGCTGGTCTCCCCACCATCCTGGAGGCAGAAGTTGTGGTGCTGGATGGGGCTTTTTGTCCTGCTCATTTCCTACCAAAGCCCAAGTCCTGAGCATCCACAGGTACCAGAATGGCTGTTACACACCCCATGAGCATTTGAAAAGCTTGTTCTAATGTGCTCCAAGGTACAATGTTACCTGAACCAATAAAAATGAAACTGCTCAAATCTTTAGGTCCCTTGGAAATTCCTTTAGAGAGCCTTGTGCTGCATGGAACTGCAGAAGTGGGAAATGGTTCATGAATTATGTGACACAAAAAAATCTAGAACCTTTCCAATTCCAGCAGTTCTGGCTTGATGCCTGCAAAGTTGTGGTTTTCCCAGGGGCTGCTGCTGTGTTACAGACTGGCTGCAGTGTGTCCCCAGCCCTCAGCAGGGCTGTGCCATGTTCACAACCCCTCAGGTACCAAACACAGGCACCAGGCACATGTAGGTGTCATTACAAACAGCTCTGGGGAGATCACATTTGAAAAGCTGCAGTTTATGGTCATTTGTATTTGCCTTTTTGTCTGGGAGAAGGAACACAATAACTTGGCTTACAAAGTGAACATTTGCCCTTTTACACCCTCTCCAATATCCACAGAATCTCCTGAGTGGGAAGGGACCCCCAAGGATCATCCAGTGCAGCTCCTGCCCTGCCCAGACACCCCAACAATCCCACCCTGGGCATCCCTGGCAGCTCTGTCCAAACCCTCCTGCAGCTCTGGGACCATTCCCTGGGGAGCCTGGGCAGTGCCAGCACCCTCTGGGCAAAGATTTGTCAGGATCTTCTCTGTGGATTTTGTTCTTCTTCAACCCCCACCATGCTCACCCGGCTGGTTTCTGCTAAAGGTTTGTCATCACTGTGCAACAATTCATGTTTTAGGCTCTCAGGATACAAAATTTGTCACAGTTTTCAGTGTTAGGAGTCAAAAATCAAGATTATCACAGAATAAAGGTGGTCAAGAACTCCATGTGAACAGTGAGCGTACACCAAAGATGTTCTGGAGGAGCAGTAAACACACAGAGGGTGTCAGACTGACTGCAACTAGCCAGGGCTCTGGGAAATACTGGGAATTTTAAAATTCAAACCCAGTATCAGGAATGCCCCAGGGCTCAGAGGGCTGAAACAGCTCTGCTGTGGAATCAGGCTGAGGGAATGGGGGTTGTTCAGCCTGGAGGAGGCTCTGGGGGATCTCATTGTGGCCTTTCAATACTTAAAGTGGGCTTGAATCTTTTTAAGGGAACAGAATTTTTAGTAGGGACTGTAGCAAAAGAAAAAGGGGAAGTGGCTTTAAACTAAAAGAGGGTGAATTGAGACAGGGTGAAAATGGTACAACCTTGCCCAGAGAGGCTCCAGGGAGCATTCAAGGTGATATTGGACAAGGGCTGCAGACAAAGGGGCCTGGTGGGAAATGTCCCTGTTCAGACAACCTTTAAGGGCCCCTTCCAGCCCCAAGAGCTCTATAGCCCCAAACACCAAGCATTCACCTCCCAGAGGCTGCAGCAGCCCCTGCACAGCCCCTTCTCCAAGGGGAGCACCAGGCCTCACCCCTTGGCTCCACAACCACCACAACATTGAAAAACCAACCCCAGCCCTGAGAGCACTGAGCTGCCCAGCACCAACATCTCCTGCTGGGCACTGGGGGCATCACACACCACAGCCAGACACTGGTGAACAGAAAACCCCCCACCCGCTCACTGGGACAGACCCACTTCTAGGAGCACGTCCAAAGGCAAAATGTCACCTGGGGGCTTGTGCCAAGGTGTGCTGAGGAAAAAAATCTGCTGTGTTTGCAGCACAGAGCAGAGAGTGATGAAAATACTGACTCAGAGACCACAACTGCTGCAGGTTCATGGGATGACACTCAGTGTGAGCTGAGTGGCTTCATCTTTCAATTTAGAAGTTAATTATATGCATTATTTATTCTAACCATCATTTTAACATCTGATGATGACTTAATTAAGAAAGAGGAGACAAAGGGGTTTGGGGTTTTTTTATGCATTTCATGGCAGTTTTCATCTAAAAATACTAACAATGACTGAATGTGGTCAATAAAACTTCCAGCAGGTCTTAAAAATGAAAAACACAGCAAAGAAACCCTTTAAAGTCAAGGGAAAATGGGGAACAATAAAGATTCACAAGGAAGGGAAGATATTGCTTAGGCTTTTCTTTTTCAAATACTTTCTTTCTGGTGGATTTTTAAAAGGTTAAATTACACATTTTCCAGTATCTTTATCCCACCATGCACTAAAAATATTTCAAAGCAATATAAGCACAGTCACTTCACTTGCAGTATGAGTATCCTTGAACTTTTGCTGGCAGAAATCAAATTTGCAACACACATTTATTCCAATTAGAGAACTTATCATCAATCCTGATCCCAAAAAAGAGATTTTGCTTATTGTGCAGCAGAGCAGAAAGTCCAATCATGCCATACCTGGGGCAAGCTGAAGGCAATGCTGCCAGGGACAACAGAGGGGTGGGTTCTCAGAGTGAAGATGTACTTGTGGTTGGGAGAGGTCTTCACCACAACATGCCTGGAAAAGAGATCAGGATTTTATTTTGATGTGTGCCACAAGGGTTCTGCATTGCTCACAGGGCTGTGGGAGCTCAAAAGGAACACCCAGCTTATCTCTGGGGCTACACACAAAAACCAAAAGCATTGGAGGCACAGCCTGACTCAGACACACAGCAGGGTGACAGAGCCCACCACCCTCACTGGTACACTGGGATCTCAAAGCCCAGCTGCAAGACTTGGCACCAAAAATCAATATTTACATCCTGACACTGTGACGTTTTCTGGAAAAACCCCCTTGCCCAGGATCTTCTCTTGGGAAGCTGAGAATCCTCAGAGAAAAATGTAAATATTAATTATCTGATTCACTTCTCCTGTGTTTGGCTGCTTTGGAATGTGGTCTGGACATTGTTTACCAACAGGTGCATCTTTGATTGGTTTCATGTGAATTGTTTAGACTCAATGACCAATCACCAGCAGCTGTGTCAGACTCTGAGGAGTCAGTCACGGGTTTTTATTATTCATTCTTGTTAAGCCTTCTGGCTGTATCCTTCTCTTTCTTTAGTGTAGTTAGAATAGAATAGAATAGAATAGAATAGAATAGAATAGAATAGAATAGAATAGAATAGAATAGAATAGAATAGAATATATAATATATAAAATAATATATACTATCAGATGTAATATAAAATAATTAATATAATATAATATAATATAATATAATATAATATAATATAATATAATATAATATAATATAATATAATATAATATAATATAATATAATATAATATAATATAATATAATATAATATAATATAGCCTCCTGAGAACATGGAGTCAAATCCTCATCTCTCACCTCGTCCTGGGGACCTCACAAACACCACCACATCCCCCCAGTAGCCCTTTACTTCAGGACTGCACTGCACAAATGAGAGAGAACCAAACCACAACCACCACAGGTTAAAATCATCACAGGTTTCACATCTCAAGCATTAACACCAGAGCACCAATATTTTACCCCCCTACAAGCACCATCCCCAGCAGTGATGCCAACAAGAAGCAGATGCAAAGCCCATACAGGGATCTGAGTGTGTTGTTTAAAAATTTGATAGTAGAAAAAAATGGGAGGAATTTCTGTACAAAAAGTAAAATCACACAGGCCCTGGGGCTGTTCCTGCTGGCACAAGTGACCAGCTGATCTTGAACTCATCTGTGTGCCTGGAAAAACAGCAGCAGTGCTGGAAAGGTGCCCTGTGGGTGCTGATGGACAGCAGGTGAACAGTGATGTGTGCCCAGGTGGGCAAAAAGGCCAAGGGCACCTGGGCTGTAGCAGAAACAGAGTGGCCAGGTCTGTCCCCTGTGCCAGGCACTGGAGTGTCAGAATAAATCAGACTCCATTTTCCTCATGGGGGAAAAGCTCCCTCTTTTTTAAATACTCACATAATTGGATTTTATCCAGTTTGACACACCTCATAGGTGACTCCAGTTGGTCAGGAGCTCCCTGGCTAATAACTTTCTTGGTTAGTAACAAGCTGTCATTCTGTATGGATTGGTCACTCAAATCCCTGGGGTGTACGTGCAGGAAAAGTTGTTTAATAAGAGATAGTTTGAATTTTTCTATCTAACAGCATATAAACAGTTTGTACAGGTGCTAGCTGTTTCTCACCCAGGAACAGATTGTTATGCTAATGAACTGCTCACACCAGCACTCCTTTCACATGGGAATTTGCAAAGTGCTACCTTGACAGGGCCAACCACTGATTTTAGGAGAGCTGGCTGGATTTTATGAGGCCTTTTTTTGTAATTTTTTTACCTTACTGCAACACTGGTGAGGCCACACCTCGAGGACTCAGTTCTGGCTCCTCACCCTTGAGGGTCCAAGGAATGGAGATGGGGAAGGGTCTGGAGCACCAGCAGTGGCTGAGGGAGCTGGGGGGGCTCAGCCTGGACCTTCTCACTGTCCACAACTCCCTGACAGGAGGGGACAGCCAGGATGGGAGGGGGATTGGCCTCTGCTCCCAGGGAACAGGGACAGGATGAGAGGAAATGGCCTCAAGATGTGCCAAGGGAGGCTTGGATTGAACATCAGGAAGAACATCATGGCAGGGACTGCTCAGGGAGGTTTGCAGGTGTCCAAGGAACACTCAGTGCCCTGGGCTGAGGACAAGGTGGGACTCAGTGATCTTTTCCTCAATGATTCTGTGATTCCATCACAGAACAGTTATAGAAGCAGAGCAGTCAGGAGCAGACACAGCAGCAGCCATGGCATGTGTCTGTCTGTCACACTCAGAATTGAAGCTGTCAGCAACAAAGATACTCAAAAGCTGCTTAGAGCTTCCTCAGACTATGCCTGCTAGCTCTTATCATGTGATAGGCAGACAGCTGGCTGGCATGGGGAAGCAACACCAAAGGAGGCTGGGATTGGTGTGTTCTGGCAGCAGGGAGATGCTGGAATCAGGGCTCACCTCATCTTCCTCCCAGAGCTGCTGGCACTGTGAGCACCCTTGGGCTACACAAGGCACCATCTCCATGGGGTTTCATGGGAGGAAGGGCAGGATGAGCTGAGCTGGCAGCCAAGGTGCTCACTCCTGGCCTCCTCCCTCCCTGCAGCCCCTGGTTTCCATGCACATGTGCTCCCTGTGCTTGCATTTGCACATGCCCAGCCAATCCAGCGCCAGCCAAGTGAGGATCTGCACTGCCTCCATCCTGTGTGCACAACAGCTCCAGCCACACCACAGGAAGGAGCATATGGCCCTTGGAGACAAGAGGAAATCTAACTCAAACTGGGAGCCATGGCAGCACAAACTGGGAGCTATGGCAGCACAAACTGGGAGCTATGGCAGCCCAAACTGGGAGCTATGGCAGCCCAAACTGGGAGCTATGGCAGCCCAAACTGGGAGCTATGGCAGCCCAAACCGGGAGCCATGGCAGCACAAACTGGGAGCTATGGCAGTTTAAACTGGGAGCCATGGCAGCACAAACTGGGAGCTATGGCAGCACAAACTGGGAGCCATGGCAGCACAAACTGGGAGCTATGGAAGCACAAACTGGGAGCTATGGCAGCACAAACTGGGAGCCATGGCAGCACAAACTGGGAGCTATGGCAGCACAAACTGGGAGCCATGGCAGCCCAAACTGGGAGCTATGGCAGCACAAACTGGGAGCTATGGCAGTTTAAACTGGGAGCTATGGAAGCACAAACTGGGAGCCATGGCAGCACAAACTGGGAGCTATGGCAGCACAAACTGGGAGCTATGGCAGTTTAAACTGGGAGCCATGGCGGCACAAACTGGGAGCCATGGCAGCACAAACTGGGAGCCATGGCAGCACAAACTGGGAGCTATGGCAGCACAAACTGGGAGCTATGGCAGCACAAACTGGGAGCTATGGCAGCACAAACTGGGAGCTATGGCAGCACAAACTGGGAGCTATGGAAGCACAAACTGGGAGCCATGGCAGCACAAACTGGGAGCTTCCAACAAGCTGTAAGCAACCTAAGTACCACAAATGCTCAAAATAAGGCAACAGCAGGAAAACTAAATGCATTTTCCTCCAGTGGTGTTCAGCAGGAAGGAGCTCAGAGAGCTCATGGAGACACAGAGGGGAAATCTCAAACTCATTAAGAGCTTCTGGTTACACACAAACAAAAGGAACAACAAATCACCAGGGCCAGGCAGCTCCCAGAGCTCTCCCAGGAGGAACTGCTGCTCTGTTCTGTGTGTAAATCCTGTCAGATCCAAGCCATGTGCTGCCAGCTCTTAGGAAGAGCTCCAGGAAACTGGGCCCAGGAAACTGCTGGGAAGTTTGCTGGCCAGGCTGAGCAAACCAAGAGAAAGTGCAGCAGACATGAATTAACCTGTGAGTGCATCAGATTTTCTGGTGTAAAGCACGAGCAGGGCTCCTGTGAGGGAGGGGATGTCTCAGGTATCCATGAGGAGGTGCCAGCAGGGATCTCATCCCATGCAGGGCATGTTTGGAAACCCACAGCAAACATTCAGCAAGGGCTCCTCAGGATGGGCTTCCCATGTGAAAGGGAACAAAAAGTTCTTAACAGGGACAAAACCCTGCCCTGATTGCTGTCCCCTCAGCCTGGCTGTGCTCAGAACTGGTTTCTCTCTCCAAACTGCACCAAGAACTGTTTTTCTCTCCAAACTGCTCTCAAGGCAGAAGCAGGACACAGAGGTGAAGATGCTGCCTCTCCCCAGCCATTACACAGCACACACTGTGTGTGCATGGCCTGGTGTGAACTCATCCCTGACTCATCCCAGCCCAGCTCAGGGGTGCAGGAACTGAAGCATGAGAAGATGATCAGCAGCAGCCTGGGGTTAAAGCATCTCCTTGATCCAAGGGCAAACTCCAGCTCTGCACCCCCAGCTGCAAACAGAGCAGAACCCTTGTGGAGGTACCACCAAAACCCCTCCTGGGAAGGCAACATGGTGAGGGACCTGAGCCAGGGGCACTGCCAGCAGAGCAGGGCTGGCTCCAGGAGATCTGCAGCCAGGGATCTGCAGCAGGGCTGGACCCAGGGATCTGCAGCAGGGATGGATACAGGGATCTGCAGCCAGGGATGGCTCCAGGGATCTGCAGCAGGGATGGATCCAGGGATCTGCAGCAGGGCTGGACCCAGGGATCTGCAGCAGGGCTGGATCCAGGGATCTGCAGCAGGGCTGGATCCAGGGATCTGCAGCCAGGGATCTGCAGCATGGATGGCTCCAGGGATCGGCAGCAGGGATGGACCCAGGCATCTGCAGCAGGGCTGGATCCAGGGATCTGCAGCAGGGATGGCTCCAGGAGATCTGCAGCCAGGGATGGACCCAGGGATCTGCAGCCAGGGATCTGCAGCAGGGCTGGACCCAGGGATCTGCAGCAGGGCTGCCCCAGGGATCTGCAGCAGGGCTGGACCCAGGGATCTGCAGCAGGGCTGGACCCAGGGATCTGCAGCCAGGGATCTGCAGCAGAGCTGGTTCCAGGGGATCTGCAGCATGGATGGCTCCAGGGATCTGCAGCAGGGATCTACAGCCAGGGATGGCCCCAGGGAGCTGCAGCAGGGCTGGATCCAGGGATCTGCAGCAGGGATGGACCCAGGGATCTGCAGCAGGGCTGGCCTCAGGAAGCTGCAGCATGTATGGCTCCAGGGATCTGCAGCCAAGGATCTGCAGCCAGGGATGGCCACAGGAGCTGCAATGCAGCACCAGCTCCAGCAGTGCCAGCACCAGGAGCTGCCCATGCTCCCTCTGACACTGCACAGCCATCTGCAGCACCTGCTCCTGACCAAACCCACTGCTGGTGTGTGAGCACCACTGCAGGAAATAAACAGCTCCCAGGGGCACAGGAACAGCCTGAATCACATCCAGCCTGCTGAGGCAGCACAGCCCAGGGCACTGCTCCCTGCATGCTGCCACAAATGCCAGCAGAGAAGGTTCTGGAAGCAAAAGGAGCACAGCCGGCTGCAGGGCTGGCAGCTGGGGCCCTGCAGGACAGCCATTCTGGAGGAAATTAAAGTTTTTATAATGCATGAGGTACAATGCTCAGTTCAGGTATTTTTGTAATTCAATTAAGTTGAAAAAAAGATCAACCTGGGGGAAACCATACTTTGAAAAGACCAGGAGACTTTTCTGCCCAAGCAGACACTTTTGCCTGCTTCTGACTCAAAAAGTTCTGCTGGTTTAGGGGGTGCTTTTGTTTGGTTTTTGGCATTTTGTCCTGCAGCTGGGCTCATGAAATCACAGCTCAGTTCATCCCTCCAGAGCCATGAGAGGTGCCAGGGCAGCAGAGCTGGCTGACAGCACAGACAGGCAGGTCCTGAACACAGCCCTGCCCTGCAGCTCAGCACTGCTGAGTTCTCCACCCTTAGCAGGTATTTTATATAAAGGTGGACAAATCATTCAGTATCTCCTTTATCATACCATTCAATATCTCCTTTATCATATCATTCAGTATCTCCTTTATCATATCATCCAGTATCTCCTTTATCGTATCATTCAATATCTCCTTTATCATATCATTCAGTATCTCCTTTATCATATCATTCAATATCTCCTTTATCATATCATTCAGTATCTCCTTTATCATATCATTCAATATCTCCTTTATCATGTCATTCAGTATCTCCTTTATCATATCATTCAGTATCTCCTTGAACATTTTTCCCATTTTTCAAACCCAAGCCCTTGTGCTGCACGTGATATTCCCTTTTAGCTGAAATGAATGGCTGCTGTCTACAACCTGCCTACTAAAATCTGTCAGAGCTCTGAGTATGTGAATTGGCTTCTTGGAATCCAAAACCCTTCTGTGTGGGCAGAGCTGAACAATGCAGGTGTTTTCCACCTACCAGAATAAACCCCAGAGTTTGGCTCCATCAGCCACCCCAAAACTGCAATTAAAGAATCCAGCTTGTGGTGCCCACACTCTGGCTGCTTCTCCTTTTTGTTCTTGTGCATGAAAACCTCAAGAACAAGAGCCCTCCTGGCTCTGCTCAGCACTCCCATATGATGTGAAAGTAAGAGGATGCCCCAAGTAACACAATAAAATGATAAAAACATATTTGAAATAGCTCAAATATTCTCACTATGTAACAGGAACAACAGCAAAATGAAAACAAGCAAAAATTATCACAAGAAGTACTTCATTAAAATAATTATTCTATTAGTTAAGCAGATGCAGTTCCCAAGAAGGAAATACTTTAGAGAAACAGTCACCCTTTTCCAGTATCTGCCATTTCCAGAAAGAGCCACACTGAAAGTTCTGGTCTCTAAAGACACTCAAGTTTTGTTCATCAAACTGCTGTGTTCACCTTTCCAAACCTGAAATGTCATTCCCCCTCCACACAAATTGTGAAAACAATTCCTTTTTGGTTAAAAGCTGAAAGAGCAGCAGTGCACACTTACTGCCCAGACTGGAAGTCCTTCTCATTCACCACAGCACAGTTGGTTAAGGACAGCTCATCAGTGGGACATCTCGCTGCTTGCATAGGCTGCAAGAGAGGAGTAAATATCAATAAAATCGACTGGAGAAAATGGGAGAAAATAGCAAATCAAATTCTATTTTTCCTTTACCAAGCCTCAAGACTTCTGCAAAAACACAAAACAGATCTCCTGAGTCCTGGCACACTCTCAGAGCCCACTGGTATCAACAAGCTCCTCTCCCAGGTTGCTCCAAACATTTCCACATGTCACAGGTGTTTGTATCCCAAAGCTCTGCATTTGGGACTATTATGTACTTGGTATTTTCTACCCTAGCTACACAAATACTTTCAAATTAGCTGGGAGAAAGCCTGCAAGGCAAACCCTGTTAACTTGCAGGTGAACCCTGCACTGCAGGTCTGGGACAAGGCAGGAGAAATCAGCATTCCCTGCAAGGTGTTTCTTGCACAGGGCACTGGGATTTTCTGGAAGCTGCTAAGGAAAAGCAGCCTGGAGCCAGAGCAGCTCCCTACAACCCTGTGCCTCAGGGCTGGGCTGGGTCACAGAGCCCATGTGGGGAGGAAGGGAGGGATAAAGATGGGACTTTTCCTCTTCCTGAGCATAACTCAGAAAACTGGAATTTCAGTTTTTGTATCCCAAAGCTCTGCATTTTGGGACTATTATGTACTTGGTATTTTAAACCCTAGCTACACAAATACTTTAAAATTACCTGGGAGAAAGCCTGCAAGGCAAGCACTGTTAACTTGCAGGTGAACCCTGGCACTGCAGTGCTGGGACAAGGCAGGAGAAATCAGCATTCCCTGCAAGGTGTTTCTTGCACAGGGGTTCTCTGGAAGCTGCTAAGGAAAAGCAGCCTGGAGCCAGAGCAGCTCCCTACAACCCTGTGCCTCAGGGCTGGGCCACAGAGCCCATGTGGGGAGGAAGGGAGGGATAAAGATGGGACCTTCCCTCTTCCCTGAGCATAACTCAGAAAACTGGAATTTCAGTTTTTGTATCCCAAAGTTCTGCATTTGGGACTATTATGTACTTGGTATTTTAAACCCTAGCTACACAAATACTTTCAAATTAGCTGGGAGAAAGCCTGCAAGGCAAACCCTGTTAACTTGCAGGTGAACCCTGCACTGCAGTGCTGGGACAAGGCAGGAGAAATCAGCATTCCCTGGAAGGTGTTTCTTGCACAGGGCACTGGGATTTTCTGGAAGCTGCTAAGGAAAAGCAGCCTGGAGCCAGAGCAGCTCCCTACAACCCTGTGCCTCAGGGCTGGGCTGGGTCACAGAGCCCATGTGGGGAGGAAGGGAGGGATAAAGATGGGACTTTTCCTCTTCCTGAGCATAACTCAGAAAACTGGAATTTCAGTTTTTGTATCCCAAAGCTCTGCATTTTGGACTATTATGTACTTGGTATTTTCTACCCTAGCTACACAAATACTTTCAAATTAGCTGGGAGAAAGCCTGCAAGGCAAACCCTGTTAACTTGCAGGTGAACCCTGCCACTGAAGCTTCCCCAGTGCTGGCACAAGGCAGGAGAAATCAGCATTCCCTGCAAGGTGTTTCTTGCACAGGGGTTCTCTGGAAGCTGCTAAGGAAAAGCAGCCTGGAGCCAGAGCAGCTCCCTACAACCCTGTGCCTCAGGGCTGGGCTGGATCACAGAGCCCATGTGGGGAGGAAGGGAGGGATAAAGATGGGACTTTTCCTCTTCCCTGAGCCTTACTCAGAAAACTGGAATTTCAGTTTTTGTATCCCAAAGCTCTGCATTTTGGACTATTATGTACTTGGTATTTTAAACCCTAGCTACACAAATACTTTCAAATTAGCTGGGAGAAAGCCTGCAAGGCAAACCCTGTTAACTTGCAGGTGAACCCTGCACTGCAGTGCTGGCACAAGGCAGGAGAAATCAGCATTCCCTGCAAGGTGTTTCTTGCACAGGGCACTGGGATTTTCTGGAAGCTGCTAAGGAAAAGCAGCCTGGAGTCAGAGCAGCTCCCTACAACCCTGTGCCTCAGGGCTGGGCTGGGTCACAGAGCCCATGTGGGGAGGAAGGGAGGGATAAAGATGGGACCTTCCCTCTTCCCTGAGCATAACTCAGAAAACTGGAATTTCAGCATGTTCATTCTGCATAAACCCCTTCACCCTGTGCAGTGAGAGTCCACAGGAAGGTTTGACCTCAGCCAGCTGCTATCCAACCCCACAATCCTTGTGCATCACTTCTCAAAAGAAATATCACATGTGAATATTTTCCACTCTACAGGAAACATCCCAGATCTGTAACACATTGGAGAAAATTAGGTAAAATAGTTAAATCCAGCCTATCACTAGGAATAAATTACTGCAACAAATTTTGTGGGGGAGTCCTCCCCTTCTTTTTATTCTCTAATGTCAGAGGACCAATCCTTTTTCAGGAGTATCTGCTCATTTTTGTCCTTTCCACTGTTAATCAGCTATCAGCAATTAAAAACTGAAATAAGTTTTTAATTTGCCAATTTTAATTTTGCCTGCCCAAGCTGCCCATCCCCATCACGGGGCAGGATGGAACATGGGGGGGGGCACACAGAGGGACCTCAGCCCATCCTACACCCTCACCCTCCCTGCTCCTGCAGAATTGTATCACAAAACAAGGGCTGAACGGTGAAAATGGTGATCAAAACGCCTCCAGAAGGGGAGAACAGGATGGAAAAGGCAGGGTGTTTCTGTCATTAGCTATGGACTGAAGACATTTCATTTGGGGAAAAGCTGAACTTGCTCCCCAAGGTGTCCTTTGTACCTCTGGCAGATACAAATTTGCAGGCAGTGCAACAGAAACCATCTGACAGCCTCAACCTATTGCTAAAATAATTCAGGGGATTTTCTCTTAAACCTCCCTTAAATCCCAGCAGCCAGCACAGGAAATGCACTGATCCCAACACACACATCTAAATCATTTCCAGGAGTTACTGCCCTGCTCTGCCTTCCTCCCCCAGCTCCCCTGGGACAAGAATCAGAGAAATTCCCCCCAGCCTGCTCTAAAGTTCAGATCAACTCTCATCCCACAATGTGATTTGTCTCAAGTACTTGCTATTTAGAAAAGGACCAACTCATTACTTTTACTAAATAATGCTCAATTGCCTTTGACATATGTGACAGCCAGAAAAGATTCCATTTTCAGGCCTGAAGTAGATTTATCTATCTGAATGCTGAGTGTAATAAAAGACTCAAATGTTCTTGTAATAAAATATATGACATCAGTGGATTTATGAGATACACAGCCTGTGTGCTGAGGCCTCTTGGCTTGGGGCTCTTCACAGCCAACATTCACCATTTTATCACTTCTGCTCCCATCTGCAGGGCACAGTTTTGTGAAGGACATGCCCTGATAAAAGGCATTACAGGGGATATTTCTGGAGAAAAGTGGACACGGAGCTCCTGGATTAAATCTTTTTACAGCACGAGTCCTCGAGTGCATTTTTAATCCTCAGTGACAAACTGCACCCAGCCAAGCTGCTGCTCCTGTCTGCACTGGGAACAGAATCCCAGAATCACAGAATCACAGAGTTACAGAAACACAGAATCACAGAATTACAGAATCCCAGAATCACAGAACTACAGAAACACAGAATCACAGAATTACAGAATCCCAGAATCACAGAATTACAGAGTCACAGAAACACAGAATCACAGAATTACAGAATTACAGAATCCCAGAATCCCAGAGTCACAGAGTCACAGAATTACAGAATCATGGAGTCACAGAAACACAAAATCACAGAATTACAGAATCACAGAATCCCAGAACCACTGAATCACAGAGTCACAGAAACACAGAATCCCAGAACCATTGAATCACAGAATCCCAGAATTACAGAATCACAGAATCACAGAACTACAGAATCCCAGAATCCCAGAACCACTGAATCACAGAATCACTGAATCACAGAATCACAAAATTACAGAATCCCAGAATCCCAGAACCACTGAATCACAGAAACACAGAATCCCAGAATCACAAAATTACAGAATCCCAGAACCACTGAATCACAGAATCCCAGAACCACTGAATCACAGAATCCCAGAACCACTGAATCACAGAATCCCAGAACCACTGAATCACAGAATCCCAGAACCACAGAATCCCAAAATCACAGAATGCCAGAATCCCAGAACCACAGAAACACAGAATAACAGAATAATGAGGTTGGAAGAGACCTCTAAGATCATCAAGTCCAACCCATGCCCTCACACCTCACCCAGACTTTAGCACCCAGTGCCATGTCCAGCCTTTTTTTAAACACATCCAGAGATGCTGATTCTATCACCTCCCTAGGAAGAGCATTCCAGTACTTTATTATTCTTTCAGTGAAAAATTTCTTCCTAATATCCAACCTGTACCTTCCCTGCTGCAGCTGGAGGCTGTGTGCTCTGGTTCTGTCAGAGACCAACCCCAGCTGGCTGCAGGTTCCCTTCAGGAAGGTGTGGAGAGCAATGAGGGCACCCCTGAGCCTCCTCTTCTCCAGGTATTGTTCTGGTTTATGCCAAGAGGGGACCCAAGGACAGCACAGTCCTGAGGAGGTGACTGCACCTGCCAAAGCATTCCCAGCATCCAGCAGCACCTGCTATTAGACCCAGGCCTGTTCCAGCATCCCTTCTGATTGCCAGGAGGAAAACAAGACCACATGATGCACTGATAAATCTCACTCTGAGAGACAAACATGCAGAACCTCACCTCTGGGTTTGTGAGAAAGCAGGAATGTTGCCTCAAAACCCAGGAGGCTTAATGACACTGGCATATTTTATTTTTACAAAGAAAAATTGCCCTGAAGAACAAACAGCTACATAATAGAAACAATCACCACAACATCTGATCTTTCAGAGATTTTTTTTTTCCAAAGCTGCAAGGACTCATTTTCCTCCACAGAAAATACAAAACTCACATGTTCACAAAATCACAGAACAGTTGGGGTTGGAAGGGCCCTCTGGGGATCATCCAGTCCAAACCCCTGCTAAAGCCCAGAAAGTGGTGCTGCTATTGGGATATTTTCACATATACATAAACCACATCTCTCATGTTCTGTCAATTCACCTCTTGTGAATCATGGAGGCTGATGGCAGAGGAAGCCAAGGAAAAACTTGTTTCTCCCCACAGAGATAAAGTGGTGGCAATGACTGAAGAGCACTGCTGACATCTGGTACTGAGAAGAGTGAAACATTAAGTGCTAAGGCAAAGATGCTCCTCATCCAAGACAACTGAACTCATTTCATTTCCTAATGCTGAGCAAGAGATTATGAAACAGCCTCTAAAGCTGAGGCAGGTTTGGTTCTGTGCCCTGTTCTCACATGGTTTGTACAAGACAAATATTGTTCAAGAACTGTGTGTTCAAAAATCTTTGTGTAAAACAGACACAGATACACATCCCATGTACATGCAGGTGCACAGAGATGGAATTCCTGAATTTCTGGCACTCAGGTGCTGGCAGAGCAGTGTTAGGAAACGTGACAACTCTGGGTACCAGACATTTCCAGTTCCCCAGCAGAGCTGCATTGAGATGGGGATCCCTACTCCAAAAAGCACCCAAGCTTTCCTGTAACAGCTGTTGGGCACCAAAATCTCTCTGAGGCCAGAGCCTCATCACCCAAAGAGGGCAGAGAGGTGCAATGCACCTGCAGAGGTGCAATTCCTGGTGGGCAATGCAGGCCACACTCCCCAGAGCCCCAGCAGAGGTTCCTGTGGGTGGAACCACGGCTGACTCCAAACCAAACTCAGCACCACGGGTCTGCCAATAGAATGAAGTTTGAATGCTGACAGGAAGAATTAGGATGTCAAAGGAGCTCTGAAGACAAACAGGGAACTGACAAGATGAATCACAGCTCCTCCACATTCTCCAGGAGTATGCTCCTGACAGGAAACACAAAGCTCTGCCTGCATCTCCAGACACCAGAGGTGGACATTACCCCTGGGGACACAGGGGACAGCAGCAGGTCCAGCAGGAGGAGGAGGAGCTGCAGAGCTGGCTCAGCACAGGGAACCCAAGGACACAACACAGCACAGAGCTGAGCAACAGCTCAGCACTGCAGGACACACGAAATGGCCATAAAACAGCAGCAGCAACAGCAGCAGAGCTCTGAGCTGCCAGGTAAGAGTGGGGGCCTGACCTGCAGGGGAAGCTCTGTGACAGGGAGAAACTGAGGAAAAAACCCAGACTCCTCTAAAGAACAATTCTGTAATATTCATAACAGGAATGACAATGTGCTGTCACCATCTGGGACACAAGCTGTCCTAAACGCTGTGGTGTCACACACACATTTTATCAAAAATCCCTTCCTTAGGAGTTTTCCTCCTGAGAAGCTGAGAGGCCTCAGGAACAAAATGTACCCAATGGTTATCTGCTGCTGTGGAATGCACCAGGTGCAGCTGGGATTGGGCTCATGTGGTTGTTTCTAATTAATGGCCAATCACAGCCCAGCTGGCTCGGACTCTCTGTCCAAGACACAAGCTTTTGTTATCATTCCTTCTTTTTCTATTCTTAGCCAGCCTTCTGATGAAATCCTTTCTTCTATTCTTTTAGTATAGTTTTAATGTAATCTATATCATAAAATAATAAATCAGCCTTCTGAACCATGGAGTCAGATCCTCATCTCTTCCCTCATCCTCAGACCCCTGCAATCACCATCACACTGTGGTTCTAAATCATTTTAAAAATTAACTAAGGAAGTTTAGTGGCTTGAAGAGAGTTTTTCTGGACATGTCAAAAAACCACTGAACAAAGCTTCCATTTTTCTGCAGCCACAAGAGGAAATCAACCTACAAGGAACCTTCTGGAGCAGCAGGCCTGGCCAGACAGGCCCTTCCAGACGTCCTGGCTGTGCCAGGATAAGCTGCTGTCCCTGGAACACACAGCCCTGCTCAGGCCTGGCCATTCCACCTGCTCCCCATGACCTCTATTTGTTTGCTGGAAGCTTTTATTCTCCTCAGGAAGGAGCTGCATTCTCTCTCAACAACAAACTCAGAAATACCAATTTTCTTCTCCTAATAAAGAGGACTGCATTGGGAAGCTCAAATCTCAGAAGTAATATTCCCATTTTTGACAAAGGCAGGGAACACTGAGCGAGCTGCCACCAAGGCAGCCTCAGCCCAGCATCCAGAGAAGCCTGGGTGAGGTGGATCCCTCCTTCCCACACCCCCGGAGCCACTCCCACGCTGTGAATCACCGCCTGTGATCGTGCTGCAGCACAGAAACCCAAACAGCCCCGAGGAGGAGAGAGGGAAGAGCTCCCCTCAGCACCTCCTGCATCAGCCAGGGCTGGAAATGAAACAGGGGGTCACTGTCACATCTTCTGAAAAATCCCCTTGCCCAGGATTTCTCTGCTAGGGAGCTGAGAAGCCTCAGAGAAAAGGAAAACAATATTATCTCATTTTTTCTCCTGGGTTTTGCTGCTTTGGAGATTGTTTATCCAACAGGTGATTGTTTCATTGGTTTCATGTGAATTGTTTTTACTCATTGGCCAATCAGGGGCCAAGCTGAGTCAGACTCTAGGAGAGAATCACGAGTTTTTCATTATTATCTTTTAGCCTTCTGTCTGTATCCTTTCTCTGTTCTTCAGTATAGTTTTAGTATAGCATTCTTTAATATAATATAGTAACATAAAATAATAAATGAGCCTTCTGAGAACATGGAGTCAGACTCATCATTCATTCCTCCCTTCCTCAGGGGTCTCAGAAAAGGGATCCCCAGGGATGTTCCCCCTGCATTGCCTGCCCCTGGCAGTGGGAACATCCCTGCCTGCTCAGAGCTCTCCCCCAGCACAGACAGCAGAAGACACAGGAAAGTTTCAGCTTTCATATTTTCCAAATTCTGCATTAGTATATAACTCTGAACTTCATATAAAGTGTTAGCAAGTTCACAGTTCACTTGGACAAAACAATCTTTTTCTAGCCCAAGAAGGCCCAAAAAGTCCAAACAACAGCGAATTGAGGAGAGCAAACTGGGAGAATGGGTCTGAATAACCTGAAGCTGTAACTGGACAATTAACCCCAATATGGAAATGGACCAAAACTTATAAAAGTATGAAAACTCCTAACTCTGAGTCCATCTGGGGTGGCTCTTGCACTGCCCAAGGTATCCTTTGATATAATAATCCCTACTTCTAATAAACCCTACTTCATTCCTTGAACACAGCCCGGCCTCTGCTGCAGGGACCTCTCAAGGCACAGCCAGACCCTGCGCCCTGGGCCCTCTCTGTCACACACTCTGTCACACACTCTGTCACACACTCTGTCACACACTCTGTCACACACTCTGTCACACACTCAGCACATTGCCCAGTTCCTGTCTCTGCGAGCAGCCCTGCACTCTCTGGGTCTCAATGGGGAAATTCCTGCCTGTCCTGGCACTCCAGAGCCACTTGATCAGGGCAGAAGGGCCTCTCCCACAATTAAAGGATCCTGGATTTTACTGCTGCTTCCCTTTGTTTGCAGAGTTGAAATGAACTCAGGTCTGCAGGGCAGCTCTGTCACTCCAGTGTTGTTTACCTGCAGTTACCAGGTGCTCACAGCTTTGAGAACCCAGCTCTGCTGTTGCCAGTATTTGCCAACATCACAAGAAAGACAATTTACAGTCCCAAGAACAGAGTTCCAAGAGCTTGCCTGATCCAAAAGAGCAGAAGAAATAAGAGTGCTACAGGAGAGCTTCTCCAAGCAGATCATCTACAGAATTACACAGGTTGCTCTGCCCAGAGATGCCCTTCTCCAGATCATTTTCCACAGTATGATCAGTGATTTTAGGAAATGCACCTGCACCTCAGCTGCTGTGCCACAGCACAGGGAGCTGCTCTCTGCCAGCTCAGCAGGAACAGCAGCTCCACCTTCCTATTAAGCAATAGTGACCCAGGATATGTGCATTTTAATTAACACATCCATTTTTTGAGTGGTTGTTGCTTCACATTCCTTCCTCAAGCCAGGACGATCAACAATTTAATTACAGGGAATTGTTGCTTGTTGTGTTGCATCTAAACATCTTTAAAAAATGCCAAGGGAATGAACCTGCACCCCACCAGAGTAAGCTGAGGTGCTGGGATGCAGGTCACAGGGTTTTGCCACATGAGCAGTGAGGACACCTCATGGGTGCAAATTTCATCCCATTTATATTTAGACAAGTTACCTGTCACAGACAACTTTTATGGAAAATCCTTTCTTTAGGATTTTTCCTCCTGAGAAGCTGAGAGGCCTCAGGAACAAAATGCAAACATTGATTATCTGCTGCTGTGGAATGTAACAAGTAGATCTTTGATTAACCCATGTTGAATGTTTGTAATTAATGGCCAATCACAGCCCAGCTGGCTTGGACACAGAGCCCGAGCCACAAACCTTTGTTATCATTCTTTGCTATTCTATTCTTAGCCAGCCTTCTGATGAAATCCTTTCTTCTATTCTTTTAGTATAGTTTTAATGTAATCTATATCATAAAATAATAAATCAGCCTTCTGAAACATGGAGTCAGATCCTCATCTCTTCCCTCATCCTCAGACCCCTGTGAACACGGTCACAGTTACCCAATGACAACAGTGAAAATGTGAGAATCTGTTAATATTAAAAATATCCGCCTTGAAATTTGCCCTGTGAAGCCCAGGATGCTGCTGTCCCTGGCACTGAACTCCCCAGGACTGAGGTCCCAAACACCACCCAGCCATCAGCAGCTTCAGATGCAGCAGCTTGCAAGTCTTGCTCTATTTTTTCCAGAAAAAAGCACATGACACAACTCCAGGGCACCAATTACTCCAGATTTTCTGACAGAAGGTCATTGCTTTCTTGCAGCCCAGGAGAGCAGAGAAAGGTGTTCTGTCTTTTCATCCTTCAAGCCTTTGGCCTCCCTGAGGGCAGGATGTGCCTGCACAAGGAGGAGCAGAGCAGCAGGGCCTGAGGAGCTGCACACCCAGCCTTGGTTTCTGAGCAGAGCAGCACAATCAGCTGGCTCAGACACAGCTCCAGGGCACTGCAACAGAAGCTCTTCCATCAATTTTAGCAACTGGGCTTCTTGTTTGGTTTTTTCTGTTCACAGAACCTTCTCCAACACAGCTCTCCAATTCCTGGGGGTCTGAAAACCTCCTGGAGATGGTCAACACGGGAGTTTCATCACAAAACTCTGGTCTCT
The DNA here is from genome assembly GCF_012460135.2 of Molothrus ater. Taxonomy (NCBI): domain Eukaryota; kingdom Metazoa; phylum Chordata; class Aves; order Passeriformes; family Icteridae; genus Molothrus; species Molothrus ater. The sequence goes on along the minus strand of NC_050504.2, from coordinate 1,828,703 downwards.
GCCAGAGAAAACCTCCCTGATGTGAGACAGCATCCTGAACACATCGTGCAGAGCCCCCAGGCTGAACCTCAGCCCTGCACTGCAGCTCCCAGGATCCCTGTCCCACTGCCCAGGGCTGTCACTGCACCAGCCCTCAGCCCCTCCTGCACTTGTGAGAGCACCTGAACACTTCCACCAACCTGGATCAAAAAAAGAAAGATCACTCCATGACATGGGGACTGACATTTCAGTTGTTTTCATGTAAAGAAAAAGATCACTCCATGACATGGGGACCAACATTTCAGTTGTTTTCATGTAAAGAAAAAAAGATCACTCCATGACACAAGGACCAACATTTTAGTTGTTAAAAAAATGAATAAATGGTAATTTCATTGTACTGAAACTTTGTCCTGCCTGGTGGGTAATTCAGTGCCACTACTATCTAGCAAGTGCTTTTCTGTGGACTCAAGCAGATCTGCTTTGATGGCAGAATTTCTTCCAAATTCAGTCAGGATTTATCCTGAGCCTGAATGACCTCTGTGGTCTGAGGCACAGGACCCAGAACAGGAGAGGAAAACAGAAGACCTTGCTGTGCTCTGGCAGAAAATAAAATTAAAAGCAATACTTACAAAGTCCACACTTGAAATGATCCTCAAAAAGCTTCTCTGACTTTTTTAAAAAGACTTTTTCCTACTACAAAAATTATTAGCTAAGTTTAATTATTCTGGCAGGTCCACATAATAGGTGGGACACAGCAGCACCCCAAAAACTGGAGATGGAGAGGCAGCACTGCCATCTCCCTCTGGCAGTGACTTTTTAAGCACAAGCTTAGGACACACTGCTTCTGCAACCCTGAGCCAACAACAAATGAATCAAAGATGACAGGGCCAGATATGCCCACAAACATTCACATGGTCTTCAGAATTGTATTCTAAATCATTTTAGAGTTTTTAACAAATTATGTGGTTTTATTTTAAACAATTCAGCAAGGCAGAAGTCCTGAAAGCAGGCCACAAGCTGATTTGTGGTGATTTCACAAGACACTTACGAGGATGCAGAAGTGATTACAGAAACAAAGATTCACATAGAGTTTTCTCCCATTTCCCTGAAACATTGCTAAAAACCCATTTCTTCATATTACATGCTAGGAAAGACTAAAAAAAAACCAAGTGACGATAGCAGGAACAGAAGCAGGCTGCAAGAAGGAGCTAAGTTGATTCATAAACCTTCCTTTAGTTGCCTGACAACCCCTGCATCTCTGAAGGCTGCTTCCATATGTTATCAGAAATCACCTTCCAGCTTGAACCCATCAACACAAAGCCCAGCCCCCATTATTCCAAAGTCCCTACCCCAAACCAGCCCACCTAAAACCACACTGTCTGCATTTTAAGTATTTTTAAACAATACAAGCAAATAATAAGCCAAATGTTATTAATTGTCTAGTCTGTTTCAGCATTATATATTATATATATATAATATATTACCTATTATATATTATCTATTATAATATATATCATATTATAATATATTAATATAATATAACATATATTATATATAATATAATATATTAATATAATATAATATATTATATATATTATAATATATTAATATAATATTATATATTATATATTATACATTATATATTAAACATGCTATATAATATATATTATATACATAATATATATTATATACATAATATATATTATATACATAATATATATATTTTATATATAATACATAATATATAGTTTAGATATATTATCTAAGTATAAATAAATATTTATTTATGAATATATAATATTATAATCATATCATAAATTATTATATAATTAATTGCATTAATTATATAAATTATATAATAATTAAAATATATAAATAATTGATATAATTAAATTATATAAATTATATAAATATGGTAGATTATTATACATTGTAATAAATATATTATATAAGTATAGTGTAGATATATATATAAAATACATTAAATGTTAGGAATTGTTGTTCCCTGTGAGGGTGGGCAGGGTGCCCAGAGCAGCTGTGGCTGCCTCTGGACCCCTGGCAGTGTCCAAGGCCAGGTTGGCCCAGCCTGGCACAGTGGAAGGTGTCCCTGCCATGGCAGGAGTGGCACTGGGTGGGAAAGCAGCCCCAAACATCAGAGGAACAAAAATGGGAGTTTTACACCAGGGACACCCCCTAAAACACCATTGTTTCTAACCATGAACTGTTACACAAGTGCAGCTATTCCAGATCTCAGATTCCTTAGGGAAAGCACACCAGTGTCTGCTGAGGGATGCACAAGAGCACCCTGCACACCCAGGGGGTGTGAGGAGCAGCACTGCCCCACCCCAGGCCCATGGAGCTCTCCAGGCTGTGCAGACAGGGCAGAAATGCAGCCTGTGCTGGATCCACTCACTGGGACAAGGCACAGAAACCACCTGGCCTTTCCAGATCCCTTTGGGAACTAATCCCTGACCTAGTTCAAATCAATTAGGTACAGACAGCCCCAGAGAACTTCCAGGGGTTTACTTGGTCCAGGAGTCCATAACCAGCTACAGAGAGCAGATCCCACCATTCCCTCTCCTGCAGAAGCCTCAGTGCTCTCTCTGTGTGCCTAATGATCCCCATGCAGAGATACAGAATAAATTATTACAGAAACAGCCATTATTTCTAATCACCATAAACTGTTTTTCCTGTAAACTTCAATCACTCTAATCACCATCTCTTCCTTGCCATGGAGAGCCCCAGTGCAATTAGGGGAGCACACCTGAAACAGCAGCACACAATTAATCAGATTTGGCTTATCATTCACCTGAATTATTCAAAATGTTTCAATATTTTGTCTCTCTGGTACATCAGGACAGCCATTCACTTCTCCCTGTGAGAATATACTGCACAAATCAAATCACACCAGTCCAGCACAAGAGATTCAGCTCTAAGTGGCATTGCAGAACAGATTTGCAGGGCAGGAGGAGTCACTGAAGCTCCTCTTCCCACCTTGCAGGTTGAAGCACCTGTTAAAAACGCTGGCAACAGAACAGCACCCGTGTTCCAGCATCAGCTCACCTGCTGTGCCTGGAGCTCTCACACACCCCCATCCTCCCACCAAGTGTTCTGTGTTTACCCAGCCACAGCTCTGGGTCACAGCCCAGGGTGCTGCTGCCTGCTCCCCCTGCTCCCAGCCTCCCCAGCACTGCAGCTCCCTGGGAAAGCATTTGAAGGATCAGACCCAGCTTGGAGAGTGAGATGGAACACTCAGCTTAAGGATTCTCTCTGCAGCATTAACCAACCTGGTGATTCTGCAAGAACTGCATCTGTAGGCAAATCATGAAAACACTGAATACTGAGGAGCTCCCTGATAACCCAAGGAGAGCATCACTCATCCAAGTGCCAGATTAGGAGGCAGCTAAACATCAATCTTTCCTTTAAATTCACATCAATCCCCCTTTCCTTCACCAGGCTCCCAAGCTGGTCAAATTTTTCTCCCATTTCTTAGTAGCAGAAAAGCTCCAAGCAGAAGAATAAAGTTGAGGTTGATTTTTCTCCTTCCTCCCCACATCCTCAGTCCCAATTCCAGCACTAAGCATGCACCAGGGTGTTCCCTGAGGACACAGCTGGGAGGGCCCAGGGAGTCTCAGAACCACATCCAGTGTGGGTAAAATGATCTCAGCACTGACCAGAGCACTGAGCTCCTGTTCTGGACAACAGAATGCTGAAAAAACACCAGGCAAGGCTCCCAGGTTTCCCTGGGTAAGTGCAAAGGGTGAGATGAGAAAAGAAGGTGCAAGGAGGAAGGTGAGACCAGGAATGTGGAGCAGAGGAAAAGCTGTTAATGAGAGGCAGACCACAAAATGTGGGGTTTTTCTCAATTACTCAGCACATTTCAGGGGTGGCAGTGGAGCACCTGTGCTGCACAGCAGATTCCTCACCCTGCTCTGCACCACAGCACTGCACCAGCTGCCCTCCATCCACCAGCCCAGCACAGTGCAAAAAGCACTTGGAAAACCAATTCCCCAGCATTTCAACCCCTGAATGACTTGGCCAAGAATGAAAAATGTGACTTTCCCAGGCTGACACCCAGCAAAGCATGACTGAGCTCCTGGCAAAGAGCAGAGCAATCCAAACACATCCTGCAGCACCTGGACACCTGAAAAAAGGGGATGCGCAGGCACCACAAGAAGGGATTTCACAGTCAAAGCTGTTCCTTCACATTTTAAAGCCTTTCTGGCCACTTGCTGATGTGATCTATCACTAAAAAGGGATTATTTTATTTTTTAAATGAATACAGAATAAAACCACTGCACAACCCTTAAGGTGTTTCCACACAACAAAAGGAGGACCCACGTTATAAAACAGCACCTGGTGTTTTATAATGTGAGATCTCCCCAGATCCCACAGCACCAAGGGGTCACCAGAGCCTCACAGCACATTTAGGGGACCCTAAAACCTTGCTGCACACCCCAGGGAGACAGGGGCACCCCAGAGGCTCCTCAGGTAATCCCAAAATTCTGCCCCACATCCCAGAGCACCATGTCCTCACACCCCCTGTCACAGCATCCCTAAAGGTCCTTGCTCACAGGGAGAGGGGTCACCAGAGCCTCACAGCACATTTAGGGGACCCTAAATCCTGACAGCAGCACCGAGACACCCCTGGACTTCACTGCACCCCAACTCCTGAGGGAGCCCTAGGCTCATCCCACAGCACCAGGGGGTCATCACAGCCTCAGAGCACCCCAGGAAACCCCAAAATCCAGCTCTGCACTCCACAAGGCCACTGCAGCCTCACAACACCCTCAGGGAACCCTAAATGCTGCCTCACAGCCACAAGGAGAGCGGTCACCCTGCTCCTGAGGGAACCCCCAGTCCTGCCCCACACCCCACATTGCCAAGGGACCCCCTGGGTCCCACACAGCACCCCTGGGGGATCCTAAAATCCTGCCCCACATCCCAGAGCACCATGTCCTCACAGCCCCTGTCACAGCATCCCTAAAGGTCCTTGCTCACAGGAAAAAGGGTCACCAGAGCTTCACAGTGCATTTAGGGGACCCTAAATCCTGACAGCAGCACTGAGACACCCTTGAGCTTCACTGCACACTCAGGGGACCCCACAATCCTGCACCCCAACTCCCGAGGGAGCCCTACACACTCATCCCACAGCACCAGGGGGTCATCACAGCCTCAGAGCACCCCAGAAAACCCCAAAATCCAGCTCTGCATCCCACAAGGCCACTGCAACCTCAGGCAGCCGCAGGGAACCCTAAATGCTGCCTCACAGCCACATGGAGAGGGGTCACCCTGCTCCTGAGGGAACCCCCAGCCCTGCCCCACACCCCACACTGCCAAGGGGCCACCCGGAACCTGGGGGACCCTAAAATCCTGCCCCACAGGGAACAGGTCACCCTTGCCCCGGCTCCAAAGGAACCCCAGCCCTGTCCCACATGCCACATCACCAAGAGGCCACCTCAGCCTCCCGAGAGCCCCGGGGAACACCGGGAGAGGGGTGACCCCCCCCAGCCCCCCAAACCACCGGGCTCTCCACACCCTCACAGCACCGTCAGGACCCCTCACACCGCTGGGGGCGAGGGGGTCCCCACAGCCTCACAGCGCTGCCGGGAGACCCCCCAAGGGCCGAACGCCCTCCTGGCAGCGGGGCTGCGGGAAGCTCGCAAAGCCGCGGTGGCGCAGGGAGGAGCAGGAGCGGAGGAGGGGGCAGGGGGTGGGCGATAGCGGCCGGTCCGTGTCCCCCCCACTTACCCGCCCCGCCATGTTGCCGCAGCGCTGACCGACAGGCCCTGCCCGCGGCCGCCAGGGGGCGGCGCAGCGCAGGCGCCGCCGCGCGCCGGGGCGGGGCCGAGAGGGCGGGGAGGCCACGCCCCCTGCGCGATTCCGCCTTCTCATTGGTCTCTCTGTCCGCCGCTCAAGGCAATGACGGGTGCATCACGCAACGCCCCGCCCACCGGCCCGGCGGTGAGGGGCAGGACGTTCTGCTGTCAGTCATCGTAAGAGCTGCGGCGATTGGTCGGTGCAGCGGGATGGGCGGGGCTAAGGGTTCCGGCCTGTCCCGGTCCCGGGATGAAGAGGGATAGGCCGAGTGCCAAGCAACCCCTGCTTTAATGATTTAAATTATTTCATTCTATTTTAATGTGGTTTTGATTAATTAATATTGTTTATAATAATTATTCATAATTTTGTGGTATTATTGATGTATTATTGATATTATTTACATTATATATTGTATACCATATTGTATGTTATAACACATATATTATACATGTTAGAATGTACTATATTATATTACATTATATTACATTACATTACAATGTAATATATAATATATATCATATATGTATATTGTATATAATATGTATATTATATATTATTATGTATAATATAATATAATATAATATAATATGTGTTATAACATACAATTTTATATTATATTACATTACAATATATTACATTATATTATTAGTATATTATTAACATATAATTGTATGTTAGAACACAATATAGGATGCTATATTTATATATACAATAAAACATTATACTGATTTAATTTTTTTTATTTTTACATAACTTTTACAATTTTTATTCTGTTTCATTTTTTTATTTCTTTCATTTCATTTTTCATCTGGCTTTGTTTCTGTTCCTGCTCCAAAGAGGCTGCAGAGCAGCTGTTGTAAACCAGGCATCCTGGTCTCCTTCAATGACATGGTTTCACTTTCCCTGACGGGACTTCCCATTCAGCAGCACCTGGCTGACACTGATGGTTGTTTATATTTGCTAACAATGCCAGGTGGGTGAGCCTGAGAGGCAGCAATGGGAGCTCAGAGGTGTCACCCAACCCCTGGCAGGTGTCACAGCCGGCCCTGGCTCATCCCCACGGGGCTCAGGGCTCCTCCACCCCATCCCCTGTACCCCCACATTTCTCTTCACAAAGAAAAGCAAGGCACAATTCTTCCCAAGAATATTCTTATCTCATTTGCTGTGCCTGTGTTTGTGCCAAAGTAGAATGTGTGGTGGTGTTACAGGGGTCCCAGGACGAGGGAAGAGATGAGAATCTTGATTCTATGTTTCAGAAGGTTGATTTATTATTTTATGATATATATTTTATTTTTAAAAATTATATACTAAAACTCTACTAAAAGAAGAGAAGAAAGGATTTCATCAGAAGGCTTGCAAAGGAAAGGAATGATAATAAAATCTTGTGACTGACCAGAGAGCTGAGACAGCTGGACTGTGATTGGCCATTAATTAGAAACAACCACATGAGACCAATCCCAGATGCACCTGTTACATTCCACAGCAGCAGATAACCATTGGTTACATTTTGTTCCTGAGGCCTCTCAGCTTCTCAAGAGAAAAATCTCAGCAAAAGTATTTTTCGAAAAATATGTCTGTGACAGAACCCAGTGTGGAGATTGTTTACCCACAGTCATGGGGGTTTGTTTCCTTGTCCTGTCAGGGCCAGGTGTGTGTGTGTGTGTCAGGACTGTCACTGGCAGCCACGAGATTCTGTGCAGTGTGTGCAGAGTGAGTGCTTGGCAGATTCAGTTTAGATGTAATGTAATATAGTATAGAATAATATAGGATAATAAAGTAATTAATTAGCCGCTGATATCCATGGAGTCAGATGCATCATTTCTCTCTCCCCCTCTGCAAATTCAATCATTCCCAGCCCATTGCTCAGCACTGCAGCTCTGCTCCTCTGGTCCTGTCTGAGCACCAGGAGTTTGCAGCCAGGCTTTGGGATGGGGATCCCCATGGGATTCCCTGGAAATTGTGCTTTGCTCTGGAGAAGCAGATCACACTGCAGGAGAGGTGCTGAGAGGTGACAATGGTTTCTTCACAGAGCTCAAACCCCTGGGTGATGTTCAGAGAGATGAAATCATGAAATCCCAGCTGTGCTCTGAGGTTGGTGTTCTCAGGGAGGTGATGGCAAACACTGACCCCAAAGCTCAGCGGTGTCTGCAAAGCCAACCCAAACATCCTGGGAGCTTTAACACATTAGCAGCCTGTCCCAGCAGCTTCCTGGGTGGGCTTTGACAGCATCATAAAATATTCATACTGATTGTAACTGCTGCTTACTGCCTTCAACAGGTACCAGGGTGGGTTTTAAAATTTTAAATGTTTAATAGTAATACAATGGTAATAAAAATAACTGTATAATTTGAGTCAGCTGGGACCCAGAGGGATTGCCAGGACCATGGAAAACTGGCACCAAGGAGAATTCACCACAGTGGCCAAAGTGGTCAGTGAGGGGAAGAAGAAATGGGGTCAGTGCCTAAATCTGCTGTGGGCTGATGCCAGCAGTGCAAGGATTCATTTTCCTGCACTGAGACCCTGCTGCCCCTGCCTGCAGCTGAGCACTTGCACTGTCCCTCCACAGAAAGCACAGAAAGTGGTTGTTAAATATTGCACACAAGCTTCAGGATGGCGGTGGCCAGACCCCAGCAGGTGACAATGCTGGCACCTTTGTCCTGCACAGCCTGAGAGGCTCAGCCCAGCAGTGGCTCTGGCTCAAGGATGAGTTTTGGGGAATTCTCACTGCTCTCAGCTTCCCAGATCTCTGCTCTGTGGCCTTAAGGGAGTCCCTTGCAGCAAGAAATGCAGGAAATGCAATATATTAATTTGTAGGGAATAGCTGTGGCCGTGCTTCCCCGCTTCTCACCATCTCAAAAGAGGGAGAAAAACAAAGCAAAGCTCCCTCAAACCAAACACAAAGATTACACTGACTCCTCTGCAGATCTGGGACTTAGGGGCACCACAGCCCACACCTGAGCCAGCCCCAAATCCCTGCCCCACAGCTCTATGAGTTTGGGACATACACTGTGTGAAAAACCCTGTGAATCACTTGATTTTAAAATTTTAAATGTTTAATGGTAATAAAATGGTTATAAAAAGAGTAATATAATTAGAGTCATAATAATTTGGATAATTTGGATTAGGACAATATGAGACAATAAAAACAAAGAGTTACTGACAGTCTGGGTACCTTTTCTGGGCAAAATAAACCCAAAAAAGGACCCACATTAACAGAGGATTAACCCTTAAAAGCAATAGCCTGTTGCATATTCATACACCTCATACACGATGCATAACTTCCATTCAAACACAGGATTCTATCTGGGCAGTGTCAGCTTCTTCCTCTGAATCCTAAGGTGTCTTCAGGGCTGAAAGGCAGGAAGAAGTTCATTTCTTCTGGTATGGGAGCAATAAATTCTCTTTCTCTGAAAGATTCAGGTGTCCTGTGGCTGCCATCTCATTGTGAGTCCTTTCTTTAAGAAAAAATGTATCTTACACAGCATAGTTTCCATTTTAACATTTTTTATAACCTAAATCTGTATTTAACACAGTACTTAAGAAAATTAATACAGCATCACTTTCCAACATGACACATACAATATTCATTTTAATATTTGCCAAAAGCCAATCATAAAATATGCATTTGTCACACCCTGGAACCAAGACCTTCATTGATGACCCCTTCATCTCCTGGAGTGAATCCTCTGGTTTCCAGCAGACACAACATCTGTGTCTGCAGTCCCTGGGTGGATTTAGGAAGGGCTGGGCAGAGCTGGCTGCCCTCCCCATGATCCTGCAGGCTAGCAGCACACACTGAGGAAGTGGGAGATGTAAGGCAGCACAAAAAAAAACCAAGATTCACAAAATAACATTTGCCTCAGCGGGCACTTACTGCCCTGAGTGGCCCAGAGAGGGGTGGCAGTAAAAATGCTGTCGCAGACACATTTTATGAAAAATCCTTTCCTTAGGATTTTTCCTCCTGAGAAGCTGAGAGGCCTCAGGAACAAAATGTAACCAATGGTTATCTGCTGCTGTGGAATGCACCAGGTGCATCTGGGATTGGGCTCATGTGGTTGTTTCTAATTAATGGCCAATCACAGTCAGCTGGCTTGGACACAGAGCCTGAGCCACAAGACTTTGTTATCATTCTTTGTTCTTCTATTCTTAGCCAGCCTTCTGATGAAACCTTTCCTTCTATTCTTTTAGTGTAATTTTAATGTAATATATATAATAAAATAATAAATCAAGCCTTCTGAAACATGGAGTCAGATCCTCGTCTCTTCCCCAATCCGAAAACCCCTGTGAACACCGTCACAAAATGCTGTCTCCCGGTTCCTTTAGAACAGCTGGAGGAGAGCAAAACAAAGTATCTTTAGAAGTGTAAACAAGCTGGGTGTGGCTTCAGAGCTTTTCTTAGTAATTTTCTTTGAGAACAGTGACAGTCGTGCACTGGCAGAGTATCTAAACCAGCAGCAACAATGAAAAGTATAAACAAACACAGGCTGTGACCCCCTGCTTGTCCCAGCTCCCCTGTGGCTTCTCTTCCAGCCAAGCTGCCCTGGGGCTCTGGGACACCTCACTTGGGGACAGCAGTGTCACCCAGGAGTGACAGAGGGGTCCTCTTGCTGCTGTGAGAGATGAGCAGGACAGAGGAGAAGAAACCCTGTAAGGGCTGCCCAACCATCCAGGAGCCACTCTGGGAGTCATTGTCACCTCCTGAGCTGGCACCAAAGCCCCTTTGCAGATACAGCCCTCACAGCAGAGTCTAAGCCATCTCAATCCAAGTTATCTAATCTTGGTGCAATAATTAAATGGCAAAATAACAGCTCAACCTGAGGAACTCCTTGGCTTGTGTACCTTTACAGGTGTGTGCAGAGTCTGGGGTCACCAGCTCCTGCTGTGTCCTGGGGGGCCGTCCCCTGGACGGGCCACAGGTCCCCAGGCCCAGCAGCTGAGGGTGGCTGAGGGACAGGGTTGGGGGGTGACAGGGCCCAGGGGTGACACGGTCAGGGGGGTGACAGGGTCTGGAGGGGTGACTGAGCCCGGAGCAGTGATGGGGTCTGAGGGGGTGACAAAGTGCAGAGGGGTGACAGGGCCCAGGAGTGACAGGGTTGGGGGGGGGGGGGGGGGGGGGGTAGGGCTCGGGGGTGACAGGGTCGGGGTCGGGACCGTGACAGGGCCCAGGGGGGGCTACAGGGTCCGAGGGTGACAGGGTTGGGGAGGTAACAGCGTCCAGGGGTCACAGGGTCAGGTGGGTGGCAGGGTCCAGAGGTGACAGAGCTCGGGGCTGACAGGGTCGGGGAGGTGACAGGGTTCGGTGACAGGGTCGGGACGGTGACAGGGCCCGGGGATGTGACAGGGTCCGAGGGGGCGCTCGGGGCGCTGTCTCCGGGCGAGCGGCGCCTCCGCGGCCGCTCATTGGCGGGAGGCACGAGCGATCTGTTTTCCCATTGGCTGCGCGCCGGCGGGCGGGGCCAATCGCGGCGCAGCGCCGTGCCCGCCGGGCGGCTGTCACCGCATGGCCAACAGAGCCGCTCACGTTGCGCGGGGAGGTGCGAGGCGGCCGCGCGGCCGCTGATTGGCCGAGCGCCTCGGGCGCTGGCCAATGGGCGGGGGCGCGCGGGGTGCGGCGGCCGTTGGGCTGGCGCGAGGACAACGGCCGGAACTCGCCTCAGGCCGCCCCGCGCGGGCCCGCGCCGAGACCGGCCCGGAGCCATGGAGGTGAGGGACGGGAGCGGGACAGGGACCGACACGGGCACCGGGGTTCGCTGTGCGCCTTCACCCGTCACACACCCGGCGGGCCGCTGTGTCTGTTTTGGGCTTGACCCATTGGGCGCTGAGGAGGGACCGAGGCCCGACCCCGGTGGGTGTCCGAGCCCCGCTGCCCCCTCCGGGATGCGGCGCCCTCCCGTGTGGGAGTAGGTGTGAGACACGGAGCTCAGGCCTGTGGGGAAAATACCCCTCAGCATCCTGAAAAACACCTGTTTGTGGAAAAAGGCAGAGGTGTGGGTATGGGGGTGTCTTTGGGTTGTTTCTGGCACTGCAAGTTTGCCCTTGTTCTGTGGGGTCACAGTGTCAGGTGTCCCTGTGAATGGCAATCTCTGAGGAGAAAACATGGCACAGTAAGCTCAGGACATAGAACCGAGCTCTACAATAACTCAGTGTGTTCACTTATTTGGAAAATGTGCCAGAAAACCACCGAATAATACCAGGATATAAAAATTGTGTGAGCTCCAATGAAGATCACTTGGGAGCTGCAGAATGATGGGTTTCTAGAGAGCAGAGCTTATTCTGAACCCTGATCCTGCGAAACTTTGACTCTTCTGAATTTATTCATCATCCCAAATGAGCTGCTATGGTAAAATGCCAATAACTTCACTCTTTTATTTGTTGGCTAAAAGGGGGTTTTAGCTAGCCAGTTTAGCTTTTCCTCGTGTGCCTCACCCTTGGGAGAAGAGGAGAAGAGTACACAGCTGTTGTTTGTTCTCATTCCTTGTTCCTGCTATCCTGTGGTTTCTGGCACTTGGAGGGGTGTCCCTCTGGTTGGAGTCGTTTCTCCCATAGTTACAGGGTGGAGCAGATTCCTACCACAGCTCTCAGAGCGTCTATTGTAGGAAATTTCCAGCTCCTGACAACTGGAGATGTACATCCATGCCATCATGTAACTTAAAAGGTGTTTGGGAGCAGTGGTGGAAGGGCCAGAGGTGTCCAGGAATGTCTGAAGGCTGGATAACTCCTCTGCTGCTGTGGGAGGAAGGGTTCCCTGCCGATGGCTGGAACTGGATGAGCTTTAAGGTCTCTTCCAAACCATGCCATGATTCTGTGAGCATTCTTCTGTGTTTGATGTTCCCCTGTGGTGGCTCTGATGTTGGGAAGCTCAGCTGGTGCAAACAGTGAGAGTGCAGATTTCCTCTTGGTCTGCACCTCCTCTGTCTCTGAACACCTTTGGAGTTTCTTGGCTTTGGCAGGTGCAGTTTTTCCTTTAGAGTTAATAGCAAAGTGTTCCACATCCTTGAAAACTCAGATGGAACAGAATCCAGCAGTAAATTAGAAGCGTTAAAGAACTTAACATTAGTATAAAATCCATAACTGTCAGCCGTGTTTATAATTGTGTGTCTGTGTGTAATTAGGACTGTGTGTACTGATGTCCCTGTCCCCCCTCATGCCATTCTGTGTGTTCTAATGTCCCTGTCTTGTTCTTGTCCCCACAGCCCCTCGTGCCATTCTGTATGTACTCATGTCTCTGTCCTTCTGTCCCCACAGTCCCATGTGCCATTCTGTGTGTTCTGATGTCCCTGTCCTTCTCCTGTCCCCACAGTCCCATGTGCCATTCTGTGTGTTCTGATGTCCCTGTCCTTTCCCTGTCCCTGCAGCCCCTCGTGCTGTTCTCCATGTACTGATGTCCCTGTCCTTCTGTCCCTGCAGTCCCTCATGCCATTCTGTGTGTTCTGATGTCCCTCTCCCTGTCCCCACAGCCCCTCATTGCATTCCATGTGTTCTGATGTCCCTGTCCCCCCATGTGCCATTCCGTGTGTTCTGATGTCCCTGTCCCCACAGCCCCATGTGCCATTCCATGTGTTCTGATGTCCCTGTCCCCCCATGTGCCATTCCTTGTGTTCTGATGTCCCTGTCCCCCCTCCTGCCATTCCGTGTGTTCTGATGTCCCTGTCCCCCCTCCTGCCATTCCGTGTGTTCTGATGTCCCTGTCCCCCCATGTGCCATTCCGTGTGTTCTGATGTCCCTGTCCCCCATGTGCCATTCCATGTGTTCTGATGTCCCCGTAGCCCCATGTGCCATTCCGTGTGTTCTGATGTCCCTGTCCCCACAGCCCCATGTGCCATTCCGTGTGTTCTGATGTCCCTGTCCCCCCTCGTGCCATTCCATGTGTTCTGATGTCCCTGTCCCCACAGCCCCATGTGCCATTCCGTGTGTTCTGATGTCCCTGTCCCCCCATGTGCCATTCCGTGTGTTCTGATGTCCCTGTCCCCCCATGTGCCATTCCTTGTGTTCTGATGTCCCTGTCCCCACAGCCCCATGTGCCATTCCGTGTGTTCTGATGTCCCTGTCCCCCCATGTGCCATTCCTTGTGTTCTGATGTCCCTGTCCCCACAGCCCCATGTGCCATTCCGTGTGTTCTGATGTCCCTGTCCCCCATGTGCCATTCCGTGTGTTCTGATGTCCCTGTCCCCACAGCCCAACGTGGCGTTCCGAGGCGGCGGCCGCTGCTGGGGCAGTGCGGAAGGGGGCGGGAGGCCCACGGACGTGTTCGGCACCGCCCTGCCGGGCTCTGCCTCGCTCTATGGCTGCTACAAATCACAGGTTTGCTTGCTTATTGATTATTTTTATAGCTCTGTAAGAGTTTGGGTCAACAAAATGGTCAGGAAATGTTTCTAAAGTGGTTGCACATAAATCACAGTGTTTGATGTAACTGGAGTAAATCATCATTGTTGTAACTTCCATCAGGGGGGACAATGGCTTTTCTAATGCAGTCACTGATGAAGCTGAGGGGATATTTGTTAAAATGGTATTTCACCATTGCTCTGGTGAAATGTTCATTGTAATTGTTCTTCTGTAGGCAGAGTGAGGAGCAAACAACTCTGTTAGGAAAACTGGAAAGTGGGTAAGAAGGAGAACCTTGGCTGTTGCCTCAGATATTCCTGTTGTCCAAGAGTTTGTATGAACCAGTTCTTAGTCTGATCAGCAGAAAGTGCCAGGACAGTTAAATATGTCAGCTTTCTCTTGGAATTTTTGCCTTTCATAGCCATAAACTTTCACTGAGGTAAAAGACTCAAATGAAAATTCATTCCCAGTACCTTCAAGACCAGGCTTGTTGCTTCTTCCATCCAGGACTTGTTATTTTGTCAGACTACTCTGCTCCACAAAGGAGTGTATTGTGATTCTTTAACATGTAACCCTGCAAAAACACCATTTATTGTTTCACTTACTGAGTGTCTAAACCAACCAGCTAAGGTAAAGATGTTCCTTTTCACTTACTCAGGATGTAATGCCTTTCCTCAAGAAATCCATTGGCTGTAAGCTCTTCTCAGTAATGATGGGGGGAAAGGGGGTCTAGCTCCTAACTCCTGCCAGGGGCCAACCAGCAGAAACTGGAGCAGATGCTTTAGGCTAACATTGTTGCTGGTTTTAAGAACTCTCTAAGTGTAGAGGAAGGGTCAGGTTGAGAAAGGAGACGTTGTTCATTCTGTGCATGGTGCCCAGGGAAGTTTCCCACAAACCAAGCACACCAAAGAGTGAAAAGTGAGAGAATTTAGACCCTAAAGTTACATAAACCTGCCTGTCCAATCCACACTTCCTGCCTGATGCAGCCACTGAGCTTGTGCAGCCTTAAATCAAACATCCCACCTGTGGTGATCTCCATCTTTTTTGCTCATTCCATGACCTGCTGGAGTTCTTTAGTGCCATGATGGATAGTAAGAAAGCGTTTCTGCTATTGTTTTTAGGGGCTTTTAAGTGCCTTTGTAAATTTTTACATTGTAGCAATTTCTATACTAGCATAAGGCTCATGCCCATAGGGCTGGGTTGTACAGTTGAAATTAAGATGTAGGGGTTTTCTTAGTAGTTTAAAGGAAGCTCTTGGGGGTTGAATAATTAGAATGTCTGAGCTGGGTAAATTTACAAACACAAAAATTAGAGTGTGAGTTAATTCATTATCTATTTCCATATCTTCACAACAACTACTAAAACATACCCACCTCTTACTCATGTATCTGAGAATCATTTTAAGATTAATCACTGGTGGAATTTCAAAATTACAGATGTTCTGTTCCATATCTAGGCAGAAATCTTGAATTTCAGTTGTATTTCCTTCAGCTGTTGTCCATGTGCTGCACAGGTGCTGACACCTGTGGTT
Source organism: Molothrus ater (assembly GCF_012460135.2). NCBI lineage: Eukaryota > Metazoa > Chordata > Aves > Passeriformes > Icteridae > Molothrus > Molothrus ater. The sequence continues at coordinate 1,813,051 of NC_050504.2, read as the reverse complement.
TCTTTCTTAATGGGTCCATGCTCTGTGACTTGGTGGATGCTTTGTGGTTCCATTATTGATCAGGTCTAGAGCAATAATGGCATGAATATTATATGCTATAGTTTTAAGTACAGTCAATGTTAAATAGTCAATGTTGTTTCCCTGCTTCCTTAATTACATGCAGGCTGATTTCCCAGATTTGAGGTGCTTTGGGAGGTGTAAATGGTCAGGGGTTTCCTTTTACCTTTACTTGTATCCTGTGGCCTTCTGCTGGTACTTTATCTCCTGTACCTCAGCAATGGTATTTACCTTCATCCTCCTCATGCATCAAAGGATTTTAGAGAGTGTGTATTGTCAGATTCCCATCTAGTTGTATCATTAATTAATAATTTAAATTCTCTTCCATTCTCCTTAAACAATTGTACAATTGGTTTCCTGTTACTGCCTTTGACTGGACAAGAGAAAACAAAAGGATTCATATGTAAGTTTAATATTCAAAAAGGTTAACACAATTCAGGGAAACATGTCACAGAAAGAATCCTAACCAGTGTAAAATTATACCAACATTATAGCAAGTTTGGCATCTGGCACTGGCTTTGCAGTCCTGGTCTGTGCAATTGTGTTTGTCTAAAATAATTACTGCAGTTGGAATTGCTGCTACCCCTTGAGGGCATTCAAGTTCTGTGTAAGACAGGTCTTCTTCCCAGGCACAGCTCATGAAGTTACTTTTTAACTTTCTTAGTCCCAAAGGTCCAGAGGAGGTGATTTCTCACTTACCTGGTCCTGTAGTTCGGTCCTGAACGGTGCTACCGCAGCTCCAGTCCTTGGAATTTCCCAGCTGTGTGTGTTGTGAAATGAGCCTGGTGTGCTCCTTTCCCGTGTTCCTCTGGTGCTTCATTGTTCCATGGTCTTAGACCCAGTCTCCCACCTGGATGTCTTGAACAGGAAGGTCCAGACCAATTACAATTCTGCAGTGAAAGTACTTAAAGTACTTGTTGATAGAGGACAAAACTCTGCTTGGGGAGAGATCATAATTACACAAGTGTTCTTGACCCAGATATTCACAGGATGTGGTTTGGAGGAGACTGCCTGGTAAGGTCTCCTGTACAGATTTCAAAAGGCCTGAGTTTATCTCTGGACTGAGGTGTTATCTGAGCCTCAGTAGTGCTGCTGGCAGCATCTCAGGCCTCTTTGTTTTGTCCTTTATTCTTTCTGTGATACAGGGAGGTTTTGGTGGCAGGCCCAGCTGGATTGGTGTAGCCTCATGTGTTCACTGACCAGGTGGCCTTCACTAAATGTAGATCCCAGTGTTTGAAGGTCCCACCCCCACTGTTTCCAGTGTGGTTTTTAACACTCCACTGTACTGTTCAACTTCCCCAGAGCCTGCTGCTCCATACCCACTACCACAAATGCTTGGATCAGATTTGTTTCCAGCCTGCTCTGGCAGATTCGTTGTTAACCCAACCCTTTGTGGGTCAGGTTTGTTGGGTGCCTGGTTTGGGAATGGCCCCTCCCAGCTGGGCTCTCCCACTGAGACTCTCCAAAGCACACAGAGCTCTCCCCTTCCCCTCCCTGCTGTGGCACGTGGAGAGGAGAATTGGAGGCACAAAAGGCAAAGATCACAGGCTAAGCTAAGAACAATTTACTGGGAGCAGTGCTGAGAGAGGAAAAGGGTAAAGGAAAAGGTAACAGCAGCAGCACTCATGGAGAGGGGACAGGGAAGGAGTCACATGGAAAAGTTTCCAGTTATTCTGGATGGCTCCTCCCAGCAGGTTTTCTCAACTGGAAGGATCCCCTTCTCCCTGGGAAAGAGCCCTTTCCCCCACCCCAGGCAGTGAGGTTGGGTGGTACAGAATAACTTCTGGGTCCCCTTCCCAGCTACTGCAAAAATTAACCCTGTCCTGGCCAGAAGCAGGACAGTTTGCTGACACACCTGTAGGTATTGTGTGCCTAGGAATGATCTCTTTCAGTAGCACCTCCCCTAACTCCTCAGCCTGGTTGGTTTGGCAGGGAAAGGCTTCAGGCCCCCGGGAAATGTATCAACTATTACCAATAAATACTGACACCCATTCTGCCATGGCAGTGAGAGAAGTCAGTAATTTCCTGGAGTGTTCCTTTTTGGCTTGTCCTGGGGGAGGCTGATGCTGGATCTGTGGATGCACACTGAGGTTCACATTTCTTCACTGTGCTTTTTGTGATGCCTCCCATTCCAGTCCCAAGGGTACTGGACATTGTTTTGAGATTGTTTTCCAAAAACCTTGGGCTGTGCTTAAATCCCTGTGCATCCAGCATAACTGAGTCTTTGGCCCCATTTGTGCATTCTCCCATTCAAATGCAAACAGCTCCTGACTTTGGTGTCTGGTGGGATAGAAGAAAGCATCTTACAAATGCAGTACCAATACTTGTCACTGTGCCTGCCTGGGCCTTTTTGAGGGGGTCTCTGGGTGGCTGGGGAGGTGTCCCCTACTCAGTTTCCAGCAAAGCTCAGCTCAGGACATGCAGAACACAGAAGTTGTGATGTGCAGCTCCAGCACCTTCTTCTTAAACAATTGCCAGGCAGAATGTAAAATATGAAAGTTTCCATAAGCCTTAAGAGACACTAGTTTGTTAGCACACCTGAGAGCATCTGTTTGTGCTCAAAAGAGGGGTGAAAGGTGACAATGATACCATCAGCTTCCATCTGCAGCAGAGGGCAAGGGAAGAGGCAGAGAGTTCTGCTTAAGAATCCTGAGAATTCTGCTTAAAGACATGAACATGGCCTGAAATAAGTTGTATTCCAAGTGTGTGGCTTGCTTACTTCTCATATGCTGGTTCCTCCCAGAGTGAACTCAGTTACAGCCATGTACAATGACAAAAGGACAGTTTGATGTGTTTCATGTTAAATAAATGCTTTTATTATACATTAAATGCAGAATGAAGAAAATGTGGAGTTACCTCCGGCCTACAGTTCTTCCCTTTCAACATCAGAGTACTCTGCACCCATGGACCCTTCCCTGTTGTACCCCCCTTGGTCTACGTGTACAGATGACAGCAAGCAGCCTGCTGCTCCTCAGATTAACCTGAAGTCCAGGTAGTCCTCCTTGACAGGGAGTGAGTGTGGGTGTGTTGGAGTAGATGGATTGTATTTTTCTGTTTAATTTAACATAGGAAGTACTTGGAATGAAGGAATTCTTTTTATTAATACGCAGTTGGTTTTCAGGATTCAGCCCGAAAGGAACGATTATGGCAGTGAAACTGATCTGTATGGACTCGTGTCAAACATCCTGGAGGAACAAGACAAACCACAGCCGTGCTTTGCTGAGGGGTGAGTGAGGTGCAGGTGACAGAAACTCCCCTCTCTGATCTCCCTGTGCTCCTGAATCAGCTCCATCTGCTGCTGCTCAGGCCCCCTGCTCCCCCTTCCCTTCTCTCCCTTCCCCTCATCTTCCAGCATTTTTCTTGGGATACTTGGAAGCTTTTCCCAAGGCACTTAGATTGCATGGCAGCTTCTGGCTCTCTGATATTTACAGAACTTGTTAATTGGCATTTTTTTTAATAAGATCTTAGCAAGTGTTGTGGACATGCTGTATTCAGATGAATCCCCTGGATGTATGTCTTGGTCTGTTTTTTTTTTTTATTTTAATCAAGACTGAATTCAGACTTTAGGTTTCTTTCTTAATTAATGTCAATTCACAGAAAAAATACACAAAGCACAGACTCCTTCACATTAGTCTGAACTGACAGGAGAAAATTCCATGCAAAATTAATATTTCTTGCTGTTAGTGCTACCTAAGCAATATTTGTGTTTCTAAATGTCAGGTTTATTTTGCCTCTATTCCTGCACAGGAAGAGACAATTCCATAGTTATAACAACATGACCTGAAGGGGGCAGGTCCAGCATCCCCATGATACTTGCAGAGCTCTCTGTCTTTTCCAGGTCTAAGAGACAAGACAGGGAGCCCAGTTCTCAGGTTCCCAAGCCAGACACTGCTTTTCCTTTCTATCCCAAACAATTCCAGTGATTTCTCTGTGTGTGCTGAGTTACGTGGCTGAAATCAGGGAAAACTTCAGAGTCAATCTTGATATCACAAAAAACCTCATGAATTCCTTTGCTATGGACAGGCAGGGCTGGTTCAGTACTCCCAGATCTGGCCTGCAATGGCTTCCAGGAATATTTCCCCTTTACTTAGTCCTTTTACAGCTCTCCTTGGCACTCAGGGATTGATGGCCCTGTGTTCATTCATGCTGGTTAGTGGAAAGAAATGAGTGCTGGGATGCTGCCTCTGGCTTTACCTGCAGGAAGCAGTGCACAAGTGAGGTGAGGGAGGAGCATTTTCTCTGGAGTGCTGGGACATGGCTTTGGAACACTGAGGGCAGTCTGGGTGCCTGAAGTTGGTGCTGAACCAGGAGTATTTTGGTGATGATGGTCAGGACTGACAAACCAGGGTTTGATGTGTACAGCTTGAAGGCCTGTCCATAGCTCCTGAGGTGTGGTGGTGTGTTCAGACAAGGCAGAATCTGTTTTCTCAGCTAGATATGGGAAACTGAGGATGACAGGACTGGGTAGAAGTTGAAGTCAGACATCTTGGAATCATTTGAGAGAAATTTGGGAACAATTTGTTTCTTAAACCTTGTTTTGTGTGTGGAACGAAGAGCAGCAGCACAGCTCAGTGTCTAACAGGTGTTTCTTGTTTTTCAAGGAGTTGCCCTCCCACCCTGAAGTCGGTGTGGCCAGTGAACACGAGCAGGATGGAGCACCACGAGCTGTTTCCAGAAGGCAGGAGGGCGGTTGTTGGAGCAGTGTCCCAGCAAGGTTTCTATGGCAGTGAGTCCCTCCCTGGTGCTGACAAGCAGTTCCTGCAGAGCCCCACCCTGGTGGCACAGCAGAAAGCAGATGATTGTTACCGCGGCTTTGCCAGCGTGGACCTGGAAGAGCAGAGCTTGTACTCTGCCAGGAGTGATCGTGCCAACGGCTGCAACTTGCAGGCTAATGAGAGTGTGAAGACAACACCTGTCTATCAGAACTACCCCTACCTGAAAAACACCTTTGCAGCCCAGGCTGGGTACTCAGAAGCAATCAAAGACTTGGGAGCTGATGCTTATTCTTATGGAAGGGAGAAGGTGTGTCCCAAAGGAGCAGAGGCACAGGTGCACCCAAAGCGGGCAGAAACATTCCTTCCACAGTGTCACAGATACAACGAAACACAGATTTTACCAGATACACTGAATATTCTCATGCTGGTAAAGCAAAGCCCAACAAGGGCACCAGTTGTAGCCTCCAAGAAAATAGAAAGCTGGCAAATGGAACCCCTGAGGCACCATCTCTGGATGCAGAGCCCTACGCTAAATTATTTCAAGTTAAATCAGGAACTCAGAAAAAATTTGAAGATACAATTTCAGATCAGCACGACTTTACATTTCCCAAGTCTGTAGGACTTGTATCAGAAAAACAATTTGCAAGTGAATCCTCCTTCAGCACTGATTTTGGGCAAAAATTTGAATATGGACTAAAATCTTTTGCAGCTTGTCCAGGGAATAATGGTGTGGAAAAGCAGCAGTTTTCCAAGGCCGATCTTCAGAATCCGGAATTCTATAAATCACTCCCACTGTTGCCCAGTGCAGCAGTCCCCTCAGCAGGCTCTAGTGCCAGGCCAGGGTGGATGAACATCCAAACCAAACCCACAACCTCTGGCCCTTTCCAGAATCCAAGTCCTTTGTTGAAACTGAATAATCAGTCACCTGCATTTCCAAAAAGCTCTCGTCATTCTAATGATGTTTTTCAGTTGCCATCTTCAAATTTGCCTTTAAATAGTAATTTACTTCACAAGTACTGTCAAGACAACCCATTCCTCTCCAGCCTTGACTTCGGCTACAGCACTGCAGAGCGAGCTCGGGCAGCTGCGTGCATGGAAGCCCTGGTTAGGGGTGGGGAAGAGAACCTCCTCGAGTACCTCAGTGAGAAGAAGCTGAAGCAGCCCAATGGATTCTGTGACAGTTACTTGGCTCAGCAGCTGGGGATCATTGACAATCTGAACAAACAGCGTTTCCAGCTGAAGCCGCAGAGCGAGCACTGCGATCTGGAAGGGCAGAACCAGGTGGATGGGGTGTTCCAGGACATGTACCAGGAGTTACTGGAGTCTCAGGGACAGCTGCATCTCGGGGCAGGGAATGGGGACACCAGTGCCATCGGTGCTGGGAGCTGCCTGCAGGCTCCAGGCATTCCCAACTGCGTGGTGGGCGACTTCAGGAGGAACCGGCAGCTGGGCCCCAGCACCTTCCCCGTGAGATCCGCTCACCTCCTGGGCCGCTCCGTGGTGCCTCTGGTGGAGCCTCACTCCTTGTTCTCCCAGGATGATCTCAAACGCCTCTACCCCTGCTTCCCAGAGAAGATGTATGGTGACAATGCCCTTTCTGGTTTTGTGTCAGCATTTGGATTTCAAAAGCAAGTTAAAAGTCGCAGTGGGCCTGCCAGTGAGCTGCATGTGAGACTGGAAGAGTGTTATGAGCAGTGGAGAGCTTTGGAGAAAGAAAGGAAGAAGGTAAGAAAACCAAGCTAGAAAAACACCACAGATTTAATGTAGATCTCATCCTGCTCAGTGCAGTCACAGATTATGGGTAGTTCTGCTGGGAGAAGTTGAAATGCTTGATGGGACTTCAAAGTTACACGTTTGGTTTGGGACAGAAAGTGAAAGGTGTGGAGATTTGTAGCCTGGCTGGAAGCATAGCTAATGTTTTATGGAATGTTGCACTAAAAGTAAGAATTCAGGGGCTTTTCCAGTCCCAGGGCTGGGCAAGGTGTGTTCATGAGGAACAAAGATGTGCTATACCCTTTTTATTAATACAATAAATACAGTGCCTCTGGAACTTTGATAGAAAATCCCATAAATATGTTTTGAATTGAAACTAAACTTTAATTCTTTCAATTCCATTTTTTAGAAGCTATAATGAATTCCTACTTCCTGTTTCCCTGAAGGTTTAAACCTAAGGTGTATTTGAAGGGGTTCTTTGTTTTTTCCCCAGAAACAGAGGCTGAGGGAAAGGTCATTTAATTAAAACCCTTGCAGTAAAAGGCTCAGGTAGTGCTGTGTGGAGCCCTGCTAAAAGCAGTTGCCTTTTTTGGTCTGTAGGAAAACCTGTCTTCATTTCACCAGCTGAGGTGGGGTTTGAATTTCAATACCTGTGGTTGTCTGTGGGGGAAGCTGGGCTAATGTCACCTGGCAATAGTGGGGCCTTGGGGAGTTCTCCTGTGCCAGCCCCTGCAAAGAAACCGATTCCAAGAAGATTTAACGTGGGGATTTTTTTGGTGGTGCTTCCTGACAAAAGCCAGGAGTTGCTGTGTATAGAGGGGCTGAGGAGATGGTGTCTGGAAAGTGCAAGAGAGAAAATGCTGACATGTGCATGGCCAGGAGCCATGGTGGGAGAAATTCAGCTTTAGCACAGAATCCCAGAATGGTTTGGGTTGGGAGGACCCTTAAAGCTCCCTCAGTCCCACCCCATGGGCAGGGACCCCTTCCACTGTCCCAGGCTGCTCCAAACTCCATCCAGCCTGGCCTTGGACACTTCAGGGGTGGGGCAGCCACAGCTGCTCTGGAAAACCTGTGCCAGGGCCTCTCCACCCTCACAGGGAACAATTTATTTCTAATATCTAGTCTAAAGCTGCTCTCTCTGTGTGAAGCCATTCCCCCTTGTCTTGGCACTCCATGTTCTTGTTGATAGTGGACCACTTATGAAACCATCCAAGAATTGCAGTTTTAAATCAGTTTTAGCTAATTCTATGTCATGATGGCTGTTTTAGAGTGACATAACAAGGGGATGACAGAGATGGAAACTTGGAATATTGCAAGCAGTTTTCAAAATAGTTTTCTGATAGCTAAATACAATATAGAATCCTGGTATGGTTTGGTTTGGAGGGGACCCTAAAGACCATCCAGCTCCACCCACCTGCCAGAGGCAGGAACACCTTCCACTGGACCAGGGTGCTTAGGAAAAAATCTTTCTGTGCAAAAATTTAATCTGTAGTTTAATCTGTACAAAAATTAGGTTAATTGCTGACTGAAACAGTTTTATTTTAATTTTATGTGTGAGATCCACATCTGTTTGGTCATTTTTTTTCCCTGTAATTCTGACTTGCCTCCATTTTATTTCCAGGCAAAACCAGTACAGGCTGTAGTCAGAGTGAGCAGACATAGCACTGCTGGAACACGGTGTGTTGGCACGATTGCTTTAGTTGAACTGCTTTGAGTAAAGCAGTTGTTCACTTAAAGCAGGTGATTGTCTCACCAGAGGGTTAAATCCCAAATGCCTGAATCCTCATTGTCTCCTTTAAAAATCTCCAAAACCCTGATGGGAAGAAATTGAACCTGATATTTTTTCTTGTTTCTGTAATGAAGCACACTCTGCATGTACATTCTGAGGGAGTTGTTCTTTTGTTTTCCTGCAGACTGAATCAGCTCTTGCTAAGAGTTTCCAAGGGAAGAAGGTTTCCAGTACTAACAACATTCCAATTCCAAGGCTGACATCAAATCCATCAAGGGTTGATCGCTTAATTGTGGATCAGCTACGGGAACAAGCCAGAGTGAGTTGTAGGACTAAAAAAAAAAATCTATTGAACTTATCCCCCAGAACTTAGAGTACAGTGTGAGATAGGTAAGATGATCAGAGCAGCTTTTCCCAAAATAGCTTTGTTCTTCATTGCTGTGCAGGGAATGGCATTTCAGCAGTCCCTGTTAGAGCTTCTGCAGCTCCAGGGTGCTGTTTCCAGGGAACCACAGAGGGGCTGAGGCTCACAGTTACATCCCCATGTGTCTGGAGGATGTTGTTCCTGGTGCAGGAGTGTGCAGCATCCAGTCCTGGAGCTCTCAGGGGTGCTGCATTCAGAGCAGCTTGGCAGGAAATGTTCACTGTGGATTTGCAAACTGTGATGGAGGAGGGCTTTGTGGGAAAAACCAGGTTTAGTTAATGTTTGGAAGATATTGACATATCTATATTTGCTTGAGAGTCTGGTATATTTTAATGCAGAATGATTATTTGATGCACCTTCAGCCTGAGTTTCTGTTACCAGTTTGCTCTTTAACCCAGGAGGGCAAGGGAGCCTGGCATCTGCTGAGCTCTGTGGGCAAACAGCCCCAGGGTCCTTGGGGAGGGGACAGCTGGGGCAGGAGGCAGCACAAACTCTGCCATCAGAATGGTCAGGGGCTGCTGTGGCCCTCCTGAGGCCCAGAGACCAGAGCCATGGTGCTGGTGCTGCAGGCAAGGAGAAGAGAAACCCAACCTGTGCCCCTGCCAGGGGCTGTGGGGGGAAGAGTTCAGGGAAGTTCAGGGTTTGAAGCTGCAGCAGTGCTGGGCCAGCCCCTGGGCAGCAGGGGGGAGCAGCAGCCTGTCCTGCCTGCCTCATACACACAGCACAAAGAATCCCTGGAGCTGTGTCTGCTCCCTCCTGCAGGACCTGCCTGGTGCTGCCCATCCACTGAGGGATGGACTGCAAGACATGGATGGGTTTAGGGTACTAAAACTCCTGCTCTGTGAATCCCAAAAGAACAGCATTAGTTTCCATGTTTAGAAGGCTTGCCTGCCCTTGTCCTGGTAATTCAAAACTGCCTCCAAAGCACTGCTTAAACCTCTCCAGCCATTTGAGGAACCAAACTTCAGGGTACAGCACCTCAAACCCTTGTTAGGTATTTTTAAGGATGCTCAACAGCAGAGTGGGGCTGTTAAACCTGGATTCTAACATCAGAAACCTTGGTGATGGCCAGAGAGGAACCCAAAGGTTTGACTGGAAGCTGAGTTGGTTGAATCTGGGATTAACTCCTCATAGCTGGAGCATCCAATTAAATCTTCTTGACAGTCACATGCATTCCTTAAGACAGTAAGTGTAGCCATGGTCTGAGGAACATCCCAATGTGGGGATTTTTAGTTTCTCTTTTTCTGCAGACCAGTAACCAGGTTCTCAGCATTATGTGACCATGGCTGAGGAGTCACTCAGCACTGGGAAGCCCACAAGTGATGTGACTGGTGTAAGATAAGACACCAAAGATGCACATTTTCAGTGGACTAAACAAACCTGAATTATTTCTGAATGTTTCTTTTCAGCTCCCTTAGTGTTGAGTGTTCATCCCAAAGTCAGCCATGGTTCCACAGCAGCTTTCCCTTTCCCAGTGCAGCTGTGACTGCTGCTGGCCCAAGCTGCCAAGGTCCCCATCTGGGTTTTCACCCAGAAATTGCAGCAGTGCTGTGAGAAGGGAGGACCCCAGTGCTCTGAATTCAGGAAAATGCAAAAAAAAAAAAATCAGAACAAAAAAATTGTTCTGAAAACACCTTTTGTTCAGGGATGTCTCAAAGCTGTACAGATCAGGTATTAACCAGTAACCTGGAGTTACTGGTTTGTTCAGGGATGTGTAAAAGCTGTACAGGTGTGGAATTAACCAGTAACCTGGAGTTCCTGGTTGTTCAGGGATGTCTCAAAGCTGTACAGATCAGGTATTAACCAGTAATCTGGGGTTCCTGGTTGTTCAGGGATGTCTCAAAGCTGTACAGATCAGGAATTAACCAGTAATCTGGAGTTCCTGGTTGTTCAAGGATGTCTCAAAGCTGTACAGATCAGGTATTAACCAGTAACCTGGGGTTACTGGTTGTTCAGGGATGTCTCAAAGCTGTACAGATCAGGTATTAACCAGTAACCTGGGGGTCCTCACTGGGGTGTTGTAGCTTTGCTGTTGTCCTTTGCACACCCAACTGTACCACAGCTTTGGGTTTGGAGATAACAGATCCTGGGTAAGAACTTAAACCTGCTTCACCTGTAACTTCATGAGCTGCTCCCAGAAGAAGGTGACAATGCCAATGAATGTGTTCTCCCTGATTCCCTGTACGATGTGCCTTGCTCTCCAGGTCGTGACTCTGCTGGGGAAGATGGAGCGCCTGCGCAGTTCCCCGCTCCAAGCCAACATCTCCACTGCTCTGGACAAGCACCTGGAGTCCATCCAGGTGGTGCAGGCTCGCAGGAAGGATGAGCTCGTCAGCGCCTCCAGCCGGCAGCGGCAGGGCCCTCCCAGGTGCCAGGATGAGAGAGGTACAGGGGGCTTGTGTACCCTATGACATAGCTGGGGTGTTGAACGTCTTGCAAAAATAAGTGAGAGGGGTTGTAATTCCAATTTTAACTTACGAGGGGTTGTAATTCCAATTTTAACTTACGAGGGGTTGTAATTCCAATTTTAACTTACGAGGGGTTGTAATTCCAATTTTAACTTACTTTTCAGTGTTAGAGCTTTGTCAAAGGCAGGCTGGGTGGGGTTTGGTGGTGAAGGTTTGAGGAGACACTAAAACTGGGTTTTAGAGATAAATAGGTTAAATCAATTTGGAGGTGGTAATTAATAAACTAGCAAGGAATAAAAATTAGTGGGTTATTTTGATAACACATTCAGGGACTGGAGGTGTTACTAAGCTACTGCCTCTTGCTTCTTGTGACCGTGTTCACAGGGGTCTGAGGATGAGGGAAGAGATGAGGATCTGACTCCATGTTTCAGAAGGCTGATTTATTATTTTATGATATATATTACATTGAAATTACACTAAAAGAATAGAAGAAAGGATTTCATCAGAAGACTGGCTAAGAATAGAAAAGGAGGGAATGATAACAAAAGCTTGTGTCTCAGAGAGAGTCTGAGCCAGCTGACTGTGATTGGCCATTAATTAGAAACAACCACATGAGCCAATCCCAGCTCCACCTGGTGCATTCCACAGCAGCAGATAACCATTGGTTACATTTCTCAGGAGGAAAAATCCTAAGGAAGGGATTTTTCATAAAATGTGTCTGTGACAGCTTCTCCCTGTCCCTCATATTCCTCTTCCTATGAACCCTCCAGCTCTTTGTCTAGAACTTCCTTGGTATCTCCATGCTGAATCTGCCCAAAGTGACCAAGATGGCCTTAGGTTACAAGTGGATTTCCTCTTCAAGCATCTTCTGTCTTAGACTGGCATTATTACAAATCATATTTTGGATGGATGCATAAAAATACAATGGGCTAAATGTTTTCATTCTTAATGGTGTCCCAAATAAGGCAAACACTCAGTTTAATCTTTCACCAGGGCACAGGCAGAGTTGCAGGTTCCCTTGACTCTGAGATGGATGGATAAATTCCTGCTCCCTGCAACACTCTGACCTCCTACCTTGTGTCAGAAGCTGTTTCTGAATCTTCTGATCCTTTCTGCTGTTCTTCCTCCATCTGAATTACAGGGATCATTTTACTTCTTTGGGGTGTCCCCCATGCAGTTCTATAATTCTCAAGTTTCCCCCAGAAGATACACTGCAGCATTCTTTCTTTTCACCTGTTCCCCATCATTCTTGTTTCTCTTTACCTTGACTGAAGATTATGGGACTTGTTAAGATGAAGGGGATTTTTTTTGGGTGTTGAAGCCCATGAAAATAATTGTCTTTGGAACAGAGTAGTTTGGGAAGGAGTTGTCAGCTCTGGAGATGCAGGTTCTTGTGCAGCTGCTGGGAGAGGAGAGGAGGCTCTGCACAGTGGGATGTGATTACTGACCTGAGGGGTGGTGCTTGCTCCTCTGCCTCCCATGGCTGTCCTGGGTGTTGAACCTGGAGCAGCAGCTGGGGAGGATTGTTTTGAACAGTAAATTATTGCATGCAGTAACTGTATTTGCTCTTGAGGGAAAGGCCTGAAGCTGTTCTGGTTTGTTTGGGAGCAGGTCTTGCCCAGCCCTGTTTCCACAGCATCTTTCTATTCCATCTGATCCAATATTGAGCATTTATTACAGAATCACAGGATGGCTTGGGTGGGAAGGGTCCCTAAAGCTCATCCAGCTCCACCTCTGCCATGGGCAGGGACACCTTCCACTATCCCAGGGTGCTCCAAGCCCTGTCCAACCTTGGACACTTCCAGGGGTGGGCATCCCCAGCTGCTCTGGGCAGCCTGGACCACAGCCCAGGTGACCCTTTAGGGCTCCATGGTTCAACACCCATTCACAGAACATGAGCTGGGTGCTTCAGTCCATGCTTCACCCATGGTCAGCATTTCTTGGCAGGACAGGTGAAGGACCCTGCTGTGACCAGAAGGGAGGACCCAGGTGCCATTAGGGTGTGTGTGTGTACATGGAGCACCCCAACCCCGGGGTGAGGCTGCAGCAGGAAGGTTCAGAACCTTCAAACAAACTCAGAACCTAATTCAGATGCAGCTTTTATAAACCTGTAAAGGGACAGATGAGGTGTGGGGCGAGGGCAGCCCTAGCAGTGCTCAGGTGCCATTATGGTGTGTGTGTACGTGGAGCACCCCAACCCCGGGGTGAGGCTGCAGCAGGAAGGTTCTGTAACAAACTCAGAACCTAAAATCCACACATTGCCTTGCTGTGTGAGGGCAGAGAAATTCAGATCCAGCTTGTTTATAAACCTGTAAAGGGGCAGAGGAGTGTGGGGTGAGGGCAGCCCCAGCACTGCTCAGGACTAAAGGGCCCAGGTGCCATTGGAGGGTGTGTCTGTGTACATGGAGCACCCCAACCCCGGGGTGCAGCTGCAGCAGGAAGGTTCAGAACCTTCAAACAAACTCAGAACCTAATTCAGATCCAGCTTTTATAAACCTGTAAAGGGGCAGAGGAGTGTGGGGTGAGGGCAGCCCCAGCACTGCTCAGGACTAAAGGGCCCAGGGGCCATTAGGGTGTGTGTTTGTGTACATGGAGCACCCCAGCTGCACAACCTAAAGACCACATACTGCCTCACTGTGTGAGGGCAGAGAAATTCAGACCCAGCTTTGATAAACCTGTAAAGGGGCAGGGGAGTGTGGGGTGAGGGCAGCCCCAGCAGTGCTCGGGACTAAAGGGCCCAGGTGCCATTAGGGTGTGTGTGTGTACAGGGGTGCAGCTGCAGCAGGAAGGTTCTGTAACAAACTCAGAACCTACAAACCACACACTGCCTCGCTGTGTGAGGGCAGAGAAATTGAGACCCAGCTTTGATAAACGTGTAAAGGGGCAGGGGAGTGTGGGGTGAGGGCAGCCCCAGCAGTGCTCGGGACTAAAGGCAGCGCTCTTTTCCTCCCCCTGCAGTGGTGCTGGCTCTGGCCGCGGCGCTCCGAGCCCTGGGCCTGGCCACGCGCAAGGTCCGCACCGTGCTCTGGTGCGCCTTCCAGATGACCCTGCCCAAACTCTCCGCTGGCAAACGGGCTCGGGAGAGGCTTCCTCAGGAGGGGGCGGCGCCCGAAGAGAAACGAGCCGAGACCCCCCCGGCTGCGGCCGCGGCCCCGGCCCCGCGAGGGCCCAGGGAAGGGGGATCAGAGGCAGCCCCGGGGCCGTGCACGGACCTGCTCCACAGTGTGTATGAGAGCGGAGATGTGAATTCCTCATAATTTTTGGTTCTTTTTTAGTTACTTCAAAGTTTCAACTGCTAAAGTTCATATTTAAAGCTATATCTTGATGAGAAGTGAGATTTGCCTTAAGGGCTCTCAGGTTAAGCTGTTAACGTGATGGGCAGGGTCAGAATGTTGTAAAGCCAAACTGGTGAATGTTAACTTAAAAAAATAATCAGACTAATTCATTAACAGCCAAGATATTATTTAACTCCTATGGGTGAAGCCTGGTGTCCAACTGTCCCCATAACTCCTTTTAGTTTTGTTTAGGAAATAGGTTTTTAAATAATGATTCTTAAAGACTGTGGTGTGACGGGGTGTGAGGTTGGTGTCAGATCAGATTGTGATGTAAAATGGTTTCCTCATTGAACTAAAACCTGGAAACAGAAAGAAAAAACGCTAGAAATACCCAATATTCATGTAAAACTAGATATTTAAAATACAAATATTTATGAATTTGAGATTTTAAAGTCTATGTTGGGAAAGGCAATATGCACCAGGTGCCACTAAATTACCAGTAGAGCATAATTGCTGTGTGAAACCATGAATTTAGTGAATGTGTTCAGGTATTTGGAATGCTCTTGGGAACAAATGAACTACTGTTGTAAAGTATTTAAGCATAATCAAACTACGACAGGCAGACAGGATTGTCCTGCAGAGCTGTGAAGGAGCTTCAATAATGAGCGTTGTTTTTAATTTAACTTCAGAAAAGGTCGTGCCAAGTTCTGAAATTTGAATTTTCTTAAAGTTACTAGTTTGGTTTGAAATTTGATTGTCAACTTCTAGACTTCTTAGTTCCCTTCTGCATTTGGGCAGCTCCCAGCACTGGTGTTTGCTTGCAGCTCTGAGTCTTTAGGAGCAGGAGTGATGGATTCACCAGCACCCAATGCTGGTGCTCGGGACAGAGCGGCCCTGGGAAAAACTCACTTTAACAGTGGGTTAAAGTTACTGAGCTGACCATGCCTGCACACCCTGGTACCCACATGGCTCTGTCCTTCCTGCTGCTGGGAATGCTGATGTGCAGAAGGGGTGATGGCATTAGATAAATTGGCATTAGATGATGTGCAAAACGACTGAGAAAGGCTCAGCAAAAGGTGGGGTGTGATCACGGCAACGCCAGGAGTGCTGCCGGGGAGAGGGGCAGAACAGGCACAGCTCCCTAACAGCCACTGCACTGGGGCTTGTTCAGTTGGACCCAGGCTGTGTTGATGTTAAAGCAAAACTGACTGTGCTGACTGGAGTTGTCTATAAGAAATAAATTCATTTTTGTTGAAGAGCTTCTGTTCTGCAAGTGTGTTTCCAGGCCAGGCTCCTTGAGCCTGAACCAGTACCAGGGGGAAGCATTCAGTCTGTTATGGAACTGAGTTCAGGAAAAAGCAGAGGGGACAGCTCTGACCATAACATCAGACATGCCAAGGGAGCCAGAGCAGGGAGTGTTTCTCCCCTGCAAAAGTCTCAGCTCCAAGCTCTGCACTGCCAGGGAAGGCTGATGCAGCAATTCTGTCATCTGCACTGGGAATCTTAGGGGTGAGTCCAGAGTATTCCTGCTCTATAAATAACTCTGTGCTGTCAGTGCCAGCTGTGCACTGCTGACTGTCCTGAATGGAGCAGCAGTGGCTGGAGCTCCAGAAGCTGTTGCTGCCTGCTGGGCACTGATCCATGGCACAAACTGCTGGCATGGGAAGGGGTGGGCCCACAGTCCATGGGGTGGGCAGAGGGGGCAGCCCTGCAGCCTCATGGGCTGGGAAGCATCAGCTCACTTTGGGTTTCCAACACCACTGAGGGTTTCTAACACCACTGGTGCTGCTCCTGGCCACGGTTCCACTCTGCCCCAGGGCAGCTGCTGGAAAGCAAAGGGCTGGACTTGCCCTTGCTCCTGATCCCCGACCCTGACAGGGCCTTGGTTTAGTCTGGCTGGGGTGCAGGGGCCAGTGGTGCCTGCAGAGGGATCTGCAGGGCTGTGGGAGCCAGTTCCACCCTCTGTGTGTGTGACTGGGCCCTTCCTGCATCCCTGCAGCCTCCCATGGATGTGCACACGCACAGTGGTGGATGTAGCCTCTTGTTCCTGGACAGGCTCTGGAGCACAGCAGTGGCAGAACAGGCTCAGGGCCTCCTCCCCTGACGAGGTGAACACTGCCCTTCCCTCAGCCCTCACAACCAAAGGGCTCAGGAGGCCATGACAGCCTCAGGTGGGCCATGCCTATGTGGGTAGGCAGCTCCAGCCCTCAGCTTGCATTTTCCTTGGAAGCCAAGGGCTGGGCACTTCAGTGCCAGGTCACAGAGCTCTGGGAAAAGCCACTTTGGCTGACAAGGATGAGCAGAGCAAGTGGGGTGCCAGCAGGAGGTGAGATCCCCCTGCAGGTGGCCAGGGCTGCCTCAGGCAGAGCCAGTGCCTCGCCCAGCCTCAGCCCAGGGTGGTGCAGGGGGCTCCAGGGCACCAGGATGCCAGAGCTGGCCCGTGGAGCTGGGGCTGAGTGACACCCCCTCCCTCAAGAGCTGCCCCCTGCCCTGTTCCACACCCTGAGATACCAGCCAGGAACCAGCACAGTGCACCAGGCCAGGCTGGGGAGCAGCACAGCTGGGGCAGCTCCCAGGAAGGAGGGCAGCACAGCCCTGAGAAACAAGGCATGAATGAAGCTGCATCTGCACCAAGGCAAGCCTGGAGAAAAGCTGCTGCTGGGCAAGGGGCCAGCAAGGACACAGGACACACGAATGGCAACATCACTCAGAGGACCCCACTGCTTTGCCAATCAAGCTTTATTATTCAAGTCCAAAGATAAAGCAGCTGGAGACTCACACACACACACACACACAGCAGCTGGAGGGCCAGGCCTGGCCCTGGAGTCAGGAGCTCAGCACAGGTCTCACCTCACAGCAAACACCTGGAGCCTGCTGCAGCACAGAGCCCAGGCACACCCACCCACTCCTCCACAGCCCCTCCTTCCCCTCAGTTCCCAGGATTAGTGTTCTCCTTCTGCAGCAGCCAACACCGTCACAAAAAGGCTGGAGCAGCAGGGATGAGCCCTTGGGGGGAGGAGGAGCATTCAGGAGGAGCAGTGCAGTTCCTGATGGCAGCTGTGCCCAACAGGGCATCCCTGGCTCACCCTGCTTGTGCCAAACCGGCTTCAGAGCTTCACCCTGGCAACAGCTGGGGAAGTAACAGTCCATGTTCATCCCACAGAACATCAGGGAACAACATTTTGCACTCTGGAGTCCTAAAACTGCATTAGGAGTGGGGTTTGCTGCTGCTGAGGCCAATGCTCCTGCTTGGGTGGTGTTTCCCTCACTCACAGGCCACAGGTGATGCAGGCACATCACTGCAGCTCAGCTCTGTTTCACACATCTCTGCTCCAGTCCTGCTCCCCCAGCCCAGCCTGAGCAGGGCTGCAGTGTTGGCCTCAGCAGTGCAAACAGGGATTTGCAAAGACATTTTTCAAGGCTTGTGTCAATGAATTCATGTGTGCCCTGGGGCAGCATGTCCTGCTCACCACAAACCACATCCAATGCAGAGGCTGCTCCTACACCATGCTCTGCTCCCAGGTGGTCAGAAGTAAAAATGGATCAATTTAACAACACAGACATAATCACTTCACCCTTCTTTGGTACAGACACTGGCCACGAGCACTTACTGGGACACTGATACCACAAGCACAGGGCACACTGAGTCCAGGAGCTGCTCAGAGATTCTGTTCTGCTATGTAACAAAACAAAACAAAAAAAAAAGGGAAAAAAAAAAGGCACCACTTTCCAAGAACTGCTCCACGTGCCTGGAATTCTTGCTGCTTTTTAAACACACACCGTATTCAGAATTAATTTTATCCTTTGAGAGTCCAACTGGAAAGCGCCAGCTACCGCTTCCGCTCGCCTTTCTGTGTTCGTTTCTTCTCCTTCTCCTTCCTCTCCTGCTTGGCCAGCTTGTCCTTCTCCCTCTGCAGTTTATCCTGCTCTTTCTTCTTCTGGAACTCATCCCGCAGCAGCTCCCGCTCCAGCTTCCTGGCATTCAGCACATCCTCCACGTTGGTGTTTCTGAACAGCGCTGGGGAGGGCTAAGGGCTGACAATGCTCTGCCTGAGGGCACCTGAGACACTGCCTGGGCACATGGGAGCTTTGTTCTATCTCCCCCCTCACCTTCTGACTCCCTGCTTCCTCACCAGGCAGCTATGGAACTGGGGAATGAGGAAAGCACAAAGGAAAAGGAATCTCTGGTTGCTTTTCCAACCAGAAAGAACACCCACTCCTAGAGAAGGAATGTTCTGGAGCACAAGTTGGATGAGGAGTGGCAGAGGGAGCTGGAAAGGGGCACAGCCTGGAGAAAAGGAGGCTCAGGGAGGACCTTGTCACTCTCCACAACTCCTGAGAGGAGGGGACAGCCAGGTGGGGGTCAGGCTCTGCTCCCAGGGAATAGGGACAGGGCAAGAGGAAACAGCCTCAAGTTATGCCAGGAGAGGTTTAGGTTGGATATTGGAAAAACTACTTCATGGAAAGGGTGCTCAGGCACTGGCACTTGGGGACAGGGGTTAGTGGTGGCCTTGGCAGTGATGGGGGAATGGTTGGACTCAATCCCAGAGGGCTTTTCCAACCTTAGTGATTCTGGTTCTTTTCCTAGAAAAATGAGGTTGCCTACTGGTTCTTAAGATTTATGTGTAAAAATACATGTCAAACCTCTACAAACCTGAAAGGAAGCAAACACCCAGGGCACAGCCTCGAGTGGGTTCAGCTGTGTGTGACACGTCTGAACACACACATATGTGTACATACATGTGTGTATGTGCAGACAGACAGGTACATACATGTCCCCCATGTAGGGACAAGAATAATTTAGGTTTCATATTTAATTATGTCATAAAACCTCCTTCCATCTTAAATGTGCCAGCTGGGAGCTCAAGGATGGTCCCAATTCTGAGACAGACATGGGGCCCTTGGTCCTGCCCACCCTGGGTGTTCAGCTGCTGCCAAGCTTCATTCCTGACACAATTTCCCTCTCTGGACACCAGTCAACATTAACCTGATGTTCTGGGAGCATTGTCCTCATCAATTAGCATGTTCTATGCTGCAAAAAGGTGGAAGAGGGGAGGAGAAGGAAATGAATGGCAGGGTTGGTGTGAGCACTGCACACTGAGCACACAGACTGTCACTGTCACTGTCACTGTGAGCAAGGTCAGGGGACACAGAAAAACCAATCCTCAAGCTTAAAAGGTGGCCCTACAGAAACAGGGAGACCAGAAAGGGAAACTCACCATGGAGGCTGCCTGCCTGACAAGCAGCCTGAGTCACCAGGAATTCAAAGGATACATTTTTCTGACCCAATATTTACAGCTGTTGTCATTCCATCCTGTTCATCCCCACCAGTGAGAGAATTAAGGAAACACAGACATCAGTAATGATCTTGTGCCTCCCTACAGCCACACTTGACTCAAATAACAGCCTTATAAAGCCAGGAAAAAACAGCTGGACTCTCACAGACCAGGTGTGCACAGCTCCCACCCTCAGCTCTGGCTGCTCCAGGGCCAGATGCAGTTGCCTACAATTCACTCTGCTGGGCAGGGAAGAGCTCATTCTTCAGCACCACAAAGAGTTAACTTCTAACCCTCCCACTCCACACACTCTCTCTGTAAAGGATTATTTCAGCAGATTTCTGGGAAAGCAAGAGAGATCAGCACCAGCTGCTGAGGACTGGGGGCAGTCACTGCTCTCCTGCCCCACCTGGGCTGGGCAGTGTTACAGCCACGTGCTGGGGACAAACCCTCCCAGGAGCTCCCAGCACTCCACAAACAGGAGCTCCCATGCCTTGTCCATGGCAATTACCATGAAGAAAGTCTGCAAAGCTTCCCCAGCAGACCCTGCAGAGCTGGGAGAGCGTTGTTTGAGGGGGTTTAGAGCAGCTGATGTCCCTCAGAGCCCCCAGCAGTGCAGGAAAAGGATATTCCTCCTCGTCAGTCACGTTGGCATACTGGGCCAGGAGCGCGGCCTTCCTCTGCTTCTCCTCCTGGGACACCTCCTTGGGCTTCACCACTATCCTGGCCTGCTTCTCCATCATGCTGGTGATGGCCTGCACCTCATCTGGCAGCAGAAGAGTGACAGTGTCAGCCCAGGCCACAGACAAGCCCCTGGTGTCACTCACTGCCTGCTCCCTCTGCAGCTCCAGCCAGCCCATGTCCTGCAGGGGAAATGCACCCACCCAGAGGGAGATGTCTCACCCAAAAACACCCCTGAGCTTTTCCCAAGGGCATCAGTGGTGCTGCTTTGGGCAATTCCAGCTGGGATCTGGGAGAGATGGAGCTGCTGAGGAGCCACCACGGGGCTGGGTAGGGCCAGCGTGGGGCTGACACCCTGAGGTGACAGGTGATGGCACTCTGTGCCTCTCCCTTTGAGGGGGATTCCCTGGGCTGCACCCAGCCACCACCAGACACTGTTATTCCTGGTGCAGGCACTGTTATTTATTGCTGGAGTAAGGGAAGTTTCACAGTGAAATGGAATCAGTCAGTCTCTGGCTAATGAAAATCCATTTGACTCCAAATCACATTCTCTTCTGCTTCAAAGCAGCTTAATAAGTTTATTTAATATGTCCTTAACCACCATCAAAGAGAAATTCTGAAAACCTGAAGTGAGGGATCAGCTCCATGCTCTCCCTTTCTTTCCAACCAAGAGAGACCAACAGCTGATTTACCTTTTAACACTGAAATTCCACTGCCCATTTCCTAAAATGGCATCTGGGTTTTGACACCAATTTTTTTTTTTTTAGCCTGTTAATCATTTATCCTCAGGACTCTGTTATTCTGAGTGGATACACACTTCAGTGGGGATTTATCCCTTTATGGAACCCCAGTGATATAATTTCACCCTGGAATTCCATGAATCCAGACACACTGTGCTGCCTTTTTATAACAAGAAAAATCCCTGTGGGTGAGCACTGTCAGGAGCAGGAGGAGCCCAGCAGCAGCTCCAGCAATCCCAGACACTTGTCCTCAAGAAGAATTTATTTTATTTAGTGCATAGAACAGCATTAACTTCTCCCTGTCCCCAGCCAAAGGCAAGGTGAGGCCAAGAGCAGAATTCCAGGATTTCTGGGGAAAGGCACTGAGCTGGTGGAGCAGAGGGGGATGCTGGGGCTGATACAGTGACCAGGGACTGACAATGAGCAACCAGAGGCAACAAGAAAGTGCAAAACCAACAAAAAGCAGAGTTTAGACCAAAGGGCCATTCCATTGTCACGATCTCCTGTCAGATCTGTGCCACTGCAATGTCTCTGATCCGTGCTTGGACCACAAATCTCCCACTGCACAGGGACCAGGACAAACCTCCCCACACAGGACAGGGCCAGCCTTGGCTCCCAGCTGAGGACAGGAGATGGACACAGGCACAGGAAGGAGCAGTGACAGTTATCAGCAGCCTCACAGAGCTTCCTCCAACAAGCATTTATGGCAAAAATAGGAGAGTTGTAAGGGAAAACGTTGGCAGAGGAAATACAGACATGGGAGTGGGGTGAGCAGCAGCAGGGACAGCCCAGCTGTCACAGGGGCACTGCAGTTGGACAAAGCAGCTGCTTTCCAGAGTGCCAGCAACAGAAGCAGCACAGGTTTCTATTCCATAATAGCTGCAGTGCCAGCACTGAGCAGAGACAGCTCTGGACGTGCTGGGAAAGGTTTCTGAAAAAACCACAGAATGGTTCAGGCTGGACCTTAATGACCATCTCATCAGGAAAAAAATCCTGTAGGGAAAAAAACCACACAAAAAAAAAAACCCAACAAAAAAAACCACCAAAACCACACACACAAAAACACCCCAAAGAAAACAAAAACCTACAAAAAAACCCCAAAACAAAACAATCAAAAAATAACCAAACAACCACCACAAACAAACAAACAAGAAACCCCAACAAAACAAAAAACCAACAACAACAAAAAAACCAAACCAAACCAAACCAAACCAAAAAAAACAACAAAAAACACTTTTCCCCTGCAGGATGATGAACCCAAAGAGCAGCAAATGCTGGGGCAGCCCAAAGTGAAGCTGCTCATCCCCATGCCAGGTGAAAGAGTAACTGAGCAGCAATGGAGTGAGAGGCATTGGTTTAACTCCTACCAGGACAAACACAAAATTCCCTTTGAGGTGACCCCACTCTGAGGAGCAGGGCACAGCACCCCAAGGCACAGCACCCCAAGGCACAGCACCCTACCTTCTTTCTCTTCTTTGGAATCAACGACCTGGGAGTCAGACCACCTCTCCACAACCTCCCTGCACACATCATTCAAGAGATCTTCTTCCTAGAAAGGGAAAAGAGACTCCTCAGACTTGGAACAGAGTTGGCTGCTTCAAACAGCACCAGTCAGACAAGAAAAGCAGCAGCTACAAAGGATCTGCAGGCTCACAGTCAGCTCAGGAACAGCTTTTCACCCTAAATCTGCATGTTAAACACACACAGGACTCTGGAATGCCTGGGGTGTCTGGTCACTGTGCACATGGACACTGACACACAGTGCAGGAGAATCTCTGCTCTCAGGTGGATCTGCAGGGCTGCAGGAGAATCTCTGCTCCAACATGGATCTACAGGAGAATCTCTGCTCCAACATGGATCTCCAGGAGAATCTCTGCTCCAGTGTGGATCTACAGGGGCTGCAGGAGAATCTCTGCTCCAACATGGATCTGCAGGGCTGCAGGAGAATCTCTGCTCCAATATGGATCTGCAGGAGAATCTCTGCTCCAACATGGATCTCCAGGGCTGCAGGGGAATCTCTGCTCCAACATGGATCTACAGGAGAATCTCTGCTCCAACATGGATCTGCAGGAGCTACAGGAGAATCTCTGCTCCAACATGGATCTACAGGAGAATCTCTGCTCCCAGGTGATCTCCAGGGGCTCCAGGAGAATCTCTGCTCCAACATGGATCTACAGGAGAATCTCTGCTCCAACATGGAACTCCAGGGCTGCAGGAGAATCTCTGCTCCAGTGTGGATCTACAGGAGAATCTCTGCTCCCAGGTGATCTCCAGGAGCTGCAGGAGAATCTCTGCTCCAATATGGATCTACAGGAGAATCTCTGCTCCAACATGGATCTCCAGGGCTGCAGGGGAATCTCTGCTCCAACATGGATCTACAGGGCTGCAGGAGAATCTCTGCTCCAACATGGATCTGCAGGAGAATCTCTGCTCCAATATGGATCTGCAGGAGAATCTCTGCTCCCAGGTGGATCTCCAGGGGCTGCAGGGGAATCTCTGCTCCAATATGGATCTACAGGAGAATCTCTGCTCCCAGGTGGATCTCCAGGGGCTGCACTGCTGCCTCACCATGGTCCCACCA
This sequence comes from Molothrus ater, assembly GCF_012460135.2. NCBI lineage: Eukaryota > Metazoa > Chordata > Aves > Passeriformes > Icteridae > Molothrus > Molothrus ater. The sequence continues at coordinate 1,789,452 of NC_050504.2, read as the reverse complement.
CAGAAGCTATGGGGAATCCCAGCTGTGGTGCCTGGAGCAGCTCCTGACCCTGCAGAGCTCTCACAGTTTCTCACTCCTCTCTCCAGCTGTGCTCCTCCTCAGAATTTCTCTTTTTCCCCTGCTTAAATTTGTTCCCTAAAGGTGCTGAATGTCTTGGAGCCCATTGGCATTTTCTCCATGGAACACAGGAGAGGCAAACACCACTGACAGGGGTCACAAAGCTCAGGGACCACACCAAATATTTCCAAACAAACAAGAAATTATTTGCTTTGGCATTCAGTAAATACAGAAAAAAAATCAACCATGGAAAATACAGGTGAGGTGGATTCTGTCTGGTTTAAAGACAAAAACTGGACAGAAATAGAACTTGATTTTAAGTTTCTTGATTAGGAATGGTAGAAAATCCCTGGTGCAAGACATGAGCAGGGCTGAGGAACCATGGGCATGAGAGCAGATGTCACTTTGTGCTGGTGTCACAGGGGTCCCAGGACGAGGGAAGAGATGAGAATCTTGACTCCATTTATTATGTTATTATTTTATTATATTATTTATAATATTATTTTATTATATTATTTGTTTTATTATTTTATTATATATGTTAAAAGAAAATTATATAGTAAAACTATACTAAAAGAATAGAAGAAAGGATTTCATCAGAAGGCTTGCAAGGAATAGAAAAGAATGGAATGATAATAAAATCTTGTGATTGGCCATTAATTAGAAACAACCACATGAGACCAATCCCAGATGCACCTGTTGCATCCCACAGCAGCAGATAACCATTGGTTACATTTTGTTTCTGAGGCCTCTCAGCTTCTCAGGACAAAAGATCCTAAGGAAAGGATTTCTCATAAAATATGTCTGTGACATCACTTGAGATGTCACCTTATTTTAACAGTGTTTGTGAAATACAAACAAGTGAACAAAAAAAAATCCCCTGTAATTTGTGTGTGGAACTAGGAGAAGAGAGTTGGCAAGAAAACCCCCAAATTCACCAAATAAAATACTGTTTGAACAGTCAGCACAGAAATAAGCACATAGTCTAAAAATAAACAAAAAAGACATTAAAAAAGAACAGACTACAAAGAATAATTACAAAGTCTGAGGGTTCAAGAGGCAAAAATGTTTTACAGGAATGGCAGAAGACTCAAAGTGAGCCAGAAAGTGCAAATGAGGCTCTGGACGGGAGGGACATGGGAACCCCACAGCTGCTCAGTCCTGGCAGCGGCAGCACAGAAGGGAACTGAGCACTGAGCAGAAAAGGGAAAGAGCAGAAAACTGAAATATCAGGAAAGAGGAATATTCCAGCCAGCACTGCTCAGCCAGGACACACTTCCCAGGCCTGCAGAGAGCCAGGCACAGCAACAGGGATGGAATGAAGTCTGGTAATTACAGGGAGGTTAATTAACCACCACTACTGCAGAGCAGCACTTTGCAAAGACGTCTGGCTGCATCCCTCAGCGTGCACCGTTTGCTTCTCAGGCTCTTTCAGGCTCCAAGCTGTGCTGCCACAGCTGAAGGAAAGAAGCCAAAGCCCCCTCCCTGCTGTGCCCCAGGGTGGGGAGGGGACAGGGACAGCAGGGGAGGGGGCTCTGGCTTTTAGGAAAGCCTAAAAGTGAGATGGCACAGTCAGGGTACAGAAGGAAGGGTGTCACACCTGTGATAACAAACAGCTGATTGCACCCTCCCAGCCCTGTAGCCATGGTATTTTCTGAAAAATCCCTTTGCAAGGATTTTTCTCCTGAGAAGCTGAGAGGCCTCAGGAACAAAATGTAACCAATGGTTATCTGCTGCTGTGGAATGCAACAGGTGCATCTGGGATTGGGCTCATGTGGTTGTTTCTAATTAATGGCCAATCACAGTCAGCTGGCTCAGACTCTCTGGTCAGCCACAAGATTTTATTATCATTCCATTCCTTCCTTTCCTTTCAAGCTTTCTGATGAAATCCTTTCTTCTATTCTTTTAGTATAGTTTTACTATATCATTTTAATATAATATATAGATAATAAAATAATAAATCAGCCTTCTGAAACATGGAGTCAAGATTCTCATCTCTTCCCTCGTCCTGGGACCCCTGTGAACACCACCACACAGTCCCTGTGGGTTCTGTGCTCCCACACTGATGTTTGGGAGGAAAACTGAGCAGACAGTTCCCAGCACCAGCACCACTCATGATTTAACGTTTTACACTATTGTGAAAAATGCCATTCACTTGTTTTTAAAATTTTAAAAGTTTAATAGTAATAAAATGGTAATAAAAAATAATAATACAATTAGAGTAATAATAATTTGGACAAATTGAATTAGGACAATGTGAGACAATAGAGACAAAGTCTGGGTACCTTTTTCTGGGCAGCACGAGCCCGAAAAAGGGAAAAAGGACCCCCGTTAACAAAAGATTAACCCTTAAAAGCAACAGCCTGTTGCATATTCATACACGATGCATAAATTCCATTCAAACACAGGGTTCTGTCTGGTCATCCTCAGCTTCCTCCTCCGAATCCTGACAGTGCCTTCGAGGCAGGAAGAAGTTCGTTTCTTCTAATAAGAGGACAATAAATTCTTTTTCGCTGAAGGATTTAAGTGTCCTGTGGCTGTTATCTCACTGCAAGTCCTTTCTTTAAAAAAAGTATCCTACGTAGCATAGTTTCTATTTTAACAATTTTTTTATAATCTAAAATTAGATTTAACACAGTACTTAAGAGAATTAATACAGCATCACTTTCTAACACAACACATATAATATTCCTTTTAATATTTGCAAAAAGCCAATCATAAAATACATGAATTTTTCACAACTATGAAACATCTATTTATGAAAAACCCCGAGACACAGACACTGTAAAATCATACATGGAGAATTATGGAAGAGAAATCCCTCCCTGCACCCTCCTGGCTCCAGAAATCCGGCAGGAGCAGAGGCAATCCCTGCCCACCCAGGGCTGTTCCTGCCTGTCCCAGCCCCAGAGGGATCCCGTTCCTGACAGACAAGGCGGGTGTGAGGCACCACAACACCGCCCCACACCCTTCTCCAGAGGATTTACCATTAAATTCACCTCTCGATGCCCACCTGGCACTGCCAGACCGCCCAGCCCGCGGTGAACGCTGAGCGCTGCACCCAAACCAGGGGGATCCCCACGAACAGAGCTCCCACCAGCCCGAGCCTGGCACAAACCCCCAAACAAGCACCGAAAACCCCACGAGGCTCTCGGGTGGGGGTTAAAAAGCCCCTGATGTGGGTGCCCTCCCAGTAAGGGGGTGACCGGCTCCGGGAAGGGTCCCGGGAATCCGGCAGGAGCAGAGGCAAGCGCTGCTCACCCACGGCTGTTCCTGTCCGTCCAGCCCCAGCGGGATCCGATTCCTGACAGACAAGGCGGGTGTGAGGCACCACAGCACCACCCCACACCCTTCTCCAGAGGATTTACCATTAAATTCACCTCTCGATGCCCACCTGGCACTGCCAGACCGCCCAGACCGCCCAGCCCGCGGTGAACGCTGAGCGCTGCCCCCAAACCAGGGGGATCCCCACGAACAGCCCCTTCCACAGAGCTCCCACCAGCCCGAGCCTGGCACAAACCCCCAAACAAGCACCGCAAACCCCGCAAGGCTCTCGGGTGGGGGTTAAAAAGCCCCTGATGTGGGTGTCCTCCCCCTAAGGGGGTGACCCGCTCCGGGAAGGGGGTGATGATCCAGGGCTGTGGGGAGCTGCCCCGCCCGTCCTCCGCCCTGTGGAGGCCGCAGCCCCTCTGTGGGCTGCAGGGGAGCCCCGGCAGGAGCACGGCGCGTTCATCAGCACAGGACGGACGACGAGACCCCGCTGGCCCGGGGCGGCGGAGGGACCCCCGCCCTTACCAGGCAGGCGGCCAGCACGGCCCGCAGCGCCTCCAGCCGCTCTTCATCGCTCTCCTCCTCCCGCAGCAGCCCTTCGATGTAGGCGCCGTAGACGGCGCGGTCCAGCCCCAGCGCGTCCAGCCGCGCTGCGAGCCACGCCGGGAAGGGCGGCGGCTCCGGGAGCAGGATGGGGGCCGGGATCGGCATCGCCATCGCCATCGGCGCCGCGCCTGCCCCGCCGGGCGCCGCCATCTTGGGCCTGCAGAGGGGAGGGGACGGCGGCCGCGGAGGGACAAAGTTGTGGTGCCGGCGGGAGCGGAGGGAGCGCGGTCGGGGTCACTGCGGCCGTGCCTGGACCGGAGCGGCGGGGCTGGGCGGGCGGCCCGGTGTGCTCGGTGTGCCCCGTGTGCGCCCCGCGCCACCTGCACCCCTGGCACGGCTTCGCGGGGAGCGTCGCAGAGCGGCTCGTCCCTGCAGAGCGGCTTCGCGGGGAGCGGCGCGTCCCTGCGCGGCCGCCGTGCGGGGCGGGGCGGGCGGCGGAATTTAAACACGGACAAGCGGCGGGCTCCGAGCCGGGCAGGGCCATGGCCAGCACGGCCTCCCCTCGGCCCCTCCGCGGACAGTCCTTCTACCTGGACCTGCCCAGCGGCCGCAGCGCCCGGGACCTGGCAGAGGCCATCGGGCGGCTCGGTGGGGTGAGCGTGGGCCGGGGCTGTGAGGGGCTGGGGGTGACCCGGGACGGCGGGGGGCTCTAGGGGGGTGTCTTGGGGTGGCCTCGCCCCTTTTCTGACTCTGCTCATTTTTTTAATGTTTCCTGATTTTTTTGTTTTTCTGGTGGGCCGGTTCCCTTCCCGGCTCCCCCCGCAGCGGGGCTGGTGGAGGTCGCCCCTGTCCCCGCGCTCCGGCCCTCGAGGGGTCCCTGGGCTCGGGATCGGCCTTTCCCTCCCAACATTCCGGCTGTTCTGGCCCTTTCCCTCCCAACATTCCGGCTGTTCTGGCCCTTTCCCTCCCAGCATTCCGGCTGTTCTGGCCCTTTCCCTCCCAGCATTCCGGCTGTTCTGGCCCTTTCCCTCCAAACATTCCGGCTGTTCTGGCCCTTTCCCTCCCAACATTCCGGCTGTTCCAGGTCCAACCAGTGCTGGAAGGACTGCTGTGTGTATGTGTTTCTGCTTCCCTCCTGCCCTGTTGTCTGTGGAGCTGCTTGCCCTGTTGTTCCCTTCCTCTTTTATTTTTCTACAACTGGTTATTTTCTCCTGGGGACAGAGCCTCTTTCCCTCCCAGTGTTCCAGGTCTTCTGGCCTTTCCCTCCCAATGTTCTAGGCGTTCTGGCCCTTTCCTCCCAACATTTCAGCTGTTCTGGCCTTTTCCTCCTAACATTCCAGGTGTTCCAGGTCCAACCAGTGCTGGAAGGACTGGTGTGTGTGTGTGTGTGTATGTGTTTCATCTCTGCTTCCCTCCTTCCTCTCTGGAGCTGCTTGCCCTGTTGTTCCCTTTCTCCTTTATTTTTCTAAAACTGGTTATTTTCTCCTGGGGCCAGAGCCTCCTTCCCTCCCAATGTTCCAGGTCTTCTGGCCTTTTCCTCCTAACATTCCAGGTGTTCCAGATCCAACCAGTGCTGGAAAGACTGCTGTGCTGCTGTGTGTATGTGTTTCATCTCTCTGCTTCCCTCCTGCCCTGTTGTCTGTGGAGCTGTTTGCCCAGTTGTTCCCTTTCTCCTTTATTTTTCTAAAACTGGTTATGCTCTCCTGAGGACAGAGCTCCTCCAGGCTGATCCATGATGTCCAGGCTCTTTTCCTCAGATATTGGTGGTTTTTTTGGTTTTTTTTTTTTTTTTTGAAAGCACTGTGTGAGGAGTAGATGGTGGTGACAGAGTCCTGGAAATCTGGATCTGAATTTCTGGGGTTTATTTGCAGTGAATCTCTAGGGCATCACAGGATCTCCTGGTCGGTGTGGAATGAAAGAAGGAATGTGATTGCTGCAGGCAGCCCCTGCTGTGTGGGAGATGAGCCCAGCTTTGTTCAGCAGGGCTGTGTCAGCTCAGGGTCAGGCCCTTGCAGAGCTGCTCTGTTCTGTCTCTCTGCAGGTCACAGAAAGCTTCCTCAGCAAAGAAGTCACCTGTGTGGTGTCCAGCAACAGAGAGGCCAAGAGGGGCCAGCCCAGGGCTCAGGACGAGAAGCAGAACAGCCCAACTGCAGAAAGCACAAAATCCACGAGCTCAGTGCCTGCTGTCCCCAAAGGAACCCAAACCAGAGCTCAACAGAAGCCACCATACACTGTAAGAGCTACAAAGGTTTTGTCCAAAGCCACCATACACTGTAAGAGCTACAAAGGTTTTGTCCAAGGGGGCTGGAGGGCAGAATCTGGGGCCAGTTTTGGAAGGTGGAGTTGTTTCTGCAAATATTCTGTGTGGTTTTTTCCCTGCTCTGTTCCTGTTTCCCTGGCTGTCCTTATTCATACTCTGGTTCTTTGTGTCTGCCATCATTGTGCATGTCACAGCTTTGGGCTGTAATGAAGGAAATCTGGAATGGCAGGGGATGTGGAGGCCTTGGCTGGCTTCCTGAGGGGACAGACAGAGGTGTGGTGAGAAAAACCAGAGAAATATAGACAGGGAAAAACATTGCAGACTCTGGGTACTCACAGTCACAGGGCAAGGCCCCTGTACCCTGGGAGGAGATCCATGAGGGCCTCCTGCATGAAGGGGCTTCTCCTGGTCCCATTTTTCTCCTGGTCCCATTTGCTTTTGGAGCTGGGCTTTCTGCTCACAAATGCTTGTGGCCAAGTTCCAACATCCCACCTGGAATGTGGTGTCTGCTGGAAGCTGTGACTGGGGAAAGGCAGCTGCCCCAGTCCAGGCCTGGGGAATCTCTGCCAGCTGGAGCTGAACCACCTGCAGTGGGAAAGCTGAGCTGCAGAGGTTTCTCCCAGATTTGTCCCCTGTCCTGGCTCCCAGCACTGTCCCTTGTCTTACAGAGCTGAACCAATCTGCTGAGACTGTTGGCTCAGTTCCCAGGATGTTCCTAACCCTGGCCAGCATGTTCAGATGCCTGCAGAACAGGGGGCTCAGGGGGACCTGATCTGTCTACAACTCCCTGACAGGAGGTTGTAGCCAGGTGGGGCTTGGTCACTTCTCCTGGGTAACAAGTGACAGGACAAGAGGAAACGGCCTCAAGCTGTGCTGGGCAGGTTTAGATTGCATTTTAGGGAAAACTCCTTCATGGAAGGGGTTGTGCTTCATGGCACAGCTGCCCAGGGCAGTGGTGGAGTCCCCATCCCTGCAGGGATTTAAAAACTCTGTGGATGTGGCACCTGGGGACATGGGTCAGTGGTGACCTTGGCTCTGCTGGAGAGGAGTTGGACTTGATGACCTTACAGGGCTTTTCCAGCCTGAACAATTCCATGATGCAGCAGGCACTTTCCAAGCTAAATTGCTGCTCCCTCCTGGCTCACTCTGGAGCTTTCATTTCCCTGCTGGTCAATAATTCCAAGCCTTGGCTGCTGCTGCTGGTGCAGTTGAGTGGTTCTCTCTGCAGTTTGCATTCTCTGAAAGGCTCTCTGCCCTGGCAGAGAATGAGCCCAGCAGAGTGTGGGCATCCCCAGGGGTTGTTACTCTCCAGCTCTTTGGGCATCCCCAGGGGTTGTTGCTCTCCAACTCTTTGGGGATTGTTGCTCTCCAGCTCTTTGGGCATCCCCAGGGATTGTTGCTCTCCAACTCTTTGGGGATTGTTGCTCTCCAGCTCTTTGGGCATCCCCAGGGATTGTTGCTCTCCAGCTCTTTGCATGACCTGTTCATGTCTCCTCTCTCCACAGGCACTGCTGAGCAGGGGGAAGGAGCTGCTGAACAAGGCCATGAAGAACCAGGTGAGCAGCCTTGGATGGGCTCTGCTGGGGCTGGGTGTGCTCAGAGCTCTGCTGAGCAGAGCAGAACCAGTGCCAGCCTTCCTGCAGAGCCCCTGCCCTGCTGACAGAGCAGATCCTGGGGCTGGGAAAGGCACAAAGCAGTTGCTTGTGGCCTGCAGAAAGTTGTGTAGTGCTCCTGGTCACTGCTATTTCTGGAGCCATGTCATCCAGTGTTGTACCTCTGAGGCCTGTCCCAGCCATCTGGGTGCTCAACACAGGAGAATTATTAACACAAGGCCTGTTATTAGATGAATTTTTAGCCTAAAAAGAACTAAAGCAATGTAGCTGGGGCAAAGGCTCCCCTGCAGTCCTTTCCCCAGATAAATCTCAGTGCCTACTTAGAGGCTCATGCTGTAGCAGGGATTAAACATCTGCCCAAGATGCTGCTGTTAATTTGGGATGGATAAAGCATTGAGCTCCATCCTTTACTGCTGTGCCCTGATTTCAGTACCAGCCACACTCTGTCAGTTGGGCAGCAGGAAGGGCTCTGAGCTCAGTTTTGAGCTGTGCTTTGAGCTGGGCTTTGCCAAACCTCTCTGTGCAGGACACCTGCAGTGGCAGCAGCATCCTCGCCAACGCTCGCCTGTGGGGAGTCCAGATCCTGCATGTGGATGGTATCCTTCACTGTGGGGTGCAAGAGGCTGCTGGGAGTGAGGGATTTTGGAGACAGGTGGAGCAGAAGGGATGTAAGAAAAGTAGAACAGAAGGAAGAAATTGCAAGCAAATCTCCTGGAGTGATGCCATCCTGGCCTGGCTGAGTGATGCCATCCTGCCCTCAAACACCAGATTTGTGTGTACAGAATGTGCCACTGTCACATTTGCAACAGCAAACACGGGGTACATTGTCATCTACTGAAGGTGGAACATTAGGAAATGTCAATATCTTGGTCAGTACCTCAATTTGTTCCAAAAAGACTGTTTTTACTAATTAACCTGGAAGTACAATCATGAGAAGGGCAGGATTTGGTTGGGTTTAATTAGGAAGTGCTGGTGTTTGAGGACCTGTTCTGGAAGGCACCTCCTGTCCCCATGATGGATGGGGAGGGGGTGATGGGAAAGGCAGATGGTGGAACTCTGATACTAAAAATAGGTGTGGAGTAAAAGGTTCCTGAGTGTCTGCTGACAGTGACATACAGCTGTGGCTGAGCCTGTCTGGTTCATGTCCCTGGGCTCTGCTCTGTGTGCTGCACAGCTCCTGCCACTGTCTCCTTCCTGCAGAGCCCCAGCAGCCTCCAGCTCTGCTAGAGAGCAAACAGAGGGGCTGTCCCTCAAAATGTTCTCTTGGCTTCATCTTGGACCATTCCTGCTCTGCCAGGGGCTGCAGGCTCCGGCTTTTCCCAGTGCCATGGGGGGTGGGCTGCACTCTGAGGGGAACAGCTCCCTTCCCTGGCTCAGCTTTGGCTCTTTGACATCCCACCTGCACAGAAATGTTGTCCTATGCCCAGCAGCTGCTGCGAGCCATCTCAGGAGCAAGGAAGCAGTGCCAGAAGACAGAGGTAACATCTTACCTGCAGCCAATTTCAGCAGTTCAGGGTTTGAACAGTCCTTGTAGCAGCTTCAGTGCCAGTGGACCAGTCAGGGAGGTGCTGGATCCAATCTGGTGCTTGTGTTAGTGGTGAAGATGAAAAGAATCAAAGAATTTTTAGTTTTGTAAAGTTGGGGGTAAATCCAGCTGAGAATGAGGCAGCTGTTGCTAAGTATCAGCATTCATAGCACAGCTGATGCTGACTTTGACCCTAAGGGTGATGGTTTAACCTTAGATGGGTTAAACCCTACACAGCCACCCTCTGGGATCCCCCTGGGATGGGGAGAGGACTGGGAGAGAAAAACTGAGAAAGCTCATGGATTGAGATAAAGGTGATTTAGTTGGGAAAGCAAAAACCACACACACAAGCAAATCAAAGATGATGATGATGTGGATGATGTGGCTGGTACACTGGCTCACCAAAGGATTGGTTAATGCATTGGGGAGGTCAGAGGGAAGGTGGGATGTAAGGACAGGGCATGGCAGCCTTTGTGTTGTATTTCAACTAACCCTGGGTAACTTGGGAGGCAGAATGAGGGGAGGTGCTCTAGGTGGTACAGGAGCTCTGAAGTGGGGTGAGGCTGCTGCTGCTCTGGGATCTGTAACTGCAGCTCTGCCCGTGCTGCTCCCATGCTGAATGTGTCCCTTTTTTCTCTAGGTGAAATGCCCTGCCTCCAGATCCAAAATTCACAAAGGTAGGCCTGGATGTTGTGCTGCTGTTTATGCTCAGATGTGGAGCTGCTTGGAGAAGCCTCATTTAGAATTTGAAATACATCAAAACCTTTGGCAATCCCAAAATATGCCATCTCTTTAGGCAGTTCCCTTGATTGGGCTCTGTCACTCCTTGTTGGAGTCTGGCTGCAGCCTCCCAGGACAGCTGAGGACCTTTGATGTCACAGTATGTTTAAAAATCCTAAAAACCCTTTGCTGCCAGCTCCCAGAATCCCAAGGCACCTGAGAACAGTGCTGCTGCTCATTGAATCCAGCAGCTCCAGGGAGGTTTTGAGGAATAATGCATCCTGCAGAGGAGAGCGTGTTCCTCCCAGCCCACTCACTTCTGTTGGGCTGAGATGTGCTGCTGAGACACTGAGCTGGGGATGGCTCTGGCAGGGAGGAGGGAGGGGGAACAGCCAGGTTTTCATCTCATCTGCAATTAGACAAGAGCCAATTATGGGGCTGAAATTGGCACTGCTGACGTCAGCTGGTCTGCGACTTGTGTCAGTTTGGAGCAGACTCCAGCCTGGGTGGTGTGTGAGACACACTTGGGAGTTGTTTCCCAGTTTGGGGTGAGGGGAAGGTGCTGAAGAAAGGCTCAAGAAGCTGTTGGATGTGGCAGATTGTGCCTGAAAGCTCTGAGACCTGTGCTGGGCACGCTCTGAGGTCTCGCAGTGGCATTGGAGCCATTTTCACTGCTGGGATCACTCACCCATCTGAGCTGGATCTGGGGCCTGCACGTGGCCTCTCTCTCAGAAGTGCTGAGCATTTGGCAGTGTTTGCATGGAAAAAACTTGATCCTGTACTGAAATAGCAGCTCCAGTGACGTAGCAGCACATTTGAGGCAAGCAGAGGGTGAGGCTGGTGAGGACAGGTGGGCTCAGCCTTTCTGGGGAAGGAGGGTGAAATATCTTTGGAAAAAATAGCACTGAGTGCCAGGATCGCAAGAAAACAAAACTCCTCGCCCTTCAGAGGCCATGAGGGAGGCAGGAGAGGCTTGGTTTCAGGGTCAGGCAGATGCCTTGTGGGAACACCTTGGTGTTTTTTGTTTCTTAGCCAGATCAGGACTCAGGTTTCCAAGGTGAGCGTAATGTGAGTGGAACGTACCTGCAGGACAGGAGGGACCTTGGAACCTCCCCTCCCAGCTTGGCTCTGAAAACATTTTCCCTCAATGCACTGCTGAGGTTCTTTTGCTCTGTTCTTGCTCTCCAAAGGAAGCAAAGCTGCTGTTTGCCCTCCTTGGGAACTGAGCAGAGGCCAGATCCTGCTCTCCAGTAGTGTCCTGGTGCCAGGCTTGGCTGGCAGCACCTTGGTTTGTCTCCAGCATCTCTTGCTGCTTTGACATCCCCATCCTGGCCTGAGCCAGGCTCTGCACTTGAGGCAGGGTGAATGGAGGAAAAGGTGCTGGGAGTTGTTGCAGAGCTCTGAGCCAGTGCAGCAGCTGCGGCAGTTGCTGAGTTCCCTCCTCATACTCAGTGGCACATTGTGGGGGGGTTTGTGTGACAATTCTTGGGGTTGGAGTCAGAAGGCTCAGGGTTAGGCCAGTGGCTGTAGGACTGAGGAGGCATTAAAGATGTGAGGGGATGGCTGAATACTCTTCCAAAGGTGGAAATGTCCCATGGTTGGGCTGCCTGGGGTTTGGTCACCCCACTGCACACTTGGGCCAGGGCTGCTAGGGGTCACCTAGAGCTGTTTTGTCTGTGCTTGGCCACCACTTGGCATTCACCAGTGCCAGAAGTTCTGATGCACTCAGCTCTGGAGCCCAGTTCTGTTGGGGAATGAGTGACTAAGTAGAGAATTTGACCAGAAAAACTAACCAGGTTTCTCTCTGGCAGGAAAATTGAAGCCCCCTTTTCTGAAAGTTGAAGACCAGAGCAGGTAAATGAGACCTTTCTAAATATCCTGCCCTAAAACCTCGGGGTCTCTCCTTCCGTGGTTTCATTCCTGCCCATGAGGCTGCCCTGGCTTCTGTGCAGACCCTGTTCCACACTGGGAAGTTGATTCTCTCCTAGAGGGAGGCAGATGGAGTTTAGAGGAACAATCCAGGTGTCTTGTGTGTCAGGGAGAGAAAAGGTGTTAAACGAGACTTGACAGCAGTTTCCTTCCTTGCTCAGAATCCCCGTGTGATCCTCAGCAGGTCACTTAATCCACCCAAGCCCTCAGCAGAGAGGAGTGAGATTGAAGCACAGGAGGTCAGGGCCTGTAACTTGAGGACAGCCTTGGGCACAGGGGACCTGATCCCTGGGGTGTTTCTGTGGAGTCTGTAACTCTACCAGCATCCATGGGGCCAATTAATTATTCCAAAGGCAACATTTAAGGCATCTCAATTAAGAGTCAGCTATTGGGGTTTACATGCTGCATGCAATGAAGTGTGAGGGGAGAGATGTGGGAATCAAAACCCTCCTGTGCAGTGGGGTAGCTGGAAATTTTGCACTGCTCTGAGCTGGGGCAAAAAATGGAATTTGGGCTGAGCAGGCAAATTTGCTTTCTGTCCAACACATGCCCCATTGGGGCTGTTACTGGGAACTGGTTTTAACACTTTAAATGTGTTAAATGAAATGAGAGTTTCATTCTCATGTGAAGTCAGAAATGGGAGCTCTGGCACAGCCACAGAAGAGCACTGGGCAGCATCTCACCATGAATGAGGTGGCACCTTGGGCCCCTCCAGGCTACAGGAGGGACAGCTCTGAAGCCTTGCCAGCACTGCCATGAGTCTGATGTCCTGATCTGCTGCTTCCAGGCAATTCAGGCCCTTCCACCACCAATTCCAAAGCTTTCCTACCCTCAACTTCCTGGCACCCAAAAGCTCCAGCCCATTTGAGCCTCCGAAAAGCCTCTCCAATTCCTGCCAAGCCAGGTAGGCTGCAGCTCCTTCTGTGCAAGTGTTTAACCCTGCTCCTGCTCACTGCTGGTTCCTGGGCTCTGGGAGCCACCAGGCTTTGAGTGTGGGCACAGGGTGACCCTGTGCTGTCCCTTGCAGGGGTGCTGAGGGCTGTGCCCTGCACAGCGCTGGGGGGAAGAGCCCCTGCTCCACACACGTCACCGTGCCCAGGAAAAGGAGGGGGTTTTGTGAGTGCTGCCAAGAGCCCTTTGAAGAGCTGCAGAAGGTAAAGGTTCCCCTGGGAGCTGGCTCCTTGTAAGAGTTGTGGGGAGCACTCAGAGGCTTTATTAATTGTGTCATGCTCGTTAGCACTGTGAGCTCCTTCAGGAGGAATTGCTGCATCCAGCAGGATCTGCCTCTGAGGTGGGAACGTGGTGTGCCCAGAGCAGCAGGTCAGAGCACGGGGGGTTGGAAGGCTGGAGCACAACATGCTCCTCTCTTGGGGTGCAAGAGCTTTTAGGACCATCCTATTACATCATCCATAAGGTGAAGAGGCTGTTCCATGGCAGCCATGGGGCACAGGCAGATTGAAAAGGTGGGAGGAGGTTTTTTATCTCCTGGAAGGTGCCAAGCAAGGGGGCTTTCAGAGCCCAGCTGTTACTGCCAGACAATGGTGGTGGAGTCTATTTCCTGCTGCTGGGGAGGCTGTGGGCTGCTCTTGGATCCAGACACAGCCTCCTCATCAGCAGGAGCAGGGAACAGGACACTGTGTGTTCCCAAACCTGGCAGACACTGGCTCTGTCCCTTTGCCCTCTGGTCTGTTAGGCTGTGGGCAGTGCCTGTTACTGCAAATTCCCCTCCTGGCAAAGCTTTGAGTGTTGTTAAAGGGCCTCTGCCACCTTCCAGCATCTCCAGAGCCCCCAGCACCAGAGGTTTGCCCAGGACAGCTCCCAGTACATCCCTGTGGATCGAGTCATCTCCCAGCTCACCAACAGCTTCGTGGAGGCCTCAGCCAAGTAAGTCTGGAGATCTGGGAACTCCTGGAGCCCAAAGGCAGCAGGGTGCACATGGCACATCCATGGAATGGGGTCCCTGTGCCTGGGGATCAGAGGCTGAAGCACCTGCTTGGCAAAGCTTAAACAAACCATGGCAGATTTTCCTGCATTTCCATGGGGTTTCTCCTTCAGGGAGCTCCCCATGGGCTCCTGGTGCCTCCTACACTAGAAAGGGCAGCTGAGCCTGCCTCTTCTGTCCCTGCTGCTCTGTAGCCCCCCCTGTGCCTGAGCACTGGGCTGAGATCCCTTGTGCTGCCCATCTCTGCCAGCAGCAGAGTCATTCTGAGCCTCACCAGGCTAAAGCTGCTTCCCTGCTCCTGAGCAAGGGCTGCAAACACCCTGCACTGCAGGGGAGAGGCCTTGTCTCCCTGGGGGGAGTGTTGCTGGGGCTGGGTGAGCATTAACTGATGGTTCCTCCCAGGTCCTGCCTGGCACATGAACGTGTAGTGCCTCAAGCACACAGCACTGGAGGAATGAAGCTGCTGCCAGCAGAGCTGGGAAAGGAAGGGGAGCAGCCTGAGCAGGATGCTGTGGAACTGATAACAGACACAGAGCTGGATCATGGCCTGAAGACCCAGGGACATTACCCCTGCCTGCTCAGGGACAGGGTCACAGATCCCAGAGGAGGAGGGGACTTGTCAAAGCACAGCTCCCTGCAGCTGCCAAGGGGAGCAGGGCTCAGCAGAGGGGTCTGTGCTGCCCATGGTACCATGGGGGAGGCTGGGCTGGGGGCTTCAGGTTTAGCTTTGGCTCCTGAGCTGGGCTGGGGGCCTCGTGCAGCACCTACTCCTGTCAGAGAGGCAGTGGCTTCTTCATGTGAACCTGTCAGCCACCCTCCCCAAGCCCAGCCTGCCTCCAGGAAGCGCCAGCTGTGCTCCACACACAGCTCCCAGCTGGGAAAGAGGCCCAGGCTGGAGCTGGGTTCTGGCCTGTCCCCCCTGGGTGAGCAGATGGAGCTGGTGGGTGGTGGGATGGGGGCACAGGGTGCAGGGCAGGTGTCTGAGCCAGCCCTGCCCGCTGAGGGGGGCACTGGCAGCCTGCCCCTGGGCACAGAGCTCTCCAGCAGACCTCACAGCTCCTTTGCTTTGGATCTGTGCCTGCGTGAGAGCCCTGGGGACCCTGTATCCCAGACAGGATCCCCAGGAGCAGTGGCTGCAGGTTGGGATGCTGGGGAGGCAGCTGGAGCCAGCACTGCCAGCGAGCGTGGCCGGAGCAGGGACAGATCCCAGGGGAAGCAGCACGGAGGGGACAGTGACAGCACACCCAGGGATGGGAACAGGCCTGCTCTGGAGGGCACAACGAGCAGGACCAGCTGCCCTGCTGGCTGCCTGCCCTCTCCCACGCTGCCTGTGGCTGCAGCCAGATGTTGCTGCTGTGTCAGGGCAGCAGAGGCAGCAGCCCCTGGAGCTCCCGGCCTCCTCCTGCCTGCTCCCCAGAGCCCCGAGGCTGCTCCCGGCTTCAGCAGGAGCTCCCTGCAGTCAGACTGGGATGTGCAGCTGCTCCCCAGCCTCCCGGGTGTCCAGGGCTGCAGGATTCCAGCTGGGGACAGGGACTTGCAGCAGCAGCCCCGGGGCAGGGTGAGGGACAGCGGGTACGAGTCTCAGCTCTGCTCCGTGCTCAGGGAGGCGGAGCTGGACAAGAGCTGCAGCAACTGCTGCACGGAGACCCGAGGAGCCTCTTTCCCCATACTTGGAACGTTGTTTGGCAGCTAAAACCACCTCCAGGCTGCTCTCTGGAGCCTCAGTGGGAGCTGGGATGGGATTCACCAAGGCACCCTCCGTGTCAGGACCAGGAGGGACATCCAAGAGTGAGGACAGCACTGGCAGCCTGGGCAGCTCTCCTGGTGGGAATTGATGGGGATGCAGAGGCTTCCCTGTCCTTGGCTGTGATCTTCCCTCCTCTCTGCTGGCCACGTTTAGGGCCAGCAGATTCCTCTGATTCCTTACAAGACTCATCACTGACACAGTGGTGCCTCTGGAAGTCTCCACCCAACAGCTGTGTGCTCCTTACCCTTCCAGAGGGAGAGCTGTTCCTCCTCTCACATGGTTCCCAGAGCTGCAAAGACTGAGAGGAGGGTCATGGGCATGAGATTTGTGCTCTTGTTGTGGTCTGGGGGTTGGTTTTGCCTATTTTCAGGTGGTTTTAACTTGTTTGGGATTTTTTTTACAAACTTTTGAACTTTGAAATAAAATGGAGGGATGAGATTCTGCTCTGCCTTACTGTGGGAATGTAGCTGGAGGCAGGAGCAGAGCAGTAAGGGTTGGGTGGAGGAGCTTTGTGGGCAATGGGCACCATGCTGAAGGGGGCACAGCAGTTTGTCCAGCCCCAGAACATCACCCCATCTGTGCTGTTGTACCCCGTGCAGGGCTGATGGCCCAGCAAGGAGGGGTGTGGAGAACCTGGAGAGCAGCTGGTAGGAGCCTGTTCACCTCTCCTGGGCATGGAGCTGAGGGCTGGAGGTCAGGGATGGGCTGGAGGATGTTCTGGAGTGTTTAAAGCAGCCTGTGCCTTCTTGAAGGGCAGTTCCAAGCAGAATGGAGCCAGCCCTTCTGTGGTGTCAAGCTGCTTCCAGGTGTGTGCTGGGAAAAGGAAAGGCTCAGGGCCCAGGAGGGTGGGACAGCCCTGGGCCAGGCACCCAGAGGAGTGGGGTCTGTCTGTCCTTGGGGATGTTCAGTCCTTGAGTGAAGGACAACACTCCCTCCTTCACTCCAGGCTCAAAGGGAAGGCTTGAAGTGGGATCATGTAGTGGGAGCAGGGACTTGGGGCACATGGGGCTTCAGAGGTTCCTTCTGAGCTGAATCCTTCTCCAGTGCAACAGCCAAACTCCAGTTCTTTACCTGCTGCAGCCCCTGTCATGAAGGGCTGATCAAACCCCACTGGGCTCAGGGTTCTGCCATGGAGCTGTCCCTGCAGCCACAGGCTGGCCCAGCAGGATGGTGATCCCTGGGGAGAGGGAGAGGGGGGCTTGGAGCACCAAGCAGCCCCTGGCCTGGTGGGCTCAGCCTCCTGGAGGGAGTGCCCAGCTCTGTGCCCTCAGACAGCAAAGAGGGTGCCCTGGGGACAGGGGAATGGCCCCTCCAGGCCCTTGGTCTGTGTGTCCAGAGCTCCAGGTGACCCTGTGGACACTGGTTACCTCATGGTAGCTGACCTGGGAGATCAGCAGTTGTGTTTCACCAAGCCTGACCCTTCCAGGGAGGGGAGAGGGACCCCCAAGTGGCATCTGCCCCCTCCTCGTGCTGACCAGTGACTTACACCCTGCTCTGAGGGACTGAAGCAGCTGCTTCATGGCCCCTTGGGCACCCTGTAGGCCTTGGATGAGATGTTCAGGCTGGAGATGGAGAATCTTGGAAGAGACTTAAAGCTCATCCATCCCCCTGCCCGGGGCAGGGACATCTTCCAGTGAACAGCTGTTCCCTGCTACCAGGTATAGGTGCACCCTGCTGAGCACCTCATTGTCCCTGTGGTGCTGAAGAGCACCAGAGGGGCACCGGGAGGGACTGTCCCCCTCGGGCTGGCAGCCTCAGAGCTCCTGAGGAGCCAAGCAGGTGCTGGATCATCTCTGCTGCACCTGATGCTGCAGTTCCTCCCCTCGCTGCATGGAGGAAGAGGAAGGTCCAAGGGCAGCAGGTCCCAGTGTGGGAGCCCTGCCTGCCCCATGCTGATCTGCCTGGAAAGGACCATTTGCCAGCCAGAAACCCCCTGAGTGTGGCTGAGAAGGTGCTGGAGCCCCTCTTGTGCAGCTGCCTCTCAGGTTCCAGTTCCTGATGGCTCTGCCAGTACTGGGGATAACAGGCCGAGCTCAGAAGGGCTTGGAACCATAACACAAAATGGGCCAAAAAGGTCCAAAAAAGTTGTCCTGGAGGAGGGTGAGGGATGTGAACTGGGAGTTCAGCCCCGTGTGCCCACTGCTGTGGGCACCAGCACTCCCTGGCTCCAGCACCATCCCCTTGGCACAGGGGGCTGCCACAGCCAGCACCAGCCCTGGCACCAGGCAGGGCTCAGTTCCAGCTGGGAGGGTGGTGCTGGTTGGGGGCTTCAGTCCCATTTGGGGGGGTCTAATAATGGTGTGGGTCCTGGTACTGGTTGGCAGCACCAGGACAATCTGCAGGGGCTCTGGGACTGGCTGGGGACCAGCTGGGGACAAGTCAGGGACTCGGTACCAGCTGAGGGGGCCACGGTGCAGACTGGGGGCTTCCAGTCCCAACTGGAGGCCCTGAACTGGCTGGGGAGCCTGGTACTGGTGTTGGGAGGGTTGGGGCTGGCTGGGGAGCCTGGTACTGGTGTTGGGAGGGTTTGAGGCTGGCTGCAGGGGCTGGTACTGGTGTGGGGATCCTGCACTGGCTGGGGGGCAGCAGTGGCTGAGGGGGATTTGATTCTGTCCTGGGGTTCCAGTATTGGCTCAGGAGCTCTCGTCCTGGTGTCCCTGTGCCGGTGGCTGTGGGGGGACACAGTCTGGTCCGGCTGGGGGGGGTCTGACACCGGCGGTCGCTGCTGGTGCGGGATGCCCAGCGCCGGCCCGGGGGGCTCCGGTACCATTCCGGGGGGTGATGGCACCGGCTCCTCCGGTACCGGCCGGGGTGCTGCCGGTTTGGGGGCGATGCCAGCGGGGCTCCGGTGCTGCAGTGCCGCGGGTGCCAGCGGCGCTGCGGCAGCCGGGGCGGGGAGGGTGGAAGGGGCCGGTACCGGGGGCGGCGGGGCCGGGCGGGGCGGGGCGGGCCCGGGGCGGCGCTGCCGGTGCCGCTGCCGGCGCTGCCGGTGCCGGTGCCGGTCCGGTCCGGCGGGCCCGGGGCCGCGTGCGGGCGGGGCGGGGGCGGCGCTGCCGGCCCGGCCCGGGGCGGGGGGGCCGGACGGGACGGTGACGGTCCCCGGCGCGGCGGGCCCGGCGCGGCCGCTGGCGGAGCATGAGGGAGCCATGAGCCCGCTGCGGGGGTGGCTGCTGGCCGCGCTGCTCTCGCTCGCCCCGCGGGCAGGTAGGTCCGGACCCGCTCCCGCTCCCGCTCCGCCATCGCCCCGGTACCGGCTCCGGTACCGGCCGCGCATCGCTCCCGCCGCGCTCCCGGCCCCGCATCGCCCCGCTCCGCTCCCGGCCCCGCCGCCGCCGCTGCGGCTTTTTCGCTGCATCGACACATTTTTCCGCAGCGCCGCCCCGCAGAGCCCCGGGAGGGGCCGGGCCCGCGATCCCCCCGCACCTGCTCCGGCCCCGCAGCCCCGGCCCCGCACCTGCCCCGGCCCCGCACCTGCCCCGCAGCCCCGCGTTCCCCCCCGGCCCCGGCCCCGCGCCCTCCACCGCGCTGTCCCCGCAGCGGCCCCCGCCGCGCTCCCTCTCCGGAGGTGGCCGCATCGCAGCCCCCCGTGTCCCCTCCGGGATGTGTCCCCATCTCGCATCCCCCGTTCCCTGCATGCCCCATAGATGTCCTCGGAGCAGCCCTCCACGTCCCCTTGGGATGTGTCCCCATAGCGGCCACGCACCGTGTCCCCTGGCTGTCACCTCCAAAGGTGTCCCTGCACCATTCCTGCTGTCCCCTCCTTGTCCTCTCTAGGGGGATGTCCCCATACCAGTCTTCCATCTCCCACTCGGTGGGCCCATCCCGGCCCTCTCTGTCCCCTGGGTGTCCCCTCTGAGATGTGTCCTCATTCCAGCCCCCTCTTTTCCCTGCATGCTCTCTCTAGGATATGCTGATCCCACCCCAACCTTTCCTCCAGGTGTGCTGGCATTTCTGAGCCCCCTCTCCCCTGCATGCCCCCTTCCGGAATGCATCATTTTATCAGCCACCCATGTCCCCTGTGTGTCCCCTTCAGGACATGCCACTGTATCTGAGACCTCCTGAGCTTCCCCACCCCGCTGTGTTCCCCTCCTGGTCACCCCCATGCCCTGGGCACCCCTCCCAGCCCGTGCTGCCTGGCTGTCCCCTCCTGGGCACACCTGGATGTTCCCCAGCTGTGCACCCTGGGACAATCCCTGTACCCATCCTCCATGTTCCCTGGCCATCCCATCCAGGACACGAGTGTCCCCTTCTTGGGCCACCTCCTGAGCACCTTCACCAACTCTGTCCCCTCATGCTCCCACCCCTGCGTGTTCCCATCTCCCTGTCCCTCCTCATCCCCTTGTCCCCAGGCCGCTGTGTCTCTGTCCCTCGTCCTCCCCAGGTCCATGTCCCCCAGCCCTCCCAGGGTGGCCGTGACCCTGTCCCTGTCCCCTGTCCCGCAGGTCCTGCCTTGCAGGCCGGAGCGCTGCCGCGGAGGCTCCCGCGGGCCGCATGGCAGGAAGGGCGGGTGCTCTCCCAAATCACCCACCCCAGCAGGCTGGTGGGGCAGAGCTCGGGAGGAGAAGTCCCAAAGCATCAGCTGGACACCAGGGTCAGGCATGAGCCCGGAGAAGGAGGAGGAGGAGGAGGAGGAGGAGGACCCGTAAGTGAACGAGAGCCCCCAACCCGCTCCCTTTTCAGGGTCCCTGGCAGGAGGTGGCACCTCCAGGTCCCCAGGCAGCGCCGTCGCTGGCCCAGCCACACCCCAGCGTGTACCAGCACCCCGAACCGGAGCCCTGATCCCCCCAGGGACCATCGCGCTGCCGTGCTCCCCGTGGGGACACGGACTTGTGCCGCAAAATCCCATTAAATCTGGGAACGGGCGGCGCGCGGGTGTTGGGAGAGACGAAGCCAGGAACAGACTCGTGGGTCCGGCAAGGACGGGCTCAGGCCCCCAGATCCCAGCCGGTGCCGCTCCCCAGCGCAGCCCAGGCTCGGGCAGTGCCCCCCACCCATCCCCGCGTTTCGGGATTTGTTTCGGGGAGCAGCACACGCGCCCCATCCGGCCCGGGGGAGTTGCGGCGCTGGCAGCCGCGGAGGCCGGCGCCTATCGATCCCCGTGCGCGCCGGAGAAAGGCGAGAGGAGGAGCTGCTCTGGCCGCAGAGGTGATTTACACCGGGCTGGAGTGAAACCTCCGGGAAGCGCCGGCAGCCGCCGCGCTGGCGAGGGGCCAGGGCCGTGTTAACCCGGGGTGTCCCGGCGGGAGGAGCTCGGGGCTGGCTCCGGTGTCGGAGCCCTCTCCGGCAGTGCTGCCGGGATGCGAACGGGGCCCGGGACATCCCTTCCCTGTGATGACAGACAGCTCCTCGTCCCGAGCTGCGCCGGCTTCCCAGCAAGGGCACGGGGCACGCCGCGATGAGTTTGGCTTTTCTGCCGTTTCCCCGGTGCGCGCCGAGTTTGCCGGGCGTGAGGCCGCGCCGCAGCGCTCGGCTCCCGCTGCCGGCGGCAGGAATCGGGAATTAGGAATTGGGAATTAGGTCAGGAGCGGCGGCGCCGCAGGGCGGGAGGAGCGGTGGCTCCGCTGCCGCGGCCGGGCTGGGCCCAGAGCAGGGGGGACCCTCCGGAATCCCCAACACGGCAACCGGGACGCAGGTGCCACCCCAGGGCTCCAGGGGTGATGGGTTTAAACAAAAAAAAAACAAAAAAAAAAAAAAAAACAAAAAAAAAAAAAAAAAAAAAAAAAAAAAGGTTTTATTTATGCTGAATTTTTCGGTTAAAAAAAAAAAAAAGCATCTTCACAGGCTGCGTATTTGGGTTGGGGTTTTAATGATTATTTGAGTTATGAATTTTTTTGGGGGTTGACTGCTCTGCCCCCTGCAGGGGCTGCACCTGGCACAGGTGAGCTTCATGGTGCGTGCCTTCGGCTCAGCCTTCACCCTCGATCTCCGGCTGAACCAGTGAGTGACCCGGGGCTCCTGGCAGGGGAGCCGGCACCAACCAGGGAACCAGGGGGCTGCTGCTGCCCCCCGGGCGGAGGGGAGGAGCTGGGGGTGCCCGGGGATGGGGGAGCTGTGCTGAGCCATCCCAGCAGTGCGGGTGGAGCAGAGGGGACAGGGAGCCCAAACCGGGGGGTCCCGTTCTGGGGTGGTACCTTGTATGTGGGTGGTGGGTGGTCTCCCACACCGGGGTGGTGCCCTGCACGTGGATCGCTGCTGTCGTCTCCTTCTTCCTCCTCTTCCTCCTCTCCTTCCTCCCCACCCCACGGCCTCTTACCCCCCACCCTCTCCCGGCAGCCACCTCCTCGCCTCCCACTACGTGGAGCGGCACCTCGGCGCGGGCAGCAACGGCAGCCACAGCACGGTAAGATGTGTGCCAGGCCGTGCCAAACCGTGCCGTGCCAAACCACGCTGTGCTGTGCTGTGCCAAACTACACCATGCTGTGTAAAATGTGCTGTGCCAGTGCAGGGGTTGTGGTGGCCAGTTCATAAATCCCACAAAAGCCCAGGAATGGTCCCCAGCAGCTCATTATCCCCCCACCCACCCCTGAGTGCCCCTGGGTGCCCCTGGGTGCCCAGCCCTGCCTGGCAGGGTGCTGACAGGGTTCTGGGGGATGCTCCTCGAGCAGGGCATCCTGAGGGTGCCTGGCACCGAACCCCAGAGCCCTGAGCCCGGTGTGGGGCAGGGCGGCACCCCCGAGGCTCAGCGCCTTCCCCGCTCCGCAGGGCGCAGGGGAGCACTGCTACTACCAGGGCCGGATCCGGGGGCAGCCCCGCTCCTTCGCCGCCCTCTCCAGCTGCCAGGGCCTGCGGTGAGTATCCCCCGGGCCGGCAGGGGGGCCGGGGGCTGCACCCCTCTGCACCCCGACACGGCCGCCTCTGTTTGCAGCGGGGTCTTCTCGGACGGCCGAGCCACGTACCTGATCGAGCCCCAGGAGGGCGCCGAGCGCGGGCAGGTGAGCGCTGCCACCGCCCCAAGGTGGCTCTGCCTGTGGCCTGGGGACAGCCATGGGGACACGGGGACATGGCAGTCCTCCTGTCGCACGCATGGCCGTGACACGCCTCTCCCCGCGGCAGGGTCTTCGACCGCACATCGTGCAGCGCATCCCCAGCTGCCCCCGACTGGGTGAGCGTCCTCACAAAGCTGTCCCCCCTGGCGGCCACCTCGGTGGCCCTGTGTCCTGCTGTGCCACCAGCTCTGTCCCTTCCCTTCAGGCTGCCTCTTCCCTGCGCTGAGCCAGCGTGTCCCGGCTGGGATTCCAAAGCTGCGGCGGCGGCGGCAGGTCAGTGGGGACAGCGGGGTGCACAGGGGACAGAGGACACGGGCAGGGGACCGTGGTTGATCTGTGCTCGGTGGCTGAGGGTACAGCCAGACGCCTCCACCACGTCCAAGAAAAGGACCAGCTAGCGTGGCAGAGCTCGGAAATGCAAAAGGCTTAAGTCCTTTAACTCAGAGTTCAAACCCTCTCCCTAGCTTAACTCAAATCATCTCCCATGACTAACTACCCTCTCTTAACCAACCTCATCACAGCCCTCTCCTGTGCCCTCCCAATGTTAATTGCAGTAGCCTTCCTCACGCTCCTCCGTGGGTGTTTGCAGAGTGCTGTTCCTGCCGGGAACACTGATGGGGCCGCATCCCAACCTCCCCGTGGCTCTGTCCGCTCCCTGCATCCCAAACATCCCCGGAGGGCTCGGGAGCTCCATCCCAGCTCAGCCGCGGGTTCCCCCTGCAGGTCCGCCGAGCCCAGCACACGGTGCACAGCGAGACCAAGTACATCGAGCTGGCCGTGGTGAACGACCATGAGCTGGTGAGCGGGGGCGTTCCGGGGCTGGCGGGGGCGGTGAGGGGTCGGCCTGGCCCCCGTCCCAACCCCACCTGGCCCTGCTGTGCCCCCAGTTCTTGCAGCTCCGCAGGTCCGTAGTTCTCACCAGCAACTTCGCCAAGTCTGTGGTCAACCTGGCTGACATGGTGAGGGGGGACTCAGGGAGGAATTTGTCCCTGGGGGGGTTGTCCCTGGGAGGATAATCCCCGGCATCTGAAGGATTTGTCCCTTGGGGGCTTCATTACCCTTCATTCCCAAGGGATTTATCCCCAGTGGGCAATTCCTGGGTTTATCCCCACCCTGGTGGGTTTGTCCCTGCTGGGGTTATCCCTGAGGGGACTGTTCCCAGCAGCTGGTGGATCTATTCCCAGGGAGTTTGTCCTTAATTCCTGCTGGTTTATCCCGGGGTTTGGTCCTCAGCACCTGCTGCGTTGGTCCCTTGAGATTTTGACCACAGGGAATTTGTCCCGCTGTTGTTTTTCCTTTGGCACCTGCTGAGTTTGTCCCTGGAGAATTGTCCCTGGTGACGGATGTGCGTGCCCAGCTCCTGGAGTTGTCCACACGGGTTTGTCCCCAGGAGTGCTGGGTTTGTCCCTGGGAGGGGTGGCGTCCCCCGCACCGTCCCTTTGTCCCCGCAGATCTACAAGGAGCAGCTCAACACCCGCATCGTGCTGGTGGCCATGGAAACGTGGGCGGCCGAGGACCGGATCCGGGTGGGACAAGACTCCCTGGAGATCCTGAACGAGTTTGTGAAGTACCGGCGGGAGGGGCTGGCAGAGCACAGCGACGCCGTCCACCTCTTCTCGTGAGCGCTGCGCCCACGCGTCCCCCCCGGGGCCGGGGACAGCGTCCCCCGTCCCCACCATCCTCTTCCTCGCAGGGGTCGGACGTTTCTGAGCAGCCGCAGCGGCACCGCCTTTGTCGGGGGCATCTGCTCCGCTGCCCGCGCCTGCGGCGTCAACGAGGTGGGTGCGGTGGGACCCCCCCGAGGGGCGCTGGGGACAGGGACGGGGGTGCCCGAGGTGACACCGCGTCCCTCCCGAGCAGTACGGCAACGTGGCTTCCATGGCGGTGACACTGGCACAGACCCTGGGGCAGAACGTGGGCATGATGTGGAACAAGCACCGCACGGCCGCAGGTACCGCGGGGACAGTGGCGACAATGGGGACACGCCGCGGTGCCACCGGGCTGGCAGCGGGACATTGTGCAGCCTCAGCCCTCTCCTCTCCTCGCAGGGGACTGTCGCTGTCCGGACCCGTGGCTGGGCTGTATCATGGAGGACACAGGGTGGGTGCCCGGTCGGGGTGGCGCTGCCACATCCCTGCCACATCCGTGCCACATCTGTCGCATCCCTGCCACATCCTCTGCCACATCCCTGCCACATCTCTGCCACATCTCTGCCACATCCCAGCCACATCCGTGCCACATCCGTGCCACATCCTCTGCCACATCTGCCACATCCGTGCCACATCCGTGCCACATCCCTGCCACATCCGTGCCACATCCCTGCCACATCCCTGCCACATCCCTGCCACATCTCTGCCACATCCCAGCCACATCTCTGCCACATCCCAGCCACATCCGTGCCACATCCGTGCCACATCCTCTGCCACATCTGCCACATCCGTGCCACATCCGTGCCACATCCCTGCCACATCCGTGCCACATCCCTGCCACATCCCTGCCACATCCCTGCCACATCTCTGCCACATCCCAGCCACATCCGTGCCACATCCGTGCCACATCCTCGCCACATCCTTGTCACATCCCCTGCCACATCCCTGCCACACCTCGTGTCACCGCTGCCGAGCTCCTGCCCGGGTTGTTGTGTCCGGCAGTGCCCCCGGGCAGGGTGTGGCGGTGTGACAGTGACAGTGACAGTGACAATGAAGTGACAATGACCCCACCCCTCAGGTATTACCTCCCGCGGAAGTTCTCCCGCTGCAGCATCGATGAGTACAACCAGTTCCTGCAGGACGGCGGCGGCAGCTGCCTCTTCAACAAACCCCTGAAGGTAAAGCGGCCCTCCCGGCCCCTCTGGGGGTCACAGCGGGGACCGATGCTCTGGGGGCGCCTCCCGGGGTCCCTCGAGGTGTCCCCAGCCCCGGCTGAACTGGCGGAGCGGGGGAGCCTCGTGCCTGGCAGCAGTTTGGGGGTGCTGCCATTCCCGGGGATGTGATGCCCTTTTGGGGGGCTCACGGCAGGGGATGGCTCGGGGTCCCCAGCAGCTCCCGTGTGTGTGTGTGTGTGTCCTGTCCTGTCCCCCCTCGGTGCCGGCAGCTCCTGGATCCCCCGGAGTGCGGCAATGGCTTCGTGGAGGCGGGCGAGGAGTGCGACTGCGGCTCGCTGGCGGTGAGCAGGGCCAGGGGCTGCTCCCCCCGCCCGGGGGGGCTGCAGGGCTGCCCAGGGGCTGATTCCAGCCGCTGTCCCGGCAGGAGTGCGCGAGGAGCGGCGGAAACTGCTGCAAGAAATGCACCCTGACCCACGACGCCATGTGCAGCGATGGGCTCTGCTGCAAGGGCTGCAAGGTGAGGACATGGGGGCACCCGGGGGGCTCGGGGGGGGCAGGATCCGGATGTGGATCCGCTGGGGTCTGTCCCCTTCCTGCTGAGTGGGGTTTGTGCCCCGGGCAGTACGAGCCACGTGGAGTGTCCTGCCGGGAGGCTGTGAACGAGTGTGACATCCCTGAGACCTGCACCGGGGACTCCAGCCAGGTCAGTGGGGCCAGGGGACACTGTGGGACACGTTGTGAGGCCTTGTGGCATCACCCAACCTCTTCTCCATGTCCCCACAGTGTCCCCCCAACCTCCACAAGCTGGATGGGTACTTCTGTGAGAACGAGCAGGTGAGTTCAGCCCAGGGCTGGGCTGGGCACATCCCCACAGGCTCCTTGTGCATGTTAAAAGTGCATTTGGGACTGTCCAAGGCTTGGGGCAGCCTGGCCTGGTGGGAGCTGTCCCTGCCATGGCAGGGGATGGAACTGGATGGGCTTAAGGTCCCTTCCAACCCAAACCAGTTTGTGACTTTTTTGTCAGCAATTGCAGCCACAGCTGAGCCATGCACGCACGCCTGGGTGTGGGTTTGGGGGTTTTGGGGGTCCTGAGCCCCTGGGTGTGGGTTTGGGGGTCCTGCTGTCCCCTGGCTGTGCACACACGTGGCTTTTGATCCCTACACCACATGAGCTGGGGCAGTGCTCCTGGGACCAGGCATGGGGGGATGTGTGTGGGGGCTCATTGTCCCTGCAGGGCACGTGGGTGAGCCCCTCTGCAGCCTCGACACCTCTCCCCAGTCCCCTGACCCCTGTCCAGCCCCTGATCCTCCTCCAGGACCCCTGACTGCTGTCCTGTCCCCTGAGCCCCTTCCAGGATCCCTGACTGCTCTCCAACCCCTGAGCCCTCTCCAGCCCCTGAACTTCCCCCAGCCCTGACCCCTCTCTAGCCCCTGAACCTCCTCCAGACCCCCGATCCCTCTCCAGCCCCTGAGTCCCCTCCAGGACCCCTGTCCCCTGTCCAGCCCCTAAACCTCCCACAGCCCTGACTGCTCTTCTGTCCCCCGAATCTCCCCCACCCTGACCCTGTCCCCTCCCCGCAGGGCCGATGCTACGGCGGGCGCTGCAAGACCCGGGACCGTCAGTGCAACGCGCTCTGGGGCCGCAGTGAGTGCGGGCGGGGCCGGGAGGGGACGCGGGGGTGACGAGCGGGTGACACTCGCTCCTCTCTGCCAGGCTCGGCCGAGCGCTTCTGCTACGAGAAGCTGAACGTGGAGGGGACGGAGCGGGGGAACTGCGGCCGCGAGGGGCTGGGCTGGCTGCAGTGCAACAAGCAGTGAGTGTCCCCTGTCCCCTCACACCGCCCCTCCCGCTGCCACCTGCCCGCCCTGGTTATTGGAATACAATCCCAATATTGCTGGATGGAACGTGCCTGGGCTTGGCTGGCCCTTGCTGCTTGGCCAAGGGCAGCAGCTGTGGTGGTTTCACCTCAGAGACACCTTTGGCTGGCTGGATGCTGCAGCCGGCACTTGGGACAAGTCCAGGCCTGCAGGAGCTCAGGTTTACCTCTGGAGGAAAGGCTTTAGGCCATGGGGAAGGAAAAGGGAGATGGTTCTGCTGGAGGGTTTTGATCCAGAGCTTTATTCCTGGCACACAGGCCTCTGAATCCAGCAACAGCTCCAACAGAACGGCCAAACCGTGTGGTTGCTGTGTCTTTTAACCCAGGGAGAGGGGGAGGGAAGGGGTAGGGATCCCACCAACCAGGTAAAGGAGGGGAAGTCTCAGGGGACAAATGACACCTGGACGGCCCAATGTCCCCAGGGCTGAGAGGCATCTTTTGAACTCTGCCAATCACACGATGCCCTTGCTGCCATACTGAGACTGATGGACAGCTCTCAGCAGGAGGCAATGGGAGGGGAAGGGAGAGGGTATTGGCACACCTGGGAGAAGAGCTGGGATAGCTGAAACAGGCAATTACATCACACTGCAACACCTGGTGACACCACGCTGTCCCCCTTGAAGGGACGTCCTCTGCGGCTTCCTCCTGTGCGCCAACATCTCGGGCTCGCCGCGGCTGGGGGAGCTCAGCGGGGAGATCGCCACCACCACCTTCTACCACCAGAACCGCTACGTGGACTGCAGGTACCGGCAGCGCTGGCACCGGCACCGGCCGCGGCTCCTCGGGGCGCCGGTGTCACCCGGTGTCACCCGGTGTCACCCGGGGGCTGTCCTGCCACAGGGGCGGCCACGTGCAGCTGGTGGATGGCTCGGACCTGAGCTACGTGGAGGACGGGACGCCCTGCGGGCCCGGAATGCTCTGTCTCGACCGCAAATGCCTTCCAGCCACCGCCTTTAACTTCAGCTCCTGCCCCGGCAGCTGGGACGGGAAGATCTGCTTCGATCACGGGGTGAGGGGCGCGCTGGGGACAGGGGACACCCTGGGGGTGGCACAGTCCGTCCTTACGAATGGGATTCGTGATGGTTCGTGGAGCGATGTCAGGGTGCAAAAAACCGACACGGCACAAGGGGGTTTGCAGTGATAATCAAAACAAATGCACCTTGATTGAATGACCAGAGCAAAATGCGATAGAGGGATTAAGGGAGAGAAAAAGATAGAGAAGAAGAGAGAAAAAAGGGGGGGGGGGATATAGCTACCAAACATAGCAATATCCCCACACTCATGTGGGGATAGTTTTTCTGAGTCAGGGTTTATTTGGGCGAGTGAAAAGTTTAGTGCAGTCAGGAGGATACTTAGGGTTAGTATGAATAAGGTTATGTTTATTATTCTTCTCTGGATTTAAACCAGATTCTAAGGATTGGAAGTCAATTGTAATTAATATACTAGAAGAGTAAGATCCTCATCAGTAGATAGAAATGTAGAGGAACAGACCTTTGGTCCAGTCCAGTCAAGGATCCACCTGTTATGTCAGGGAGATCTCAAAATCTCTCACTAACTCAGAGGTTTTTATTATGATAACTCTATTGCAAATTGCTGTGGGTGGAGGGGGGAAACAGATACAATAAGGAATAGATGTAACAGGTAGTCCATGCTCTCAGCAGTAAACCAGAGCCATTGTGTTCTTGGTCCAGCGGTCACAACCTGCAGGCAAACATCTCGCTCTGGTCAGCTTGCCTCCCCCACACACCTGCCCCGGGCTGGGGGTTTCAGTCCCAGTCCTTGGAAGGAGCAGAGGGGCCTTTTCACATGGGGGTTTCATGTCTCAGTCCTTGATGGAGAGGCTCCTCACATCTCAGTCTGTCTGTCACGGTGGTTGTAAAACAGGCGAGGGTCTTCTGTGGGGGGACCACCCAGAACTCAGGAGAATCCAGCCAGGCCGAGAGGTGGGACAGCTCCCAAGGCTGTTGTTGAAAAAAGGGCACAGTGCCCCCTTCTTTGGGCTCATACAGCAAACAACACCTGTGAAAACAATAACTTAGCAATGCTCTCAGGTCTCTGGGCCTTGCTGGCATGTGACTTTGTCCTTCAGAGCCAGAGATTTTAGACAGGGGGTTTTCTCTTCAGTGATCCCCAAATGAGGCAGATGAGGGAACATTCGGACAGACTCTGACAGGGGGTGGCACTGTCCTGTCACAGGTTTGCAGCAACGAGGGGAAGTGCATCTGCCGGGCGGAGTGGACGGGCAAGGACTGCAGCGTCTACGACCCCATCCCGGAGCCGAAGCCCACGGGGGAGACGGAGCGATACAAGGGTCCGTGTGCCCGCGGGGACAAGGCTCCCTGCTGTCCCCAGGCCACACAGGCTGTCCCGCTTTGTCCCCAGCCAGAGTGTCCCCCACCCGCCCTGGTGCCGCAGCTCAGCCGGGCAGGGCTGCGTTTGTCCCCTCTCCCAGGTGCCCACAGCTCTGGGCCATGCCTGGGGCCGTGTCCCCGTGTCCCCGCATCCTGTCCCCACTGAGGTGGGTCCCTGTGCTGGGTTTGCCTCCCTCCTGGGTCCCCACAGCGCTGGGGCTGTGTCCTGGTGTCCCCATGTCCCCTCCCCACTGACGTGTTCCCTGTGGCTGGGTTTGTCCCTTTCCCGACTCCCCAGGGCTATGTCCCCATGTCCCCATGTCCCCATGTCCCCTTGCCACTGACGTGTGACCCTGTCCCCTCCTCCCTGTCCCGTCTGTCACAGGTCCCAGTGGCACCAATATCATTATCGGCTCCATCGCGGGGGCCGTGCTGGTGGCTGCCATCGTCCTAGGGGGGACAGGCTGGGGATTTAAGTAAGCAGCCACCGCATGGCTCGTCCCCTCTGCTGCTGCTGTCACCGGCCACGTCCCCTCCGCACAGCGTCACCGCCGGGACACTGCCAGTCCCCCCGCGGTGTGGCCTCGGCTCCCCTGGCCCTGCCTGGTCCCCTGGCCCTGCCTGGTCCCTTGTCCCATCCCCTGCCTGCCCCCAGCCCTGCCTGCCCTGCCTGCATGTGCCATCGGGGTGTCACTGTCACCCCGAGCCCGTGGCTGTGTCCCCAAGCATGGGGTGCTGGGTCGGGGCCCCCCCTGGGACACTGCTGCTGCCTGTGGGGGGACCGGGGACACCGGGGTGGGGACACAGCGGGGACACGGGGGTGGTGGCACTAACGCTGCTCTCCTCTCCCCCTGCCACCCCCCCAAGGAACATCCGCCGAGGAAGGTACGACCCGGCGCAGCAGGGAGTGTAACCGTGTCCCCCCCATCGTCCCGTCACCGTCCCTGTCACCGTCACCGTCACCGTCCGGCAGCCCGACGGCGTGGGAGCCTGTCTGTCCGTGTGCTGTGTGTCCGGCCGTGCTGTCTCCATCTCTGTGCCCCCTCGGCTGAAGGGGAGCAGCCCCCAGGGGAGGGGGCCTGACAGCTTCCCCCCCCCCCCCCCCCCCCCGGTGCTGGCTCATTTCAGCTCAGTGTCCCCCCGTGTGTCCCTCCCGTGTCACAGCCCCCCACTAAACGCTCCCCACTTCTGTGTTTCAGGTCCGGGGGGGCCTGAGCGGGGCCGCTCTGCCCCACCCCCCCAGCGCCTCATTAACACCAATTAAACGGGGCGGCGCTGCCGAGGCTCCGGCCGAGGAGGAGAGCGCGGGGGGGGCACCCGGGAGCGCCCCCCGGCCCCCCCAGCACGGCCACGAATGTACGGGGACCCCCCGGCCCCCCCGGCAGGCGGCACGGGAGCCATGAATGTACCCGCGGGGCCAGGGGACCCCCGGCCACATCCCCACATCCCCCTGCCCTCCAGCAGCATCTTCCAGCTGGGCCCTGGCACCCCAAAAGGCAGGGCAGTGTCCCCAGGACAAGGCCAGTGTCCCCAGGATGGGGCCAGTGCCCCAGCACCTGGCCAGTGTCCCCAGGACAATGCCAGTGTCCCCAGGATGAGGCCAGCATCCCCAGAATGGGGCCAGTGCCCCCAGGACAATGCCAGTGTCCCCAGGACAATGCCAGTGTCCCCAGGATGAGGCCAGCATCCCCAGAATGGGGCCAGTGTCCCCAGGACAATGCCAGTGTCCCCAGGACGAGGCCAGTGTCCCCAGGATGAGGCCAGCATCCCCAGAATGGGGCCAGTGCCCCCAGGACAATGCCAGTGTCCCCAGGACAATGCCAGTGTCCCCAGGATGGGGCCAGCATCCCCAGAATGGGGCCAGTGCCCCCAGGACAATGCCAGTGCCCCCAGGACAATGCCAGTGTCCCCAGGATGGGGCCAGTGCTCCCAGGACCTGGCCAGTGCCCCCAGGACAATGCCAGTGTCCCCAGGACAATGCCAGTGTCCCCAGGATGAGGCCAGCATCCCCAGAATGGGGCCAGTGTCCCCAGTACCAGACCAGTGCCCATCCCCAGTTCAGGGCCTGGAGTTGTGCCCCCCCTGCCCAGTGCCCAGGCTGGGTCCCACAGGGTCCTGCACCCCAAATGTGCCTCCCCACCCCCCAAAGCAGTTCAGTACCCCCACGTGGGGTTTGCCCCCTCAGATTGTCCCCCCATCCCCCAAGCCATGGGACTCTGAAGTCCCCAGTGGTGGGACAGGCACCCAGGGGTGTCCCCCAAGGCTTCCCCCACTTCCCCAGCTCAGGCAGGTGAAACCCAAACTGGTGGCACTGGGGTTGGGGAGGACAGAAGGGTACAGGTGAGCCCTGGCCTGGGGACACGGGGCAGCTTGCTGGGTGGCACTTGTCACCCCAGCCCCAGGACAGGCTGGTGGCACCCCAGGCTGGCTGTCCCTCACCCCCTTGGCAGGTCAGGGGGAGGCATCACACCCCCCATGGCACGTGGCACTTGTCACCCTGCATGGGGTGGCTCTGCAGGGCCACCCAAAGCACAGCACCACGGAGCACTGGGGGCCACACTGGTCCCTGTAACCACTGGTGACACTCAGCATGGAGGGGACATCCCCGGTGACACTTGGTGACACAACCCAGTGTGTGTGGGGACGCTCCTGGGGACACCCAGCACGGGGACAATGGGGGACGATACCCACTGTCCACAGCAGTGTGGGGTGTCCCCTCTGTGTCCCCTCCCTGCCCACCACCAGGTCCCTTTGCCATGGAGAGTGACCAAAGGTGTCCCCAAGCCCAACCATGGCCGTGTGGTGGCACCCAGGCTGGTGTGACACCCACTGGACACCCACGGGTGCTGTGGCTGTGGTGGCACCCCAGGGGACAGGGTGGGAGGTGACAGCCGGACAGGGGGGGGCTGGACATCCCCAGGCTGGGATCTTGTCTGGGCTGGGCCACCTGGGGGCCTGGGACCACGGTGGGCATCAGGGTCTGGGATCAACCCCCATCTCTATCACTGTCACCAGAGTGTCCCCACAGCTGCCACAGCCACAGCGCCGGGGCGCTCCCTGCGGCGAGGGGACACCCCCGGTTCAGAGCAAGAAGCCACCGTTGTCACTGGGTTTGGGGACATAAATATATATATATATATATAAATATAAATACTGGGATTTTTCTTAATGATTTTAACGCTCTCAGGGTGGCGGGGGAAGGGCGGGGGGGGCACCCGGTGCTTCCAGAGCCAAGAGAGCGAAGCCCCCCCGGCCCCCGCTGCTGCCACGGGCCCGGCCCGGCCCCGGCGCCGCCGCCACCCCCGCACCGCCCGCTCCGTCCCCGGCCCTGAGCCCCGCTTTGCACGCGCTGGGAGCCGCCACCGGAGCCGCCGGAGCCGCTCGGCCCTGGCTCCGGCCTCGGCCAACTCCTGCAATGTCGCAGAATTTATTTACAATAAAGATTTGGAAAAGGATGGGGCTGTGCTGCTCACCCGAGTGGGGAGGGGGGGACGCGGCCAGGGGGGCGGGAGGGTGCCCGGATTTCATCCGTGAGGATGCTGCGGCCCTTGGGTCCCTCCAGCTCATCCCAGTGATGTCCCCAATGTCCCACATTCCAGCCTGGCCTGTCCCCCACCATTGCCACGCTGAGTCAGGAGCATGGAGCGTGTTAACTCGACTTAGCCATAGCAAATGTAGTGTTGGTAAATCCTGTGCCAGCCCCCGCGGTCATACAGGAACCCAAATTAACTTTATAGCGGCCTAAAGAGTGGTCACAGGTTATCCAAGTATCCTCCCGGCATGGAGAAGATGGCACATGGTGAGTGTCACCCAGCTCCCTCCTTCCCGCCTGGCTGGGGACCCTGTCCCACCGTGGGGACACGTGGCTGCTCCTCGTCCCAGCACAGGGATGCTCAGAACCTGTGCAAGGACACGGATCCATCTGTCCCAGCACAGGGACACTGCCACCCCTGTCCCAGCACGGGGACACGGGTCCATCTGTCCCAGCACAGGGATGCTCAGAACCTGTGCAAAGACACAGCTCCATCAGTCCAACCATGGGGACACCGCTGCACCTGTCCCAGCACGGGGACACTGCCACCCCAGTCCCAGCCCAGAGACATTTCTCCAGCCCTGTCCCACCATGGGGACTCTGCAACTCCTGTCCCAGCATGGGGACACTGTTCCATCTGTCCCAGCATGGGGACACTGCTCCATCCCTGTCCCACCATGGGGACACAGCTCCATCCCTGTCCCACCATGGGGACACTTCTGCATCCCTGTCCCACTATGGGGACACTGCTCCATCCCTGTCCCAGCTCGGGGACACGGCTCCATCCCAGGAACAGCACCGTCAGCTGAGCGAGCACCCTGCAGGTCCTGGCAGGAGGGGATTTGGGACAGGTCCCGGCAGGAGGGGATTTGGGACAGGTCCCCAGCCCCCAGAGGGACCCGCGGGGACGGAGCACGGCAGCAGCCCGGGGCAGCGCGGTCACCGGCACGGCCAGGCTCGGGCACACCGGGCTCATCTCTGGGAACACAGGGCTGATCTCTCCCCTCACACCGGGCTGATCTCCGAGCACACCGGGCTGATCTCTCCCCTCACACCGGGCTGATCTCTCCCCTCACACCGGGCTGATCTCTGAGCACACCGGGCTGATCTCTCCCCTCACACCGGGCTGATCTCTCCCCTCACACCGGGCTGATCTCCGAGCACACCGGGCTGATCTCTCCCCTCACACCGGGCTGATCTCTCCCCTCACACCGGGCTGATCTCTCCCGTCACACCGGGCTGATCTCTGAGCACACCGGGCTGATCTCTCCCGTCACACC
This sequence comes from Molothrus ater, assembly GCF_012460135.2. NCBI lineage: Eukaryota > Metazoa > Chordata > Aves > Passeriformes > Icteridae > Molothrus > Molothrus ater. Next base: position 1,754,994 of record NC_050504.2, on the reverse strand, counting down.
GGGCTGATCTCTCCCCGTCACTCCGCTCTCCTCGCACTCCGACCAGGAGAGGGCTCTCCCAGCACGGCCCAGGGACGCGCAGGAGCCGCTCCAGGTCCCCAGGACGCTGCAGGGACACGCGTGTCCCCGCGGTGCCATCCCCGCACATCCCTGCTCGGGGTCCTGCGCTGGTCAGAGGGCACCACACGAGCGTCTCTGCCCGCCGGGCACAAGGGGCAGCATTCAGGACAATTCCTGCTGTGCCACCTCCCCCGGAGCCCGCAGAGTGGGGCTGGCGGTGCCCCTCTCCCTGCGGGTCCCTCGGTGTCCCCGGTGGTGGCAGGAGAACGCACCGGGCCCAGCTCCTGGCGGGGATGAGCTGAGCTCCAGGGCTGCTGGGGGTTCCGAGCATCTCGAGGTGCTGGGGGTGCCCGAGCGCCTTGTGGTGCTTCTGGGCGTGCCCGAGCATCTCTGGGTGCTGCTCCCTCCGGAGGACACCCAGCCCCGGGCAGGGGCCTCTCTCTGGCTCCTGCCCACCTTATTAAAGCCATCACCCTGAGCCTCTTCCTCTGCCCCCGTGGCAGGACAGGGCAAGGTGTCACCCTCTGGTGACAGTGACCAGGGGGTGAGGGGGGTCCGCACCAGGACCTGCTGACCCCTGTGTCCCCCTGTGTCCCCCTGTGTCCCCCCTATTCCCCCCTGGGGGGGCTGCAGGGGCAGCTCTGCCCCCCAGGAGGGGTTTGGTGCAGTTTTGCTCCATCCACAGCAGAGCTGTGCCACAGCACTGAGTTATTTTGGGCTGGTGTCGAGATACCAGCGCGATGAGTGAGTCAGAAACGTTCCAGATGCACTGGCTGCTTCTGAATCTTGAGTTATTCAAAATCTTTGGGGTCAGGAGGGCAAAAAACAAGGAATTCAAGTGGGCCCAGCTGAGGCTGCTGCCCTGCAGGGTCACACAACACCCACAGCTCTTGATCAGGGCAGGGCTCCTCTGCCAGGGGCTGGGACACAAGGACACCACAACGTGTTGGATGTGCCTGGCAGAAGGGAGATGGTCCTTGGCAACTGCCCAGGGCCACAGAAGCTGCAGGAGGCAGCAGGTCTGGTGTCCAGAGACACCCAGCACCCCAGGCTGCCCTTTCTCTGCATCACAAACTTTCCTTTCCTGCTGCCCCCGTGGCTGCCCCAGGCACAGAGCATTCCTGCCTGTCCTCAAGCTCCTTCATCCTCCTCATTCACCGCTGCTGTCAGGGATTGTCCCCGTGCTCAGCTCTGATCTCGCTCCTCACCCTCTGCTCTCGCTGCACCTGCCAAAGGCCAAGCACAGCAGCCCATGGGGGAAGCCACAGTCTCCTGTTCCTGTGCTGAAACCAGGGAATTGTTCAGCTGGAAATTCCCTCTAAGATCATTGAGTTGAACCATTCCCCGCACTGCCAGGGCCACCACTCACCCCTGTCCCCAAGTGCCACATCCACATGGCTTTTAAACACAGCGACTCCAGCACTGCCCTGGGAAGGTGTGACAATGCCTGACACCTTTCCACAACGCAATTTTCCCAAGATCCAGCCTAAACTTCCCCTGGCACAACTTGAGGTAATTTCCCTTGTCCTGTCCCTGTTGCTGGGAGCAGAGCCTGACCCTCCCAGCTGTCCCTTCCTGTCAGGAGCTGTGCAGAGCCACAAGGGCCCCCCTGAGCCTCCTTTTCTCCTCAGCTTTTCCTCATCAGACTCCTGCTCAAGACCCTGAACTTGAGAATCAAAAATCCAAGCACATCCCTCATTATTAGTAAACCCAAAGCAAGAAGGAGCCAACGCCTCCCCCACGCTGTGTCTGTGCCATTGCATAATGGGAAACCCTCAAACCTAAAATATCCCAGCTCCTCTGGTGCTTGGAGCTCATGATTGACCATCTGGCAGGAGGCAGGAGCTGCTTTGGGGTGAGCTCGAGGACAAAAGGCCCCAAGGAGTCCCCAGGAAGGTGTGGGGGGCCAGGCTGGGGGTGCTGAGGGGGCTCAGATGAGCAGAGGGAGGCTCAGGTTGCTCCCCCATCTCGGAGCTGGGAGATTTGGGGCACCCCAGGAGCATCAGATGGTTGGGAAGCACCTCTGCAGTGCGATGGGGAAATGTGAGCCATGGGGGACATCCACGGATCCTTGGGATTACCTGTCAGGTGAGGGAAAGAGCACCCCAAAAAGATTCCACAGCCATGCAAATAAAAGGAAATTCTGAGCACAGAGAAGGACAAAGGGGTTGATTGCAGCTGAGAAACCCTCCCAGGGCTGGCACCTGCCTGGCACAGAGCTGCCACAGCACTCACACCTGGAGTAATGAGAGCTTCCTGCTCCAGGAGGGATCCTGGAACACAGCAGGGCTTCACCCAGCTGTGCCAGCTGTGCTCCAGGTGAAAAACAGGAGAGGAGAGGTCAGGACAGGACAGGACAGGACACTCTGATCTCTCCCAGAGTCCCAGCACAGTGTGCCCTGTGATGGAGCATCTTCACTGAGCCTCTCTCAGTCGAGGCCTTTCTCTGACACATGGCAGATTCAGGGAAATGGATGGGTTTGTCACCATGGAGAAGCTCAGCAGGAGGAGTTTGCACACCTCAGGTGGAAGCAGATCCCAGCTCTGCCTCGCCCACGATGGGAATTTTGCTTTTTAGGTTCCAGATGGAAACAAGACACAAAGCCAGGCATGGGGAAGAGGCCATTTGGGGAAAGAGCTGGCACTGCACAGGGCACTGCAGAACAAACAGCCACGGGGGCAAGGACAGAGCCAGCCCCCACTGCCAAGGCTCTGCACATCCCCAGGGGCGGGGGCTCCACCTCTGGGTGCACCAGGAGGAGCCAGGCAGGCTGGACTGGAATGAGGAAGGGTCACAGGAGCTTTAGGAAGGGCAAACCCAGCAGGTCCTGGTGGCTGCAGGGACCTCCCAGGCTCTCCCTGCTGAGCCATTTGGGCTGACCAGAGAATCACAGGAGATTAAAATCAAACCCATCTCACTCCAGCCCCCTGCCAGGGGCAGGAGCACCTTCCAGGCTGCTCGGAGCTCCATCCACTTGCAGGGATGGGGCAGCCACAGCTTCTCTGGACAAGCTGTGCTATGCCTCAGTAATAAAAATATAGTAGTAGTAGTAGTAGTAGTAGTAGTAGTAGTAGTAGTAGTAGTAATAATAATAATAATAATAATAATAATAATAATAATAATAATAATAATAAATGTAATTATAATATATAATTATATATATTATAATTATATATGATATATAATTATATATATAATTATATATAATATATATTATATATAATATAATATATTATATTATATTATATTATATATATGATATTATATATTATATAATGTATATAATAATATATATAATTATAATATATATTATATATAATTTATATAAAAATTATATATATATAATATATAATTTTTATTATATAGATAATATACATGATATATAATAAAATTATAATTTTATTTTAATTATTATAATGAATATAATTATTATATTTCTTATAATAGTATAATTATATTACAATTATAATATATAATAATATATGAGATCTATTATTATATATAATATCTACAAATATATATATAAAAATATAATAAAATATTATAATAATAAATAATATAGTAATAAAATTCTTCTTTCTTAAATTTAATCCGAATCCATCCTTCTCCAATATAAGGAGGAGGATCGATTTAGATTAAATTTAAGAAAGAAGATTTTTATATTCCTTGTCCCCCCTCATCCTGTCACAACAGGCACCACTGAAGAGTTGGTCCCCATCCTCTTATCCCCTTAAATGCTGAAAATCCCAGAGTTCCCCAGTGCTCAAGGAATGTGCAGGGGGATTGTTCAGCTTTTAGGTAAAGATCCCTGAGCTGAAACCTTTGCTGACCCCTGACTCGATTTCTATCAGCAGAGGGGATCCCACAACAGCAGAGAATAAGGACATCAGCAGAAATTTGGGTTTCCCACAAAACAGACCCAGGTCCAGCACCAAATCCCTTGGAAGGATTTTTAGAGGCTTGAGGAGCTCAGGGGAGGGACCAGGCAGGAGCACTGGGAATGGAGCATCCCCCTCCCAGAGCACTGAACGTGGGGGGAAAGGGAAAAGGAAAGTGTAGGATTGAAGGGGGTGCATGGTGGGGATGGACAGAGACCAGAGATCTCTGCAGCCAGGGCTGGAACTTGGGGTTTATTGCAAAGGGCCTGGGTGCAGGGCCCTGCTGGGAGCTGCCAGGCACAGCTCAGAGCAGGGCTGAGAGAAGAGAGGGGGAGAGAGGATGAGAGGATGAGAGGGTGAGAGAGCAAAAGGGCAACAGAGCAAAAGGCAAGAGCTGAGAGACAAGAGGTAAGAGCATAGAAAAGTAAGTGCTAAGTTCTTGTTACAACACCATAAATCTTCTTCTGTGTTGAATATTCTGATTCTCACTAACCAATCTAATACAAGATACAAATCCTACAGCATTTCCATACAGCCTATAAGAATCATTACATTACCACACTGGGTTACATTTTAAACCCTAAAAACTCCTCTTTGGGCCCCTTCTGCCAAGCTGGCAGGGTCTGCTCTGCCCCTTGGGCCTGTCTGCAAGCAGAGAGTGTTGTTCCATCAAAAGGGGATCACCTTCAGTGGCCACACCATTGTTTTCCAGCTGTTCAGTAACTGAGGGATCTCAAAGCTTGTTTTCATTTCAATCTCACTGATAGTTTCTATATTCTCAAAATCTTTTGCCAGACAATCATATTTATAAGGCTTTCCTGTTTCATATTCCCCAACAGGAAAGAGGAGCAGAGCCCCGGGGCCAGCTCAGGGACTGAGCAGGAGGAGGAGCAGCCCCAGGGCACCGGGGATCCCACGGGACAATGGGGAGGGAGCTCGGGGGTCAAAGCTCAGTCACACCAGCGCTGTTCCAGCCCAGACGATCGGGGAAGGGAAGGATTTTCACCAGGCAATGGCCCGGAAACAGCACTGAAGGCTTTGGTGTCCTTTAACTTCGCCAGCTCCGGAGGGAGGGCGCAGAATTCCCGGGGAAAACGGGGGAAACCCAATTCCCTGGCTAGAGCGAGCAGCAGCATCTCCCAAACGCCCTTTAAGGAGCGCTGTCCTGCTGCCAGGCGTCCCTTGGAGCTCTTTTCCAGCTCTTTTCCAGCTCACAGCCCGTGGCATCCCAGCTCGCTTTAACCCCTGCGCTGCCAGGTGTTGGGAAGGATGAAAGTTTGACAAGAAAGTCTCACAGATACGGATGCTTAGCAGAAAGATTTTGGAATATAGAATATGAAGAAGGAATAGAAATGAAAGCAAGTTTTGATAGAGAAGAAAAGAATTGCTGAGCCAGTCTCACTGGATAACCAAGGAGGCAAAGAATCTGTAAGTTATAAGGGGTTTTTATGGCTTAGAGCAAAGGATAAACCCACCCCAAACAAGAAGATGTTTTTACCAAGCAGAAAGAGAGCACAGGCAAAGCTGCAAGTAGAAAAAAGGTCTCAGAATTTCCCACTGCAGGAAAACTGAAAAACAACTTCTGGCTTAAACTGTGATGTACTGACTTTGAGTGATTGGAGAACAGTAACAGGAATATGGTAATTACAGTAGTTATGATGGGCTATAGATAATAGTTAAGGTATAGATTGGTTCTACTGTATGGATATGCTCAGCAAAGAAAAGTAAATAATGCATTGTGACCAAAAGGAAAGTATAGAATGCAATGTAACCTAAACTAAGGGTCTCTGGAGCTGACAGCTGTGGGCACAGCTCTGTCACCCACAACCCTGGGCTGCTGTAACCTCTTGGATGGAATAAACTGCATTTTGTATACAATAAACTGCATTTTGGTTGGAATAAACTGCATTTTGTACACAATAAACTGCATTTTGGATACAATAAGTTGCATTTTGGATGTAATAAACTGCATTTTGAATACAATAAACTGCATTTTGAAGAGCCACCTGGAGTCCCACATCTCTCATTTAGGCTCTTACAGCCAGGCATCCCTTGGAGCTCTTTCCCAGCTCCCAGCCCATGCTATCCCAGCTCGATTTAACCCAAAGGGAGGGTTTGTTTTCCCCATTTCCTGGCTTTTCTTCCTGGTCTTTGGCGATTTAGAATGAGCAGTTTGTTCAATCAGGTCTCCTGAGGTCCTGGCTCTCCTCTCTGGGATGTTGGTGGTGCCTCAGCCTCCAGGTCAGAGAATTTTATGTAACTCTCTCCTCACCCTGCTCTGACTCTCCTTTCTTCACAGGGATCCTCCCCTTCCTCCCCTGGATAGCCAAAACCCCAAAATGGCTAAATTTGGGCACTGCAGAGCATCCTAATGCACTGTTTTGTTAAAAACCCAGCAGGCTCCTTATGCTGCTCCATCCAGCAAGGGGAGGCAAGAGGGGAAAAGAAAGCAGATTTCAGAGGCAACAATGAAACCAGGATTTCATTTCACAGAATCACAGAATCACTGAGGCTAGAAAAGACCTCTGAGAGCATCAGCCTTGGACCCAGAGCCACACAGGGTGTGCCCCTGAGTGACATTAATCCCACCCTGCTGAGCCATGGGCTGTCCCCCTCCTCTGTGCACAGGGCACAAGCCCCAGGGACAGTGTGGCCTCTTGGAGACACTGCCAAAGGGAACTTTGGGGCAATCCCAGGTTCTGGGTGAGCCAGGGGATATCTCTCACCACAAATCTCCATCCTTTAGGGTGAGGTGGTTGATTTATTCCCGTTCCCAGCCTGCCCAGCAGCATCCATGAGCCCCTGGCAGCACCAGGTGGGATTCACTGCTCAGCATCCCCACATGGGCTCATCCTCTGCTCCCCTCTCTGCACTTTTCTCCCTGCCTTTCACCCAATAAAGTCACTTTTTCTGAGATACAGAGAATGCATCTGGGTTTGTTCTCAGCACTGCCCAGCCCCACTCCCAATTTCCTCACTCTCTTCTTACCTGTCTGCAGCAGCAGCTCTGGTCACCACCACTTTTCCTGGCACTGGGAGGGTCCCAAACTTCCCATTAACTCTCTTTGAAGGCAGCAGCACCTGCAGGAGAGCTGGAGATTATTATATTATGTATAATATATAGATAATATAAACCCATCAATATACATATAGCATGTATGTTATATATGTATATTATATTATATTATAGATCAATGTAATATTATATAACCACCAATATACATATAATATGATGTATATTATATAGATATATAAAACCATCAAAATCAGACTGGTTTGTGTTGAAAAGGCCTTTTTAAAGCCCATCCAGTGCCACCCCAGCCATGGTAGGGACACCTTCCACTGTCCCAGGCTGCTCCAAGCCCTGCCCAGCCTGGCCTTGGGCACTGCCAGGGATCCAGGGGCAGCCCCAGCTGCTCTGGGCACCCTGTGCCACCCTCACAGGGAAGAATTCCATCCCAGTATCCCATCCATCCCTGCCTTCTGGCAGTGGGAAGCCATTCCCCCTTGCCTTGCCACTCACAAGGGCCCTGCTGTGTTCCCAAAGCTGTTTTCAGTACAGAACAGGCTTTTTAAAGAGTTTGTTGATCACACTTTTTCAGGTGATTTCAATTTAAATGTTATGAAAAGTCTGGCAAACATTCATAAATGGGAACATCAATTTTCTAGGATAAAAAACACTCGGGGGGGGGGGGGGAAATAAATAACTCCCCTCAGTCATTACACATCTTTAAATGAGAGCAAGACAAGAGCTGAGGAGCCACCCTGGTGCTCCTGAAGCAGAGCAGGGTTTGTTTGCTGGCTGAAGGAATCCCACTCCTCAGCAGGGCTGGGACCCTCAGTGCCATGGGAACCCCCAGAGGAACCTCCAGGCTGAGCACACCCAGACCAGTCTAACCAGACAGCCCCACTATTAGATTGAGTCAAAACAATTCACATGAAACCAATCAAACAACCTCCTGTTGGTAAAGAATGTCCAAACTACATTCCAGAGCAGCAAAGCACAGGAGAAGCAAATGAGATAATTATTGGTTTCATTTTTCTCTCAGGCTTCCCAGGAGAAACATCCTGGGCAAAGGGATTTGTCACTATCCTAACAACAGCTGGGGCTGCCCCTGGATCCCTGGCAGTGCCCAAGGCCAGGCTGGACAGGGCTTGGAGCAGCCTGGGACAGTGGAAGGTGTCCCTGCCATGGCAGGGGTGGCACTGGATCATCAAAAAGGATTTCCAACAGAAACCAGTCTGATTTCTATGGTTTTATAGAAACAGCTCCCAGGAGGGCTTCACCCCGACCTCACCCACCTCTGCTGGGGCTCCAGGGGAACCCAGGACATTGCTCTGGCTGCCCTGGAGGACTCAAGACCCTGGCAGGGGGCTCAGAGACCTTGGCACAGAGTCACAGACACCTGTGCCTTTGATTTTAACCCATGGAAACAATTCCCAACTTTGTGTGAGGAGTTACAAGCCACAAGGGTTTGAGTAGAATGAGAGAGAATTTATCACAGGGTGAAAATGTGGAATTTTGGGGATTTAGAATGGGGGTTCAAGAGGCAAGATGGAGGAATCTGGGCGTGTCCTGTTCACCTCCTCCTCCTCCTCCTCCTTCTTCTTCTTCTTCTTCTTCTTCTTCTTCTTCTTCTTCTTCTTCTTCTTCTTCTTCTTCTTCTTCTTCTTCTTCTTCTCTTTCTTCTTCCTCTTCTTCTTCCTCTTCTTCTTCTTGTCCTCCATCTTCTGCTGTGATGGTGGCACTTCTGGATTGGTTCAGAGTAGAGACAGACTGTCTAACATAGGTGATGGGTATTGGAAAATTATTGTAAATAAAGTACAGGTAGTTTTTAGTATAAAAAGTTAACACCACCTCAAGGGCAGGGACTGTGCCACAACCCCAACTGCTGGACAGATCTCAGCAGGTCAGAGAAAGAACGGAATAGATTAGAGAAAATAAACAACCTTGAAAAGCAGAACTGATGAATCTCGACTTCTTTGGTCGTAGGGCTGGGTAAAAAGAGACTTTAACACCTCAGGGGTCATCTCAACACAAAACCCAAGAGGGCTCCAGGAGAAAAGTGGGCTCCCTGTTCTGCTCCTGCTCCTGCTCAGCCATGCTTCACCCCACAGAGGGAACCCAGGCCTGGGGCAGCCACAGTCACAGCTCAGGCACAGCAGAAGGGCTCAGTGTCATCTTCCCAGGGTCCACGTGGAAGCAGCCACAGGCGTTCCACTGTCTCTGTCACATTTTCAAAAAAATCCATTCGCCAGGATTTCTTCTCCTGGGAAGATGAGGAGCCTCAGAGAAAAATGAAAACAATCATTATCTGATTGCTTCTCCTGTGTTTTGCTGCTCTGGAATGTGCTTTGGATATTGTTTACCAACAGGAGGTTGTTTGATTGGTTTCATTTGAATTGTTTTGACTCAATGACCAATCAAGCTGTGTCAGACTCTGGAGAGAGTCACAAGTTTTCATTATCATTCATTGTAGCCTTCTGCCTGTATCCTTTCTCTATTCTTTAGCATAGTTTTATAGTATATATATAAAATATATAATTATAGAATACTATATATTATATATATATAGTATATATAATATATAGTATTATATATTATATATAATATATATAATATTATATTATATATAATATATAGTATATATATATTATATATATATAGTATATATAATATATAGTATTCTATATATAGAATATATTCTACATATAGAATATATAGAATACTATATATATATTTTATATATTCTATATAAAATATAGAATATTTTATATATATTATATATATAGAATATATTTTATATAAAATATTCTCTATATTATATAGAATGTATAAATTATATATTATATAGTATTCTATAAATATAATATAATATAATATAATATAATATAATATAATATAATATAATATAATATAATATAATATAATATAATATAATATAATATAATATAATATATACAATAATAAATCAGCCTTCTAAGAACATGGAGTCAGATTCATCATTTCCTTCCAACAATGGGCACCCCAGAAAATGCCACAGCACCACTCCTTGGGTCCTCTGCCCCAGAGTCACCAGAACATCCTGTGCAATAAAAACAACAGGGAGGAGGACAGCAAATCCTGGCCTGCACAGAAATGGCTCCCAAGTCCCAAAAAGCACTGATCAGATGTCTTTAAATCCTCCTTCCAAGGCATTTTGCCCAGCTATCAACATGGAATTTACACAACAGCGATAATGTCACGTTGCAGAAAACAAAATGTCATTTCCCCAGCAATGATGAGCTGGTATTTGGAGCCTCCTCTGATACACAGAAAATGAATGACAATTTCCCTGGGAGCAGAAGCCCTCAGGCTCCTTCCCCTGCTGCTTTGGAGGGTGGATTACAGCGAGTTATGGATTAACAGAGCATCCTTTAACTCATGCAAACGGCTCTGCCCTTCAGGAACTGCTCCACGCTGTCCCATTCACAGGGATCAGGCTCTGAGCACATCTCAATGAACAGCTCCTTTGGATGGAGCCTCACAGCAGCAAATTGTGTTCCTGGGAGCAGGAATTCCTGAATTATTAACAAATCAAGCTACAGGAATGTAACACACTTCCACACAAGCGTAGCTGAACTACAGGCAGGAACATTTAACGTTAGCAATATTTAACACCCAACCTATGCCTCCAAAGGGAAAATCACTCTGCAGAGAGAATCTTGTACTGGCAATACCCTCATCCTCACTTCCCAGCAGAGGAAAAGCACGTGGAGCTGTCAGCAGGCACCACAAAGGCTCCTCTGGGACCATGTCTAGACGTGTGGTGCTGGGAGAGCTCCTCAGGCACCCCAGGCATCCTCCCAGGGCTGGCAGATGTGACAGGGACCCCTGGGAGCTGCTTTGCTCCCTCCTGGAGCTGCAGCTGGAGGCCACACAAACACCCAGGGGCACCTCCAGCAGCTCTGCACATCTGCCCACATCTGCAGTGCTGGGTGTGATCCCAGCTTTGACCTCTGCTTCTCCTCCTGACACAGGATCAAACACAACCACCACAGGATGGGCTCCTACCCAACCATTGTCCCCCAAATGTCTCACCAGGGCAGGGTGCTGGGGCTGTACCCACATTTCAGCTGTGGTTAAAATAATTTCAGTCCTGCTCACTGTGAATTTGCTGTTCCACAGAGGCTTCTGACCCTGAAACCAAGAGGCTTCTGTACCTAAAACCAAGAGGATTCTGTACCTAAATCCAAGAGGCTTCTGATCCTAACACCAAGAGGCTTCTGACCCTAAAACCAAGAGGCTTCTGTATGTAAATCTCACCAGGGCAAGGCTGAGCTGGGGGCTGTGGCTGCCTGCAGGGACTCACCCAGGGATAACCACGAGTGTAAAGGGGGGTCTGGGAGCAGCAGGAGCCCAAATCCTGGTGGTCCCTGCACTGGTCCAGCAGCAGCCCTGGCCACAGTTATCCCTGTACTGGAACCATGGCTCAGGTTGGTGCTGCCCTTCCCAGGCATGGAGCTGGCAAAGGTACTCCCTGACCCTCTTGGTTTTAGGGTCAGAAGCCTCTTGGATTTACGTACAGAATCCTCTTGGATTTAGGGTCAGAATCCTCTTGGTTTCAGGTACAGAAACCTCTTGGTTTTAGGGTCAGAAGTCTTTTTGTTTTAGGTACAGAATCCTCTTGGTTTTAGGTACAGAATCCTCTTGGTTTCAGGTACAGAAACCTCTTGGTTTTAGGGTCAGAAGTCTTTTTGTTTTAGGTACAGAATCCTCTTGGTTTTAGGTACAGAATCCTCTTGGTTTTAGGGTCAGAAGTCTTTTTGTTTTAGGTACAGAATCCTCTTGGTTTTAGGTACAGAATCCTCTTGGTTTCAGGTACAGAAACCTCTTGGTTTTAGGGTCAGAAGTCTTTTTGTTTTAGGTACAGAATCCTCTTGGTTTTAGGTACAGAATCCTCTTGGTTTTAGGTACAGAAGCCTCTTGGTTTAGGGTCAGAAACCTCTTGGTTTTAAGGTCAGAAGCCTCTTGGTTTTAGGTACAGAAGCCTCTTGGTTTTAGGTACAGAAGCCTCTTGGTTTTAGGGTCAGAAGCCTCTGTTGAACAGCAAACTCACAGTAAGAAGCTCTGAAATGATTTTAACCACAGCTGAAAATGTGGGTAGAGCCCCAGTACCCCCTCTCCCAGGCTGTGCACTCTGTGGGCTGCCCCGGCAGTGGAGAAAAGGGAATTTGTCGTTGCTGGAGCTGGCCCGGGTGGCCGCCACCCCTCCTGCCCAGCAGGCCGGGAGCAGGGCAGGGACAGCCCCGCTGCCCTTTCCTCCCTCCGGACAAACAGCCCTTGTTCCAACCTCCGGAATAAAGCCCAGCTCCCTCCCAGCTCCCTGCCAGCTGCAGGCAGGACAAACACCCCGTGCCTCCTTCCGCAGCCCGGGTCAGGCTGGCAGCGAGGGGACAGCGGGGACACCGAGCGGAGCCACCCTGTGACAGCCACAACCGGGGCAGCAAATCCTGCCCGGCCCGCCTCTCATCCATATGCAGAAATGCACATTTCCCTCTTTGCCGCCCTTTCCAAGGTCTGGTTTCCCAGCTTGGTGGGTTTTTCCCTTTTCTAATGTGGTTGTTCTCATCCCATTCTCATCTCGTTCTGAGCTAAACAAGGTCACATCTATAAAAATTCCAAATTGTGGCTTTAAGACAAATTGTTAAATATCCCTCTCCCTCCCCACCCCCCCATATTCTATTGCTGGAAAAAAGAAGTCATCTCACTCAGACTGGAGTAATCCACTGGATTTAATACAATTTTTTTTTTTCAAACCCAGAAAATGTCACCACAAATCCAAATTCCATCCAGCATTTTTTGTCCCAAAGTCTCTCCTGGATGTTTATTTCAAAATGGTCTAAATTAAGCCAAAGCAAGAGCATTTTAAAGCAAATTATTGTTTCTTCAAAAGGAAAAGCAAAGTCTGATATTCCAAAAACAGCCACAGCCAGAACAGAGCTGGGACAGACCCCACAACCAGCAACACACGCTCAGCTCCAACCCAAATGTGCACTTTGTACACAATCAAAGTGAAAATAAAAAGCAGCAACAGAAACAACTCCATTACTTGGGATTTTCAGAATGAATGCAGCGCTGGGATTGGAATATTGTGGACACTCTGGTCATTAACAGGGATTTGCTGGGTGGGCAGAAGCCCACAGGATTGCCCTGAGGCAGCAACTTCACACAAAATAACAGGAGAGCAACAGGTGGGAGCCTCCTTTCAGTCCTTAACAGGAATTTGCTATAGATTGGGAAGAGAGCAGTGAGATTTCCCTGCTCTCACTGGGGAAAGGCTGCTCCCAAAGCACCACATGGGGTTAAATGTCACCTTTTTGGGCCACTGAACAGAGTTCAGGACACTGAACAGAGGAACTGGAATGCTGGGGGTGATGAGTGCCCTGTGGCCTCCAGCCCTGCTTCTCTCCAGGCTCCAAGCTCCCCCTCATATTTTCAGACCTGGTTTCCACCCAGCTCCCCAGCCACGCTCAGCTCACTCTGGCAGAGCCCCTGCCCATCACTGTGACTTTCTTCAGGCCAGTTCAATCAGAGGAGCACAAAACACAACAACTGAGCTGCCCTGGACCACACAGCTCAGCGGGCCACCCCTGCCCACATCCATTTGCCACACACGTCCTGGGCCACTCACACTTCCTTGGAGCCACCACCCTGGCACTCCTCCACCCCCGGAGCAGCCCGGGGGCAGTGCCAAAGGCCAGGGGGGCAATTCCCTTCCCAGAGTCCTCCCAGCTCCAGAGGGGCTCCCACAGGGGCTGTGCTGGCTCTGGGCACAGCAGGGTTGCTCAGGGACAGTCTGGATCCATGCCTGGCCTGCATGGTGTCCCAGAGGGAAAACAGACCAAAACAACTCAGCACAACACCCATTTACAGGAGGTGTTCAGGCAGAGGGGAACAGCAAGGACATGCTGATGTCCCCTTGGAATGAATTTAATGTGGGGACTGCCCCTGGATGTTCTGAGGGACAGGAAGAGGGCAGGGATTTTTCTGTGTCCTCATCCCTCACTGCTCCCAGGCTGCCCAGAGCAGCTGTGGCTGTTCCTGCATCCCTGGAAGTGTCCAAAGCCAGGCTGGACATTTCTTGGAGCACCCTGGGATAATGGAAGGGGTCCTTGCCCATGGCAGGGGGTGGAATGAGATGCTCTTTAAGGTCCCTTCCCACCCCAATCCTTCTGGGATCAATCCTGCTCCTGACCCAGATCTGATGAGGGACAGAGGTAGCCTTGAAAGAGAACAATCCTGCTTGAAACAGGCCCCCAAAAGATATTTAAATGCATGGAAACCTGAAAAAAAAGAAAGGGAGCAGAGCAAGGTCCTGAATCCCTTATAAATAGCAGCAGAAAGCAGAGACATTTATCAGTGTCTCTCCCAGAAGAGCCGGCTCCCTGCCAGAAAGACAGAGCCAAAGGCATCAGTCCCTCACTCCCCTTCTGCTAATTGTAAATTCAAGTTTAATGCCAAACCCACAGAATGCCAGCTTGGACTGGTCTGTCAAGCAGAAAGCTAAATTATACATATTGCTCTGTCTGAACAAAACTTGGACAGAAGGGAAGGAAGAGGGGTCTGGAATAAGGCAGAATCATTGATATTCTGAGAGGGCTGGGAGTCCCCAGCCAGCTCGTGTGTGCTGCTGCAGGAGAGGGAGGGGATTCCAGCCAGACAGAGCTACCAGGGCTCCATCTGACCCCATTAGTTTGGAAAGCACAGGAAACCTCCCCAGAAGGTACCATGGCCTGCCCTTGGGCACAGGGTGTTACACAACAGGAGGCCTCACAAATTTCTCTTCCCATCACTCTCACAGAAACACGCTGAGTTACTGAATCCAGTCATTTCTATTCAGTTTTTTCCTGGATGTTTTGTAGGAATTTGAAGTGTCTCCTCCCTCCTGCTGCACAAAGTGTGTGAGGAAACCCGAGCCCTCTCTGCCCCACAACTGGCACTCCTGCTCCCTACACACACAAACACACACACACACACACACACATTTTTCCTCTAAGTCATTTTCCATAAAGGAAAGAGCCTGTAGGACACAGGAGCTTCTGGGATGACACCTCCAGGTTGCAAGCAACACATGAATTTAGTAAAGAAGCACCACTGACAGAGTTTTCCCAAATCTTTCCCCACCCATGAGCTGCCCAGAGACTCCACTTCTGCACGTTCAAGGCACTTTGGAAACGCAGCATAGAAAAGTTTTATAAAAAGTTTTACTTGGAAAACAAGGAAGAACAATGACATAACTGCAGACAACAATAATAAAATTAACAAAATGCTAATGGCTATCCATTGCTTTGTCCTTGTTGATATAAAAAGTGTAACATCAGATCCAGTGTACAAATACAAAAAAAATTGTGCATAATAAATGTACTATAATACTGTACATACAGCATAAACCGTTCAATGAGAATGAATTAAATATAGCTATTTGTCTCCTGACTTGGAAGACAAAAGAATAAAGTTCTAAAGTCCTAGAGTCAGTGTATAAACCCTTTCTTGGGCTGAATCACGAGCCAACGGTATCCCTGAAAATCAGCAGAGTCAAATATTCCCTTAATGGAAGCCATTATTCATGGGACTGCTGGTTATGATAAACTAGGGGGAAAAAAACCACAGCGTATCAACTGAGTCAACATTAAATCCAGACCGAGTTCTTCCCATCTCCTGACTTGCTACTGGCACTGCTTTTGTTGGAGCCCGCTTTGGATTTCTTCCCTCTGGAACTGCTGGGGTTGTTTTGGTTGTTGTAAGCCTGGATGGCAAGGTCCAGGCGGTCCTGAGCCACTTTGATTTCCCTCTGCAGGATCTCCAGGTCGCTGGGAATGTTCCCCTCGTTGCTGCCATACTGCTGTTCCTGAGCTATGTTGGCTTTGTTCTGCCTGTAGGCCATCTTGGCGTTGGACAGCTCCGTGCACTGCATCTGCTCCGGCTTCAGCGCGATGTTGTAGCCCGGGGGAGCCGAGGGCGTGTTCCAGGTGAAGGGGTAGTTAAAGGTCCCAGAGTCAACCAGCTCCTTCTTCTTGGCATTCAAGGTGTCCCGGATGGTGCCAAAGCCCAAGTGCAGCATCTCCCAGACGTTCAGGAGCAGGCACATGCAGCTCACCCCGTACATTATCAGCAGGAAAATGGTTTTTTCCGTCGGCCTGGAAATGAAACAATCGACGTTGTGCGGGCAGGGCTTCCTGCTGCACACGAACACGGGGCTCACCTGGAAGCCGTAGAGGAAATACTGCCCCACCAGGAAGCCAACCTCAAACAGGGCCCTGGCCAGGAGCTGCAGGACGTAAATCCTCATGAGCCCGTCCTCCCGGATCTGCCGCCGGCCGTCGTGCTTGGCTTTGGCCGGGCTCTGCTTCTCTTTGCTCTCCCTGACGCTCTCCACCTCGATCTCCGGGTACATCATGGGATCTTCCTCGTGGTCACCCTCGGCTTCCTCCAGGCCCCGGTGCTGTTTCCAGCGGATGGGCAAGCTCCTCCTCCTGGCTCTCCTGCTGGCCTCGCTGTGCTCCACCATCCTGGCGATTTTATGGATGGCATAGCCTAAGTAGAGCACCGAGGGAGTGGCCACGAGGATGATCTGGAACACCCAGAACCTGACGTGCGAGAGAGGCGCGAAGGAGTCGTAGCAGACGTTCTCGCAGCCGGGCTGCTCCGTGTTGCACACAAACTTGCTCTGTTCGTCGTAATAAATGGATTCTCCCCCCACGGCAATCAGGACGATCCGAAACACAATCAACACTGTCAGCCAGATTTTGCCAACAAAGGTTGAGTGGTTCTGGATCTCCTCTAACAGGCGGGTCAGAAAACTCCAACTCATGGTGGTCAAATGAGTTTATCTAAAAAACAAACAGAACCCCCACATATTTATGAGTTTATCAGCTCGAGCCTCAATGGTTCAAACTCAACTTGACTTTTACACCCAACACCCCTCCACGTTTGTGACCACCACCTGCTATCGGGATCCAGCTGCCAGAATTTGCTTGAAGATCCTACGTCTCCTCTGCAGGCTTTTGAGGAATCTGCTGGAAGAAAAAGTAACAGTTCAGTATCATTTAATTTAAAAAGTGCTCCCAAAGCTACTCCCCAGCCCAAGAGAGAGACAAGGCTGTTCTGTATGTCACAGGTTGATAAAAACATTTTAAGTGGAAGCTGAAGACTCCAAAGCACAATGGATGGGAAGACAAGTGGCCACGAGATTTTTGGGTACTGTTGGCTACATTCCACCACTGACAAGAGCATTTATTTTAATTTGTTAAAGCCTGGGCTGGTGATCATGGTCTCAGCCACAACCCACGGGACACACTGCTGTGTCCAAGGGCAGTACCAGCTGTCCTAATTCAGGAAGGGATGGCTCAGCCCACCTGTGATGCAAAGGCAGGACAACCTGGTGGCCTGAGCAGTGTCACCACCCTGCAGGGCCAGCCTAAGGACAGGGCTGGGCCAAGGAGCTCCTCACTATGCTCAAACCATCCTGTGGATGGATTTGGGTCCAGCCTCTCTGGGAGGCTCAACACCTTCCTCCCAGGGTCAGAAAAGGTTTCAGTGTGGACTTTGTAGTGAAAATCTGGTCAGAAAGAGTTACCTGTCAAAACTTTTAGAAGAGCAGGGAGTGGTGGGGGGTGAGGGGAGAAGGGAGGGCGCTGGCAGGAGCTGAGCGAGCGCCGGAACTGCCGGGCCTGGCCGCGCTCCCAAGCGGGGCTGGCACAGCCTGCCAGGGGCAGCCCTGCCAAATTCCAATGCCCAGGTTGCCCAGAGAAGCTGTGGCTGCCCCTGGATCCCTGGAAGTGTTCAAGTGTTCAAGGTTGGAGCGAGCTTGGAGCAAGCTGGGGCAGTGGAAAGCGTCCCTGCCATGGCAGGGGGTGGCACTGGATGGGCTGCAAGGTCCCTTCCAACCCCAATCATTCCAGGACTCCAGGATAAATCTGCAATCCTAACAGTAAAATCCCATCCTTGGAAACTCCAGCCTGGCAACCCCAGGTGCACTATAGGCTCTCCTGGAGCTCCAAGGAGTGAAACTGAGAAAACACTGTTGGACACTGTTAGAGCAACAGGGGATGAGGCATCTTTCAGACTTTGGATGATGTCAAGTATCAGTTTGACATAAAGATTATTAAAAGAAATTATTACATCAGGAAAACATTTGGTGACAGATCTTGAACCTAGACCTGGACAAATCTCTAGCACTCTGATCTTAACCTGAAGAAATTCTTATTTTTAGAATAAAAATTAAGAATTCTTATTCTTAACCTGAAGAATTTCCAGGATACTGGAGGAAAACTAATTCTTGGAACTATTCAACTTCTTCCATGTAATTACAGAGTTGTTTATAGGCAAAATAATGAAATGTGAGGAGATGCAAGCAATGCAGAATTAAAGGATTTCAATGTGATCTCCCTCTGGTGGAATTCAGTGTTTCACTGAAAAGCCAAGAGCAGGGATATGGTGTGGATGGGCTGTACAGGACATTTGATTTATCACTTCATGACAGTGGGAGAAAAAAAATAGCACAGGAGAGTATTAAAAAAGGCCATATTAAGTGATCAGAAGTAACACAAGTCTTGACAAATGATTCCCATATTAGGTCCAAGATCAGTTCCATAATTACAGCAGTTCTGAAAATCCCTGGCAGCCAGGCTGATCTTCCCAAGCTCAGCTGGGAAATGGGCTCATGGGACACGAGTTTGCAGGCTAAGAACTGGAGATGAGAGTTACCAGTACAGGAAAACACAGATTGCTGGGGAGGCTGGAACAGCCCCACTGCCTGAAGCACACTCGGGGCAGCCCAGGACCAGCAGAGCAGGGTTTTGTAACAGGGGGAGAGGCTGCTGTGGGTGTTCTGTGAACAGGGAAGGGAATGAGGCCCCTGAAGGATCAGGGTCTCAGGGAGGGCTGTTGATAGAGGGCAGGGGATGGATGGACCCTGCCTGTGTCACCTGCAATCAGCAGCCAGGGGGGTGATCTTACCTCCTTGTTAGCGAGACAGCCCCGGGCGCCTGCGGCTGCATCCTTCAGCACTTGCTCCAGCATCAGAGAGTGGGGACAGGAGGCTCAAAACCAGCTGAGGGACAGGGAAGATGCCTGAAAGTGAGTGATTTACAAAGATCAATTTGTTTAGTTGGGAAACATAGGAGGAAGATGAAAGTGAATCCCAACAGCAACGAGTCAGGATGATGATGTGTCATTAAAATTACCAATTAGGACAAAAATCCCCAGCCCTCCCTCAGGTGTTCAGGCCACCTGCACTCAGCCCTGAAGAAGGACATGTTTGAATCAGATGTGTTCCATAGATAACAGCTATTAGAGCTGCATGCAATCCTCCCAAGGCTTCCTTCCAAGCTCTCCCTGCTGCCACCATTCCATAGAGCACTGGCTGAAATAACACATTTTTAACAGGCAAAGGGACCAGAGGTTCCAGTCCCATTGCAGCCCCTTCCTGCAGCCAGGGCTTGGCACCCCCATTTCAGAAAGGCACCCAAGAGCACCTGAGCTCTGTGTTAGTGGGATGAGACAGTGCTTCAGACACCCCACAGTCAGCATTTCCCACTTGGATTTGGGGTCCAGATGAGGGGCACGTAAGTGTTGGGGTCCTGCACGTGTCTGAGAAGGGCAATGGGCAGCAAAGGCAGGTGAACCCCACATCTGGAACAGGAGGTTAACAGAGGGGAGGAACCCCAAAACTCCTCTCCCACCCCACCGCATCACCCTGGGCACTGACTGGACAGGCACTGGCACCTCGTGATTCATCAACTAAAAAAGAGACAAAATCCAAAGGAGTTTTAGAGGCTAATTCTTATTCTCTGAAAATGTCAGGGCCACACTTTTCACTGAAAGTAAACTACTAAGTAAATTTGAAATTAATTAAACACTGTTGCCAATGTAAATTTGGAGTAACAGCAGGAACCAGCCTTTAAATTTTCATATACTGTCACATTCCTCAGGAGTTAAGGACAGGGAAGTTTGAAATGAGTGCAGATTTCAGTAAGAGAATCTTTACTTTTAGACAAGCTGCTGCCTCCCATCTAAGACATTTCTTCAAGGTACGTGCCAGCTTTTCACAGTGCATTTTCTACCTGCAGACAGGTACCAAAAACACCACAGGAATCATTCCTGTGATTCCCAACCTGAATTCCAGCAGTTGTATCAATGCACAGGGTGCCAGATCTATGTGCAGACATATGCTGGGGCTGCCACAGCTCTGGGATGCAGGAGGATTTACCCAATGTGTGTTAACAACCAGGAGCTGCCAATTAGTGGGTCCTGGCAGTGGAGCTCTGAAGCTGCCCAAGAGCTGATTGTCTTTGCCAAGAAAGTGTCACTTTGTCCATTTAGTCCTAACCCTGAGCAGAGCTGCTGGGACAAACACAGGAGGACCCATGAGCAGGCAAAGAACTTCCTGGTCTTTAAGGAAATGTTTTGGTTCAAGCAAAATGACAGTCATTAAGTCTTGGAAAGGCTCAGCCCATCCAAATTCAATGCAGTACAAACCCAAGAACTTCCAAGTGGAATTCCGGTGGTGTCCTTCCGTCCTGTGGGATCAGCCAAGGTCAGAGGGGCACATTGTGCCTCTCTTCTGTCAGATCCTCCTGTCCTGATCAGCCAAGGTCAGAGGGGCACACTGTGCCTGTCTGATCCTCCTGTCCTTGGATCAGCCAAGGTTAGAGGGGCACATTGTGCCTGTCTGATCCTCCTGTCCTTGGGATCAGCCAAGGTCAGAGGGGCACATTGTGCCTCTCCTCTGATCCTCCTGTCCTTGGATCAGCCAAGGTCAGAGGGGCACATTGTGCCTCTCCTCTGATCCTCCTGTCCTGGGATCAGCCAAGGTCAGAGGGGCACATTGTGCCTGTCAGATCCTCCTGTCCTTGGATCAGCCAAGGTCAGAGGGGCACATTGTGCCTCTCCTCTGATCCTCCTGTCCTTGGATCAGCCAAGGTTAGAGGGGCACCTTGTGCCTGTCAGATCCTCCTGTCCTTGGATCAGCCAAGGTTAGAGGGGCACACTGTGCCTGTCTGATCCTCCTGTCCTGATCAGCCAAGGTCAGAGGGGCACACTGTGCCTCTCTTCTGTCAGATCCTCCTGTCCTTGGATCAGCCAAGGTTAGAGGGGCACACTGTGCCTCTCCTCTGATCCTCCTGTCCTTGGATCAGCCAAGGTGAGAGGGGCACACTGTGCCTCTCCTCTGATCCTCCTGTCCTTGGATCAGCCAAGGTGAGAGGGGCACACTGTGCCTCTCCTCTGATCCTCCTGTCCTGGGATCAGCCAAGGTTAGAGGGGCACATTGTGCCTCTCTTCTGTCAGATCCTCCTGTCCTTGGGATCAGCCAAGGTCAGAGGGGCACATTGTGCCTGTCTGATCCTCCTGTCCTTGGATCAGCCAAGGTGAGAGGGGCACATTGTGCCTGTCTGATCCTCCTGTCCTTGGATCAGCCAAGGTCAGAGGGGCACATTGTGCCTGTCTGATCCTCCTGTCCTTGGATCAGCCAAGGTCAGAGGGGCACACTGTGCCTGTCAGATCCTCCTGTCCTTGGATCAGCCAAGGTCAGAGGGGCACACTGTGCCTGTCTGATCCTCCTGTCCTTGGATCAGCCAAGGTCAGAGGGGCACACTGTGCCTCTCCTCCACTGTGTGCTGCAGCACCCAGACCCATCACAGTAACCTTCACCCAATGTACACCCACGCTCCTGCAGCTGCTGTTTCTGGCAACATTTAACTCAATAATTTTCCAATGTTTGAAAGGAAAGTCTATGGACACTGACACGCATCTGAGAAAGGCAGAATGTCAGCAATTTCAGCTAATTTAAGTCATGCCAGAAAGTGCATTTGAGAGAGACTTTCATTTCTTGTATTTGTCATAGGTTCATTTCAGCACTTCCAGCTGAGGAGGGTCCTTGGAGCAGGCAGATCCATGATGAAATATCAGGAGGCTTATCTCTGACAGTGGGCTGGCTCCTGAATTAAAGCTTTGTAGGCATTGACATCCAGAGAGAATGAAGAAAAATTTGGAGCAGGTACATGGGAAAAAAGAAATCAGCTTCAGGTGAAGAATTTCTGCAGTTAACACAGCCAGGGAATGGCCCCTCAGGTGTGCCCCCTCCTCTACCCAGCCCATGGGGGGCTGGCTATGAATTTAAACATTTTAACACTCAAATTTTCACCTCCTTTCAGCTTCCTTCTCAAACAGAGATGACCTCCTGCCACTCAGGGTGGGAAGAACTGCAGTGTGGAGCAGCAGTTATTGTAAAATGCTCCAAATCCAGCCCTTGGATGGGACAGCTGAGGTGTGGCAGGGACAGCAGTGGGGCAGGAGGAAACTAAAGCTGCTCCAGCAGTGCCCCCATTCCCCTGAGATGGAGGGCACCTGGAGGGCAGGACAGCCAGCACCAGGTGGGTGCCAAGGCAGCCTCAACACCTTCAGAACCATCTCCTGACCTTGTCTTGGCACAGACTGGGCCCAGCCCAGCACAAACTGGAGCCCCTTAGCCCCAGCCCAGTACAAACTGGAGCCCCTTAGCCCCAGCCCAGTACAAACTGGAGCCCCTTGGCCCCAGCCCAGCACAAACTGGAGCCCCTTGGCCCCAGCCCAGCACAAACTGGAGCCCCTTAGCCCCAGCCCAGCACAAACTGGAGCCCCTTGACTCCAGCCCAGCACAAACTGGAGCCCCCTGACTCCAGCCCAGTACAAACTGGAGCCCCTTAGCCCCAGCCCAGTGCAAACTGGAGCCCTTGACTCCAGCCCAGCACAAACTGGAGCCCCCTGACTCCAGCCCAGTACAAACTGGAGCCCCTTGGCCCCAGCCCAGTACAAACTGGAGCCCTTGACTCCAGCCCAGCACAAACTGGAGCCCCTTGACTCCAGCCCAGCACAAACTGGAGCCCCTTAGCCCCAGCCCAGTACAAACTGGAGCCCCTTGGCCCCAGCCCAGCACAAACTGGAGCCCCTTAGCTCCAGCCCAGTACAAACTGGAGCCCCTTAGCCCCAGCCCAGCACAAACTGGAGCCCCTTGACTCCAGCCCAGCACAAACTGGAGCCCCTTGACTCCAGCCCAGCACAAACTGGAGCCCCTTAGCCCCAGCCCAGTACAAACTGGAGCCCCTTGGCCCCAGCCCAGCACAAACTGGAGCCCCTTAGCTCCAGCCCAGTACAAACTGGAGCCCCTTGACTCCAGCCCAGTACAAACTGGAGCCCCTTGACTCCAGCCCAGCACAAACTGGAGCCCCTTGACTCCAGCCCAGTATAAACTGGAGCCCCTTGGCCCCAGCCCAGTACAAACTGGTGGAAGGTGTCCCTGCCCTTTGATGGCAGGCAGTGGTGGAGGGTCCCTAAATTTTCATATTTCACCAGCAGCTCCTCAGACAAGGCTTCTCTGAAGGCTTCATAGCCTCCAGGTAGTTGTTAAGGAGAATGAATATATCTACAGAAGACTTTTTTCCTCCCTAAATTATGTCTTCCCAGGTCATGCTAATGAAATTTGATTAATTTATTAATGATTTATTTGTTTTGTTTTGTTTTGCTTAAAAAGACATGTGCTGAGCAGGGAAAATAAGAAGAAATGCATGGCAATTCTGTTGTTAATCAAAAGAGGTTTCATGCTGCATAAAAGTGAAATTGGGCCTACAGGCTAATTAAAATAGTATTTGAATTAGGATGAATGAATAATTAGCATTATTCATTCAGATCTCATTTACATTGAAAAGTAAGAAATTACATGATTTACAAGTTCTTTTGAGGAAGCAGGGGGGTTCCTTTTCTTTTTTTTTAACCTGGAAAATGAGTAAGACTTTACAAGGAAGCAGAGAGCCATGGCCAGACCTGGCACTGGAATGGTGCCAACAGATCCTGAATCCTGGTGAGTGCTGTGCTGATGCCACCTGCATTCCCTGAGCAGCAATTCCAGTGTCCATTGTCCTGAGTGACACAAGAGCAAGGATGTGGGGACATCCCTGGGATAACAGAACTCACAGCCACCGCCCTTCTATGCTCTGTGAAGGAAATGGGTTCAATCACCACCAATTTTACTCCTATTTTCAGCAGTAAAGATAAAAAGGAATAAGAAGAGTGCACTGAATTTTATTTTTAATCTTATAAAATACTTGGGAAGGAAAAGGCTGGGACTTTTTGGAGAGCACACAGTGCTCTTTCAAATAAATCCTCTGTCATCTGGCAGGGCTCACGTGGCAACAGCAGAGAATGGTTTGGAAAAAGCCACAATGTCAATGTCAATTTGGAAACCATTTCTGAATGGTGCCTTCCAATCCCAGGCATGCTAACAAGGCTCTGCTGATTCCCAGACCAATCCCCCGAGTCTACAAAACCCCACGCTGAATGATGAGACCACAGCTCCTATGTGGGATATAAATAGAACAGCAAAATATGGGGAAGAGGTAGGGATATAAATAAGATTCTTGCGCTGTCAAAAAAATAAAGATGTCAAGTACGTATCTCTTTGAAAATCAACATATACCCACTGCAGCATGCAGCTCACAGATAAACTGGAATTTGCAGCTAAGACACGAAGCTCCGGCCGCCCCGGCGTGCCCTCTAGGTACTGCTAACATGGGAAGCCAAGTGACAATTTTAGCAACACTCCCCCGCAGTGACAAAATTCAGATGAAATCACGACGTGTTTTGTGCTGGCCCAAACCAGCTCTTAGTGCACCTCCAGCAAGAAGAGTGCTGCTGCAGGAGGCAGCGTGTGCAGGGCAGGGCAGAACCCGGGAAATCTCAGAGCCCAGGAAATTCCTCTGGCTGCCCTGCAGGGCTCGACACCCTGACAGGGGGCTCAGAGTCAAAGACACCTGTGCCTTTGATTCAGCCCTTGGAAAAAACAATTCCCAACCTTGTATGAAGATGCACAAGCCATTTAAAAAGTTTAAGTAGAATGATAGTTTGTTCCGAGATAGAAAAGTAGGATTTTGAGTTTTTAGGATGGGGGTTCAGAAGCCAAAATGGAGGGATTTGGGCATGCCTTGTCCTTCTTCCTTCTTCTTCTTCTTCTTGGCCTCCCTCTTCTGGGTGATGGAGGCACTTTGGGATTGGTTTAGAGCAGAAACTCACTGTCCAGTGTGTTTCTACTCTAGGTGAAATTGGTGATAGGTATTGGGAAATTATTGTAAATCAAGTACATGTAGTTTTTAGTATAAAAGACAACACCAATGTGCCTCAACCCAACCTGCCAGACAGACCTCAGCAGGTCAGAGGAAGAATGTTCTAGATAAGAAATAATAAACAACTTTGAGAATGAGAACAGAAGAATCCTGACTCCTCCTTCAGCTGCCAGGCTGGGAAAAGAGACTTTCTAACACATTTTGGGGTCATCCTGACCACAGAGACCCCTGAGACTGGCAGGGACAGCAGGACCACCCCAGCAGCACCAGGACAGGACGAGCTGAGCCTGACTCGAGTTCATCTGAGAGCAGGAGCCTGCAGTGCCAACAGGCCCCAGGGTGTAAGAGCCTGAATGAGGGATGCAGGACTCCAGGTGGCTCTCCAAAATGCAGTTTATTGTATGCAAAATGCAGTTTATTGTATCCAAAATGCAGTTTATTGTATACAAGATGTTCCAGCAATCCAGGGTCATGGGTGACAGAGCTGTGCCCACAGCTGTCAGCTCCAGCTGCAGGCAGGCCTGGAGACCCTTTGGCTTTGGTCACAATGCATTCTATACTTTCCTTTTGGTCACAATGCATTCTATACTTTTCTTTTGGTCACACTGCATTATTTACTTTTCTTTGCTGAGCATCTTCATACAGTAGAACCAATCTATACCTTAACTGTTATCTATAGCCTATCATAACTACTGTAATTACCATATTCATGTCACTGTTCTCCAATCACTCAAAGTCAGTACATCACAGTTTAAGCCAGAAGTTGTTTTTCAGTTTTCTTGCAGTGGAAAATTCTGAGACCTTTTTTCTACTTGCTTGTTTGCCTGTGCTGTCTTTCTGTTGGTAAAAACATCTTCTTGTTTGGGGTGGGTTTATCCTTTGCTCTAAGCCATAAAAACTTACAGATCCTTTGCCTCCTTGGTTATCCAGTGGGACTGGCTCAGCAATTCTTTTCTTCTCTATCAAAACTTGCTTCCATCTCTATTCCTTCTTCAGATTCTACATTCAAAATCTTTCTGCTAAGCATCCATATCTGTGAGACTTTCTTGTCAAACTTTCATCCTTCCCAACACCACAGGAAATGGACACTGGGCTCCACAGTCTCTGTCACCTCATGAGATTTTTGGAGGCCCACGGTGGGGTCTGTGTCAGCCTGAATCCCTTCACACAGGCTCAGCAATCAGCATCCCTCCAAAGGATGGGAATGAGGTGTTCCAGCTCAGAGGCTGAGAGAATGAGCTCCCAGTTTTGGCACTTCTTGGAGCCTAACACCAGCCTGAGGCTGCTCCTCACCCCATGCTGCAGATGCCAGGGATCAGGAGGCAGAAGGAGCCGCAGGTGATGGCAGCGCTGTGGTGATGTGAAATGTGATCGAGGAGGAAACAAAGTGATCAGAGCCCTGCGTGCTGCTCCAGCCTGCACTGAAACCTGGCTCCACAGGCAGCCTGGGCCACTCCAGCAGCAAACCTGGGCATCAGCACAGTGCTGCCACTGCAGCCTGCAGCAGGAACCAACCCTCTCCTCCACAACCTGCTGGCAATGAGGAATAATCCAAGGAAGAGCTCAGAACCAACCCAGTGTTTCCCAGCGCTGCTCCAGCCTCACACATCTCACAGCTCTTCCCCACCACAGTTTGACCCCACTGAGCTCAGGGGGTTTGAGCAGCTCCTGGAGGAACTGGGCTCCTGCAGCCCTGGGTCAGGCTGGAACTGCCAGGTGCAGCCTGGAGAAAAGGAGACTCAGGGCTGCCCCCATCACTCTCACAGCTCCTGAAAGGTGCCTGTGCTCAGCTGGGGCTGGGCTCTTTCCCCAGCAGCACTGACACAACCAGAGCACACAGCCTGGAGCTGTGCCAAGGGAAATACAGGTTGGAGAGCAGGAAAAAGTTTTTTACAGGAAGAGTGATAAAGTTCTGGAATGGAAGTGGTGGAGTCCCCATCCCTGGGGGTGTTTAACAAAGCCTGGATGTGGCACTGGGTGCCAGGGTTGAGTTGAGGTGTTGGGGCTGGGTTGGACTCGATGATCTTGAAGGTCTCTTCCAACCCAGTGATTCTGGGAATTCTGGGAATTCAGTAAAGCACAGGGAAGCTCTTCCCATGTAATTCAGCTGGATGTTGAAAACAAGGAATGACAGGGTAGGTAAAAGACAATTTTAATTTTTTTTAAGAATTTGAATCTGAAGTTCAAGCCACACTAGGGAAAACACCCAACACTGCTGTTCTGGAATCAGGACCAGGTGTTTAACCAAATGGCAGCAAACAACAGGTCTGGGGACTGATACCCTTAAAATCCAAAGATCCAGAGGGCATCCTTGAGAAACACTGCTCCCACCAGCTGAAGTGACCATCAGACTGGGTGAGAGTGGCCTCAGGTGCACAGAACACTCCAGAGTGTGAGCTGGCAATTCCCATTCTCCCACAGCACAGGCAGCCTGCAGGCTTTTCCATGATCACACCCAGTCAGCACCATCTCCCAAACACCAGAGTTCTCCTTCCCAGGAGCAGCTCCTGGACCAGGCAAACATCTGCTGAGGCACCACGTGCTCCTCAGTCAGGGCCACTAAACCCTGGCTCACACACACATTGTGCTACCTCTACAAAACATGAGACCAAACACCCCAACACTGACTGCTCTGAGGCTCTGACAGCCCCTTGCAGTGACAGAGCTTTATTTCAGTCACTTCTGAAGGTGCTTAACCCCAAAGTTCCCTTGTGCCAAATGCTTCCCTTTCAGAAATGTGCAATGTTCTGGTAACTGGTAACATATTTTACATCCCAGAGCAGGTTGGAAGGCTCAGGTCCAGCCAGGGTTTAAATAACTCCACACAAGCTCTCTGGGCAGCCTGATCCTATTAAACTCCTCCAAAGACAGAAGAATTGAAAAGTCAGATTGGGCAGTCTGATCCTACATCTGATCATGCTCACAGGAAAAAAAAGGTTTTCTTATGTTTAAGTGGAATTTTCTGTGTATCAGTTCCCTGGGCACCATGGAGAACAAAAAAAAAAAAATAGCAACAAAGCAATTTAGCAATTTTTCCTGTAAGAATGAACATAACAGAGAGGGGACAAGTTGCAGGGACTTGAGAAAGAAAAGAAAGAGAGAGAGAAAAGGGAGGGAGGAAGGGAGGGAAGGGAGGGAAGGGAAGGGAAGGGAAGGGAAGGGAAGGGAAGGGAAGGGAAGGGAAGGGAAGGGAAGGGAAGGGAAGGGAAGGGAAGGGAAGGGAAGGGAAGGGAAGGGAAGGGAAGGGAAGGGAAGGGAAGGGAAGGGAAGGGAAGGGAAGGGAAGGGAAGGGAAGGGAAGGGAAGGGAAGGGAAGGGAAGGGAAGGGAAGGGAAGGGAAGGGAAGGGAAGGGAAGGGAAGGGAAGGGAAGGGAAGGGAAGGGAAGGGAAGGGAAGGGAAGGGAAGGGAAGGGAAGGGAAGGGAAGGGAAGGGAAGGGAAGGGAAGGGAAGGGAAGGGAAGGGAGGGAGGAAGGGAGGAAGGGAGGAAGGGAGGAAGGGAGGAAGGGAGGAAGGGAGGAAGGGAGGAAGGGAGGAAGGGAGGAAGGGAGGAAGGGAGGAAGGGAGGAAGGGAGGAAGGAAGGAAGGAAGGAAGGAAGGAAGGAAGGAAGGAAGGAAGGAAGGAAGGAAGGAAGGAAGGAAGGAAGGAAGGAAGGAAGGAAGGAAGGAAGGAAGGAAGGAAGGAAGGAAGGAAGGAAGGAAGGAAGGAAGGAAGGAAGGAAGGAAGGAAGGAAGGAAGGAAGGAAGGAAGGAAGGAAGGAAGGAAGGAAGGAAGGAAGGAAGGAAGGAAGGAAGGAAGGAAGGAAGGAAGGAAGGAAGGAAGGAAGGAAGGAAGGAAGGAAGGAAGGAAGGAAGGAAGGAAGGAAGGAAGGAAGGAAGGAAGGAAGGAAGGAAGGAAGGAAGGAAGGAAGGAAGGAAGGAAGGAAGGAAGGAAGGAAGGAAGGAAGGAAGGAAGGAAGGAAGGAAGGAAGGAAGGAAGGAAGGAAGGAAGGAAGGAAGGAAGGAAGGAAGGAAGGAAGGAAGGAAGGAAGGAAGGAAGGAAGGAAGGAAGGAAGGAAGGTCCTGCTGCAAACCCTGCCTGTGTAGGCAGGCCCAGCACCAGCTCTGTCACTCAGGGCTGCACTTGGGGACACACAGGGGTGAGCAGAGCCTGGACAATGCAAACCCTCCTGTGACACCCAGGGAATGGCAGCACCTGGGCCCACCCCAGGCCTCACAGCACAACCCTGAGGCTGCAGTGAGGCAAGGAGGAACAATCTGCTTCCCCAGGAGGACCCACAAAGGTGCAAAGGGAAGGAGGCACAGAACACAGAACTCTGGGGGCTGCATCCCTGGGAAGCACTGAGGGACAGGAGCCTTTGGACAGGCTGCACATCCATGTGCTTACCTGGATCCCTGCAGCTCTCTGGCCATCCTCACTGCCAGACCCTTCCAGTCAGGCATCCTGGACACCTCCCTCCCTGGATGTGATCAGAGACTCCAATAACCACAACACCCCTGTAACTACACCCGATTCCAGCGCAGCCAACAGCTCCACAGCGTTTCCCCAGGGCTCCTCCTCTGTGCTCACAGGGATGAGTGTCAAAAGAAAATGACACACTGGAGGCAGCTGACCCAAATATCACTCTCATGGCCATTTCAGGGAAGGAGAGAGAAGCCAAAAGAGAGCAATTCTGTCGGCTCCTGTACATCAAAATCCAAGGCTCTCACTTGGCTGAGCAGGATGGGGATGAACACCTAATGCTCCCACCACCATCTTATGGCAGTCAAGAGAAACCATGACAGTGTTTGCTCCATAGATAAGCCTCAAAACCTCCCATGAACAGCTTGTAAATGAAACAGATACCACAGAGCCCGACACAGTCCACCACAACCTCCCCAGTCACCCATCCTGCAACATGGCAGCTGCTTCTCTGTGACCTACATTCAAAAAAAAAAAGAGTTTTATTCCCCAGCTCTGTCTGGTCTAGTGGGAGCCACCGCCTCAGCCTGCAACTCCACCTAATCCACATCACATTTTCTACAGGAGCAGCTCTGCAGAGAGGGAAGGATGTTCAGAGGCAGAGGAGGACACTGCAAACCCTCCCTGCCCTGCTGGGCCCTCCCTTCAGGGCACCCAGCACTTGGAACAGCTCTGCTAAACTGGGCCTGGATTGCTCCCATTCTGGGACAGGGAGGAGCAGAGAGCCCTGCAGCCCCTTGGGACTTCACCAAACTGTGCATGTCCCCAGGTGGAGAGCACTAAACTGAGCAGAACAGCAGCCAGCTGTGCCAAATGGCACAACAATCCATGAGGATGGTGAGAGGAATAGTGGATTTGTCTTTCCAAACAAGCTGTGGGTCTGCTGGTAGGTAAAACTAGCACTGGGAGACAAAAGAAACAATGGAAGGATTCCACTGATTGATGAATGGAAAAAGAGATTTGCTTTTACAAATAAACTTTAGGTTTGCTGTAAAAGAAATTAGACATTGAAAGATGAAAGAAACAATGGGGAAGAAAAACCCCTAAATTCAATAAGAATTAAAAATTGAAAGGGAGTGTTAGGAAAATTAATCCACAAACAACAGAGGTTTCTGTCCAAAAAGGAGACAGAGGAGTCCTTTCTGGCTTTATTGGAATAAAGGGAGAGATCCCAGTGGAATGTGCCATGGCCTCTCCCTTTATTCCAATAAAGCCAGAAAGGACTCCTCTGTCTCCTTTTTGGACAGAAACCTCTGTTGTTTGTGGATTAATTTTCCTAACAGGAGGGTTGTACATTAGAGGGAAATCTTTGGTATCAGGTGTGCTGGGAAGTCTGAACCTCTCAAGTACCTCAGAAATGGGGAAAGAGAGAGGGAAATGTGGGAAATTGGGATAAAAAGGAGGCTGCACCCTCCAAAAATTTGAGAGATGCCAGGGGAATGCCCCATGGCCTCTCCCTTTATTCCAATAAAGTCAAAGGACTCCTCTGTCTCCTTTTTGGACAGAAACCTCTGGTGTTTGTGGATTAATTTCCCTAACAATGGTGTTGGGACAGACAGCCAAGGACAGCACCTTACCAGAGAACCAAAACAAGCCAGCACCTCACTCATTTTACAGCTGCTTCAACTTCTCCCAAGTTGCTGCTAAAGCACAGAAACAGCTGAAGAGTTTTGTTTCAATAAAGTTGGTTTTACACACAGTTTATTCTGAGACAAGGAGCAGAGTAAGGCAGCAGATTGCCATATTGGCATTAAAATGTTACTCCAGCTTGAGTTCAACAGGAGTCTTAACAGCTTTATTTTGCCAAAGATAAAATTTAGAATATAAATATGCATAGATTCACTAAGTGACTTATTTGTTGGGAAAAAAAATATCCCTGTAATGAAATAAGAAACATAAAACTGTCCATTTCTGAAAGACTTGAATACTTTGAGACTCCCTTGGGAAGAGACCTGAAGCACTGATGAACTCCATCACTCCAGCTGGGAAACACACACACCAACTGGGGCTTTTCCCCTGAGAACAGCTGGAAATAACTCCTCTTTTATCAGAGGAGGCCAGAAGCCCTTTTCCCAGTGACAGGCGCTCTGCACCAAGCACACAGTGGCAGACGGGTCAGTTTTTCCACCTGACTGCCCTCCCTTGGCCAAGGATTTTATCTGACTTCTTATCGACACAGCTTGGGACAATCAGCAGCAAATCAGCCTCCCTGTGCTTGAGCCAGCCGTGAGACTCGACAGGGGAGCGCCGAGGGACCAGGGCATGCTGTGCACTGAGCTGTGGGGCTGCTGGAGGCAGGAAAAAGCCACTGAGCCACTGCAGGCACAGCTACGGTCAGGGCAGCAGTGCCAAGCTTCCCCCAGCTGCTCATTTCCAAGAGTTTAGGAGGCTGGTGACATCTTGTTAATCACGGAGTGAACTTCATGCTCCAACCAGGAGCCAGCAGATCACCTCTACTGGGTGACTTCCTAACACAGAGCCCAGCAGGTCTGCTCGCAAAACCACCCTAAAAACAAAGGGTAATGGAGCATCTGCCGTGTCACAGCTCGTTCACCCTCACAAAGGGGAATCAGCTGCAGATAAGATCGTTCCTGATAAGGAGCCGCTGCCTGTTTGGTGGATTGTCTCATTAAGGCCATCGCACCCACTCTGCCAAGCACAAGCACAGACTGGGCTGGGAAGGGGCTTGAGAGCTCTTGCTCCTCCTCCTGCCATGGCAGGGACACCTCCCACTGTCCCAGGGGGCTCCAAGCCCCGTCCAGCCTGGCCTTGGGCACTGCCAGGGATCCAGGGCAGCCCCAGCTGCTCTGGGCACCTGTGCCAGGCCTGCCCACCCTCATGGTAAAATATTTCATTTTAATGCCCCATCTGTGGGCACTCAGGGGGATGTGACAGAGTGACCAGAGCCACACCATGGGTGAGCCGTGGGCACTCAGTGGGGACACAGCAGAGTGACCAGAGCCACACCATGGGTGAGCCATGGGCACTCAGTGGGGACACAGCAGAGTGACCAGAGCCACATGCCATGGATGCATGTCACAGGCACATGGTGGCACAAAGAAAAGTGTTGTCCCTTGTCCTGTCACTACAGGAGACAGCAGAAAGTGCCCATTTTTATTCTAAGCCCCTTTATAAGCTGGAAGGCCACAGTAAGGTCAGGTCTCCCCAGAGCCTTCTCTTCTCCAGCTGAACCCCCCCAGCTCTCCCAGCCCATCTCCAGAGCTGTTCCAGCCCTCAGACCACCCCCACTTCAGGCTCCCACCTGCACCTTGACGGAGTCTCCCTGCAGAAAGCCACCATCAGGAACAGGCTCAGCTTTAATGTCACTGAAAGAGATGACAAACCCATCCAGGGAAAATGATGTGACTCCTTTACACACAACTCACAGCACCAGGAGCAGTTCCAGGCTCTCTGTCAGCCCTTTCCTCTGGGATTCACTGGGAAACTGGTTCCCACTGCTGGAGGGACTGGAGGGGAGCTTACAGAGAGCCAAACTGAGGAGTCACAGCAGGAAGGGCTGGATGGATCCACCAAGGGGTTAATGGAGCATGGAGTACAGCCATTCCTAAAATTATCTTGGGACAGGGAAGCAAATGCCATGTCAACTCTGCAAGACAGGGGTTGTGGAGAAAATCCTGGCAAAATGTAGCTGTCCAAACCCAACATTCACACAGGACTAATTACACAGCAGAATTAGTGGGCATTGATTCTCCGTATAAATACAATAAACCAGGGGAAAAGTCAGCATGGCTTCTGGAAAGGCACCTCCAGCCCCACAGAGGGCTCCAGATCTTCTGGGTTTTAACCTCTGTGAGTCTCCCTCATCTGAGGCTTTCTGTAGGGACCCCAAAAGGCCACTGGAAAAGGGATTGTCCCTGTATGGAGACGGCTGGGTGGGAGGCAAGGGAGCAGGAGTAAAGAATCATTTCCTGCAAGGGAGGGAAGGCAGGGCAAGGGTCACAGGGAGGGGCTGGCTGTGCCACCCTAGGACACTGTCTGGATGTGACCCAGCATCCTGAAGGAAATATTCAAGGGGGGGGTGGATAAGCAACCATGAAGAGCAGCACAGGGACCATATGAGTCTATGCAACCTGGAAATAAAATGGCAGATGGAATTCCACATGGATAAAGTGATGCATACATCGAATAAAAAGAATAAATCTCAATTTCACCTAAAAATAGATGTGCCCTGAGATGGCCTCAGCAAGCAGGAGGTCTTGGGGCTGTCAGGCTGCTCTGTGAATGCTCTGGCAGTGCACAGCACAGCCCCAAAACAGCGTTTCACCAGTGTCAGAGGACAGGCACACCCAGCACACGCTGCTGTGCCACCATGTGCCTGTCACATGCATCCATGGCATGTGGCTCTGGTCACTCTGCCATGTCCCCAAGTGCCCATGGCTCACCCATGGTGTGGCTCTGGTCACTCTGTCACATCCCCCTGTGTGCCCACAGCTCACCCATGGTGTGGCTCTGGTCACTCTGCCATGTCCCCAAGTGCCCATGGCTCACCCATGGTGTGGCTCTGGTCACTCTGTCACATCCCCCTCAGTGCCCATGGCTCACCCACGGTGTGGCTCTGGTCACTCTGCCAGCTCCTATCATGGGAACAGAGGAGAACAGGAGCTTGGAGAAGAGGTATGAAGTGGCTGGTGGGGGAAGGACAGTGGAAAAAAGCCAGAAGGCTGAGGGGGGAAACAGGCAGGGATCTGTGACACCTGGAGCAGCCTGGAGAAGGAAAACCCCTCAAAAAAAGCCAGAGCAGCACCTGAGACAAGGGTAAGTCTGTAGGCACAAAGCAGAGCATGTTGAGAGTCCAGAACTTCTCTCCTGCTCTGCTGCAGCCCCACACGGGGCAGGTCAGGAACAGGACCCTGGAACAGGCAAGATTCCATCTGACCCACGTGGCTGCTCCAAAGGAGCCAGGAGGGAGTGGCTCCAGGTGCTGGGGAAAAGCCCCTCCGTGAACCAGCAGACACCAGAGAGAACAGAACTGGCTCAGGGGCTGGTAATCACTGCTCAATTCCAGCCCCCTGGAACTCTGCATGTGCCAGACAACCCTGGGCAATGGGAACACCTGAAGGACAGCCACGATTTATTTCTGTCCAGCACAGCCCTCCAGGGAATCAGACTCCACCCGGATCGATGGGCTTTGGTCACAGATTGCAAAGAGAGCAAGAGCAGGCGAGGAATACAAACCAAGCTGGGGACAGCACTGAGGAGGAGGCTCCAAGTCAGCTCCAGAAGGAGCAAAGACTTCACAAGAACCATGGAATAAAGATAAATTCCATATGGCTCTGTGGAAGATCGCCATGTGCTTCCTCCCAAACACTTCAATTTTATTTTGCTTTATAATATCTCAGGAATCACAGTTTCCACCATGAAAATTCTTCTCATTTCAAAATAGTTTAACTCCATATCTGAGCACAAGCTGAGTAACTCCTGCAAATGAATGTGCTGCAAGTAAAATCCAGTCATTTCTCAACTACTTCAATGTTTACCCTGAGATTCAGGAGATTTTTAGATTTTTAGGAGGACATGCTGCATGCAGGGCAGCACAGCTGCAAGACACATTAGGAACTTCTACTATTTTTAATTTTATGCCATTAAAAAATGTACTGCCACCAAGGGCAGCCCCACGTGGGCTCCACCCACCCCCTTGCCTGCCTACAGACACATCTCTAACCTCAGGATTACACAGTGCTGGGTGTCAGCCCTGTCCCTGCATCCACAGCAGAGCCAGGCTTCCAGGAGTTAACAAGGAGTCAAAACTCCCCCTCAAGGGAACATGGGCACACACAAGACATACAATCACCCTTCCAGGCTCTTGACTATTTTAAGCATGAGAGAGAGATACAGAACTTCACAGGCAATGGCTCGTTCTGAGTCTGGCAGGGCTGCACCACTCATGCCAGGATGTCACCGCAGGCAGGAGCTCCATCCCCTGCTGCCACCAGCATCAGCCCTCATCCTGCAGGAGCTGCATTCCCCAGCCAGACCCACGTTCAGACCCACAACTCATTTTTCTACATCCCTTCATCAGTGGACAGCGTTCCCAAGATGTGGCACTTTTGGGGAAGATTTTGGGAATGTTCAGAGGAGATGGAATGCTGTGCACAGCCACCTCCAAGGCAAACCCTGCTGCCACCAGCATCATCCCCCATCCTGCAAGAGCTGCATTCCCCAGGCACACCACAAGTCATGACCCACAAGTCATTTTTCTACATTCCTTCATCAGAAAAGCAAAGTGGACAGCATTCCTAAGATGTGGCACTTTTCAGGAAGAGGTTCAGAGGAGAGGGAATGCTGTGCACAGCCACCTACAAGGCAAACCCTGCTGCCACCAGCATCATCTCTCATCCTGCTGCATTCCCCAGGCACTCCCCAGCCAGACCCATGTTCAGACCCACAACTCATTTTTCTACATTCCTTCACCAGAAAAGCAAAGGGGACAGCATTCCTAAGATGTGGCACTTTTGGGGA
The DNA here is from genome assembly GCF_012460135.2 of Molothrus ater. Classification (NCBI taxonomy): domain Eukaryota; kingdom Metazoa; phylum Chordata; class Aves; order Passeriformes; family Icteridae; genus Molothrus; species Molothrus ater. The sequence continues at coordinate 1,718,979 of NC_050504.2, read as the reverse complement.
AGACTTTGGGGATGTTCAGAGGAGAGGGAATGCTGTGCACAGCCACCTACAAGGCAAACCCTGCTGCCACCAGCATCATCCCCCATCCTGCAAGAGCTGCATTCCCCAGGCACACCACATCCAGACCCATGTTCAGAACAACAACTCATTTTTCTACATTCCTTCATCAGAAAAACAAAATGGACAGAAGCATTCCCAAGATGTGGCACTTTTCAGGAAGATTTTGGGGATGTTCAGAGGAGAGGGAATGCTGTGCACAGCCACCTACAAGGCAAACCCCGCTGCCACCAGCATCATCCCCCATCCTGCAGGAGCTGCACTCCCCAGCCAGACCCATGTTCAGACCCACAAGTCATTTTTCTACATTCCTTCATCAGAAAAGCAAAGGGGACAGCATTCCTAAGATGTGGCACTTTTGGGGATGTTCAGAGGAGAGGGAATGCTGTGCACAGCCACCTACAATGCAAACCCTGCTGCCACCAGCATCATCCCTCATCCTGCAGGAGCTGCACTCCCCAGCCTGACCCACAACTCATTTTTCTACATTCCTTCCTCAGAAAAGCAAAGGGGACAGCATTCCTAAGATGTGGCACTTTTGAGGAAGATTTTGGGGATGTTCAGAGGAAAGGAAATACTGTGCACAAGGCAAACCCTGCTCCCCAGGAGAGCAGACGAATGGCTCAGAGGAACACCAGAGCAGGGACTCGATGGAGAATAATCCAATGCAGTCGCAGCCTCCTCAAGCGCCACCGCCTGTGAATTCGACATTGGGACTGGAAAGGACACGAGGCACAATCTGCTGGTCATCCATATGGATGTTCCCTCCCTCCTTCCCTCCCTCCTCAGACCTCCTGAGTATCTCAATCGAGGTCAGGCACGCACACTGAGACTTGTGTTCTGACAAATTTGTAACTAAAAAGCTGGAACTAATAACTGTAAGAGCCCAAAGCTGGTTTCATGGACTTGTTTAGGTAAAAAAAGCTGCCTGACTCCACCAATTTCCATCTAGGCAAGGTAATAGAGAGAAATCCTTCATTCCCGTGTAAAAATGTAAATCCCAGCTCAGTGAGTCATTTAAACACATGCCTAATGCAAAGCTTGAAACAAATCCTGCTAATAATCCGGGATGCTCACTTATTTACAGCTAGGCATGGCTTAAGTGCCTATTTACAGCTAGGCATGGCTTAAGTACCTGGATGATCTGGGGTGCTTATTTAAAACTAGGCACGGTTTAAGTGCCTGGATGATCTGGGGTGCTTATTTAAAGCTAGGCACAGCTTAAGTACCTGGATGATCTGGGGTGCTTATTTAAAACTAGGCACGGTTTAAGTGCCTGGATGATCTGGGGTGCTTATTTAAAACTAGGCACGGTTTAAGTGCCTGGATGATCTGGGGTGCTTATTTAAAGCTAGGCACGGCTTAAGTGCCTGGATGATCTGGGGTGCTTATTTACAGCTAGGCACGGCTTAAGTACCTGGATGATCTGGAAACACCCCGGAGCCCCTGAAAAGAGCCTAAACCAGGCTGGTCTGGGAATTAATCACAGTGGTATGAGCAGAAGTGCTAATATGAACCGGGGGACGACTGTGTGTGTGTGTGTGCTGAAGCATCTGTTCAAGTTTAGGCATATAAAACATTTTTCAGCCCAATGACTCCAGAGGGAAATGCTTCATACATCAGCTCATCTGACTCAATTTTTCCATCACATTTCCTTTAATACAGTTTTGTCCATAAATACGCTATTTGTTTTTTTTCCAAATATAGATTTTTTATTTATAGCTAGAAAACCTTGTAACTTGTGTTATTGCTTGGGTTGTGCCTGGGTTCTGCTTTGAAACAGAATCACATTCTTCCTTAAAACAGAATCACTGAGGAATTAGTGGCCAGTACTGAGCTATGAAACCAAGCTCTCTGTGTTTGCAGAAAGAAAAGAGATTTCTTTTTGCCATTCTCAGTATTTCCTTCACCAGGAATCACCAGGAAGATCACAACTGCCCAGCCACACGTTGAGTATGTCAATTATCCCACATCACATGCAGGAACTTTCACCTGAAATCTTCATTTTACACCAAAATGAAGTCAAGTTTTTAAAAATCCCAGCCAGATCTTCCAGACAGTCCTGAATTTGGGAAGAACTGTGTGTCACTAACCAAGCAGCAATAACAATTCACATTTATGGTATGAGGAGGTCAGAAAAGGAAATGCTAACATTGCCCTTTCCCCTCCAAGAAGCATTTTGGAGATAAATTCTTTTTTTTGTAGCTTTTAATGGAAAGCAACGAGCTTCCCAAAACCAGGACCAAGAATGGGCAGTGAATGGGAAATTTGATGATATTGGCATTTTAAAAACATGGGTTTATTCCAAGAGCGGAATTTACGTACTGAGCAACACTGAACACAGCAAGCGAAACGCGATTTAATAATTTTGACCATTATTAAGCACAATTTCAGTCAATTAAAAGCACAGCCTGTTATTCCATGGCACAAGCACGGGACAGTGTGGAATTGCACTCCTGCTGCTCGCAGGAAGTGCCCGAGAGCAGCTGCAACCACTGATAAATGCTGCAGAATAAAACCTTCACTCCCTTCCAGAGCAGGGGACACAGAGGTGGCCGTGCAGCCACCCGTGAGAGGCTGGCAGCAGCGCCCAGGAGCCATCTGCAACTCGGGGAGTCTCCCTGCTGGCTGGGCAGGGATGGGCTTCCTCTGGACAGATAACGTGCAAGTGATGCAAATACTGGTAAATAACTGGAAATTTGGGTCAAGGACTGAGAGCACAGGGTTTGCTTTGAACAAGGCACAGAGGGTTGGGAATGTGAGGAATTCCTGGGGTCCCAGCTCTTGGTAGGGGGAAAGTTAAAACTCAGAGGTTGGGGAAATTGAGATCAACTTTAAGAATTTAGCAAATATTATGGTACACCCTGGAGATTTTTAATTATAGGCACAGTTTTTCTAAAGAATTCTGTGGTTCTAAAGGTTGTTGGTGTGGAAATTATACTGCTTAGGTGAAACTTCATCTTAAAAACTCTTTTCTGGGTTTGGATAGTCCTAGAGTTTACAAGAACAAATTTCTTTAAAGCTCTGAAATTTAATCACTCATGGAGAGTTTGTGATGAATTTTAACACCTAAATTTGTTGATTTAGTAATTTGCTGACTGCCAGCAACTTCTGTGAGTCAAAAACAATCCCCAAACTTTCCTCATCCACCACTTTTGCCAAGGAAAGGATGAGATCCAGTGCCTGAGGTTGCACCTAGGGATAATCCAGAGGATCAACAGAGCAGTTCAGGAGCACCCAGTGAGGAGCTGGATAATCCAGCTCAGCAGCTGTGCAGCTCAGCAGGGACACAGCAGAGCCACCATAAAAATCAGGGAATTGCAGTGGAACTTTTTCAACGGCAGTAATTTCCTTCCTATGAAGCAGATGAAAAATCCCGAAATCTGGAGCACAGGTCAGCTCCGTGGCAGCACAGAACACAAAGTGTGGAAACAGGATGGGAACAAAGGATCACCTTCCCCCTAATGAGGCAGCAGTGCCCATTCCCCGGGGGGACAACAAAGGGTTGTTGTTTATCCATTATCCACCAGGGTTTCACTCCAAGTGTTTAATGATCACCACCCTCGTCCCAGTTCCTGCTGGGATTCAGGGAATCCTGTCCCAGCAAGAAGGGAGAGGCACAAGAGAGGTGCATTGTACAAGGCAACGTTCCTTGGGGTTTCCACCTTTAAAAAAGGGGCTGAAAATGTGAAGTGGTGAAAGGAAAGAGCCCCAAGATCAGCCCCCTCTGATGGTGAGGCTGCAGCCTGATTCCTGAGAGTCACAGAATATCCTGAGCTGCAAAAGAGCCACAGAAATCATCCAACTCCTGATTCCATCACTTCTTTACTCAACCAGCAGCGCCGTGCAGGTGCCAATGACCACAAATCCCCAAAATTCACCCCTGTGTGAGCAGGGGCTGCCTGGGCTCACACACTCTGTGGGGCTCCATGGAAAGCTCAAGATTCCATAAGGACTCCTCACTCTCCTTGGAAAAGTCTCCATTCCACAGCTCATTCTCCAGCATCACAGCTGGGTCAGGAATGAAGCATCAGCATCCCCACCAAGCCCTTGTGGCTCTGTGTGGAGAGCTTTGTGGATAATTGGCTAGCTGAGAAAGGCCACTTCCATGTGATACCGTTGGATAAGGTTAAGGGAAACAAGCTGGGGATGAAGTAGTCAGTGTCCAATCACTGACAAAGGTCATGGTGACCTTGCTGCAACATGAAGATGGGGGAGAGAATCTTTTGCCAGAAAAATGAAGATAGCCTAGGTAGAATAGCCACAGGAATGTAAACGTAGAAACAAAATAATCATTAGAGCATAGAAGTAGGTGTGGTTGATTCATGTGTGTTTTAACCAATAATGAGCTCAGCTTTGCAATATGTACAAGCTTCATTAACACCAATATAAATATGTGTGAGCTGTCAATAAACTTTGGGATTTGTTGTTCACACGTATTGTGTGCTGCAATTCTTCCGCCGTTCCCGACAGCTCTGGATGCTCCAGCTCCCCAAAGCACTGGATTTTCAGTGTCCCAATCCCAAAGAAGGAACTTTCTGGATTATCCAGCTCCTCACTGGGTGCTCCTGAACTGCTCTGTTGATCCTCTGGATTATCCCTAGGTACAACCTCAGGCACTGGATCTCATCCTTTCCTTGGCAAAAGTGGTGGATGAGGAAAGTTTGGGGATTGTTTTTGACTCACAGAAGTTGCTGGCAGTCAGCAAATTACTAAATCAACAAATGTAGCTGTCAAAATTCATCACAAACTCTCCATGAGTGATTAAATTTCAGAGCTTTAAAGAAATTTGTTCTTGTAAACTCTAGGACTATCCAAACCCAGAAAAGACTTTTTAAGATGAAGTTTCACCTAAGCAGTATAATTTCCACACCAACAACCTTTAGAACCACAGAATTCTTTAGAAAAACTGTGCCTGTAATTAAAAATCTCCAGGGTGTACCATAATATTTGCTAAATTCTTAAAGTTGATCTCAATTTCCCCAACCTCTGAGTTTTAACTTTCCCCCTACCAAGAGCTGGGACCCCAGGAATTCCTCACATTCCCAACCCTCTGTGCCTTGTTCAAAGCAAGCCCTGTGCTCTCAGTCCTTGACCCAAATTTCCAGTTATTTACCAGTATTTGCATCACTTGCACGTTATCTGTCAAGAGCTGGGTGTTTGCTTTGAAGTGAGGGGCAAAAAGAATCCCTTAATGAAGGGCTGAGGGTGGTACAAACCTAGAAAAGAGATATTTCATGACAATTCCTTGTCTAGAATCCTGCATTCAGACTTATGAGTTGTTTTTAAAAAACCAAAAAACTGTAATATTGTTCTATAAATTAAGAAAACACTTAGATTTGTACATGGAAATGTTTTCATTAGCAATAACTCAATAGTCTCCTCCATCAACGGAAGGACAAACTCACAAACTCTAGTCTAAAGCACTAAAGGCAGTCAGACCCATCGGCAAGGGGTCAGAAAAACATTTTAAATAACTTTTCATCACTCCAACTGATCTAAACCTTGATAAAAAAGACAAAAGGTGCTGGGTGACAAACTCCAAGGAGCAGCTGTGTTTCCAACACAGTCCAAAAACCAGAGATGCTCCTGTAAAACACGTTGCTTTAAAAAACCCCAAAAATTGTAATTTTGTTCTATAAATTAAGAAAACACTTAGATTTGTACATGGAAATGTTTTCATTAGCAATACTCAATAGGCTCCTCCATCAATGAAAGGACAAACTTACAGACTCTAGTCTAAAGCACTAAAGGCAGTCAGACCCATCGGCAAGGGGTCAGAAAAACATTTTAAATAACTTTTCATCACTCCAACTGATCTAAACCTTGATAAAAAAGACAAAAGGCGCTGGGTGACAAACTCCAAGGAGCAGCTGTGTTTCCAACACAGTCCAAAAACTAGAGATGCTCCTGTAAAACAAGTTCCGTGTGATGTGACACCTCCAAAGGGACCTGTCACCGTGCTCCTGCTGGCATTTCCATCTGGCAATTGAAATTGAATTGAATTGCAGTTTGGAAATGTCAGACAAGCTCCTGGTTCTGGAGAAACACCCTGCAAAGGGCTCTTCTCAGCAGAGAAAGGCTCAGAGACCCCCGGGCCAGCCCAGCCCCAGCCCCTCAGCTCTTACCTGGCAGCCTCGGTGCCCGCAGACATGCCCAGAGCCCCAGCCCCGGCAGCCACGGGGACAGCCAGCGCTCCACTGCTGCCACCTCCGTGTCACCCAGGGCCAGCCCCTCGCTGGAGCTCTCTGTGCATTCGCCAGGCACAGAGTGTGACAGCTCAGCCCACCCCCAGGAGCCACCAGTGACCACAGAGCTCCGTCCCTGCTGGAAATGCAGGACTTGCCCTCCGAGTCAAACAGCACAATAAGGCTCAAATTCCATTTTCAAACTCCTTACCCATCCTGCTTTCCAGTGAGCTGATCTGTTCCTTCAAGAAAGCATAAGCAGAACTTTGGAACAGAATTGAAAGTATCAAAAATACAGAGTATTTGAATTGAAAGTATCAAAAATACAGAGAAAGGCACCTTGCATTTTCCTAAATACAAGTCTTGACAGAAAGCAACATTTTCCCTTAAATGACCTGAAGAAGGGAGGGTTTGGTAACTGCACTGACAGCTGGTTCATTGAACATCCCCAGGACACAGATTTCTAACAGGAAGGGACAGTTTGGGGCTTTTTTTAACCAATTATCCTGACTTAGAGCAGGCAGGAGACATGGAAATAATAACAGCAATCAACGGTCTGTCAGATAGAAGGGTTTTGTTCTCCCTCTCATCTCCAAATACCAATCAAACACCCAAAGAAAAATCAGAACCTGGTGGTACCAACTGTTGCTCCAGAATCCATATGGTACATCCATGCCCTAATTAATCCCTATGAACCATCTCCTATTTGTAATTAATTTGACGGTGCAACAAAATCAGTAATTCACTAGGAAGCAAGGTCACACTGACCAGAAAGTGTCAGGACTAATTCCTACCAACAGAAATGAGAATTGCCTTTAAAAGGCCAGTAAAAATAGCTGCACAAATGTCACTCCTGTGAAATTTTATGACGCTGGGTGAAAGTTGGGCCCAACGGAGGCCAAACCATCTGACACAAGAGCAGGATTCCTCTGATGGTGCTCAGAGAATCACAGAATGTCCTCGGTGAGAAGGGACACACAAGGACACCAAGCCACACTGATGGCCCTGCACAGAGCACCCCCAGCAGTCCCCCCACGTGTCTCAGAGCTTTGTGCAAACACTCCTGGAGCTGCAGAAGAATTTCCTCAAGCAATGCCAAACCGCAGGGCTGCGGCCCCTCAGCTCCAGGCAGGGCTGGCTCCGGCTGCCAGCGGCGCTGGGGAGGCTTAACCGGGCAGGGAATTGGGAGCAGGAGCTGCTGCTGCTGCTGCTGCTTCAGGGACCGCGCTGGGGACCCACTGGGAGCCCCGTCCTGCCCGGAGCCGGGAGGGGGACAGGGTGACACCGGAGGGGAGGTGGACATGGGGTGACACAGGAGGAGAGGTGGGCACGGGGTGACACTGGAGGGAAGGTGGGCACGGGGGTGACAAGGGAGGAGAGGTGGGAACGGGGTGACAATGGAGGTGGGAACAGGGTGACACCAGAGGAGCGGTGGGCACAGGGGTGACACCAGAGGAGCGGTGGGCACAGGGTGACACCGTATGGGAGGTGGGCACGGGGGTGACACTGGAGGAGAGGTGGGCACGGAATGACACCGGAGGGGAGATGGGCACGGGATAACACCGGAGGTGGGCACGGGGTGACACGAGAAATGGGCACAGGATGACAATGGAGGTGGGCACAGGGTGACACTGGAGGGGAGGTGGGCACGGAATGACACCGGAGGGGAGATGGACACGGGGGTTGACACGGCGGTGACAGAGGTGGCGTCTCCCGGTTCCCGCGCTCCGTTCATCACGGAGGGGCTCGACACGTGCAGCCGCGGGCGGGCACCGGGCGCTCCGCCCGGGAAAGCCCTTCGGGATAAACACCCCGGGAGGCCCGTCCGGAGCGGGGAAAGCAGCGGGGAACGGGGAGGACGCGGGGACCCGGGGGTGACACCGGCCCCTCGCGGCGGCACCGTTGGCGGAGCGCGCCCGGCTCATCCCGGGATGCTCAGGGATTCCCCCGGAGCGCCCGGCTCGGTCCCTCGGGGCTCCCGCCTCCCTCAGCCCGCCGCGGCTCCGTCCCCTCGGGGCCCGCGGCTGCACTCCCGCCTCCCGGTGCCCCCGGAACGGCCGCTCGGTCCCCCGAGCCCCCCGCCGCCCCACCCCGTGGCTCCGGCCCCTCGGGGGGCGCCGCTCGGAGCCCTCAGGCCCCCGCCGACCCGGCCCGGTCCCCCCCGCCCTCAGCCCCCACTCACCGGGTCCGGCCCGTGGCGGCGCCGGGGCCCCTCGGCCGCCGAGCCCGGGCGGGGGGCGCGGGGCGCATGCGCGGAGCCCCCTCAGAGCGCGCGGGCCGGGGCGGGCGGGGACGGGGGGAGCGGGACAGGGACGGGGACAGGGACAAGGATAGGGACACAGGGACAGGGACAGGGACACAGGGACAGGGACACAGGGAGAGGGACACAGGGACAGGGACACAGGGACAGGGACACAGGGACAAGGATAGGGACACAGGGACAGGGACACAGGGACAGGGACACAGGGACAGGGACACAGGGACAAGGATAGGGACACAGGGACAGGGAGAGGGACACAGGGACAGGGACACAGGGACAGGGACACAGGGACAGGGATAGGGACAGGGACACGGGACTGGGATAGGGAGAGGGACAGGCATAGGGACAGGGACACGGGACTGGGAACCACGGGGGACAGGGACCAGGCACAGGGACACGGGACAGGGGACTGGGGACAAGGACACTGGGGCCAGGAGAGGGTACAGGGACAAGGACACGGGACTGGGGACAGGGACACAGCGGGGACAGAGACAGGGACACGGGACTGGGGACAAGGACACTGGGGCCAGGATAGGGTTCAGGGACAAGGACACGGGACTGAGGTCAGGAGAGGGGATAGGGACATGGGACACAGTGGGGAAAAGGGACAGGGACACGGGACTGGGGTCAGGATCGGGGTCAGGGACAAGGGCACGGGACAGGGACACAGCAGAAAACAGACAAGACACACGGGACAGGGACACAGCAGGGAACAGGGACAATGACATGGGACTGGGGTCAGGATGGGGTATAGGGACAAGGACACGGAGTGGGGTTAGGATGGGGACACAGCAGGGGGATAGGGACAAAGACACAGAGCAGGACAGAACATGGGGAGCAGGACAGGAATAGGGAGAACGATGGATCAGGGCTGTGGACAAGGACACCATAAACAAGGTGGGGACAGGGACATTGGGAGCAGAATAGGGACAGGAGCAGAGTGGAATGGGGACAGTGAGAGCAAGATGGGGATGGGGAAAGCAAGAATAGGATGAGGACAGGGACACAGGGAGCTGGACAGGGACAGGGGCAGGCTGGGGATGTGGAGACCAAAACAGGGTGGGATGGGGTCATTGGGAGCAGGACAGGGACAAGGACACAGGGAGCAGGACAGTGATGGGGACAGGAGCAGGATGGAGGCAGTGGAAGCAAGAAGGGGACAAAGATACTGGGAGGGGGATGGGGACATAGAGAGTGGGACAAATATGGGGGCACTGGCAGTAAAATGGGTGATGGGGACACTGGGAGCAAGATGGGGATGGGGAGAGCAGCAGGATGAGGATGAGGACAGGGACTGGGGCATCAGGAGCAGAAGGGGAACACAGGAAGCAGGATTGGGACAGGGACATGGAGAGCAGGATGAGAATGGGGACAGTGGGAGCAGGGCTGGGGACGGGGACAGCAGGAGCAGGATGGGGACACTGGGACAAGTGTGGGGATAGGGGCATCAAGAACAGGGTGGGGACAGGGACATGGAGCACAGAAAAGGGACAGGATGGGGACAAGGGACACCAAGAGCAGGGTGGAGGTCTGGGACAGGGACCAGGACACTGGGAGCAGGATGGGAACAGGACAGACACACCAGGAGCAGGATGAGGATGGGGACATCAGGAGCAGGGAGGAAACCAAGGACATTGGGAGCAGTAAAGGGACAGGAGGAGGGTGGGATTGAGAAATCAGAAGCAGGACAGGGACACAGGCACTGCAAGGAGGATGAGGTCAAGGACACAGGGAGCAGGACAACGATGGGGACAGTGTAAACAGGATGAACAACAGGGGCAGGATGGGGGCAATGGGATCAAGAAAGGGACAAGGACACTGGGACATGGGGAGTAGGAAAATTATGGAGGCACTGGGAGCAGAATGGGTGGTGGGGACAATGGGAGCGAGATGGGAATGGAGAGAGCAGGAGCAGGGTGGGGACAGGGACATTGAGAAGCAGAACAGGGACTGGGCTGGGATGGAGACAGGGACACCAAAGCAGAGTTGGGAATCAGGAGCAGGACAAGGACACAGGGAGCAGTGGACAGTGGGAATGGGGCTGTGGACAGGGACACCAGGACCAGGGTGGAGGCACTGGGGACAAGACAGGCATGAGGAGAGTAGAAGCAGGACTACAGCCAGGGTTTCCAGGAGCAGGATGGAGACAGGGACACGGCACAGGGTGGGGGCTCATCCCCCAAGGATGCTCAAGGTGCCAGATCCTGTGGGGACCTCCCAAATCCCTGGGAATGGGGGCGAACGGGAACAACTGAGGGGGTCAGCACAGGGTCACTCATTGTTGATGACCCTGCTGAGGGTGGGGGCACGTCCCAAAGCTGAGCTCAACTCGTGCCATAGATGGAGCCCCCGGTTTCCTAGGGAGTGATTCCACGTGCCTCAGTTTCCCTGCACCACGCCAGGGCGGGCACATCCCAGGCACATCCCCTGGGGCATCCTGCACCCGCACAGACCCTTTGTGTGGGGAAATTCCAGCCGCACGGCAGGAGCTGGGGTCAGGGCAGAGCACTTTCCGCGGAAAATCCCCAGCTCCCCGGCGCAGGGCCGGGCCGGGCTGGCGGCCCCGCTGCGGGTCAGCGTTTTCCAGCTGCTGGGAAAAGCCTGCGTGAGAACCGGCTCCTTCCCACGGCCGCGTCCCGCCGCCCCCAGCGATGCCCGCACCCACGGGCACCGCAGCCTCGGGGCTCTGCTCTCCCAGCGCAGGCGCGATGGCACCGATGCCCATCCACGGGTGGCTCCAGGGCTCGGTCCCGTCCCTTATCCAGCCCTGGAGAGCCCGAGGCTGGGATGACGGATGCGTTCTTCCTATAAACCCAGCCTGAGCAGCAGCCGGCTCCGGAGGCAGAGCCAGCCCCGAGCCCCGGTGTTGGAGAAGATGAAACAGGAAAGCCTTAGAAATATGATTGTCTGGCAAAAGATTTTGAGAATATGGAAACTATAAGTGAGATGGAAATGAAAGCAAGCTTTGAGATCCCTCAGTTACTGAACAATTGGAAAACAATGGTGTGGCCAGCTGAAGGTGATCCCCTTTTGATGGAACAACACCCTCTGCTTGCAGGCAGCTCCAAGGGTCAGAGCAGACCCTGCCAGCTTGGCAGAAGGGCCCAAAGAGGAGATTTTAGGGTTTAAAATGTAACACAGCATGGTAATGTAATGATTCTTATAGGCTGTATGGAAATGCTATAGGATTTGTATCTTGGACTAGATTGGTGAGTGAGAATTAGAATATTCAACACAGAAGAAGATTTATTGTATTGGAACGGGAACCTCACTCACCCCTTTTACTCTCTCCCCCTCTCATCCTCTCTCCCCTCTCTTCTCTCAGCCCTGCTCTGAGCTGTGCCTGGCAGCTCCCAGCAGGGCCCTGCACCCAGGCCCTTTGCAATAAACCCCAAGTTCCAGCCCTGGCTGCAGAGATCTCTCATCTCCATCCATCCCGACCATCCTACCACCCCCCAATGCTCCGACACCCCAGGACCAGAGCTCCAGAGGCAGAGCCACCCCCGAGCCCCGGGACAGGCAGGGCAGCACCACAAGCCCCGGAGGCTGATCCCGCTGCAGCACCCCAGGGTTTGCTCCAGGAGATGCCTGGTCTGATCTCTGGGGGCCCAGTTTGGTGCTGGGCTGTACTGGGAGGTGACAAGCACCCCCAGCGTGGCCATGTGTCACAGACACATTTTATGAAAAATCCTTTCCTTGGGATTTTTGTCTCCTGAGAAGCTGAGAGGCCTCAGGAACAAAATGTAACCAATGGTTATCTGCTGCTGTGGAATGCAACAGGTGCATCTGGGATTGGGCTCATGTGGTTGTTTCTAATTAATGGCCAATCACAGTCAGCTGGCTCAGACTCTCTGTCCCAGACACAAGCTTTTGTTATTCATTCTTTCTTTTTCTATTCTTAGCCAGCCTTCTGATGAAATCCTTTTTTCTATTCTTTTAGTATAGTTTTAATATAATATATATCATAAAATAATAAATCAAGCCTTCTGAAACATGGAGTCAGATCCTCATCTCTTCCCTCATTCTCAGACCCCTGTGAACACTGTCACAGCCTTGGGGGTGCCAGGGTTGAATTCTGCTTGCACCAAGCCACAATTTAGCCTCACTTTACCCCAGGACAGAGGGGGGACACGCCATCAGTGAGGCCACGGTGCCAGGGCAGACGTGGGAGGTGAGGGGCACTGCCAGCAGGAAAGGCTGAGCCTGGTGCCAGGGCTGGAGAAGCAGATTGCATCCCTGGAAAGGCTGAGCCTGGTGCCAGGGCTGGAGAAGCAGGATTGCATCCCTGGAAAGGCTGAGCCTCCTGATGAGGCCAGAGCCCTCCTGCTGGCCATGGGGTGGGGCAGCAGCACGGCCTGGGGGGTGATGCCCATGTGGCTGGCAGGAAATCCTTCCCCTCCCTGCTTTTGATGCTCCTCTGGCCTGAATTATCCCCCACAACATGCAGTTTCCACAGAGAGCCAGCACCTGCTGGGATGGCTGGATGTGCTGTCCCATGGATGTTTCCTATCCCGTGCTTATGTCAGCCCAGTGCCTCCCAGTTTCCACCAGCAGCTGGCAGGTTCTGGGAGTGGGGGAGGAGGTTGTCCTCAGGTTGTTCTGCTGCCCCAGAGCCATCTCAAGCCCCTCTGAGCACAGGGATGCTCTGGGACAGGGTCCCAGGGGTGTTGCTGAGATGAACGGGGCTGTCAGGGCCAAACTTGGCCAGGCCAGCCCAGGCTGGGGGCAGCCAGGGGACAGGGAGGGCAGGAATGTCCCCAGCAGACATTCATCCCCATAAATCAGCCCTGGTTTCACAGCACACACTTGGGACAGGACTGGGGCAGAGTTCAGAGAGAGACAGAGCAGGGGAATGGAGAGGGAGCACCAAAAAGCTCTCAGAGAATGAGCAGCTGAAGAAATCCCTGAAAACTCTGCAAGATTGAGCGAGAAAGGAAAAAAATAAGCCTGGGCTGGCTGGTCCATTCACTGCCACAGGCAGGAGTGGGATAGCTGGGAGACAGGGAGTCCTTGGGAGTGGCACAGGGCTGAGGGCAGGGGGAACTGGGGCTGAGAGTGGGAGAAATCCTGGCAGTGTGTATTGGAAGCACTGGGAAAGCAGAGCCTCCCCCAGCACTGCCATGTCTGGGCACAATCAGACCAAGCCCAGCCTGGAAGTTTGTACTAAACATTTTAAAGGGTTCAAAAAAAGGGTACAGAAAGGTCAAAGCCACATTTCTCCTCCTGGGGAGGCTGGTAAAGCACTGCCCCCCCAGCATCCCCCCTTTCTCAGCTGCCTGAAATGCTTGACACAGTTGAGGCCCAGTCCTCAGGAATCCACACTGACACTGCTCAGCTCTGGGAGCTGGAGAGCCCATCCAAAAGGAAAACCTGCCTGGAGGCAACAGCAGCTGGAGACCAACAATACAAAATGGATCAGGGCTCTGGCTCTGGGCTGCTCACAATTGGTCCATGGAGACTCCTACAGCCATGGGAGTGACCTGAGGAGCAGCTCCCTGCCTGCCCTGGAGCCTCCAGGAGCCAGACTGGGCAAGCAGGGATGGGGAGGGACCAGCAGGTGCCAGCCAGGGCTCGGGTCAGCCCCCATGCCAGGGCAGCAGGGTTACATGGGGTAGTTGAGAACAACGTCCTGCTTGGCCAGTTCCAGCAACATGGGGTCATCAAAGAACTTGCTGATGCTCACGTCCTCACTGAGGCCCTGCAGGTAACACAAACCAGGGTTATTCCCCACACAGCCACTACCCAGACCTTGTAAGATAAATTTTCAGGCTCCAAAAAAGGCATGAGGTGCTTCTCTGCAGTTTGAAGGCATCCAACACTCCTCAGGAACCTGCAAACATGTGGTTTCTGCTGCTGAGCACATCTGCCAGCTCACTGCTCCCCACAGCAGAGCTTGATGCCCTCTGCAGCCCCTCAGTCCAGCTCACTAAACCAGCACAGAAAGCAGTTCTGCTGTTTCTGCTGGACAAGGGGGCTACACCAGGCCTCTGAGGGCTCAGAGGGGCTGGGGAGGGAGCAGGGCTCAGCAGAGACCACAGGATCCTGTTCTGGACTGGAGTCACTGGTGGGACTGGCAGGTTCTGACGGGCAGCACGGGGGAGGTCCTGGGGCACAAAGGCCACCAGACCACAGAGGGGATGTGGCACAGCCAAGGGACAGCACAGCAACAGCTCAGCTGCTGGGACAGAGTCACAGCACAGGGATTTGGCCCAGACACACCTTCCTACGCCTGGTCTTGATCATGAACTCCCTGGCCAGGTGTGGGGCTGGCTGTGGCTCCAGCGGCCGGATGACGATGCTCTTGTCCAAGGGGTCCCCAGGCACGATCTGAAACACAGGGCCAGGGTGTGAGAGTGATGCTGGGGCTGCTTCAGCCTCCTGGAGACACATCCCTGGGTCCCACAGACACCCCAACAGCCCACCTGCTCTCCTGGCACACAAACCCATGTCACTGCTGGTGATCATGCCTGTGAGAAGTCAGTGCTGAGAACTCAGGCCAAGGACACGTCCCTTCCCCAGGGAGTACTGCAAGACCCCACACCACCTCCTAACAGAACAATCCATGCAAGTCCTGCTCAGCACAACCCCCTCCACAAAGCAGGAGTGCTTATTGTTTCAGAGCTGAGCCTTGGGCTTTGACACACCAGCCTTTAGGGCAGGGCTCAGCCTGCAGCTGCTGCTCTCATGGAGCTGCACCCCAAAGCACTGTGCACCTCACAGCCATGGCTCCCACAGGACCTGATCTGCCCCAGACACAGAAGTGGCCAGAGAACAGTATTTTGTCCCAAACTTTGTTTCCTACAGGTTTAAAACACCATCTCTGAGAGGCAAAGCTGAAGTGTGGCACAGATCAAACTTCCTATGGCAGATCAGTGAAACTGAGCCTCAATCCAAGACTTCTGCTGCATGAAGTGGACCCAAACAGGTTCCTTCCTCCCAAGGGGGATGTCCTCTCTCCAGGCACTGCAGGACCCTGACACTCAGCCAGCAGCAGCTTCCAGGGCTCCCTCACAAGGACTGGGAGTGATGGGACTTGGAACAAAGCCTGGCAGACATGGAACAGCTGGTGCACAAAGCCTCCCCAAGATCCTCCAAGGATGCTCTCCAGAGCTTTCCTGCTCTGTTGGTGCCTGATCCTACCTGTCCCTACCTCCCCAGGGCATGGACTCACCTGCCAGTGGTGGAAGACAGAGAGAGAGAAGGCTTGTCCCTGCGTGTGGGTCCTCAAATCTGTCTCAAATCCAAAGGAATCAATGGCTGGGATGAAGGCTTTGATGGTGTAGAGGGGAGAGCCTGGGATTGGAGCATCCTGGGTCACGTGGCCTCTGCAAAAGTGTTAAAGGATCAGCATTCCAGGTGTCACAGAATCATGGAAGGCACCTCAAACCCCACACAGTTTCACCCCCTCTACCATGGGCAGGGACACCTTCCACTGTTTCAGGTGGAATCCAACCTGGCCTTGGACAGTTCCAGGGATGGGGCAGCCACAGCTGCTCTGAGCAACCTGTGCCAGGGCCTCTCCACTCTCACAGCCAAGAACTTCTTCCCAAAATCCCATCTAACCCTGTTCTTTGGCAGTGGGAAGCCATTCCCCCTTGTCCTGGTGTGGCAGCAGAGAAAAACAGACAAGTTCCCCAGGCATCATTCTGGGAAAGGCTTGAGAAGATCAGAGAAAAGAATGAGAAACAATTCTTATCTTAACTTGCTGCACCTGGTGTTGTGAACATGTGGAATGTGTCATGGAGATTTGTTTACCAAAGGGTGGTTTCTTAATTAGCTAATGGTGATGGTGTTTTAAGTAAGGACCAATTTATATTTTTTAAACTTGGCTATAAGAAACCCATTGCTTTTTTATACCCAGGCTCACCTGTAGTGAACTAGGGTATAAAAAAGCAATGGGTTTCTTAATAAAGAAAATGATCAGCCTTGTGTAATACACAGAGTCTCTGTCAATCATTACCCAGCTGGGGACTCATTGTGCTGACACCCTGGCACTCCAGGCCCTTTCCAGCTCTTTTGGAGCCCCTTTAAGCATTAGAAGGGGCTCTAAGGTTTCCCTGCAGCCTTTTCTTCTCCAGGTTGAACCACCCCAGATCTCCCAAGCTGTTTTTAGTTGCTCCAGCCCCCTGGGCATCTTGTTTGGAGCCACTGAAGGAGGTCCAAGTCCCTCCTGAGCTGGGGCCCCAGGGCTGAGCACAGTGCTTTGCACATTCTCCTCTCTGACACTCAGCAAGAACCAGGCACAACCCAAAGGCTGCGTGTGATCCTCAACATCCCTCCCCACACTGCTCAGGGCCAGGATCAGTCAGGAAGCTTCCAACTGTCACTTCACAGAGCCTTCACCCTCTGCACCAGTGGCAGGAATTCTCCAAGAGCCCAGATGCCAACAGCTTCACCCCCTGCACCAGTGGCAGAATTCTCCAAGAGCCCAGATGCCAACAGCTTCACCCTCTGCACCAGTGGCAGAATTCTCCAAGAGCCCAGATCCCAACAGCTTCACCCCCTGCACCAGTGGCAGGAATTCTCCAAGAGCCCAGATGCCAACAGCTTCACCCTCTGCACCAGTGGCAGGAATTCTCCAAGAGCCCAGATCCCAACAGCTTCACCCTCTGCACCAGTGGCAGGAATTCTCCAAGAGCTCAGATGCCAACAGCTTCACCCCCTGCACCAGTGGCAGGAATTCTCCAAGAGCCCAGATCCCAACAGCTTCACCCCTGCACCAGTGGCAGGAATTCTCCAAGAGCCCAGATGCCAACGCTGCTGCTCTGCAAGCCCCCAGTGCTGGCAGCAGGAGCAGCTCACCTGCGCCGGGCCAGCACCGTGTACACAGCAGACACACAGTCAGCAGGAGCCTGCACCTCCACAAAGTAGTAGGGCTCCATCAGACGAGGGGTGGCCTGTGAGGGGACAAGGACATGAGTCTCTCACAGCTCAACAGCACAGTCAAACTCAGCACTTGATGAGATGACAGGGTTCCTGCTGTCCCATGGCTGCCCAAACCAACAGCACAAACACTGCAAGGACCTTTTCTCCCTCTGGGCATGAGTCACACGCCTCCCTCTCCCCCGTGCCCACCCTTCCCAGCAAGCCCAGCAGGAGCAGGAAGGGGAGAGCGAGCAGATGCACACCAGGCCTGCAGGACTCGTGTGCCAGCCCACAAGGGTATGCAGACATTGATGGGTGAATGAGTCAGAGTGCACCCAGAGCCCCAGGCAGGGCTGTGGGGATCAGCCCAGCTCAGGCAGGCCCTCACCATGAGGAAGGCAGAGTACACCACCCTGCGGGCCGTGGGGATGATCTGCCCTCCACCCCTGTGCAAGGGCTCCTGAGCAATCACTGCATCCAGGATCTTGAACTTCACGTTGCGGATCACTGCAGAGGGAGAAATGACAAGCAGTGACCTCGGGGGATGTCCTCTGCCAGCACCAACCACATCCCCAGATGCCCAAACACCCAGCAGTTCTCCTAAATTTAATTCCAGCATCACCACATCATAACCTTGCATATCACAGAATCATGGAGTGATTCGGGTTGGAAGGAGCCTTAAAGCTGATCCAGACCAACTCCATGCCATGGGCAGGGACACCTTCCACCAGAGCAGGCTGCTCCAAAGCCTGCTCAGCCTGCAGCACCTGAATGCTTAGAGATGGAAGAATTTAACCAATCTCTCATTGTTTCAATTTCCCCACAGGTCCCACTTACATTCATCACAGAGGGGCCCTTCCCTGGTCCCCCACTGGAAGCCCTGCACGATGCTGTCCTTCACTGAGCCCAGCAGAGACTTGTCCACCTAGAGACAGACAGACAGCTTCAGAGAGCACCCCTCATCACAGCCAGCATCACCCAGTGTTTCAAAGCCAGTTTCCAAACCAGCAGCAGTGTTGCCCTGTGCCCCCATGTCCACCCCTCCCTCTCACAGCCCAAGAGCATCAGCACTATGTAATTTCTAGAGCACTAGAAATTAAGAGCCCACATTTTGGGGATTCTGAAAGGCAAGGCAAAAAAAAAAAAAAAGGTTTTTTTTTTTGCCTTTTGGCTCAAACAGCAACACCTGAAAAATAACAGGTGACCTGGTAACCAGTGTAGGATCATTGTGGGGAAAGTGCAGCAGATCTGAGGCAAACAATGAACACCCCAAAGGCACCAGGGCCTTGCTGAAAGTTCTGGGAGCAGTGGGCACCTCCTGGCACCACAAAGGTGTCACTGAAGAGTGGCCCCCACTCCTCACCTCTGAGGGCAGTGTGTCATCTACCAGGATGTTTGGGCCAGTGGCATCTGGCCCAAAGGCCCAGATGGAACGGGCAGCCAGCAAATCCCAGTCGTATTTGGTCTGGAAGAATTCACCCAGCTTCTTTCTGAGAGAGAGAAAGGGAAGAAGCTTTAGAAAACAAGAATCTGACCTGAACTCACTATGTATTTACAACCCTGTTCCCTTCAGGCACAAAATAGTCTCAGCCAGAGATGCTCACAGACTGGCTGGCAGGAAAACCAAAACAGGATCCCTGCCTGATCCTGTGCACCCTGCAGGTTCCAGCATTCCCTTTTTCCCCAGTTCTTTACTTCCAGCTGCACTCCTGCCCTCCCAGATTGCTCATACCTGTTCCATGTTATCTGCACCACTTCGTTCTCAATGTCCTCTGCCAGTCCCTTCTCCAGGGGCTCAGCAATCATTGTGATCTTGTTCCTGAGGAGAGACAGTCATCATCAGCCACAGTGATGGAAATGGGGCTGACTGGGAAGACTGGCAGCCCTGGAGGGGCTGGATGTGTCCAGAGAAGGGAACAGAGCACCAGGAGCAGCTGAGAAGCTGGGGGAATCAGCCTGGATGGAGAAAAGGAGGCTTAGGGGGCACCTCTGGCTCCCCACAACTCCCTGACAGGAGGGGGCAGCCAGGGGTGGGGGTCAGACTCTGCTCCCAGGGAACAAAGGACAGGGTGAGAGGAAGAAGCCTCAAGTTGAGCCAGAGGAGGTTTAGGTGAGATATTAGGGAAAATTTTACACATAAAAGGTTGCAAAGGCCTGGCACAGCTGCGCAGGGCAGTGATGGAGTCATCATCCCTGGCTGGAACTGTTCAAAAACCATGTGGATGTGGCACTTGTAGATATGGTTTAGTGGTGAACACAATGGTGGTGCTGGGTTGACAGCTGGACTTCATTTAGGGTCTTGTCCAACCTTAATAAGTCCACAATTCTGTGATTCTCTCACTGCACCCAGCTTGGATGCAGCTGGGTTGATGAAGCCACCTGCAGCCACTGCTGTTCCTGTGTCCCTGTGAACACAGCCCAGGTGCTCCCCACAGCCTGCTCAGCCCCAGAAGGGGACAGCTGAGGGACAGAGTGGCTCCAGCCCTCCTGTCCCACATCCAGGGCTGCAGGAGGGAGCCCATGGGCTGGGGAAGGTGCCCCTGGGAGCTGCATCTGACACAGCAAATGCTACCTCAATGCCTGAAACCTGCCCCCAGCACAGGTCATCCCATGTGCCTAAAAGGTGCCTGACCTAAGACTGGGAACAACCTGGTCTGGTGGAAGCTGTCCCTGCTCACAGAAGGGCTTGGAACTGGATGGTTTTTAAGGTTGCTTCCAAGCCAAGCCATCCTGTGATTCTGTGAAGATTGGAACATCTCTGTTCCCAGAAATAAGGCTGCCAAACATGGTGAGATTGTTTCAGAATAAAGGAAAGCAAGAAGAACCAGAAACCACAGGGGAACACAGGAGAGGAGAGTCCACCTCAGCAGACCATGATTTCTCTGAAAATTCAGGTATGGGAACATGCTGTGCACACAGATCTCCCCCATGGTCCCTGCCAGGCCTCCCTCTCCAATCACATGCACTGTGAGGGGCTGGAGGAGGAGATGGGAGCAGCTGCAAGGCTCCAGGGCATCACCAGGAGAACAAACCCAAGATTACATATGGATAAGAGAACACACAGCTCTTGCTCATGAAACTCTTGGGGGAATTATTGAAGGCAGCACTTTGGCACTTGCTCCAGGATCCCAGAACACCTCTCAGAACTGCTGAGAGGGTGTGACACTTAGGGAAAAGGAGGATGTGGATCTGGCTTTATTCCCTTCATTCTCAGAGCTCCTACACAGCACAGGAACATCCCTGGGACTCTGCTGTGTCCCTGTGAGCTCAATGGGACATTGCTCACTCAGGAATGTGTCACTTGGTGGACAACAGCCAGTGGGAACAGCCCCCCTGCAGGGATGGACCCTCCCTCTGCTCCCTCCCATCCCAGCTCACCCACAGCCCTTACTTCTTGTTGGGTGTCTCAGCAAAGCACTTCAGGGAGGATGTTTCCACCACTGTCTCACAGAATGTCACCACTGGATCAGCCACCTAAAAGAACAAAAGGTTTGTAAAGTTTTCAGTACTTTTCTGCTTGTAAAACAACTGTTTGAAACCTCTGAACACCTACAAGGAAAAACAAGTTCAACTGGCAGTGTTTTAATCAGGGTTGTGCATGAAGCACTGAGGCTTTCAAATGAGACAGGAAAATTTAAATCTAATTCCAGGTATGAAAAATCCTGCTCAATTTATTTATTTGATGCTAGCTAGGCAACAGCTAGCATCAAATGAATAAATTGAGCAGGCAATGCTCTGAGCACTGGGAAGTCTGGAATAAATAAATTGCTAGCCAGGCAATGCTCTAAGCACAGGGAAGTCTGGAATATGGAAAACTCCTCTCCAAGCCAGTGTGCCACTCTCAGTCCCACTGGTGTGACAGCCATGCTGGAAGAGCCCCTTTTACACACAAACAACTTTTTCTTACTTTTATAGGAATGTGACAAAATCCATGCTGTGTATTCAGGCAAGTTCTTTTTCTCATCCTTCTGAGAGAAGGGACCAAAACCCTGTCCAGGGTTTCCAGTGGGAAATCCCTCTCAGATTGCCTCACCTTGATGTCAATCTCAGAGTACATCTTCCTCAGGTCGTGCATCACACAGTCCAGGTACAGCTCTCCTGTGCCCAGGATCACATGTTCCCCAGATTCTTCCACCTGCAAGAGAAAAGAGGGATTCAGTTGGCAGCCCCCCTGCTCACAGCTCCTTCCTACTCAAGCCTGAGGAAGGATCAGCTTTAAATAGACTTAGTTAGAGTCAGAACACCCCAAGGAAAGCCCCCAGAGCCTTGTCCAGCAGGAAGTGCTGCTGGGATCTTCCCTGGCACAGCAGGGTGTGTGTTTTTCTGCTGGATTTACATTTTTCTGCTATTTCTACATAATTGATGAGATCAACTGAAACAGCATGAAAAGACCCACAACAAACATAACAACCTGTGGTAAAAAACCTGATTATTTTGAAGATCAGCCCAGAGGCTGTCCCCAGCACTGGCTGGAAACAGCCACACACACCCCCACAGAGAAATCACAGAACAGTTAAGGCTGGAAGGGAGCTCTGGAAATCATCTGATCCAGGTGCCCCAGCAGTACCTTGGTTGTAAGTGAGGGGTAGCTCTTGTTGACTTTACGAAGACCATCCAACATTTTGGGCAGCTCTGAGGGGTTCACTGGCTCCACAGCTATTTTGATAACAGATGTGGTGTTGAACTTCAGGGGACGAAAGATCTGAGCCTGGAACCAGAGAGGACAAAGAGCTGAAACTGCATCCCTGCACGTCCTCAGGTAATACACAGCATGTGGAGCTCTTCTCTTTCCCTCAGCGTGTCACAGACACATTTCATGAAAAATCCTTTTGTTAGGATTTCTTCTCCTGAGAAGCTGAGAGGCTTCAAGAACAAAATGTAACCAATGGTTATCTGCTGCTGTGGAATGCAACAAGTAGATCTTTGATTAGTCTATGTTAGTTGTTTCTAATTAATGGCCAATCACAGTCAGCTGGCTCGGATGAAGAGATGAAGCTTTTGTTATCATTCCTTCTTTCTTATTCTATTCTTAGCTAGCTTTCTGAAGAAATCTTTTCTTCTATTATTTTAGGATAGTTTTAATGTAATATATATCATAAAATAATAAATCAAGCCTCCTGAAACATGGAGTCAGATCCTCATCTCTTCCCTCATCCAAAAACCCCTGTGAACATGGTCACAGACCAGAGTTTGTACCTTTATCAGATGATTAAGTAAAATTCTCTATTTTATTTAGCAAATTTCTGTAAAATGGTGTTGACTGGCATCAGTTTTGTTCATATAATTTCCCAGAATTTTATCCTTTGGAAGTTCAGTGGTTATTTTGCCTGAGATTAGTAATGGCATAGAGCTCTATAATTACTGAGATCATACTGCTTACCATCCTCAACCATTAGCAGAAAATGCTAGCAGCCTTACTGAATTTCTCTGGTGCTCCAAAATGTATTGAAAATTAGCATCATTGAAATGTTCCTCTCACAAACATTTTGAAGAAGGCCTCAGAAACAAAATGTACCCAATAGTTATCTGCTGCTGTGGAATGCAACAGGTGCATCTGGGATTGGGCTCATGTGGTTGTTTTTAATTAATGGCCAATCACAGTCAGCTGGCTCAGACTCTGGTCAGTCACAAGATTTTATTATCATTCCATTCCTTTTCCTTTCAAGCCTTCTGATGAAATCCTTTCTTTTAGTATAGTTTTAATATAATATATATATCATAAAATAATAAATCAGCCTTCTGAAACACGGAGTCAAGATTCTCATCTCTTCCCTCATCCTGGGAGCCCTGTGAACAGCACCACACTCAGTGGCTCTTGTGCCCTGCCACCATGTCAGCCAGGGATTCTTTAACCCCACTAGAGGAGCTTTTGGGCTGTACAGCATCACCCTGCCTCCCTGGAAGGCTGAGCAATAGCAGCCATGCCTGGTACCTCCTCATTGCCCCGAGGCTCTGTCACAGTTGCTGTCTTCACTATGGGCTGGTCCACGCCCTCAATCAGCACCCAGTTGCCAGCAGGAACTCTGTTCACCTCAATGTGATATCTGAAAGGCAGGAGAGCACCACTGCAGCCTCAGACCTTCCAGGACCTTCTTCCTCCCTCCCAGTCCCTCCCCAGGTGACTCCTGTCCCAGTAAACACATTTCTGTACCTTGCAACTGAGATCCAGAGGCGTCCAACGGTGCAGATCTGGGAATCCTCCTCATCTTCCAGGGTGTAGTTCTCCCCAAGGACCTTCACAGGCTGCCCAGCATGGATGGTGCCACTGAGCACCCTGCCAAAGGCGTGGAACTGGACACCATCATCAGTGCTGTACATTTTGGTGGTGTGACACATCAAGGGACCCTTGCCGTGACACAGAGAGACAGAAATGAGCTTCTTGCAAAACAGAGTAAAGAAACAGACACAGATCTGGCAGGACTGGACTTTGATGATCCTTGTGGATCTCTTTTAACTCAGAATATTCTATGATTTGTGGATGAAAGGGATGAATGGGCTGGAATTTAGAAATAATTGCTAAGTCCTTCAGTTTCTGCCACTAGAAGCCCTACATCTCCTTGCCCTGTATGGAAAGCTCTGGAATGACCATGGTGGACTGTTCTGGAGCTCCTGTAGAGCAGCAAATGGTGGGTGGGACAAAGCCATGAGGAAAAATGTCACCTGCTGGCCTGCAAACCTGCTCAGGGCAGAGCACCTGAGCTCCCCAAGATCACAGCTTCCAGTGCCACAAGGTCACTCCACACTGGTGATGTGGTGACAGTCACCACTGTGGAGTTTTATGTGGATAATCACAACTCATTAAAATAAATTTTTCTGCAGACATCAGAGCAAAAGTCACAGGCAAATTTCTCACTCAGCTGCCAGCGTTGGTGGCTCCAGACAACTCCAAATGACAGCTCAGTGCAAGCTGTTGGAGGAGGAAGGGTTTGCAGGGCTGGGAGAGGAAAGGTGCTGACTAACTAACACAGGGTTATTTTTATCAGCACCATGCAGCTTTTTAGAGTTTGGAGAGAGAATTAAACTTCAAGGAAAAGAGACAAAAAGACTGCAAAAGGACACAAAACTACCCTGCAGCTCCCACGTGCTCTGGAGTCCTGACCTAGTCCTGTTCTTCTCTGAACACAGTGAAACAATTCCCTCTCTCCAGGGCTGCCCTGGCAGGCAGTTGAAGCTCCTTGGAGTGAAGAGATTTGTTCCAGTGTCGGATGAGAGGTTTCAGAGTGCTGCAAGTCAAATCTGTGCAGATATCTATCTGGCTGGGAGGCAGCAGCCCTGGCAGGGCAGGGGGAGCAGAGCCTGCTGGAATTGGTTCTGCACACTCAGAGCAAAGACAGGAGTTTCCTTACATCAGGGTCACACTCGCTCATGGCCTCGCCCAGGTCGGAGTCCACGCCGCCGGTGTAGGTGTGCTCAATTTTGGTCTTGGCCCCCACTTTTGGGGAGGGAATGTGCTGCACACACATGTCCACAAAGCCTGCAACAGGAACAGGGTTAAGCAGTGTGGAGGAGAGAAATGGACTCCATAAACACAAGGCAAGCCACGGTGACTGCAGCACCCAGAGCAGCAGGGAGAGGTGAGCAGTGCCTCAGGCTGTCCTGTGGGCAAAGTGGTGTCACAGTTTAGACTTGGGAAGCTGAGCAGGATCTGTGCAAGTTAGCACTCCTTGGCCAAAATATAACCCTCAACTCTTGGTGTGAGGCTACTGGGGATCTAAGGAGGATTGTGGAGGGGAAGACAAAGAGCTTGTACCTGTGAACTCCCCAAAGAACTTCTTGCAGACGAGCCGCAGGAGGGGCCGGATGTTCAGTTTCAACTCCTCTTTGGTCAGGTGGATGCCAAGTTCATCCAGAGTCCTGGGCAGGGTTGTGTCCACATCCCCCACCACCTGCAAGACAAGTCCCACTCTCAGGTTCACTGTGGGGGTCTCAGTCAGCATCACACACCAGCCACCACCCGCAGGGCTCTGGACCTGCACTGGGTTACAGCTCACACAAGAGCCAGATGGGTCAAATCATAGATTTGTGGAATTATTAAGGCTGGAAAAGCTCTCCAAGATAATTTCCCAGCACTGTTAAGGCCACCACTAAATCATGTTAGTCCCCAAGTGCATTTACATGGCTTTTAAATCTATCCAGGCATGGTGACTCCACCACTGTCCTGGGAAGCTGTGCCAGGACTGGACAACCCTTTGCGGGAAGAAATTTTTCCTAAACCTCCCCCTGCACAATCTGAGGCCATTTCGTGTCCTCCTGTCTCTGCTCCCTGGGATCAGAGCCCAACCTCCCCCAGCTGCCCCAAGCAAGAAGGTCCCCCTGAGCCTCCTTTTCTCCAGGCTGAGCCCCCCCCAACTCCTCCTCATCCGACTTGTGCTCCAAGTCCAAGCTCTGTCACTTGGCTGCTATCAGAGCACACAAGGAAGAGCAAGGACTGTTCTATACACTGCAAATACAGCACTGCACTTGCAAGAAATAATGATTACTGTGTGCACCCTCCTGTGCAGATCCCACTGCAGAACAGGACAGGACCAGACCCAGTGCCCAGCCCCAGCTGCTCCTGCCTGGAGCTGGGGGAGGCAGAATGACCCATGACAGACCTGAGCCAAGATCTTGTACAGGGGCTCCAGAATGAACTCCACGAAGCTGCGCTGGGAGCTGCTCGTCGGGGCCTTCTTGGTGAACTTGCGGCTGTTGGAGAGCACAGAGGTGAGGAGCAAGAACTGCAGCCCTGCACAGCCTCTGCTCCTCCCAGCTTCTCCTCTCCTCCCTCCCATCCCCTGGGAAGCTGGCAGGGACACATGGGCCAGGTTTACTCCAAATGAAAGCCAGAGGAGCCTCTTTGCTGCTGCTTGTGGGATTCAGGTGTGAATCCACATGGATTCACATGAGCCAGGAGGGCTGACTCAACCCTCCCCAGATACTACTCCACTGTCACAGACACATTTTATCAAAAATCCTTTCCTTAGGATTTTTCCTCCTGAGAAGCTGAGAGGCCTCAGGAACAAAATGTAACCAATGGTTATCTGCTGCTGTGGAATGCAACAGGTGCAGCTGGGATTGGGCTCATGTGGTTGTTTCTAATTAATGGCCAATCACAGCTGGCTCAGACTCTCTGTCCGAGACAGAAGCCCTTTGTTACCATTCCTTCTTTTTCTATTCTTAGCCAGCCTTCTGATGAAATCCTTTCTTCTATTCTTTTAGTATAGTTTTAATGTAATATATATCATAAAATAATAAATCAGCCTTGTGAAACATGGAGTCAGATCCTCATCTCTTCCCTCATCCTCAGACCCCTGTGAACACTGTCACACTCCACCACAGGATCACAGGATCAGGGAGTGACCTTGGGTCCACATTTTACAGGGAAAGGAGGAGAAAAACCCAGGAATAAAGCAACATTTAAACATTTAAACAGGGTTCTTACGTCTTCGGGTTGAAGTAGATGTCGCCCCAAAGCCGCTTGGCAAACTCCTGGTAATTGATGTCTCCTAAAGGAAAAAGCAAATGAAAAGGCCTCTCAGATGTCACTGCTTTTTTCTTAGCTTAGAAATCTTTGTATTTTGGCTTTTAAAACAAGCCTGAGGATTGAATTTAATGAACTGATGCTGATGAGTGAATGCCTCGTCCCAATTCTGAGTGAAAGATTAAGCACTGTCCTGGGGAGAGCAGGCAGAGATGAGCAGAGAGAGTCCAGTGGGGATGTCCCCAGCAGCCCAGGGACACTGCAGCTCACAGAGTGACTGCCCAGCTCTCTGCTACCCACAGGGTCAGAGCTGGGAGTGCTGCAGGAGCCCAGCCTCATCTGCTGCACCTCCAAACAGGAACGCTGTGACTGCTGCTGCAGTGCAAAGGTGCTGGGATGGCCTCCATCCCTCAGCCCTGCAGGCTCAGCACCAGCATCTTCTGCCCTTCTGAACATCTCCAGGCTCCTTCCTCTTTCTCAGGGAGCACACAGCCAAACACCCAGCACTGAAGGTCCTGTCATGGTGAATTCACAAATCTCAGGATGGAATGAGAACCTACAGCAGGTTCCAAACAAGCTTTTGCTGTGGGCAGGTGTGTGAACACAAGGAATTGCCTGGTGGCTCCAGTCTGGACACTGATGCTGCTCTAACCCCTGTCAGTGACACGTGGTGGCTGCACACCCAATTCCTGGGGACCAGAATTCACTATTCCCAATTCCAGGCTCCTGCCTTCCCCACCTGGTTGGCATCTCCTGCCAAATGTGCTGTCCTCAGCTCCCTAAGGATGGGTGTCACCCTAGCAGGCTCTGAGTTAATGCTGTGACACTCAGGGAGCTCATTTATTGCTCCAAACTCTCAGGACACGTGACAGTCCTGGCACCATCAGTCCCTGACCTCAACAACTTCATCCTCCCTCAGGCCAAGTGCTCTGCAAGAGCTGGCCCAGCTGCTTTACAACCTCCTTCTTCCCCTGCTCTCAGCTCCTCCAGATCCCCAAATTCCCCAGTGGGGCACTTCAAAAACCTGGGCTGTGCAGCTGCTAATGCCAGCACAGAGCCCACTGCTACATGCAGCAGATTGCCTTGAGTGGGCACCTGGGGAGCAGAAAATTAAATCCAGGCCAGAAAAAGACAGTTTCTTAAAAAAGAAAGAGGGCAAGAGTGCAAAACCTTGTGGGCAAAGCTTGTGCCCAGCTGCAGCTGTGTCTTGGACTTTTGGGAAAAGGCAGGAAGAGCTTAACTGCTTCACTCCTGAGCTGCTGACAGGGAGGCAAAGCACAACACACACACACCTGCCTTCAACTGCTTGCTATTTCTGCTCAGGGTATGAAAAAAATCTTGGCTTCTGACTCAAGAAACATTTATCAGGAGAAAATATCTTTGCTAAAACTGTGCTTGTGCTTTTTAACCCCCGAGGTTCAGCTCTGCAGCACCACTCAACTCTCAGCAATTCCAGAACACAAACACTGGCCATGTGCAGGGGAAGCTGAATGGCTCAGAAAACCCCCACAAGAAAGGTTGGGAAATGAGATGTTGAAGTGCACCAGGTTTCTGGCTAATCCTCACCATATGTGTCTGCATAAATCTTTGCAAAAGACCCCAGTGTGAAGCAGATGCTGTACTGAGAGCTGGAGAAGCACACATTCCCCAGAAGGGGAGACAGCACAAGGTTCTCATCAGTGGAATACATGCTGTGAGGAGAAAAATAAAATCAAATCAATGTTATGAACCACAGAAGACACTTCAGCCCACTTCCCACACCCTACAGCAGTGACAGGCAAGGAGGCTGCATTGCCAAAAAGCATCTTTAAACAGGCTACAGCTTGCTTGCCATCAGAATCTCAGGGTCAGGAACATTTTCTGCCTATAAATTTCAAGCATTAATGCAAAGATTTAAAGATTCTAGAAGTAAAAAGTCACCAGCACAAATGCTTCAGATTTTTTATCTGGGATAACTTTTCTTCCTCTAAAAAAGCAGCCAAGTTGGTCAACCAAGTAAGGGAAAAGATAATAGAGGGATATAATTTAATGCAAACTGGTTTAATGAGCTCACAGCCATGCTAGGCAGGGTGAATTACTCTGCTCCCAGCACACACTGAACAGAACAGAGACATGCCAGGGAGCTTGTGTGCAAACACACACACACTTGATGGGCAGAATGCTGTTAAAAAACCCCTGGGTGCAGAAGAACCCACAGAAATGTCTAAGATGTCCCTCCCCTTCCTGAGCAGGGCTGCCAAGGAGATTGGACTGTGTCAGGTATCATAATCCTTGTCCAGGAGTTGAGACAGCAAATCCTCTTTTAGTTTTGTAGCAAGTATTTAGGAGCTTTGAGACATCTCAACCTCCAATTTGGAATACAACCTGGATCATTTCAGTGTATTTGAGACATCTGGGAGCACAAATTCCCTGCTCTGGTCATATGTCCACCTTCTCTATTTTTTAATGGAGGAAAAATGAAATGGGGCGGGGGAAATGAAATCCCTGGAGTTTGCCAGAAGAGCCAATCCTGCTTAATTCAATGTATCAGCTGAGATGAACTCCCAGTGGTTTTTCCTGGCCCATTTTCTATGACTCAACACATCAAGAGACAAACTGATGACTTTTCAGGCACGTGCAGGGCTCACAGAGAGCCATGGGACAGGGACAGCAGCACTAACAATGCAGCCTCACCTGATCAGACCATTAACTTCATCCACAATGTGTCTGAGCTTGTAGTAAGCATCTGTGGGGGGCAGTTTGAGCTCCAGGATGAGTCTGTCAATCTTGTTGATGCACACAGTCACTGCCAGCCTCTCCTGCACAGCGTGCTTGATCAGCCTCTCTGTGTTCAGCATCACCTGCAGGGAGCAGCAAGCTCAGAGCCCCAGGAAAGGACCCCCAAAGTGTTATCTGGGGCGTGAGGGACAACCAGTGACCCTTACTCTGCTGCCAGGCTGCAAAACAGCCCAAGCTCAGCAACCAGCTAATCCTCCTGAATTTCACAAATAGGTGCTAACCCAACCAAATTCCTTGAATCCAAGCCTGGGGACATCTCTGATATAAATAACCTGCTCAGTTTTAGGTATCATGGGGATGGAGACGCACACAAGTCACACAATCAGCCTGCAGGCCACAGCATCACATCAGTCTGGACACAGCAGCCACAGGCTTGGCTGCCTGTTCAGATGGAAAACACCCTCAAAACGTCCTCCAAAAACCCTTCACCCAAAAAAGCTGAACCCAGCCCAGGCCTTCATGCTGAGGCAGGAGCACAGAGTGCAGAGGCAGGGATGGAAGCCCCAGGAGGAGGAGGTGGCACTCACCCCCTCGGCCGCGTCGATGAAGAGCACGACGCCGTCCGAGATGCGGAGGCCAGGCCGTCACCTCGTCAGAGAAATTCACATGACCTTCAAAACCACACAGAGGGGGGCAGTGAGAGGCACAGAGAGCCCTGGTGCAGCAGCAGCAACACACAGGGTGGGAAGCCATGGGGCTCTGCAGATTCCTCTGGTTGCTGGTACCCAGAGAGGCAGAATGGAGATGGCTCCTCCTCAGACGGGGACCTGGGAGCAGCTGCCACAGCTCCCCATGGAGGTTTAGCCTCAGCTGTTTTTTGAGAATGCACACAAGTTGTTTAACAGGCACTTTTCCTCACGTTTGTGACTGTTTTTCTCACAGCTCTGTGCAAGGACTTTGGGAAAAGGAGGAAGATTTCTTCTCAAAGACAACAGATGTCTCTCCCCCAGCCTCCTCCTGTGCTCTAACCTCCCTCATCCTAAGCTGTAGCTCAGCAGATGTGTCCCAAGACCCTCTTCCCTGAAGTTTCTTAGAAATTCATCTGTGATCATGTTCCCTCCACAGAAGCTTGAGGAACTTGCTGAGTCTCACTGTGGGGCAACAGCATTTGAGCAAAGCAGGGTCAACACTGCACATGGCAATACCTGGGAAAGAAAATTCTACCTGTGCTGCTTAAGAAACATCTCTGCAGCCCCACCAGCCCTCAATCACAGACATGAGCCTGACTTGTCCCTGCCCAGGGCAGGGGGCTGGAACTGGATGGACTTTAAGGTCCTTTCATCCCAAACCACCCTGGGTGATTATGGGTCAGTACTGCTGGAAGTGACTTCACAGGAATGAACTCGGCTGAAGGCTCAGGACTAGGCTGGAGTCAGCATACAAAAAGTACAAAACAAAGGCAAGTGCTTCCCACAGCAGGATTTTCAGGACTGCACAATCACCTGGAGTGTCAATGATGTTGAAGAGGAAAGATTTTCCTTTGGTGTCTGGCAGAACAATCGTCACTGGGGTGCTCTTGATCCCCACGCCCCTCTGAAACACAGGAAATCAGGGTTACAGGTAAAAAAAATAAACAAAAGCATCAACCTGTACAGAAACACAAGGATCACCCTGTACAGAAACACAAGGATCAACCTGTACAGAAACACAAGGATCACCATCTAAAAAAAGATCAAGGAAAAATCAGAAAGATGGAAAGAAGTGAACATTCATCCTGGAAGAGAGTAATAACTTCAGCTCACCAAAGTAACAACCTCAGATCACCCAGCCCAGCTCCCCCATCTGTACTGGTCAGACTGGGGAGCCACCACTGCACCCTCCACAGCTGATTTCAGCTGAGGAGGAACTACAGGCAACACCTGAGACAGAATGTGGGTGTTTGTTTGTGCTTTCACCCTCTGCTGCCACCAAGTTACACCTCAAAGCACAAGATTTGATCACATAGAGTATAAAATATAAACATTGAGAGGAGAAAAAAAATGCTTCAAAGGATTGTTCTGGTCATGACACAAAATAACATTCCCACTCATGCCCAACCACATGGAGTCAGAGCTAAGGAAAACAAGCAGAAATGTATTTATTTTGAAATATTTTTTTCCTCATCTACCACTACTGCAAATCCCTTCCTCCTTTTTCTCTTAAAGAAAGTAAGAATTAGCCCCAGACTGGGGTGACTCTGCTGTAGATTTAACATTACACAAGTTATAAAATCATACATGGAGATGAGGGAAGGAAGAGGAAGTTGGATCAGGAATCTTCCTGAGGCAAACAAGAGGAGCAGATTTTTTTATTGATAAAGAAAATAACCAAAATGTGGAAAGCACAGAAAGGCATTAAATGGACAAGGAAACTGCCTACAAAAAACTGTGAGTAAAGCATGAGACAACTGCATAAAATCACTACAAGACCACTCACCTCCTGCTCTGTGAACAATATATCAGTGTAGCAGAGCTGCAAAGGCAAAACAAAAATCAGACTTGCATTTTGGTACCAGATACTCAGTTTGAAGCAGGACACAAAAACTCTGACACCTCACTAAGGTGACAAGTAAGGGACAGAAGCAGGAACATTCTCATATAATTCATATCTTCATTTTCATATAATTCATATGTTCATTCATATAATGCTTTATGTGTATATTATATACATTTCACATATTTATATACATTTTCATATAATTAATATATTAATTTTCATATAATTCATATATTCATTTTCATATAATTCATATACTCGTTTTCATATAATTCATATATTCATTCACATAATGCATTATGTGTATATTATATAGATTTCACATATTTATATACATTTTCATATAATTCATATACTCATTTTCATATAATTCATATACTCTAATATAATTCATATATCCATTCATATAATGCATTATGTGTATATTATATAGATTTCACATATTTATATACATTTTCATATAATTAATATACTCATTTTCATATAATTCATATACTCATTTTCATATAATTCATATACTCATTTCATATAATTCATATTCATTCATATAATGCATTATGTGTATATTATATAGATTTCACATATTTATATACATTTTCATATAATTAATATATTCATTTTCATATAATTCATATACTCATTTTCATATAATTCATATCTTCATTTTCATACAATTCACATATCCATTCATATAATGCATAATGTGTATATTACATACTCCCTTAGGGTGTATATAACACATAATGCAGAGCTAGGACTGAGCTCTGCCTTCCCAATCCCACATTCCAGTCACAGAACCACCCTGTCCCCATGCAGTGTCCCCTCCCTAAGGGTGCAGAAGCCACCCCAGGGTGTCCCCAGGGTGGGAATTCCCCAGCTCACTCACGTCCTGATCGTCGCGTTTCCGGATTTCAGGGTGCGTCTGCTCTATCAGGCAGTCAACAAAACACGTCTGGAAAAGAGCACAGAGAGGAGCTGCCTCTCTCCAGACAGACACAAACACAGCCCCATCCCTCCAGCAGCAGCACAGAGCACGCTGAAAATCTGCTCATTCAACCTACAAAAAGATCTGTACAATTCACAGGGAAACCTCCTGCCAGGACAAGGGGGAATGGCCTAAAGCTGGAGGAGGGCAGGGTTGGGTGGGATATTGGGAAGAAATTCCTCCCTGGGAGGGTGGGCAGGCCCTGGCACAGGGTGCCCAGAGCAGCTGGGGGTGTCCCTGGACCCCTGGAAGTGTCCAAGGCCAGGTTGGAGAGGGTTTGGAGCAACCTGGGATAGTGGAAGATGTCCCTGCCATGCCACTGGATGAGCTTTAAGGTCCCTTCCAACCCAACCCATCCTTGGATTCTGTAAATAAGTGCAGGAGCAGAAGGTGCTGCTGCAGAGAACCAGGGGCCAGGAGGGCTGGCAAAGCAGCAGGTCACCCTCACTACTCCTGATTTTGGATTCTTTTGGACATTGACAGCACCTTGCCGTGGTGCAGGTGCCCACACAGAGTCACATTCCGGATCAGCTCCGAGTTGTCCATCAGATCTGCCAGGAAACTGCAGGAACAAAAACACAAAAGGCTGTTGGAGGGCTTCTGCTGTGTCTAAGAAAAGTAGGTGCTGCTTTTCAGCTCCACTTTCTATCCAAGGTGCCCCCTGAATCTTTGCCAAACTTTTATCCTGGCAGTGCCCTGCGGAGGAAGAATCCCACTTTCCAGATGGGGAGGACAAGAGAGTTGGAGTCCCAGACAGATGGCAGTGGGTGGGAGGATACAGAGCTGGTAAAGCTGCCAGCAATTGAATATTATTGAATATTTTTCTTCTCTTCTAGTCAGTACTGGAGCAAAAATCACATCCATGTACTCAGATGATGAAGCACTTCCACTCAAACCAAGGCAGACAATCAGTTAATGGTGGTGGTGGATAACAAGCACACCATGGAGCTCTGAAAGCAACCACAAACCATTAATTCTGATTTTCAAGCCTTAAAACAGTGACATTCCAGGGACTTAAAGAATTAAGTCTTTTTCAAATTAGCAGCTGAGCTGGGTAATGATGAGCTGGTCACTTCTGGATGGATGCTGGCCAAGAAATAATTGAGATCCTAAATTACCACCCCTAAAAAATAATGGGAGGCTGTAAAACATGCAGCCACTGCCAAAGGCCTGCAGAGAATAAATGCTGTCAAATAATTTCCTTTTTAAACAGATTAAATTTTCACTGATACAATAGACTTCTTAATGTAAAACATTTTGATTAAGAGCTAAAAAATACAGCAATCAATACTAACCCCGATTAGAACCTTCCTAATTGGTCTGAAAATAAGGCTAAATGGGAAATCAATACCAAGCTTGCAGGTTTCTGGCTACATCCCACAAGGAATTTCTCGTGGCCCATCCTAACCATTTCTATCAACAAATAGGATAAAAATGAATTAATTACAAATGGAATGAGCAGAGCACACAGGGATCAGGGAAGTGGTGGATAATGCAGAGCCCAGGTCAGGGACTGAGAAAAACCAGCCCCAGCAGCTCCTGGGCTCTGCTCCAGCTCTGCTGAATTCCCCCTGGGCAGCTGAGGAACCCCTGAGGGAACACCAGCTCCAGGAACATCTCCAAATTTTAATGTAAATTTTTAAATGCATTTGGGATTTTTTCCAGGAGGTTTTCTCCCAGCCCTGGTGTCCAAGAAGCTGCTTTGGGACACAAGGAATGGACCCACCCAGCACAGCTGCAGTGTCCTGCTGACTGCACAGCACTCTGCACTCACCTAGAAGCAGAAAAATTCCCAGTGGAAACTGGAATAGATGGGATCTAACCTGGGATGTGCCAATATGATGTGTGCTACACAGTGAGCATGTGGATATTTAACAGGCTGTCCAGAGCAGCAGATGTGGCTGCTCCATCCCTGGAAGTGTCCAAGGCCAGGTTGGACAGGGCTTGGAGCCACCTGGGACAGGGGAAGGTGTCCCTGCCATGGCAGGGGTGGCACTGGATGGGTTTTAAGGTCCCCAAACCATTCCAAGAAGGTTTCCTGAGCCACAAGCTGTTGCTATGGAGCTTGATCTCAGCCCCTGAGGTGAGATTCCTTTTGTGTCCAACCTTACCCTGTGCTCATTTTCCATGGGGAGGGAAAGTGAAATACTTTGACCTGCACTTCTCTTGTTTTGGGTTCAGAACCTGGGAACTGGCTGCTCTCAGGTCAGTGAGACCCCCAGATCTGCCTCCCCCAGCCCCACACTCACTCCATCTCGTAGACAGTGACTGGCAGTGTCTGCTCCATCAGGGAGAACTTCTTGGTTTTCACAGGTTTGATAATGGGCTCTGAAACAAGAGACAGAACAACAAACTGTTCCCAGAGCCCCTGAACCAGCAGGGTCAGGAATGGCCCCAAGGAATGGGGACTTCAGCTGAGCTGAAAGATTC
Organism: Molothrus ater; assembly: GCF_012460135.2. Taxonomy (NCBI): domain Eukaryota; kingdom Metazoa; phylum Chordata; class Aves; order Passeriformes; family Icteridae; genus Molothrus; species Molothrus ater. Next base: position 1,683,481 of record NC_050504.2, on the reverse strand, counting down.
TCTCAGCTGTTTGTCAAAGCTGCAGGAGATGGTCACTGCAGGGCTCTTCCAGCTGAGCCACTCCAGCATGCAGGAATAAAGAAGACAATTTAAATGCATTTATTTCTCCCTTAAATCAATTTCCCATCTCTGCTGATTCCTGTTCTTCCAAAGACACCTTTGTTTGTGGTTTTTGCAAACCAAAGTGCCCAAATCTGCACACACCAGGCAGAGCTCCTGAGGCTATGAGGGGGTTCCAAAGGGGCAGGACAGAAGGGAAATTATATTATATTATATTATATTATATTATATTATATTATATTATATTATATTATATTATATTATATTATTCTTATAATATATATAAATACAATATATCTTACAATACATTATTATATTATGCTATGTTATATTATATTTAAATACATAATAATTATGCATTAATATTAAATAATATTCTATATTATTTCCCCTTTCTAAGGATCCATGAAGAGCCTTCTCCCCACTCACCAGTGAGTGGCTGTGTGTCCTCCTCCTGCACAATGGTCTCCACCTCAGGCCCATAGACCTCCTCTGCTGTGGGGTAGTACTTCTTGTCCTCATGCAGCACCACCTCCATCCCAGGGTGCTCCTCGTCGTGCTCTCCCATGTCATCATCATCATCATCATCCTCCAGCTGCAACCAAGGCTTGCCCTGAGCTGCTGTGGAGCCTCCCAGGAGGACAGGCCTGGGCTTACCCAGGGACCCCCAGAGCAGCCCCAGCACCCACAGGGGTGCCCTGGGAGCAGCTCCTGGGTCAGGAACAGCCCCTGGGCTTGCAGGGACACCACACAGCCCAAGAACCACACGTGGTAACACAACACAAACCCCACCCACAGACCAGCAGGACACGGGAAGGGGCTCCCCCAATCCCCCCTGTCCCTGGGGTCTTGCTCTGCCTCCCCTGTGGGGATCTGGCTCCCTGTGGCAGCCTCAGCTCCCTCCTGAGGGGTTCCCAAGGGGACACAGACCTGCCATGGCCGTGGCACCAAACCCAGTCCAGCCAAACCCAGTCCAGCCAAACCCAACCCAGCCAGACCCAGCCCAGCCACAGCAGCTCTCCTTCCCTCTGCCATCCCAGCAAGATCTGGGTGTTTCTCTTTACCACAGGCACAGATTTTGTGAATTCTTCAAACACCAGCCCCACTCGGACCCTCGGCATTCAGGGCCCCGCTCCGAGCGAGGCGCGCGGGGCGGGAGCAGCTGCGGGCCCGGCTCTGGCCCCGGGGGTCGCTGCCCCTCCTCACCTCGTCCAGATCTTTGGCCTCCCGGCCCAGCTCGTCATCGTCATCGTCCGAGTCCAGCTCGGGCCCGATGTAGTTGCCAAACTCGTCGTACAGATCGGTGTCCATGCTGGGGGGTGGGAAGAGGCTCGGTGGGGGCGCAGAGACCGGGGCCGTGACAGAAACCCACCGAGGCCGTGACAGAAACCCCTCGTGGGCCGTGACAGAAACTCCTCAGGGCCTGTGGCACCGGGGGCTCGGCCCTGCCCCAGCCCCAAGCCCCGCTCCCGCTCTCCCTCCCCGGCCCCTCTCCCCGGTCCCGTCCCCGCTCTCCCTCCCTGGTCCCCATCCCACTCTCCCTCACCCACCCCGGCCCCAGTCGCGCTCTCCCTCACCTGCCCCGGTCCCGGTCCTGCACTCCCTTCCCGGCCCCGGCCCCGGCCCAGCCCGCTCTCCCTCTCCCGCCCCCCTGGTCCCGCTCTCCCTCCCCGGCCCCGCTCTCCCTCCCCGGCGCCTCCCGGTCCCGCTCTCTCTCCCCGGTCCTGGTCCCGGTCCCGCTCTCTCTCCCCGGCACCGCTCCCGGTCCCGCTCTCTCTCCCCGGTCCTGGTCCCGGTCCCGGTCCCGCTCTCTCCCACACCTGCCCCGGCTCCGCTCCCGCCGCTGCTCTCGCCGGCGCCGCCGCTGCCGAAGGTCCCCGGGCTGCCCTCGCCGCCTGTCGCGACAGAGCGTCCCGCGCCGCCGCCACCGCCGCGCCCTCTGCAGAAGCGCCGGGTGGGTCCAGGGGTGGGTCAGGACCGGCTCCGGAGCGTCCCGGGGCCCGCGGGGCGAGCGGGGCAGCGCGGGGCCGGTTGTGCCGGGCGCGGCCGGGGCAGCCCCGGGGGCCTTGCGCGGTGCCGGCGCTCCGGCGGCGGGAGCGGCGCTGTCGCGATAGAGAGCGCGGCCCCGGGGCCCGGGTGTTCATCACCGGGCGGGACTATCACGATAGAGAGAGCGGCCGCGGGGCCAGCAGCGTGTCAGGGGGGTTCGGACAGTGGAGAGGCTCCCAATTGTCACCCACGTGCGCGGCCTTGCGCTATCACAGCGGGGGTTACAAGGCGGGACTGTCACGATAAGATCGGGGCGGTCGGGCCCGTCCTGGCAGCGCTGTTGTGACAGAAGTCTGTCCTCGAAGCCATCGCAGGCAGGGCTGTCCCACAGGGGTCCCTGTGCCCCCGCGGCCCGGGCACGGAACCGGGCACGGAACCGGGCATGGATCCGGGCATGGATCCGGCCGGGGCGTTCCCGGTGCTGGAGCGGGAGCTGCGGGCGGCGCTGGCGGAGGACGAGCGGCGGCAGCGGGAGGGCGAGGCCAAGCTGCGGGCGCTGCGCCAGGGCGTCCCCGACTACGGCCAGTTCAGGTCCGGGGCTCGGGGACCGGCCCGAGGGGGCTCCGGGACCCCGAGCGGTCTGATGGCCCCAGCACGGCTCGGGGGACCCGAGGGGCAGCAGCCTCGGGGGGCCAGACAGCCCGAGGACAGAGCCCAGTGGCTGAGATTTGTCCCAGAACTCCTCAGGTGGCTCCTTGTGGGCTGAGATCTGTCCCTGCTCCCGTGGTGGCCTGGCTGTAGCCAGCAGTGGAGTGGCACTGTCCCCTCCCCAGGGCACTGTCAGCTCCTCCCAGTCCCACCCCAGCCCCCGTTTCTCCCCCAGGCCATGGTGAGAGTGCAGAGCAGAGGGTGACTGTCCCCTGTGTCCCTGTCCTCCAGCCTGTCCCTGCTCCCAGGTGTGTCCCTGCTGTGCCCAGGGGGTGTGAGCAGGCTGGGATGGCAGAGCTGCCCCACAGTTGGGCACTGCCAGTGCCCTCCAAACTCCAGGAATCCCCAGGGATCCCTCTGGAGGCTCCTTGGCCATCCAGGTAGATCCAGGACTTTGCCCTCACTTGGGACATGGTCTTAGATGCTGGGACCAGCTCAAATTCCATTCATGAGTCACATCTGTCTCGTTCCCCCTTGCCACTGATCCCTGAGGGGCAGGAAAACACCTTCAAGTGGCTTCTCTCCCAAATACCTCGATGGGATTCCTGAGGGATTTCAGGCTGGTTTATCCTTGTGCTGCTCAGGACCTGCTCCTCCAGCCTGTCCAGCCCCTCTGAGTGCTCACACAGCCCAAAGTCAGAAATTGGCCCAGAGCAGCAGCCTGGAGCCTCAAAGTGTCCCTCCTGTCCCTGTTCCCTTCAGGGAGATTGTGCTGGCTTCTCACCTGAAGCCTCTAGAGAAGAAGGACAGGCTGGGACAGAGGAGGAATGTGCTGTGGAATCCCTGTGCAGCCCCAGCTGAGACAGCGCCTGCCTGCACTGTGGACATCCCACAGGTGAGGGAGACCCCACAGGTGAGGGAGAGGCTGCTGGGGCCTCACCCACAGCTGGAAATTCCTCAGGAATCACCTGGTGTTAATTGGGATGCAGGAGTTACTCAGGATTCACTCTGGGTGTGAGCCAGCCCTCCTGGCCCCTGGAATATCAGGGTTTGGATCAGGCTGGATTCTCTGGCTGCAGAGATTCCCTGAGCACAGGGATTAATTTAACGGTTTAATGAGCTGGGTTGGGTTAATCCTGCCCAAGCCTGATGAGCTCACTGGGTCCCTCAGCAGTGGGAGACAGGGACAGGATATTTTCTGTCCCTTCATTTATGGTTGGAGTCACCTCAGTCCTGTCCCTGCTGTGGGCTCTGTCCATGCTGGGGTGTCCTGGTCACTGAGTGTTTCCCATGGGTGTTTCCCATGATAAGGAAATTTCATGGATTGCCTTATAAACAATCTTAGGGGTTGTTTGTGATGCTGGGGTTCACTGACCTCTGTTTATTGTAGCATCTTTTGCAACTCTCCTGGCTGGGGCTGGGGTCACTCCACAGCCGTCTGTGCTCACACTGGGTGTCACAGCTCATCCACACTTCCCTTCCCCCTGGGTTTTCCTGGTTTCTCAGGGTTAAAGGCACCTGGCATTTCCTTGTCTCCCCTTTCCCCCCTGGAATTCCCTAGTTTCTCAAGGTCAAAGGTGCCTGGCATTTCCATGTGTTTCCCTTTTCCCCCTGGATTTTCCCCCCTGGTTTCTCAGGGTTAAAGGCACCTGGCATTCCCTTTTACCTCTGGATTTTCATGGTTTCTCAGGGTTAAAGGCACCTGGCATTTCCTTTCCCCCTGGATTTTCCTGGTTTCTCAGGGTTAAAGGCACCTGGCATTTCCTTTCCCCCTGGATTTTCATGGTTTCTCAGGGTTAAAGGCACCTGGCATTTCCTTTCCCCCTGGATTTTCATGGTTTCTCAGGGTTAAAGGCACCTGGCATTTCCTTTCCCCCTGGATTTTCATGGTTTCTCAGGGTTAAAGGCACCTGGCATTTCCTTGTGTCCCCTTTTCCCCCTGGTTTCTCAGGGTTAAAGGCACCTGGCATTTCCTTGTTTTTCCTTTCCCCCTCTGGTTTCTCAGGATTAAATGCACCTGGCTTTTCCTTGTCTTCCCTTTTCCTCCTGTTTCTCAGGGCTAAAGGCACCTGGCATTACCTTATCTTCCCCTTTTCCCCCTGGATTTTCCTGGTTGCTCAGGGTTAAAGGCACCTGGCATTTCTTTGCCTTCCCCTTTTCTCCCTGGATTTTGCCAAAGCCCTGGTAAAAACATCCCAACTATCCATGGGCTGATTGGGGTGAGGGAATCAGAGTCTTCAAACAAAACAAAAGGAGCTGAGTGTCCCTTTCCCCTCTAGGAGCTGGATCGGCTGCCCGGCACCGCTGCGGAATTTCACCGCGATTGGCGCCGATGCCTGAAAAGTGGGACAGAGAAATACCAGTTTTTGCTGGAGCTTGGAGGGGAAGCTTTGGGCAGGATTTTCCAGGCTGATGTGGGCTTTGGCCTCCTGGGGGAATTCCTGACAGTGCTGGCAGAGAACATCCATCCTGGGGACAGAGCTGCCATCCTTCAGATCCTGCAGAGCCTGGCGGGCACCGAGCGCTTCGGGCTGAACGTGGCTCTGCTGAGCCAGGCAGAGAAGGAGAGCAGCCAGGATTTGTTCAGGAGGCTGCAGAGCAGGGATGGGCAGGCTGCTGGCCAGGGGGAAGCCCATCCCATGGAGACCCACCTGGAAAAGGAAACTGAGGAGGAGAGGACAGTGGTGGAGCTGATGAAGCGTTACCAGGTCAGCTGAGGCAGCAGGAGCACCAGGATTGAGCAGAAACCTCAAAGTTGCCTTTGGCATCACCCAGGGCACAAGTTGTGCACAATAAAGTTTAGCTCTCAGGCTGTGGTGCTGTGATCTCTGAGCTGGGTGTCCTCACAGATGGGTATGGAGAAAACCAAGGGAAAGAAAACAAGGTGGTAGTTTTGAAGGAGAAACCCAAACCCAAATAGTCCCTTTCTTCTTCCATCCCTGCCCACCGTTACTGAGGGGTTTTAGGAGATGTAATCAATGACAATGACAACTCAGGTCCAACCAGCAAATGGCAGAGCCACCACAGCAGACTGGAGGCACCTCTCCCACCTGCCCTGGAGACACCACCAGGCACCTGATGGCAGGTCCAGGTTCATCCCTGAGGTCTGCAATGGGAATATTGGCCTTTGTGGCACCACTTGAGGGGACATGTGTGTCCCTGCACTCTGCCGTGGTGCAATTCCTCCTCCCTTTGCGCACCTGATGGCAGCTGAGCACTGCAGACTTCAACAAAAAAAGATCCTGGAGTTACCCAAGATTGGGATTGTCTTGGTTTGGAAAGCCAGGAGTCTGCTAAGGAAGGCAGGAACCTCCCCTGAGATGGAGAATGTAAACCCTCCCCACCCCTCCGAATTGGTGTAAATTTTAAATTAAGGGGCTCTCAGGCAAAAATATGGGAGCAAGAAATAACAGTTCTTTAATAGGGAAAAGAAAAAAAAAAGGGTAAAATAAACAATGCAGTACAGTAGAACAACAGTGCCAGAGTCAGAACCCAAGCTGACACCCTGTGGGTCAGGCTGTTGGCACAGTCCCATTGGAATTGTGGCTCAGCCCTCCTGCAGTGTCAGGGGTGGCTCTGTTGGAGCAGGGATCCTGTAGAGAAGGATGGATTCTGCCTCTGAAGATCCAGTGGAGGAAGAAGCAGCTGCTGTTCCTCTGGGGAATCCAGTGCAGAAGCTGTGCTGGTGTCTCCAAACCTCTGGATTATATCTGGGTAGGAATGCTTGGCTCCTCCCTCTGGGATCACATCTCCCAATGGGATGCTGTAGTTCTTATCAGCCATGCAGTGACATTCAATGGCTGTTATCAGCAGTGTCCCCTCCTGAGGGAGGTGTGAATGTGGTCACTCAAAGGCAAACTGCCCACTTGACAAAGATAATCTGCCATACAGAAACAGGGCTGGAAACAAAACCTGCACACCTGGGCCAGGACCAACACCCCAGGGCTGCCCCCCTTAGCCCTGAGCTGGGGATGTGTGGATGCCATGGGACAGAGAGAGAGAAACAGGAATAGTTTCTCACAGCGACTTGTGAGAAGTTTTAGGGAGCTGGAAAGATGTGATAACTTGTTGAGTATAAACAATTTGCAGGTGGTGTTTTTCTACTTTATTTTTCTGTTCCTCTCAAGTGTCACAGACATCTTTTATGGAAAATCCTTTCCTTAGGATTTTTCCTCCTGAGAAGCTGAGAGGCCTCAGGAACAAAATGTAACCAATGGTTATCTGCTGCTGTGGAATGCAACAGGTGCATCTGGGATTGGGCTCATGTGGTTGTTTCTAATTAATGGCCAATCACAGTCAGCTGGCTCAGACTCTCTGTCTGAGACACAAGCCTTTGTTATCATTCCTTCTTTTTCTATTCTTAGCCAGCCTTCTGATGAAATCCTTTCTTCTATTCTTTTAGTATCGTTTTAATGTAGTATATATCATAAAATAATAAATCAGCCTTCTGAAACATGGAGTCAGATCCTCATCTCTCCCCTCATTCTCGGACCCCTGTGAACACTGTCACACTCAAGGACTGCATGAGAAAGATGTTTCTGTTACTTAGCCAATAGAATAGTGTTGGGGAAGATGAAACAGGAAAGCCTTATCAATAGGATTGTCTGGCAAAAGATTTTGAGAATATGGAAACTATAAGTGAGATGGAAATGAAAGCAAGCTTTGAGATCCCTCAGTTACTGAACAACTGGAAAACAATGGTGTGGCCACTGAAGGTGATCCCCTTTTGATGGAACAACACCCTCTGCTTGCAGACAGGCCCAAGGGGCAGAGCAGACCCTGCCAGCTTGGCAGAAGGGGCCCAAAGAGGAGTTTTTAGGGTTTAAAATGTAACACAGTGTGGTAATGTAATGATTCTTATAGGCTGTATGGAAATGCTATAGGATTTGTATCTTGTATTAGATTGGTGAGTGAGAATCAGAATATTCAACACAGAAGATTCAAGGTGTTGTAATGGGAACCTCGCTGTTTTACACTTTTACTCTCTCACCCTCTCATCCTCTCTCCCCCTCTCTTCTCTCAGCCCTGCTCTGAGCTGTGCCTGGCAGCTCCCAGCAGGGCCCTGCACCCAGGCCCTTTGCAATGAACCCCAAGTTCCAGACCTGGCTGCAGAGATCTCTCATCTCTGTCCATCCCCACCATCCCAGCCCCTGACACTCCTACAGACAGAATCTATAGCACCACTCTATAAAAACCGCGCGGTTCTTTTGAATAAAACCTTCTTTGCCTTTTCTACCATCCTGCCTCTCGCCTGTTCCTGCCTCAATCTTGGCACAAGAGTGACAGGGATGTTGCTCCCCAAGGGCTCTGTTCATGTGCTCTCTGCTGCCTGGCTGCAAAGCTGCCCCTGGATTTCAGTTCCAGACAGGTCCTTGCCCAGTTCCAGGGCTGTCACAGACGGAGCCTCTGGCTGTCACTTCAGCCCGTGCTGCTGCCAGGGGAGCAGCCCAGGTGGCTTCATGCTTTTCCAGCCAGCTCCCAGCTGGGCTCCTTGGTGGCTCCTGGATTCCTGCCTGCACAAATCCCTGAGCTGTGCTGGAATTCTGCCCTTCCTGCTGCCAGCTCTGCCTCCCAACAAGCAAACCGCGGCTGCAGAGGGTACAGGAGCAGCCCTCAGCTTCCAGCACCTCTGGCACTGCAGGGGTTAATCCTGGGGGGTGAGGGGGTTACAGGGCAGTGGGGGAAGCACTTTGGGTTCTACTGGAGATTTTTAGGGATTCAGAGGGGAAGGCACGGGGCAGTGCTGCCAGGTGAGTCTTGGTGGCTGTGCTCCCCCTGGCCTGCACCCACAGCCCTGGCTGGTGCCACCCTGGGGACACTGCCACCATGGGGACATTGTCAGGCTCTGTCTGGGGACTGAGTTTGGTAGCAAAATCTCCAGGCCTGGAGCTGCCTCTGTGTGTGAGCCCCTCCCAGCTCATGCTGGGGCTTTGTTACCCTTCAAGGACCCAACCAGCTGCACCCTGCTCCATCCTGAGTGTGGGAGATGCAGATTGTTTTCCATAGCTCTGTCCCTCCCTGGTTTTGCTTCTCATGTCATCACCAGGTGTTTGGCTCACCATCATCGACAAGGTTGAAGTGCCAGAGCATTGCTGGCACTCACAGAGCCCTCCCAGACAGCAGGATTTCCCTTGGGAATGCTGAAATCCTCAAGTCACATCCTCAAACAAAGGAGATGAACCTGGAGGTCACATCCTGCTCCCTGCTGAAACCCTGCAGAGATGCCACCACCTTTGGGGAATGTGTAAGATAATTCTGGTAGGCACAAATATTGACTCCCAATTCTGTGCTGTTAAAAACACCTCAAAAACCGAGACAGTTCTGAAAAAAATTGCCAGATTATTAAAAAAGAAACCCAAAACACTTTCCCTTCAAAAAGTCAGAACCAAATGTTGAAACTAAAATGGTCCTCACATTGGACATTTCCTGCACGAGGGTGAGCCAAGGTGTCCCAGTGTGGAGCTGCTACAACCTGGCCACTTTCCTGAACACCTCAGATCTGCAGTGGGACAGGTGGACGAGGAAGAAGATGCCAACAACGACAGCAAAGCTGATGCCCACAGCCCTCATGACGAAGATGGACTCGGGGTCGCTGGGGCTGCGCTGGCGCCGGGGCTCGAAGGTGACAGTGAGCTGGAAGCCGGCCACCAGCTCGCCCTCCCGCCAGCAGAAGTAGGTGGCTTTGTCCCTCCTGCGCAGCCGCTGCAGGTGCAGGTGGTTCCCGTGGTCGATGAAGAGCCTCATGTCCTTCCTCACCCCCACCAGGTAGTGGGAGCGGTAGAGCCGGACGGAGCCCTTGTCCCAGGCCACGGCGTGCTCCGGCCGCGCCCCCGGGCACGAGATCACCAGGTCAGTTTTGGGGGGCTGGTTGTGGTACTGCATGGGGACACGGGGCAGCTCCGGCTTCTCGCCCAGCTTGTAAACGACGTTGGAGATGGACTGCACGCCCTCCTCGGGGGCTTCCTTCTGCGGGCAAGGGGCCAGGCAGCTCCTGACGGCCACCTCGGAGCTGCGGAGGCGGATGAGGCGGCCGAAGGGTTTGGGCACGGCCCTGGAGCCGCAGGAGCTGACGTTGGGCAGCGCCGTGCGGTAGCGGGGCTTCAGCTGGGCACTCTGCACGTAACAGAGCCCGATCCGCCGCTGCTCGCCCCGCACCCCGCAGCGGTCGCAGCGCGTCCAGTCCCAGAAGGTGGTGAACAGGGTGAATTCCTTCTCTTTGTGGTCCTCTTGGACGTGCTGGTCTTTATCCAGGAAAGCCACGGTGATTTTCCTGGTGGGCTGCACGTCCACGTCGTAGCCGTAGAAGAAGAGCCCTTCCTTGGTGCCGCACAGGTAATGGCCAGAGTCCCTCACCTGGGCTCGGAACACGATCAGGCTGAACAGGCGGATGCTGAAGCGCTTCAGGAGGTCGCTGCCCGCGCGCACCTGCTTGGAATCCACGATCACGGTGCCGTTGAAGTCTGTCAGCACCGTGGTTTCGTGGCTGTGCAGGTTCTTCTGGAAGTACCAGACCACAGAGGAGGCCTCCTCGGGCTTGCACTTGCAGGGCAGCTCGAAGGTCATGTCCGCCAGGTAGGCGACGTTCTCGAACACCAGGAAGGCGGGACACGCCGTCTTCTTGAACACATCCCCTTTCTTCTCAATGGCAAAGGCCTGGAGAACATCCAGCAGGGAGAGGAGAATGGTGGCTCCCAGCAGCCTCATCCCCATCACTATGGGTGCTCTCTGGCCCAGCAGAACTCTCACAGCCCAAGCAGGGATCTGCTGGGAGCATCCTGCCCTGGAACAGCCCAGCCTTTGTCACCCTCTCTGAAAGCAGCTCTGGAGCGTTGTCACCCATGTGCCTGGCAACAACGGAGCTGTGCTGGGGCCAGTGGAATCCCCAACATCTCATCATGGTTTGAGTTGGATGGGAACTTAGAGGGGATCTCTAGTGCAGATCAACATCTTCATGGCTGGTGCCATTGGGAAGGTATTGGCTTTTGGGGCGGAGAATTTTTGGGTTGTGCTTTAATGATGAGGTCAAAGAGAACCTTCAACCATGGGCTGTGGCCAGTCTGATGAGAGGGAAGGCTTGGGGGGTGGGTTCCAATGTGGCAAGGTTTGTGCCATTGCTTCCTCCTGGGGAGGAGACCAGGCCAGCCTGATGTTCCTTGGCCTGAGATGAGAATCACAGGGCAAACCCCATCAGTGCTGTGTGTGGCTGTGGTGGAACCTCTCACACCCCACACAGCTTCTTGATCCCCTCTCTGAAGTGCCTGGACACAAAAAATCACAGCATGGGGAACAAACAAGAACTAGAAATGTGAGTGTGCAGTGGCAGGGCCATGACCCCACTGCAATGACAGTGACACAGAGGGACAGCTCACCTGACTGGGATGTTGTCATGGATGGCTATGGCCATGTGCCCCCACAGCCCTCACCTGCACCCTGGGACACTCAGGCTCCAGCCCTGGCCCCCTGCCCAGGCCCCTCACAGCAGAGGCACCCACAGGCCCTGGGATGATGGAGAAGGAGGACAGAACCCAGCCTCAGAGCCAGAACCTTTTCCAGGCTCCCCACACGAGGAGGAGGCAGGAGAGAACAGCTGCGTGCTGGCCCTTGGGTTTGGGACAGAACAATTTATTAAAAACACAATAACCTATCTCCTAAACCCACTCATCACCTGCAAACACACATACAGCACTGAGCCAACAGAGGGGGCACAGACGCCGGCACGCTGCTGGAACCACGGCCAGAAGGGCGGCACGGGACAGGAGGGGATGCTCGGGGAGCTGGAGGAGGAGCTGGAGGCCTTGGGGGTTTGGGCGCTGGGAGAGGAGCTGGGGGGTGGGCTCGGGGAGGCTTCCCGGAGCTCTGGCTGCTGCTGCTGCTGCTCAGCGCTCGGGGGAAGCAGCTCTGGAGCCGGCCCGGGCAGGGGGCTGGGGGTCCGTGCTGGTGCCGCGGTGCCCGGGCTCTGGGTGCCCGGCGGAGGGGAGGGCTGGCGGCTGGCACAGCGGGGCTCCGGGGACACGGGGGAGCTCTGCTCTGCCTTCCTACAGCCCCGCTGGCGCTTCCTCCGTGTTCGGGAGCCGCAGGAGTTTTCTGATTGGGAATCGCTGCTCGACTCGAGCATCCTCTTCACCGGCCAGACAGAGATGGGCTTGGGAGTGGAGCACGGAGAGAGCTCCTGGCTGCATTGCGGGGCCGTGCTGGGCACAGGGTGGTCTGGCATGGTGACAGGAGCCTCGGCTAAAAGAGCAGACAAGAAAGAGAATCACCTCCGTGTCTGCAGCTCGGGAGCACCCCCAACCCCCGGGGCACCCCGTGTGCCCCCAGCTCAGTGCAGAGCCGCCCTCCCAGCCCCGCAGGAGCCCTTTGCCCGCGGCTGTTCCATCAAAGCACATCCAGCCCCGAAGAAAAGAGCCAGCACAGGCGCCGGGCCAGCCCCACAGCCAGCGCCCCGGGGCAGTGCCTGCGCTGTCCCCGGGTTCTGGAAGGTCCAGGGGGGTCCAGAGGGGTCCTGGAAGGTTCAGGGAGGTCCCGAGTGGGTTTGGGAGGTCCCGGAGAATTCCGGAGGGTCCGGGAGGGTCCAGGGGAGCTCCCAGGGACTCCCCAGGGCTCTGCAGAACCGCAGCGCCCCGCCAGGACCGCGCCGTGGCACGGAGGATGAGGAGGAAGAGGAGGAAGAGCTCAGCCCTACTCAGAGCCGGCTGAGGCTCCATCCCGGCTGGCTCGGGCAAGGGAACCAGGGAGGAGGAACGGAGACGGGAGAAACGCGGCTCAGAGCGGCTGCTTTGGGCTCCTGGGGCCGGGACAGCCCCTCCCGTGGGAGCTGCCTCGCACACAGGGGCTGAGCTCCCCCCGAGCCCCGGGCTGCTCCCGGCTCCTCCCGAGGAGACCGAGCTCGGATCGCTCTGCACAGCGAGGCCACTTGGTGACACTGGGGACACGCCCGTCCCCTGCCCCCTGCCCACCGCGGGCTCCTCCAGCCCCCATCGAGGCACAGGAGAGGGGCCAACCCTCACTGTCCCCATCCCAAATCCTCACCTGTACAGCTCAGCTGCATTCCTGGGGCTGGGGCAGCCTCGCTGGGCTCTTCGAGGCAACAGGGGAGTGCAGCTTCCTCCAGCCCCGGGGACTCCTCCAGCCCTGGGGACTCCTCCAGCCCCGGGGGCTCCTCCGGCCCTGGGGACTCCTCCGGCCTTATGGATTCCTCCAACCCTGTGGACTCCAGATCTTTGGGCTCCTCCAGCCTTGTGGTCTCCTCCAGCCCTGTGGTCTCCTCCAGTCCTGTGGTCTCCTCCAGCCCTGTGGTCTCCTCCAGTCCTGTGGTCTCCTCCAGCCTTGTGGTCTCCTCCAGTCCTGTGGTCTCCTCCAGCCCTGTGGTCTCCTCCAGCCCTGTGGTCTCCTCCAGATCTTTGGGTTCCTCCAGCCCTGTGGTCTCCTCCAGTCCTGTGAGCTCCTCCAGCCCTGTGGTCTCCTCCAGTCCTGTGGTCTCCTCCAGCCCTGTGGTCTCCTCCACATCCTTTGTCTTCTCAGTAATTTCATCAGGGCAGAGGCTGTGAGTAGAGATTTGGAGTAAGAGTGTCAAACTTGGAACATGGGACATTGCCAAGCTGCAAATCCCCTCCTGGAGAGCCTGAGCTGTGAGGTGTGTGTGCACTTGTGGGTGACAAGGGACCCAGGGACAGGCCAGCATCTCCAAGCACAGCCGTGGTCCCACATCCATCCAACCATGGACAGCCCGGTCTGCCCAGGCTGAGAGGAAGGAGTGGGACATGGAGAGGACACAAGGACACTCACTTCTGCTCCTGGTCCTGCAGGTCCTGCTGAAGGGGACTTGGTGTCCTGGTCTGGAACTGCAGATTGGGTGGGGAGGCTGTTCTGGAGCTGCAGGGAGACACCCCGGGGTCCTGCAGGGACTGGGATCAGGCAGGGGTTAAAACACAACGGTGCAGCACAGACCCATCTCCGGGGCTGCTCGTCAGCCTCCTCCAGGCTCCAGGGCCCCTGGTGACGCCGGCAGGGGCTATTTACAGACCATGAATGGGATGGGGCTGCTGGGAAAGTGCCTCGAGCTGGTTTATGTTTCAGCATCAGTCTCATTCCATGGGTATGACAATGGGAAGATGCCAGCAGCTCACACTCCAGGCAGCAGGCCGAAAAACTTAATGTTCCAACTCACTTTATAAACTTCTTGAGCAATCACACAAAGCAAAAGCACATTGACAGTAGTTCTATCCAATCACCATAAGCACAGGTGGCTTTAGTTACAACAATGCTTGCTTATTTCGAATAATACCTGCTTGCAAGCCTCAACGCACAGAGCTCCATTATGAAGCTTTAACCTTCCTAATATCTTGCTAGATAAACTTTCTGCAGCTTAGAGAGCTATTCAGACAAGCATTAATACACAGGCTTATTGTTCCATTTACCCTTGCTTTTTCTACAGTTTAAATAATTTTTCTGCTGATCTATCTCATGGCTGCTGCTTTAGCTCTACTCACAATTCTGCCGTATCTGAGGCCTGCCTTTTGCAGCTTTCCCAAACCCCTCTGATTTTATGGATTCCCACACCCGGGTGGCCGCAGGGGACACGATCTGTGCCCAGAGACCTGGCAAAAGCGCCGCGGGCTGTGGGCTGAGCAGCTTCAGCAGCAGCGCAGGCACACTCAGCTGCACCTCCATCGGCACCTCCTGCCCTCAGCGCACCCCCGCGCTGGGAGATTCCCTCTGGATATGGAAAGCACCCACCAGTGCACCCCACCACGGCCCCTCCTGCCCGCAGGCGGCAGCTCCCGAGCCCGCGGGGCCCTCGCGGTGCTCACCGGCAGCACGACGTGCCGGGCGCGGCTGGCGAAGCGCAGCGTGCTGTAGGTGTCGGGGCCGGCGGGCGCCGCGGGGCTCACGGCAGCGATCACGGTGCTGCGGAAGCTGCCCACCAGCGAATCCTTCAGCAGCAGCGTCAGTTTGCTGTCCCGGAACGGCACATGGCACTGCCCGCCCTGTCCGAGACAGCGCTCAGCTCCGGGCCGTGGGGACACCATCCCGGAGCCGGCCCGGGGAACCAGACTCACCTTGGCTCCGGCCAGAGCACGGACGACGCTTTTGAAGGCCAGCAGGGAGCGGTTGATGCTGGTGCCCTCCCACATCCCCTCTCCCCGGCCCGGCGTGTCCCAGGCTCGCTCCGAGCCCGCCAGGTCGATGAAGCTCAGCTTGGCCACGCGTGGCTCCCCACCGGTGAGGTCCCAGTGCTTCACCTGGATCTGGGGACAGAGGGGGCTGAGATGGCTCCACGCAGGTGCTCTGGGCTCTGTGCTTTCAGGGCAAGAGCCAGGAAATCCAGAGGGAGGAGAGGAACTTGGCATGTTGAAAGGATGAGCCAAACACCCGGTGATGACACAAAGAGCAGAGCCAGGGAAGGGATGTGGCAGGGAGGGACAGCTATGGGAACAATCAGCACCTCCCAGACTCGATGGTAGAGAGGGGTATGGCTGGGCAGGTCCTCAGAGGGACTGGAAAAGCTGCCCTTTCCCAGCTCCACCTGGGCTGCTCCCCTGGCAGCAGCAAGGGGCGAGGCCGCAGGCTCAGGTTGGAGCGACAGCCCTGGAACTGGGCAAGGACCTGGCTGGAACTGCAATCCAGGGGCAGCTTTGCAGCCAGGCAGCAGAGAGCACAAAACAGAGCCCCTGGGGAGCAACATCCCCAGCTCAGGGCTGGGGGGACAGCCCTGGGGCTGCCCAGGTGTGCAGGTTTGTTTCCACCCCCATTTGCAGCAGAGGCAGCAGCCCTCACCTGGAAGATGGCGTGGGAGCGGGAGGAGGCGGCGTTGGCCTTGGTGGAACGCTGGGCCCGGTTTTTATTGCCTTTGGCCAACAAGTCCAGGAGCTGCTCTGGTGTCGTGGGCTGGGGGAGAAGGGGCAGGGGCTGGGTCAGCACCTGGGCAGGGCAGCCCGAGGCTGAGCAGCCCCAGGCAGTGGCAGCTCTGTGGGGCCCTGGCAGCTCAGGGCCACCTCTGCTGCCAGCCAGGAGCCAGGAGCACCTGGGACCTCCCCAGCCATGTCCCCAGGGCTCCCAGCTGCTCCCAGCACCGGTGCAGATGAGTCTGTCCCAGCCCTTGTGCCTTCCTTGTGCCCAGACCTGGTGCAAGGAGAGGCCCTGTGCCACGACTCCTTTCCCGGGCTGCTCCCAGATGTTCAGAGGGCCCTGGGGCTTCAGCAGGTCATAGACACGCTCCTTGTACACCTGGAGCAGGAAATCGAGGTCAGGCTGAGGTTTCATTCTCTGGGAGGGAGCTGGGTACCCCTGCAGGATCTGGCACAGCCAGGGGTTCCCCCTGACCCCACCTCTGGCACCTCATTCCACCAGAGCAGCTGATGGGGCTCAGAAGGCAGGGCCAGCTCCCAGAGCTTTGCTGGGCACTTCCCCCAACCCTGCTCCTCTCCAGCCCTTCCAGCCAAGAGGCCCTCACTGCTCTGTGGAGCACAGCAAGGGAGAGAAAAGCCCCAGCTCCAGCTGAGAGGGAGGAACAGCAGCAGTTCTCTCCTCCAGGTCCTGCTCCCAGCCTGGCTGTCCCCAGGCACAGCAGGGGACACTGCAGGTACCCCGAGTGTGGCTCTGGATCAACCCCAAATCTCTTCCCTGGGGACCCTGAGGCAGGAGGGGACACACTGAGCCACAGCAAACCTGCTGGTAGGAGACAAGGACCTCACAGCTCCTGTCCTTCATGGCCTCGAGCCTCTTGTAGAGCTCCACCGTGGCCAGGTGCACAATGCCAGGAGTGCTCTTGGTGCCCATCATGGTGTGGGTCTTCCCAACCCCTGAAGCACCGTAGGCAAACACTGGAGGGAGAAGGGATGGGAGGTGAAATGATCAAACAGCAGGAGAGGAGAGGAGAGGGAGGAGGAGGAGGAGGAGGAGGAGAAGGAGAAGGAGAAGGAGAAGGAGAAGGAGAAGGAGAAGGAGAAGGAGAAGGAGAAGGAGAAGGAGAAGGAGAAGGAGAAGGAGAAGGAGAAGGAGAAGGAGAAGGAGAAGGAGAAGGAGAAGGAGAAGAGAGGAGAGCTTATCTGCTTCCCACAGAGATAAGACACAAGGTAAAACTCCTAACTTTCCCCACTGCTCCTCAGGGCAGTTTTTCTCCCTGGTTCCAGCCTCTCCAGTGCAGCAGGGACAGAAGGAGTCTCCAGGTGAGTGCTGCTCCCTTGCTCAGGTCACCTCTGACCCTCTCCCCACGAGGCATTTCTGTTTCCTCTCTTTCACCCCCATCTTCCAGCACCTCCTCTGAAGCCTCCCCATCAGGGTGGGACGCACTGATCTGGATTTTCAGCCCTCTCCCAAGAGCAGCACTCAGTGCTGGGGCCTGGGGACAGGGGCAGCCCTTCAGTGGCTCTCAGGAACCACCGGGAGCTGGAACAGCATCCCCTGGTGTGAGCTCCTGGTGCAGGGAGAGCCCGGGGAGTGCTGGGCTCCTCCTGGGAATGCTGCTGTGATGTGCAGTGCTGGGAACAGCTCTGGGGCTGCAGCAGCAGCAGCTCGGGGCTGTGGGAGCTGTCCAGAGCCTGTCAGACCCAGCTCTATGGAGCCATTCCAGCCTGGAAAGGGATGGCAAAGCCAAGGGGCTCTTTCTCCATGCATCCACCACATTTCTACCCATCCTTCCTGACCCAGGACACACAAGAGCAAGTAATCCTTTTTCTCAAAATGCCTGGCCAGCTCCTGCCCAGGGAGGAGGGCAGGCTGTGGGAGGGGGCTGTGTCTCAAAGGGATTTAGGGTCCTTGGGGAGTCTCTGGGGGTCCAGGGGAGCAGTAGGAGCATGAAGGGGTTTGTAGGGTCG
This sequence comes from Molothrus ater, assembly GCF_012460135.2. Taxonomy (NCBI): domain Eukaryota; kingdom Metazoa; phylum Chordata; class Aves; order Passeriformes; family Icteridae; genus Molothrus; species Molothrus ater. The sequence goes on along the minus strand of NC_050504.2, from coordinate 1,665,968 downwards.
TATGGGGTCCAAAGAGACCCAAAGAGAGGCCAGGGTTTGGGGAGAGGCTGTGGGAGTCTGAGGGAGTTCAGGCTCATGGGGAGCTCCAAAGGGGCACCGGGATTGGCACAGGGAGGGGTGGGCACAGACCCTGGGGAGGGATCTCTCTCCTCCAACGCCCATATCCATCCTCTGCACCCCATTCCCAGAGTGCTGAGCACTGCTGGAACCAGCTCTCTTCAGGCTGTGTGATTTTGGGGTTGTGGCACCCCATTCCCAAAGACACACGGGGGCTTCCAAATCCAATCCTGAGCGCCCCCAGCCCGGGAGGGGATGGGGCAGGAGCTCCTGCAGGGATCAGGGCTGTGTGAAGGACTCACCGGAGCAGTTGTAGCCAGCGAGGAGCGTGTCCAGCAGAGGGAGCGTGGTGTGCTGGAACACCTCCTCCTGCGTGGCCCTCTCGCCAAAAACGTGGTCGAACTCAAACTCGAGGTTCCTGCGGCGGCGGCCGGGGCCGGTGCCGGTGCCGCCGGGCTCCTCGGAGGTGAAGAGCACGGCGTGCTGGTTCAGGACGTGCAGGATGGAGGCTGCAGCTCGCTCCCGGGGGTTGGGGGGCCTCACACGCAGCACCACGGCCACGGAGCCCTCCTGGGGCGGGGGCTCTGCCCCCCAACAGGCACCTGGGGCTGGGGCATCGGCCTGCTCGGGGCTCCCCATCCACTGATCCCGGTCCTCGTGTGGTCTGGGGGGGATAATTTCAGCTGTAGGGTGCAGTGGGGGAGAGAGATCCCCAGGCTGGGCGAGGTCTCAGAGCCTTCCGCCCTCCTCAGGGTCTGTGCCCACCCCTCCCTGTGCCAGTCCTGTGCCCCTTTGGAGCTCCCCATGAGCCTGAACTCCCTCAGACTCCCACAGCCTCTCCAAAACCCTGGCCACTCTTCGTGTCTCCTTGGATCCCAAACGACCCTACAACCCCCTTCATGCTCCTACTGCTCCCCTGGACCCCCAGAGACTCTCCAAAGACCCTAAATCCCTTTGAGACACAGCCCCCTCCCACAGCCCAACATCCCACTTCCAGCCCTCTCAGCCTACCCCTCTTTTGGCCCCCACGGCCCCTCTCACGACAGAATCCCAGAATCCCAGAATCCCATAAACACAGAATCCCAGAATCACATAAACACAGAATCCCAGAATCCCAGAATCACAGAATAATGAGGTTGGAAGAGACCTCTAAGATCATCAAATCCAACCCATGCCCTCACACCTCACCTAGACAATAGCACCATGTCCAGTCCTTTTTTAAACACATCCAGAGATGGTGATTGTGCCACCTCCCTGGGAAGAGCATTCCAGTATTCATTACTCTTTCCACCCCCCTATCACTCCTCAGAGCCCCATCCCACAGCCCTGCAGACCCCCGTGTCCCTGTCCCGGCCCCCAGAACTGACCCAGCACCCACGCCTGGGGTCGGCATGGCCGGGCAAGGGACGAGGCAGAGCCCCGGTCACCGGGAACGCCGAGAGCGGAGCGCGGCTGAGCGGGGACAGCCCGGCCGTTGTCACTCGGGATCCGCCGGTGCCTGGCAGCCCTGGAACGTTGTCACTTGCGCCGCTGGTGGCCATGGCGCCGTGCCGGGAACAACGGAGCCCCCGAGGATTCATTGCCGTGGAATGACAGCGTCACTGACGCTGGGTTTTGGCTGGACCCTGAGCGGTGATCTCGGCACCCCCTGCCTCGCCCTCCTCTGGCCGCTCCTCTCCTGCTGCAGCCCGGGATGTGTTTGGTGTTTGGCTCGGGTGCAGCTTTTCCTCCACCAGAACCCCCCAGTCCTTCTCTGCAGGACTCTCAGCTCTTCTCCCACTCTGTGCTGGTGCAGCCCCTTCCCTTGGCTTTACCGAACATCCCTGCGTCCTCTTGGTCCCACTCCTCGAGCTTGTCCAGATCCCCCTAGATGGCACCAGCACTGCAGCTTCGTGTCACCTTTGTGAACGCGCTGAGGGTGGCCTTGAGCCACTGTGTCAGTGAGGAAGGGACTGCAGGGACACCCAGAGCCCTCAGGGACATCCTTGTCACCAGCCTCCCCCAGGACAGGGAGCCACTGCATCCAGCCAGTCCCTGACCCCCCTCTCACAGCCGTGTCCCCCCAGCTCGGGGATGAGGATGGATTTTTGAAGGGGATGAAGGCAGCTCCAGGCAGAGGGTGCAGCTGTGGATTGGGGTGCCTGGGGATGGGGATTGGGGTCTCTGGGGATTGGGGTGCCTGGGGATGGGGATTGGGGTCTCTGGGGATTGGGGTGCCTGGGGATGGGAATTGGGTGTCAGGGGATGGGGATTGGGGTGTCAGGGGATAGGGACTGGGGTATCTGGGATGGGATTGGGGTGTCAGGGGATGGGGATTGGGGTCTCTGGGGATAAGGATTGAGGTCTCTGGGGATTGGGGTGTCTGGGGATGGGGACTGGGGTCTCTGGGGATTGGGGTGTCTGGGGATGGGGATTGGGGTGCCTGGGGATGGGGATTGGGGTGTCTGGGGATGGGGATTGGGGTGCCTGGGGATGGGGATTGGGGTGCCTGGGATGGGGATTGGGGTCTCTGTGATGGGGATTGGGGTGCCTGGGGATGGGGATTGGGGTCTCTGTGATGGGGATTGGGGTGCCTGGGGATGGGGATTGGGGTGCCTGGGGATGCTGCTCTGTCACAGTTTGGGGTGTGCAGTGAGGGTCCCTCGTGCTGAGGAGCACATTTAGGGCACAAAGCTGGTGGGGCAGCTGCCCTGGGAGCTGCAGGGAAATGCCAGAGCCCCCAGCAAGTGGGCAGGAGCTGGCACTGACCCAAAGGGCCCTGCAGTGCCAGGCAGGGCACTGGGACACAGCAGGAGAGGATGGCTCAGCAGGAACACCCCACTGCCAGGAGGGGATGGAGGTTCTTTGTTGGGATGAGCCCCAGAGGCTCCATCTCAAGCTGTTACTGAGCTGCTGCAGCACAATAAAATTCCTTAAAGGAGCCAGAGCCTGGGACTGCTCTCTGGGAGCCCTGGGGCTGAGCTGGAGAGGAAACCAGGAGCAAATGTGGGATGGGGTGTGGGGGAACCAACAGGGCCCCCAGGGCAGTCTGGGGAGGGAGTGCAGCTGCCAGAGCAGCTCCAGGATGGGTGACAGGGAAGTTTCCTGAACAGTTTCTGACCCAGATGCACCTCAGGTCACCTTCCTTCTCCAAACATCCAACTGCAGCACCAGGTGACTGACCCAGTATGTCGATATGGAGGGAACAATCAACTTTTTTTTTGTGATTTTATATTGATAATCTTTTCTGGCCTATGGCAACCCTGTTGACCTTAATTTTATTGCTTGGTACCTGCAATAATGATGTGTATCAGGGCAGTGTTAAATCCCTTGAAACTTTTGCTTTTGACTATATTAGCAGGAATGCCCTGTTAAAAACAATGGAGGAATTCCTGGTGAGGAATCTCTGGAGCTGCTGCTGTGAAGGGGCTTCAGTCCCAGTCTGGAGGGGCAGGAATGTGACTGCCAGAGGGGCTCTGGATGGATGGATGGATGGATGGATGGATGGATGGATGGATGGATGGATGGATGGATGGCCAGAAAGGTTCCTGAACACTTGCTGACCCCAGCCCACCTTCCTTCTCCAAACACCCAACTGCTGCTGCTGGATGAGTTCACCTGGCATCCTTGAAGCAGGGAGGAAACAAAAGGAGAGTGTTAAAATTTCCTGAGCAGATTCCACACGAATTCTAAGAGCGGCTCTGAGTCTCTCCATTGTGCAGCATTTTGCTGCAGTTCTGCAGTGGATGGAGCACAGGGCTGGGCTGTGGGTTCGAGGGAGCAGGCTCTGAGGCAGGCTGGAGCGAGCCTGGAGCTCTTTAACCATTTTATAGAATGCAGTATGAAATGTTTACAATCCTGGGCTGTACCGTGTGCTGGACACTGTGTTTGGTGCGCGGTGATTCCTTCCCGAGGCACGTCCAGGGAAGAGCTCCCGGGCCGGGCTGGGCTGGGCACAAACCCCGGGGAAGGAGCCGCTCCCTCGGGAATGCTGCCGGTGCTCAGGAAGGGGGGAAGGGGATCCCAGGGCAGGAAGAAGGGGATCCAGGGCAGGGAGAGGCGCCCCGGCTCCAAGCCGCTCCTGTAACTATTCAGGCCATAGAGGTGACACCGTCCCCTCAGGGCCCGCTCAGCCCCTCACGACCTGCCGCCCCCTTCAGCCACGGCCTGCGCCTCTTCTGGGGCCCCAAAACACTTCGCACTGTACCCACTCAGTGCACTAACACTAAATCCGGCCCCGGCCCCGGCCCCGGCCCCGGCCCCGGCCCCGGCCCCGGCCCCGGCCCCGGCCCCGGCCCCGGCCCCGGCCCCGGCCCCGGCCCCGGCCCCGACGTTTTCGGCGGGTTCCCGCTCCCGCGCCGCCTTTAAATTGCCCGCGAGGCCCCGCCCTGCTTCCTGATTGGCCCCGCGCCGCTCTCCGGCTCCCATTGGCTGCGCCCCGCGCGGTGCCTCATGGGGGTTGTAGTTCCGAGCCCCGCGCGATGCGCTATGGGAGCTGCGGACTCGGCACCGCTTGCGCTCCCTGCTGGCGACTGCAGCGGCTGCAGCTCCGAGCCCCGGCGGGCGGCGGAGAGGGGAAGGTGCCGGGGGTCCCGGGGGGGTCCTGGAAGGTCCAGGGGGATCCCGGGGGTCTTGGAAGGTCCCGAGGGGGCTTGGGAGGTCCCGGAGGGTTCCGGAGGGTCCGGGAGGGTCCCCGGGTTGCGCTTCGGTCGTGCCGTTCTCGGGGACCTTCTGCTCGAAGCTGCGATCCAGCCCGGCCCCTCCGGCGCCTCCAGCCGGGATCGGTGCTGGGGAACAGCGCCGGGAGCCGCAGGGGCTTGGGACACACACGGAGAGCTGGGGGAGGGAGCACAGCTGGAACACACACACACATCTGGAACGAACATACACATCTGGAACAAACACACACACATCTGGAACATACACACCTCTGGAACACACACACCCCTGGAACACACACACACATCTGGAACGAACACACACACCTGGGGGCACGCACATCCCCGTGACACAGACAGACTCACCTGAGGGACATACGCACACACCTGGGGACATGAACACTCATTCTTGGGGACACACGGACACACACATACAGCCAGGAGGACACCCAGCCCCGTCCTGTCCCCAAGGCCACTCCGTGTCCCCAGGGCTTCCATCCTCTGTCCCCACCACAGCCGCTGGCCCCAGGCTCCCGCTGTCACCTCGAATCGCTCCACGAGGCAGCGGTGACGGGCGCGAGTGCCCGGGGGTCCCGGTGGCTCCATGTGTCCCTCCCCCAGCAGTGGCCGTGCTGTGTTTCGCAGGGGACACCCCCTCATGGGGACAGGGCTGGGGTGAGGGCGGCACCCAAGCGTCGCCATGACGTCGGTGCAGGGACACGGAGCCGCTCGTGGCTGGGCCGGTTTGGTAAAGAAGCGGCCTCGGGATGGGAGGTGTTGGTGGTGGCACAAAGACCCCGTCCCCCGCTGTTGGGGACACTGGGGACACACACAGCAGACCGGGACAGATCACAGCTCTGCTTTACCATGTTGTCACCCCGGCGGGCGCGGGGGGGGCAGGAGGGCGGCTCCCCCCGCCCCAGCACAGCCCCCCCGGCCCGGGGAGCCCCGAGAGCCCCTGGCAGCGCCCCAGGGCGGGCGGAGAGCAGCGGCGGGACGGGGGGCACAGCTGGACATGGGGGGCAGCGCGGGGGGCACCCCCAGCCTCCTGCCACCCCCAAACCTCTGCAGCCCCCAGCCCTTGTGCGAGCTGACGGGAAAAGGAGGGCTTGGGGCAGCCGGGAGCGCGGGGAGGGGGATCCGGGGGTAGGCAGGGGGTGCCGGAGGGGATCGGGGGGAGCTGGGGGGCAGCAGGGAACAGAACCACGGCCCAGGGACGCCGTGGGACTGCGGGGTCACTGCGGGGAGGCCGGGGGGGATGCGGGGGGCGCCGGGCTCAGTCCGAGTAGATGATGAAGCCGGAGAAGGTGCTGTACTTGTTGTTGTTGCCGCCGTGGGCTTTGCCCCCGTCCAGCTTGATGAACACCTCGTCCCCCGCGTCCAGGTGCAGGATGACGCTGTTGCTGGCGTAGTCGTAGTTCTGGTCGGCGTCCTGAGCGATGGCGCTGGCCCGGACCTGCCCAGGGAGGGGACACGGCGGGACCGGCTCAGGGCACGCCTCGGTCCCGCCTCACGCACACCAGATCCACCCGCCCCGGGGGAGCCAGGGGTGCCCGGGATCCCCCCCGTGGGTGAGCGGGTCCCGGGGGGAGGCGGCTCCGCCAGCACCGCCCGGAGCCCCCCCGGACCCGGCGGGCACCGAAACGGGAGCGCGGCGCTGGGTTCGACGGGGACGGTGCCACTGGCTGTGACTGCGGGTGTGGGGTCAGGTGCGGGATTACAGCCCAGACACAGGACCCCACTGTGGTACAGGAGCGCAGCTCTGACACAGAACCCCAAATGCAGGTTTGGATCCAGGATTGTGGGTCAGACACAGCACCACAGCTCTGACACAGAACCCCAAATCCAGGTTTGGATCCAGGACCGTGGGTCAGGCATGGGACCATGGTCTGACACAGAACCCCAAATCCAGGTTTGGATCCAGGACCGTGGGTCAGGCATGGGACCATGGTGTGACACGGAACCCCAAATCCAGGTTTGGATCCAAGTTTGGATCCAGGTTTGGACACAGGACCGTGGGTCAGATGTGGGACCATGGTCTGACACAGAACCCCAAATCCAGGTTTGGATCCAGGTTTGGACACAGGACCGTGGGTCAGATGTGTCACCAGAGCTCCACATGGGACCACGGCTCTCCCACAGGACCCTGACTCCAGGTTTGGATGCACAGCTCAGACACAGGACCTGGTCTCTGGGTTTGGATCCAGGGCCGTGCCTGGGACACAGCACCCCATCTCCCAGCCCAGCCCCGACCCAAACCCTGAACCCTGCACCCCGCAGCGCTTCCCGGGAGCTGCACGGGGACCGTGAGCGTGTGGCGAGGGCTGAACCCCCATCCCCGTGACACAGACCCGCACCCACCGCGGGACAGGATGCTCCCCCCAGAAACCCCCAAAGGTTTCCTGGGTGCCGGCAGGGCCGGAGGAGCCGTCACCGCCCGCAGGAGCGGTTCCGTGGCTGGAGCCGCTGCAGAATTCTTTGGGTAATCAAATCTCCGCCGGAGCCTCGCGGGGAGATCGCGGCGCTGGGTGACAGTGACAAGGCGGCTGCTGAAATCCCAAGTGAAATGCAGAAGCGCTGCGCCGGGAGAAGGTGCCGCTAATTACGAGCGACGAGAATCGGCTCTTAATTGGCTCGCATCGGCGAGCGGCTGCGGTGTCCCGGAGCGGTGGGACAAGGACGGCTGTCCCCTGCAGTCCTGTCCTTTGTCCCCAGGACAGGAGTCCCGGGGGATCACTCCTCACCCAGCTGCACCTCACCCGCAGCCTGCCATGCTGGGGCGGGACGCTGCAAACTCTGGAACCTACAGAGGGCCAGGCTGGTGGTGCCACAGGACTCACTTTTAACATTCACCCCGTTAAAAGTCACCCTGTGCCCACCCTGCCACCGCTGGGTCCCCATTGCAGGTGGGGGACCCCGAATCCCGGTCAGTCACAGCGCCCCAATCTCCTGGGCAGTCCTGCTGCGGAACGGGAGCGAGGGAAGAAGCCGTGAGGAAGAAGAGCCAGGAAAAGCCATTTGGCGGCGTCCCCCCCGCCACAGCTGGAGCTGCCCGGTGCCATCCGTCTTCCCTCGTTAAGGAGCCGCCTCATCACGGCGCGCCCGCCAGCCCTCGCTAACCAGGGAAGATAAATGGCAGCGCTGGGCCCGGGCTGAGCCGCTGCCGGCACCGCAGTGGCACAGGAGGGGCGCTGCCACCACGGCCACCCGCGATGGCTTCACCCCTTTGTGCTGTTCTGTGCCTCAGTTTCCCCATGGAGCAGGCGGGAGCTGGGGGCGGCATGGCCCCAGCCTGGGCTCTGACCCCAGTGACAATGCTGGGGGTGTCCCCGGCGCTGGGGACACTCTGGAGGGGTCCCCAAGGTGGCTGCACCCGGGAGCTTTCAGCAGCCAGGGGACAGTGGGGCGCTGCCATGGGCGGTGACACCTGGGGCCTCGGGGACACCACGTGCCCCATGTGCCACCATGGCCCAGCAGCTCAGGGTGTCTTTTGAGACCTCAAATGCAGCGGCAGATGCTCCTCAGGATCCTCGGGCCCAGCTCTGGGTGACCCCCAGGGCCCTTGGGTGCACCAGCAGCTGCCCCCCCACCCCCGGACAGGGCAGTGGGAGCCCCCAGGGACCCCCCAGCACATCCTTGTGTACCCTTGGGGACTGTCCCCAAGAGTCCCCTGGGGCTGTGACCCTCCCTGAGCCTTCTGGGGGATGGCCTTCTGCAGCATGGGGACCCCAAAACCACCTGGTACCAGCCCTGCCCATCAATCAATCAATTAATCAATCAATCAATCAATCAATCTGTCCCTCCATCCGTCCACCTCTCACTGCCCTTGCCTCAGCTACGGGCTAATACAAATAATAATTAATGCTAATTAACCACCAGCAGCAGCTCCCCTGGCTCTCATTAACTCCAGCCCCGACTCAACGGTGATGGGCAGCCCCCAAACCGGCAGCACCGAGGGGATTTTTGGGGGGCCAGAGGGGGCCCCCCAAATTCTGACTGGCTCTGAATATGCCAGGATCGACCTTTATCTGCAGGGAAACCCACACCATGCCAGGAACGGGGGATTTTTGGCAGCAACCCCCTAAATAACCCCGTTTTTCAATTATTTGGGCCATTGAGGGGGGATCTTCTTTCTAGATATCGATGCGGCAATGCCTTGTTAGTAATTAACAAGCCGTTAATTAAGTTGCATCGCCCGCCCGAGCGCAGCTCCTCTTGACAAGGGGCTCCATAGCTCCTGGAAATTCATCCAGAAATGTCGATGCCCCACAGATCTGAGGGGGTAGGAAGATTTGGGGTGGTCCCCAAAAAGATTTTGGGGGAAGCCAAAGGGTTGAGGGGACTTTTTGGGGTGCTCAGTCCGGAGTGCCTGGGAGAAAGAGTCAGAAGTGCCAAGCGGTGCTGGAACCCCCCAAAATTTAAGGCTGGAGGGCGGGGGAGGACAAAAATAATCTCAATAAAAGGAAATTGGAAGTGTTTGGATGGAGAAAAGCTGCCGAGCGAGCGGCTCCTGCTGTGCTCCCGCTCGGAAGGGCTCGGGGAGGGTGACAAAGCTCCCGCTCCTCCTCACAGCCCGGCTCTTTTTGGGGTGATAACTCAGTTTTGGGTTAATGCGGGGTCCTGGATCCTCAGGACAAGATGCATCGCGGGCTGTGGCGCCGGAGGAAGCGCCGGGAAGCGGGAGCAGAGTGGATGGACCCGCGGGAATGCCGGCTGCGGTGACATCCAGGGGAACTGAGCCCGGTGACATCCCCGGGGGGACACAGCCACATCTCGTCCCTCGAGTCGCGGCCGGGAGGGGGACGCGGCGTGGAAAGGGGCACCCCAAACGCGTGTGGATGGCGAGGCTGAGTCCTGGCATTGGGGGTTCCAGCGGGATGAGGTGGTGGGGATGCGGGAGAGGGGAGGGGAAAGGATGGAGCCACCCTCGGGGTGTCCCCGCGGGGTCCCCACGCAGCCCCTGGGGTGCAGCCCCCCAAAACCGGGGCAGGCGCTGCCCCCCTCGAGCCACCGCGGACGCTGTCCCTGCCGAGGAGCCCTGTCCCCGCAGGGACCTCCGTGGGGACAATGGCATGGCCGGGGAGGGACACCCCGGGGACCCCAGGGAACATCTCCGTGGCCAAGGAAAGCGCTGAGGGAACCCCTGGGGACACGCCAGGGTGGATGGTGACTGTCCCCAGCACTGGGAGAGGGACAGGGCACACAGAGCAGCATCTGGGAACGGGAGGAGGAGGAGGATGGGACACCCCAGGGTGCGCCCAGAGCCCTGCTCTGTCACTGGGAGAGGGACAGGGCACCCCAGGGTGCACCCAGAGCCCTGCTCTGTCACTGGGAGAGGGACAGGGCACCCCAGGGTGCACCCAGAGCCCTGCTCTGTCACTGGGAGAGGGACAGGGCACCCCAGGGCTGCTCCTTCAGGGCGGGGAGTACCCCGGGGACACAGCCAGAGGCTGTCATTGTCACTGGGAGGAGGATGGAGCATCCTGGGGGAGCATCTCCAGCACTGGGAGGAGGATGGGGAATCCTGGGGATGCAGCTCCAGAGATGGGAGCAGGACAGAGCCCCTCGGGGGCGCACCCTGAGTCCATCACGTCACTGTGAGGAGAACAGGGAACCCTGGGGTTACACCTCCGTGCCCAGGAGAAGAACGTGGCACCCTGGAAACGCACCCAAATCCCATCATTGTCACTGAGAGAGGGACAGAACATCCCGGGGTGCATCCCTGGGGGTAGGAGAAGGACAGGGCGTTCTGGGGGTGCACACAGAGCCCATCTTCAGCACTGGGAGAAGGATCAAGCACCCCAGGGGTGCGTGGCAGTGTCTGGGAGAAGGATGTGCATGGACCCAGAGCCCATCACTGCCGCTGGCAGAAGGATGTGACACCCTGGGGATGCATCTCTGGGGCTGGGAATAGGATGGGGCCCCTGGGGAAGCACCCAGAGCCCTTAATCTGCCCTGGGAGAAGGATGTGGCACCCTGGGGGTGCATCCCCAGGGCCAGGAGAAGGACGGAGCACCCAGGAGCGCATCCAGGGGCCGGGAAAAGGACGGGGCCCCTGGGGAAGCACCCGCGGTCCATCATCAGCACGAAGAGAGGATGTGACAACCTGGGGGTGCATTCCCGGGGCCAGGAGAAGGATGGAGCACCCATTCCGAGGCCAGGAAAAGGACGGGGAAGCACCCATCGCCCTTCTCCCGTGCTGGGGGACGGCAGAGCTCCCGGTCCCGCGGAAGGAGCCGGGATGGGCAGCCCTTACCTGCCCGTTCTTGCAGAGGTCGGCCCACATGCTGGTGCCGTCTCCGCCGCGCATGAGGACGTGGTAGGTGAAGAAGTAGGTGCCGGGGATGGCGCAGGTGAACTTGCCCGAGGCGGCGTCGTAGCTGTTGCCCAGGTTGGTGACCACGTCGTCGAACTTGAGCACCTCGTAGCCCTCGTGGGGGTTCTTGAGGCCGGCGTAGAAGGCGACCCGCGGCACCGTGCTGTAGGTGGCCGCGCTCACCGCGCCCGTAGCGCCCGGTCCCGGTAATCCCGGGGGTCCCGGTCTTCCTGCTTCACCCCGCGCCCCCACCGGCCCCGGCGGTCCCGGTTCTCCGGGCGGACCCGGCGGTCCCGGTTTGCCCGGTCTGCCCGGTTTGCCTTGGGGACCCTGCACCAGGGTGGAGGGCGGCGGGAGGGGGCCGCGTTCGGCCGGTTGCTGGGGGGGGGCGGCGGGGCCGTAGGGCTCGCAGACCATCCGGCAGGTGCCCAGCATCTCGTACCGACCATCGGTACCGGCGGAGCTCACCAGCACCGGGATGAGCACCACCAGCACCAGAACCATCACCACCCCCGCCGCGGCCGCCAGCAAAGTTTTCCGGCCCAGGCTGAGCCGCCGCCCGGCCGGGGCGCGCTGGCGCCCGGGGGAGGGAATGGTGCCGGCGGGGGGGAGCAGGGCGGCGGCGGCGGCGGCGGCGGCGGCGGGGGGGGGGCTCGGGCTGGCGGCGGCGGCTCCGCTGCGCTCCGCTGCCTCCGGTGCGCCCCGCGCCGCACGGGCCACGCCCACCCCGCCGGAGCCCCGCCCATCTCGCGGCAGGACACGCCCCCTCGATGCCGCCCATCCAACCCAGGACACGCCTCCGTCGGTGTTGACCACGCCCCGGGAGGGAAACTGAGGCACGGAGGTGGCATCGGCCCCGGCTGCCCCACTGACCCCTCTCCTCCAACGGGGGGATCCCTCGGTGACTCGGCCCCGCGTGTCCCCACGCCAGACCCCGAGCACTGCGAGCGTCCCCGTGGAGCTGGGGACACTCCTGGAACCCGTCACTTGTGTCCCCACAGCAGAACACCCCCGGGGGTGATCCCCAGGGCCCGCCCCTATTCCCTGCCTCAGTTTCCCCTCCCACACTTTGGGACAGCGCAGGTGACACCCAAGCGTCCATCGCGGTCGCGGTCAGCCGTGGCTCCGTGGGATGGGATGTCACCGCTGGTGGCACGGTGACAACGGGACAGCCGCAGGTGCCACTGCCGGCGTGGCCGGGCTGCCCGAAAGAGCCGTGCCCGGGGCCGAGCCCCGGAGGGCTCATGGCACGGGGACACGCGGCTGCGCCCGCTCCGTCGCCTGCCATCTCCATCAGCCTCGGCGGGGACAGCGGGACGCGATGGCAAGTGACAGGCGCCGCCAGCGCCGGGGGTGAGCGAAGGACGCGGGGATGGGGGAGGGCGACACGGACACACGGGCAGAGAGCGGCCCGGGGCCACTCCCAGTGCCGTCCCCCGCAGCGCTTGGGTGACAACGCCGAGGTGGCATCAACCTCAGTGGCACCTGTGAGCTCCATAGGGTCATCAACCCCCTGCCCCCAAAAACGAACCTGGGGGTGCATCCCCTCATCCCCCTCGCTGCCAAAGCCCAGGGGACACACGGGGGACAAGCCCCAGCCCCGCCCCGAAAGAGGGGGAACCAAGGGGACTTTTGACAGCCATCGATCGCCCCCGCATGTCCCCCGGCTCCCGCAGAGGCTTTAATCAGCGAGCAGAAATCAATTAGCTACCTTTAAGGAGGCAATTATTCCTGGGGGCTTTACAAGGCTGGGGAGGGGGAGAGTATTTTGGGGTGGGGGTGCTGCCAGCTCTGTATCCCCTCCTCAGAGTTTGTTACCATTGTGTCACCAGCTGTTTCCCTGATGCTTTTCTCCATCATTTTTTGTCACCCCCCCCCCCCCCGCACACCCCCCCCATTCCTCGTTATCTTTCTGTTTTAACAAGTGCCTAAAAATACGCCTGGCGAGGTCACGGGCTGCGTGAGTCACCAGCAGCACGGGGACAGGGTGGCCCAGGTGGGCAGGGGGCTCTGCGTGGGGACAGGGTGGCTGTGGTGGGGACACAGAGGGAGGACAGGCCCACTCTGGCTGCATCAGGGCACTCGTCTCACCTGGAGGCTCAGGGGACATCCCTGGTCCTGGCTGCTGCATCCTCGTGGTGGGGACACAGCCCCAGGTCACCTTGTTGCCACAGGACATTGTGTCCCCTTGGCATAGTCACCACCCCAGGACACTGCATCACTCTGGGCCATCCTGTCCCCATGGCAAGGCCACCACCCTCGGCCACCATGTCCCCAAGCTGTGGCCCTACAGCCACAGAGCCTGTGGGACAGCAGCACTGTATGGGGGGTACAACACCCCGGGTGACACTGGGGTGCTCCCTGTCCCCAAGTCCCTTGAACCAGGTCATGGGCACAGGGAATGGATGGCAAAGCTCCAAATGGTCACGGTCGGGAGTGCAGGAGGTGAGAAAGGGACAAGGGACAAGGAGGTGGCAGCAGCTGTGGCTGCCGTGGTTGTGGTGGCAGCGATGGCAGCAGCGATTGCAGTGACAGCAGTGACTCCAGTGGGAGTGGTGGTGGCCACAGTGGCTGTGGTGGCAGTGGTGACAGCAGTGGTGACAACAGTCAGTGGCTGTCACAGCTGCAGTGGTTGCGGTGGTGGCTGCAGTGATGGTGGTGGCTATGGTGACAACAGTGGCAGCGGTGGCTGCAGGGCTGTGGTGGCAGGGGTGGCTGTTGCAGCGGTGGGTGCAGAGGATGTGGTGGCAGCAGTGACAGCGGTGGCTGCAGGGGTTGCAGTGGTGGCTTCAGGGGTTGTGGTGGCAGTGGTGGCTGCAGAAGCTACGGTGACAGCAGTGGCAGCAGTGGCTGCAGCTGTTGCACTGGTGGCTGCAGAGCTGTGGTGGCAGTGATGGCTGCAGCAGTGGCAGTGGTGGCTGCAGAGCTGTGGTGGCAGTGGTGGCTGCAGCTGTTGCACTGGTGGCTGCAGAGCCGTGGTGTCAGTAATGGCTGCAGCAGTGGCAGTGGTGGCTGCAGAGCTGTGGTGGCAGTGATGGCTGCAGCAGTTGCAGTGGTGGCTGCAGAGCTGTGGTGGCAGTGATGGCTGCAGCTGTTGCAGTGGTGGCTGCAGAGCTGTGGTGGCAGTGGTGGCTGCAGAGCTGTGGCAGTGGTGGCTGCAGAGCTGTGGTGGCAGTGATGGCTGCAGCTGTTGCAGTGGTGGCTGCGGCGGTGGCGGTGGCGGTGGCTGCGGCTCCTCTCGACGCCCGCCGCTCCTCTGCAAAGGTTAAGCAAACAGCAGCTCCCGCAGAATCGATGCCGGCCCAGCCCTCGGCTGTTTGCTTTGGCAACGCGGGCGGGGGCGGCTGGGCCGTGCTGGGGACGCCGGCAGCGGGGACGGGGACAATCGATGCTCCAGGGGCGCAGCTTGGGCCGGGGGTGGCTGTGCCCGGCACCTCCTGCTCGCTGTGGAACTCATGGAGGAGGATTTGGGGAAGGGCACGGGTGGCCGGGCCAGGGCAGGGGGTTTGTGGGGGCTGGCACTGTGCCGTGCCTCAGTTTCCCCTCCTGGCATTGTGGCAGATGCTGCCCATAGGATCACGCTTGGCCAGGGGGGACGGGGACATTGTGCCACCGTGGCTCAGCCCAGGCGTGGCTCAGATGGAATTAAGACAGAGCTGGACACAACCAACGAGCCCAATGTCGTCTCACGGTGACGAGCAGCCATTTGCAGGCCCCAAGGAGTTTGGATGATGCCCCAAATTCCAACTGTGTCCTCAGGATGGGCTCTGGAAGGACATGGGACAGGGGAGAGGGGACATTCAGCTGTGGGCAGGGAGGCCCAGCTGCCTGCTGGCCTTGAAGGACACGTGGATGGCCGGGTGGTGAGCTGGTGCTTGGTGGCCAGCTGGCTCACCAGCAGTGAGGGGGCTCGTGGGACATCCAGGCGGGCTGGGCTGGATGGTGGCTCGGTGTCCTGGCCGGCCAGTTGGCTGATTGGCTGATTGGCTGGCTGGCCAGTAGGCCACCAGTCTGTCCAGCTGTCCATCTGCTTGTCTGGCTAGCTGAGCAGTTGGCTGGTGGCCAGCCAGCACCATCCCAGCATGTCCCAGCCCAACGCCAGGCACTGTCCCTTGCCCAGCGGGGAGAGCCCGGCCGCAGGCAGGGGGAGGGCACAAGGTGTGGGTGGCACATCCCCGTCGCTGTCCCCGTCACGCTGCCTCTCATTACGGACACGGCGGGGCTGTCACCCTCCCACCGCGCGGCAATTAAGGGCTGCCAACACCGGCAGTTAATTAGCGCCGGCGGTGAGCGCTGCGAGGGGACGGCGCACGGCTGGCGGAGGGGACGGGCTCGGGGACGTGTCCCCAGGGGGAGCAGCCCTGGGGGATTTGGGGTGCTGGGACAGCTGTGCTGTCGCGGGGGCGGGGTGTGACACGGAGGGGGTGCGCAGTGACAAGGGGGTGCCGGCGATGGGGTGTGCAGCGGTGGCACCGGGAGCGTCCTGCACGGTGACGGTGTGTGGCACCCCGGGCTGTGCAGTGATGGTGACAGTGGGTGACACGCCGTGGGCCGTGCAGTGACAGTGAGACTGGGTGATCCACTGTGGGCCGGCAGTGACGGTGACAGTGGGTGACACCCCGTGGGCCACGCAGTGACATAGCATTGTGTGACAGCCCCAGCACCAGGCGCTGACGGTGACTCTGTGTGACAATCCACAGGAGCTGCGGTGACACTGCGTGGCACCCGGCGGCCCCACAGTGACAGTGACACCCTGTGCACTGCGCGGTGACAGTGACACCATGTGACACTCCGGGGAGCAACAGTGAAGCTGTGCAGCACCGCAGGGCTGCGCAGCAGCTCCGTGTGACACGAGTGGGGCTGTGCAGCCACGGTGACACTATGTGCCACCCCAGGGAGGTGTGCAGTGACACTGACACTGTGCCACACCTCGGGGGCCGTGCAGTGACAGTGACACCTGTGACAACAGACGCCATGCAGTGACACTGGTGACACCACACTCACCCCAGCCCGACCTGTTCCCCCTTGTGGCTACTGAGGCGCCCGCCCAGTTCACACCTGGGGACATGTCCCATGGGGGGACATCACCCTGTACCTGCAGCTTCATGAGGGGACATCTGACCCCACCCTCTGCCCCAGCGGCTGTCCCATGGAGGGTGTGCCAAGGGAGGGGGGCTCCAGGAAATGGGGTACACCAGGGAGGGGGGATCCAGGAATGGGGTACAGCACGGAAGGGGGGCTCCAGGAATGGGGTACACTAAAGAAGGGGGGCTCCAGGAATGGGGTACAGCAGGGAAAGGGGGCTCCAGGAATGGGGTACACCACGGAAGGGGTGCTCTGAGGAAGGGGGTACTCCAGGGAAGGGGGATCCAGGAATGGGGTACACCAGGGAGGGGATGCTCTGTAAAGAGGGTGCTCCAGGGATGGAGCTCCAAGAAAGGGAGGTTTCAGGAATGGGGAAGGGGATGCTCTGAGGAAGGGGTGCAGAGGAGAGGGGGTGCCCCAGGAGAGGGGTGCACTGGGGAAGGAAGTGCTCGGGGGGGCTGCTCCGGTTCGGAAGGGGGTGCAGGAGCAGGGGTGCGGCAGGAGGAGGGTCCGTCTGTCACGAGCCCCCGCCAGCCGCAGCAGAATCGATCCAATTTGCACAGTCAAATATTTGGCTTCGCGGCGCGGGGCCGGCTCTGCTCGAGCTGCCCCGGTGGGCGCGGGCCCGCGGTGACGGTGGCGGCTGCTCTGCGATCGATGGCGGGACCTGCGGGGAGCTGGGGCGGCCTCAATGCGCGGGACCTGGGGCTGGGGCCGTGGTGCAGCACCCATAACCCTCCATCAGCACCCGTGATCTTCCATCAGCACCCGGGATCCTCCATCAGCACCTGGGATCCTTCATCAGCACCCGACAACCCTCCATCAGCACCCATGACCCTCCATCAGCACCCAGGGGCCTCCATCAGCACCCGGGATCCTCCATCAGCACCCAGGATCCTCCATCAGCACCACGGTCCTCCATCAGCACCCGGGATCCTCCATCAGCACCCAGGGATCCTCCATCAGCACCCTGGGATCCTCCATCAGCACCCGGACTCCTCCATCAGCACCCGGGATCCTTCATCAGCACCCAGGGGCCTCCATCAGCACCCCGGTCCTCCATCAGCACGCAGAATCCTCCATCAGCACCAGGGGCCTCCATCAGCACCCGGGATCCTTCATCAGCACCCACGGTCCTCCATCAGCACCCAGGATCCTCCATCAGCACCCAGGGGCCTCCATCAGCACCCATGACCCTCCATCAGCACCCAGGGGCTTTGGGAGCCCACGTGGAGCCCACTCAGGGGGCAGAACCTGTTCCAGGAGCGCAGGGCTCAGCCAGGGTGTCCTCCAGGCCCCCTCATGGCCACTGATCACCGGTCCAGGGAGCTGAGCCATCTGCCACCGACAGTGGATGGCTGAGGCTTGGCCACACGGCCACTGTCACGGCCACAGGTGGCCATGGAGCTCCATCCCTGGAGCACCCCCTCCCTGGGGAAACCCCTTCCTCAGAGCACCCCTTTCCTGGAGCCTCCTTCCTTAGTGTACCCCATCCCTGGAGTCCCCCCTTTCCCTGGTGTACCCCATTCCTGGAGCCCCCCTTCTTTGGTGTACCCCATTCCTGGAGCCCCCCTTCTTTAGTGTACCCCATTCCTGGAGCCCCCCTTCTTTGGTGTACCCCATTCCTGGAGTCTCCCTGGTGTACCCCATTCCTGGGGCCCCCCTTCCGTGGTGTACCCCATTCCTGGAGCCCCTCTTCCTTGTGCTTGTCCCCGAGGGGGTTTGGGATGTGCAGGAGTGGGACTGGTGCAATCCTGGGGCAGCTCCCACGGACACAACTCCAGAGCCCTTCCCCGTGGGTGCAGCCCACGCAGGGGGCTCAGCCCAGGCTCCCCCGGCCTCAGCGAGGCCCTGGATCCGCTCGCTCTCCCGGCCCCGCTAAACTCGTTAGCGGCGGGTGAACGTCAGCCCAGCCGGGCGGGAGCGAAGCGCCAAATGCGATTACGGCTCCGTCTCGCTCCATCCTTCCACCCCGGGCTCCATTTATCCGAGGGAGGCGGAACTGGCTCTTATCTCGGCCGAGAAATCGCGCTCCGGCTCTGATTGATGGCTGGCTGCGAGGGACTCCAGCGGCACGGCGCAATTACAGAGCGTTTAGAGCAGGAGGGGTCAGCGCTCGGGTACAGCTCAGGGAGGCTCCCTAGGGACTGCACAAGGACCACCAGGTCTCTCCTCCCTCCAGGTGGGTGAGACATGGGAGCTGTGGGTGCACACTGGGGCTCAGGGGAGGATGGAGGTGGATGAGTGCCTGGCCCCAAAAAGGGGCACATGGTGGCTGGGGACACCCCGGGCTAAAGGATGGCACAGGGGACAGGCAGGACAGGCCCAAGGCCAGGCAGGAGGGTGGGAACACCTCTGGAGAATCCCAGGGATCACCATAGTCAGGGGCTGGCAGCACCCATCTTTCTCAAAGTGTGGGGACAAGCAGTGGCACTGGGGACAGGGGTAGCCCAGAAGGAACAGAGAACCACAGCAGATCCAGGATCACATCCCAGCAAGCCAGACCCACCCCGTGGGGTGCCCAGAGCCAGCACTGAGCCACAGCCCCCCCAGAGGAAGGCCATGGCAGGGCTGAAGCTCCAAGCAGCTCCTGGAGCAGCTCAGGGATGTTTACTGGGAAAAGCAGGAGCAGCCAGCAGCTCTTCCTGCGTGTGCTGAACTTTACAGAGTGCAGCCGTGCCCCGGCATAGGAACAGCCTGGGAGCAGGCTGGGAAGAGCCACGGGATGTGGAGCAGCTGCTTTCAGTGTTTTATTAAAACAAAAGTGAAGACCCAGCACCCGCCTCGCCCAGGCTCGGCTCTCCCACCGGGGAACTGCTGCCAAAGGAAGCTCAAACAGCAGGAAATGAGTTTGAATGAGGCAGAGCCCAGGTCTCAGCCTGCTCCAGGGTGGATCACACCCTTGGATCCAAAGCCAAGGGTGACCCATGAGTGATGGCCACAGAGGCAGAGGGGAGGAGCAGCAAGCTGAACACCCCATCCATGTGAATGAGGTGCTGTCCTCCCCCTCGCTGATTTTACAGCTTTTCTTTAAATCAACATCAAAGAGGGGAAATCCAAAATCTAAATCTGGATGAGGAGGGCTGAGCTATGGGGAATCACCCCAGGGGACACTGCAAGCAGTAACAGGGCCTGAGAAGGCCTCAGCCCTAGGGAGGAGATTGTCCTGGAAGACATTAAAGTGAGATTGTACCTGATTAAAGTGAGATTGTACCTGATTAAAGTGAGATTGTGCCTGATTAAAGTGCCTCAACTCAGTGAAGTCCCACAATGGACCCACATGGGAACAAGGGCATCATCCCACAGGCACAGCTGGTGGGTGAGAACCTGAGCAGGGAGAATATGCCTGAAAAAAACTCTGGATGTGTTCACCTTGGGAAGTGTGCAAGGAGACACCGCTGTCTGCATTCAGCTGGCAAAGCTCATTAACAGAGGTGGCCTTTCACTGCCCTTTTCAAACGGGGAAATTCAGGCCCCTTCCCTGCCTAAGAGAAAAGGTGAATTAAGAGATGAAATGCCGGATGAGGAGGAACACCAGCCCGCCGAGCCCGGCAACGGCCGTGCCCACCACGAGCCGTGCCCAGAGGAAATCCAGGGAATCCTCGAGGCGGGTGTGCAGCTGCAGGACCTGCCGGCGAGTGCTCTCCCAGTCCCCGGAGTTGTCGATGACGTGCGTGGCCCACCTGCGCTTCTCCTCCAGGGGCAGCTGGGAGCTGATCCGAGCTTCGGCCTCGGCCACGCCCAGCCCGCTCCTCTTCATCAGCCGCGCCAGCTGCGTCGGGGGATCACTGCCGGGGGGAGCACTGGGCTGAGCTGGGCGTGGGAGGGAGGGAAAGGGGGATCTGCCCTCCTCGGGCACCGGGGGGAATCGCTGGGATAAAGTGGGAATGAGAGAGGTGCCCCCTTGTCATTTCTGACACAGTCAGCCTGCACTTGGAGCAGCAGAGCCACTGCTGCCTGGGCTGTTCTCAGCATTCACAGAGCCTGTAACAGTGCCCCAGATCCTGCCCTGATAGAACATGGGCTGTGGAAGGCCCAAAGGCAGTGAATTCCCCTCTGTGATGGTGCCAGGGAAAGCTCAGGAAGGCCCTCATGCACTATAAAGGGAGGAGGTATCACTTCTCTCAATTGCACCAGGGCTGAGGCTGAACCTCCAGAGTGGAGGCACATGATGGTCCCATCTGAGAGAGGTGGCTTTGTCCCTGTCCTCGTGGCTCCTGGAGCACTTACCAATAAACCAGCACTGTGTATTTCATCAGCCTGGCCAAGCCACGGGTCTCGAAGAGCAGAGGGATGTCGAGGATCACGTAGCGGTAACCTGTGGAAATGGCAACATTCCCCAAAAAAGGGAACAGAGTTAACCCCCATTCCCAAATCCCTCATGCTGCACACACACCATGGTCAGCAAAAGCAAAGCAAGCAGGAGCTCTTCAGCTCCATGATCACAGCCAAGCAGAGCAGAGCCTGCTGGCCCGCCTCCCTCTCACAGGGAGGAAATGGTTTCATTCCAAGTTTCCAGAGGAAAAAAAAAAAAAATCAACCCTAACCTGGCTGCTCCAGACCAAAGGTGAAACTGCAGAAATATAATGAGGAGCTGAAACGAGGAGCTGAAATGAGAGCAGCAGTGCCTGGCTGGCAGGAGCAGCAGCTGTGTGCTGTGCTGGCCTCTCCCGGGAAGCAGTGCCCACAGCAGGATCTGCTCTCCTCTCCTTCTCTTGTCCAAGACTTCACCAGGCTGCAGCCATCTGAGCCAACATTTCCCAGCTCAGCTTTCCTCCCTTTATGAAAAGCTTTGGCTAAACAGCTCCATTTTTCCAAGGGGAGCAAGGAAATCCCCACAGACCTCCTGCAGCTGTGACACTGAAATGTGAGGGGAGCCTCCAGGCACAGCCCAAGGGCTGAACTCTCACCAAAACGGGCTGAGTTTGGTTTAAAACCTCTGACAGCACAGGGAGCAGAGCTTCTCACAGTCAATCACTGTCCCCTGGTCCTCTCCATGCCCCTGCCCTTGGCCAGTGTTTGGGGAGGTGGGAGATGCCCTGCTGAGTCTGGGGGAGAGGGGAAAGCTCTAAGTCAGGACTTCACTCTCTGTGTGTCCCCCAGTCATGGGGACATCTCAGGCTGGTGTCCCCTCTTTATAACCCCCCTAAAACCAAGCTGCCCACAGCAAGTAAAGTCTTGACAAAGACATCCTCATCCAAGGAGCCACCATTCCACCGGCACCTCCATCCTGAGGGGCTTCTGGCTGCCCTCTGATTGGATCGATCAGAGCTTTCCTTACACAGCCATCCTCAGAGACAACATCCAGCTATCCCAAATCATTAAATCCTGACTAATGAGGACAAAGCAGCCTGCTGAAGCCACACAGAGCTCTAGCCAAGGGCCAGGACAGCATCCGCCTCCTCAGCCCGCAGCCCCGAGTTCAAGACTCCATCTCTGGCTCCTGGCATTCCTGCCTGTTGCTTCCTTTGTGCTTCCTCCTCCTCCTCCTCACCCCGCAGCAGAGCTTGGCCCCGTGGTGCCCTAGCCTGTTCAGCTCTCTCAGGGCTCAGCTCTGATAAGCACCACCAATCCAGACTGACTCTATTAAGGCATCCTTCTGTCTACATGGAGACCTCTGGAACAGCTGGTGATCTTATCTGGCATTTCCCCAGCCCAGCCTGACAGCTGCATTTGTTCCTTTTATCAGGGGGAATGTGGCACTTTGGAAGCCACAGCTGTCAGCCCATTCCTCACCTTATCGACACTCAGAGGGCTCCAGAGCTTGCAGTGAAGCTGGAGCAGGCAGGGGGCAGGGAGGGACATGTGGCCATGTCAGCAATGTGGCATTATCTGGTGGGGAATCTCAGCAAAGCTGCTCCCAGGCCCTACAGATACACTTGAAACCACAGAGGAAAGCAGTGAAGGGCAGCAGTGAAAGGCAGGAGTGAATCAGGAATGAATCCTCCAAACACTGACACCAAAGGCCACGGCAGGCAGAGCACAAAGGCTGTCACTCAACGTCCCTTCCCTTCCCCTGTCATCCCTGCCCCTCTCCTCACATTCAAGGGAGCAGGGATGGCTCCTACTTGGGCAGGAGCCTGGACAAGGCCTCTTACCAAGTACAAAATACTTCAGGATCTGCTTCAGCATCTCCTTCAGGATCTCAGGGTGGGTGATGGAGTTCAGCAGCCGCCGTTTCTCTGGCTGGGAGAAGATGATGCTTCCGAGAGCCTCACGATTTATCTCGCCGTTCTCCAGGAGGATCTCGGTGCCAAAGTGCTGCAGGATCTGCTGATGGGCCTTGGAGTGGGGCTGCACCACTGAGAACATCAAAGAGCTGGGGGTGAGAGCCAGTTTTACAGCACAGTTGGTGTTGTATCAGCAATCACCCTCAGACGGGGTTTGCTCATTCACCACAGAGCTGATGCTCGCCGTGGCAG
Source organism: Molothrus ater (assembly GCF_012460135.2). Lineage (NCBI taxonomy): Eukaryota > Metazoa > Chordata > Aves > Passeriformes > Icteridae > Molothrus > Molothrus ater. Next base: position 1,643,451 of record NC_050504.2, on the reverse strand, counting down.
CACATCTGCCTCTAGCACATCTGTCCTGGCACCACCTCTGCAGCTCCTGCCAGCCCAAGGTCCCTTTGAGGGCTGACACCTGGAAGATGGAAGCCCTGCAGACATTAATTCAGCAGCACAACCCTGGTGGCACGTGCTGCTGCTCAGGGTGACCGGTCAGCAGGGAGGACACGGTGACGGCCACAAGCCAGGGCTGGGGGAGCAGCTGGGCTGAGCCAATTCCCACCAGGGATGGAGCAGGGAGATCCTAAAGGAACCAGGACCAGCTGGAAACTTCAGCACTGTGTGGATGTCACTGCTGTAACGTGGCCCTGGATGCTGCTGATGTGGTTTTTTTTTATTGTCTTTCACATCAGTCACTAAATTCTTCAGGAAAATGAACAGAAAAAGATTCTGAAAGCTCAATCCCCAATCAGCCCTTGCAGGGGCTCTGACGTTACAGGAGTGTATAAGTTGAAAGCCACACACAAAAAAAAAAATCCAACAAAAGGGATGAAGCAATAAAACCATAATTAAGCTCCAGCTGAGGGTAACCACAGCAAGGACAGACCACAGATAATCATCTCTCCCAAATCCAGGAACATTGCCACAGGTTGTAACCTCAGGCCAACCTCATAAAAGTCTTTAAGACCAATTTTTTTCTCTGTGGAAGGCAGTTTCAGGATGGGTGAAATCCATACAGTAAACAAACACATATAAAAAAGGAATTGGTGCAAAACAAAGTGATTGGCAGAAAACTTTCACAGAGTATCTGTAGTGTTTTCCTACCGTCTCCGAGGGCTTTTAGCACCTCCAGCAAATTTCCTGCACCTCCAGGGGAATTACAGTGCAATAAAATGTTAAAGCATCACAGCTTTGAGTGGCTACACAGTAAGTTCTTCACCAAACAGAAAAGCTCAGGCACTTCCAAATGACACCACTGCACCATTGTTCAACAGCAGACCCCAAACCTGCTGCATGCAGGGGCCACAGCCCTCAGAAACCCAGACTGGTTTGGGGAGAAACCTCACCCAGTGCCACCCCCTGCCATGGCAGGGACACCTTCCACTGTCCCAGGCTGCTCCAAGCCCCATCCAGCCTGACTTGACACACTCCCAAGCATCCAGGAGCAGCCACAGCAGCTCTGGGCACCCTCTGCTCTCCTCATTGTCCTGGTGGGGTGAAGGGATTAACACCTCACAGGTAATCAGGGAAAACAAGGTCTGCTCTGGTCCTACTGAGTCAACAGATCTGGGATTTTGGGGTTTTTCTCCAGCCCAAGCAGCACAAGCCTTTTTTTTGTTGTTGTTGTTTGGGGTTTGTTGTTTTTTGTTGTTGTTGTTTTGTACTTTTTTGTTGGGTTTTTTGAGCACATTAATTTTGTGCTCTGATCTCTCAGTATCACCAGAAAAACAACATCCAGCACAGAGGGACATTCTCTTTCAGCCACCAGTGTAACTGAGTGACAGGATGGGTGTCCTGGGGCTCAGGGGGCATGTTGGACTCACCAAGGGATCCCACTTGACAGGGAACCACATTTCCTCTTGCCCAGAGTTGGCTTTCAGACCTGGGAATCACCACACTCCAGGGGATGGACACTCAGAGTACAACATCCCCACGGTGTTTATTAGGTCATGATCTTCTTTTTTTTTCCTTTATTAAAAATACATCCCCGTTCCAATCCCCCCTCCCGGGGCAGCTGGGACTGGGAAGCAGGAGGGAAAACCTTTCTGCGATGTACCCAGAGCACCCTCTGCCGTCAGCGATCCCGGTTGTCAGGGGAACCTCAGGCAGCGGGAGGAGCGCTGGAAACTCACCCTGCCTGGCGATAACATCGGCATCGACCACGGCACAGCCCAGCTCCCGCAGCACGGCCACCACCGCGCTCTTCCCCGACGCGATGCCACCCGAGAGTCCCACCAGGAACATGGTGCCCGTCCCTGCAAGGCAAAGAGAAAAGCTGCAAAGCATGCCAGGATATCGTCTGAATTCTGTTCATGCTGAGCACATCAAATATTTAGTCCCAAACAGGCAACTTCATTCAAAGCTCATTTTCCTACTTTCTCAGGGTGTCACTGAGACAGCAGCAGGATTTTGGCAGCCTCTGAGCTGGGTGTTCCACAGGCTGGAGGACAGCGTTGGATTAAAAATGCTGCTCTGGATGTGCCACTTGAGCCAGCCCTGAGTTCCTCCAGCTGGTTTATCTGCAGCTCCAGCAATTCATTCCCCTTTAGCATCTCCAATCATCAAACCACAGCCCCACCTACAGCACCTGTCACAGGCATCTTTTATGGAAAATCCTTTCCTTAGGATTTTTGTCTCCTGAGAAGCTGAGAGGCCTCAGGAACAAAATGTACCCAATGGTTATCTGCTGCTGTGGAATGCACCAGGTGGAGCTGGGATTGGGCTCATGTGGTTGTTTCTAATTAATGGCCAATCACAGTCAGCTGGTTCAGACAGAGAGCCCGAGCCACAAACCTTTGTTATCATTCCTTATTATTCTATTCTTAGCCAGCCTTCGGATGAAATCCTTTCTTCTATTCTTTTAGTATAGTTTTAATATAATCTATATCATAAAATAATAAATCAGCCTTGTGAAACATGGAGTCAGATCCTCGTCTCTCCCCTCATCCTCAGACCCCTGTGAACACGGTCACAAGCACCCTGACCATGGAATTATGGAATTGTTTGGATTGGAAGAGATTTTAAAGCCCATCCAACTCCACCTCCTGCTATAGACAGGGATTTCCACTATCCCAGGGTGCTCCAAGCCCTGTCCAACCTGGTCTGGAACATTTTTAGGGATGGGGCAGCCACAGCTGCTCTGGGCACCCTGTGCCTCTCCACCCTCACAGGGAGGGATTCCTTCCCAATATTCCATTTCCCCTTATCCTGTCCCTCCATCTCTTGTCCAAAATCAGGGAGGAATTCCTTCCCAATATTCCATTTCCCCTTATCCTGTCCCTCCATTTCCTGTCCAAAGTCTCTCCTGGAACCCCTTTAAGCCCTGGAAGGGGCTCTGAGCTCTCCCTGGATCCTTCTTTTCTCCAGGTGAACACCCCCAGCTCTCCCAGCCTGGATCCAGAGCAGAGGAGCTCCAGCCTTTGATGCATCTCCAAGGCCTCCTCTGGATCTGCTCAGAGAAATCAGGAAATTTCTGGGCAGGTTTGTTGTGGGTGACCCAGGAGCAGGGAAATAGGGCAGAATTCAGATCTGAGCCAGGACTGGGACACAGGAGGAATAAAAAAGGGGCAGAATTCAGAAAATATCTGAACCAGGACTGGGACACAGGAACAGTGAAAAGGGGCAGAATTCAGACAATATCTGAGTCAGGGACAGAGAAGCAGTGAAAAGGGGGAAATTCAGACAATGTCTGAGCCAGGACTGGGACACGGGAGAAGTAAAAAAGGGGTAGAATTCAGATCTGAGCCAGGACTGGGACCCAGGAGCAGTGAAAAAGGGGCAGAATTCAGACAAAATCTGAGCCAGGCCTGGAAAAAGGGCAGAATTAGACAATATCTGAGCCAGGGACACACAAGGCCCAAGAGGGAGAGCCCTGCTCAGTCCCTGCAGCCAGGTATCAAAGCTCAGCCACCTCTGACACCACCAGAACCCACAAGGCACTCAGGAAATCCCATTCCCACACCAGTGGCAGCCCTAAGGACAGGGCACTCACAGCTCTGAGCAGCACACTGGTGTCTGGGAGCTGCCCTGAGCACACATCTGTGATTTTGGGTTTTTGTTTGGTTGGTGACACTGCACAGACCCTGCAATCCTCTAAATCCTGCTTGTGTGCTCTCCAGATCAAGGGATTCAGCCACACAGAGGCAGCTCTGGGGAGCTGAGGGCACTGTGAGTATCTGAATCCCACAAACAGAGCAGCCCCAGCAGGGTACAGAGCCCAGTGTCCCTCCTGCAGCCCAGCCCAGAGCCCTGCAAAAAACTCTGCCCATAAAAGAACCAGGTACAAACTGCCCAGGTGAGCACAGAGGATGGCTGGGAACACAACAAAACAGAAAACAACAACAAAAAAAGACATTTCAGTCACAATTCAGTCCTCAAACAGGAGCCAAACCCACAGTTTGGAGGGAGGAGGAGGAGGTGGGTAAGGCCTGTGGCAGCTGGAGGCAGAGGGAAGGGGCAGAGCTGGAGCAGACACCAGGACAGCAGATGGGAACATCTTCCCTTTTCCTTCCCTTTTCCAGACACCAGGACAGCAGATGGGAACATCTTCCCTTTTCCTTCCCTTTTCCAGACACCAGGACAGCAGATGGGAACATCTGCTCCCCTGCAGCAACAAGGAAAAACAGAGGGCCAAAATATGACCAGCAAACAGTAGAGACTGTGGAGGTTTATCTACATCCCAAACAGGACCTGGCCCCCATGAAGAGCCTTTCTGGTGTCCCAAGGGGCTTGGAGTGACACAGAGGCTGGTTATTTATTATTTATTTGCCATCCCACCAGGATTTTATCCTCCCACTGCTGCAGCCTGTAGGAGGAGGAACCAGGAGGAGCTGGATCACGGCAGTGCAGGCGCCTGCTTTGTAAAAATACCCTGACATAAATACAATTTGTAAAAATACACTGAAAATTCTCCTGCCCTTGTAAACAGGGTTTTAACTGCAGTAATGCCAGAGTTCTGGCCTCCAGCCTCAGCTGGGACTTGCTCCCAAAACCCTGCTATTTCTGTCCCTCCTCCACAGGAATCACTGCAGGGGAAAGCAGCCCTTGGAAGGGTTGTCCTGGAAAGCAGGGCCAGGCAGGGATCTGAGCACTTGTGCTGTCCAAGGGCCTGCACAGATCTCACACATCAATATTTAACAAGCTCTGGTTTGAACTGTACACGAGGGGAGAGGGCAGCTTGCTCCTGCAGATGTTACTGGCAGGAGCCAGAACTAGTTTTCCCCAAAATACAGCATTTTTGGGGGATATATTTGGCCTGTTCCAACTAAACCAGACATGGGGAAAAATCAGAACACCACCCAAAGAGGTTGCTCAGGAAAACTTGGTGAGCTGTTATGGGGAGACGCAGCCAGAGCATTGAGGAAATGTCTTTCAAAGAATTAAGTGCCCAAAAAATTCTCGTGCCCCAGCTTCTAGAGGGTTTTGAGCACAACACAAGCTGCCAGCCTCAATCCATCCACGAGGCAAGCACAGGGAGTGGGGATGAAGCTGGAGCGTGTCCTCCAGCACCAACCTCACCCGGCCCTCCTCATCTCTGCTGGGGCTGAGAGCGCTGGTGTTTGGTTGGAGGATGCTACAGCCAAAGGGAAGAATCATCGTTAATTAGCGGGGAAAGAACCGCCGCAAACACCGTGACCGACCCCGCGGGCGCCGCCATGGCCGCCGCCCTCACACTCACCCTCCGCCCGGCTTCACCCACGCCGCAGTGTCCGGCGCGCCCATTGGCTGGCGGGAAGAGGGGGCGTCTCTCCCAGCCAATCAGCGCCGCCTTCATTAGACTCGACCCATCCCTCAAGCATCCCTCCCATCCCTCGCGGCTGAAGACGCCACCACCGTGGCTTCAGCGGGGAACGGGTCGCGGCTCTCCGTCCGCCGGGGCATCCACGCGACTGCCCGGTTTGAGGGAGCCCTCCCGCCAGCGGCGGTCCGCCCCGAGACACCACCTGAGATCTGACGGGAATTGTAGTTCCCGGTCCCAGCGCAGCCCGGCCCCCGCAAGCCCACGCGGACTACCACTCCCGGCATGCCTCACGGCCCGCCGGCCAATCGCGGCGCGCTTTGTTGCGGGGGCGCGGCACGCGCGGAGGCCCCGTTCAAGATGGCGGACGACAGTGAGACAGCAGTGAGGCGGCCACCGGCGAGGCCTTCGCGGCCGACGGCGGAGGAGAACGACCACGAGCATTGCAGCGACTGCGAGAACGAGGCGGAGCATGGCTCCAACCGGGGGTGAGCGGCGGCCGGGACCGCGTGCCACGGCGGCGGCCGGGCCCATTGAGGCGAGGAACGGCCGGGAAGTGAGAGGCGCCCCGCCCCTTGCGTGCGCTGATTGGCCGCTAGGCAGCATCCCGGGCAGCTATTGGTCGAGGCGCCAGTCAGTCTGGCGGGGGGGCGGTGCCGCTGGCGCCCATTCACGCCCGCTGCGGGAGCGTGTCCGAAGCTCAGCAGGGTCGGGCGCGGCCCGGCGTGGATGGGTGACGGCTGCGGTGCTGCAGGGCGGCCGGGATGGGGCCGTGAGCGTCTTTTTGGGGCAGAAATGAGCCCATTTAGCAGCTCTTCCTGCCCTTGCGTTAGGGTGTGTCTCCCCGCATTCCCTCTGCCCTCCCGCAGGAGCCTCAGCCTACTCGTGGCATCTCCATCCCCGCGGTGCCACCCAGGGTGGTGGCACGCGTGATGCCGCTTTCCGGAGCATGTGGCATCCCTGGAATAATCCCGGCTTTCTGCACACTCATCCCGTCGCTATCCTAAACACAGCCCAGGGTTTTGAACAGCTCTGGCTACATTGTCTCGTGGTTGGAGGAGCGCAGCCTCCAGGGCTATGGAATGGTGGAATAACAACAACAAGGCAGGGAGCGAGCACAGGCAGCCAGGCAGGTCCTTATCTCAGCAGGGAAGAGCTGGGATGCTTAACGTAGCACCCTCGTTACTCACTGCCTTAATTAATACGGTGCAGAGCTGCCTCACTATGCTTGGGATTTGGGGGAGAGGCTCTGTCCTCGTTCCTGCTGGGAACCCAACACCGATGTGTGGCTTTCCAGAGGTTCCCGGTGGTTTTCACTTTGTTTTTCCTGCAGCTGAGCCTCCTTGGGCTCCTCTTTCTCTCCTGGTGCTGCTTCCCCAGCCCTGCAGAGCAGAGACCACAGGCTTGGAGAGCCATTCTCCCTCCAATCCTGCCTGCCCAGGAACCAAAGTGAATAAAAGGTCACACAAGAAATATCACAGAGGCTTTTTTTTATGACAGCACAGCTGCCCATTTATATTTCATTTGCCTCCCGGGTGTGGCACCGTGTCTCACTTTAATCGGTTTAGCTGTGCTTGGGGGAGATTTTTATTTTCTTTCCCTCTGACATGATTAGGTTTGTGGAAGCCAGAGCTGAGCACAGGAGACACGGTGCTCAATCACTGCTGCTCCTCAGCCCAGCAGTTCCTCCTGCCCTTTGCCAGGAAATGGTGTGGCCTGGAGCCCTCCTGGGATTCTGGGCACCTCGAGGAGCTGGGCCACCACAGGCAGCCTGGGGAATATCCACTAGGAAATAGTTTGAATGACTTGGGAAATAACACCAAAAGTGTGGCTGGTGGTGGGCACATAAGGAGCACGAGGCAGGGAGGCTTTGGAGCTCTCTGGCAAACCCCCAAAAACCACCAGGGAGAGACCAAGTGGTGGGAAGGAGGATGGATTTCTCACTGGGTGCATGAATTCTGTTGATTCCATACCATCCATCCCATTAGAGCAGGGTGTGGGAGTGTTTCCTGTCACCCCAGTGACACTGTCCCCAAAAACAGGGCAAGGGAAGGGCTTTGAGCTGCCAGGCTTTGCAGAGCCACACTCAGAGCCCTTCCTGTGCCAGTTTGTGCTGGGACTCACTGGATTTTGGCCCTGAGGTTTAAAACATAAAAGTATTCCTCAGTGAAAGCAATACTTCCTTTCCTTTTAAGGACAGGAAAGAGGAATTGAGTTTCCTCAGCCTCAGTCCTGTGTCAGCACGGGGAGGTGGCTGCAGTGCTCTCTGCTGTGCCTATCCAAGCTGATTTTCCAAAGAAAATAATCCCACTCGGTTGTTTTTCATATTTCCTTTTGTGTGGAGGGAGCTTCTGCTGTGCAGGATTTATTCCCTGGTTCTGGAAGGGCGTGGGCTCAGCCTGGTGGGGTTTGTCACCTCCCAGGCACTGGTGACACCAAGGATGGGAGTGTCCCAATCCCCTGAAACAGTCCAGAGCCACCTGGGGAAGCTGTTTCAGGCTGGAAGGGTTTGGGAGTGCCACTGTGTGAGGGGGCACAGGGGCTTTTCCAGAGGGGTTTGGCAACCCCTGCCTGCTCTTAGCCACAAGAAAGGGTTCCTGGGACAGGCACTGGTGGCATGCTGGGCTCTGGAGCTGAGCTCTGCCATCTGGAGATCCTCCCTGCCACAGCCCCTAACGAGATTACAGAGATTACAGCCTAAGCACTGTGCCTGATTAGCCCCTGGCATGGCTGAAGGATTTGCCAGCACGTAAATACAGAGCAGGGATCTTCTCATCTGACACTTTCAGCCTCCCACCAGGCTCAGGGAGCTGCCCACAGCTGGGGCTGTTCCCCTTGTGCTCCCTCCCTCAGCTTTGGGGGCACCCAGGGATGGATGAGTGGGTGCTGATCACCAGTTTGTTACTGGGTGAGTCTAGAGGCTGTTTTCCAGTTTGCACCAGTTTGTTACTGGGTGAGTCTAGAGGCTGTTTTCCAGTTTGCACCAGTTTGTTACTGGGTGAGTCTAGAGGCTGTTTTCCAGTTTGCACCAGTTTGTTACTGGGTGAGTCTGGTGTTTTCCAGCCTCTAGAGGTGCTGAGTCAGTCTGAGCAGGTCTCACCCTGAACAAGCCCGGTTGCTGTCTTTAAATGCTTCCAAAAATCAATTTTCAAGTTCACTCTGTTCACAGGGGTTGTTTGCTGGGCAGTGGTTGGGGCTGGAGCCTTTGCAGACCCCTGGAAACAGAAAAGGAGGGATTGGAGCAATGGCCATGGTGGTAGGGATGCCTTTCTCAGGAGAAAAGTGTTTTCCTTAGCCAGAAAAGAGACCATGGTGATCCCACAGGGAGCTGGGAGATGTTTGCAGCCAAGGTGCCTTTGTCCTGCTACTTCATCTCTCAGTGCACCTCAGAATGCAAAGGGATATGAGAGGAAAAAAAGGGCCTTAAATGCAGCTGGGAAGGCTGTGGGATGTGGGCTGTGGGCTGTGGGATGGGCTGGCAGCTCACCCCTCCTGGGGATGAAACTCCTCCAGCCCTCTCAGCTTTGTCAGGCCACCTGCAGATTTTGGGTGGTGGTGATTTGTCCCACACATTGTCATTAATTTGGGGAGTATCTGGGTGGTGTAGCTGGAGAAAGAAGATATTTGCTTTCCTTTAAATAGAAGATATTTGCTTTACATAGATTTAAAATAAAAAACACCTGTAATTGTTGCTTCTCTGGGTGTGGTGAGTGGGGTCTTTGGGTTTTCCAGCATTTCCCTACATGCTGGTGCCTCCTCTGCCAGCTTGGTTTTCATCTCCTGGCTGGAGCAGGGCCCTTCCCCAGGCCATGCCACCTGGAATGCAAAACCTCATCCCACCTTCTGCCACCCTGATTTCTTCCAGGTCACGACAGCTTTGCTCATAAATCAGGGAGGAATTTTCTCAGAGATTTCACCTGCAAGCTTGGGCTGAGCTCATTAGCACCAAGCTGGGAGTTGGCAGCTCTGATTTATGAAGCAAAGCAATGCTGACACAGTATGAGGGGAGCATTTTGTCTGTCACAGCTGACACCTGCAGCATCCCAACATGCAGGTGAGCTGGGAACTCGTGTCCCTCCCCTTTGGAAGGGGCAACTTCCAGTGTCAGCCCTTGAGGTGTGCTCAGGAATTCTCCCGGTGCTGTCAAAATTGATAGGAAATTGTTTGGATGTGTTTATTGCAGCTCCAAGGTGGCTTTGCTCATCCCAGGACTTCAGTGTGACCAGGATTTGCCTGTGCTCCTCCCCAGAGAGTTAAAAAAGCCATCACACATTTGTCACTAAAATCAATAGTGGTGTCAGCAGCGCTGTGCTGCCATTGCTGCTGCTGTCATGTCCAAGCAGCATCTCCCAGGGGGAGCAAAGCCCTTTCCTGGCAGTGGGAAGGAAGGTGAGATTCCCCCCAGGGCTGCTGGACCTTGGAGCTTTGTTCCTGCTCCTCTCCCTTCTTGTTCTTCTGGAGAAGAAGGGGGGTTTATCTTCACCCCCTTTTGTGGGGCAGCTTGCCCTGAACCACTGCTTGTTCCCACACCAGGAATGCTCCATCCCCAGGTGTCCCTTCCATCCCCAGGTGTCCCTTCCATCCCCAGGTGTCCCTTCCCTCTCCAGGTGTCCCTTCCCTCTCCAGGTGTCCCTTCCCTCTCCAGCTGTCCCTTCTATCCCCAGGTGTCCCTTTCATCTCCAGGTGTCCCTTTCATCTCCTGGTGTCCCTTCCCTCTCCAGGTGTCCCTTCCCTCTCCAGGTGTCCCTTCCCTCTCCTGGTGTCCCTTCCCTCTCCAGGTGTCCCTTCCCTCTCCAGGTGTCCCTTCTATCCCCAGGTGTCCCTTTCATCTCCAGGTGTCCCTTCCCTCTCCAGGTGTCCCTTCCATCCCCAGGTGTCCCTTCCATCCCCAGGTGTCCCTTCCATCCCCAGGTGTCCCTTCCATCCCCAGGTTTCCCTTCCATCCCCAGGTGTCCCTTCCATCCCCAGGTGTCCCTTCCCTCTCCAGGTGTCCCTTCCACCTCCTGGTGTCCCTTCTATCCCCAGGTGTCCCTTCCACCTCCAGGTGTCCCTTCCCTCTCCAGGTGTCCCTTCCATCCCCAGGTGTCCCTTCCATCCCCAGGTGTCCCTTCCCTCTCCAGGTGTCCCTTCTATCCCCAGGTGTCCCTTCCCTCTCCAGGTGTCCCTTCCCTCTCCAGGTGTCCCTTCCCTCTCCTGGTGTCCCTTCCCTCTCCAGGTGTCCCTTCCCTCTCCAGGTGTCCCTTCTATCCCCAGGTGTCCCTTCCATCCCCAGGTGTCCCTTCCATCCCCAGGTGTCCCACACAGGCTCTGCTGGTGGATGAGGATCCTTTTCCCCAGCATGTGCTGTCTGCAGAGTCTCTGCTGCTGTTCAGGTGTTATCCAGAGGAAAAGCTTCCCCAGTGTCCTGCAACCCCTTCTCTGCTCCCCATCATGTTGGCTTTCTATTCTACATCCCATTTCATCCTTCCAAAACCATTTCTCCATCCACTTTTCCCCAGTTTCATAACCTTGCTGCTCAGCCCAGGGATTGCACAGAGTGGTTGGGTTGGAAGGGACCTTGAAGATCATCCAGGCAGAGACACCTTCCACCTTCCAAGCTCTGTTTTCCTCCCTGGCCTTGCTGAAATAAATAATTGGATGCTGCTCCAACACATTTTCCAACACATTTCTTATGTTTTTTTCCTGCTCCACCCTCTTTACCACTTCTTGTGTTTGTAAAGACATCAAACTGTGCTTTTGTGGGGGGATTCCAGGCTGGTGCCTCTGGGCAGGTCAGATCTGTGGGGTTTCCCTGTTTTGGGGTGCAAGGAGGGGGACAGCTGTGCTGTACCCTGACCCTGCTGGGCAGCACTGAGGGGCAGGACAGAGCTGAGCCATGTGCTGGCAGCTGGCAAAGCTCTCCTGACCCTGCTCCTTCCCCTCAGACCTGCTCCAGCCTCTCCAGGACTGCATTTCCCCCTGAGCCCTGAGTGCCTCAGAGGCTCCCAGCTCCCCCATAACGCTGAATGTCCTGTGTCAGGTCATTCCATGCAGGATCACAAGACCATCATCATCATCATCAGTTGCCCTCTGCCATGCTGGGAGCAGGAACCTCTCCTGGGTTTTGGCACCAGGATGCCAAACAAAGGCCAAGCTCAATGAGGGGACAAAGCTGGAACAAAAGCCAGGTTCAGTGAGGGGTTTCACACCAGCAGCTGTTTGGGGAGGATGATGATGATGATGATGATGATGATGATGATGATCTGGATGTCCAGGGATGCCCTGCAGCTCTGGAAGGAGGAGCTGTGCCCTGGTGTGGGCACTTCCCACCCTGCACTCCCAGAAATTTGCTCTTCACTCTCAATTTTCCAGCTCCAGCATAACAATATGATAATTTTCCAATAAACAGCTTCATCTCCTTAGAGCATCACCTCTGCAGGAGAGGTGACACTTGGCACAATGTCCTTGGCCAGTGACCTCTCTGTGGTGCCTGAACCTGCTCTGGGGCCTCATCCCTGGGGCTGGATCAGTTATTTCTGCTTCCACATCCATCCTTGGGCTTGGAAAAGAGGGAAAAGCCAAAGCTGAGCACCCCAGCACTCCACAGGGTGGGTTTGGGCACGGGTGGCAGAGCAGGGATGTGGTCACCTGCAGCACAGGGCACAGTCCCCACTGCCCAGCACACCTGGGGGTGGGAGGTGTTGGTGCTGTCCCTTTTTGGGGACTCCCAGGGAGTTCTGTGCCATGGAGTGTGCACAGAAGATTCCCCTTCCTGGAGACTTGGACTCAGCAGGAGCCTGCATTTTCATCAGAGTGCCTCAGAAACCAAAGAAATGTTCTCCCAAAAGAAAACCCCAAGGCTCCAATGATGTTTCTTTTGTTCCTCAGGGGCCTGAGTCCAGCAAATGACAGCGGAGGCAAAAAGAAGAAAAAGAAACCCAAAAGGAAGAAAGAGAAGGGAGGAGGAGACCAGGCTGACCAGGCTCAGGACCAGCCAGTGAAGGTGAGCACCCCCTACCCAGAATCCAGGCCCCTCCCAAACCCCTCCTGTGTTACTTAGGCCCAGGAAGGAGTTCCCAGCCCTGGTTTTAGGCACTTGTTTGCTCAAAAAACTTCAGATTTTGAGCGATTTCTCCATGTGTGGGAATTCCTGTTGGTGCAGAAGGTGTTTGCAGAGCACTCCAGGGGTAATGCAGTCCTTGGCTGGATATCTCAGCCAGTTCCAGGCTCAGACTGGCACCTCCAAGTTACTCTTCCCAGAGAGCAGCTGCTGTCACAGGCAGGAGCTGCCACTGCCAGGTGGGTCCTGCCTTCAGCAGCACAGAGGGGACATCTGCTGGTGTTGATTTTTTGCTTGATGATCCCAGGAACAGCAGCTGGAGAGAGCAGGGTCTGTTTTATCCCTCTGGGCTTTGCCTGATCCTCTCCAGCAGCCACTGATTCAGGAATGGGACACACAGGGTTTGACCCTCCTGGCCCACTTGTCCCCTCTGGTCCTGTGGCAGAGGGGACACATCAGCAGAGGCTGTTTTCTGTCTGATGCCAGTACCTGTCCAAATATTTTGAATATTTTGTCCATCTGACACTGCAGAGCTTTAAATTGGGGCTTTGTGTTTTTCAAATTAAATTCCTCAGGGAACAGAGAGGAGCTGGGGTTGGGAATTCAGTGCAGAGCCATCCCCCCTGAGGAAGAGGAGGATGAAAGTGTCTTTCATCTTGACTCAACCTCTCTGCCTTGTCCCAGTCCCTGGGGTCCAGGGACTCCTCTGGAAGCTGCAGTTTGTGGATACAGATCCAGCTTGGAGGGAGGAGGCTGAACAGTGAGAGAAAAGCCACTGAAAGCATCTCAAGTGCTGGGTGTGGGTTGATCCATCTGTCTCTGCAGGATGTCAGGTGGGGAGGTTTGCTCCTGGGGCTCACAGCACCCACTTAAAGCATTTTTCAGAAAATTCTGCCATCCCCTTTGTCCTGGGAGTGCCTGGAACCAGTTCTAGATGAGGGGCAGGGGGCCTGTCAGGGACTGAGGATGGGAAGGGAACTTCCTGCCTGCTCTCCATGACAGGATCAGCTCCACATTCCCCTAATGAGGAGGAGCCCTGCTGGCTCAGCTTACTCATTTTGCCTTTCCACCCTCCTTCTGTGCCCTCAGGTGAACTCTTTACCTGCTGAGAGGATCCAGGAGATTCAAAAAGCCATCGAGCTCTTCTCTGTAGGTCAGGGACCTGCCAAAACCATGGAGGAAGCCAGCAAGAGGAGCTACCAGTTCTGGGACACACAGCCAGTGCCCAAGTTAGGTATGTGCAGCCTCTCAATGTCCTGTGGGCCCTGGGGGAGGCCCTGTGGTTTCCAGGAAGCCCTCAGAGAAGCCTGGAGGTGCTGATCTGTGGCCACCAGGTGAGTCCCTGCCTGGCCTGGGCTTCAAAGGCACCAAAACCACTTCCCCACCATTCAGCAACGTGGGCTAGGAGGGTGGGGAGGGTCTGAAGAGCTGTGCAAGCACTTCAGGGGTACAGAGGGACAAGGAACCCCTTCAGACATCTCACCTGATGCTTCCTGCATTTGTGCATCCCTTAATCCCAGGCCTGGTCTGGGCCTGGAATCACCCAGGGCAGCCAGAGCAATGTCCTGGGTCCCAACAGGTCTCCTCCAGCCAGGTCTCATCAGCTCTTGGAGATCTATTTCACACCCAAGATAGCTCAGCTACCTTAGAAAACATAAAATCAGCAGCATGGCTTCTGTGGTAGTGTTGGAAACAAAAAGGTTTTAATAAAAGGCAAAGTAACAAAACTCTTTACAGAGAAAACCTGAGCCACCTGCTAGAGGTTCTCGCTCCTGCTAAAACACCTCACAAAAGCAATTTAGTTCCTTTGTTTTCTTATTTCTCTAGTGAATTGCTCAGGCAGGACTTTTTGGCTCCTGTCCAATTGGCCATCCTTAATTTTGAGGTGAAGTCCCCAAGGTCCTATGAGGTCTCTTTTTCACTCACTGAGGAAAGAAACTTCTGAGCTTTTTTCCTTTTTAAGGAGACAAAAGACAGTTTTGTCAGTCTGTCACCATGGGCCACACTCCTACAGGAGTTCTCTGCTGTGTGAGGCCTCCACAACCCCTCAATCTCACCTCTCCCACCCCTGCAGTGGCAGACAGGGATTGTCACTTCACCCACCCACTTTGGGATGTGACAATGGGCAGGCAATCAAAACTTCCAGGGCAAGCCTGGAGCCCATTGGGTGAGCAAACACAGCCACAGCTGCATCCTCCAGCTCCACACTGGTGGTGCCTGATCCTTCCCCATCCCCACCGTCCCAGCCTGGGCCAGCATTTCCCTGGGAGCCCCTGCATAGGACAGTGATCTCCTGTCAGCCCTGCAGTTGTGTCTCCCCAGCCTTCTGTACCCAAGTTTTGTGTGTGGTGTTGCCACATCCTGAGAAGGGCTCAGAGCTGTCCAGCTCTCCCTTTCCTGGGGGTTGGAGCTTCCCAGACAGAGATCCTTGGTGGGGAAGGTAATTTGGGGTGAGTTGGGGCAGGGAGCAGCTCTGGGAAGCAAATCCAGTGCTGAGCTGCCACATCCTTGTTCTGCTGGGCTCACATCCCTCCCTGGCACAGGCAGGAGAGGGGAAGCACAAACATAAACAGCTCCACCCCAAGCTGCCATGGGCATCTAAGGATGGAGAGCCCCATCTCTTGTCCCCTGTAAATATCCCAGTGGTGCTTCCCAGCTCTGGGCCTTGCTCCTGACAGCCTGTGGCAGTGATCTGCCACTGAAAGCATGGCAGGAGCTCTCAGAGCAGACCTGCAGGAGAGCTGCCTGTCTGGAAGGCTCATTCCCAGGCTGATTGGGGTGCCTGGGATAGCTTTGCTTCAGTCTCTCCTCATCTGCATCCCCCAGAGCTCAGGGGAACTACAGAATGAGTCCAAGCCCACAATTTTCTAGATTTATCTAAAACTTGTCATGGCTTCAGATTTGCTGCTGTTCAGGATTTCCCTTCATGAGTTGTGACCGTGTTCACAGGGGTCTGAGGATGAGGGAAGAGATGAGGATCTGACTCCATGTTTCACAAGGCTGATTTATTATTTTATGATATATATTACATTAAAACTATACTAAAAGAATAGAAGAAAGGATTTCATCAGAAGGCTGGCTAAGAATAGAAAAAGAAGGAATGATAACAAAAGCTTGTGTCTGGGACAGAGAGTCCAAGCCAGCTGACTGTGATTGGCCATTAATTAGAAACAACCACATGAGCCCAATCCCAGATGCACCTGGTGCATTCCACAGCAGCAGATAACCATTGGTTACATTTTGTTCCTGAGGCCTCTCAGCTTCTCAGGAGGAAAAATCCTAAGGAAAGGATTTTCCATAAAAGATGTCTGTGACAATGAGTTTGTATCCCCTTTGCTGCAGGTGCAGTGTTTGATTCCCATTCCATGTTGTCCACACCACTTTTTTGAGGCTTTTTTGGGTCTCAAAAATTTTCCTGGGAGCACCAATCTTGGCTTTAAGTTGGGAAAATCCCAGTGAGATGGGACATGGTCATGTGAGACAGCAAAGTCTTGCATTTGCCCTTTTTTCCAAGGATCCTGGGCTTGGAAAACATAATTTCTGCTTGGGAAAACCCTGGGGAAAGGGTGGAAAGTGTCTCCTGGGGTGTGGGGGGCACACAGCAGCTCGTTACTCCCAACACCAGGCTGGTGGCTGTGCCCTGGCCACTCACAGTGTCCCAGTGCTCCTGCAGTGCTCTGACACGTGGGCATGGGGCTATTTAGGGCTGGGATTTTTGGGGCCAGATCTCCAAACAGTTCAGCACCTGCTCAGAACAGAGAGGGTAGCCAGGGGTGAGTGTTTCTGGAAGCTGCCTGGGGTGGGTGTGATGGGGGAAGTTCTTGCTCTGGGCTTTCATCACCTCCCCATTGCTTGGAAACCTTTTCAAAGCCTTTTTAAGGGAATTCCTAATTAGCACAACTCGCTTTTCTTGACAGCACTGAAATGATGCTGCTGGACTGACATCCCTGAGACAGCCAGAGCTCGAGCTGACACCTCCTGGCTGAATCAGGGCCTTTAGGAGTCAGTGGTTTTACAACAAAAGTTGTGTTGCTCACTTCTCTAGGCACAGTGGGCAGGAAACCCTGACACTTGCCAAGTGGCAGTGGCCAGAACTGACAGGAGATCACTGTCCCATGCAGGGGCTCCCAGGGAAGTGCTGGCCCAGGCTGGGATGGTGGGGATGGGGAAGGATCAGGCACCACCAGTGTGGAGCTGGAGGATGCAGCTGTGGCTGTGTTTGCTCACCCAATGGGCTCCAGCCTTGCCCTGGAAGTTTTGATTGCCTGCCCATTGTCACATCCCAAAGTGGGTGGGTGAAGTGACAATCCCTGTCTGCCACTGCAGGGGTGGGAGAGGTGAGATTGAGGTGTTGTGGAGGCCTCACACAGCAGAGAACTCCTGTAGGAGTGTGGCCCATGTTGACAGAGTGACAAAACTGTCTTTTGTCTCCTTAAAAAGGAAAAAAGCTCAGAAGTTTCTTTCCTCAGTGAGTGAAAAAGAGATCTCATAGGACCTTGGGGACTTCACCTCAAAATTAAGGATGGCCAATTGAAAAGGAGCCAAAAAGTCCAGCCTGAGCAATTCACTAGAGAAAGAAGAAAACAAAGGAACTAAATTGCTTTAGTGAGGTGTTTTAGCAGGAGCAAGAACCTCTAGCAGGTGGCTCAGGTTTTCTCTGTAAAGAGTTTTGTTATTTTGCCTTTTATTAAAACCTTTTTGTTTCCAACACTACCACAGAAGCCATGCTGCTGATTTTATGTTTTCTAAGGTAGCTGAGCTATCTTGGGTGTGAAATAGATCTCCAAGAGCTGATGAGACCTGGCTTGAGGAGACCTGTTGGGATCCAGGACATTGCTCTGGCTGCCCTGGGTGGTTCAAAACCCTGGCAGGAGGCTCAGAGACCTTGGCATGGAGTCACAGACACCTGTGCCTTTGATTTTAACCCATGGAAAAAATTACCAGCTTTGTGTGAAGATTTACAAGCCACAAGAGTTTGAGTAGAATGAGAGTGAATTTATCACAGGGTGAAAATGTGGAATTTTGGGGTTTTAGAATGGGGGTTCAAGAAGCAAGATGGAGGAATCTGGGAGTGTCCTGTCCTTCTTCTCCTTCTTCTTGTCCTCCATCTTCTGCTGTGATGGTGACACTTCTGGATTGGTTTAGAGTAGAGACAGACTGTCTAACATAGGTGATTGGTATTGGAAAATTATTGTAAATAAAATACATGTAGTTTTTAATATGAAAATTAACACCACCCCAAGGGCTGTCACTGTGCCACAACCCCAACTGCTGGACAGATCTCAGCAGGTCAGAGAAAGAATGAAATAGATGAGAGAAAATAAACAACCTTGAAAAGCAGAACTGATGAATCTCAACTTCTTCTTTGGTCACAGGGCTGGGAAAAAGAGACTTTCTAATCCCTCAGGGGTCATCTCAACCACAGAAACTCGAGGGAGACCCCAATTTCAAACTTCTTCATGCTCCCTGCTGTGTCTTACAGGAGAAGTGGTGAACACCCACGGCCCAGTGGAGCCAGACAAGGACAACATCCGCCAGGAGCCCTACACCCTGCCCCAGGGCTTCACCTGGGATGCCCTGGACCTGGGGGATAGAGGTGTGGTGAGTACAGGCAGCTCAGCACATCCATTCTGGAGTGTCTTGGGTGGCAGCTCAATGCTTGGGCTGTTGGAGATGCTTTTGGGGATGGAAATCCCCAGCACAGCAGGTGACTCTGTGGCTCTGTCACATCTTGGGCTTGGGTGGGTCAGGCAGCTCAGCACAGCTCCACACGTGGTGCCTGATCCTTCCCCACAATCCCAGGCAGCTCAGCACATTCGTTTTGGAGTGTTTTGGGTGACAGTTCAATGCTTGAGCTGTTGGAGATGGTTTTGGGATAGAAAGGGTCCTTCAGCACAGGAGGTGACTCTGGGGCTCTGTCACACCTTGGGCTTGGATGGGTCTGACTCTCCCCTCTGCAGTTCCCTCCTACACTGGGCAGCTTGGCCTGGTTTTTCCAAGGGGATGTAAGGATGCCTGAAGCCTGGAGTTCTCCTGTGAGGGCCCCTTTTAGAGCATGTCCCACCTCCCTGGGAGGTGACACAGGGCTTACCTCACCACCGGCCTCCTCCTATCCACTGTCATAAAACTCCCTCCAGTCACACTACTCTACATAACCTCACCCTCATTAAACCCTACACTCCTAACTATCCTGGCTATCCTCTCAGCAGCCCTGGGAGGATGAATAGGACTCAACCAAACACAAATCTGAAAAATCCTAGCCTTTTCTCCCATCTCCCACCTAGGCTGAATAGCAATCATTATCATCTACAACCCTAAACTCACCCTCCTCAACTTCTACCTATACATTCTAAAAACTGCAACCGTTTTCCTCACCCTAAACACAATCTAAGCCCTAAAGCTATCGACCCTAATAACTGCATGGACCAAAATTCTGTGTCCTGCTGCTCCCCTGCTCTGTGTGGCACCGCTCCAGCACCCCGCAGCAGGGCCATGGCTGCACATGGTGCCCCAGTGCTGTGGCCACACGTTCAGTGCTCAGGGTCCTGTCTGGGGGCAGCTGATGGCTGAGTAAACTCCTTAACCTGAGTGTTCTCTGCTGCAGCTGAAGGAGCTGTACACTCTGCTCAACGAGAACTACGTGGAGGATGATGACAACATGTTCCGCTTCGATTACTCGCCCGAGTTCCTGCTGTGGTGAGTGGCAGCAGCACTGCAGAGCAGGGGTGTGGGGTGCTGACAAGCCTGATCCCTGTGACAGAGCTGCAGCTGCCTTTGCTTATGCCATCTCCCTTCTTCCTGAAGTGTCCCTTCCCCATCTGTCACTGTGTACGGTGTCCCAGGGACACGGTGAGAGGGGCTGTCACCCAGCCCCGCCTGCTTCTGGCTCCTTGGAGATGTGGGAGCTTAAAAGTGGATTTTTCTCCTCTTTGGTTTGATCCCTCAAGTGTTTGTGAAAATCCCAGTAGCTGAGGGACTCCTCAGTGCCCTGGAGCTGTGGGATGAAGGCAGCTGCCAGCAGTTCCCCTTGGAGTCCAGTTGCAGCAGAGCTGCTGTTTCCTCAGGGTGTTCCTAAATCCAGGAACAGATTTCCTCTTGTGTCCCTAGTGAGGACTGGCTGTGGGGTGCAGGAATTGCCCTGGATCCCAACAGTCCCTGTCACATCCCTGTCACTCTCTCATCCTCTTGCTGGCCAGCAGGACTCAGGGTGTCCCAGGGCAGGGTGGGAGGCAGGAGCAGGTACACCAGGGACCTTGGGTGTGTCCTGAGGTGTGTCCCCTCCCCAGGGCACTGCGTCCTCCAGGCTGGCTGCCCCAGTGGCACTGTGGGGTCCGAGTGGTGTCCAGCAAGAAGCTGGTGGGATTTATCAGCGCCATTCCAGCCACCATCCACATCTATGACACGTGAGTGCTGCTGCATTTCTCATCCTGCCCCTTGCTGGGGCTCTGGGAGTGCTCAGGGGCTCTGGCTGCATTGTCTTCCCCAGCACACAGCCAGACCTGCACCCTGCAGCTTTGGAGGTGTTTTGCTGCTTGGAGGGGAGGGTGGGGGATATTTAAGGGTTGGCAGGGGGGTTCTGGGCAGGAATATCTTGTAGTTAACCATTGTGAAGGCTGTTTTCCTCAACGAGGTGGGTTAACTTAGGGCTCTGCCTTACATAAATCATCCAGGGTTAGATGGAGATGTAGAATCATAGAGTATCCTAAGCTGGAAGGGATCTCCAAGGATCATCCAGTCCAGCTCCTAGCCCTGCACAGGGCAGCCCAACAATCCACCCTGTTCCTGAGAGCATTGTCCAAACTCTCCAGCAGCTCTGGCAGCCTGGGGCTGTGACCATTCCCTGGGCAGTGCCCAGCCACCCTCTGGGGCAAGAACCTTTCCCTAATATGCAACCTGACCCTCCCCTGACACAGATTAAGGGTGGGTTCTCCAAAAGCAGCCCCTGCCCCTTCCCTGAGGTGTTGGTTCCTCATTCCCTTGAAGGGGTTTGGAAGTAGATTGCCCAGGGCGTTGGTCTGACCCTCCCAGGTCAGGACAGTCAAGCCTCATGCTCTGCATTGTTTCTTCCCCAAGAGAGAAGAAGATGGTGGAGATAAACTTCCTGTGTGTGCACAAAAAGCTGCGCTCCAAACGGGTGGCTCCGGTTCTGATCCGTGAGATCACCAGGAGGGTGCATCTAGAGGGAATCTTCCAGGCTGTTTACACTGCAGGAGTGGTGCTGCCAAAGCCTGTGGGGACTTGCAGGTGAGTGTCTGTGGCTCTCCCCAGGTTTCTGTCTGCAGATCTTCCCTCTGTGGGATTCCCCAGGACAGGGGAGTGTAATCCCAGTCCAGGTTTCTCCTCCCAGCATTAAGGGCAGTGGCTTTGCTAAAGCTGCTCATGTAACACAGGAGAGGAGGCTTTGGCAGCAGAATCATATCAGAACTGTTGAGGAAGATGAAACAGGAAAGCCTTATAAATATGATTGCCTGGCAAAAGATTTTGAGAATATAGAAACTATAAGTGAGACTGAAATGAAAGCAAGCTTTGAGATCCCTCAGTTACTGAACAACTGGAAAACAATGGTGTGGCCACTGAAGGTGATCCCCTTTTGATGGAACAACACCCTCTGCTTGCAGACAGGCCCAAGGGTCATAGCAGACCCTGCCAGCTTGGCAGAAGGGGCCAAAGAGGAGTTTTTAGGGTTTAAAATGTAACACAGGATGGTAATGTAATGATTCTTATAGGCTGTATGGAAATGCTGTAGGATTTGTGTGTTGTACTAGATTGGTGAGTGAGAATTAGAATATTCAACAGAGAAGATTTATTGTATTCTAACGGGAACTTTGCTCTCTTAGCTCTTACCCCTTTTACTCTCTTACCCCTTTTACTCTCTCACCCTCTCATCCTCTCTCCCCCTCTCTTCTCTCAGCCCTGCTCTGAGTTGTGCCTGGCAGCTCCCAGCAGGGCCCTGCACCCAGGCCCTTTGCAATAAACCCCAAGTTCCAGCCCTGGCTGCAGAGATCTCTCATCTCTGTCCATCCTACCCCCTGACACTCCCACAAGAACTGTGTTGCTCTCTGTGGGGAGCTGCTGGCCTGATGTTCTCACTTGCCCCTGCAGCCACCCCGCTGCCCCAGGACGAGTGTCCCACTGCCTGTTTGTGTCTGCAGGTATTGGCACCGCTCCCTGAACCCTCGGAAACTCATCGAGGTCAAGTTCTCCCACCTGAGCAGGAACATGACTATGCAACGCACCACGAAGCTGTACCGCCTGCCCGAGGTGGGTGCCAGCCAGCCAGGGCTCAGGGCTTGCTCCTTCCTGGGCAAAACACACAAAGGAGGTCGAGGTCAAGTCCTCTGCCTGGAAACCCAGGGTTTGTTCCATGTAGTAAATGGCTCTGTCAAGCAGTTGTGCTTTATTTAATCTTTATGTATTTTTGCCTGGGTACCTGCATTTTAAGGGCAAATTCTTGCAGTTAGAGGAGCCTGTGAGCTTTTGTTTGCTGGTGAGTCACAGCCTGTCATTCTGGTAAAACAAGCAGGCAGATGTGACAGCCTTCATCTGTCCAAACACAGCCTCAGTGTGACCTTGCATCGAGTTAGTCCCTCATTCTTCAGTCACACTGATCACTTCTGGCACTGCAGTTGTCCTGCTGGGGAAGTTCCCCAGCTGGAGATGGAAGAGAAAGAAGCAAACTGCATTAAAATTGCCACCACCTTCCCTGACCTTGTTGGCTCCTTTCTGTCACCCCTTTGGGGTGGGAAGTGCTGCTTTCATGCTGGGCAGCTCTCAGCTCCTGCCTCCCACAGCCACACAGACAGCAGTTGCTGGGCTGGAGCTACTGGTTTTTGCACAGAAACTCAGCCCCAGAGCAGATCTGGGCTTGCTGAGCCATCCCAACCCTAAATTAGTAATTGAGGCCAACTGGGAATAACATCTTGTGGAGCCTGGGACACATCTCCCAGCCTGTGCCTGCTGTGAGTGGGAACAGGAAGCTGCAGGGAAGCAGAGTTTGTGTTGTTAGTGGGTAGGAGCACTTCCACTGGGACCTGACCTGGCACCTGGGGCTTTGGGATGTGCTGTGCTTTCTGTGATCTTTGCCATCGGTGTCACAGCAGATCTCATCCATCCTTTGCTGGGCACACAGGGCTGGGGGGCTGGAAATGGGCTGATCTAAGCACAGAGTGTCTCTGTGCTGCTCATTGGAGAGCCCTTGGGTGATGAAAACCACTGTGCAAGCAACAAAACATCTTGTCCCACTTTGTGCAGACTCCCAAGACTCCTGGCCTGCGGCCCATGGAGCACAAGGACATCCCTGCTGTGCACAAGCTCTTGACTGAGTACCTGAAGCAGTTCCACCTGACACCTGTGATGAGCAGAGAGGAGGTGGAGCACTGGTTTGTACCTCAGGAGAACATCATCGACACCTTTGTGGTAGAGGTGAGGGCAGCAGCAGCATGGGAGGGGTGTTCTCCTGGGCTTTGGCCTCTCCTGGAGCTGTGGGAGCCATCAGGGAGCAGCTCCTTGGCCCTCCAGGATGGGAATTTGCTGGAGATGGTGCCTCCATCCTGAGCCAGGAGTCTCCTTGCAGCCACCACTCCAACTGGGAGCCCCTCTAAGGCTCTGGCCAGGCTTTATCCCAGCCTGACATGTCATGAGTGGTATTTTCAGGATCCTCTGTGGCAGGGAGGAAATTATGAATCTGACTCCATGTTCTTAGAAGGCTAATTTATTATTACATTACATTACATTACATTACATAATATCTTATCATATAATCTCATACTATATCATCTCATACTATACTATATCATACTATACTATATAATATCATATATCACATATAAATTATATCATATCATATCATATCATGCTATATCATATATTATATTATGCTATATTATATATCATATTATATGATGCTATATTATAATGTGTTATGTTATAATATGATATAACATATATTATATCACATAATATCATATATCATATTATGCTATATCATATATTACATTACATTACGCTATATTATATATTATATTATATGATGCTATATTATATGATGCTATGTTACATTATAATATGATATATATTATATCATATCATATTATATCATATTATGCTATACTAAAACTTTACTAAAGAATAGAGAAAAGGCTTAACAAGATAATAATGAAAAAACCTGTGACTCTCGCCAGAGTCCCAACACAGCTGATGGTGATTGGTCATTAAATCAAAACAATTCACATGAAACCAATCAAACAACCACTTGTTGGATAAACAATCTCCCAACACATTCCCACGTGAGCAAAACCCAGGAGAAGCAAATGAGATAATATTGTTTTCCTTTTTCCCTGAGGCTTCTCAGCTTCCCAGGAGAAGAATCCTGGGCAAAGAGGATTTTTCAGAAAATGTGACAGTGACAGTCATGATGTCACTTCTGCCTTCCAGAGTGCCCCAGGAGAGGTGACAGACTTCCTGAGCTTTTACACCCTGCCCTCCACCATCATGAACCACCCAACTCACAAGAGCCTGAAAGCTGCTTATTCCTTCTACAACGTCCACACCAAGACGCCTCTCATCGACCTCATGAGCGACGCGCTCATCCTCGCCAAGTCGGTGAGTGCTGCACTGAGCCCTTCCCCGAGCCACAGATGGGGCAGCTGAGGAGTGTTTTAAAAAGCTTTCATTCCATTTTCAGTCTCTTGTGGAGGGTGAGACAATACAGATGTTAGAATTCACGCTATTGCAATTAGAAGCCAACTATTTCCTAATTACATTTTAAGTGTATTTTGGCCTATCAGCTTTTGTCACATCATGCTGTAAATGCCTTAAAGCCAATCATCTCAAATTACCCTCAAAGCCTTCTTTCAGGCTTTGAGAATTCTCTACAAATCCATTTTTCACAGAGGTGAGGGATGCAGAGATGGGCTGGCACCATGGGACACTGGGCAGCTCACAGGAAACTCACTGCAGGCTGGCCACCCTTGGGTTTGTGGGAAGGGCTTGATCCCAGCACTATAAAACCCCAAATCCAAAAGGATCTGCCACCCAGGAGAGGGATGCTGGGGTACCTTGAACCTTCCAGCTTGTGGTGGTTGCTGATGTCCTACAGCAAACAGTCTGTGGTGGTTGGATTGAGGGTGAGAACACCAAGGCATTATAATTCACGCCATCACAATCAGAAGCCAACTATTTCCTAATTACAATAAACTATAAGTGTTTCTTGGCCTATCAGCTTTTGTCACACCATGCTGTAAATGCCTTAAAGCCAATAATCTCAAATTACCCTTCATGGGTTCTGCTATGTGAGCCTTCTGTCAGGCTTTGAGAATCCTCTACAAGTCCATTTTTCCCACAGGTGAGGGATGCAGAGATGGGCTGGCACCATGGGACACTGGGCAGCTCACAGTAACTCACAGGAAACTCACTGCAGGCTGGCCACCCTTGGGTTTGTGGGAAGGGCTTGATCCCAGCACTATAAAACTCCAAATCCAAAAGGATCTGCCACCCAGGAGAGGGATGCTGGGGTACCTTGAACCTTCCAGCTTGTGGTGGTTGCTCATGTCCTACAGCAACCAGTCTGTAGTAGCTGGATTGAGGGTGAGAACACCAAAGCTGAGCTCTTCCATTTTTCTGGGATTCAAAACCAGTCAGGAAAGGGGGCCAGGCTGCTCACAGGTGGGAGGAGCTGCCCAGCACAAAAGCAGGAACTGATGGCCTCATGTCTCCCTGTGCAGAAAGGATTTGACGTCTTCAATGCACTGGATCTCATGGAAAACAAAACCTTCCTGGAGAAGCTGAAGTTTGGGATCGGGGATGGGAACCTGCAGTATTACCTGTACAATTGGAAGTGTCCCAGCATGGCACCAGAGAAGGTCAGTGCTGTGAGGAGGGGTCTTGTCCCCACAGCCCTGGGGACAGGAGTTTGCTGTCACCTCAGCTTTCCAGCCCAGCTGGTGTCCTTGCAGTGTCACACACAGTGAGGGTGGATCCCTCTGTCATCTGTGCCTGCAGAGTGTGTCCCTGGGGAAAACCCCTCCACATTCATCTTCCAAAGCCAATTTTATTCCTGGACTAGTGCAGGTTCAGTCCTCCAAAGCCAATTTTATTCCTGGGCTAGTGCAGGTTCAGTCCTTCACACCAATTCTTTCCCTCTAAGGAAGGAAGCCAAGCACAGAGGAGACAGCAGAGGGCTGCAGGGTGACAGATGTGACACTGGGGGTTGTGACAGTCACCTGTGATCCCTCATGGGTGTCACTGTGTCCTGGTGGGCTGGGAGGAGCAGCCACCCCTCTGGAGAGAGCAGGCAGGCTGGAGCAGGATCTGTGACAAAGGAGCTGAGCCACAGGATCCCAGGATGTCCTTTGTCCCCAGGGCCAGCAGCCTGTTCCCCACTGCTCCCAGAGCTGTGCTGGGTCCCCACCTGCCTGCCCTGGGCCATTCTGAGGCAGCCCCTGGTTGCTGCTGTCCCTCCACACCAGAGATGTGATTCAGCCCCTCTCCAGTCCACAGGCACCTTGCAGACCAGAATCTGTCCAGCTACATCACAGCTAATTAATGCCTTGATGGCAGTCACAGGGCTTTGGGTTCTCTGGTGTGAGGCCAGGTCTGTCCCTGGGCACAAGCTCTGTGCCCTAAACCAGCCTCACTTGCCTGCTAGGAAGTCCCAGGAGGTTCCCTGGAGGTGTCCCACCTGGCCTTGGACACTTCCAGGGATCCAGGGGCAGCCCCAGCTGCTCTGGGCACCCTGTGCCAGGGCCTGCCCACCCTCACAGGGAGGAATTTCTTCCCAATATCCCATCTAACCCTGCCCTCTGGCAGTGGGAAGCCATTCCCCTTGTCCTGTCACTCCAGGTCCTTGTCCAAAGTCCCTCCTGTGGCCCTTTTGGCACTGGCAGAGGCTCTGAGGCCTCCCTGCAGCCTTCTCCAGGCTGAACAACCCCACCTCCCAGCAGGGATGTTCCATCCCTCTGCTCATCATGAGCTGAGAAACACCCTTGGCTCATGAATCGAGGCTGCCTCATAACCTGATGGGGCTTGTCACACCCCAAACATTGGTCACCTCCCCAGATCAGAGCTGGGCAGGGCCTGTGTGCCCTCTCAGCCACAAACCCAGGGCTTTGCTGCTCTCAAATACCCCACAACCAGTGGGGAAACCTGTGACAGCATTCACAGGGGTCTGAGGATGAGGGAAGAGATGAGGATCTGACTCCATGATTCAGAAGGCTTGATTTATTATTTTATGATATATATTACATTAAAACTGTACTAAAAGAAAGGATTTCATCAGAAGGCTGGCTAAGAATAGAAAAGGAGAGAATGGTAACAAAGGTTTGTGGCTCAGCTCTCTGTCTGAGCCAGCTGACTGTGATTGGCCATTAATTAGAAACAACCACATGAGCCCAATCCCAGATGCACCTGTTGCATTCCACAGCAGCAGATAACCATTGGTTACATTTTGTTCCTGAGGCCTCTCAGCTTCTCAGGAGGAAAAATCCTAAGGAAAGGATTTTCCATAAAAGATGTCTGCGACAGAAACCAACACAGACAGCACCGAGCTGGGCACAGAGCAGAGGGCACCTCCTGAGCCCAGTTTCTGTCCTGATGAGCCCAATCTCTGTCCTGATCCCTATTTCCAGGTTGGATTGGTGCTGCAGTAAGGGAGCCCTTGCCAGGAGAGCGTGGAGGAGCCGGGCCTGAGGAGGTGCTGCCCTCATCCTTTCTGCCAAAGCCGGAGCCACGCCGGGAGAGAGGGGCAC
This sequence comes from Molothrus ater, assembly GCF_012460135.2. Classification (NCBI taxonomy): domain Eukaryota; kingdom Metazoa; phylum Chordata; class Aves; order Passeriformes; family Icteridae; genus Molothrus; species Molothrus ater. The sequence goes on along the minus strand of NC_050504.2, from coordinate 1,616,267 downwards.
CAGAGCCCCCCTGCTGCTGCCAGCCACCTCCTTGTTTGATTTAACTGCATCCTCCTAAAGACATGATCAAGGGAATGTAACTGCTGAAACTAGATCATGATTGGCATATAATGGATTTAACGGGTGAATAATAAAAGTATATATTATATATATTTTAAATCTTTCCTGTTCCCAACTGCCATGAGTTACATTCGGCTGCTGAAGGTCACCACTGGGCTGCTGGACTGGGACTTTTCTCCGTGGGGACAGCTGAGGTTGATGCTGATGGTGGCTGCTGGTCAAAACCCTCCTGCCTGCCCCGAGGGTGCTTCAGGCTCTTTGCCCCAGGTTTGCTCCTGACTCTGTTTAACAGGGGGAGATTCCTTTCCAAGGGCTATTTGTGCAAGAGATGCCTTGTCCCACCTCCTGCCCAGCCACAGAGACTCCAACCCTTCCTGCTGGACAGCAGTGCCCGAAGATCCAGAGGGGTTCAGCTCCAGGCACACCCTGCTCTGCTCAGGCTCCTGGGGCTCCTTCCCCTCAGCCTCCCCACTGGGGATGCTCCACTGCCACTGCCACAGCCTCTCTGCTCAGCTGCTTTTCTCTGGAAGCATGGAAATCTGGATACTCCATTGGCATCATCCTCCCCGGTGCCTCCAGCACCAGCTCCCGGTGTCACCTCGTGCTGTGGGATCCTCTGAGAGAAAGGAAACGTTGTCATGGCAACCCTCCATGCCATCCAGGAGTGCCAGGACATCCTCCTGCCATGTCCCGAGCCCAGAGCTCCGAGATGCTCCTGCCCGCCCAGCCAAAGGTTTCCAAAGCTGCACACCAAGGCCAAGACCCCGTCTATGCACTGTCACACCTCCCTGTGCTGGCGTGTCCCTGTCACACCCCGTGGCACCACGGACCCTGAGAGCCTGTGCCCGCCCCAGCCTGGACCTGTGGGGCCTCAGAGGGGACCAGGAGCCCATCACATCCCCCCTGGCAGTGCCATCACATCGCCCTGCTCGGGGTCCTGTGTCACCTATGCAAGTACCTCTGTGTCCCCCGCTGTGTCCCTGCTGTCCTGGGTGTGGGTGGGGGACCCTCCCCTTGTCCCCATGGCAGGTTTGAGGGCTGCTCCCCAGGGCACTGCTGGTTTGGGGGTGGGCTCAGCCCTGATCCAGCCACGATGGGCCCCGGAGGGTGACAGGGACACTGGGACAGGCTCTGTTAAAATAAAACCTTTATTCCACTGGCTTGATCCCAGGCTGTAAATCTGTGCCTGTCACTGGTGCCAGAGCTTGGCAACGTGTGCCCACCTGGGCACAATGGAGTGTGTGCTGGCAGGGTCCCCTCAGGGACTCCAGGGTGATGATGGCACCATCCTTGCACCCCAAGAGAGGGGCTGGGGTGGCCCATCCTTGCACCCCAAGCGTGGCCAAGACTGGTGAGATTTGCTGGTTGCTGTCACCCATGTCACCCCTGTGTGGCTGTGCTGGGCTGTTGGCCCAATCCTGGTTGTCACAGCATCTCTGTCCCCTCAAGGACAGGACTGGGACACCAGTGGGTGGCACTGGGTAGGGGAGCCCCCACCCCTCTGGGTCCTCCACAGACAGGTGAGCAGTGTCCTCGGGCTGTCCCCACGCAGGGAGGAGCCTGTTGTCCCCACAATGTCCCTCATGGGCACCTCGGGGACACCAGGCTGTCCCTGCCGTGCACCCTCACAGGCTCTTGGCTCGAACGTGCACGAAGAGCGTGGCAGGGGCCAGGGAGGCGCCGTCCTTGGAGAGCAGGTGGATGTGGCGGTACCCTGGGGACACACAGGGGGCTCAGCCCGTGCCAGGCGCTGTCCCCATGCCCGGGGGGCAGCGGGGTGGCACCTGCCCCCACCTTGGCGCATGCTGGGCAGGGGCAGCGTGAACTGCCCCACGAAGTCATTGCAGGAGGTGCTGTCGTAATCCTCCACCACGAAGCGCACCAGGGCCAGCTCGGGCACCCGCACCTGGAACCGCAGCGTCTCCTCCCAGCGCGGGTTGAAACCTGAGGCACCGGCAGGGGGCTGGGTGGGGCCACCGGGGACAGGCAGGACCCCCGGGCACTGCCCCTGCCCCGGCTGAGCTGCCGCGCTGCACTGGGGGGTGTGGGGATGGGGGTGATGCTGGGGCTACAATGGGCTGGGCTGGGGCAATGGGGGTCATACTGGGGCTGGACTGGGGCAATGGGGGTCATACTGGGGCTGTACTGGGAGAATGGGGGGTGATACTGGGGGTGTACTGGGGAAAAAGGTGTCATACTGGGGCTGGGGTATACTGGGGAAATGGGGGTCATACTGGAGCCCTGATGGGGTATACTGGGGAAAATGGGGCCAAACTGGTGCTGGACTGGGTTATACTGGGAGAAGGGGGGTTGTACAGTGACTGTGGTGGAGCAGACTGGAGGGATGGGGTCATACTGGGAATCTGATGGGATGTACTGGGGGAATGGAGATTATGCTGGAGCTGGGCTGGACCATACTGGGAGAATGGGGGTAACACTGGGGCCATGGTGGGGTATACTGGGGTAATGGGGTCATACTGGTCTTGGGCTGGGTGTACTGGGGAAAAGGGGGTCATACTGGGGCTGTAGTGGGGTGTACTGGGGTAATGGGGTCATACTGGGGGGAATGAGGATCACACTGGGCTTGGGCTGGGTGTACTGGGTACCATGAGGGAGCAGCACTGGGAGAACTGGGACATGATGAACCCTGCCACTGGTGTGGATCTGGCTGTGCTGGGGAGGGGACTGGGATGTGCTGGGCACTGGGATTTGCTGGGCACTGGGATATGCTGGGCACTGGGGTGTGCTGGGCATTGGGATGTGCTGGGCACTGGGGTGTGCTGGGCACTGGTTCAACTGGCAGTGAGTGCTGGGCTGTGGGTACCCATGTCCCTCATGGGGATTAGGGTGCCCCTGGTATCAAGGTGTCCCTGGATCAGGGTGCCCTGAGGTGTCCCTGGAGCCCCCCTGGAGATCAGGTTCCATGGGGTGTCTGCAGGGATCAGGGTGCTCCAAGAGACCCTGGCTTGTCCTTGGGCATTTCTGGGATTGGGGCAGTAATGGGGTTGTGACTGGATGTCCCTGGGGGCTGGGGTGTCCCCAGGGTGCCCAGGGGTGTCCCCAGGGTGCCCAGGTGGCAGCACTCACCATTGTTGAGCTTGTGGTGGGTTTGTTGCTTGGCACAGTCGGCCGGGACCCCGTGGATCTCCACGCGCACGAAGGGATCCACGATGGAGCTGCCCTTGTCCCTGTTGAGCTTGGGCAGCTGCTGGGCTGTGATCACCTGGGCACAGGGACCAGGGCACAGGGGACATGTGGGTGTCCCCAGAAGGGACCTGAGTGGCACTTGGCTGGGGCTGGGGACACGGTGAAAGGAGGGAGGTGGCTGATGCCACCCAGTGGTTGGCAGCAGCTGGATTTGGGGACAGGGGTGGTGTCACCCAGGAGATGTGTCATGGGTGGCACAGTCAGGAGTGGGGATGGGATGAGGAGGGGGGAGATGGCTGGTGCCATCCAGGAGAAGGTGACACATGGCTGGGGACAAGGTGGTGTCCCCAGAAGGGAGCAGATGGCACCCAGCCAGGAGTGGGGATGGGGTGAAGAGGAGGGACATTGTTGGTACCACACAGGAGAAGGGACATGAGTGACCTGTGGCTGGGTCCTCAGGAGGAGGGATGTGGGTGGCCCTTGGCTGGCACTGGGGACATGGTGGCTGATGCCATCTCAGAGAAGGGACATGGCTGACACCAGCTGGATTTGGGGACAGGGGTGGTGTCACCCAGGAGATGTGTCATGGGTGGCACAGTCAGGAGTGGGGATGGGATGAGGAGGGGGGAGATGGCTGGTGCCATCCAGGAGAAGAGACATGGGTGGCACATGGCTGGGGACAAGGTGGTGTCGCCAGAAGGGGATGGAGGGAGGTGGTTGGTACCACACAGAAGGAATATGAGTGACATGTGGCTGGGTCATCAGGAGAAGGGATGTGGGTGGCCCTTGGCTGGCACTGGGGACATGGTGGGGAAGAAGGAGGTGGCTGATGCCATCTCAGAGAAGTGACAGAGCTGATACCAGCCAGATTTGGGGACAGGGTTGGTGTCACCTGCGAAAAGATGCAGGTGGCACCTGGCCAGCCATTGGAATATCAGGGATGTCACCCCGCAGGGACCTGGGTGGCACTCAGCTGGCCTTGGGGACAGGCGGGTGGGGTGTCCTCACCCTGATGTGCAGGGCCAGGCGCCGGGAGCCCTCGCCGGGGGGGCTGTGCAGGCAGGGCGGTTTCAGGACGTAGCCACAGCGCCCGTTGGGCAGGAAGCGCCCGGCGTTCAGGTCCATCTCGTAGCCCGGCGTCTGGAAGTTCAGGGCCACTGTGGGGACAGCAGGAGGGGCTGTCAGGGGTGGGTGACACCTCCAGGAGTGGGTGCCAGGTGAGAGGGACCCGGGGTCTCACCCAGCTGGCAGCCAGCGTTCCACATCTCCTGGGGGTTGTAGTTGGCAGAGTTCATCTTGAGCCCCAGCGGGTACACGCGGCTCAGCTGGCGGGCGTTGTAGCGGACCAGGGCTGGGCCTGGGGATGGACACGGCTCAGGGGGGGGCTGCTGGAGCCTCCAGTGCTGCTGGGGGACCCCAACAGAGGCTGAGGGGCCCAAGGACATGGACAGAGCCTGCCCAGATGGGTGGGCCTGAGCCTGATATATGACCCTGAAACCAGACCCCAAACCTGAACCTTGACCTTGGATCCCTGACCCCAAACCTCTGACCTTGATCCTGATCTTGACCCCACACTTGGACTTTAGACCCCTGACCCTGGACCTTGACCATGGAACCCTGACCCTGACCCTGATCCCTGGACCTCAGACTCCAAACCAAAACCCTCAAGCCTATGCCCTGACCCAGATCCTAATCCTTGACTCCAGACACTGACCCTGGACCCCAGACCCTGAACACCCAAGATCTGACTCAGATCTTAATCTCAGGCCCTGCCTGACCTCAGATTCTGACCCTGACCCCCAGCCCTTGATCCCAGACCCCCCCTCCCTTGATCCCTGGACTCTGACCCAGACCTTAATACCAGCCCCAGGCCCTGGACCCAGATGCCACATCCCAAATCCTGATCCCAGACCTTGATCCTGGTCGTGTGACCCCAGTCCTGGCCTCTGGCCCCAGTCAGGCCCTGCCAGCAGACCCCAGTCCCACCCATCCAGGGCAGCCTGGGTGAGGCTGGTGTGCCCCTGACCCCTCATGGAGCCACCCTAGAGACCGAGCCCATCCTCAGCCCATCCCAGTGGCTCAGGAGTAGGGACCCACCCTGTCCCCACCCTGTCCCCATCTGGTGACCCTCACCTGCCTCCTTGATGAGCTTCCGAGCCTTCCTCTCGCTGAAGGAGGACACGTGGCAGGGCTGGGGGTGGCGCAGGGCCTGGGCCAGCCCAGGGAAGGGGACAGCCTGGCAGTACACCACCAGCGCCGACAGCTCTGGGGACACCTGCGACGCGTCCTTGGCCTGCAGCGGGAGCCACCGTGGCAGCAGGGACAAGCTGGCCCTGGTGGCCATCTGCCAGTCCAAGGGGCTACAGACCCCCTCCCCTGCTAGTGCTGAGTGCTGAGACCCCCAGGGCTGTGGAGACCCAGAACCCCAGGCAATGGAGTGAGGGACCAGGGGCTGATGGAGAACCCAAGGAGGTTGAGAACCTGCAGTCATGGAGAACCCAAGGGAATGGACAGCCCAAGATGTTACAGACCCCAAGATGAGGGAGACCCCAAAGTGCTGGAGACCCCAAGAGGATGGGATACTTGAGGTGGTGACCCCAAAGTGCTGGAGACCCTGAGGTGATGGGCACCCCGAGAGGGTGGAATACTTGAGGTGACAGAGACCCCAAGGTGGTGCTGACCCCAACAGGTCACCCTGGATGTGATGGAGGCCCAACACAATGGAGAACTTGAGGTGACAAAGAAATCAAAGTGTTGGAAACCCCAGAAACAGGAAGAGGGAGGCACATCTGAGCGGTCCCCAAGCTCTGTCCCCTCTGGCAGCCACTCACTGCCCCCACAGCACCCACCCTGTCAGCCCCCCCAGCTCCACATCACCCACCTGCAGAGGTTTGATCTCCTGCAGCGACTGCAGTGACTGAAAGAGGAGAGAGCAGGGCTGCAGAGGGCATGGCAGAGCAGGCAGCGCTCAGCTGGGACAGCCCCAGCATGCCCTGGCACCACCAGGATGCTCTGATCCATCAGGACCACCAGGATGCCATGGTCCCCCAAAACTACCAGGATGTTGTGGTCCCCTGGCACCACCAGGATGCTCTGATCCATCAGGACCACCAGGTCCCCCAAAACCACATCCCTGGGGAAATCTCTTACTCGCCGGGGGCTTCTCTCCTGCATCTTCTCCTCGTCTTCCTCCTCTTCCTCTTCTTCCTCCTCGGGGTCCAGAAGGGAGGTGACACCCCGTGGCTCCTGCCACAGCTCTGGCAGCTTCTTGCCCTTCACCAGGATCTTTTCCTTCAGCTGCTGCAGAGGGCAGGTGCGAGCTCAGGGCTCGGAGGGGACATGGGGACGCCGTGGTGGCACACGGGTGGCCTTACCTCTGGTGAGGGGAGGTCGTGGGGGTCCTGCCCCTGCAGGGGCTGTGTCAGCAGCCTGTCCCCAAGGATGGCCTTCATGTGCCGGGCCATGGTGGCCTGCTGCTCCAGCCCGCAGTGGTTCTCCAGGGACAGGATGACGGGGTAGGGCGATTTCTGGGCATGGGGAGGGTGCCCTCAGCAGCGGGCACCGGGCACCCCACACTCGGCACCGGGCACCCCACAATCCACACTCAGCACTGGGCACCCCACACTCCACACTCAGCACCGGGCACCCCACAATCCGCACTCCACACCAGGCACCGGACACCGGGCACCCCCGGGGCTCCCGCCCGGTCTCACCTCGAAGGCGGAGTCGCGGATGCTCTCGATGACGTCACGGAAGAGGATTTTGGAGGTGAGGGTGTGCCCGTGGTACACGACAGGTTCCCCGTCCGGGCCCTCCCAGCAGTCCAGCTCCACACAGCGGCACCCGGCCCGCAGAGCCCTGCCCCGACACCGGCACCGGGTCAGCCCCTGTGCCCCCGGAGCCACGGGAGCTGCTGTGCGTCCCCGTGTCCGTGTGTCCCTGTGGCTGTGTCCCCGTGTCTGTGTGTCCCTGTGTCCGTGTGTCCCCGTGTCCGTGTGTCCCTGTGGCTGTGTCCATGTGTCCCCGTGTCCGTGTGTCCCTGTGGCTGTGTGTCCCTGTGGCTGTGTGTCCTTGTGGCTGAGTGTCCCTGTGTCCATGTGTCCTTGTGGCTGTGTGTCCTTGTGGCTGTGTGTCCCTGTGGCTGTGTGTCCTCCCACCCATCTGTCCCTGCACCTCTATATCCACACATGCATGTGTCCATCTATCCCTGTTCCTTTATATCCACACGTCCACGTGTCCATCTGTCCCTGCACCTCTATATCCATGTGCCCACATGTCCACATGGCCATCTGTCTGTGCACCTCTATATCCACACATCCACGTGTCCATGTGTCCATCTGTCTGTGCACCTCTATACCCACACACCCACGTGTCCATGTGTCCCTGCACACCCACGTGTCCGTCTGTCCCCATTGTGTTCCCCAGGGACACACACCTGACGTAGGCCTCGGTGCTGCTGCTGCCTCCGACCTGGTTGCGGGTCAGGTAGGTGTTGTGGGACGAGGAGATGAAGTAGTGGCTCAGGGGCTGGCTCATGTCCTGGTGCACCTTTGTGTGCTCCTGGTTGAGGATGTCCCCAGCAGCTGACAGCAGGTACATCATGAACCCGTCCAGCATCATCAGGTCCTGCTGCTTGGCTGTGGGACACGGTGGCAGGTGTCACACAGTGGCAGGTGTCACACAGTGGCAGGTGTCACACGGTGGCAGGTGTCACACAGTGGCAGGTGTCACACGGTGGCAGGTGTCACACGGTGGCAGGTGTCACATGGTGCTGGCAGGGTGGCACCCTGAGGACTTTCCCCACTTGAAGGTGCCATGTTCATCCCTGACCTGGCACTGTGGCACCCAGGGGACGTGTAAGTTCTCTTGAGAGTCCCATCTCCATCCTGATGTCACCCAAACTGCTGGTGCCACATTCACTCTGGATGTGGCATGGTGACACCTATGAGCTGTGGAGGTTCCCTGTCCCCACCCTGATGCCCTCTGTCCTCCCAGTGCCGTGTCACCCCAGACCTGGCACTGTGGTACTCAGGGGAGGTCCCCTTTGTGTCCCATCTTCCATCTGATGTCCTCCATCCTCCTAGTGCCACATCTACCTTAAGGGTACTATTGTGACATGGAGGTCCTTCATCCCCACCATGATGTCCCCTGGTGCTGTGTTCACCCTGCACCTGCCATGGTGGGACCTGAGGAGGACAGAAGTCCTTCATCAGTGTCACATTCATAGCAGAGCTGGCATCACACCACCCATGAGACCTGGAAGTCCACGACCTGCCCATCCCCACCATTCCCAGGGAACGTGCCCTGTCCCCATGGTGTCACATCCACCAGGTGCCAGCCAGGCCATGTGTAGGATGGCAGACACTGGGAATGGGCACCAGGACAGCAATAGAAACCTTGGAGGACCCCATACCCATTTGGGGTGGTGATACCCCAAATCAGAGCCCCATCCCTACATCCATGAGTGCCCAGCCCACGATCCCCCAGCCTCACCCTTGTCGTTGAGCTCGTGGGTGCGGATGATGGCGCGGGCCTGGCGCAGGCTGCTCTCCTCTCCCTGGTCCCGCAGGAAATCCTGCAGCTCCTCGGCCGACAGCACCCGGTCCTCGCCCGAGTAGCGCCCAAAGAGCTCCTCGAGCTCGGGGCGCCGCAGCAGCCGCCGGCAGAACTCCTCCAGCTCCCGGCCCTCCAGCCGCTCGTTGCCCGAGTGGTCGCACTCCTGATGGCACAGCCCAGCCTCAGGGACTGTCCCCTGCCCGTGGGGACGGGGTACAGCCACCCCCCGCCTTGTTCTGCCTGTCCCTGGAGCGGGCAGGGTGAGTGGGGTGAGTCCTGACCCCTCTGTTCCCCCAGCCAGAGCCCCCGACCCCCAACTCTGGGATGGAGTAGAGCAGAGCTCCGCGCCTCAGTTTCTGTCCTTGTGCCTCTATGTCCACACATCCATGTGTCCATCTGTCCCTGCACCTCTATATCCACACACCCATGTGTCCACGTGTCCATATGTCCTTGTTCCTCTATATCCACACACCCATGTGTCCATCTGTCCTTGTTCCTCTATATCCACACACCCACGTGTCTGTCTGTCCTTGTTTCTCTATATCCACACATCCATGTGTCCATCTGTCCCTGCACCTCTATATCCACACACCCACGTGTCCATCTGTCCTTGTTCCTCTATATCCACACACCCACGTGTCCAACTGTACTTGTTCCTCTATATCCACACACCCATGTGTCCGTCTGTCCTTGTTCCTGTGTATCCACACACTCACATGTCCATCTGTCCCTGCACCTCTATATCCACACACCCATGTGTCCGTCTGTCCCTGCACCTCTATACCCACACACCCATGTGTCCATCTGTCCTTGTTCCTCTATATCCACACACCCATGTGTCCGTCTGTCCCTGCACCTCTATACCCACACATCCACGTGTCCATCTGTGGGAGATGCCCAGAGGAGCAGCTCTCCATAGGGGAGAAATGTCCCACCTTGGGGACACAGAGCAGTGGCTGGGACAGCTCAGACCACCTCACCCCTCTCCACCACGTGCTCCTGGTGGGACCCAACCCTTGGTGGCTTTGGTGTGAGGGGTTTGTCAGCTCTCTGTGCTGGGCAAGGCAGAGAAGGAGCCACTGCTGGTGCAGCTCAGGTACCTTGAAGAGCTTGGAGGCGTAGACATCATCCATGTCAATGTTGAGCATCCTCAGCATGCTCTTCACCTCCCTGAAGGACATCTTGTTGTCCTTGTTCCTGTCTGCTCGCTGCAAGACCCCGTGGATCCAACTGCACCGGGCTAAGGAAACCTCTGGGTGTCACCCACAGCCGTCCCCACCCTGTCCCCAACCCCTCCTCGAAGGATACTGGTCGAGCTTCTCCATCTGGCTCATGGCCTGCAGCCTCCCCATCAGCTTGCCGAGCCCCTGCACCCAGTGCCGGGCGTCCTCCTCGCCTCGGGCGGCCAGGTCCAGGTTCTTGCGGCGGCCCTTGAAGGCCAGGCTGAAGCAGTGGCGCTCGGGGAAGGCGGCTCCGTGCTTGCGCAGCCCCTCGGAGCGGCGACCCTCGCGCACCGCCTCGATCAGCGCCACCGAGACTGCGGGGACAGCGGGGCAGCGTGGGCCGGTCACCCACCCGCCAGCATCCCTGCAGGACACCTCGTTCTGGTGACGGACAGACACCCCCCGGGACAGACAGACACCCCCCGGGACGGACAGACAGCCCGCGGGACGGACAGACAGCCCGCGGGACGGACAGACACCCCCCGGGACGGACAGACAGCCCCCGGGACGGGGCTGGGCTCCGCTCGGTGCCGCTGCCGGGCTTATCCCGCTAATCCCAGGCGCGACAGGAGCCGCTGTCCCCGCGGGGATGGGGACGGGGACGCTGCCAGGGAGGGGACGGAGCCGCCGTGCTCCAGGCACCCATCCCGGCTGAGGGTGGGAAGGGACGGGTGACAGCGGGGATGGGGACAGAGTCTGGCCGGGGATGGGGAATAGTGGGGGCTCTCCCAGCTCCATGTACTGGGAGGCATTGGGAAGGGCTGGAAGGCTCTGGGAGCCACTGAGTAAAGGGTGCTGGAGGTCAGGTATTGGGTGGGGGTCCACATTCTGGGTTGGGTTCAGCTCAGCTGAGGGTCTGGACCCCAGGCTGGGGTGCAGGTTTGGGGTCTGGATGCTCAGCTGGGGTCTGAGTGAGGGGGGATGTCAGAGTTCTGGGTCCAGGTCACAGGTGGGGACCCAGGCAGGGATCTGGGGCACAGGGGGCATCTGGGGCACAATTGGGGTCTGGATTGTGGAGTTCCATGCCCCAGGATTGGCAATCCCCTGGTTCTCACTGCGGGATTTGGGTCCTGGGCTGGGATCTGGGTCCTGGAACTCAGGGGGGGTCTGGGTTCTGAGTGGGGATCCAGGTCTTGGGTGGGGATCTGGGAACTGGGCTGTGGTCAGCATCCAGGTGGGGCTCTGGATGCTGGGAATGGATCTGGGTCCCGGGGTAGGGTCTGGATTCCACGTGGGGGTCCTGGGTTGGGGTCTGGGTCTCACACAGACATGTCCACATCTGGATTCTGTGTGGGAGTCCAGACCCAAGGCTGTGGATGAGGTCCTGGATTGGGATCGGGGTCCCAGGTGGGGTCTGGGTAAGGGTCAGGTCCTTGGTGGGGTCCAGGGGTGTGTCTGGGGCAGTGCCCGGCTCCTGTTCCCTGCAGCTGCTGACAGCCCAGGCTGTGTCTGGTGTCCCCAAGCCCCAGGGGACAGGGGCAGCACTCACAGCTCTGGGATGGGGCAGGGGCAGCACTCACAGCCCCGGGGTGGGACAGGGGCAGCACTCACAGCTCTGGGGTGGGACAAGGGCAGCACTCACAGCTCTGGGGTGGGACAGGGGCAGCACTCACAGCTCTGGGGTGGGACAGGGGCAGCACTCACAGCCCCGGGGTGGGACAGGGGCAGCACTCACAGCCCCGGGGTGGGACAGGGGCAGCACTCACAGCTCTGGGATGGGACAGGGGCAGCACTCACAGCTCTGGGGTGGGACAGGGGCAGCACTCACAGCTCTGGGATGGGGCAGGGGCAGCACTCACAGCTCTGGGGTGGGACAGGGGCAGCACTCACAGCTCCAGGGTGGGACAAGGGCAGCACTCACAGCTCTGGGATGGGGCAGGGGCAGCACTCACAGCTCTGGGGTGGGACAGGGGCAGCACTCACAGCTCTGGGGTGGGACAGGGGCAGCACTCACAGCTCCGGGGGGCGCGGGCGCGCCGGAACCGTCCCTCGAAGCTCACGGTGACCCCGTCCTCCTGCAGGCGGAACAGCCGCGCCCTGGAGCCCCCCCGGGCCTTCACCTTCCACAGCAGCGACCCCTGGAGCATCCGCTGGACGTCCTCATCCTCCGTCAGCCCTGCGGGGACAGCCCTGGGCTACCGGGGGCACGAGGGGCACTGGGGGCATGGGCTGGGCAGGATTGATGCACATCTGGGTGCACATCTGTATCCTGTGGGATGGCATGGGACAAATGGGACAGGAGGGATGGGATGGGATCTATGGGATGGGATGGGATGGGATAGGATGGGATCCATGGGATGGGATGGCACAGGACAGGGTGAGATGGACAGGAGAGGCTGATGGGGTGGGACGTGAATGACACAATGTGACAATGCAGATGGGACAAGATGGGACAAATAGGACTGGACAGGAGGGGGTGGAGCAGACTGGACTGGATGGGACAGGGTGGGATGGGACAAGATGAGGCAGATGGGATGGGACAGAGTAGATGGGGTGGAACAAACAGGTTGGGATGGGATAGGAATGGGAATGGGAATGGGAATGGGAATGAGACAGGACAGGCAGGAGAGGACAGACAGGAAAAGCCACTGCCCTGGCCCTCTTTGGAGCACAGTGTGGCTGTTCAGGGGGCACAGGGCACAGCAGTGACACAGCCCAGCTGCTAAATCCCAGCAAAGCTGCCCAGATCCTGCATGGAGAGTGCCAGGATGGTGCCAGCAGCAGAGCTCAGGCTGGGAACAATGACAGGGTGGCCTCAGGGGACTGGCAGGCCCACGCCTCAGCCAGGATTTTTCCATCTGTTCACAGAATGGTTATTTCCTCCCTTTATTGTTTTGGCAGCCATTCCTAAGATCTCCAATGACCACGTCCTGCTCTGGATGGAGATTCCACTCCTGGGCTGGGAAAGGGTGGTTTGGGGGCTTGGGGACATTCTGAGCCACCATGGCCTCGGGGGTGCAGCCACCAGCTGCCAGCATCTCCTGCACCGTCACATCCTGCCCAAGGTGCAGGACAGAGGGCAGGTGAGGGGACATGGGGACACAAACATGGGGCTGCAGGGATGTAGGGACACATGGATACAGGGATGGACACATGGATACAGGGATGGGCATGAGGATATAGGGATGGGCATGAGGATATAGGGATGGACACATGGATACAGGTCCATGGGCACAGGAATGTCAGATCTGTGGGCACATGGAATGTCAGATATCCATGGGCACAGGGATGTAGGGACACATGGATACAGGTGCATGGGCACAGGGATGGGCATATGGATACAGGGATGGGCACATGGAATGTCAGATCCATGGGCACAGGGAATGTCAGTTCTGTGGGCACAGGGAATGTCAGTTTTGTGGGCACAGGTGTGTGGATGCACAGACACCAGGACACACGGATGATGGATACAGAGATGCAGGGATGTGTGGATCCATGGATCTGCTGATGGAAGGACAGACAAACAGACGGACATTCAGGTGGGTGGGTGCATGCACAGGTGCATGGATGCAGGGATGCAGGCACATGTGGGTGCATGGACACAGCTCCTCAGTCACACAGACACAGGGGACACAGGGATGCACTGACAGGATGCAGGGATGCATGGACCAGCATGGATGCACTGCTGCAGGACACACGGACATGCGGGCACATGGGGGCAAGAGCATTGGGATGGACAGACAGACACACGGACATGCATGGACATAGAGGTGGGTGCTCCCAGACACAGCCCAGGGGAGGCATGGACACACAGGTGCTGGGAGGCAGGGACAGATGGACACATGGATGTGTGGATACTGAGGTGCAGGGACAGATGGACATGTGGATATGTGGGTATAGAGGAACAAGGACAGATGGACACATGGACACGTGGATGTGTGGATATAGAGGTGCAGGGACAGATGGGTGGGAGGACAACACAGCCACAGGGACACACAGACACACGGACACATGGACACACAGCCACACGGACACATGGACACACAGACACATGGACACACGGACACACAGACACACGGACACACGGACACACGGACACACGGACACACAGCCACACGAACACACGGACACACGGACACACAGACACACAGACACACAGACACATGGACACAGCCACATGAACACACGGACACACAGACACAGAGACACAGGGACACACGGACACACGGACACACGGACACACGGAGCTGCAGCAGCTCCAGGCACTCGGCCCCGTGTCCAGGGCTGGGGGCACAGGGCCGGACCTGCCCCTTCCTGCTGCTTCCTCCCAGGACCCGCCCTGACCCTGCCGGGCACCCCCTGCCCTGCTGGGCTGCTGAGCCCCGTGTGCCCCCTGTGCCAGGGCAGCGCCCCTGGGGCGGGGAAACTGAGGCACGGTGTTGGGGAGTGGCACTCGAGCCTTGGGGACAACAAATGCCCCGAGCAAGGGGGCTCCTGTCACCTGTGATGCGGCCAAACCCTGATCCTGCTGTCCCCCAAAGGCCGGGGTGATGCACAGATATTTTGGGGTGGCCTTGGGGACCCCTGCCTGCTGTGGGGGACCCATCCCAGCCATGGGGACCCCCCTGCCCTGGGGCCTGTTCCCGTCCCAAGGAATATTCCTGTCCCCCCATTTCGGGCACCCCTCCCGGACCCCCCTGGCCCAGCCCTGCCGGGGTTTCTCGGTTTCTCCCCGGTTCCCCCCGAACTCACCCATTTTCTTCAGGGCTCTCCCGGGCCGGCGGGAGCCCCCGGCACCTTCGGACGGGGCTCGGAGCTGCTCGGCGGCGGGACGCGCCCTCCTGCCGCAGATCATGGCCCGGGACCCCCGGTACCCCCGGTACCCCCGGTACCCCGGGTGTTTCGGGAGTGTTTCGGGACTCCGGTGCTCCCGGTGCCCCGGCCGGTTCTGTCGCTCCCGGCGCTCCCGGTGCCCCCGGCCGGTGGAACCGGGCTGGGCGGTGGCGGAGGTCGGGGCTGGGGCTGGGGCTGGACGGCCGGGCCGTGACCGGGGCCGGCCGCGGGGAGGGACCGGGAGGAGCCACAGGGCAGCCGGGCTCTGTTAACCGTTTGTGCCGGCCCGGGGCGAACGGGGCTCACCGGGGCTGTCCGGGGCTCACCGGGGCTCACCGGGACGGGACCGAGCTACACCGGGCTCGTTCTGCACCGCGGCTGCCTCAGCGCCGGGAACGGGCCGGGTCCCGACGTGTCCCCGGTTCTGTGCAGCCGGTCCCGTTCTGTCCGAGCCCGGGACAAACCGGTGGTGCCCGCTGTCCCCCGCCTGCACCGGCGGAGAGCCCCCTCTGCCCGGGACCTCCCAGTGACCGTCCCCAACGAGGGGACACCCGGGGACCTCCCGGTGACTGTCCCCAGTGAGGGACACCTGGGGAGCTCAGGGTGACTGTCCCCAGTGAGGGACACCCAGGGAGGGGCAGCAGAATGAGCCGGGAGGTGCCAGTCCCAGAGCCCCGAGAGTGTGAGTGTGAGTGTGAGTGTGTGTGAGTGTGAGTGTGAGTGTGAGTGTGAGTGTGTGAGTGTGAGTGTGAGTGTGAGTGTGTGAGTGTGAGTGTGAGTGTGCAGCCACACTCACACAGACCCCAGAAGGGTTTAGGGTGGGAAGGACCCCGGGATCATCGAGGCTGTGCCTGACCCCCCCCTTGTCCCCAGCCCGGGGCACTCAGTGCCACATCCAGGAATTCCTTGGGCACCTCCAGGGATGGGCACCCCAAACCTCCCTGGGCAGCTTCTCCCAAGGCCTGGGCACCCTTTCCATGGGGAAATTCCTGCTGGTGCCCGCCCTGAGCCTGCCCTGAGGCCGTTTTCCCCCTGAGGGCGGTGGGGCAGGAGGGGATGGGTCACTGGAGGCTTCTCCAAAATTCCAGAGTGTCCAGGGGAGCAGGGAGGGCACCCCAGGCCTGGCTGGGCTGTGGGAACCAGGAGCTGCAGGACAGGAGGAGGAGGTGACTGTCCCCAGCCCCTGGGTGGGACAGCTGGGCATGCAGGGGTGAGAGCAGGGCAGGCTGGAGCAACATCTGGGCAACATCTGGGCACCTGGAGTGACACCTGAGTATCCTGGGGTGACATCTGGGCTCTTAGGGCAGCATCTGGATACCCTGGGGGATGTTGGAAGATACTGAGGGAACATCTGGGCACCCTGGGTGTGTCCTGAGCAACATCTGGGCACCACTGGGGACTCCTGGGACAATCTCTGCTTATCCCAGAGCAACATCTGGACACACAGGGAAACATCTGGGCAGCACCTGAGCAGCCTGGGACAGAGTTTCAGTGCTGTATTTCCAGACCTGGGCAGTTCCTGCCACATCTGGACAGCTGGGAACACATCTGGGCTGTGTTTGGGGGGGATAAAGCTCTTCCTGAAGACTTTGGGGACAGGGTGTTGAAGATTGCAATGCAAGATGTTTTCCATTACCATCTGTATGGCAGATTATCTTTGTCAAGTGGGCAGTTTGCCTTATCTCTCTCTGTGAGTGACCACATTCACTCCTTCCTCGGGAGGGGACACTGCTGATAACAGCCATTGAATGTCCCTGCATGGCTGATAAGAACTACAGCATCCCACTGGGAGATGTGAGCCCAGAGGGAGGAGCCAAGCATTCCTACCCAGATATAATCCAGAGGTTTGGAGACACCAGCACGGCTTCTCCACTGGATTCCCCAGAGGAACAGCAGCTGCCTCTTCCTCCACTGGATCTGCAGAGGCAGAATCCATCCTTCTCTACAGGATCCCTGCTCCAGCAGAACCAGCCCTGACACTGCAGGAGGGCTGAGCCACAATTCCAATGGGACTGTGCCAACAGCCTGACCCACAGGGTGTCAGCTTGGGTTCTGACTCTGGCACTGTTGTTCTGGTGTAATGCATTGTTTATTTTATCCTTTTATTTTTTTTCTTTTCCCTATTAAAGAACTGTTATTTCCTGCTCCCATAATTTTGCCTGAGAACCCATAAATTTAAAATTTACAGCAATTCGGAGGGGTGGGGAGGGTTTACATTCTCCAGTTCAGAAAAGGCTCCCGCATTCCTTAGTGTGAAAAATGCATGTATTTTATGATTGGCTTTTCACAAATATTCAAATGAATATTATATGTGTTGTGTTAGAAAGTGATGCTGTATTAATTCTCTTAAGTACTGTGTTAAATATAGTTTTAGGTTATAAAAATTGTTAAAATAGAAACGATGCTATGTAGGATACTTTTTTTAAAGAAAGGACTCGCAGTGAGATAGCAGCCACAGGACACCTGAATCTTTCAGAGAATTAGAATTTATTGCTCCATTATCAAAAGAAATGAACTTCTTCCTGCCTCGAAGGTGCTGTCAGGATTCAGAGGAAGAAGCTGACACTGACCAGAGAGAATCCTGTGTTTGAATGGAATTTATGCATCATGTATGGAGTGTATGAATATGCAACAGGCTGTTGTTTTTAAGGGTTAATCCTCTGTTGACGGGGGTCCTTTTTCAGGCTGGTGCTGCCCAGAAAAGGTACCTGGACTGTCCATAACTCTTTGTTTCTATTGTCTCATATTGTCCTAATTCAACTTGTCTAAATTATTATTACTCTAATTGTATTATTATTTTTAATAACTATTTTATTACTATTAAACTTTTAAAAATTTTAAAGACAAGTGATTGGCGTTTTTCACACTTAGCAGACTCCTGTCTTTCCAAACCAAGACACAGGAGGTCACCGGAGTCACCCCAAAAATGCAATTTCAACCCACATCAGTGGGCTCTGCTCCAAGCTCTCTTCCTTGCAGGAATTCAGCCTCGCCTGGGTGGGATGAGCAGGATAAACACCTCTGGCTGCAAAAACCCCGTGGTGTAGGATTGACGGGGGGTATGACAGAGATGAGAGATCTCTGCAGCCAGGGCTGGAACTTGGGGTTTATTGCAGAGGGCCTGGGTGCAGGGCCCTGCTGGGAGCTGCCAGGCACAGCTCAGAGCAGGCCTGAGAGAAGAGAGGGGGAGAGAGGATGAGAGGGTGAGAGAGTAAAAGGGTAAGAGAATAAACGGGGTAAGAGTGTAAAAGGCAAGAGCTGAGAGCTAAGATCATAGAAAGTAAGCACTAAATTCCTGTTCCAATACAATAAATCTTCTTCTGTGTTGAATATTCTAATTCTCACTCACCAATCTAGTCCAAGATACAAATCCTACAGCATTTCCTTACAGCCTATAAGAATCATTACATTACCACACTGTGTTACATTTTAAACCCTAAAATCTCCTCTTTGGGCCCCTTCTGCCAAGCTGGCAGGGTCTGCTCTGAGCCTTGGGCCTGTCTGCAGGCAGAGGGTGTTGTTCCATCAAAAGGGGATCACCTTCAGTGGCCACACCATTGTTTTCCAGTTGTTCAGTGACTGAGGGATCTCAGAGCTTGCTTTCATTTCAATCTCGCTTATAGTTTCCATATTCTCAAAATCTTTTGCCAGACAATCATATTTATAAGGCTTTCCTGTTTCATCTTCCCCAACCCTGCGGCACAACAAATCCCTGCTCCGGTTCCTCCCCTCCCTGGCGCTGCTGTTTTCTGCCAGCTTGGAAGGGATCCCGCGGGATTCGGGATCGCATTCCCGGCCGATTATAGCACAGCACGAGTGCCGTGAATCAGCGCAGGAATCCTGAGTCAGAGCTTGGAAATGGCCGGGGAGTTAAAAGATTTTACTGCTTTTGTTTCATTTTTTATTATTATGATTTATTTCTTTTTATTTATTTGTCTTTAATTGGCAAAGGAAATGTTTCCCCAGGCGATGTGGATGGGATTTAGAAGGGTTTGGGGGGTGTTGACCCACTTGGATTTGGGATTTGGAGGTGGGGTTAAGGTTGGAAAACCAGAGTGGGAGTCAAGGATGAAACAGGGATGCTGAAAGCTGCTCTGCATCCCAACCCCAGCATCCTGGGCCAGGCTGGATCCAGGGAGTCCCCATGGCCCCCTAGAACCTCCCACAGCACCCCAGAACCTTCCATGGCACCCCAGAACCTCCCACAGCACCCCAGAACCTCCCACAGCCCCCCAGAACCTCCCACCCCTCAGGGCACCTTGTTCTGCCAGGTCACACACGTCCCCATGTCCCCACAGCCATTGGAGCAGGGGGGCTTCACCCCTCAGAGACCCCAAATTCTGCCCCTTCCTTGCTACCATAATTAATGAAGTTGGATAATAATTAACAGTGGTTAAAAGTATCCGGTGAATAAAAGAACAGTGGGTGCAATTGGGTAATAATTAACAATTGCTCTGCCTGACCCAGCTGTCCCCTCTCCTGCCTGGTGGCCCGGTGGCACTGTCCCAGTGCCATGTTCCACATCCCAGTGCCCTGTTCCAGACCCCAGTGCAGTGTCCAACCCACCCAGTGCAGTGTCCCAGTCCCTGGGCCCTTTCCCTGGCACCTTTGGCACCAGTGTCCCTGTCCCCACTGCAGTGTCCTGGTGTCACAGTGCGTGGCCCCAGTGTCCCCATGTGTGGCCCCAGAATCCTGGATGATTGTCACAGAATCCCAGGATGGTTTGGGTTGGAAAGGACCTTAAAGCCACCCAGTGCCACCCCTGCCATGGCAGGGACACCTTCCACTGTCCCAGGCTGCTCCAAGCCCCGATGTCCAACCTGGCCTTGGGCACTGCCAGGGATTGAGGGGCTTTGGGCACCCTGTGCCAGTGTCCCAAGCACCCCTGTGCCCTGGCACTTCCAGCACAGCCCAGGTGGCACCCCCAGCACTGTCCCCGTGCCTGCTGCAGTGTCACGGCTCTGCCACCACCCCACGGCACTGTGCTCCTGCACAGGGTCCCTGTGCCAGGGCTGGGTCCCAGAGCTCCACACCTGGGGACAGCCTGGGTGCTCTGAGGTGCTGGGCACTGTCCCTAGGCACCACCTCACTGTCCCCTCTCCCAGGGCACTGTCCCTGTCCTGTCTCTCACTGTCCCACTGTCCCTGTGCACTCTCATTGTCCTGGCTCACTATCCCTGTGCACTGTCCCACTGTCCCTGCCCCCGTCCCTGTCCCCTGTCCCTCTGTCCCTGTCCCCCTGTCTCTGTCCTTCTGTCCCTGTCCCTGTCCTTCTGTCCCTGTGCCCGTTCCAGTCTCACTGTCCTCATCCCCCTGTCCCTGTTTCAGTCTCCCTGTCCCAGTCCCTCAGTCCCTCGGTCCCTCTGTCCCTCTGTCCCTCTGTCCCTCTGTCCCTCTGTCCCTCTGTCCCTGTCCCTCTCTCCTACTCCTTCTGTCCGTGTCCCAGTCCCTGTCCCTGTCCCACTGTCCCTGTCCCAGTCCCTGTCCCCATCCCCATCCTCATCCCCATCCCCATCCCCATCCTCATCCCCATCCCCATCCCCATCCTCATCCCTGTCCCCCTGTCCCCCTGTCCCTCTGTCCCTCTGTCCCAGCCCTGCAGTCCCTCCCGTCCCCGCCAGGCGGCGCCTCCCCTCCCCGCTCTCCGCGCACTGCCCGCTCCGGCCGGCAGGGGGCGCCAGGAGCGCAGGGTGGGCGGGGCCCGTTCCAGGAGCAGCGCGCTGATTGGGCGCAGCTCAGAGGGGGCCAATGTAAGACAGGCGCTGATTGGTCACAGAACGGGGCGGCCGATGTAAGGCGGGCTCTGATTGGCCCCGCGCTGTCCCCGCACGGAGAGGGATCGGGAGCGGAGCCGGGGCCGGTGCGGGGCCGGTCCCGCCATGGAGGAGCCGGGCTGTGGGGCGCAGTTCCGCGCCGCCGTGCAGGTGATCCAGGGGCTGCCGCGGAGCGGTGAGTAGCGGCCGGGAGCGGGGCCGGGCGGCCGAGGCGTGGGCGGCCCCGCTGACCGTGCCCCGCAGGTGCGTACCGGCCCTCGTACGAGGAGATGCTGCGCTTCTACAGCTACTACAAACAGGCGACGGCGGGGCGCTGCCAGGGCCCGCGGCCCGGCTTCTGGGACCCCATCGGCCGCTACAAGTGGTAAGGGGGGCGGAGGGGTCCCGGTCCCAGTCCCGGTCCCGCTCCGGGTGCGGTCCGGGTCCGGTTCAGGTCAGGTCCCGCTCCCGCTTCCCCTCCGGTTCCGGTCAGGTCCCGGTCCTAGTCCCGCTCCAGTTACGGTCCGGTCCCGGTCCCCCTCCGGTTCTGGTCCAGTCCCGGTCCCGCTCCGGTTTTTGTCCCGCTCCATTCCCGCTCGCGCTCCGGTTCCGGTCCGGTCCCGGTCCCAGTCCCGGTCCCGCTCCAGTTACGGTCCGGTCCCAGTCGCGGTCCCGCTATGGTTCTGGTCCCGCTCCGGTCCCGCTCTGGTTCCAGTCCCGCTCCAGTTCTGGTCCGGTCCTGGTCCAGTCCCGGTCCCTGTCCCTATCCCAGTCCCCCTCCCGGTTCCGGTCCCGCTCCGGTTCCGGTCCCGCTCCGGTTCCTCTCCGGTTCCGGTCCGGTCCCGGTCCCGGCCCCGCTGACGGCCCGGGCCCCGCAGGGACGCGTGGCACAGCCTGGGCGCGATGTCCAAGGAGGAGGCGATGGCCGCGTACGTAGCGGAGATGAAGAAGGTGGCACAGAAGGTACCGGGGTGGGCGGCGGGGCCGGGCCGGGCGCTGCCCGGTGCTGCCCGGTGCCCGTGCCCAGCCGCGGCCTCCGCAGGTCATTGACACCGTGCCCATGGACGAGAGCACGCAGGAGATGTTCCGCTACTTCGAGCCGCTCTACGAGGTCATCCACGACCTGCCCCGGCCCCCCGAGTCTTTCTTCAGGAGCACAGCGGGTGAGTGGGGCTGTGCCCGGTGCTGCCCTGCCCTGGAGCTGCCGTGCCCGGTGCTGCCCCCGGTGCTGCCGTGCCCGGTGCTGCCCCCGGTGCTGCCGTGCCCCCGGGTGTGACACTGGTGTCCCTCTGTGTGACACCGGTCCCCTTGTGTGAGACTGGTGTCCCTGTGTGTGACAGAGGGGTCCCTGTGTGTGACACCGGTGTCCCTCTGTGTGAAACAGGTGTCCCTGTATGTGACACTGGTGTCCCTGTGTGTGACGCTGGTTTGCCTGTGTGTGATATTTGTGTCCCTGTGTGTGACAGAGGTGTCCCCTTGTGTGACACTGCTGTCCCTGTGTGTGACAGAGGTGTCCCCTTGTGTGACACCAGTGTCCCTCTGTGTGAAACAAGTGTCCCTGTATGTGACACTGGTGTCCCCTTGTGTCACAGAGGTGTCCCTGTGTGTGACACTGGTTTGCCTGTGTGTGATATTTGTGTCCCCTTGTGTGACAGAGGTGTCCCCTTGTGTGACAGAGGTGTCCCTGTGTGTGACAGAAGTGTGCCTCTGTGACATTGCTGTCCCAGTGTGTGACAGAGGTGTCCCCTTGTGTGACACCAGTGTCCCTCTGTGTCCCAGGTGCTTTGTTCTCCATTTTGATGCTGAATCCCTTTAAAAGGCAGATTTGGTTTTTCTCTGAAATTTAAAATCTATGTCTCAACGGGTCATTATCCACTTGGAAGTGTCACTTACAGGTGACATTGTCACTTAAATCCAAGCCTGGTGGAACAACGAGCCCAGGGTGGCTGGAACTGAGGTGCAAAGCACTGAGCTCCTCAAGGTGTTGAGTCATTTGTGTTAAAGGCTCCTAAATCACCTTCAGACCCTGCAATCTCAGCTTTGGTGGAGCAGAAAGGAGATTTCAGAGTGTGGAGCGTGGCAGGTGCCTCCAGCAGCTTCTGGTGTCCCTCTGTGTGACTCTGGTGTCCCTGTGCATGACAGAGCTCACAGAGCTGGGGGTCTGGGCAGCTTTGGGTTTGTTTATTTATATATAAAGTTATAAAGCAGCACTTGGAACCCAAACCATGGATGGATCCAGGTCCCACCAGGTCTCTGCTTTCAGCAGAGCCCTGTGAATGTGGTGGCTGCAGCCAGGTCTGTCCTGGTGCTCTGGGAGGTGACAGGAGCCACACTCTGGGGGTCACAGCACGCCCTGAGCAGGGTTTGGGGATGGGGAGGAAGATTTTGGGAATCTGAGGAGGATTTGGGAGGATCACAGAGCAGTGGCACTACCCCTGTGTGGGGTGCAGCTGCCTTGTCCCCCTCAGTGTCCCCTGTGATGGCGAGGACAGGCTGGGGACAGCAGAGACTGAGGGAAGGAGCAGCAGGGCAGCGTTGCCACACACCTGCCCAGGAGCAGAGAGCAAAGTCCTGGGGGCTGCTGGAAATCTGGCTGGGATTAACCCCTTGGGCTCCAGGGGGTGCTGGGGAGGGCTGGGGCCTGTCAGGACCTCTCAGGGTGCTGCTGGCCCAAGTTCTGGGGTGCTGCTGGCCCAGCTCCTTGGGGTGCTGCTGGCCCAGATCTTGAGGTGCTGCTGGCCCAAGTTCTGGGGTGCTGCTGGCCCAGCTCCTTGGGGTGCTGCTGGCCCAGGTCCCTGGGGTGCTGCTGGCCCAGGTCCCTGGGGTGCTGCTGGCCCAGATCTTGAGGTGCTGCTGGCCCACGTTCTGGGGTGCTGCTGGCCCAAGTTCTGGGGTGCTGCTGGCCCAGATCTTGGGGTGCTGCTGGCCCAAGTTCTGGGGTGCTGCTGGCCACACAAGGCTCCTCCAGCCAACACCTCTTGCCCTGGGCTCTGTTACCATGGCTGTGCCCTGGGCTGTGGGCACTGCCAGGGGACAGCAGTGTCACTGTCACTCAGCAGTGCTGATCCCTCTGCCTGCTGCCCCAGGGGACAGGGACACCCCACCACCCCTGGGTGAGCAGGGTGTTGTGCACAGGGTGAGCCCAGGTGGGTTCCTGGGCTCTCAGCAAACAAACCTGGCTCCTCTCCTTCCCTGCCAGCTGCTGGCACCTCCCTGGCATTTCCATGGGCAGCCCAGCCCCAGGGAGCCAGCCCAGCCAGGACAGCAGCTCTGAGCCACAAAATGACCCAGCTGTGCCTTTCCCCCCATGCAGAGAGCCAGGGACAGCAGGATGGCACCAGCCAGGATGGCACAGAGAGCAGCCCAGCTCCAGAGAGCCCCAGGGACACCCTGCCTGGGCAGCAGCAGCAGGGGCCAGGTTGGTGTCCCTGCCTTGCAGAGCCCTGTGCAGCACAACCAGGGCTGGGGCTCCATCCATCCATGGAGCTGTTGGCACCTCTGGCCCAGCCCTGGGTGCTCTGGGCACTGCCCAGGTCAGGGGTCCAGCTCTCCCTGGACTTGTGGGGTTGGCTCTGCCTCACTCCTGCTGTGCAAAGGGGCCAGGATCTGCTAAACTGCAGGGACAAGGGGAGGCTGGTGCCCCATGGGCTGGGAAAAATCACCCTGGAAGGTCCCTGATCCATGGGGGGATGTTCTCCCGTGGCTCAAGCCACGTTTGCTGCTTCCTTGGCACTGAGATTCACAGCACCAAGCCCTGGTGGTGCCTCAGCCCTGGCTTTTCTCTCACCCCCTGCCTCGCTGTGCCCCCCTCGAGGGCCCCTGGCTGTGCCCTGGGGTGGGCAGGGTGCTGCAGGGAGGTTCCTCCTCCTCCTCCTCCTCCTGCTGCTGCTCCAGCCTTCCCCCAGGAGCAAATATGGTCACAGAGCGAGTGCCAGTGTGCCAGCCTCGAGTGCTGCCCAGGGAGCTGGGCAGTGTCCCTGCCTGGGCCACTGCTGCCGTGGGGCCCTGGGGTTGTGCAGAAGGGGAAATTCAGTCCTTGGCTTCATGGCCACGTGAGCAGAGCTGCTCCCACCCCTGCAGTGCCTCAGTTTCCCTCTCCAGCCTTGCCTTGGGCATGCTCATCCCCTGTTCCAGCTGTGCCCTCTACACAGCTGGGCACTCCTGCCCTGCCCAGGGCTCAGCCCTGTGCTTCCCTTCCAGGACCTGGGCTGGCTCCTGCCCCCGAGGGGACCCAGGGGACGAGTGACTCTGATGGGGACACGTTCAGTGAAACCCTGGAGCAGATGGAGCCTGAGAAGGTAACGGAGGAAGCGCTGGAGGCTTTGCCACCCCTGCCCTGCTCGCTCTGCACAGCAGCACCAGCCTGGGAGCTTCATAAAACCAGCAGGGACACCCTCCTGCAGCTCTCTGTGCTTTGTGTCACTCCTGGAGCCTGTCCCTGTCACTGGGGGATGCTGAGGAGCCTCCCCAGCCCCCCATTGCTGTGGTGAGGCTCCACCATGTACATGGGTGCCACCGCCTGGATTGTTCCCCTGCCACATTTGGTGCCATGCTGAGGCCTGGTGGGTCTGGTGGAAGGAGGAAGGAAATCCCTCCCCCGCTTTTTCCACCTCAGATCTGGGCACTCACTCCCCTCAGATGTCACCTCCCAAACCAGAAATGCCACCAAAAATGCCTCCCCAAAAATGCCACCCCAAGAGCAGCACTGCACTGCTGCCCTGGCATTGCCCCCCCCTGCCCTGGGGAGGGGAGTGGGGGTCTCAGGGCCCTTCTCTCCCATCTCACAGGCCAGGCAGATGCGGGGGCTCATCCCAAAAACCCCCCAGGCTGGGGCTGAGCCCCCAGAGCCCCTCAGTGCTGGGCAGGGCGAGTGGGGCGAAGGCAGAAGAGCCGAGGGGAGCAGCAGCACAGACCTGCCAGCCCTGGGCTCCGACACAGGTGGGTGCAGAGCTCGTCCCTGCGCCCCTTCCTGCTGCTGCTCACCTCCATGGGCTGGGCTGGGGGGTTGTGGGACCGAGTTTGGCTCCAGCACCCACAATTGGGTGCTCAGTAGCTGAAAGAAGCCCCAGACGTCCTGTCTCTGCATCCCTTGGTCCCTAAGCAGCTCAGCCCCTCCTTTGCCCATTTCCTGCTGTGGTACTGAATTGCCCGAGTTTGGAGGATGCTCTGCTGGCCCTCCAGCAGGGCCCTGGCTCCCCATGCCCTGCCCCTTGTCTTTCGGATGTGGGTGGTGCCAAGGGTGAGCTGTGCCAGCAGGGCAGGGGTGAAGCTGGGCCCTGTGCCCTGGAGGCCTTGGGGACAGCAGTGCCACTCCCCTGGGCACCACCAGGCCTTGAGCTGTGCCACAGCACCCTCTGTGCTGTGCCCAGACACTCTGGGCTGCCCTGGGGTGGCATTGCCACCCTCACCCATGGGACTGGTGCCATGGCTTCACCTGGGCACAGCCCACGTGTCTCACCCTTTCCCCTGTTACTGTTCCCTTCCGGGCTGCCTGACCTTGGCAGTGAGCTTGTCCCCAGGCCGGGCTCGGCTGTCCCCAGGGCTGGCAGCGAGTCCCTGCTTGTGTCCTGCTCCCTGCCTGGATTATCCAGGGGTTTGCCAGCCCGATCTGGGGCCTTTGCTGGGCCCAGGGATGAGCTGCCCTGGCCCTGGGTGTCCTGCCCAGTGGTGGCACCTTTACCTGGTGTCACCAGGTGACCCACAGCACCCACCCCACTGGTGGGCTGGCCACCCTCCCACCACCAGGCAGTGTCACAGTGGTGCATGGCCCTGGGGACATCCTGTGGGTGGGCAGCCCACGGCGGGTGCCCCGTGGGAGTCGCTGCCCAGCGGTGGGTGGCAGCGCGGGGCGGGCAGCGCCAGCCTGGCCTGGCAGCCGTGTGCCCGTGGCTGTGCCCGCAGATGTGCGGCTGCCCGTGGGGAGCAGCCCCGAGCCGGGGCTGCCGGCGGAGCTGGAGGCGCACGTGGCCGGCGCGGTGCGGGCGCTGCAGGAGGAGCTGCGGCGGGTGCGGGAGCGGCTCAGCCGCCTGGAGACGCTCGGGGCTGCCCAGGTACGGCCGGGGACAGCGCTGGGCTCGGCTCCGGGCCCTGCCACAAGGCTGGCCCCGGTGTGGGGACACCCCGGTGCTTGGTGGTGACAAATCCTGGCGGGGCCGAGGCTGGTGGTGCCCAGGGCTGCCCCTCGCTGCCACTGCCCCCCTCATTTCATTGCCCCACTTACTCCTGCTGCCCCCTCATTCCCACTGCACCCCCCATTCCTATTTTCCCCTCATTCCCACTGCCTCCCTCATTCCTCCTGCCCCCCTCATTCCCATTGCCCTGCTCACCCCCATTGCCCCCTCATTCCCACTGCCCCCTCATCCGTTTTCCCTTCATTCCTGCTGCCCCCCTCATTCCCATTGCCCCCCTCATTTCCACTGCCTCTTCTTCATTCCTGTTTCCCCCTCATTCCCTCTGCTCCCCGCATTCCCACTGCCCCTTCATTCCCATTTCCTCCCTCATTCCCGCCCCTCTCATTCCTGTTTTCCCCCGCATTCCTGTTTCCCCCTCATTCCCACTGCCCCCCTTGTTCCCAGTGCCCCCCTTATTCCCACTGCCTTTTCATTCCTGTTTCCCCCTCATTCCCATTGCCCTGCTTACTCCCACCGCTCCCCTCATTCCCATTGCCCCCCTCATTCCCATTTCCCCCCTCATTCCCACAGCCTCTGGGCTCCTGGCCCAGCTGCCCCCTCTGATCCCTGCACGGCCTCTCCAGCCGTTCCCTCCCTCTCCCAGGGGCTGGCAGGGGGTGCCAGCCCCAGCTGCACCCCAAACCCTCTCCTGTCTTTCAGAGGGAGACAGACCCCGGCCCGGCACTCGCTCCACAGGTGAGTTGGGGCTGAAGGATGTGCTGGGGGTGGCCCTGCTGTCCCCCTGCCCACCCGACAGCCCACGGGGGTGTGGGGACACAGCTGGGGGAGGTCAGGGGAGGGACATCCATGGGGACACTGCCAGGGACAGCGGTGTGATGCACACAGGAGGGGGAATGTGACCGAGCAGTGGCGGTGAGGGGGTGTCGCTGCCATCAGTGCCACCTCTGTCCCCGTCCCCTGGCCAGGCCGTGTCCCGGTGGCGCCTGCCCGTGTCCCCACGCACGCTGCTCTTCCTGGCCACCTGGCCCTTCGTCACCCAGTGGCTGCTGCGCCACTGGCAGGGCAGGAAGAGGTGACCCCCGACCACCGCCACTGCCAGCCCTCCTCGCCATCCCGCTTCGCACGGAGCCACGCGGGAACCGCCTCAGCAGCCACCGGGACACCGGCACCGGCACCGACACTGAGGGCCAGCACCGGCCCCCGCGCCGCCACCACGCACAGCCGGAGCCGGAGCAGCCCCGGGCCCGGCCCGGCCTCACCGGGGACATCACCGAGCCTGCCTCAATTAAAGTCGCATTTTCGGTTCAGCCCCGCTGCCTGTGCCCGCCTGCCAGGGGAGGGGAGTGCGGCCAAACACTCCGGCCCCAGCCACTGTCCCCAGCTGGTCACCCCCTATCCCTGCCTGGTCAGCCCCTGTCCCCCGGCCGGGTCCGTCTCCAGGCCCCAGCCTGTCCCCCCGGCCGGGTGCAATGCCCACCCTGAGGGTGCCACCGGGCCCTGTTCGGGAGGAGGCGGTGGGGAAGCCCCAGGGCTCCCCGGGACCTCCGTGAGGGGGTGCCCGGTGCGGGGCTGGGCAGGGCGGGTTCCACCCGCGGGTTCCTCCCCCCGTGAGGCCGCGGCTGCCCCGGGGCCCCCCTGTGCTGCTCCCCCTCAGACACGGAGCCCCCCCCGGCCCGGCCATGGCTTCCCCCGCCGTGTGTCCCTCAGCGGGGCCCTCAAACCCTGCCAGCCCCCCCGAACGTGGGGCCCGAGGGGGACATCGCCACCGTGGCTGGGGGTGGCAGGGCCGGGAACGGGATCGGGACCGGGACCGGCACAAGGCCCGGGGCCTCCCCATCCCCCTCCTTCGCCGTGCCCCTCCCCCCGCACCCCCCGGGCTTCGGGAGCGCGGCCCCGCACCGCCCCTGCGAAAAGGGACGCGGCGCCTTTAAGAGAGGACTTCTTTCCGCTTCGGTTTGTTTACATCTCCCTCCGCCAACTGCAGCATCGCCGCACTCCACACAGCGCCGGGATCCTTCCGCTCGCCCCCTTCCCCCCCGGGCCCGCGCACCCCCGGAGCCCCTCCCGGGCCCCCTACAGTCCAGCCTAGCTCGGCCCGGCCCGGCCCTGTACAACCCCCCCGGTCCCGGGGCCGCAGCATGGTCGGCGGAACCTCCGCCGCGCGGGGACTCTTTTCGGACCGTGCCACAGCCCCGCCGCGGGGGGGGCGCGCGCGCTGCCCTCGGCGCGGACCTGAAGGTCGCGGGGCGCGCGCGTCCCCGCGCACGGGGACTCCCCCGCCTCGTGGTACGGCCCGGTCCCGCCTTCTCCCCCTCGCGATTGGTGGCACCGCGCAGGAGTGACGGCCGTCCCAGCCAATGGCGGCCAGTCCCCGCAACGGCCAGGGGCGTGTCCCGGCGGGCCGGCCCGCCCCCCGAGCCCGCTGATTGGCCGCGAGGCGGCACCGCCCGCGCGCTCGGGGCCGTGGCGGCGGCGCGGGTTGCGCGGCGGGGGCGGGTCCCGACGCGCGGCGGGGCGGGGCGCGCAGGGCGCCTGCGCGGGGCGGGGCGGGGCGCGCGCGGCTATAAAGGGAGCGGCCGCGGCCGGGGAGAGGCAGTCGGGAGCGGGCGGCGGCGGGCGCGGGTTGGGCCGTGGGGTGGGATTGCGGCGGGAGCGGCGGCGGCGGCGGCGCGTGCAGTGCGCGCGGGGAGGCGGGCCCGGCGGCGTTAAACCTCCCCCGGGCCATGTCCCGGGCGGCCTGAGCGGGGCCAGCCCCCATGCGGCGCCGGTAGCGCCCGTCAGCGAGCGTAGCCGAGCGCAGCGCTATGGCCGACGCGGCGCCCGCTGAACCGGGGCCGGAGCCCCAGTGCGAAGCGGAGCCTCGCTCCGAGCCCGAGGCGCGGCCGGAGCCGCAGTCCGAGCCCGAGCCGCAGCCCGAGCGCGGAGAGGCGCCGACGGAGGACGGCGATGCCGGGCGGCTGCCGCCCCCCGGGGCGGAGGCGGCGGCGGGCGGCGCCGAGGGGCGGCCGCCGGCGGGCGGAGCGGGGCGTCCCGGCCTGGGCCCGCGGTACCGGGCCGTGGGACGCACCGAGGAGTGGCCGGTGAAGAAGAAGCACCGTCGGCGGCCGTCGAAGAAGAAGCGGCGCTGGAAGCCGTACTCGAAGCTGAGCTGGGAGGAGAAGCAGCAGTTCGACGAGCGGCAGAGCCTCCGCGCCTCCCGGCTGCGAGCGGAGATGTTCGCCAAGGGGCAGCCGGTGGCTCCCTACAACACCACGCAGTTCCTCATGGAGGACCATGACCAGGAGGAGCCCGACCTGAAAACCGGGCTGTACCCGCGGCGAGCGGCTGCCAAGTCGGACGACACGAGCGAGGAGGATTTCCTGGACGACGCGGCGGACGAGGACGGGGGCAGCGACGGGATGGGGGGGGACGGCAGCGAGTTTCTGCAGAGGGACTTCTCGGAGACCTACGAGCGGTACCATGTGGAGAGCCTGCAGAACATGAGCAAGCAGGAGCTGGTGAAGGAGTACCTGGAGCTGGAGAAGTGCCTGTCGCGCATGGAGGAGGAGAACAACCGGCTGAGGATGGAGAGCAAAAAAGCCGGCGGGGAAGCGGCGGACCCGGCGCGGGTGCAGGCGCTGGAGCGGGAGGTGGACAGGCTGCGAGCCGAGAACCTGCGGCTGCTGCGGGAGCTGCCCCGGCAGGAAAAGGGCCCCTGCAAGCCGGGGGAGTGACACTGGGCAGGGGGGCGCGGGGGGGTTTTTACAGTGCTGGGTGGAACATTCGGTCCTTGTACAGAATCGCCGCGGACCCTTTTTACGGGCTAAACTGCAGCTGGGTGGGCCGAGGGCTCCCCCTTTTTTAGGTGGCTGTGATGGGGTGAGGGGGGGGTTGATGTATTGGTGATATCTGGTTTATGATTTTGGGGTTTTTTTTTGTTTGGTTTTTTTTTTTTTTTTTTTTTTTTTTTGTGTCTAAACCAAAAAAAGAAAAAAAAATTCCCCAGGAAAGCTGTAAATTGGCCAAAACTGACTATAAAAAAAATACAGAGGTCTAATAAATTTAATTACTTGTAACTGTAATAGTTTTGGTGTGATTTCTCGAAAATAATCAGAATGACATTCCACCAGGGAATCCATCCTGGATTATTTTCATGGTGTTATAACTGTTGTTTGATTAAACTTAGTTGTAATTCCCCGCTTAACCCTTTTTGTTATTATTTTACCCCATTTGTTTTCAATTTTAATTCTGCTTAATGTGCTGAAATAGTTAAAAGTACCTGGAAGGGGGGGTAAAATGGTGTGTGATGGACACAGAGGAGTAGGAGTAGCCTCAAGTCTGTCTGTTTGCCTAAGGCTCACTTAAACTTGACTCTGTTTCCCCGCAGCTCTGCAGGAATCCAGGTCATTAACTGAAATCTGGGCAAAAACTGCCCCAAAATTAAAAAAAAAAATACTTAAAGCTACAAGTGAGAGGAAAAACCTTAAAGTTTTGGAGCAGCCCAAGGAAAAGTTTCGGTAGTCAGCACTTGGCCTCTGAAATGGCTGACGAGGGAAAGGCGATGGCTCAACCTCCCTCCTGCTGCACCTGAGAAGGGGAGGAGGAGGGAGAAGCTCCGAGCCTGGGGCTTTTTTTGGGGGCGAAGAGATCCATGAAGGGGTGAAGCAGGGGCGGAGGGGCTGAGGTGCAGCCAGAAGTGGGGATGGGGCTGGGAGGTGATGAGAGCTGGACCTGGTGAGGCAGGAGCCGGCATGGGCCTGGGAATGGGAGAATCGGGCATTTCCACAAAACCCGAGGGAGGGGACGGGGCTGTCCCAGCGCTCCGGGGACAGCAGGAACCGGAATGGGCCCGGGCAGCTGCCCGGGAATGGGGGAATCGGGCATTTCCACAAAACCCGAGGGCTCGGGAAGGGCAGGGGAGGGGGACGGGGTTGTCCCAGCGCTCCGGGGACAGCAGGAGCCGGGATGGGCCCGGGCAGATGCCCAGCAATGGGGGAATCGGGTATTTCCACAAAACCCGAGGGAAGGGACGGGGTTGTCCCAGCGCTGCCGGGGCAGGATCGGGGCTGGAACGGTCCCAGCAGGTTTAACCCCAGCCTGGCCAAACCCCTGCGGCTCCACGGGGGAAAAGCAGCCTTGTTCAGGCGGAGAGGACAGCGACGTCCCCAGCGCAGGTGGGGCGGTGTAAAACCGGGGGTTAAAGCGAGGGAGCCGCTGGAGGGGGAACGACACCGATTTTAACTCCCCCCAGCCCCCAGCCAGCTCTGGGGCACGGCGGGGGGAAGGAAACGAGCCAGGGCCACTTGCTCAAGAGCCCGGGAGCCAGCGGCTCCTTCTCTGTGCCATGACATCACCGCAGCGCCGGGGAGGGGGGGCCGTGATCTGCGGGGTCCTGCGGGCTGGGATGGGGCCGAGCCCCCGTGCTCCTCCGGCCCGGGCCCGGGCGATGCTTCCCCGCTGTTTATTTCCCTGCAGAGCGATTTTGTGTCCGCGATTCCCACAAGAGGCGTTTTGTCCCCGGGTTGATGGCACCGATGGGGGTTCCTGATGGTCCCAGCTCTGGGAAATGCAGCTCCCGGTACCTGCTTTGTGGGAAAAGCTCAATCCAAGGCGATATTCTCAGTCGGGTTTTGCCCTCATCCACTCACCCCACACCTGTCAGCTAGGTTCAAGTCCCTGGAATAAATGTTTTCTCTGCAAATGCTTTTAAAAAAATACAACTTAGAAAAACCCACAGCAAACAAACCAACTAAAAGGACCATAACCATCAACCCTCCAACCTCCTCTGCCCCCACCAACTT
Source organism: Molothrus ater (assembly GCF_012460135.2). Lineage (NCBI taxonomy): Eukaryota > Metazoa > Chordata > Aves > Passeriformes > Icteridae > Molothrus > Molothrus ater. The sequence continues at coordinate 1,583,845 of NC_050504.2, read as the reverse complement.
CTCCTGCTTTATTCCATCTGTTTAAACCAGGTTATCCTGATCCCAGGGGCTCAGTGCAGCTCCTGCAGACACAGACCAGGGACATTTGGGGACCTTTGGAACCTCGGAGTGGATCAGTAATGGACAAGGAGTTCCTCCCTGGCTGGAGACAGAGCTGCCCATCCCAAGGCTTCCCACAAATTCCAGGAGTTGACTGGAGCTCAGCTGTGTGAGCACAGAGCCACAGCAGCAGGGATCAGCCTGGCACAGCTCAGCTTGCAACCAGAGGCTGCAATCATGGAATGGTTTGGGTTGGATGTGACCTCCAAGACCATCCAGTGCCAACCTTGCCATGGTGGGGAGGGCCTGGCAGAGGTTCCCAGAGTAGCTGTGGCTGGTCCTGGATCCCTGGAAGTGTCCAAGGCCAGGTTGGACCAGGCTTGGAGCAGCTGCCATGGCAGGGGGTGCAATGAGATGGGCTTTAGGGTCTCTTCCCACCCAAACCATTCCATGATTCTCTGGACAGGCAGGAATCACTTCCCCGGCGCTCCATGGCTGTGGAAAGGCAGCACCAACGCTGGATTTGGGGCACCAGGGAACACAGAGCATTGGGAGATCCTCTGGCAAAGGGTCCCCCAGCTCCTCCCCTCCCAAGGGTTTTGTTTTCAGAAGAAAGGGCTGAAATTCTGTCAGCACCAACACAAAAATGGACACTGCTCCATCCCATGTGCAGGAATGGCCTTTCCCCTTGGACAGGAGCAATGCAGGGACACAGCAGATCCCTGGAAACACTGCAAATCCAAGAAGGAAGTGTCTGTTGGGGTGAGGTGAGCCCCAAATCCTGCCCTGGGACACAGCAGCCCCTTGGAGCTGCTCCTGGTGCTCCTTTTGTGGCAGTGGCTCCATGGTCCCTGCCAGGGTTACAGGTCTGGCATCCCACCATGCCCTGCCACCACCTCACCTGCCCCAGCTCCCCCTCACTGGCCCCACCTTCCCAGCACACGTTGGTGACTGGTGATTCTAGGTGACACAAGTGGCATTTTGGTGAAACAAGAGGTCAATCTGCAGCTGGTGGGGCCATCACAAAAAAACCTGGCAGCTCCAGCCCCTCAGGATTGTTCCCCTTCTGCTCCCCACAAACCCTGTGACACCTGGGCAGGTGCAAAGCTCACAGCTCAAACCAAGTGTGACCCTCACGAGTTCGGCAAAATCAGCTTGAAATTGCATTTTCAGCTGCCACAACCATTTGAAGACACAAACAATAAACATCCCAGCCCTGGAAATGCAGCTGGGATATAAAATATAATGGAATGACAGAATGGATGGGGTTAGAGGGACCTTAAAGATCAGTTCCCCCCCACTGCCATGGGCAGGGACACCTTCCACTCTCCCAGGTTACTCCAAGCCCTGTCCAGCATGGCCTTGGACACTTCCAGGGCTGGGGAAGCCCTCACCTTTCCATATGATGCTTTAGAATTCAGGACCTGCTTCAGCAACATTTGCAGAGTCACAACAACAAATACAATTAAAAAAAAAAAAAAAACAAAAAAAAAACCAAAAACCACCCCACCCACCAAGTGCCTAAATGTAAAATAATCTGGTTTTAACTTGCTGACCCACGTCTGACAGCACAATCCGCACTTAGAGCGGAAGGCTCCCAAATCTCCCTGTTTTAAACCTAAACCCAGCCCCACAAATACCAGGGGATGAGCTGGTGTTATCGAGGCAACAACGGGGCTGGCAACTGGAGCTCCACTGAGGAGCCGTGGGGAGGCTGCGCCAGCTCAATCCCTCCCCCCAAAAAAAGCCATTTTTAGTTTTTAAAGAGGTTGGTTTTGACTTTGCACGGGGTAAACAACGCAGCAGGTGCTTCGCCAGCCCCGGAGGGGCATCGCTCCCTGCGAGCCCGGGGTCGCTCGCGTTTGTTACCGCCCGAGAAGTTCCCCCGGGCCCTGGCAACAGCCGAACGCTTTTGTTTTTGAGTCTCGGAGCTCCCCGCCGGGGAGGCCATGTTAGCTGAGATCCACTGGATCCGGTCGGGATCTCTCCGGGAACCCCGCGGGCTTTGGCTGAAATGTGTGAAACAAAGGATTAAAAAAATATCAGGGATTATCTCCCCCCACCCAAACCGCGGGGTATGAGGGACCCCGGCACATCCAGCCCCAATTTCCCTCAGAACTGCGCTGTTCCTCCCCTCGCTGCTCCTCACGGGGGGCAGGCAGGGCCAGCCCCGCACGAGATCGGGCTGCGGCCGTGACAAATGTTCAAATACCGTTTAACGCTAATTTTGATCGAAAAACAGCCCCGGCCCCCGCCCAGTAACACAGGTACAGCCGGAGAGCTCCGGGCGGGGCTCCTCCACCCCACCGGCTCAGCCCCGTGAGCTCCGGTCCCAAAGCGCTGAGGGAGACACGGCCGGTGCCGCCGCGGCACCGCTCCCCATTAGGGCCGACGAGGGGCCTCACGCTCCGCTCGCGGGACAGAGCCCCGGCCGGGCCGCCCCTGCTGCCGCCTCGGGGCCGCGGACGGGAGCGGGCCCGGCCCGGCTCCTCACACACAAAATGGCGCCGGCGGCACCGCTCCCGCTCCCGCTCCGCCCGCCCGGCCGCCATAGCCGCCGTCCCGGCTCCGTCGCTCTCCAGCCAATCAGAACCCGCCGTGCCGCTGCGTGACGGCCCGGCGGAGCCAATGGAAACGCGAATAGTAGAGGAAGAGGCGGTGCCTGTCTCCACCGTGAGGCATTATGGGGACTGTAGTCCACCAGCGCGTCGCGGTAGTGGGGCCGGGGCGTTTGCGGACTCGCCGCCCCAGGACGCTCCGCGGCCGCACGTGGCGGGCGCTGTGTCACGGCGGGAGGCGGAGAACCAGGCCCGGTTCCGCCGCGGGGGCGGAACAGCGAATACCGAACACCGAGGCCTCCGCAGGCCCCGATGTGCCCAGGGAGGCCTTGCAGGGCCCGTGGGGCTCCGAGAGGAGGATTTTGTCCGGGATGGCGACACCGAAAGCCCTGAGGGCTGCTCGGCCGAGGCGGCCCAGTCGCCAAGGCCTTGCTCAGGCGGGGGCGGGGAAGATCCAGGGACGGGTCGAGGGGGTGACCCCAGCGCCTCAGGGGGGTGTTCGGCACCAAGTGAGGGTGCCTTTCTCTTCAGCCGTCTGAATTTAACTCCCCAATGCTCTGTCCTTCTCCAGAACCGTTCCAGCAGCAGCAGCCACAGATCAGGATCAAAATTGGCACACAGAGATCGCAGTTAGATGGATCACAATTAGCAGACACAGACCACAATTAGCAGAGACGTATCCCCTCAGCACGTTGGGAGCTTGGTGTGCTCAGGAGGTGACAGTTCTGCCCTCAAATCACCCGTCTGGTGACAGTTCTACCCCCAAATCACCTGTCTGCCCAATTCCAGCTCTGCCAAGGGCTCCTCCCAGGCTTATCTGGCCTCCATCTCACTTCTCTCAAGGAGAGAAGTGACCCACAGTGCAAAGTCCATGAGCTTTCCCCAGGGTTTCAAGGGGGGTTTTTCCCCACTGGTTGTGCCCCTTGCTGGCTGAGCCCTGTGGGGTGTGGACAGGGGGGTTCAGTCAGCAGGAATTTGGAGGGAATGTGTCCTTGGGGAATCAGGGCACGTAAAAGGCAAAAATAAGCAATACAGTTTGCAAATAAAAGGAAAAAAAAAATTAAAAAAAACCCTTACTACCAACCTAAAATGTCTCTCCCTTCAAAGTTGGTCATCTTGAACTCCCATTTTCTGGGGCAGGCTGGGCCCTGGTCCTGTCCCTGTGTGATTTTTGGGAAGGAACAGTTCAGGGAATGAGCCTGAGAAGCCACTTGAAGCATGTGGAATTAAGTTCTGATGTTCCAAAAAGACAGGAATTTGCTGGGGGGGTGGGAGGTGTTTTTATTTTTATATTGTGTTGGGTGTTTTTTTGGGTTTTTTGGTTTTTTTTTTTTTTGTTTTGTTTTGGGTTTTTTTTGTGTTTTTTTTTTTTTTTTTTTTTTTTTTTGTGTTGTTGTTGTTGAGGTTTTTTGGGGGGGGGGTTGGTTTTGTTTTTTGTTTTTTTGTTTTTTTGGGTTTTTTTTTCTGGGCTGATAAATCCCCAATCATAAATTTTCCTCCCCATTATGTATTTTAATGAGTGGGGGGTTAATTGTGCCAAACGTTTTCTGGCCAGAGGGTTGGTGTTGGATATGGCCTGGCTGTTCCTAAGTGGGAAAGGGGATGGGGAGGTGTAAACAGAGGGTTTGTCCCTGTCCCCCACCCTGGTCTGATGGGATCTCCCCGGGAGCCAGAGCCAGGAGTTCTGTGGTGCTCCGGGAACAGTGGGGCTGCTCCTGGCACCCTTGAGCTCTCAGATGTTCTCCCTGTGCTGACCCATCCCTCCAGGCCAGAAAATACCCATTTTTGGGGATTTCTGTATCAAGCTGTGACATCAGTCCCCAGCTAGTGCAGGTAGGGTGTGACTCCTAGCATGTCCCATCTCCTGGGATTTTGTGCTGTCAGAGGGACAGAGCCTGATGACTGCCTCAGCCATGGGATCCTCTGCTTGTTCCTGCTCTTCCCTGCTTGTTCTGCCCTTCCCTGCCTGTTCCTGCCCTTCCCTGCCTGCTCCTCCTTTTCCCTGCCTGTTCTGGTTTTCCCTGCTTGTTCCTGCCCTTCCCTGCCTGCTCCTGTCCTTCTCTGCTCCTTCCGTTTCCTGCCTACTGTTCTCCTTCTCTGCCTGCTCCTTCCCTTCCCTGCCTGCTCCTTCCCTTCCCTGCCTGTTCCTGCCTTCCCTTCCCTTCCCTTCCCTTCCCTTCCCTTCCCTTCCCTTCCCTTCCCTTCCCTTCCCCTTCCCCTTCCCCTTCCCCTTCCCCTTCCCCTTCCCCTTCCCCTTCCCCTTCCCCTTCCCCTTCCCCTTCCCTGGGAGCCCGCAGGGCTTTGGAGGAGGCAGGAGCAGCCCGGGCTGCTGATAAAGCTGATAACCCCTCGGGGCGTTGTGCTTATCTCTGAGCCCAGCTCCGGCACTCCCCCGCCGTGCCTTTAGCCACCGGGGGCTCTCTGAGGTCCCACGGGCCATTATTTGTCACCTTGCGGGATTTTTGTGAGGCTGCAGAGGCAATTCCCCCTCCCCAGGGCGCTCCCCAGTCCATCCCTGACTCCCTGCACCCTCCTGGGGCTGCAGGAGCAGGTCCAAGGTCCCGAGGCTGCCTGGAGGAGCTGGATCAGCCAAGCCCACACAGGGACAGGCTGATTCCCGAGCTGGTGCCAGAGATACTGTGGTTTATAGATCCAGATTGATTTATTTGCCATGTATTTGGGTCTTTTCCAGCCATATTTTAGCTCCTCCACACCCTGACGTGTCTGGCTGAGCACTGCCACCCCTGGGTCCTCCCACCCTTTGTGGCATCCCAAAGCCAGGGTGCCACAACTCTTTCCACGCTGTCAGGAATAATTCTGGGGCGATGGATGTTTGCACAACCTTGATCCTGCAGAACGGGGTTTGACCCCAGCTCCCAACAGCCACAATCCCAACTCCCAGTGCCCTACACCCAGCACTGAGCTGCCAGCACCCAGAGCTCCACCTCCTGGCATCCATCCCCCAGCATTCCCTTGTCCCCTCCTCCCGCATCCATCCCCCAGCATTCCCTGTCCCAGCATCCTGCATCCATCCCCCAGAATTCCATATCCCAGCATCCCGCATCCATCCCCCAGGGCTCCATGTCCCAACTCCCGGATCCCAGTGTTCCCAGCGCTCCCACCATGCATCAGCCATGACTTCCAGCACCCAACACTCATCTCCCAGTGCTCCCATTTCCACCAGCAGCCTGCACCCAGCTCCAGTGCTCCCAGCAGGCATCAGCCATCACTCCCAGCACCCACATCCAGTCTCCAGTAATTCCAGCATCCCTAGCACTGATTTCCCAGTATTTCCAGCACTCCCAGCACCAAGTTGTCAGCGCACCCAGCTCTCCACACCCAGCTCCCAATGCTCCCAGCACCCAGTTCCCACTGCTCCCAGTGCTCCTATCTCCCAGTATCCAGCTCCCAGCATTCCCAGCATTCACTCCCAGCGCTCCTACTGCTCCCAGTGCTCCCATCTCCCAGCATCCAGCTCCCAGTGTTCCCATTGTTCCCAGTGCTCCCAGCACTCCCAGCGCTCCCAGTGCTCCCAGTGCTCCCAGTGCTCCCAGTGTTCCCAGTGTTCCCAGTGTTCCCAGTGTTCCCAGTGCTCCCAGTTCCCGACCGCTCCCCCTCCCGCGAGCGCTGCGGGGCGCCAGAGCCGCACACGTGCGCCCCGCCTGGCCCCGCCCACATTTCCCAATTAGGGGATGACCACGCCCACATCATTACGCAACGCGCCGGCCCCGCCCAACCCGGAAGCCGCGCTCCGAACGTCCCCGCCCCCCGTCGTAGCCCCGCCCCCAGCGCGTGCGCAGTCGGCCCCGCCCAGCAGCGGTACCCCCCCCCCCGCTTCTGGCCCCGCCCCCGTGTCCCCCTCAGTGTCCCTCTGTGTGCCCCCGTGTCCCCCAGGTGTCCCCAAACCTTGCCAGGTCCCCTGTGTTTCCATGTCCCTCATCCGTGGTGTCCCTGCTGTCCCCACCGCTGGTGTCCCCCTGGAGTCCCCCCTTGTGCCCACATGTCCCCTCCCGCCCCTCCCGTGTCCCTCTGTGTGCCCCCGTGTCCCCCCATGTCCCCTCCTGTGTCCCTCTGTGTGCCCCCGTGTCCCCCAGGTGTCCGAGCCCTTGCCATGTCCCCTGTGCCCCCATGTCACTCCATCCGGGCTGTCCCTGCTGCCCCCACCATGGGACTCCCTGGAGTCCCCCCGTGTGCCCCCATGTCCTCTGTGTCCCCGTGTCCCTCTGATGTCGCCCACATGTCTTCTGCTCCATGGCCTCTGCAGGCCCTGTGGGCCCTTGTGGCTCCCATGTCCCCCTGTCCCCAGTGTCCACTGCCTTCCCTGTGTCCCCTCCATGCTGCCCTGGTCCCCCCAAGTCCCCCTGAGTACCCCCCTGTGTCCCCATGCCATGGTATCCCCTGTGCTCATGTCCTTCATGTGCCCCTGTGTTCCCTGTGCCCCCCAAGTCCCCAGTGCCCCCCATGTCCCCATGTCACTCATGTCCCCATGCATGTCTGGCACATGTGCTGAGTCTTCCTTCCGGGGAAAATGGGGAGCAGGGACTGTGTCACCCCCTGGGTGATGGGAACAGGGGTTGTGTCCTCTGGGTTATGGGAACAGGGGCTGTGTCCCCTCTGGGTGACAGGAACGGGGGCTGTGTCCCCCTCTGGGTGACGGGAACAGGGATTGTGTCCCTTGGATGATGGGAACAGGGACTGTGTCCCCTCTGGGTGACAGGAACAGGGGCTGTGTCCCCCCCTGGGTGATGGAAGCAGGGACTGTCTCTCCCTGAGGTCATTGAGCCCTTCCCTCAGGCACAAGGGGCTCAAGGACAGACGGACATCCAGCACCCACTGATGTGACCCTGTCCCTCCTGCTGTCACTCAGCACCAAGGTGACACCGTTTATTCTGGGACATACAGAAAAGCAGAGGCAGCTGAACCTGCCCAGAGGGTCCTGATTGAACCCAAAGGGGAAGGAGGGGATGCACGGGGGGTTGGGATGAACTGGGGGGCTCTGGTGGGCATCCCATGGGCAGCACGAGTGGGTTTGGGGTTGGGGGAATCACCTGGGAATCCCATCCCGGCCGTGCCAGAGGATCCCTGGGCAGATGGGGACACCTTGATTCCCAAAGCAGAACACATGGCTGCCTGGTGTGACCACGAATGATTAATTAATTCGATTAATTCATTCATTTTATAAGGCACAAGGAGAGGGTGTCAAGGCACGAGGGAGGGGACAATTCCGGAGGCAGAGGGGTGGGACAGGGCCGGTAAATGGAGCTGGCAGCCCCAAAGGATGGATTGATCTGCTGTCGATCCCTGCAGCAGCTTTCCCTGCTGCCGCTGCTGTCTCATGGCTGCGATGCTCCATCCCCCGGGAATGCGGCTCCCGAGGGGCTCCCCTCCAGCCAGGCACTCCATCCCGCAGGACCTGGGCTCTGCCAGCCCTCCCCAGATCCCCCAGACCCCTAAATCTTTATTTTTCTGCTCGTTTCTCCGCTGCCAGCGTCGGGCCGACACTGACATCCAGCGGCTGCCGGCATCGCTCTCGCTCCGGGGCTGTCTCCGGTCCCGGTGCACCGGGAGTAGCCCAGCACCGCCTGCCCGGCCTCGTCCTGCCCCGGGGCTCCGGGATGCACCCAGCCGTGCTCCAGCCGCCTGTCCCCAGCTCGGCCACCCCCGTGTCCTGTCGTGTCCCCGCAGTCGATATCGCAGCGGGGTCCAGCCGAGCGCCGAGCCCGGAGCATCCGCGCATCCCTGGGGGTGACTCGGGGACACCCCCGGGCTCCAAGGTCGCGGTGACAAAGGCACGGCGAGGTCGTGGTGACCCCGCCATTGCCCTGGGGACTTTTGTCACCTACTCCCTGCCGGAGCCCGTGGACTTTGAGCCGAGCCTGGGAGCGGCGCTGGGACGCGTCTGGAGGCGCTGGCATCGCCCCAAAGGTCCCCGAGAGGTGCTGCGGACAGCAGGTAACCCCAGGTGACCCCCCCCTGTGTCCCCACTGCTCTGCCACCACGGTCCCCAGGGGTTTCATGTCCCTGTGAGGTGCCACTGCCTGATCCCGGGTCTGGAGTCAGCTCCGGGAGGAAATCACGGCGTTCTTCCCATTTCAAATCTGGGCAAACCGGGAAAACCAAACGGCAGCACCGGGCACAGAGCAGCTGCACGCTCCCGCTTTTGGGGGATAAAAGCTGGGAAACACATTTTTCCTCCAAATCACCGGCTTTGGAGGCCCGGAGGAGTTTTGTAACTCCCCATTCACCTGGAGCATTCCCGGGAAGCCGAAGCCCTGGGATGGGATATTGGCTGCAGGTGGAGCAGGGACAGGGGGGCAGCTGTGGGTGCTCAGCCCCTCTGCAGGAACCCACCCATGGGTGGGACGGGGGCGGGGGCTGGGTGGGCTGTGGATTTAACCTGTGAGAGACCCCAGATCCTGCACAGAGGCTGTGTGGGCTGTGGGTTTAACCTGTGAGAGCCCCCAAATCTTGCACAGAGGTTGGGAGGGCAGAGCTGGGGTCTCTGCTGGTGCTGAGGGTGTGTCAGCCTCTGCATTCCCCCTGCCCTGGGCTTCCACAGCTCTGTGTTGCAGACCTGGGGCCCAAAGGGGGCGTTGGGGACAGGGTTTGGTGACACCTCGTGGATGGTGGGGGTTGTTTATCCCCCAGAGTGGGCTGTGGATTTAACCCGTGAGAGGCCCCAGATCCTGCCCAGGGGCTGGGAGGGCAGAGCTGGGGTCTCTGCTGTGTGCTGAGGTGTGTCAGCTCTCTGCATTCCCCCTGCCCTGGGCTTCCACAGCTCTGTGTTGCAGACCTGTGGCCCTGCACGGTGCCGAAGGGGGCGTTGGGGACATGGGCTGGGGACAGCTCGTGGGTGGTGGGGGTTGTTTATCCCCCACGTCCGTCCGGAAGCGCTCTGCTGGGAAGGAAAGGGAGGGAACAGCCGGGGCTGCTCCCAGCGCCGGAGTGGGAGGGATGCTCCCAGCTGGACCCCGAGATATCCCCATTTGTGTGGTTCCAGTTGTGGTTCCTCAACCTCCAGCATCGCCCCTTCCCTCCCTCCCCAGCTTTTGTGGCTCTGCAGTCACTGGAAAGGGCAGCGAGCTGCAGGAGGGGCTGGACAGTGCCAGGTCAGTGCTGGGGGTCCCGGGTTGGGGGTGGGTGTCACTGCCTGACACCCTTGAGTGTCACTTTCTGTCCCCCCAACCCTTCTGGGGATGGACGTGTAAGGAAGCAGCTCCTTTGCCCTACAAGTGAGGCTTTCCTGGGGATTTCCTGCCTGATGTAAGACAGTGCATGGGAAAAACATCGGCTTGGAGCCTGGGAAGGGGCGTCCCCATCCAAAAAGGGGCCTTGCTTTAAAATCTGGCTTGGTCCTTTTGGATCCATTGGAGAGATGGGGAGTGTGGGTGCTGGTGGAGTGATGCCAGTGGTCTCCTGTGGCAGGGAGAAGGTGCAGAGCCCCAGGGAGCAGCTGGAGCAGAGACACGGCCATCACCTGTCCCAGCCTGGGGGACACATCCAGAACGTGTCCTGACTGTGCCAGCACCCTGTGAGGAGCCGGTGGCACCACCATGTCCCAGCCAGGAGGTACAGCAGAGGCACAGGGAACACCAGCAGTGGTGTGACCCCTGTCCACCCCCCCATCAGCACCAATCTCCATCCCATCCTGGCCCCATTTCTCTTGAATTCTTGATCCTAAAAGCACCTTTCACCCCAAACCTGACTTGCAGGGTGCTGGGCTGCCCCAGCTCCTGTCCCCATGTCCTCCCCAGGTGCCATCCACACTTGGTGCAGAGGGTGGTTGGTCCCAGATGGAGCAGGGGGGACACAGAAATCATCACTGGAGGGGCAGACAGGCCCCTGCTCCCCAAATCAGGGGAAATCCCTGCATGGCCCACCTTAATCCATCCCCCAGGAGCTGAGGAGCCCTTTGAGCACCGTGACGTGGTCATCAACAGCCAGGACAAGGTTTCAGATGTGTACACACAGCTGGAGAAGCTGGGGGAGTGAGTGAGGCTCCCGTGTCCCACCCTGGGCATTGCCCTGGCTGTCCATGCACAGCCCTGGTGCTGCTGGTGGCTCCTCCATCCCTCCTCCTCTGTCCCAGGGGGAAATTCGGGACCGTGTACAGGCTGCAGGAGAAGGCCACGGGCAGGATCCGCGCTGGGAAATATTTCCGGGCACGCACGGCCAAGGAGAGGCAGGCGGCGCGCACCGAGGTGGAGCTGATGAACCTCCTGCACCACCCACGCCTCGTGCAGTGCCTGGAGGCCTTCCAGGAGCCCACCCAGCTGGTGATGGTCATGGAATAGTGAGTGTGGAGCAGGGCTGGGGGCTGCCAGGGGGCACTGAAGGTGGGGAGGGGTCCCTGTGCCAATGGATGGAGAGCCTGGAAATTCTGGAGTGGTGAGGTCCTCCCAGAGCACTGGGTTCTCTGCTGGACTTCTCCTCTTTGGGGCTGGTGAGACCCTAAAAGGATCCCCAGCAGCTCATTGTCCCCACAATGGCAGGTGGGGAGGGGTCCCTGGATGGATGGATGGATGGATGGATGGATGGATGGATGGATGGATGGAGAACCTGGCAGCTCTGAAGTTATGAGTGGTGAGGTCCTCCCAGAGCACTGGGTTCTCTGCTGGGCTTCCCCTCCTTGGAGCTGGTAGATCCCAAAGGGGTCCCCAGCACCTTTTTGTCCCCACAGTGGCACATGGGGAGGGGTCCCTGTGCCATGAGGTGCTGCTGTGGGATGGATGGGGAATCCACAGCTCCTGGAGATAAGGGTGGAGAGATGCTCCCAGAGTGCTGGGTTCTCTGCTGGGCTTCCCCTCTTTGGGGCTGGTGAGACCCTAAAAGGGTCCCCAGCAGCTCATTGTCCCCAGCGTGGCAGGTGGGGAGGGGTCCCCGTATGGATGGAGAACCTGACTACTCTGGAGTTATGAGTGGTGAGGTCCTCCCAGAGCACTGGCTTCTCTGCTGGGCTTCCCCTCTCAGGGCTGGTAGACCCCAAAAGGGTCCCCAGCACCTGGCTGTCCCCAGCACTTTGTTGTCCCCGCAGTGGCAGGTGGGGAGGGGTCCCTGTGCCATGAGGTGCTGGTGGGATGGATGGGGAACCCACAGCTCCTGGAGATAAGGGTGGAGCGATGCTCCCAGAGCACTGGGTTCTCCACTGGGGTTTCCCCTCTTGGGGCTGGTGAGACCCCAAAGTGTCCCCAGCACTTGGCTGTCCCCAGCGTGGCAGGTGGGGAGCTCTTTGAGCGAATTGTGGACGATGACTTTGAGCACACAGAGCCCAGCAGTGCCCAGTACATGCAGCAGATCCTGGAGGGGCTGCAGTTCATGCACGGCCAGGCCATCGTGCACCTGGACCTCAAACCTGAGAACATCGTCTGCGTCAGCCCCGGCAGCCACCGCGTCAAGATCATCGACTTCGGCCTGGCACGGAGGCTGGGTGAGTGTGGGAACCCATAAAATCAGAGGAGTTTGGGGGTAGGACAGTCGGGGTGGATGGAGATGAGAGATCTCTGCAGCCAGGGCTGGAACTTGGGGTTTATTGCAAAGGGCCTGGGTGCAGGGCCCTGCTGGGAGCTGCCAGGCACAGCTCAGAGCAAGACTGAGAGAAGAGAGGGGGAGAGAGGATGAGAGGGTGAGAGAGTAAAAGGGCAAGAGAGCAAAAGCTTAAGAGAGTGAGGTTCCCATTACAATACAATAAATCTTCTGTGTTGAATATTCTAATTCTCACTAACCAATCTAGTCCAAGATACAAATCCTACAGCATTTCCATACAGCCTATAAGAATCATTACATTACCATCCTGTGTTACATTTTAAACCCTAAAAACTCCTCTTTGGGCCCCTTCTGCCAAGCTGACAGGGTCTGCTCTGACCCTTGGGCCTGTCTGCAAGCAGAGGGTGTTGTTCCATCAAAAGGGGATCACCTTCAGTGGCCACACCATTGTTTTCCAGTTGTTCAGTAACTGAGGGATCTCAAAGCTTGCTTTCATTTCAATCTCACTGATAGTTTCTATATTCTCAAAATCTTTTGCCAGACAATCATATTTCTAAGGCTTTCCTGTTTCATCTTCCCCAACATTTGGGAAAGCTGCAACAGGCAGGCCTCAGAGATAGCAAAGTTATTCTAGCCAAGCCTTAATACACAGGCCATTGTTCTATTTGTCCTTACTTTTCTATATTTTACATCATTTTTCTGCTGATCTATCTCATGGCTACTGCTTAGTTCTAATCACATCCTGCTGTCTCTGCAGGATGCAGAGACAGGCCTGCCTTTTGCACCTTTCCCAAACCCCTCTGATTTTATGGATTCCCACAGGTGAGCACCAAGGGGCTCCTGGGGGTCCAGGGCAGGGACTGGCACTGCCACAGGGACACATCTGGCCTGGCACAGCAGTGAGGAGCTCGGTGTCCTCCTGCTTGGGCCCTCCCTGCCATCCACCAATGCTCTGTGTGTCCCCAGCCCTGCTGCAGAGGTGGAGATCCCCCTGTGCCCATGGGTGGGGGCACACAGAGAGGCTCTAGGAGAGCACCAAGAGCTGCAATATCCCTGGAGGGTGGCAGCTCCGCTACAGGAATGTGTCCCCTGTTGATGGAGTGAACAAATTATCCTTTGTCTCCTTAAAAAGGATGAAAGCTCAGAAGTTTCTTTTCTCAATTAGCAAAAAAGATGCCTCATAGCACCTGGGGGACTTCACCTCAATCTTAAGGACAGCTAATTGGACAGAAGCCAAAAAGTCCAGCCTAAGCAACTTACTAGAAAAAGAAGAGAACAAAGGAACTAAATTGCTTTTGTGAGGTGTTTTACCAGCAGCAAGAACCTCTTGCACCTGGCTTAGTTTTTCTCTGTAAAGAGTTTTTGTTATTTTGCCTTTTTTCAAAACTTTTCTGTGTCCAACACTACCACAGAAGCCATCCTGCTGATTTTATGCCCTCTAAAGCAGCTGACCTATCTTGGGTGTGAAATAGATCTCCAAAATCTTATGAGACCTGTCTGGAGGAGCCCATCCATCCATCCATACTCCACCTGGGCGCAGAGGCTCCTCCACCTGGGCTGTGTTGGTGTGTCCTGTGCCCCAGGACCATCCCAGCTGGGCCTCCTGCCCCAGGAGATCCCAACTCCCCAGGACCATCCCAAACGGGCCTTCTACCCTATGGAGATCCTAAATGGGCCTCCTGCCCCAGGAGATCCCATGGAGATCCCATCTGGGCCTCCTGGCCCATGGAGATCCCAACTGACCCGATGGAGATCCCAGCTGACGCCAGGACCATCCCAGCTGGGCCTCCTGGCCCATGGAGATCCCAGCTGACCCCAGGACCATCCCAGCTGGGCCTCCTGGCCCATGGAGATCCCAGCTGTCCCCAGGACCATCCCAGCTGGGCCTCCTGCCTCATGGAGATCCCAGCTGGGCCTCCTGGCCCATGGAGATCCCAGCTGACCCCAGGACCATCCCAGCTGGGCCTCCTGGCCCAGGGAGATCCCAGCTGACCTCCTGCCTCCTCTCTGCAGCTCCAGACACCCCTGTGAAGGTGCTGCACGGCACCCCTGAGTTCATGGCTCCAGAAGTGGTCGCCTTCGAGCCCGTGAGCTTCTCCACGGACATGTGGAGCGTTGGTGTCATCTGCTACATCCTGTGAGTGCCCTCACAGTGGGCAGGGCAGGCTGGGCTGCAGGGGGCTGAGCTCTCACTGATGGCCTGGGCTCCCCTCTCCAGGCTGAGCGGGGAGTCCCCCTTCCAGGGGGACACGGACATGGAGACCCTGAGCAATGTCACAGCTGCCCGGTGGGGCTTTGAGGAGGAGACCTTCTCAGAGATCTCCCAGCAAGCCAAGGACTTCATCAGCCAACTGCTGCAGAAAGAGCCCAGGTAGGGCCTGGGGGCTGCTCAGCTGGAGCTGGGCTGGGTTCTGGAGGGCTGAGGGGGTGGGTGAGGGAAAGCTCTGCCTGTTTGGTGGAGGGGATGCTCCAGAGAGGAGGAGCCCCCCGTGACCCCTGTGTGTGCTGCAGCCGGCGGCTCCCCAGTGCAGGGGCTCTGCTGCACCCCTGGCTGCAGCACCCCCAGCCCAGCAGCCCCAAGGCGCTGTCCAAGGAGAGGATCAGGCAGTTCCTGGCACGGAGGAAGTGGCAGGTACCTGCTGGGGACAGGGGGGTGGCTCTGTCCAAAGGCTCAGTGCCCTTGGTGGGGACATGGGGATGGCTCTGCTGAAGGGCTCGGTGCCCTTGGTGGGGACATGGGGATGGCTCTGTTGAAGGGCTCAGTGCCCTTGGTGGGGACATGGGGATGGCTCTGCCCAAGGGCTCAGAGCCCCTGGTGAGGTGATAGGGACAGGGGGGTGGCTCAGCGCCCTTGGTGGGGACAGGGGGGTGGCTCTGCTGAAGGGCTCAGTGCCCCTGATGGGGGCATGGGGATGCACCTGGTGAAGGGCTCAGTGGCCCTGGTGAGGTGATGGGGACAGGGGGTGGCTCTGAAGGGCTCAGTGCCCATTCTCCTCCCTCCAGAAAACAGGGAAAGCCCTGCTGGCTCTCAAGAGGCTGACCCTGCTGTCCCAGAGCCCGGAGGGGAAGGCATCAGAGGCTCTGGATGAGGAAGGTGATGGCACCCCCAGCCCATTCTCTCTGCTTTGCCATCTCCACCTTGTGCTCCTGGGCAGTCTCCTCCTCTTTTTGCTCCACCCTGGGTGTCCCTAAACACCCAGGCATGGCCCCACGGTGGGATTTCTGCTCCAGGGCCTGAGGTTCTCTCCATCCCCATTCCTGGGGGGGGGGGTCTCTGATGCAGCCCTGGAGGGGCTCATCCTGCTCTGTGTGACCCAGAGCTGCCTCCTGCACCTCCAGCCATCTCCTCACCGTTCCCTCTGCCCATCTCCTGCAGGCCTGGAGGAGGACCAGCCCTCCAGAGCTCTGTCCATACGAGGTGCCAACCCCTCAGAGCTGCTGCCAGACCAGGAGGAAGAGGAGGAGGAGGATGGTGGGAGCACTGCAGCCACAGGGCAGTGACAGCATGGCCCTGTCACCCCACCCTGGAGCACCTGGAGATGGGGATGGAGCCCCCCCAGCAGCTCCCAGTGTGACCTGGCCAGCTTGGGGCACACCCAGACCCTCCTGGGGTCCCTGGTGTCCCTTGGTGCTGTCCCTGTCACCAATAAAGCACTGACAATCTCTGCACTCCCTGTGCTGCTCCCATTTCCCCCAAACTCACTGGCACAGGTATAGGAAGGAGCTGCTCAAGCTGTGCCCACCCTTTGGGAGCTGGCATCAGCCTCTTGGCCACCTGGGCCACCAGCCTGGTCATCTCCAGCAGCGATGGGCACAGCAGCCATGGGTATTCCTTGCTCAGAAGAGAATTTTTTCCTTATCAGAGGGGTTGTCATCATTCCTGAGCTCACATGGGCCAGGATCAGCCTTGAGGCCTCTGCTCTGTCCAATTCTGGGCTGTGGGAGCTCCAGGCTTGGCCTGAGGAGGCAGAACTTGGTGTTGGGGAGCCCCGGGGGAGGAACAAGCCCAGGAACACCCTGAGGGACACCCAGCTGGGACAGGGACTGGGCTGGGCTCCTGCTGGGCACTGGGGAGGCCACTGAGCCTCAGGGTGCCCTTGGTAAGGGTGGTGATGGAGCCTGGGCTGCAGGAGGAGGGGGGGATAATTCCCAAAGTCAGGGGGGGATAATTCCCAAAGTCAGGGAGGGATAATTCCCAAATTCAGTGAGGGATCACTCCCACATTCAGTGAGGGATAATTCCCAAATTCAATGAGGGGTCACTCCCACATTCAGTGGCCTCACCCTGCAGGGCTGTGCTGTGTTCTGGGGCCCCACTGCAGCATGGACACACAGGGGAGAGTTTGATAAAAAATGAGAGAAAAACTGGAGTTCCTCACCCACGAGGAGTGTCTGGGAGAGCTGGGGTTGTCTGGGGAAGAGAAGGCTCTGAGGGACCTCCTCACCTCACCTGAAGGAAGGGTGAAACCAGGTGAAACTCAGCAGTGCCCAAAGCCCATGGGCACCACCTGAAACACCATCTTATCCTCAGGAAAACACTTTTTTTTTTACTGCTGATGGAAATCAGGGAAAATTTCTTTCCCCCAAAGGCTTCTCCAGGCCTGACACAGCTGCCCGGGGCAGGGGTGGGGTTTAAAAGTGGATGTGGCACTTGGGGACAGGGGTCAGTGGTGGCCTTGGCAGCGCTGGGTGATCTCAGAGGGCTTTCCCAACCTCAATGTTTTTTACTGGCACACAGAGGCTGTGTGCTCTCCATCCTTGCAGATCCTAACACTCTGTCTAGGCACAGTCCTGGAGCAGAGATGGGCACCAGGTGCCCTCCAGAGGCTCCTTCCAGCATTAACCACGGTGTGATTGCATGAAAACCTTCTCCTGCTGGATCAGGGCTGGGTGCTGCTCTCCTCCAGCACCTGTTTATGCCAGAGGGGCCTCCTGGAGGTGCCCTGGGTGGGGCAGAGCTGTGCCCAGTGCCAGGCTCCAGCTGTGCCAAATAATGCACAGCTTCCACCCTTCCTCCTCCTCCTCCTCTGCTTGGAGCAGGGGCCAGGAGGAAACTGCTCTTTTTATTAAACAGAGCCCAATCCAAACCAGAATCAAATTAATTATTTAAAATAAACAGAATTAAATCAATTATTAAACAGAACCAAATCCAAACCAGAAATTAATTAATTAAATTAATTAAACAGAATTAAATTAATTATTAAACAGAACCAAATCCAAACCAGAATTTAATAAATTAATTAAATGAAATTAATTAAACAGAGTTGAATTAATTATTAAAGAGAACCAAATCCAAACCAGAATTAAATTAATTAATTTAATTAAATTAGTTAAACAGAATTAAATTAATTATTGACCAGAACCAAACCCAAAACAATTAAATTAATTAATTAAATAAATTAAACAGAATTAAATTAATTATTAAAGAGAACCAAATCCACCCACTCCATGGGGGGACACGTCTGAGAGCTCTGCCTGGGACCCAGCTGAAAGGGACACCAAGCCTGGGAGCTGCTGCTGGAGCAGAGGTGACAAATCTGCTCTGGCCACTTTGCTGAACCCTCTGGAAGCTGGTGGCCATCACAGCAGGAGGATCCAGGCAGGATTTGGCATCCAAATGCCAACTTGGCATCCTGCAGCCTCCCGAGATGGCAGAGCAGCCCCGGTGCCTGCACCCTTGGGCTGTGGGGAGGGATGTGTCACCTCCCTGTCCCCTCCTTGTGGCACAGACTCTCCAGCTGCCAGGCCTGACTCGAATTTTTGTGGCCAAAGCCTGTTCCTGTTGCTAATTGTCCTTGGCTGCTGGGTCCGTGTGACCACTGGGGGGTGGCACCAGATTGTCACCTGGCAAGGTTTTGGTGCTCTTATCTCCTGTTGGAAATGGAGGACGGAATTTAAGGAGGAATTTTATTTGGAGACTTGTGTATGGACCTGCTGCTGGTGAAAGGGGAGCCCTTTTGGAAATCCCCAATGTTCCCTGGAGAAAAGGGGCATCAGGGGGGGCCTTGTGGCTCTGCACAGCTCCTGACCGGGGGGAACAGGGACAGAAGGAGAGGGAACAGCCTCAGGCTGGCCCAGGGCAGGTTTGGATTGGATATTGGGAAAATTTCCCCCAAAGCGTTCTCCAGCCCTGACACAGCTGCCCAGGGTTTAAAATCCCTGTGGATGTGGCACTTGGGGACATGGGTCAGGGGTGGCAGTGCTGGGGAATGGCTGGGCTTGGTCTCAGAGGGATTTTCCAACCTGAACGGCTCCGTGACTCCTCACAGGGTGCAGCAGCTGGGAGAGACATCCTGACAGAACTCACCTGCTTCCTCCCCTGCTCCCAGCAGGAGCTGTGGATTCCCTGCTCCTAGCTGGAGAAGAAACTCCTTAGAAACAAACAAACAAACAAACAAACACAAATATTCCATATTCTGCCCTCAGCATTTCCTGTGCCAGAGCGGCAGAGGGAGGCTGAGGAGCCCCTTTCCCACAGATCACATCCCAGTTTTTACCCTCCATCTGTTCCATGTTTTCCTCATTACCCAGATTCCAAGCCCATCCCTGGGGAACAGGCTGAATGTGCTCAAGCTGCAGATGATAAGCAAACACCAAGTTGGGTATAATCAATCCCTTGATGAGCTATTTACCATGGGACATTACCAAAATATTTCTGGTTGGGAAGATGTTTATCTTCCTCTGCTTTCCAAACTCCTCATAGCCCTGAAAATCCAAGTCCCAGGACTCCAGGCATGAACTTTTTCTCTCTTAACCTATATTTATACTGTAAAAATCTGATTTATCTACAGAAGAAGCTTATTTACTGACAGAGCACACGTGTTCCTTCTCCTTCTGCTGCTTGCCATGGTTTAACACATTAAAATCTGTAATTCAGGAAGGAATGGAGAGTGAATTATACCTGGAACTCATTACAGCCACTGAGAAATTCAGCAGTGCTGAAAATAGAATTCTAATCTCAGGATCTCAGAGGCAGAGGAATTAAGATCTTGTCCTTCCACCAAGACAGGCTCTTGGGCTGATCTTCACTTCAACCACACAACCCCAGAAAATGTCCTCAGATCCCCAGGGATGCTCCATGGGGGTGGAAAGGATGAGTGATGTTCACCTGGGGAATTTGAGAAGGGGTTCCCACCTTATCTCAGGTATTTCAGGCACCCCCAGGTCCAGCTCCTTGAGGAACACGAGGTGGGGTCAGCTGTCCAAACACCCTGGAGTTTCTGGAACTTTATGGAACTTCAATCTAAACTGGGAATTCTTGTTTGGATGAGGGAATACTGCCTGGGTGGCTCTAACATCAAGAAATAGGGTTTGGTTTTGTTTTTTTGGGTTTTTTTGGTTTTTTTTGTTGTTGGTTTTGGTGTTTTTTTTTGTGGACCTGCAAATTCAGGAAAAAAACCCACCCCATTCCTGCTTGTGTTTTCCAGGGAATTGAAATTAATTAAGAAAACAAACTTAAGTGTCTAAAATCACCTTTAATGTAAGAAATGTAGCCCTGGGCACTCACTGAAGATGATTATTTGAATGTGCAGGTTTTAGAATGGTTTTTTAAGGACTTTTATCACAGGAATTGACCAGCCCTGGGCTAACTGGGGTTGCCAGGTAAACACCCTCATGTTCCAAACACCAGGAAAGCAGTGAAAGGAGAGAAAACAGGGGACAAGGAGGACAGGGTGGTGACAAGGATGTGGTGCCAGGGACCAGATCCTTGTCCCCATGGACAGGCTGATGTCAGGGTGGCTCAATGGAGGGAGAAGCTGGGATGCACTCACCCCCCAGCAAAGCTCCTCAGGTGAAGAGCTCCTCACTTCCCAAAGCCCCAGCCAGGTTCTGAGGGGTCAGGAGGCTCTTGGAGGTCACAGGAGCTCAAGAACCATCACCCTGGAGAAGAGCAGTGAATCCTCCCACCAGCCACGGGCAGTCTGGCTGCTTTGGTTTGGTTTCCCACCTCCAGAGACATCCCAGTGCCCAAAGCAGGGATGAGGAGTGGGCAGGATGCCCCTCCAGAGACATCCCAGTCCCTGAGGATGGGATAAGGGGTGGCAAGATGCTCCTGCAGAGACATTCCAGTGCCCAGGAATGGGATTGAGGGGTGGGCAGGATGGGCAGGATGTCCCTGCAGAGACATCCCAGTGTCTGGAGCAGGGATGAGGGTGGGCAGAATGTTCCTCCAGAGACATCCCAGTGCTCAGGGATGGGATTCAGGGGTGGGCAGGATGGCAGGATGCCCCTCCAGAGACATCCCAGTGCCCAGGGCAGGGCTGAGAGTGGGCAGGATGGGCAGGATGCCCCTCCAGAGACATCCCAGTGCCCAGGGCAGGGCTGAGGGTGGGCAGTTTGCTCCCCCAGCTCATCTCCTGCTGCCATTGATACCAGCACTGCCCTGCCCCAGCTGCACCAAACACCTCCAGCAGCCCAAATTCCAGCCTGGCTCCCTGTTTCCATCTCGGTGGGGATCAGCAGGACCCAAACCCCTCACAGAGCACCCAGCCCTGCCAAGGACGTGTCTCAGGAGGCTTTCCCAGCCCTGCCCCTCGCAGCCCTCCCCGCGGCCAGGAGATGGAACTGTTGGCCTGGCCCTGGTCCTGCTGGGGCTCCGGAGCTCCAGATCCTCGGAGCCTTTTCCAGCTGAGGGCAGGGAGGTGCTGCCTGGATCTAGAATTCTAAAATGAAATCTAAAATTAAATAAAAATAAATTGTATAGAACAGTAATAAACCCCACAGCTCTGGGGTTTTGTGGCCAGAGCAGCTGTGGCTGCCCCACCCTGTCCAAGGACAGGGCTTGGAGCAGCCTGGCCTGGTGGAAAATGTCCCTGCCCGTGGCAGGGGTGGCACTGGGTGCTGTTTAAGGCCCATTCCAAACCAAACCATTCCATGATCCTGGAGGTCCCAGACCTTGGAGTCCCCACAGCAGAGCCTGTCCCCAGTGTGGGATGGAAGCCCAGGTCCCACCCCTGGTCCAGGGGACAATATTCACCCTAGACACAGCTCTGGGACCACACCAGGATGTCCCTGTGCCCACGGAGGGCTGCAGTGCCTTCCCTTAAAAACCTGGATCGGGAGATGAAATCTAAAATATTCAACGAGAAGCTGAAATATTTAACAGCAGAGATTTTGACTGCAAAATTCAGCCTTGGGATATCAGAACAACCCCAGCATGGGTGACCCCAAATCTGGTGCTGCTGAGCTCTCCATGGGTCCTCTCCCAGCTCCTGAATCCCCAGAGATGATGAGGATGGGTGCCTGCTGTCCTGGCGTGTCCCTTG